>NW_026606096.1:10532500-12932500 GCF_029834395.1 Sorex fumeus | reverse complement strand
TGTTTTGTTTCGTGAACATTTTCTATGTAAACTGCCTTTTTTTTTAAGGAAAGTATGATTCTTTTTAATTTCTTGCCTGATATGGAAACCAAACAGAATTGAATGCACAGTAAAATTATTTTGGAAAAATAATGCACACTGCTTAACTAAAGGTTGGATATAAAACACAAAGTATATTTATTTGAATATTGGATGATTATCTTTTAGTGACTACACATTTATAATTTGTTATTTCCCTAGTTGTAATATTATTTCCTACAGGGAGAAGTTATTTTTATTTTTTTCTCATAACTTTATTTATTTATTTTTCTTCTTATATTTATTTATTGAATTACTGTGGGAAAAGTTACCAAGCTTTCAGGTTTAAGTCTCGGTAATACAATGATCAAACACCTTTCCCTTCACCAGTACTCATTTTTCATTTTTCACCACCAAGAACCCCAATATACCCCCCTCCCACCCCTCCCAATGCCTGTGAGGCAGAGGATTTCTACTTAACTCTTCTCTACATTGATTACATTCATTATTTTGACAAAAGATGCACCATTATTATTTAGAATTCACCCCCCCAACAATCACAACTGCTGAAAAGGGATTGTTAAATACTTTGTGTAAACTGCCTTTTAATAGAAATGTCAAAATGTCAGAAGAAGCTGAAGAGAAACCAAATAATCATCAATTTAGTGATAACCAAAAGGCTCTATGTGCCCATGGAATGCTGCAAGTCTAAATAAAATCTCTGGAAAGCCGAACCTGATATCTGAGCCCAGAGATCACCCTCGAAAGGCCAGGGATAATGGACATGATACCATGCATGGGACCGCTGGACTAGAGCCAATACCAAATGGATTCCACAGGACGGTGGAGTGGCCGCTCACCTATGAGATGGTCAGATCAGTTTGAGGCTCTTCATATTCCTGGAGCGAGCAGATGCCATTGGGCTACACTGGCACGCGATTTTTTTTTATTAATTGTGAATGCTAATTAGAATTGCAGATTACCAAGGAAATTGTTGAAAATATTTGCATTGTTTATTAGCAGTTATTCAACAAAGTTCCTCATGTATGAGACAACTCATTTTTTCCCTCTTTCAAGAATCTATTTGTTTAAATTTATTTCCTTGGTTTTTCCAAATTTCCTCTTATACTTTAGATAAACACTGTGGTTTACAAAGATCTTCATGAGGGAAAACTTTTTTATGTAAATGAGTGTTAAAATATTATTGATCAAGAAGAAATGCAAAGCATTATGACTGTAAAATATTGGTGACTTACTGGAAAAAATTAAAAAATCACTAGGAAGGACTGATAATACTTGTCATGCATGTGACTACCCAGATTGAATCTTGGGACCTCAAAGAGTTCCCCAAGTACACGAGGAGTGATATCTGAAGAATAAGCCCTGAGCATTGCTAGATGTGGCAGAAAAAAAAACAGCACAAAAGTCTCTCAGGTGATGTTTAACACATTGAACTTCAGGACAAAATGAAATTAAATAAAAATTCTGAGGTCAGCAATATAATAGAGACTAAGTTTCCTGTCTTCCCCACAGCTGTTCCAGTTTATTCTGCTGGAAAACAATTGGTAGGTACTTCAAACCCTGCCAGGAGTAACCCCTGAGCATAGAGCCCAAGGTAAGTCTGATCCCAGCTCTTTGTGACCCCAAACTAAGCAAAACAAAGCCTGCTGTGCAGTCTGGCACTTCAGTATTTGTTTATTTGCCTCTTTGTTTATTTGTTTTATGGTGGGAACACACACCCTACAGTGCTTGGGGGTACTTGCCTGCCTCTGGGCTCAAGGATCACACCTGGCAAACACCTTACAGCCTCCACTATCTCTCTGATGCCAACAGTGCTCAGTTTCTAGTTTATTTATCATTTCTACTTTTCCTCAACAAGGATGGGATGTGGAAAATGAAGACAATTGAAGAAGGGCTTGCTTCCCTTGAAAGCTAGTTCCCTGAACATGGCATTCCTTGTGACAAAATACAGGTCTGGGAAATAACTCAGCCCTCTGAGAATCCCGTGAGTTGAGCCCCACCCTATTGCAGGGTGGTTCTCCTGAGCCCTACCCTAGGATGTATATAAATGCTGTGCTGAGTGCAGGGCAAGCAGTGCCAGCCTGAAGTCTGTATCCTGCAAGGAGAGAAGCTCACCAACAGCACCGAGCACTGTGCAGGGCTAGAATCAGGACCAAGGTGAGTAGTGATCATCACAATTGTTGCCTTATGTGGGGCAGAGGTGGGGCAGAGAGATGAAACAGTGGGTGGGGGGATGTGCTTCTTGCTGGGCCAGAGCTTAATTAACTTCACAGCATCCTTCGTGCGCAATTGGTGCAGGTTCTAGGGGGCACCTATTTGATTATCTGGTATCTATTTTTTTTTTACTGAGTCCCAGAATTAAGTTCCCTTTTCTCTGATGTGAATGGGGTCATTTTCCCATTCACAGAGAGTTGGCATCTATGAAGCAATATTATTTGAAAAGGGAACCCTAATGCATTAAGCTCCAGCAGTTCGATTGGTCTTAGGAGAGTACACTTGGAGAAGCCCTTGAGTCTAGAAGTGTGCTGGTCATCAGAGAGACACATCCATAGAGGAGATCAGAACAAATGACTGAGTGTGTAACTGTTTTCCTGGCAGGAGAGAGCCTGAGGGTTTCAACTGTCTGAGGAAAATCACTCCCGACCTGCCCTTCCCACATCCGAGGATGGAGGAGGTGTCAGCAGCCCTGGCCAAAATGCAGCCAGACCTCATCTGTCGCATCTGCCTGGAATACATCAATGACCCCGTCACCATCGACTGCGGCCACAGCTTCTGTGACTCCTGCATCCGCATGTCATGGAAGGACCTGAAGGACACATTCCCTTGTCCCGTGTGCCGGCAGTCCCGCCAGGAGATGCGCGTCAGTGCCAACGCCCAGCTGGGCAGGCTGGTGGACCTGGCGATGCTACTGCACAGCTCTGGGAGCAGCGAGATGGCACCGGCAGAGGAGGGCAGTTGTGAGGAGCACAGGCAGGGAGTGAGCCTCTTCTGCGAGGATGACCAGGAGCTGGTGTGTCCTCTGTGTGCCCAGGGCCCTGCCCACCAGGGCCACCACATCAGGTCCGTGGCTGAGGCAGCGGCTCATCACAGACAGAGGCTCAGCGACTGCATCGAGTCCCTGAAGAAGCAGCTGGCAGAGGTGCAGAAGCGAGATGTCGCCCAAGACAGAAACCTCCTGCAGCTGAGAGCGGACGGGGAAAAGCACAGGAGTCAGCTGGCCTCGGAATTTGAGCAGCTCACCCAGTTTGTGGAGCGTGAGCACGAGGCCGCGCTCTGCAGGCTGACAGAAGAGGACAAACGCCTGCAGCAGCAGCTCAGGGACAACCTGGAGGCCTACTCGGACCACATCTGGGAGCTGGAAGACCTCAGACGGGATGTGGCGGAGCGGAGCGTGATGTCCGAGGAGATGGTGCTGAGGGGCGTGAGGAGCCTGCAGCAGCGCTGTGCGGGCCTGCAGCTCCCGGCCGTGCAGCCCCTGCGCTTTAGGCCCGTGGCCTACAGCCTCCCTCCTCTGCACTCGGCGCTCAACAGCATCATCCGGAGATTCCGAGAGAGCATCAGCCTGGACCCCGACACGGCCCACCCCAGCCTGCGAGTGTCCCAGGACCTCCAGTCGGTGACCTGCGTGAGGAAGAGGTCCAAAGGGGATAGGGGCACCAAATCCTGTGATGACACCGGCCAGCTGGTGGTCCTGGGCCGGGAGGGCTTCGCTTCTGGCCGCCACTACTGGGAGGTGCAGGTGGGCGCCAATCCCGAGTGGGCCGTGGGCGTGTGCAGCGTCGCGCCTTCGGCCCAGACCTCGCGTCCCCTGGCGGGTCCCAAGAGATGCTGGACACTGCAGCTGCAGGATAGCGACTACCTGGCCGTGAGTGCGGGGGCGGTGCCTCTGGCTCTCAGGGACCAACCCACGGCCATCGGCGTTTACCTGGATTGGGAGCTGGGCCAGCTTTCCTTCTACAACGCCGCCGACAGGTCTCACCTGCACTTGTTCACCGAGTCCTTTGCTGAAGAGCTCAAGCCATACTTCCGCGTGGGGCCGGACTGCGCCCCTCTCTCTGTGGGCTCGGGGAGGGCAGAGGAGGGGTGAGCACACTCTGGGCTTCCCCACTTCCTTCATGTGGACAGCTGGTGGTTTTCTAAATTTGGAATTCTTTGCATCAGATGTTGATACTTAAGGAAGATGGCGGAAGAAATGTTCCCATTTTGTAACACTATAATGCAAAACCAATTATTTTGTATCTTTATGTCTATTTTTAATAAGAAAATTTTAAGTACAGACATTTTTAGATTCATATTTCCTTTCGTCATAAAGTTATTTTCTAAGACATTGCAAAATATTCATGTGCGGGCTCACTAGTTGCTTTTCTCTAGTGCCGAAATGTTCTGCTTGTTCCTGGACACTGTTTGTATATTCTTAGCGATTATGTATGTTCAACCAATTTTCCTCGATTTTGTAACCCTTTTGGGGTTTTCTCTGAGCATGAAGCAAGCATTATCCCCTAAGGCCAGCTAGGTGAGGCCCAAATACTAAAATAAAGGAGCACTGCATTGCAGTGTCCTCCCATTGTTCATTGATTTACTCGAGTGGGCCCAGTAACGTCTCCATTTTGAGACTTGATGTTACTGTTTTTGGCATATTGAAAAGGTCACAGGGAGCTTGCCAGGCTTTGCTCTATGGGTGAGATACTCTGGGTAGCTTGCCGAGCTCTCCGAGAGGGGCGAAGGAATAGATCCTGGGCCGACCGAAAATAAAGTAAATAAATAAAAGATAAAACAAAAGAAGTTCTGAATTTTTTATGAATATATTGTTACAATTACAGACATAATTAGGAAGCAGATAACACTCACTTTTATATATCCCCCACTCAAGATTGCACCCCTCTGACTGTAGGCACAAGAAAGGTTCAGGGGGATGATCCCTTCCTTCTTCCTTCCTTGGCTTCTCTGACGCTCACCCTTCCCCCACCCTCCCAGTGTGGAAAGCTGGTGGTCTTTTAGATTTCGGGGTGACTGCATAGGTGTTCACTTTCCATGAACATGGGGGAGAAATGATCTCTTTCTCATAATTCTTTTTTTTTGGGGGGGATCACACCCGGCAATGCAAAGGGGTTACTCCTGGCTCTGCGCTCAGGAATCACTCCTGGTGGTACTCGGGGGACCACATGGGATGCTGGGAATCGAACCCGGGTTGGCCGCATGCAAGGCAAACGCCCCACTCACTGTGCTTTTACACCAGCCCTTCTTTTTCACAATTCTACAAATTTGTAGAATTTGTAGAACTGTTACTGTTACTGTGTCTGGCATATCGAATACATCACGGGTGGCTTGCCAGGCTCTGCCGTGTGAGCAAGATACTCTCGGTAGCTTGCCAGGCTCTCCCAGAGGGGCGGAGGGATCGAACTTGGGTCAGCCATGTTGGCTGCATGCAAGGCAAACGCCCTACCGCTGTGCTATCGCTCCAGCCTGTAGTAAAAGTACTACAAATTTGGTCATTGTGTATCCTTATTTCTATTTCTAATAAAATAAAATTTTATTTCAAACTTTTTCTCCCTTTCAATAGAAAGATGTGCTAAATGTCATTTCAAATGCCTCATGTCCACTCCTGCTAATTAGTTTGTTATCTCTAGAGTGTAAAGGTTTCACTTGCACACAGGTTTGTATTGTCTTAGAGCATATGTATGTTTAACCAATTTCTCTCAATTATGTAACACTCCAGGATGGAACTTCTGAGCATGGAACAAGGACTATCCCCTAAGCCCTTCTCAGCCTGGTTCAAATACTAAAATAAATAAAAGATAAAAGACAGAAAGTTTTAATTTCAATATAATTGCTGCATAATAGGAGACTAACACCTAAGGATAGTAGAGATAAGGGCCAAGAGGATCGCTCCACAGCTTGGAAGCTGATCTTATGTGCTGGGGGAAAAGGCAGCTGGGATAGAGAAGGGACCAGTAAGTAAATGATGCTTGGAGGGCTCGCTCATGATGGGAGATTTGTGTGGAAATTGGACTATGGATCAAACATGATGGCTGCTTACTAACTCTATTGCAAACCATAACACCCGAGAGAGGATAGAGGAGAGAAAGAGAGAGAGAGAGAGAGAGAGAGAGAGAGAGAGAGAGAGAGAGAGAGAGAATGCACCTGCCACAGAGACATAGGGTGGGGGTGGTGGGAGGGACACGTCTGTTATTTGTAGGTTTAGGTGCTCTCATTAGTTTTTCTAATAATTCATAATATTTTATTTATCATATAGCCTCATTTCAAATCTGTTTTTAAAGAAACCCACAAATGCTGATTTAACTTCGACATGTGATGGTCATTCCTTTTTTAAATTTATTGTATTTTTACATTGGTGATAGAGAATGGACACTGGTGGAGGGTACTCAAACATTGCATGACTGAAACACACTGTAGCACTGTCCTCCCATTGTTCATCAATTTGCTTGAGCAGGCCCAGTAACGTGTCCATTGTGAGACTTGTTGTTACTGTGTTTGGCATGTAGAATACATCCCGGGTAGCTTGCCAGGATTTCCTGTATGGGCAAGATATTCTTGGTAGCTTGCCAGGCTCTCTGAGAGGGGCAGAGGAATCGAACCCAGGTTGGCCTGATCAGCCACATGCAAGGAAAATGCCCTACCTTCTGTGCTATTGCTCCAGCCCAAGAAAATTCCTAAGTCTGTTAAAAAATATATAAAAATAAAAAATATGTATTTGCTGTATATACATAGAGAATTTGGACTAAAATAACTTACACTGTTTGAGTTCTACCATTCAGAACTGATTGGTCAAAGAACAGTCTAAGTAATCATTCTTCCTCTGATGGACATGTCTGTCATTTGTAGGTTTAGGTGCTCTCATTAGTTTTTCTAATAATTCATAAGTATTTTATTTATCATTTAGCCTCATTTCAAATCTGTTTAAAAAAAACCCACAAATGGTGATTTAACTTCAACATGTGGAGATCATTCCTTTTTTAATTTAATTTTATTTATTGCTTTTTTACATTTTTTAATTATTGAATCACTGTGAGGTACAGTTACATACTTACAAACTTTTGTAGTTAACGTTTCAGTCATACAATGATCGAGTACCCATCCCTCCACCAGTGCCCATTCTCCACCACCAATGGTCCCAGGATCCCTGTCACCACCCCCACCCCACCCCCACTTCCCCACCCTGCCTCTGTGGCAGGGCATTCGCTTTTGTTCTCTCTTTCCTTTTGGTTGTTGTTGTAGTTTGCAATAGAGACAATGAGTGACCATTGTGTTTGATCTATAGTCTACATTGGGCACGCATCTCCCAACCCGCATTTACTTGGTGCTCCCTTCTCTATCTGAGCTGCCTTCCCCCCCAGCATTTGAGGCCAGCTTCCAAGCTGTGGAGTAAACCTCCTGGTCCTTGTCTCTACGATTCTTGGGTGTTAGTCTCCCATTCTGTTACTTTATATTCCACAGATGAGTGCAGTTTGCTTCATTATTTTCATTTCCCTTTAGTAAGGATGGCCGATAGGGGGCTCCCAGGGATTGAGTTCTTCAGAATTAATACAACCAAGATGAGATTGAAGAAGTTACTGTTACTGGCCCTAGAGTGGCAAGACTCAATACTGCCTGATCCACTTTTTTGAACATAGGAAGTGAGGTCTGATGAGGCTTTAATTGGCCCCAGCAAAAGCCCAGAGGAGCTTGGAGCCCTTGCAGAGAAGCTCCTCCATGAGCAATGGTTGTGGTGAGCACATGAAGGAGAGTCATCAAAAGTCTCAGGTTCTTTTTTGACAATAGTGTAGTAGTGAACAGACTTATCTAGGTAGAAAAAGCTGCCTTGGGGAAGCCTAGGAGAAAACCTATAAAATTACTACAAAATTGTGAAGACAAGTGCGTGCCTCCTCTCATCTTCACCTCAGGTGTTGCTCTCAGCTCTCCTCAGAGAAGTCAGGTTCTGTCTCCTCTTTTTATTTCTCACGATCTCTAAATAAAACTATTGTACTACCAAAATGGTGATTTGAAGGAAATGATATAAATATAACTTGAAAGTGGCTTGGAAAATTATATAAATGTAAATTGAAACTTGTTGTTGTTGGCTTAGTCCTGGATTCTGTTCTTAGGGATACTTCCTGTCATTTAGAGTGATGGGGTCAACCCCAGGTTGTCAGTGTGCAAGACCAGTACTTTACCCACCATTCACTCTTTCTAGCTCCTAAAGCGTTTCTTAGTGCTACCATGTAGTCTATGAAATTAACGTTTTGTAAATCCAGGCATTGTCTACGTTTACCTATTCCTCGCTGTCACTGTCACTCTCCTCCCGTTGTTCATCAATTTGCTCGAGCGGGCCCAGTAACATTGTGAGTCTTGTTGTTACTGTGTTTGGCGTATAGAATATGTCACAGGTAGCTTGCCAGGCTTTGTCATGCAGGTGAGATACTCTCAGTAGCTTGTCAGGCTTCCCGCGACAGGCGGAGAAATCAAACTCAGGTAGGCCAGGTTGGCTGCGTGCAAGGCAAACACCCTACCCTCTGTGCTATCACTCCAACCCACCTATTCCTCATATATTGTTGGGTCGGGAGTTCCCTGACCCTGGGCGGCACGGAGAGACCAGACAGACAACGTTCCTGCAGGAATTCAAGCGGGGTTTTATTCAGACCAGCATGCTGGGGGTCCACAACGTACCCATGAGCGGGCAGAGTCTGAGAGCCTCGAACTCAGAAACAGGTCATCTTTTATACAGTTTGAGAACAAAGGCCACATATTTTGAACATACATGTTTTGCTAGGTTCCTTGTGGTTTTTCTTGCAGTATCTCAACTCAAACACCTTGACCCGGTCACATAGTTTCAGTTTCCAGAATGGTCAAAACACTCTATCAATTTAAATAGTTATGACTAACCCATACCTTACACATCTACTGGATTCAATCCAATTTTGTAACCTCAAGGCTGCTGAACTGTTTACAGAAAGCAATTTTCCAAGTTAATTAACTCCTTCCTAGCCTTCCTAGCTCCTTTCATTCCCCACTTCTTTTGTGCATATCGCTAATCCTAGAGATATTCTTAGGTGGTACTTTCTTCCTCATGGAGTAAAGTCTGATACTGCTGTCTCAGCACTAGCAATTGGATATAATTAATTTGTTCCTTAACAAACGTAACTAATTTATTGAGGATACAGGGTCCCAAGGTAAACAGAGTTAGAAGTATCAAGAGTGGTGCAGGTAGGGTCGAAAGGAGAGTTGCTAACCAGGGTGACTGATTAAACCAGGATTCAAGCCACCCTTCTCGGGACTCCCTCTCTTTCCTTCGTTGTTCCAATCCTTCCCTTAATTTGGTCATGGAGTCCCGAACCACTCCTGAATGGTCAGCATAAAAGCAACACTCTTCACCTAGGGCGGCACACAGCCCCCCATTCTTAAGAAATAATAGGTCAAGGCCTTCCCGTAGCTTGGCCATAGAGTCTCTGACAACCTCAGGGTGATCAGAGTAGAAACAGCATTCCTCCGCCAGAGCAGCACAGAGCCCTTGGTTCTTGAGAACAGCAGGTCAAAGGTCGAGTCCTCTCCAATTTTGAAAGACTATCTTGGACAGGGATGTTAGAGATTTCTCCATGCAGTCTTAAAAAGAGTTAAAGCAACAGAAACCAAAGCAACATTGGCCAATTCACACATTTACCCAATCACCTCTGTAGAATTAGAATCTGATTCTTACAAGAAACAAGTTACAGAAACATGATTTTCTCTCCACTTTCATTTTAAAACTTTGCAAGATAGCTTAACAAACCTGGCTTGTCCTTTTGCATAAACACAGCAAAATTAGAGAACTCTCCATTTGGGATACCCCATTATTTACTGCAAAGTCCTGGGGGTCAGCTAACAACAGGAAACACACCAATAATGGCATAAATCTTATCTGGCATGTCAGAGTTACCCAGGCCTGGCCATAAGATGTCCCACGACGAACTGGATGGCTTCGAGCCTTCAAGTTGAACTGGATGTGATTGGACCTCATTTTCCACAGAGATGTCCTGGCAGAAAAGAGTCCATCCCATCCCTTCTTCAGGGCTGGGAGAAATCCTGGTTTCCACATTCTTTCCTTCATGCTGAGAGTAGGCCCAGACTGAGTTAACCTAGATTCCTCCAGAGCAATGATGACTTCCATTCTTTCCTTGAGCTGGCCTGCCTCTAGATTCACCCTGAGGTTTGTAGGGTACTTGAAACAGTACCTGTTAAGTTCCTGCTCCTGTCATTTAGACAGAAGCACACTGTCATTTAGAAAGAAGCACACTGGTGATGGAACGCATGTTGGAACATTATAAGAAATTCAATCCTGAACAACTTTTTAAATGTGTTTGTCAGTGTGATTTAATAAAAAAATTGAATTTATTACATATATCAATAGAATTATACCTGAGCACTTTATTAGCTTAGATAAAAGAATGATCTATTCTGTTGGTGAATTTATACAGTACTACCATCTCTCTCATAAAAACTGTACTAGGATCATGCTATTAGTATCCAAGTGTTACTGTAGAAATGTCAACATTTAAACATAACAGGAAATTTGATTGGTATGCTTTCATTAGTGATTATTGGGAGATTTCAAAATAATTCAAAATACCTTGGAGTCAAGGTTCTTTCCCAATTCTCATTTTTTCCCATTCCTTAGTAGAGAATCTGAGTCCTGCTTAAATCAAATGTCAAATTGTTTTTAACAAACGATCCCTGTAAAATCACTTTTCTTAAGTGAAAAAATGAACTAGCAAAAAAGCATTCTATCTTTAAAAACAGAGACACCCTCTGAGCACCCATATGCTGACATGCACATCATCAAAATCACACCACAGCTGCTAAGTGACTAAAGTGCATGATGGACTGAGGGACTTGTGAGGTTTGAGCATAGATTGATATGACTGCTGGCATCACTCAAAGAACAGGAGGGGGGGAGAAATATGGATTGTTTTTTGGTCTCCTTATAAGCACATCAAAATAACACTTGGCAATATTCAATTTTCCTCTTAGTAATTCACTGATACAAGTTAGTAAAGGTATTCAATAATTTAAGACAAATATTAGTTCTTCAAACTCGGTAAGTAAGAAGCACACGTCTTTAATTTATGAGGCAAATTCTTCAAAGAAATCTTTGCATTAGTTGTCACTATATGGAGTAAAATAACAGCATAAAATAGAAGTACCACTTTTATTTTTACGTAATTTAATCTTTATGTAGAAAACTGTTAAATAGTGACAATCACCCACAAAATAACTTCATCTTTAATGTTTTAATATGCTATTTAATTTTTCTTCATATATTCACATTTTAGTTGCTACTTATTTATATTTTATTGTAAAAATACATCAACTTATCAGAAGTGTGTAGACTATGAAAATATTCTAAGTAAAGGAAAAGAGTAGGAGAGAAACTAACTATAGTTCTGTAACACTGTCAATAGTTTAGAGCTACACTTTATTGTATACAAGAATACTATTGTAACTAGACTTCTAACATTAAGATTCCCATTTGCACATCTCTTAACTATATTTAAGGCTTTCTGGACTAATATGCAATTTATAATGAAAACAATTTTCTCATCATTTTTTAACAATTTCTAGAATTTACAACTATGCCATTTTCATTACTAAGGTCTATAGAAATTCATAGTAACATTATACTTACTAGAAATTAATTTTTAAACCTTTGTCTACTTGACTAAGGAAGGACTTATTCTTAAGTTTCATCTTCTAAGAGTGATTATCCTTTAACACAAATGTTCTAAGAACCAAGAGTCTTAGACTGTAACTTATATTTTCTAAAAATTCACTATCTTAATAATACCCAATTAATTTATTCAGTTGTGACTGATCAAGGCTTAATTTTATCTACTAATGAGTGGGTTTTTTGTTTACTTATTTATTTTTGGGGGGGCCACAGTCAGTGATGCTAGGGTTAAACTCCTGACAGTGCTTAAAGGATTGTATAGGATGCTAGGGATCAAACTCAGTCAGCCATGTGCAAGGCAAATGCTCTATCTGCTATACTATCTCTCCAGGCCCTAATGAATGATTTTAATGACTTGCTTTTAAGAGATTTTATACATCATAAAATTTTAGAGCAATCTATTAAAATAAACTACATTATCTCACTAACATAGAAGATGTTAATGATAGTAGTTTTGTATATTATGATAAATATTTAAACATCTCTTTACACTGTATGTGGTAGATTACTTTGAGATATATCAAGGCATATTACTAAGAAATATCATATCATAGGGAATATAAGTTCAGGTAAGAAATAAGTTATTTCTATTTCCTTGAATTTCAAATTTTGGTGAAATTAGCAAAACCAGTAAAATAGGAATCCAAAATTCTGTAATACAGTAGCAATTTAATTTTATTAACACAATAAAAACAACTAATTGGGGACTAATAATTAAATGTAGCTAGGCACCATGCTTCAGTTACATCATACAGAATTCTTTCATGTATAATACTGATTTCAAACACAAATGGAACTTTGGCTGAATCATTTTTAAAAAATAGAAGTCTACTGAAAATTCTAACATCCTGAAGTTAATGTATAATTATTACAAGCATATATATTTTACAACAATAAAATGTTACTTTATGTGTAAGTAACTTAGACTTGCATGCAGATTTTAAGGTATCACTATGAGTATGGCTGATAAATTCGGCAGTAAATAAATATCCCATTCTTTTTTCATTTTAAGTCTATGTATTTAGTCAATAACATAAAATGATCAACTGCTATGTTTTCACATTTCCTGAATACTTATGATCAAATATGTGATAAAATGTAATCAGAATATTTTATTTATGTTCCCCAAATATTTCACATATATATTTTTTGCTATTTATCACCTTGTTTATTTTTTAGATTCCTCATTGCAGCTATGACATGCAATATATAGTATACCATTCAAAACATACATATATACTTTATTACTTAATATTAGAAAGATATTCTAACAATCACACATAATTGATACATCTGCTCAACTTACATCATACTTTCTCCTTCATGCAAACTTGGAATCACTCAAAATTACCAAATATTCCCCAAAAATGAGGTCTTATTCATATTCCTCTGTTAGAAAATATTTTCTTTCTTTAGCTACTTTAAATTTCTGTTTTAATTATAGTTAGTTGAAATAATTAATTCATTAACATATTATTATAATTCAGCAAACATGACTACAATAGTGTTTATACATATTTTTATATTTTTTAAAAATTTGGGGCCACAATCTGGATTTGTGTTTAGAGCTTTCTCCTGATTTGGTACTCAGGAATCATTTCTTGCAGGGCTTGAGGGTCTATATGCAATGATGGGGATTGAATTCAGGTTGACTGCATACAAAATAAGAGTCTTGCCTGCTGTACTATCTCTCCAGTCACAATATTCATGCTTTTGATATATACAGTTACAGAATCGTAGTACGACTTATGTGCTCAAAACTTTCTACCAGTCATTGCATCTAGTAATTAACATTTTGTTCTTCAGAATGTCAGCTTGTGTCACTTCCCTCCAAAGACTTTCTCTTTATCTATATCAAATTCTGCTATTCTCATTAATGTGTACCTATCCTCAGAAATATAGACACTCTCATATTTGCATTTATGTGTGCTATTAGTCAATAAATTTCATAGAATCTAAAAACTCCTAAGAGACAGACAACAGGACATATTGTCTATACATTACATCACTGGGATTTATATGAATATACAGGACATGAAGAGGATTATCAATAATTATATATTAAAACAAAATTTTAAAAAGGAGGAAAATAAGACAATAGTTGACTTCATAGGTAATAAAATATTCATATGGAAATTTGATTATCTGGAAGATATTTTATAAATTAAATACTTCTGAGAGATTCATTGATTTATCTTCTTCCTTTAATTTTTTTCCCATTGTAAATTGTGTAACTTAAACTTTCTCCATGATTCTTCCTCCCTCCTCCCATTTTCCTCTAGGAAGAAGTACTAAATACTGTACCTTAGACCAGTTCCTTCCAAAGGCAGAGTCTGAAGTAAAATCTTATGTGCATGATAGTAAAAGGTGATCCTAGAGACATTAATAACCACCACCACAACAAAAGCATAAGAAGAACTGAATAAGAGGGGCTAAATGTGCTAGAGCAGTAGTATAATTAGTAGGTCACTTGTTTTGCACAGTTAACCAGGTATCATTCCCCAGCACCACATATGGTTCACCAAGTCCTGCCAGAAGTAATCCCTGAGTGCAGAGCCAGGAGACACCACTGGGTGTAGCCCCAATGGCCCCTCCTCAGATAAAACAACAAAGAAGGAAGGAAGGAAGGAAGGAAGGAAGGAAGGAAGGAAGGAAGGAAGGAAGGAAGGAAGGAAGAAAGGAAGGGAGGGAGGGAGGGAGGGAGGGAGGGAGGGAGGGACTGTATTAGCCTGAAAACTCCTTAGCCTGGGTAGGATGTCCACCAGTCCATTTAAGCTGAATTACAGATTCAAGGAGAAGGCACATCTGATTTTAGGTCCATCTGAGGTAAACTGATGAAACAGATTATACATATTCCAATAGTTTTTTGGGTAATTCACACATTTTTATGGGGGAGAATTGTGTGAATGTTCAACAGAAGAATATACAATGACCAGATATCACAAGGACAGAAGAGAATAAAAGCCCATGAAGTGTCTGCTTTTCAGTATGGAAATGAAGAGGAAGAGGAGTGGAGGTCCATAAAGGCTCACTGGTCAGTCTTCACTGCCTTGTACTGTCCACCCAAGGCCTTGGGTCCTTATCAGTACAAAAGTATTCTTGAGATTCTGTCTTGACCCAAAAAGAGCCAGGATAATTTCATTGGAACAAGGTGATTTCTACTGTAGAGAAGTTGTCACATCCTTCAAACTACAAGCTTCAGTCAGGTATATTTTAGCTTTTCCTGACTCCAAAATAGCCTTCTAATTTTTTGAAGGTAGGGGAGCAGGAGAGGGGGAATACAGTCGCTAAAACCTTAGACACTAGGGAATCAGAGAGAGGTACTGGGTAAAGTGAACAAACAAAAGCCAAGAAAAGGGCTGGATTGTGGGCAAGACAAAAAACAAAATATCATCTGACTTGAAACCTCTGAGGAATGAGAGAAAAACTTTCAAGAACTGTCCACTTATTTTTAAGGATTATGGGATTCCCAAAGTAGTATTAGTTTCTTCCCACTAGTAGGCTGTACTTCCAGGGATAAAAGAAGACAAGGCCAGCTGGTAAAGTCACATAGTAGAAATGAAAAGCAGTGCAAGATGGAAAAAATATCAGTACAAGTGTGGTTCAGTTTGCCTATAATTCTTGAGATAATCTTAGCCAGAATCGGAAACAAGACTGAAAAAACAGCCAGGGCCCAAGAAGCATGTGATATATAACTAATGAGAATCAGCACATTACTCAGTCCCAAATAATAAGGCAGCAGTGTGATTGTATCACAATTTTCACTCCTTCCATGATTTAATGAATTTCTTAATAGTCTCAGGAAACTGAATGAAAGGCAAGTAAAATTGACCAAAAATTTCCAACTTGCATGCGATCATGTCCACCAAAGTCAATGGTTTCTAATATGTTACCTGAAAAAAATGTGATCACTTAAAATAGCATTATTTATTTTAGTTCACCTTGAGAATCTAGCCATTCATTATTAGACAGTTTTAACAGAAATTCTAAGACAATCCACAGAGGTACAGTTAAATAAGTAGGTCATACTGGAGATATATTGTAAATGACATTATTTCTAAAACAACCAAAGACCATTTATAACATTTTTTACAGAAGATACATATACTGACTTTCACCCATATATCAAAAAATTTTAAAAAATGACTATTTATTGGGCTGGAGCGATAGCACAGCGGGTAGGGCGTTCGCCTTACACGCGGCCAACATGGTCGACCCGAGTTCGATTCCTCCGCCCCTCTCGGAGAGTCCGGCAAGCTACCGAGAGTATTCGATATGCCAGACACAGTAACAACAAAGTCTCCAATGGAGACGTTACTGGGCCCGCTCGAGCAAATCGACGATCAACGGGAGGGCCTTTACCTTTACCTTACTATTTATTGACCCATTATCTCTAAAATATACATATAACAAATTGTCTGGTATATCAGTTGCTTTTCAGAGTAAAATTTTGTGAAACAAAGGGAAGTTATTTCTAAGAGGGGGTTTACATATTGTATCCACTCCTTATGTGTAGCATTGCTTTACAAATGAAATGATTTGGAAAACATAAGCTACTTAGATTCAGAAGGTTGTTATTTGTATGTGTGTATTTTATATGTGTGTACATCACTCCTAGGATCAAAAAAGATTTTTGTCAATTTATTATGTTTCTTGTCATGAATTTGAATTTACTGTTTGAATCACTGGCTTTCAGCATTGACAAGTCCCACCTGCCCAAACAGAGGGGTAGACACACATTTCAGGACCCCAGAATGCAGAGTTGTTTACACCCTGTAGTGCTGGGAATTATTTGGGCTATATCCGTGATGAACTGATCTTGGTCACAGGTATGACATGCATCTGAACCTTCATACTACTTTCATATGAACCTTCATACTACCTCTCCATCCCTGTCAATCTGGTAACATTTGAAAATCAAACTTGGACTACCCTTGTGATAAACTGAGGCTCATTGCATGCATGACATGCACCTTAATTTTCATACTATCTCTGCATCCCTGAGAATTTAGTAACACTTTAACATCAAATGGATTTAGAATTCATTGTTTCTTAGGACACTGTAGACTGGAACCACTTCAGCTCATGGTTATGCTGAAATAATTCACAGTAGACCTACTGTACCACTAAGAACAACTAAAAGAGTAAGAATATGGGAAAAAAGCTTCTGGAGTAATAGTACAGTGGTTAAGGCACTTTTGTTGTATGTGAGGACCCTGAGCACTGCCAGGAATGAGCCCTAAGCAATTCGAGGTGTGGCCCAACTCTTCCATCCCGCCTTTAAATCAAAATTAAGGGGAAAAAAAGTCTGTTAAAAATACTTGTGGAGGGGTTGTAGCTATAGCAGAGCAGGTAGGGTTTTTGCCTTGCAAGTTGCTGACCCCGGTTTGATTCCCAGCATCCCATTTGGTCCCTTGAGCACTTCCAGGAGTTATTCCTGAGTGCAGAGCCAGGAGTAAACCCTGTGTATCACCAGGTATGACCCAAAAAGGGAAAACAAAACAACAAACTTGTGGAGCTTCTGAACAAACCATAACTAGAGAGTTCAAAATTCCAGATAGAGGGAGCTAAAAAGATAATACAGTGAGTTGGGCCTACATGCAGCCAAGCTGTGTTTAATTCTGGCATCCCATAAGGTTCCACAGAGCTCCACCAGAAGTGATCACTGAATGCAGAAGCAGAGATAGCCCTTAGCACAGTCAGGCGAGCCCCGCAACCCCTGCAAAAAAAATAATATCACAAAGCAAAAAACACAAGACAAAGCAAAATTCCAGTTGAAAGATGTGTTGAAAAAATAAGCTGAATTTAGCATGCCTTCCCTCACCTACCATGGGGAGTGACAATGACATTTGTCAACTTAGACACATAGCCAGAGAATGAAAATAGGGACTTTGCTAAAGCAGAGGACTTCTGTTATGAGAGATGAAATCCAGTAAAAAATTGGCAGTCTTGTACAGCTGGAGATGAACAAAGTTAGGAATGTTATAATCCCAGTGAGAAATAATAAATGGTGAAGCTATACTTGACTGGTTTCATCCATATGACACTGGGGCTGTTGTGTCAAAGTGCACATATAATTGGAGACAAAGAAAGAAAGAGTGAGACTTCTAAAAAGAGGAACACAATTTTCAAAGTCTTACACTGAATTCAAAGTGGAATGAACCAGGGAAAGATCAAGATACCTATACCTTAGCAGCTGGATTTTCTGGCAGGGGAAGTTGATTAGCAAAGAATCAGTTCAAGTTACTTAGAGAGCGTTATAGTATAAGCTATCTCCGTTTATATGTATGCCAACAGGAAACTCTGACAACTTTATGGTTTTCATTAGGAGTTAAGAGTAAGAAGACAGTGAAAAACAAACTTATTATATTTCATTTATCAACATTAGCAAGAACAAAACAAAGACTTCTAAAATAATTTTGATTATATTGTTCAAAAGAACAGAAGAAAAAAAGGCAAGTCACAATTTAGCATTTATGGAAAAGAACATAGAACGCACATTCAAAAATAAGAAAATGCAATGGAGAGTCTAAAATAATGGAAAATAATAAAAGAAGTTCAAGAGTCAAACGTATTTCTTCTTTGGAAAAAGAATGGAAGAGAGCTGAAGGCCATGAATTTATCACATGAAAGACATTAACCCATATCTCAATAAAACTAAGGCAGGTCAGTCTGAAAAAGTAAAGACTATATATATATATATATATATATATATATATATATATCACGGACCATCCATGAAGAAAAACTAAGACAAATGCAAAACAAATCAGTTAGAGATGAAGACATAATATTTCCAAGGAAAGAAGTAGAGATATTTAATGGAAGTCAAAATCCAAAGAATAACAACAAAAGACAATACCTAGCAAAAATTCTATACTCAATTATGTATCATCATGTTCCTAATTATTTTCAACTATCCCATAACTGTTGGTTTACAGTCCTAACCTGTAGTTCCAGAAAAAGCTGTCATGCCCGAACCTTTAAGGCAAGACTTCTGTTTTATTAATCAGTTTGATGAACATTTGACTGGAAGCAAAAAATAAAATAATAATATTTTGTAATTCATAAGGCATGCTTTGACTAGAATTCAAATTACACCATAGGAAAACCCCCATAAAACAAACTGCTGATTTAGGCTAAGGTAAATTTTGTCCCAAGAAAAGTGAAGAGAGCTTTACTGAATCATGGAGATCAACTATTAAATCAAATAATCGAAACAATGGAAGCAAGAGGCTACCGAATGGCAAAACTTCATTCCTCATAATCTTTACTTGGAAAGTTTCCAGCATTCTGACAAGATGCACTTTTCCATGACCTTGAAATATCACTATTGCTTAGCAATGAATTGTAGTATTCTTTATGTCTTTTAAAGAAAACCCTTTCTTCCTACTGCTATCTTTCCCAATTGAGTTCTACGTAACAAAATAAGAAATGCTTTAAAGAATGTTTTGAGAAGGGCTGGAGCGGTAGCAGAGCGGGTAGGGCGTTCGCCTTACAAGCGGCCAACATGGTCGACCCGAGTTCGATTCCTCCGCCCCTCTCGGAGAGCCCGGCAAGCTACCGAGAGTATTCGATATGCCAGACACAGTAACAACAAAGTCTCCAATGGAGACGTTACTGGGCCCGCTCGAGCAAATCGACGATCAACGGTAGGGCCTTTACCTTTATTTAAAGGACGTAATTTTGATTCATGTATTTACAAATCAATGCTATAAACATATATGTATCATGCAAATCATAAATATTTATCATAGTATGCCTAAACTCTGAGGACTTCCTCACATATTCTAGTGTATCTATTTTGAAGTACTAGAACATTTTTCACCTTTTTGGATGAAAGACTTTCTAAATAAAATGAAAAATTTCATAAATAAAATATGGCCTGTTACCCTTAATAGCCATATAAAGAATACCCATATAAAGAAATAAAGTAATAATACCCATATAAAGAAAATAAAACATCTGATTATTAAAAGAAGTATTACTTGACAAAACTATGACCTAGTAACATATATTCTTCTTATGATTCTAGCAGACTCATCAGAATAAGATATGCATTTTATAAAAATCTCTATTTGGGGGGTATACTTCATCTTGTAGCACATCATCAGACAAAAAATTCATTTTCAAAAGAGATTTGGTATTATAGCATTTGTAGAGAACAGCCAACATAAGCAACAGGTTCTCAACAGCCTGCAATGCAATTCCTTAAACATCATTATAAAGAAATTAATGTAATAAAGTAAAAAACAAAACACATAAATACCTTTGTGATAAAGATTCAAGAGAAAAAGAATGAGAAATTATCCTGAATTGCAAAAGAAAAATTTGCTGATAACCTTTTAAGTCCTAAATAAAGAGAAGCTCTCTTTAATCAGACCACTGCATTCTCAATGTAATATACAACATAATTTTAACAAGATTACAGCATATAACAACATACAACAATATAACAAAATCAAAGATGTAATCTTCTACTTCCTGGAAGAAGAGGCCAAGCCTGTAAAACTTAACATGAACTATTCCCAAAACAAACTAATATGACCTCCACTTAACACATTTTAGACCTACCACTGACATTTAGTTAAACCACCGAATTTTCTTACCTACTTCCTTTTTCATATTTCACATTTCTTATTTCTCTAATTTTTCAACATGTGAGTTCTGAAAAGACCTCAAATTTTGTCAGAAAAACAGTGCCTAATCCCTGACCAGGGAAATTAACTTTCATATTTCTACTTTAGAAAAAAAATCATTAAGATTGTTGATCTTTAAGAAAAATAGAAAAAAATTGTTTTCTGTGGACAGAGAAATAATACATGGATAAGGGGATTGGCCAGCATTCAGCTGACCACGGTTTTATCCCAAGTATTACATATGGTGTCCCAGAGTTCTGCCAGGAGTGACCTCTAGTGCAAAGCCAGGACTAAGGCCCTAAGCACAACTGTGGGTACCCCCAAAACAAAATTAAACAAGTAAAAGAAACTTTTCTGTTTTTCTAAAATAAAGCACTCCTCTGAATTTATAACCGATTTCTGTGTCTCTCTTATTCTCTAGCATTGCTAGATACTGAACCGGCAGCATGATTTTACACCAAAAATCAGCTTAGCATTTAGAAATGATTTATGAGACACTAAATTCATAATTATCATAATTATAAAGTACCTTAAAATTTAAATATTTTCAATTAAAGTAAATAAAAGCAAATAACGCAAAAAAGCAAACTTCAATTGAGCAAAGTTACATCTTCGTGCGTCTTTTTTTTTCATAAAATGTTTCTTTTGGAAATAAATCGATATTCAAACAAAACACTCCTATAAATATTGGCACTTCTCTGGGATCTTAGAGTAGAAAGAACTCTTTCCAGATAGCAGAAACTAAAGGAGGGTAGAAAGGGAGGAGCAGGAGTATCGGGTTCCTAACACTTACGAAGAATGAAACTCTAATAAGTAAGATGCTAGAGCAAGGTTTGAATCTCTTCTCTGTCCACAATGCTGCACAATAGACCACACACCCATCTCAGAAACGTTAAGCAAGCGAATCTCTTCTGAAATACTTAATTAAAAAGGGTTTACCAGGAAGATGCTAGTCTCCCTAACTCCATCCACCTGCCACAATAATCCTTAAAACCAAAGCTTCGAAAACAAGACTGAGAGTGAGTCTCGCTAAGCTGCCGCCTACCCATACCATTGGGTAACAGAACTTGGGTGCCTCTCTGCCTCCGTGGGTCATGTCACTTTCTGGAGTTGAAGAAGTTCGCTCTACACCGGGATAGCTGTCACACTCACCTTTGCGCGCAGCACCCTTCTCCTATTTTAAGTCCCCGGTTCTCAGTCCCTCCTGGAGCAGAAAACCAATTATCTCTCGCCCAAGCTTGCTTGAGCCTCAGTAAGATCCAACTCCACAGTTAAGAGAAAACCTGACTCAGGTTGGAGCGCAGAGGCGCTAAACCCAAGACAAAGGTTGCCCAGCTGGTTGACAGCGCCTCCCCCGCCCCCCAGCACCACCCTGGACCATAGGTGCGGGTCCCCTTCCAGCCCGCACCAGTACCTCGCAAGCCTGTCCAAGGGGCTGTCACTGATGCCGCGCTTTCCGAGGGGTGCGGCTCTGTGACTAGTGTGGAGCTGGTGTAAACAGCGCGCCTCGCACTGGGCATCCACCAGAAAGGACTCGCGCGCGCGGAGCGGGCGCTGGGATGCAACAAAGGTAACTAGCCAGGGCAGGAGGCTCCCGGAGCATCCACTCTACCGAGCTGAGCCTGCCGCCCGCGAGTCGCTCCCAATCCCAGCTCAGAATCCCAGCCAGAGGCATCATCCACTCCTCTCTGGACCCGCCAGCAAAGGCACCTGCTGCCGGGTCTGGTGCTCCAGCAGCGCTCTAGAGCTCAAGCTTCCCTCGGGTTCGGGGACACACCTGCCGGGACACCCGGCCCGGGGGTGCGGGCTCACTGCCAGGCCGGAAGGCGCAGGGCCATCACTCACCCGCGGAGGGCGAAGTCGCTCAGGCGGCCGCCTGCAGGCGTGCAGCCAGCAGCCCCGAGCGCTGGCATCTCCCCATCCTTTGTCAGTTGCCGGTGGAGCGCTCGTGCGAGCTCCCGGCCGTGCAGCTGGGTGGCAGGCAGCCCGGCTGGGGCTCAGCTTCCCAGCCCTCTCCCCTCCCCGCCTCCCCCTCCCCTTCTCAGTCCCGCTCTCGGAGCCCGCACTCACTTGGCTCCCATGATGTCATCTGGTGGAAATCTGCCATGCTCAAAGACTGGAATAATCCAGCGCTCACGGGGAACACCGCGCGGGTGGAGGCGGCGGCACAGCCTCCAGGTGGACCCCGCATCTCCTCGGCCAGATAACTGGAACCGAGCGCAGGACAGGGGAGGGCTCTGCGAATCCTGATGGCCTGGTGGGAGTGGTGGGGATCGCGCTGGGAGAAAGGGTGAGGGTCACTCTCAGCTGAGATTGCTAACTTCAAGGATACACTTGCTAGCAGAAGCCCAGAGGAAGGAGAAAGGTTTTTTTTTTTTTTTTTTTTTTGGTTTTTGGGTTTTTTTGTTTTTGTCTCTTTGGAAGCTCCAGAGCTCAAAGAAGGACATGGACACCTGTGCTGCAACCAGGAGGATAATTGAACTGCTGGTGGCCTGGAGTCCTTGCTTGCCAGGGAAAGTTTGGGATGGCAAACCGGGAAGTGCCAGTGCCAAGCAGCTTAAAAGGGTGGAGAAGGAAGGACCGCTCCGGGAAAAAGACTGAACTGAAACAGTGAGAAATTTGCTGGTAATTGTGACCTCTGAAACTAACAAATGATTCCCATAAGATAGAACCCAATAGCTGAAATTCACCAGTATTTTAAGTATTGCACCCCCCTCTTCTTCTTCCCACCAAATATTACTGAGCATTCCAAAGAGAAACTTCTTTCTAAATCTTACCCAAATGGTGCTTTCTCTGATGAAACCGTTTAAATCACAAGAGGTTCCTTATGAACCATGAAAAATGTGATGTAAATTCTTCTGTTACTCAAGGTTGCTTATAACATCAATTGATGCTTTGTTAGAGATCTTGGCAAACAGTTTCAGTGCCTCTGAAGATTCTCCTGAATTAATGGCCATACGCGCATGCGTGCACTCACACATGCGCGTGCACACACACACACATACACACACAACCACAAGCACACATCCACGGAAAATCTTAGAGTCAGAAATACATCTATCTTGTGCGACTTGATGTTGAAAACTCCATTAAGAGAGGACCCCCAAAGAGGTCAGTGTGTGCTTTAATGTTTACAATAGTCTCTTAAAGTTCCCACTAACTACCTACCACTATTATTAGGAAGAAACTTAAGATTGCAGAGAACATCAACAGTCAGTGCAGGCTGGTTAGGAAGCTGAACCCAAAAGCAGCTGGGTAGGAATGTGTGGCTTTTCCACGAGAGTTCATGGAACATCATTCTTTCAAAGCATAAAAATTGAGTATAGCATTTATTAAAATGTGGGTAAAATTAGAGTTCCCTTAACCTCTATAAATAAAAAGGACCTATGATAATAATAACTTCAAGGCTAGTCCACTGGAAGTATTCTGAGGAAAAGATAATAAAATAAGTGTTAAAAAGTAGACTTAGAAATTAAAAAAGTGAAGACAATGGTACATGGAGTTTAGAATTAATTTAGAAAATCTGAAAGTACTAACTTGCGTTTATTGATTTTCAATGTTAAAATCTTAATATGCATCAAATTATTGATATATTACTAACATATGTTTTATATATTTCAGCATTCTTTCAGTGCCCTTATTTTATTTTAGTTTTTGTACTTGGGCCATACCAGGCTGTACTCAGGGCTAACTCCTGATTCTGCTTTTAGGGATCACTCCTGGCTGGACTTCAGGGACTATATGGGGTGTGGGGAATCAAGCGAGGATCAGCAGCATGTAAGGCAAGAACCTTAACTACCTTACCATTAATGCTCTTTGGAAAAAAAAACACGATCACTTACTTTAATGTTTTGTGCAACATCATATGCATTTTTCTTGATGACTGCATACATATTAGGCATTTTGGTAGTCAATGGTGGCTCTCCTCAGTGGTATGCAGTCTTTCATAATTATAAGGAGTTATTTGTATGAAGTTACTGTCAAACCAGTAAGAGTGCATTTTCAGAATTGTTGGTAACCTGGACATGTTTTTCCCAAATAGCCTTGCCTCCCTCTGTGACAAGGCCCTACTTGCTCATATTCACCTTCATGACTGTACCTTTGGTGAGAGCACCAAGGCAGCATAGAGTGAAGATGAAGGATCTTTTTTACACCAAGTGTTGGCAGGCAAAAGGTAACTTTCAGTTCAAGATGTGTTACAAAGCCTTTTTTGAAATGTAAACCCATTGGCCTAATGGTAAAGGTAAAGGTAAAGGCCCTCCCGTTGACCCGTCGATTTGCTCGAGCGGGCCCAGTAACGTCTCCATTGGAGACTTTGTTGTTACTGTGTTTGGCATATCGAATACTCTCGTAGCTTGCAGGGCTCTCCAGAGGGGCGGAGGAATCAAACTCGGGTCGGTCATGTTGGCCACGTGTAAGGCGAACGCCCTACCCGCTGTGCTATCGCTCCAGCCCTTTGGCCTAATGAATTTTTCAAATTTATGTTTCTTGTGAAGCCATCAACAACAAAGTAAACTTTAGTAACCATCCTCATTCATGATTTCTTCTTTCTCTTTCCTGTCTGAATAATGTTTAATACTTCTGTTTCTCCTTGGAGATGAACTTCCCAATTCCCTGCTATTTATTTGTTGTTGTTTTTGTTTATTCATATGGAAAAGGACTTTATCCCTCTTTCCACCCAGATATACAGGTATGGCTTCTTGTACTGTCTTTCCATCATTCTTTCCTTTGGGAATTCTCCTTTCATGCATCTTAACAGTCTTTTTCATTTGTATTTTTTCAGTACTACACTGTTTATGATAGAGCTTAGCCTTCAGGCCAATCATCATTTTTGCTTTTTTTAAAGGCTCTTAAGCCTCTTGATCTTCTTTCTCTTTTTCTCATGGAAATTCAAATAATATCCATAGTGCTTAAGGTGTTACTCAATACATTCAGTTTGTGGCTTTGTTATGGCTTCAGGACTTTCTGGTAGAGCTGCCCAAGTATCCAAAGTACTGAACTTTTGGCATTTGAAACTCATGAGCAACTAATGTTCTTTTTAAAGTTTATATGTTTTGGATAGTCATTTATTCTTTTCTTTAAATCAAAATACAAAAGAACTTATAAAACTCAAAACATCTTTTAGAAAGAAATAATTGAATATATAAAATAATAAAGATTTTTTTAAAAATCAGGGTAACAAAAATAAACTATATAAAAAACTAAGGTAAGAATTTGATAATATAAGCAATGAGTATCTTTGAGAATAAAAAAAGATCTAAAAAATCTAATTGCTAGAAAAAAGGAATTAGGACAGCTAATGGTGCTGTTCTAAGTATATCAGAAGGTCAAGTTGTAAATCTTCTCTCCTAGATTGTTTCTCTAATGCTCCATCTATCTTCATTGCCCTGGATTATCATACCGTTCCTCTGCATTCTCTGGGCTTACAAGTTTGGAGACAAGAAGAAGGTCATGGGGAATTAGCAGGTCTGGCTACTTAGACAAAAATAAAAGGCATAATTGTTGGGTTTTAAAAATACATAATTTTGTTCTACAGAATTAAAGCAAATCCTTTATCTTTGACTTTATAGAAAATTAAATGCATTCCTAGGTACTCACTAATTTAATCCTATGGAAAAAAATCTTCAGTGATACGTAGAGGAATCTGACCTTCATGAAGAGCTCTAAGGTCCATGTTATGGCCTTCACTGTTGTTCTTGATTTTAGGAAAGTGAATTTACTACATCTCCACAAGACCTTCCTTCGCAGTACTTACTAACATACAAAGATCCTTTCTTATGTTAGTGACATTTCAACTTCTAAAGTCTGTTTTTAGCTTTGTTTGTAAGTTTTAAGCTATGCTGTTTGATTAGTTAAGATATTTTTATTCAAATGGATAAGAATTATAAATAATGAACTAAAGCATCTAATTTTGATAATTAAAATAACTGTCAGGCCTTAAGTAAAAATTTACATCTGTAATCAAATATTATACATTTGATACACTTTAATCTTGTTTAAGTGATGATGATATTAAAACTTGAATTCGAAGATTTACTGTAGAAATATTAAGCTATGCTTATTTATTGATGGTTTGATGCACTGTTTTCATGTTTATACAAAATTTTCTTGGAAAGATAAATATTTTTGTGGTAAAAATAGACACTTTTTGCTGGAGATATAGTTTAAGTTGTAAAACACTTGGCTTGCATGTATGCCTTGCATTCACAGCTCATCAAAACATGAAACATTAAATTTCTGGATGCAAAGAGATAGCTTAATATGAGATAAAATCACATTATTCATTTATGTGAATTTACTAGATAATAAATATCAGCGATTGCTCTTTCATATACCTACTGATCCTCTCTACATCTTTTTAAGTGAAGTTTCTAGTTATATACTATCCCCATTCTTTGATGGAGTTATTAATTTGTTTTTTATTTTTATGAGTACTCTATCTTGGATATTAGTTCTTTATCTAATGTATTATTTGAAAATATTTTCTCATGACATGGAGAGTATCTTATTATGTTGCCTTGTGCACAAGACCAGGAGTAATATCTGAGCACCACCAAGTATGTTCCCCCCCACCACAACAAATCTCACATGCTCTGGACATATTCATTTCTAATTTATATTGATATTCATTGTTTCATTCACACAGATAAAATTTAAGGGATTCAATGGCTGGAGCAATAGTATAGTGGTCAGATCACTTACTTTGCATAAGGCTGACAAGTTTTCATTGTCATCACCATATCATTGCCTCAAATATCCCCAGGAGTGATCTCTGAGCACATAACCAGAAGTTATCTGTGATGACTGCAGGGTGTGGCCCCAAACAAAAAGAAGGTAAGGAAGAAAGAAAAGGAGTGAGGGAGGGTGGGAAGAAGGGAGAAAGGGAGGAAGAAAGGAAGGAAGGGAGGAAGGGAGGGAGGGAGGGAGGAAGGGAGGAAGGGAAGGAGGAAGGAAGGAAGGAAGGAAGGAAGGAAGGAGTACAAAGCAGGAAGGAGGAAGAAAATGATAAACTTAAAGCAAAAAGTAATGACTTTTAATAAAAAATAGATCCAAAAGATTAATGAAACCAAGACCTGGTTCTCTGAAAAGATAAATAAGATCTACGAACACTACCAAGACTTTCACTGTCACTGTTACTGTCACTGTCCTCCTGTTGTTCATCGATTTGCTCCAGCAGACCCAGTAACATCTCCATTTTTGAGACTTGTTGTTACTGTGTTTTGCATATTGAATACATAACAAGTAGCCAGCCAGGCTTTGCCACCAGGACTCTACTCTTGGTAGCTTACTGGGCTCTACAAGGGGGGCGGAGGAATAGAACCTGGCTTGACTGGGCTGGCCAAACGCCCTACTGCTGTGCTCCCCTAATAGACTGAATTAGAAATCTAAGGGGAGACTTCACAACAGATACAGTAGAAATGCAAAGGATCATCAGGGAATACTTTGAAAATCTTGATGCGATGGAATGAGAGAATCTAGAAGAAATAGATACATTTTTGAACTCTTCTAACTTCTCCAGGCTAAAACAAGAAAATACAGAATACTCCAACAAGACAATTACTGTAGAGGATATCTACATGCTAACCAAAAGGTTCCCCAAAACAAAAGACCAGGACAAGCTTGGTTCACTAGTGAGTCCTTCCAAACTTTTAAAGAAGACCTACTGCCAATTCTCTTCAGGCTCTTTCAGAAGGTGAAAGAAACAGAACTCCTCCCAGTTTCTATGAGACAAACATAACCCTGATACCCAAAGCAGACAAAGACAGCACAAAAAGGAAAACTACAGATCAAGATCCCTGATGAGATTCAATGCAAAGATCCTCACAACATGCTGGCAGAGTGAAAATAACAACACATCCAGAAGATCACACAACTTGACTGAGTAGGCCCTTTCCTGAGAAATTTGCCTGAGCCTGAAAGTCTCCACACTCAGGTCTGGAGATGCAGTGTTGCTTTTCAGTCAGTGCTGGGTGCTGGGTACCACCATGTCCACTCCAGTAGCGCTAGGGGCTCCCAAGGTCACACCTGATGATGAGGAAGCAGTCTGCAACACCAGGCCTCTAACTCAGGGCCACTTCATGCTAGTATCAGGCCTTTTGAATTATCCTCGCCACACCCACCTCTTCCCCACCCCAGGCCCACATTTTTGTGTGTGTGTGATATTTATGTCTCTTATCTGCTTCTGATCTTGGAGATTTGCTAATTTATATGGTCTCTTTATTACATATGTAAATTATATTTATTGTAAATATTTAATCCTTTTTATCTATTTTTTATTTACTCATTAATATAAATACCTATCTAGGCAATCAATCCCCAATTCAATTTTTATAATGATTAATAAAAATACTTCCAAACTTATTTTGGTTCATAAACCAAACAAAGCAAGTAAGTTCACTTTCTTATTCAGCATGTTTATTTCACTCCTTATGGGGTAAAATTAAAGAACTCTTAAAACAAGGGGAGAACATAGAAGAAGATTTAGTGGTAGAATGAAAGAGACTGAAAATCACATCAGTGACCTTGAGGCCAAAGCACATGGCATCATGAATAAAGAAGAGGCAATAGAAAAGAGATTTTTGTAAAGAATGAATACAATCCAAGCATTTAATGGGCAATGGCCAGAGGAACAATCTCTGCATCATCAGAATTCCGAAAGGAGAGGAGATAAAGGGGAGAACAGGTGCATAAGATCTACTGGCTGGGAACTTCCGCCTGGAAGGGACTCTGCACTTATCTAGGAGATCCAGAAGTGTCAAGCAAAATAAATCCCAATAGAACACATACTATAATTTTAATATTATAATTGTAATAGTGAGAATTAGAGAGAAAGAGAGAGAGTCCTTAAAGTGATAAGAAAGAAGCAAAACTTCTAACACAAGGGAAAATTCACATCGGATTTCTCAAATGAAACACTCCAAGTGAGAAGAGACAGGGCTGGAGTCAGAGTTATGCAAGAAAAAGATCTTAACCCTGTCCTATCTCTCTGACCTAGCTAATGTTTTTTGTTTTGTTTTGTTTTGTTTTGCTTTCTTGCTGTGTACCTAAGTTACAATGTTTCATGCAGACAAAAGTAATCACAATATATAAGGCAAACCAAATAATGCCATTAAGAGTAAATTTTTTTGTTATTGATATATGATAAATTTATTATTGTTAGACAATTAAAACTACAAAGAAGAGAGAAAATATTATTTGCAGTAGTGAGATGATCAGATGAGATCACTACATTTAGTCAGTGTCTCATGTTAAATTAGGGATTTAAACAAAATGGACACTTTCAGAGTTTTTCAGTGCAACAAAGTCTAATAGGAGTTTCTTTTTAATATTAATACTTAATGTAGTCATATTTATAAATTTAATAGCAGTAAAATATTCATTTCAATATCCACATTCTCTGTTATGTACTAGTATGCAATGGAAAAATCTAAGAAATGAGATAGTTAAGAAAATTTGAAGGCACAAAAGTTAAATAAAAATTCCATAGTCATGATTCGGAAAAATTAAAATTGTTACATGGTTCTATTTCCCAATTTATTTTACCTTCCAGACTAGCATTCTATTATAAAGCATAGTTTAGTTTTTGTTTTTCACTTTTGTGGTGCCTGGAGTCAAAGTCAGGCCTCACACACGTAAGGCAGGAATTCTACTACCTAGTCACATCCCCTACCCTAAAGCAGTTGAAATTTTAGAGCGTACATTTCAAAGTGTAGAAATTTCAGAGCTTACGTTTCATGAAGTCACATGATTTCAATCCTTAATTTTAATTTACAGTTGTGTTAATTTGTAGAAATCTTCTGAGCCTCATCTCAGATATTGTAAGTATTAAGAGATACAATGATATAGAACATTAAAATCCTAGTATGCTATTTTTAATATAATGCTTTTGTTGTTAAATGTGAGAAAAGTTCTCCTAAAAATGTTACTATAAGGGGTTGGGCTAACGTTCAGAAATATGGTGGAGTTTACCTAAGCAAAGATAAGAAGAAATAAAAGCATGTGGGTGAACAGAAAAGAGTCAGAAAATTATACACCTAAAACAAACATAAGAGTGTAGATGAATATTTGATCAATTAAAAGAACAACCTCCAGATAAGTAGCATCTGGTAATTTCCCCTAGAATAAATTTTATTTTGATTATGAGGATTCTTTCAATATGCATTTAATTGCCTAGAGAAACACATACCAGTATGAAGTCTATCATATTTTTTTTAATCGGGGGCCACACCACACAGTTCTCAAGGCTTACTCTGGCTCTGTACTCAGGAATCACTTCTTGGAGGTATTCGGGGACCATATATGGCATCAGCATTTGAATCAAGGTTGGCTACATGGTATTATTTTAGTCCCCCATGCTCACTATTTTTAAGTTTACATAAGAGTCTGAGGACTGAAATCATACGAGAAGCTGTAATCATGAAGCAAAGTAGCACTATCAGGAACATCCTAAAGTATAGAGAGAATGGGTAAATGATAGACCAAACTCTCTCTTATAATTTTCCATTTTTTGGTGCCTTTAAAAATCCAGTAAGAAATTATAAGACAACAAAAATGTTTCATAGAGCTCAATCTTATAGAATAGAGAAAGAAAAAAATTATAAAATAGGACACAGAGGACAAGACAAGTAGAAAGAATGGGATGAAAAGAAATTAAATGGAGCTGGTGTCAATGAGTCTGGAAGTGGGAATCAATACTAGAAGTTTTTACAGAATCACAAACAGATGATTTAATGAATATGTCAGAAGACTCTACCAATACATGACTGAATATTTGACTGGAAATCAATGTCACTGAGTTGTTTGCTAGTCATGTTATAAAAGAACTGAAAATAATTTGTCAAAATATTATAATACAATTTAAAAATTATATGTGTATAAAGAATATTAAATATTTCAGTGATATACACATGAGAGATACATTATAATAAATTAATATAAATATTAGAAATTAATATTTCTAATCTTGAAAACAAAGGTGAATGACAAAATTATTTACCAAAGAACAGTATGACAAGAGTAGAGAGAAAGACTGGAGATAAATGTAAGAGTCAGTAAGTTATATCATTTATTTTTATATGACCGTTAGACTCTAGTTTGCTAAACTCTCTGCAATGACTTGAAGTAATTCTCCTCTAAATTTACAGTATTATCAGGTTATATGGAAAAAGTGACAGTATACAGGTCCACTGTGGATCATCATAATTTCAGACTAGTGACCACTTTCCATGGGAAAAAATAAATCTCTGCAGTAATAGTTGATGCCTGAGAGGAATGACTACAGAGAAAACACTCCTGTACACACACACACAGGAACACACGCAAACACACACACACAAACATACACACACACACACACACATTATTCCAATGTCTCAGGTTTGGTAACAACAACTTCAAAGAACTTTTTAATGTCATATCATTAGATATGATTTTATAACATTTGACAGCTATGTTGCATTCAGCAATATGATAAAAATAGCAAATTAGTCAGGTCAAATAATGTTTCTATTCATATGTTTGAAGTTTCTGTATCATTTCTGTGACTATCTTATGCCTTAGAGCTATGTTTTCCATTTGATATGATAAAATATCTTTAATATACTTGCATATATTTTCCCATATCTATGGATACTTAATTATCATTTTGGTTTCTAGCACCATACATATAGGTGCTCAAGACTTACTTGCATTTGGCAGGGATGGTGGGTCCCAAGCTGGGAATGAATCCTACTTGGTCATGGTGTATAAATTCAAGGGTCTTGACAATGTAAGAGTGGTTCAACATATGCAAGGCAATCAATGTAATACACCATATAAGGAAAAACAAAAAAATTATATGATTCCTTCAATAGATGCACGGTAAGCACCCATTCATAATAATAACTGTTAATAAAATATGAAAATATTTCCAGGAACCAGGTGAGACAGAAGAAGCTGCACAGACACTGGGCAAATTAATAGGAGGCAATTGCACAGGATTTAAATCCATGGATCTCTTCTAAACCTCACCCACAGGTTACAAAGGTGAAAGTTGTGTTTTTTTTTCAGTAGGTAGCCTCTAACGTGGCCACACTTATACTCCCTCCGTATAACTCATAAGATTCATCTCCAAAGTAACTCCACATAGTTACAAAGGAATGAAAGGAAAATCCTAGATCACTACCCTCAGACTTCACTAGGCACTAAGGGAAGACAGCTCAGGAACCCACCCCAAGGTAGGGAGGAAGATAGGAGTCCTGAAGTCTCAACATGGAATATCCACATACACAATTTCTCTGATAAAGAATTCAGAGATGATATGGTGAAGATGTCCAATGAGCTCACAGTGGAACAGACATCCGATAAAATACAGGAAGATGTGAGGGCAACAGTGGAATGAATAGTCAATAAGATACAGGAGGAAATGAGAGCAGAAATAAGAAAACTACAAACAGAAATGCCATGAGTTAAAAACTCAGTAGATGAAATAAAAAGCTCAATGGTTGCCCTCAACAGTAAAATGACAATAGTCAAAGACAGAATCAGTCAGCTTGAAGATGCAATCCAGTAAGTATACAGGCAACAAAAGAAGATGGAAAAAGACCTTAGAACAGCACAAGGTCAGGTAAGAGATGTAGCACTGCACTTTGCACTGACCTCCCATTGTTCATCGATTTGCTTGAGTGGGCACCAATAACATTTCCATTGTGAGACTTGTTGTTACTGTTTTTGACATATAGAACACACCATGGGGAGCTTTCCAGGCTCTGCCATGCAGGTGGGATGCTCTCTGTAGCTTGCTGAGCTCTCCGAGATGGAGGCAGGAAATGAACCTGGGTCAGCCGCATGCAAAGCAAACGCCCTACCAGCTGTGCTATCACTCCAGCCCCAAGTAAGAAATGAATGGGATGAATTCAAGAGGAACAGCAAAAGAATCATTGGAGTCCCAGAGTAACAAGCAGGCAACTCCAATGAAAGTAATAACAGTTCAAGAAATCATCGCTGAAAAGTTCCCAAAGCTGGAAAAGCCAGGAATCCAGATCCAAGAAGCCCAAAGGGTGCCACTTAAAAGAAATCCCAATGAAAAGATCTCAAGACATATCCTAATAAGAACATCAAATATCATAGATAGACACAACACTGAAAGCAGCAAGATCAAAGAAGGAAATTACATACAAATAATCATACCTTAGATTTACAGCAGATTTATCGTATGAAATTCTCCAGGCCTGAGGTCAGTGGTGGGATATAGTTAAAAATTTAATGAAATGAATGCCTCACTAAGAATACTTTACCTAGCCAGATTCTCATTCATATTTGAAGGAATCATACATAACTTCATGGATGAACTTTCCTTACCATAGGTAAAGCCGTTTACCATAAGCCCATAGTGAACTTTATACTCTAATGAAGAACAGGTTTAAGATCAGTCACATGATAAGATTACCCACTCTTACCAGTAGTGCTCAGCTTAGTATTGGAAGTCCTCACCAGAGAAATTAGGCAAGAATAAAACAGGACACCCAGATAGAAAAAGAAGTCAAGCTCTCACAAATAACAAAAATAAACTATACTTAGAAAGCCCTAACGACTCTTAAAAAACAAAACAAAACTATACTTAGAAAGCCCTAACAACTCTTAAAAAAAAGTCCTGGAAATGATAAATTTGTATAGTAAAGTGGCAGATTATGAAATCAGCATGTAAAGTTCACACCTTTCCATATGCGAATAGAGAAACACAAAGGAGAGATTTTTTTCAAAATAATTTTTACAGTAAAGGCCCTCCCGTTGATCATCGATTTTCTCGAGCGGGCCCAGTAACGTCTCCATTGGAGACTTTGTTGTTACTGTGTCTGGCATATCGAATACTTCACGGGGAGCTTGCCAGGCTCTGCCCTGCGGGCGAGATACTCTCAGTAGCTGGCCAGGCTCTCCGAGAGGGGTGGAGGAATCGAACTCGGGTCGGCCACGTTGGCTGCGTGTAAGGCAAACGCCCTACCGCTGTGCTATCGCTCGTGTCTGAGAAAAATAAGTACCAAATACATAGGAATCAGCTTAAAAAGAGAGGTTAAAGACCTATTCAAAGAAAACGACATGACACAAGACGTTAGTTAGAGAAATAAAAGTATACTTGGAGAAATGGAAGCACACCCCCTACTCTTGGATGGGGAGCAAAATGACAATAGTCCTCAAAACTTTGTATAAATTCAATATATATGACAATATATATACCACAATATCAAACTGTACTACAAATGGTAGTAATTAAAACAGTTTGGTACTGGAATAAAAACAGACTCTCAGATCAATGGAATAATATTTAAAATGTAGAGACAGATCCTCAGATACAAAATCAGTTAATTTTTGAAAAAGGAGCGAAAAGCATAAAATAGAACAAGGAAATCCTCTTCAATAAATGATTTTGGTAAAACTGGTCAGCCATATGCAAAAAAAAAAAAAACCCAGTAAACTCAGAATCCCTTTCTAACACTTTGCACAAAATTCAGATTCAAATGGATTAAAGACCTCATTATCAAACAATAGTCCATAAGGTACATCGAGGAACTGAAAGTAAATTATGAATAATTTTGTAAGACATGGTGATTTAATATATTTTAAGAAAAATAACTATGTGACAAAAATATTATGCAAAAGCTAAAGAGAAAATAACACTTAAATTTCATCAGTACTGTGGGACCAGACCAATAGTACAGCGAGTAGGGCATTTGCCTTGACATGGCTGACCTGAGTTTGATCCGTGGCATCCCATATGGTCTCCCCAGCACCACCAAGAGTAATTTCTGAATGCAGAGCCAGAAGTAACCCTGAGCATCACTGGGTGTGACACAAAAAGAAAAAAATCATCAATACTGCATTATTTCCATAAATTAAGTTGCATAAAAAATGTATACTGACTTTTTCTTAAGTTTTCTAAAAACAGTCTTGTTCTCAATATTTCATTCACTCTCAACAGAATGACCGTCTCTGAATGCAACAGTTATATATACCTAGGTCGAGAAGTCAACATGATGAATCACCTGGCACCTGAGTTACACAGGAGGAAGAGAGCAGCTTGGAATGCCTTCAAGAGTGTTGAAGAAATAACTAAGAGGACAAAAAACCTCCAGCTCCGAGCACATCTCTTCGATTGCACTGTTTTTCCTGCATTAACATATGCCTCAGAGACCTGGGCCCTCCGAAAACAGGATGAGAACACTATTCAGGTATCTCAAAGAAGAATCAAAAGAGCTATGTTTGGAGTATCATGCTTCACTCAAATGAGAGAATCTGGAGTTCTGATCTCCATCAACGCTCAAGAATCAGGGATGCTGTCTCATTTGCCAAGGCATCAAAAATCAGATGGGCTGGACACATAATGAGGTTTGGAGACGACCTCTGGACTAGAGCCATTACTGACTGGATTCCATGGGACGTCAAAAGATCACGTGGATGCCCACCTACGAGATGATCAGACTTTTTCGTCAAGACCCTGAACGATCAGTTTGAGGCTCTTCATGTTCCTAGAACTGGCAGATGCCATTGGGCTATACTAGCACGCAACAGGGATGAATGGAGACGTTCCTGGCGCCTGCTCGAGCAAATTTATGAGTAACAGGGAATCAAGTGATCAAGTGATCAATAACTTTATTTTCTTAATTTTTATTGGAACCCATACACTTAAAGTGGCAGAATTTATGAGATTTATAAATGTTAGTGATAGACTTTCTTAATTTAATTGAGCAGGATACCTAGTCAAATGAGTGAGCAGTTCAATGTGTTGATCTATGGATGTGGGAATCTCAGACACTGACATGAAGGTGATTACCTGTATGACCCTAGTAGTAATGAAGACCTGCAGTTCCACACTTAGTGGACCTAGGTAGGCATCCAGAATTACACTCAGAGCTTCCTTTGGGACTTCAATTAGTGCTTAGGATCAAAATGTGCAAGAAATGCATCATAACGCCTGTACTTTCTCTCTGCCCCTGATTTCTATTCTTAAACTACATTTCTTGAATCCAGGGAAAGTCCAGGAACACAATGAGGCATATATAAAATAATTGGTACTTCTGTGTTACTTGTAAGTCCTTAAAAATGCACTTAACTTTTCTTACTTTTGTGGGCCTCATCTGTCAAGTCAAAGTGTTAATAACTGCACTATTTCTCTTATTAACATATCGTGAGGAGCAACTGACTATCAGAGATCGAGGTTTCATTCCAAAAGTGTCACGAACTGATTTTGTCAATACCATTTTTATTAAATATGGAAATTAGACTGAGTTTACATTTACACTGTGCCCTTTTAAAATGAGTTATTTTTAGAGGAAAATATCTGATCTTATATGTGGATTGTGCATTTTATCTTGAAAGTAAATATTATTGTATTGACCTACTCCTTTCAAATTTCCTTTTGTAATATCTGTTTCACCTGGGACTTTCAAAAGATAAAAGTGTTTCTTTGAAAAATCAAATCCTTGGAGAGGGGTGGATTAGCCCAGGACCCACCCAAACAGAGCCCTGGGAGCCACTTGCTCCCATGCTGCAAAATTGCTGCCGTTTCTCTGACCGGACTCCATCGTCTCTGGACCAAGTCTCACGCAGAAAAATCACCCTGCTGAAAATTTGGGTATGTGGGTATTTGTGACTGAAATCTCCTGACTTTCTCAGGGTCAGGATGGGCTACCTTCACTCATCCCCCTGTACTTCAGAAGTCCAGGCAGTCAGGTCCACACTTCAAAGCTGCTGCCCAGTTAAAAACTTTAACTCCAGCTCTGTCGCCCAGTTAAAAATTCTGAACTTCCTAGAGTGACATCTCCAAACTCTCCGTTACTAATATTCCAGTAGTAGCTCTCCAGATTGGATAGACATAACATAGAAAGCAACCAATGTGGACTATCCAAACAGAAAGCTGTAACATTTTAGAAATCCCTCATACAAGAACTTAATGTCTCCATGGTGAATAATTACAATTTACACTGTCTTCTAAGGAAATATTTTTTGATCATTATGTTAGCAAATTATTGATAACAACCAATATAAAATAAATTATTGTGGGCCTCTTATGGAGGTAGGCTTGAGGGGTGGTTGGAAAAATTGGCAACAATGGTAGAGAGAAGAAGAAAATTGTGGTGAAAGTCTTTAAGAAATCATCATGAACAAGTTTGTAAACTACAAACTTAAAGAAGATGTAGGGGGTGGAAGTTATGTAAGTAAGCCTTTCCTATTTCATGCAAACTCCAAAATGTATTAGCACAAAATTTCTTTAAAAGCTTTATTCATGATAGGTAAGGAATGATTATTACCATAATGTTATCCAAATACAAAATAAAATTTAATGCAATCTATCTTGATTTCAGAGTTGAAAACTTACTTATGCAAATGAGAAGAATAATTTTATTACATTGTATTAAAGGGTTTATTTTCTTTGCTTACATAATTTAAAATCATCGAGCAATCACAAATTTGGCTCTTACTGATATATTTTCGGATCATTCTAGTTACCATTTCTTAAAGTTTTATTGGAACAAATAATATAAAGTAAATTTACTTTGTGCCTAAGAGGGCAAGTTGGAATTTGGAGGGAAAATGGGAACATTGGTGGAGGGAAGATCACATTGGTGGTGTTGAAACAGTAAATGACTGAAAAAACTGTATAATGAATAACATTGTAAATCATGGTGTTTTTAATAAAAGCAAAATGTTATCGTAATTAATAAAAATCAAATCCTATTAGGAGAAAATATAGCATTTTATTCATTTAATATTTTGTAGACAGCAATTATCTCTTAAATAAAGTTCTGCTAATAACACCACTGATGTAGTTCTATAATTATTTTTGTATGTTTTTCACAAAATATTAGACATAGCATAGTAATTTCCTGTAACTTTATAATAATAGTTAAAAATATCTAGTTTTAAATCATATTGAAAATTGTTGAAAACATACTAACTAAAGAAACTAAAGCTAAAAAGTTTAAGTGCTCTTTTAACATTTCACACTTAATATTTGGCAGAACTAAAACTATAAATCATTCTTTAATATAACACAGGATTTGCTAAGTAGCACATTTGTGAAGACTTCACAAGGAACAAAGCTGAATTTAGTTTTAAAATCTAATATTCAAAAAGGTTCAAAAAGATCAAAATATCTTATGTATTGATTTTATTTGAGAAAAGTTAAGAAACAAAAAAAATTCTAGGGACTGGAGTGATAGCACAGTAGGTAGGGCATTTGCCTTGCATGTGGCCAACCTGGGTTTGATTTCTCCATCTCTCTCGAAGAGCGAGGCAAGCTACCAAGAGTATCCCACCCTCAGGGCAAAGCCTGGCAAGCTCCCCATCACATATTTGATATGCCAAAAACAGTAACAACAAGTATCACAATAGAGACATTACTGGTGCCCACTTGAGCAAATCAATGAACAATAAAAAGACAGTGCTAATATTCAAAAAGATAACTAAATTGGTTAGTAGCAGATTTCAGTATTCAGATAGTATCAGTTTTCTCTAAGTTCTGCGAAGTAGCTGAGTGAAATCCTGTCTGATTTTAAAAGACAAAAATGGCATCAAAATTCTTTGAAATTGAAACTGTATAGTTTGTAATTTTTTTTTTTTTTTGCTTTTTGGGTCACACCCGGCGATGCTCAGGGGTTACTCCTGGCGGTGCTCGGGGGACCATATGGGATGCTGGGAATCGAACCTGTGTCGACCATGTTGGCTGTGTGCAAGGCAAACGCCCTACCCCCTGTGCTATTGCTCCAGCCCCATAGTTTGTAATATTTTCTACTATAATTTTAGCTTTTTCTTTTTTTGCTTTTTTATTACACCCAGCAATGCACAGGAGTTACTCCTGGCTCTGCACTAAGGAATTACTCTTGGCGGTACTTGGGGGACCATATGAGGTGCTGGGAATTGAACACGGGTCGGCCTTGTGCAAGACAAAGGCCCTACCCGCTGTGCTATCACTCCAGCCGCTAAACTATTTTTGTTTCTTAACTTTTCTCAAATAGAATCAATATATGATATATTTTTATAGAGTACTTTTTCTTTTTCTTGTGGAAACCATTGTTCATATGCCATGAAATCGTGTTGGTAAAAACATGAACATCTAATAAAAAAATATCTAAAAAGGACTTGCGTTTAATCTTCCAAAATAAGAATTAGGTACTTATGTATCAAACTATATTGGATAACTACTAGATAGTGTATATAAATATAGTGTGAAAGTAAGCAAAAAAAGGGGGGGGAATAAACCTTTAATTTTTATACATTGCCTTTGATAGATGAGAAAAAATCTCAACAAAAGTACAAAATATTTTAGTTGACTTAATTTTGTTATAAGAAGGCATAAAACTGAGCTAAGAATTCTGAGCAATAAGATAGTGAGTTGGGCATTTTCCTTGCATGTGGACAACTGGGTTTGATTTCCTGCACCATGTACAGTCCCTGGAGCCCTGCTGGAAGCAATTCCTGAGCACAGAGCCAGAAAGAACCCCTGAGCACTGCTAAATGTGTCCCCTCTCCTCAAACAAGAAGGAACAACCCCCCCCCCCAATAAACGCTGAACTAAAATGTATCATTAGTTTCTAGCAAATAAAATAGCACAGTGGTAGGGCGTTTGCCTTTCGCACAGCCAGCCTGGACGAGCCAGGTTCGATTCCTCCACCCGTCTCAGACAGCCCCGCAAGCTTCCCCGTGACGTATTCGATATGCCAAACACAGTAACAACAAGTTTCATAATGGAAATGTTACTGGGCGCGCTCGAGCAAATCGATGAAGAACAGGAGGACTCTCCTCTCTCTCTTCATTATCAGATCTATATTTAATGACCAACAAATTGAAAATCATGTAAGAACTACCATGTCCTATGAGGAAATGGTGTCAGCAACTTTAGTAAGGACTTGATCCCTAAGGTAAATGAAAGCCCCGAGAGCTTGAAAAGCCAAATTTCTTGCATGAAACATTATGTCTGGTATCATAGCTGTCTTTCCTCCTACCAAACATGTAAACCACTAGATTTTACTCTAAAAAAGAGTGCAAAATATGTGCATGCTGAGGAGTTCTCACTGGGTTTAAGCAAAAAAACAAAACAAAAAAAAGATTTTCAACATCTTTAAAAAATCCTTTATGAAACTAGATATTTAAGTTCTATTTTGTAAGATTGTAATCATCCACTTATTCGAGAAATGCCATGTGCTAGATTGCTTTGAGCATGACCACTCAAAGCAAAGTTTCTGCATAACTTTATCTCTTTTCCTTACATCTTTGTTTTGGCTTATTTTCAATTCAGTGTCAAGCCCTATATTTTTATGGAGAATTGATTTCTTTAAAAATAGATTGCTCGGGCTTTCCTTACTGATTTTAAGACTGTGCTTAAGGACACTGTACCCTCTGTGGTTCAGTGTCCTTTACCCAAGGACACACTTGATCAATTTGTGATTTAGTTCTGTTCAACAAAGAAATAATCTTTATGGATGGAGGTGCATGCTTTCAGTTGTCACAAGATGAAAGCTGTGTTTCTTTCTTTCTTTTTAAAATCTTGGCTGAACAAAAACAGCATCAAATTTATTCACTGAACACTGTAATTCATTTCTGGTCCTGCAGCCATTTCACTTTTTTTCTACTGACTTTTCAGGCACCATCTAGTTTTATACTTAAAATAGACAATTTTGAGCTCTTATTAAATCTGTAAAATTCCTCAGGAGTTTCTTCTAAAACCATTTATCTGTCACTTTCTTTGCTTTTCATTGCAGGTCCAACACCAGATGGATAGTAAGCCTTCTTGATATAGAGAAAAAGGTAATGCATTAGGAGGTCCTAGAGAGTGTCTGGTATGAGATAAACTAGACTATGTTTAATCCAGAATTCAGTAATCTTGGTACACCTTTCCCTTCTTCCTTTGTTCTGACTGTAACGATTGATTCAGTTTCTGGAATTAGTGTACCATGTTTATTGCTTGCAATAGATACCTACTCTAAACAGAACAGTTGTTGTTAGAACTCTGATAACAGGTGTAATACCAAATCATCTTTTTGTACGATGAGTATTCTGTGCACCTACTTGGTATGGACACAAAGGTGCTAAGGTACACGTGAGACTCTACACAATCTGAGAGTTCATCCAGATTTTTGAGAAGTTGAGGTTTTCAGGCTGAGATAAAAACCTCATAGGTTATGTTATTTGCAGAGAAAAAAAGTTAGACCCCACCTCCAGCCATGGCATAGTTCCTTGTCTTTACCACAGAAAGAAAATAAAAATGAAAGCATTCAAGCAGAAGAAAGTTGAATAAAGGGTAGAGAATATTCAAGGAAGAACATGGACTTCTCTAGAAAAAGGAAAACAATAACTCAAAAGAGTCGTATTAAAGGAATATAGTACACACAGAAATAGGAATTGTAGATATTTCTAAGATAGAATGCCCTGAGTTGTTTTGGATAGCTGATTATATAAGATTTTATTTTTCCTAAGATGCTCCAGGAACTCTGGATTTCTTTTCATCAAATCTATGCACAGTCAGGGATTAACTTTGTCCTGAGAATCTTTTCTCCTTTTCTGACTATATCTTGTCATTCCAAATATTTCTTAGTTTGGAAATAAATTTTGCCTAAAATTTGCCTCATGGTGACTGCCTATTTCATTGTCATCTCTATTGTTGCTATCCCTCCATTAAAAGCCCTCGTGGTACTAACTATAACATGGATAAATAATTATATCCAACATCTTGCTTCCGTCTTGTATTTCTTCCATAGAGAAGACATAGTAAAATCTATAATGCATTAAATCTGATATTTTCTCGTAAAAGAGAAAACTAAACTCTTGTTAGTCTTCTACCATGCTTAGAAAAAAATCAAACGTCCCCCTAAATTTATAAAATTATATAGTTATAGGATATGGCCGGGTTAAGTCTCCATCAAGATCTCTTAGCTTCTGTATACTATGAATAATTCATTCTAGTCACCTGACCTTTGGATATTTATTGAATTAGTCAGGCAAGCTCTTAGAGTATATTTGCACTGCATATTTCTTCTTCTTGGTGTTTGTATTCACAGAAGTCTTTTTGTTTTTCTGCTTTTAAGCATTAAGATCAAATGTTACCACCTCCAAGAAGTTGTCCTGAAAAAAACATTGAAAATAACTCACATTAACAATCTATTTCCTTGAGTTCATTTGTTGCATGTTAATTATTATCACCTGTTAAAACAATCAGCAAACAACAAATAAGATGGATTTTGCTTAAAATACATCAGTTCACAAAAAGTTTAATCTTTCATTCCTGGCATTCTAAAATTAAAACCAAGAAATGGATACATTTCAAAAGTTTATATTGGCATTGAGAGGACAGAAAATATTACCAACATGACCTACACATGTTTAGGTGGGGTTGTGTGAGAGTATTTAACATATGTAATATAAAATTCACTATCTGGGAAACTTTAGGTGATAACTTTGAAGTAGAACAAAAAATATATCAAAGAGAATCCTGCTCACGACCTCAGCCCAGTAATGTCTAAGGAGACCTAAATGACTACACTAACATAAATATCCTGAATTGAATCCTAGGTCAGAAAGAGGGTACTGGGGAAAAAAACAAGATTGAGGACGTAGGAGAAGTATATGGGATTTTAGTTGCCAGTCTCTCTTGGCTCATTTAATGAGTCAATATGACAAAACACTTAAATTTTGTATTGCAAAACATTGCAAATATTTTCTAAATTATTATGTGGATACTGCTAAGTATTTGCATACATAAGGTGTTGGTGTTAAGAGAGACTGGGTGTGATGTACGTGGCAAACCTACCACATACCTAGTTTCACAACTTTTCTGTACCTCTAAAAAAGTTTATATTATAAAGTGAAAGGAGCAAGGATGTAGCTCTATCAAAAAGTTCATGCTTTTTATGCAAGAGGAGTGGGCATGAATACCAGCACCACAAAAATAAGTAAGTAATAAAACGTCTGGGCTGGAGAGATAGTGCCGAGAGTGAGGTATTTTCACTGCATGTGATCAACCCAGGTTTCATCGCTAGCACCTAATAAGGTCCCCAGATCCCCACCGAAGTGATCCCTGAGCACAGAGCCAGGAGTAAAGTGATCCCCGAGCACTGCCAGGTGTGGCACAAAATACAAAAATAAAACATAAAGCTACTTTCTTGGAAAAATTTTATAAAGACAAGAAAATACCACGTTCACAGAACAGAAAATATGGGTGGTCTCTTTATTCATCCAAAGTTCCCAGGTAGGTTCTTTTTTTTTTTCCTCCTGCAATATTTTTGTGGGTTGTTTTATTTTTTTTTAATTTTTCTTAGCAATCACCATGAGGTACAGTTGTAGACTAACAAATTTTTGTGCTTGGGTTTCAATTATACAATGATCAAATACCCATCCCTCCACCAGTGCCCATTTTCCACCACCACGGGTCCCAGTATCCCTCCCACCCCCCATCCCCCCACCCCCCCTGCCCAGGTAGGTTCTTAAATAAAGATGAATAATAAAGGTGCTCAGATTCAGGGTTAGAAATGAGGGAATGGGGTGTGGGGGGAAGGAAAACAGAAGAGAGACTCCTCAGGCAAGAAGCAATGTAGTACAGGACTTTCAAGTGTGGCTCAGTTTGTGGTGTTTTCATAGGAAAACTGGATTTTTGCATTTCTTTTTTGTTTTCCTTTCTTTATTGTTTTGTTGTTGTTGAATCACCCTGAGATACACAGTTGCAAACGCTGATCAGGCTTCATTCAGACAATGTTCCATCACCCATCCCTCCACCAGTGTACATTTCCCAAGTTTTCCTGTTTCTTATCAAACAAAATCTCAGCACTTTCCTGTTTCACACAGAGGTCTTGCTAATTTAGGGCTCATTTGTGGTGTTAAGATAAATTAACATCTTTTATTCAGACTTAGGCTGGTGGGGACTGTCTCTTTAGTTCAGACAGTTTAGTTTATATATTTTACCATATGCCCAGGTATTGTTTCTTTTCTTGTCTTTCCAAGGTCTGGGTCAGAATTTATAGTCTTGGAAAATTATAAACTTCTCACTCTCAAAAGGAGTCCAGGAATTTGTGGGGATATTTAAAATGTAGAGTGAGGACAGCTAAAATGAAGACCTGGCAAGGGGAATCTGAGGTTTCCTCTTTCATTATTAAGATGTTGTTATTAAGACATCATTAAAATGACTATCAAAAGCTATCTCAATTCTAATAAGATTTGATCTACAAAAATTGTGAGACTGATTCTAAAATTCACTCTAACAGTCAGGGGACCTAGGGTAATCAAAACAACTTTGAAAAATAAGTGCAGAGATTGAGGAATCACCCTAAGTGATTTCAAAAGTTATTATCAAGACAATAGAATACTGTGTATTACTATACAAACATTTGGCTACATCTTGTAGCCAAATAAGTTACAAGAGACTATGAAGTGCACAAATCCTATCGTCCTGTTATATCTGGTTGTAGCAGACCACTGATGCTGTAACTTTTATAGGACAATAAGCTCCATGTCAGGAAGATTGTCTTACTTAATGGAGTGGAGGAATCTGAGACGGAGTCATCAACACTTTTATTGGCTCTTGTTAAATCTACAATACCCAGTTTGCATTCATACTAACCCTCATAACCAGTCTTTCATTGGTCTCCTTACAGAAAGAAATGTGCTCACACCCCTATACTGCTTTCTGGGTGCCGTTGAGGGAATGGGGTGTTCACTGACTAGGATTCTGTGTTCTCTTTTGATACTCCGTTTCAAGGGTTAGGAACTTGCATTTACAGCCCATACACTACTGCCATCTAGTGGGAACACTATGCAAGTAGCCAGAGCTCTGTTTTTTTAGGCTTCATTCCAAATCCCTCCACAAACAGTTGGTCAACAACATAAATCAGATCTGGTAAGTATTGTAAACCATGGTGCCCACAATAATTTTTTTTAATCAGGTTTGACATGTGGGAGGGAAAGGGCCTGTGGAGAGAAGGCAGAGTCTATATTAAAGTGGAATCAAGAACTTAGATGCAATCAGGAAAAGAGCAACTCTTTAAAATAAGAAGAGTTCTGAGGAAGGGGAAACAAAGAGATTGGGGGGTTTGGCGATGAAGAACTGTAAATAGTGGAGAGCAAGAGTAATAATTACAAAGCTGTCATTCTTCGTGAAAAAGACGGCATTCCGAAAGTGGGCCTATTTCAGATTCACAAATAAATCACAAAGAGTTGACAAAACCTTAATGACTTTAAAGTGAGACACAACACTCCTCACTAACATTCTCCTAAAGAAATATTTTTTGATCATTCTCTTAGCAAATCATTGATACAAAGAAATATCAAATGAATGATTGAGGGCCTGCTATAGGGGCAGGCTTAAGGGGTGGTTGGAAAGATTGGAGACAATGGTCGAGGGAAGATGTAATGGTGGTGGGTTGGTGTTGGAATATTGAATGCCTCTGCCAAACCATCATGAACAAATCCATAAACCACAGCACAAAGGCAAAATGAATTAATTAAATGGCAAAAATAATATTTTTAATTAAGAAAAAAGAAATAAGAAGACCTTCTTGGACAATGACCAGAAGGGACAGAGAAACAGGAAGTTGTTCTAAGATAGTTAAATAAAAGTTCATGGCTGGAGCGATAGTACCACGGGCAAGGCATTTGCCTTTCACCAGGCCGACCTGGGTTTGATCCTGGGCATCCCATATGGTCCCCACCTCAGGAGTAATCCCTGAGAGTAAAGCCGGGACTAAACCCTAAGCACTGCCAACAAAACAAAACCTTAAATTAGAAGATCACCTGAGGATTATTCATAAGCAATACAAAATAAATTATTTAGTCCTGGTTTGGGGGCAGGGTTTGGGGGTCTGTGTGGAAACATTCAAAATATGGTGGAGGGTAGGTGTAATGGTGGTGGGATTGGTGTTGGAATATTACATGTATCAAATTATTGTGAACAACTTTACAAAAGTAAAATTAAATTTAAAAAATAGATACATAAAATAAAACATTGTTAAGAAAAAAGAAAGATCAGCTGAGAACCCTCAGTAATAAACTGGGGGATCTGAAATAAAAATTCAAAGTGCCTATGGTTCATTTTTGGTTTTATTTTCAATTTCAAAGCTCACTAGTAAGGAATCCTTTCCTAAATTAACTTAGGATCAGTCCTTTTCTCATCCTAAAAAAAGTTGGATAATTTAAAAGCCAACTTTCCAATTGCCTACATCTTCCAGGTTGTTTATAGTTCAGTCACAAAACTAATCAGATTCCTTTGCCTTTAATTCTGTTTGGACATTCCTTCCAATTCCTCGAGTTTTGTCGGGGGGGGTTGTTGTTGGTAGTGATGGTGGTGTTTTGTTGAGGGGGCCACATCTGGCATTGCTCAGAGTTTGCTCCTGACTCTGCACCCAGGGATCAGTGGCTTTACTCAGGGAAACTTATGGTGTGCCAAGAATCAAACCCAGATCCTCTGGGTGCATGGTAAAAGCTCTCGCTCCAGCCCAGTCCTGCAAGTTTTATAGAGATCATGCTCTCCACAAATTTAAGGCAGAGGAAGATTTGTGGAGATGTGGGCACAATATATGCCACTTTCCTTTGGAACAAGCAATACCTGAGAACATAACCAAGAGCCATGGGATGCAGCTGGAATTGAGAGTCTGAAGTGGCTGACTCAAGTGCTTAAGAATCTTTACCTTTTGGGGATACTGGAAACATTAGTGGTGGAGAATGGGCACAGGTGGAAGGATGGGTACTCGATCATTGTATGACTGAAACGTAAGCACAAAGTTTGTAAGTCTGTAACTGCATCTCACGGTGATTCATTAAAAAAATTTAAATAAGAAAAAAAAGAAGAATCTTCACCTTTTGGGCCGGAGTGAAACCTGGAGGGCGTTTACCTTGCACGCGGCCTTTACCTTGCAGGCAGACAACCCAGGTTGGATTTCCGGCATCCCATATAGTCCCCCGAGCACTGCCAGGAGTGATTCCTAAGTGCAGAGCCAGGAGTAATCTCTGAGCATCACCACGTATGACCCCCCAAAAATCTTTACCTTTCGTTTTTTGGCTTCGGAACCACACCCAGCAGTGCTCTAGACTTACTCCTGGCTCTATTCTGAGATCACTCTTGGTGGTGCTCAGGTGACCACATGGGGTCTAAGCCACATTGGCTGTGTGCAAGGCAAGCACCCTACTTGCTGTCCATTCGCTCCAGCCCCTATCATTTTTCTGAAGACAAAAGTGGTAAGATGAGCATCTGCGAAGAGACACTTGGGTCACATAAATAAACTTATAATTAATCTAATAATCTAACCAATAGCATTTTCCCATCTCTCTTCTACTAACATGTCGGTTTTCCTTTGGGGAGTTAGGCCCTCAATTGACATGGCTAAATAAAGGCTCTGTGTAAACCAAACTACCTCAGTGCTTTCATGGGCACACAGGAAAACTGTCCTGTCCAAGACACTCGCATGAGGTGGGTCATGAGAAATGTTCTGGCCAATGAAACGCAAGCAGAAATGCTGCAAATGACCTGAAAACCATCCCTCCCGCCCTCCAGTCTTCTATCAGTGCTGACATAAGAGAGGTGACTTATCATGATCTCAGAGAAGGAAGCAAAACAGGGTCATGGAGTTACCACGTAGAAAAAAAACACATTACAGAGACTCCTCACTGTGAGCAGCCCGGATCTGAGCAAATTCCATGCTGGAATTTGCATGAATGGAAAGTGAAGTGTTGCTGTATTAGCCAAGTCCCTGGTTCCCAAAAGTTTACGGCCTACTCTGGGAGATAAGATATAAACCGTTAAAGGAAAAACAACATTAAAATAACTACTTCTGTAGTATTCTGAGCATCTGTCATGTAATAATATATAATCCTGACTATAAACAAGCCAGGTAGGAAATATTTATTATCCCCAGTGTGGGAAAAAGAAACTGGGGCACTGCTTGCTTTAGTCACTTGCTCAAGAGCACATAGCTAGAGATCGGCAGATCTGGGAATTGAGCCCAGATTAGTCAGACGCCAGAGTCTACATTCTTAAATATTCTCTGCTGTATAATACTAGGCAGTTGATATTTTTTCAATGCCTATTTGTTCAATAAAAACAATAGCAACAACAACAACAAAAAACTGACAAACACTAGTGGGGTGTATGAAAACGTGTCTATTTTTCTTTCTTTTTGGGTCATACCCAGAGATGCACAGGGCTGACTCCTGGCTCTGCACTCAGGAATTACTCCTGGCGATGCTTGGGGGACCACATGTGATAGTGGGAATCAAACCAGGGTCAGCCGCATGCAAGGCAAATGCCCAACCCGCTGTGTTATCACTCCAGCCCCAACTTGCTGTGTTATCACTCCAGCCCCAACAAGTCTATTCTTAAAACTAATCACACATGATGTAAAGTTGAGACACATCTGCAGAGAAATCGTGTGCAGTGCACTATGTTACTCAACATAAGAAGCAAAGGAAGAGAAAGCAAACTGGACAGTGAATGTCATCCATACTAGCCTGAGAACTTGGGCCACTTTCATTCTTAACCAGATTGAGTTTCCTAACAATCACAGGAAGTATATTCTCTAATCGTCTCTCCATCACAGAGGAGAGGGTAGCACAGCGTGGCAAAGACTTGCTTCTGCAGCCAGTAAGAAGCTAAACCAAGATCCACATCCACACTGCCTGGTTTCCAAGCCCATACTCTCCCTGCTAATCTGTCATGCCTTGTAACTCAGCATAAAGAGCCCAGCATCTGTCTCTGGGATTTCAAATGCTGCCATTTCTGGCCATACGATTCCTGTCTTATTTCTCTTAGCCTTAATTTCCTTATCCCCAAAGTGGTGCTTGTTATTGATATTATCATTTTAATTATCACTAGAGAATGAGACAAACAAAAAAAGTGAAGAAAGACGTGATCCATGCAAGCACACAGAGACAGAAAATCCAAAGATGTAGGTCAGCCACAAGAAATGACTCAATTCATCTGGTCAGCTAATTGTAGTCATGGCTGGACAAAAAAAAAGAGTTTGTTCATTATTGTTTCAGGAATCTTTCCATTGGTGAGCATTTTCCTGGCCTATTTAGGTAATCCTTGCCCATGATATCTCTAGGATCCTTCTTTTCCAACTTCAGTTTGCTAGCTTCATTCTCTTTCGTTCCTATATTTCATCTAGAAAATCCCATTGGATAATGCTTTTTATATTTTTGGCAAAGGACCTTTATATTCTTCAAAGAGGAGCTCCTAAAAGGCAGCTCATATAGAGAAGGGACCACCAAGTAAAGGATGCTTGAAGGACCCGCTCGGGATGGGAAATGTGTGCTGAAAGTAGACTATAGACCGAACATGATGACCACTTAATACCTGCATTGCAAACTACAACGCCCCAAAAGGGGGGGGGGGAAGAGAGAGAGAGAGAGAGAGAGAGAGAGAGAGAGAGAGAGAGAAAGGGGATCCACCTGTCACAGAGGCCATGGCAGCGGAAAGGGTGGGAGGGGGATTGGGGGTTGGGGGGGAGACCAGGGGGGTTGGTGGGAAGGATACTGGGAACATTGGTGGTGGAGAATGGGCACTTGGTGGAGGGATGGGTACTCGATCTTTGTATGACTGAAACATAAGCACAAAAGTTTGTAATTCTAACTGTATCTCATGGTGATTCATTAAAAAATAAAACTTAATCAATTAGTTAATTAATTTTTTTAAAAAAGGGAGCTCCTATATAAAATGGATGGTGAGGGGGGCTGGGAGGGGCACGGGGGGGCGAACTCAACCTTTCTTGCTGACTAGGATCACTCCATAGCATAATCCCAAGTTACCAAAGATCCTCTTCATACTGAGGATGAAAATGGTATGAAATTAAGAAAGTGAAGGAGACAGCATGGTTGGAAAACAATAGACACCATTCTCAGCAGGGATGTCATAAAGAATTTCATGGAGCACTTATGAAATTCTTTCACTTGGTCACTTGACATCCCGCTATTCAAACTTTAAGACCTGAAAAATATACTGTTCTTGAAATGAGCACAGGAGACCCAGGAAGAAGAAGCCATTCATTATTATTATTATTATTATTATTATTATTATTATTAGTGAATCACCATGAGATACTGTTACATACTTATAAACGTTCATTTTTGCATTTCAGTCATACAATGATCGGTTACCCATCCCTCCACCAGTGCCCATTCTCCACCACCAGTGATCCCAGTACCCCTCCCACCTTCCCACCCCCTCCCCCTCTCCACCCTGCCTCTGTGACAGGGCTTTCCCTTTTGTTCTCTCTCTCCTTTTGGGTATTGTGATTTGCAACCAAGGTATTGAGTGGCCATCATTTCTGTTTAGTGTGCTCATATGCTAGCTTACCTCAGCATTGGATCATACCTGACAAAAGTGCTGGATTTGTTGTCATTACTAATTGCATGATGGAACTGAAATGTTTTCCCACATATTCTGCTTTCTAAAGTAAGCAGCTGCTTTGGGTTGATTGAAGAAAATCAGTCCAAACAGTAAAGTAAATCAGGGTAAATGGCTATAAAAAAATGACAGAAAGGAAACTTAAGAAGTCACTCTCATCTCTTTTCTCTACGGCATCAAAGTCAATTTCTTTCTTATCAATCTCTTCCAAATGCAGTCAGCAAAACATATCGTTCTAATTCTTTTTGTGGGGGGGGGGGTATTTTTAACTCCTCAGTGAATGTTTTTCTTTTCTAAATTCTAAGCCTAGTTCTTGCCAATTGCTTTCCTTTTCAATTTTTTTTTTAATTGAGGTGGGATGCCACACCCAGCTCTGTTCAGGGGTTACTCCTAGCTCTGGGCTCAGGGATCACTCCTAACAGGGCTCAGGGAACTATATAGGGTGCTAGAGATGGAACCTGAGTTGACCGTGTGCAAGTAGGGTGCCTTACCTGCTGTCTATCTCTCTGGTCCCACCAATTCCTTTCTAATGTATTCAAAAGCACATAGATGTCTAGTCCCACAACAAGATGACATTTCAATTAAATCCAATTTAAAAATTATGAAAAATAGAAGACATCGGTGAACCCAAAGAGCTCGATTTAAGAATGTGTAAAATACTTGAATAGTCACGTCACGAAGAATATAGAAATACGACACCCGGGGGGAATGGGCGGGGAGAAGGCCGGGGCGGGGTCTGGAGGAGCCGGGGCTCCCCAACGGGCCCATCCGCCCCCGACCCCGAGGCAGACGGGCAGGCCCCCGAAGGGTCTTTAAACCTCCGCGCCGGAATGCGCTAGGTACCTGGGACAGGGTGGGGGCGCGGCCGCGACCGAGACGGCCGCGACGCGCCCCCGGCGGGGGAGGCGAGGGAAGACGCCGGACGGGCCTGGGCCGCAGAGGCAACGGCGGAGGGAGGCGTCAGGCGATGGACGCGAATGGACTGACGGCGCGGTTCGGGACGGAGAGGGAGGCGGAAAAGCCGCCGGCGGCAGCGGGGAGAGAGCGGTCGGAAGATCAGGACGGGCCCGCGGGGAGCCGGCCGGCGCCGGGCCGGGGCCGGGGGACCGCCCCCGGGAGGAGGGGGAGCGGCGGCCGGCGGCACACGGAACGCCACGCCGACCATTCGCACCCGCTCACCCTCCCCCGGGAGGGCCCGAGGCCCGACCCAGGCTGCGGCGCCGCCGTAACCCCGGCGGGATGAACCCCACGTCGAGAACGATCCCGACAGACAGCAGCACCCCCGCGCGAGGGCGCGCGGCCTCCGCCTCCCACCCGGCCGCGGACGACAGACACCGCCGACCAACCAGGGCACTTCTCTGGCGACCTTCGTTCCGGCTCGCCTCAGCGACCCCCTGAGCACCCCCCCCTTCGCGAGCGGCGGGGCTCCGGGAGGGCGGGCGAGCGGGACCGGGGACGACCCCGACCCGCCGCCGCTGCTCCTCCTCCTCCTCCTTGGGGGGGGGGGGGGCCGCGCCGCACGGGGAAGAGAGCCAGAGCGAGCCCCGGACATGAATAATAAATACATCAAAGTGTTCAAGGTTAATGCGAGCCGAGAGCGAGCGGTCGTGGGCGCTGTCGTTGCACGCGCCGCCTCGTGGGTTCCGAGCGACCTAGCGGACGCCGAGTGGGCGAAGATGTCCGAGTATATCCGGGTCACGGAGGAGGACAAGAACGACGAGCCTGTCGAGATCCCGTCCGAGGACGATGGCATCGTGCTGCTGTCCACGGTCACGGCGCAGTTCCCGGGCGCCTGCGGCCTGCGCTACCGGAACCCCGTGTCGCAGTGCATGCCTGCCGTACGCGCGCCTGGTGGAGGGCATCCTGCACGCGCCCGACGCGGGCTGGGGCAACCTGGTCTACGTGGTCAACTACCCCAAAGATAACAATAGGAACATGGAGGAGGCTGATGCTTCATCGGCGGTGAAGGTGAAAAGGGCCGTGCAGAAGACGTCCGACCCCATCGTGCTCGGCCTGCCCTGGAAGACCACCGAGCAGGACCTCAAGGAGTATTTCAGCACCTTCGGGGAGGTCCTCATGGTCCAGGTAAAAAAAAAGATATCAAGACTGATCACCAAAGAGGGTTTGGCTTTGTGCGGTTCACAGAGTATGAGACCCAAGTGAAGGTGATGTCCCAGCGACACATGATTGATGGACGGTGGTGTGACTGCAAACTTCCAAATTCTAAGCAAAGCCCGGATGAGCCTCTGAGGAGCAGGAAGGTGTCTGTGGGCCGCTGCACCCAGGACCTCACTGCCGACGAGCTGCGGCAGTTCTTCTGCCAGTACGGGGAGGTGGTCGATGTGTTCATCCCCAAGCCCTTGGGGGGGGGGGGGCGTTTGCCTTCTTCACATTTGCAGATGATCAGGTGGCCCAGTCCCTGTGTGGCGAGGACCTGATCATCAAAGGCATCATCAGCGTGCATATCTGCAACGCGGAGCCCAAGCACAATAGCAATAGGCAGTTAGAGAGAAGTGGAAGATTTGGTGGTAATCCGGGTGGCTTTGGGAACCAGGGCGGGTTCGGGAACAGCCGGGGCGGCGGGGCGGGGCTGGGCCACAACCAGAGCAGCAACATGGGGGGCGGGATGAACTTCAGCGCCTTCAGCGTCCACCCGCCCATGAGGGCCACGGCCCAGGCCACCCTGCAGAGCAGCTGGGGCATGATGGGGATGCTGGCCAGTCAGCAGAACCAGTCGGGCCCATCAGGGAACAATCAGAGTCAGGCCAACATGCAGAGAGAGCCCAACCAGGCCTTTGGCTCTGGGAACAACCAGTACAGCGGCTCCAACTCCGGCGCCGCCATCGGGTGGGGGTCGGCCTCCAACGCGGGCTCGGGCAGCGGCTTCAATGCATGGACTTCAGCTCCAGCATGGACTCGAAGTCGTCGGGCTGGGGCATGTAGGCTGGGCTGGTCAGTTAGACGCTAAAGACTGGTGGGAAGTCAAATTTTTCTAAACTCACGGTAAGTATATTGTAAGATACATATGCACTAAGAATTTTCAAAATTGGTTTGTTTGGTGTGGAGTATATTTAGCAGTAATTTTGACATTTTTCATTTAGAAAAAGAGGAAAAGCTAAAGGAATTTTCTAAGTTTTGTTACATAACGGGTTGAACTCTTGAGTGTTTGAAAGTGAACTGCTGTTTGCCTGACGGGTAAACCAACACCACAATTGCTATCAAGAAGCTTCTCCTGTAATATTTTATCCCTGGACTTGTCACCTGAATTATTTGCATGTTCAAAGTGGAACCCATTGGTTAGAGCTGCATTCTTTCCTCCTCGTTTTAATTTGAACCCCACCATACGGATTTTCTCCGTAGGAAGGTCCCTGGAGATCGTGGTGTTGCAATGTTTGGTTCTTTTCTTTCTGTGTGTTTTCTTAACACTTGTCTCCGCTCATATGCGAGAGTATGATATGAAGCCTTCATTTAATCTCTGCAGTTCATCTCATTTCAAACGTCTGTGGAAGAAGAACTCACTGACAGGAGTGCTGTACTCACTGCGCCGTGGGGCTCTGTCCGCTGCTTTGCCCACGCACGCAAGAGCTCGTCCCCACGCCGCCGGGCTGTGTCTCTGACGGTGGGTGTCCCATTTTTATCCGCTACTCTTTCTTTCCTGGAGGCGGATCAACGCTGTGACGGCAAGGCTGTGCTGTGGACCAGAAGGCTGTCTGAACTTCTGAAACCTTGTGTGGGATTGATGGTGGTGCCGGGGCATGAGAGGCTGGTATGAGCGAGGACAGGAGAGCGCGTGCAGAGACTTGGTGGTGCATAATGGAGATTCTTTAACTGGGCGAGATGTGTCTCTCAACCTGTGGCTTTGGTGCGAGAGTGTGCGGAGAGCCATGTTAGCAGATAACATACGTACGAACGTTTCTTGCATTCAAAGGACATCCACGTCTGTTGGAAGACTTGAAGTGAGTCTTACTATTAGCGAACCAACGTTAGCTGAATGTGTTAGTGACACGATACTGTATCTGCCCGCCCCCTTGTCAACTGCTGTGAATGCTGTATGGTGTCTGTCCTCGTGTCCTCTCCTGCTCCTGATCTGTCGGTGTGGTCATGTGGCCTGGCGCTGGTGGGATGAGCTTGTGTGCTGTACAGGAATCTCGGAGCTGAGTCGCCAGTGAGGGCGGGGGGGGGGGGCGGGGGGGGCCTGGGGCCTGCCCACCCCTAGGATGCTGTTGGTGGTCTTGTACCCTGTGCTCGGATGCTTTTATAAGAGTTGTCAATGTTGGAAATTCTGAAATAAAACTGATTTAAATTAAAAAAAAAGAAAAAATGTTCAAGGTTAAAATCTAAAAGTCCAATAATTTTATAGTTGGTGAGAATGCAAGCCACTGGAATCCTCATAAATAGGCAGCAAATGTGATGGTGGCAAATTCCTTAGAAAATTAAATGTAAATACATACTTAGCAACTCCATTTGTATTTCTCCCTAGAAGATAAGACAGCATATGTATACACAAACTGTATAAAAATACACATCAGCTTTAGAGAAACTGGAACTCATCCAAATATTTATCCACTGGTTAGTGTACAAATTGTGATAAATCCCTGTAATAGAATGCTTCTCCCTGATACAAAAGAATTATTCATGGAATTCTATAAATACTTTTATGTTCTTTTCTTTCATTTTGGTGTTGGGGCTCAGAGCTTACTTCTAGCTCTGTGCTCAGGGACCACTGCTGGTGGTGCGTTGGGGACCACATGGAGTCCTGGAAATTGAACCCTGGCGCAGCTGCACTATATAGCTCCAACCCCTGGGATTCTATAAACCTTATACTGGACACAAGGCAGCATACTTTGAAATTAGAAATACATAAAAATGCAAAACAGATTATGGTATAATAACCCGGGCTACTTGCTCCAGTCTAGGATTATTTGGCAAAGAATGACTAGAAAAGCATACAAAAGAACTTTCTGAATAATAGAAATGTTCTAAATTTTAATTGAGACATTGATTACATCTAGGAGTCTCAGTGAATTTTTCACATTATATGTAAGCCACTTTCTTTTTTTCTATTCCTCAGCCAAAGAAGGCAGAAAGAAAGAAAGAAAGAAAGAAAGAAAGAAAGAAAGAAGAAAAAGTGTACGTAATAAGCCCACTAATATTCTCAAGTTATCTCAAAGATTTGTAATAGTAGTTGGACCAAAGACTAACCGAAATAAAGATAAGACTGTAATTTGAGATACCAAAGAGTAATGAATAAGACTTTGCATATGATTTATTTAGAATGGGTGAAGGACAACTAGAAGGTGAAGGTAACCACCAGATTCTTGGTTTGAGACAATTAGGTGGTTTGTGGTTTCAAATCCATAAAAATACAGAAGTTGAAACTTTAATTGATATGTGAGGGGATGAAAACGATTACATGTTTCACATATGGTTGAGGTGACCCTAAATTATGCAAGTTAGGTCTGGGTAAAAGTTAGATATACTGTTTCACCTTGGATGGAAGAGGAATAATTTCCCATAATGTCTTGATAGTTATCATCACACAGATACCATAACACAGATAGAAAGGAGAGGAGGTTATCTAGAAAGAGAATGTAGTGAAAGTGCAATTAAAGAACTGATATGACAGAGCCTTTAAAAGAGTCTATAGACCAAGTAGAGAAGATATGGCATTATTTGTCAGTGTTCTTGACAAAGAACACTGACAAATAATGCCTAGAGATATCTGAGTAAGGCTTCCTGAGGAAGGGGAAGCAGCTGACACAGACAAAAGAACTATGCCTTTGATGAAACATTGGGTTGGAGAGGATAGGGTGGGTGGGTTTAGCTCCAGACAGTTTCTTTAGGTTGAAAGATGTCAAAGTTTTACAGCTTTGAGCTGGGAGGCCAGACCACCTCCTGAAAAAGACACAGGGGAAAAACGAATGGATTTCACAATCACTAAAGTAGAACAGCAGAATTTAACTTTTAAAACTTGGATTAAAAGCTTGAGACTGTATAGGGTAGGCGCCTGCCTGGCACACTGCTGATCCTGGTTTGCTCACAGCACCACATATCATCACCTAAGCACAGTGATCTCTGAGCACGGAGCCTGGAGTGGCCTGAGCATACCCAGGTGATGCCCCAAAATAAAAACAAATAACAACCAAACAAGGTTGATAAGGTCTCTGGCAAGTGTTCAATGAGAGTTGGAATCAGTGCCTTGATTTTTTTCATAATAACAACCTGTCTAGTTATGCATTTTCTTTTCTTCTTTCTTTAATTGAATCACCAAGAGATAAAGAGTTGAAAAGCCATTTATGGTCAGATTTCAGTCAAACAGTGTTCCAACACCAATCCCACCACCAGTGTACATTTCCCACCACCTGTGTCCCTAGTTTCCCTCCCGTCACTCTTCCCCCACAAGCCTCTCTCTACAGCTGGCAATTTCCGTCTTTCTCGCTTTGCCTGTTTTCCCCCATCTCTGTCTGTCTCTGTCTGCCCCCCCCCATCTATCCCCCTTCCCACTTTTGGGTATTATGGTTTGAAACACAGATACTGAGAGGTTATCCTATTTGTTCTTTTACCTATTTTCAGCAAGCAGTTCTTAGAGTGATCATTTCCAACTATCTTTGTCAGTGCAATTTTCAATTGCATAATTTTATGCTTATGCCCAAGCTAGAAAGGAGAATGGTTGGGTTCATATAACATCATAACATCATGGATATACAAATAGTTTCAATTAAAGAGTCAAAATTTTAGAGAATGAATAAAATTAGGTACCAAGGAGAGAGGAGAAGGACAGGAGGAAGCTGATGGACAGAAGAGGACAGGTACAAATTTGGACAGGAAGATCAGGTGCTGTCACAGCACAGGGTTGTTGGAAGTCTTTGAACCAGCAAACCAAAAAGACCAAAAGATTTGTCAGAGAGGGAATGTCTGCGTTGATTATTTCAGCAGATCCAGCATTTGGAGAAAGGAAATGACACAGGTATCAGATTGCTAAGGTAGAGTAGAGATCACAAAACCAAAAGTCTAGGATATTAGGTGAGTCAACTACAAGGATAATGAAGTTTTATTGATGATAGCAGATGCTGGAGAGCAAAACCATGCCACAGTTTTGATAGTCCAGTCCAGTGAGTAAGGCTGTTTCCAAACCACCACATAACAGCGGTGAGCAGGAGATGAGAGTAGCATAGCCAGCTGGCAAAGAATGGGAAAAGAATTGATGTTTGGACAGCAAATCAACCCCAATAATCATCTTAAAAATGCAGAGAGATGCAGAGAAACCTCCACTTAAGAAGACTAAGAATGAAATTTTGTTCTTGTTTCAGGGGGAGCAGATCTCAGCCTCACCAGGAAAGGTGGGTGAAGGGGAGGAAGTCGTAGAGTTGGCGCTGGACTGAGATGAAAAAAAGAGAGAGGGTGAAGAGTAAGGGCCCGGTGAGGAGTGCTGCTTGGCTGTGGAAAGTCAGAGGGTGAAGGGTACGGGCATGGTGAGGAGTGGTGCTTGGCTGTGGGAAGTCAGCTCCTATTCTCTGCCACTAATCACTGGCCTCAATCAGTGTGGAGCGAACGGTAGTAGGGGCCACAGCAGAGTATATAAAACTAGAATATGAGGGAGATACAGAACCACTGCCCAACTACAGCTAATCGTCTCTTCATACACTGCCATTAATCAGTCAACAAAAGGGAGTTCTTAGTCTCAAATAAGGTTGATGAAAATAGTTGATTACCTAAACTTCTTTACAGGTGATAAAATAATAGAAAAATTGCAACTGAGTAGCCAATTCACCATATTATTGTTAAAGACTTTGATATAAAAATGAAAATAAGAAAATAAAGACTAATATAAAGGCTTGTCGACCAAGTGATCTTTAATTGTTTAAGGGCAAATCCTGAGCATGTCATTTTCTTTTCTTTTTTTTTTTGTTGCTTTTTGGGTCTTATCCAGCGATGCTCAGGGGTTACTCCTGGCTTTGCACTCAGGAGTTACTCCTGGTGGTGCTCCGGAGACCAAATGGGATGCCAGAAATCGAACCCAGGTTAGCCGCATCCAAGGTAAACGCCCTACCCCGCTGTACTATTGCTTCAACACCCTTAACATGTTATTTTCATTTCCTTTTAATTTCACTTCCATTGACTATTCCAGAAAACAAGGGATATACTGCTGAAATGGTTTTTTATTGTCAAAGTTCCTGGCTTTTACATTGCTGTGTAGGCTGTAATTAATTGCCTTAGTGGCATCCTGGTCCTAGAGAGAAATATGAGAAAGGGGCTTACTTGACTGGTATTAGTCAGTGGGGATGCACCATTCATGACAAACATTATCCATATCACTCATGTGTCTGACAGATATGTGATTGGCAGCTAGACTGAGCACATTTCAGCTGCAGGATTTATCCCAAATTTGATTCAATGATTTCTGAGATAAAAGCATCATAAATATCTTCCAAGCAGTCACTAGAAATTGCCAAGGCAGTAAAGGAGAAATTATTGAATTATCGATTCTGATACTGAATTTCTGTTTGATATTTTTATTTATATAACTGTTGGTCTTCTAAAAAAATACACTTTGTTCCAGTGCCAGACATCTCATGAGAAATTCATTTTCTTTTCATTTTAAGATACTTGGATTATACAGAAAAGGCAATGAAATAGATTAGGAGGATTTAAAAAAGAAGAAGAAGAATAAGAATAAGAAGAAGAAGAAGAAGAAGAAGAAGAAGAAGAAGAAGAAGAAGAAGAAGAAGAAGAACTAAGTACTAAGGCAGAAGGGAAAAAGCTCAGTGAAGACAGGAGTTTATTGAATAACATGAGTGTGTTGATCTGAAGTCATCCAGAATAGGATTAGCAGAACACTAGATGAAAGACAACCATGCGAGCAAGCCGGGTCCCGGGAAAACATCCAACCCCATCAAAAAATGGGGCAATGAAGTGAACAGAAACTTTCTCAAAGAAGAAATCAGAATGGCAAAAAAGCACATGATAAAATGTTCTACATCATTAATCAAGGGAGATGCAGATCAAAACCACAATGAGATACCATCTCACACCTCAGAGACTGGCCCACATTCAAAGGAACAAAAGCAACCGATGCTGGCGTGGATGTGGCGAGAAAGGAACACTCCTTCACTTTTGGTGGGAATGCGGACTGGTTCAGCCCTTTTGGAAAACAATATGGACGATTCTCAAAAAATTAGAAATTGAGCTCCCATTTGAGCCAGCAATACCACTCCTGGGAATATATCCCAGAGAGGCAAAAATGTATAGTCGAAGTGACATCTGCACTTGTTTGTTCATTGCAGCACTCCTTACTATAGCCAGAAACTGGAAGAAACCTGAGTGCCCAAGAACAGATGACTGTTTAAAGAAACTTTGGTACATCTACACAGTGGAGTACTATGTAGCTGTTAGAAAAGATGAAGTCATGAAATTTACATACAAGTGGTACAACATGGAAAGTATCATGTTAAGCAAAATGAGTCAAAAACAGAGGAATGGACATAGAAAGATTGCATTTGTCTGGGGAATATAAAGTAACAAAATCTGAGATTAATACCCAAGAATAGCTGAGATCAGCACCAGGAGGATTACTCCATAGCTTAGAGGCCAGCTGGGCATTCTAGGAAAAGGGCAGCTCAGATAGAGAAGGGAGCACCAAATAAAGGGTGTTTGGAGGATCTTCCCAGGAGGGGAGATGCTTGTTGAAAGTAGACTATGGACTGAACATATTTGCCACTCAATGCCTCTTTTGCAGACCACAACACCCAAGAGGAGAGATAGAACAAAAGGCAGGGTGGGATGGGGATGGGGGTGGGAGGGATATTATCCATTGGGGTGGAAAATGGGCACTGGTGGAGGGAGGGGTATTTGATCATTGTATAATCGAAACCCAAGCACAAAAAATTTTTAAATCTACAACTGTACCTCATTGTGTTTAACTAATGAAAATTTTAAAAAATGGAAAAAAAAGAAATAAAATAAAAAGATGAAGCACCAAAGATGCTTTGCAGGGCATGGGATCAAAAAAGATTCAAGCATAATCCATATTTTTTTTCAATTTGTCTAAATTTTTATTTGACTAGCAATACTTAGATCTCCAATTTTTACTTCCAGGCTTTTCTCTGAAAATGATTTTTCCAATCAGTTGTCTTGCCATCCAGAAACACAGGTTTGTTTTGTTACTCCATTAATTTCCTAAATTAGACCCATTTTAGACCATAAAAAAACAATCCAAGTAATTCACCTTTCTTTACTTTTCATTTCTACTTTATTATTTTTCATATTAGGTTTCTACTTTAGAAATTGAAATTAACTCTTAAAGGTGTCTCAACCACCTCGCTTTCTAATGCAGGTTTCATCTTTTCAAACTCTTCAATATTTAACTGAGGTGATATGTTTATAACATTCTTTGTTACAGATGCAAGTATGTAATTTGACAAATGTATATAGTACAGCATGCAAACCACCAAAGGAGGAATTATATCCATCTCCACACCACTTATTCCATCTCTTCTTCCCTTCTAGTCATCATCAATTAAATACATAAATATTTAGATACTGTTTGAAAAATTTTAATGATAAAGATCATGACATCTAAGCATTATGACAAAGGTCCACTTGATTTGAAACGGTACTAATTCTTTAGAAAATTATTCTTTATAACAATATATAATATGAAGTTGCAAGTGACTTTGGGTATGATCTAATTCAACAGTGTACCCATTTTTTGGGCATTATATAATGGGATGGGGAAGTTATAGTGAGTGAATATATAAAGGTTGAACAGGATGTCAATGGAAACAATGAATGAAATATCTCTGGATAATATAAGACATTAGGTAAAGGACGTATTTGTATTGGAAGCCATATAGAATATAACCGAGACATTTTCCCAGAACACAGACACAAAATATTAAATAGATATTCATTTCATGAATGTAAATAAATAAGGCGTGTGGTACTAAACAAATGTAGATCAATATTGAACTTTTTGATTAATCTAAATATTCTTCTGTTTTGCTTAATATCTTTTAAGTAGAATGGATTAGAGAAAAGATACAGACCCAGAATAATAATACTCAGAGGAATACTGCTTAAAACTGGATTAAATTTATATTTACTCAACAGAAAATTGCACATGTACTTATGCATGCAGTGTCTTCCATCATCCTTACTTCATATCCCCATTATCAACTTTGCCAGATGTGGCTCATAACAAGAACAAGCGAATATCTTGAAGACCCATGAATAGCTTATTTGAATGGAAATGTCATCTTGTTTGGTTCAATTAAATTTGTTCTTTGGTCAGTTCATAGAAATTCTTTCTCTTATTGATACTACCCATCTTTGCCTTGAAGGAGAAGTACAAATATCCACAGTGTAGATGTAACCGTCAAATAACTTTTCAGTGTTTCCAACTGTCTGAAAATACCTATGGTGGAAAGTAGTCTAAGTGAAGCCTCTCAGTGTGGGATATTTATGGCACTGTAACTATTACTGGCATTTGGACTTCATTCCCTTGTACCTTTTATCATTCTTTAGTGCAACGATGGTTCAGATTTTGTGTTCTCTCCTACAACCAGTACTTCCTTCTCCTCCACAAAAATGTTATCTGCCAGTCCAAGTGAACACCGGCATGCTGCTGGGAAACCTGAGAATGTATGTTCTTACACACCATCACAAAATTGAAGACCAGCAAACTGTTTTACATTTTTGTGAGGATACCTTGGAGGTATAACCAACTGACATAGAGATCAACTGAACATAGTGAGACAGGGTTCTTCCGAAAATGTTTAGGATGTCACATCATTCCTTCCCCCCCCCCCCCCCCACCTGGTCTCGGTTTGTCTCCCTATTTTCCCTGGCCCTTGTCTGCTCTGTACTCTTTGCTCCCTTTAGACTAAGGACTGGGGTGAAGTGTGACCTTTACTGCTGCAATGGAGAATACTGTCCCATGGGAAAAGTGGCATGCCAGGTGCCATGCCCTCTGACAGATCTGCACGAGGTGCTGGCTGCATTCCCACTGTCGGAGTGTCTCTTGTCCCCCCCTTGGCCCGTTCTGGATGTTTTCTCTACTGCTTGATTGACTGGGATGTTCTGGAATTTGTTTCCCTCTTCCATCTTCATCAGGAAGCAGGGAACAGGAATGAAAGCACAGAGCCCTAGTTGGATGATGGGGGTAGAGGTGGGCAGGAGGTTTTCAGGTAAGGGGCTGGGGTGGCGCTGACTGACCGACTCACTTGGGTCTTCCAGAGTGGAGAATACGTTAAGGACCCGGAGAGACAAAAAATGGAATTTCTGGAGCAAACGTTAGCAGATATCACCGATAAGGTAAGCTCTGCTCCTGCTGGGGTGCGGCTCCTGCCTGAAAGGGGGAGGAGTTGCTGGGAGCCAGGGTAAGAGAGAACCAAGGCAGTTCCCATGAGGGAAAAGGGGAAGGGCAGTGGGAAGGCCTCTATGTCAATTAGGGCCTGGCCTGGAAATTATAATCAAGGCTGAAGTATGTATCAAGAGAGAGTCCAAACAACGGGGGGTGGAGGGGTGAGGGAGGAGGGGCACAAAGCAGGGATTGAGCCCTGGACTGAGGCCTAAACTTCACCACACAATAGCAAGATTCTGAAGCTTAAAGCCAGGTACAAAGATTCCTGCGAGGTTGGAGGAGGGAAGGAGGCAAGGGCCTGAGTGGTGTTGGTAGTGGTGTGCGTGTGTGTGTGTGTGTGTGTGTGTGTGTGTGTGTGTGTGTGTGGAGGGGGATCTCTTAAGTCCTGAGAGTAAGAACATCAGGACCTGTGCGGGGAACAGACTGTCCCAAATACTCTTTCCTTGGGCCTGGGAGTCTGTGTGTGACAGTCACCTGTTCTTGCTGCCCCTGCTGGCCATCCTTAATCCCAGCTTCATGCCCGCAGGTGAGGAAGAGCAACCAGGAACTCTGGACACTCTTCATCCTACAAGATTGTTACCTTCAAGATCTACAAGAGTGCTCTGCTAATCTGCACAGACAACTGGCTACATGCCAAGACTCAGCCATCAAAAAGGAGCGGCAGCTCCTGGAGCAATTAGACCAAGAGAAAAGAAACCATGAGTCTGAAATTAAAGAACTTCAAGTGAGAGAGGGGCCCTGTACAGTTGAGCAGGAAGACCTGAAGCAGGCTTCCTTCCTCACTCCCTCACCACCTTCCTCCCTCTCCTTTAGAAACTCGTGAAAACCAGCAAAAATGAAACACTGCACCTGAAGGCTCAGCTCAAAGTTCTCAGCATTAATGCAAATAGTAAGTGTCAGGAACCGCAGGAGGGAGAAGCTAGCTTTGGGTGAGGTGGCAGCAGGGTGAGGGTAGGGCTACACAGGGAGGCAGAAACAAGCCAGATCTGCCCTAGGTGGCTCCACTGTCTTTGGCTCTTGGTGACCCTGGGGATCCTCCCACAGGAAATGGAGCTGAGCAGGAGCAAAAGGAGGAGAAAGTGGTGGAAGAAAAGCAGGAGGAGGACAATGAGAAGGACAAAAAGGAGGAGGAGGAGGAGGTGAAGAAGGAGGAGGTTAAGGAAGAGGAGGAGGTTGTAAAGGAGAAGGAGGAAGAGGAGGTGAAGGAGAATGTGGCAGTCCTACAAATTTCAGAACAAGACATTGATGTTCAGAATGAGCCTTTCACAGTGTTTACCACAACCTCGGTGAGACTGACTGCTGCCCTCAGGGGACCCTGGGAGAAATCCTCCTTAACTCTTGTTTTCCCTTCCAATTTCTCTCAACCCCCAACTTTCCCATGGCATATTCTGGGCCACCTCTTCTCAACACCTCCTTGAAAACCCATGTATGCTATTAGGGGCCAGGAAGGGACTGCCCTTCCCAAGGACACCCAACCAACACACCCCATTTGATCTTCCCCCAGCTGCAAGGTTCATGCATTCTACAAGAACAACCCGAAGAGGAGATTGAGGAGATCTTAAAGAACATGGAATGGAAAGGAAAATCATCCCAGTCCCCACTGGACGAGAAGGCCACAGGCCATGAGACCGCTGACTACGTCATCATACAAATGGATTCTGTGGAAACAGAAAATAATTCAAGCTGGGGACTGAGGTCCTACCTCTCCTTTATCCCCTTTATTAAGCGGTCACATGGACCCACCATGTCAAAAATTGTAACAGTGTAATTCTGTTGTATTCTCCACCTCCCCACCACCCTCCTCCTCCCCACCCACAACACTTTTCCTAATCCCACAACATTTTTCCTAAATGTATGTTTAGAATAATAATAAAATATTTCTAAAAGTACTAAAAATTTTCTAATCTCTGGGCAAAATTAGCACATCAAAACCTGCATGCTGTCCTAAAGGATCACATGATGACACACCTGAGGTTTGGATATGAACAGAATTCTTAACTTTTTTTTTCTTTTTGGGAGACTGACACACATCTAAAATAACAAGAGAATACAACCAAAGCTGGCATGGATGTAGGGAGAAAGGGATTCTCATTCACTGCTTGTAGGAATGTCTAATGGTCCAGCCTGTTTGAAAAAAAACATATGGATGATCCTAAAAATATCTACAAATTGAGATTCCATTTGACTCAGCAAATCCAATTTTTGAAATACACCCTAAGATCTTGCCCAATAACAAAATGAGAAAAAGCATTTTCACCCCTCTGTTTCTTGCAGCGTTATCCAGAAAACAATTCTGGAAACAACCCAAGTGTCCAATAATGGATGACGGAAAAATGAAACTATGGTACAGATACAGAATGGAATATTACTTGGCCATAAATACATAAAGTAATGCAGTTTCCTGCACATGGAGGGAACTGTCAAGTTTCATGCTGAGTGAAGTTAATCAGAAAGAAAGGTACCGATACTGAACGATCTCTCTCATATGCAGAGTGCAATACAGAGAGTAAGGAAACATAATGGGGGAATAATGAATGTCAAAAATCATGAATGTCAATAATGAACGCCACTTCCAAAGGAAGTGGAAGCAAAGAACATAATGGGTAGTCTAAGGAAACATAACAACTGAGGGGACTTGGAGATAGAACAAGGAGGGGGCAAAAACTGCAATGGAGGGAAAATAAAATGAGAGGAGGAGGTGAAAAGGAGAAAGTGAAAAAGCATTATATATCATCAAAGTAAACTGAATTCCACAATAAATTCAGAGTCAACAGCAGGATTCAGGATTTGTCCTAGGGACACAGGAAAGTTAAATAAAAACAAACTAATTGATGCAATATAGGAAGGCATGTAAAGATTTATCAAATGATGTTTTACATAATCCTAGGACATTGGATAAGATTTAGTAAACATTTACAATGAAAAGCCCATTAAGTTTGGGATTAAAGAAACATATCTCAGTAAAGTACATGTTGTATTTGAGAAACCCACAGTTAAATCATATTCAGTTGTGAAAATTGGAAGATTTTCCCCTATCATCATGTAAAAGAAGGGATGTTCATTCACACCACTATAATTCAACATAACTCTAGAAGTTAAAGTCAGATAAATTAAGTAGCAAAGAGAAATAAATTAGGCAATAAAGAAAAATTAAAATGACCAGTGCTTTCAAAGATTTATGTTTTAAAAACTTCTGAACATCCCCACTGAAAAGCTGATTTTAAATAAACCAATATAGTAAAGTCGCCTGCTATAAAATCAATATATTAAAATATCCTACATATTTATATGTAAGAAAAAATGAAAGAAATATTTTAAATAAATAATTTTATTTATAATTTATCTAAAAATTTATGAACCTAGAAATAAACTTAAAAAAAGTGAGACACTTATATATCAAAAAATATGTCATTTGTAAAATAAAGATAATATGCAAGGAGAAAGAAAGACCATGAAAATGAATTTCAAGGCTTAACGTTAGGAAAATTACTATCTCATAAAAATTATCATATAAATTATTTATATATGTATGTGTACACACACACACACACACACACACACACACTTTAGCACTGTCCTCCCTTTTTTCATCGATTTTCTTGAGCGAACACCAGTAACGTTTTCATTGTAAGACTTGTTGCTACTGTTTTTGGCATTTCGAAAATGCCACAGGGCACAGGCAGCTTCTGAAGCTCTGCTGAGCAGGCAGGATACTCTGGGTAGCTTGCTGGGCTCTCCGAGAGGTACGGGGGAATAAAACCCGGGTCAGCTGCAAGCAAGGCAAACGCCGTATCCGCTGTGCTAAGTGGAGTGCCAGCCCATATATGCACACATATATATTTTAAAAATACTTGAAATTTTGAAAGCTTTGCATACAGGTGGCCCAACTTTGATTCCCAGTACCGCATTTGGTTCCCTGAGCACCAAGTCAGGAAGTGCCCCTGAGCAAAACCGGATGTACTTCCCAAGCATGACCACTCCAGAACATAAACGGTATATTTCTGATTTCAAGTGATGAACATGGACCATGGAACCAAGAGCTGGTACAGAGGTTTAGATGTCTGCCTCAGATGTGGTTGACCTCAATCTGTTTGATGTCCAGAATCAAACCTGGTAAAATGAGCACCATCAGGAATGGCCCTGAGAAAAGAGCCAGGAGTAGCCCCAAAGCACCACTGGCTGTGTGACACACCACGCCCCACCCCCAAATCATATAGTGTTACACACATAGATTTTGTTAGTTGATTTTCTGGGAACACATCTTACAGTGCTCAGTGCTTACTCTCGTCTCTGCACTCAGGGATCACTCCAAGTGGGGATTAGGGGTCATATATGGTGCTAAGGATCAAACTCAGGTTTCCCACATACAAAGTAAGTGCCCTACTTACAGTACAGTCTCTCTGGGCCTAGAGGTTCATTAATTTTATTTAATTTTCTTATGGGAAATAATTCTCTAATATATAAACACATTTGAGAATAATTCATGAAAGGGTTTTTTTTTTTTTTTTGGCTGTATTTCTTTTTTTTTTTTCCCCTTTATTTTATTTTATTTTTTTTAAAGTTGTAGATTTACAATTTTTTGTGCTTTGGTTTCAATTATACAATGATCAGATACCCATCCCTCCACCAGTGCCCATTTTCCACCACCATGGATAATATCCCTCCCACCCCCATCCCCCCATCCCCCCCGTCTCTGTGGCAGGGCAATCCCCTGTGTTCTCTCTCTCCTTTTGGGTGTTGTGGTCTGCAAAAGAGGCATTGAGTGGCAAACATGTTCAGTCCATAGTCTACTTTCGACATGCATCTCCCCTCCTGGGAGGATCCTCCAAACATACTTTATTTGGTGCTCCCTTCTCTATCTGAATAGCCCTTTCCTCTAGGATACACGGCTGGCCTCTAAGTTATGGAGTAATCCTCCTGGTGCTGATCTCAGCTATTCTTGGGTATTAATCTCATACTTTGTTACTTTATATCCCCCAGATGAATGCAATCTTTCTATGTCTATCCCTCTCTTTCTGACTCATTTCGCTTAGCATGATACTTTCCATATTGTACCACTTGTATGTAAATTTCATGACTTCATCTTTTCTAAGAGCTACATAGTACTCCATTGTGTAGATGTACCAAAGTTTCTTTAACCAGTCATCTGTTCTTGGGCATTCAGGTTTCTTCCAGTTTCTGGCTATTGTAAAGAGGGCTGCAATGAACAAACAAGTGCAGATGTCACTTCGACTATACATTTTTGCCTCTCTGGGATATATTCCCAGGAGTGGTATTGCTGGGTCAAATGGGAGCTCAATTTCTAATTTTTTGAGAATCGTCCATACTGTTTTCCAGAAGGGCTGAACCAGTCGGCATTCCCACCAACAGTGAAGGAGTGTTCCTTTCTCGCCACATCCACGCCAGCATCGGTTGCTTTTGTTCTTTTGAATGTGGGCCAGTCTCTGAGGTGTGAGATGGTATCTCATTGTGGTTTTGATCTGCATCTCCCTGATGATTAATGATGTAGAGCATTTTCTCATGTGCTTTTTTGCCATTCGGATTTCTTCTTTGAGAAAGTTTCTGTTCATTTCATTGCCCCATTTTTGGATGGGGTTGGATGTTTTCTTCTTGTGGAGTTTAACCAATATTTTGTATATCCTGGATATCAACCCCTTGTCAGATGTGTATTCGGTGAATATCGAAAGGGTTTCTTTTTTCTCTTAAATTTTTATTAGTGAAACACCATGAGGTACAGTTGTAGACTTACAATTTTTTGTGCTTGGGTTTCAGTTATACAATGATCAAATACCCATCCCTCCACCAGTGCCCATTCTCCACCACCACCAGTCCCAGTATCCCTCCCACCCCCCTCCCCCCATCCCACCCTACCTCTGTGGCAGGGCATTCCCTTTTGTTATCTCTCTCCTTTTGGGACATTGACATTGACATTGAGTGGGAATCTTGTTCAGACTATAGTCTACTCTCATCACACATCTCCTGTCCTGAGAGGAACCTCCCAACACCCTTTATTTGGTGCTCCCTTCTCTATCTGAGCTTCCTTTTCCCCTAGCATGTGTGGTTGTCCTCAAAGCCATGGAGTAATCCGCCTGGTACTTATCTTGGCTATTCTTGGGTGTTAGTCTCCTATTTTGTTAATTTATGTTATCCAGATGAATGCAATCTTTCTATGTCTATCCCTCTCTTTCTGACTCATTTCACTTAGCATGATACATTCCATTATAGTACCACTTGTATGTAAATTTTATGACTTCCTCCTTTCTGACACTACATAGTATTTCATTGTGTAGATATACCAAAGCTTCTTTAACCAGTCATCTGTTCTCGGTCACTCAGTTTTTTTCCAGATTCTAGCTATTGTAAACAGTGCTGCAATGAATAGACAACTGCAGATGTCTCTTCGACTATACTTTTTTGCCTCTCTGGGGTATATTCCCAGGAGTGGAATTGCTGGGTCAAATGTGAACTCAATTTCCAGTTTTTTGAGAATCGTCCATACTGTTTTCCAGAAGGGCTGAAACAGTCGGCAGTTCCACCAGCAGTGAAGGAGGGTCCCTCTCTTGCCACATCTGCGCCAGCACCGGTTTCTTTTGTTCTTTTGCATGTGGGTCAGTCTCTGTGGTGTGAAATGATATATCATTGTTGTTTTGATCTGCATCTCCCTGATGATTAATGATGTAGAGCATTTTTTCATTTGTCTTTTAGCCATTCGAATTTCATCTTTGATGAAGTTTCTGTTCATTTCGTTGCCCAAATTGCTGATAGGGTTGGATGTTTTCTTCTTGTGGAGTTCAACCAGTTCTTTGTATATCCTTGATATCAGCCCCTTGTTGGATGTGTATTTGGCGAAAATCCTTTCCCATTCTGTCGGCTGTCTTTGTATTTTGGTCATTGTTTCTTTTGAGGTGCAGAAACTTCTTAGTTTAATATAGTCCCATTTGTCTATCTCTGTTTTCACTTGCTTAGCCAGTGGCATGACATCTTTGAAGATACCCTTAGCTTCAATATCATGGAGGGTGTTGCTGACTTTGTATTCAATGTACCTTATGGATTCCAATCTGATGTTGAGGTCTTTAATCTATTTTGATCTTACTTTTGTACATGATGTTAGGCAGAGATCTGGGCCCATTTTTTGCATGTAGCTGTTCAGTTTTGCCAGCACCATTTGTTAAAAAGGCTTTCCTTACTCCACTTCACATTTTTTGCTTCTTTATCAAAGATTATGTGATCATATGATTGAGGGGAGTGTCAGTGTATTCAACTCTGTTCCATTGGTCTGCTGTTCTGCCTTTCTTCCAGTACCATGCTGTTTTAATTAGTACTGCTTTGTAGTAGAGCTTGATGTTAGGGAGGTTGATTCCTCCCACTTTCTTTTTCCCAAGAATTGCTTTAGCTATTCGTGGGGGCTTATTGTTCCATATAAATTTCAGGAGTTTTTGCTCCATTTCTTTGAAGAATGTCATGGATATCCTTATAGGGATTGCATTGAATTTATACAATGCTTTCGGTAGTATTACCATTTTGACAATGTTAAGTCTCCCGACCCATGAGCAGTGGATATCTTTAGATTTCCTCATGTCCTCTTTTATTTCCTGAAGTAGTATTTTGTAGTTTTCTTTGTACAGGTCCTTTGCTTCCTTAGTTAAGCCGATTCCTAGGTACTTGATTTTCTGAGGCACAATTGTGAACGGGATTGTTTTTTAATGTAGCTTTCTTCTCTCTCACTGTTTGCATACAGGAAAGCCATGGACGTTTGGGTATTGATTTTATAGCCTGCAACTTTACATTACTATATAAGAATAACAAGCAATATGAACTAAATTTGTGTCTCTTGGTGCTGGAGCAAGAGCACAGTGGATAAGACATTTGCCTTGCACGAAGCCAACCAGGGTTCGATTCCCAGCATCCGATAGGGTCCCCCCGCCCCGCCCCCCCCCCCCCAGCACTAACAGAAGTAACTCCTGAGTGCAAAGTCAGGAGTAACCCTTGTGCATCACTGGGTGTGATCAAAAAAGCAAAAATAAATAACTATATATAAATAAAGCGGTAGGGCATTTGCCTTGCAAGCAGTCAGCCCAGCCGAGCCAGGTTCAATTCCTCTGCCCCTCTTGAAGAGCCCAGCAAGCTACCCAGAGTATCGCGCCTGCATGTCAGAGCCTGGCAAGCTCCCCATGCCGTATTGGATGTGCCAAACCCAGTAACAACAAAGTCTCACAATGCAGACGTTACTGGGCCTGCTCAAGCAAATCAATAAACAATGGGAGGACAATGCAGTGCAGTGCAGTATGAATAAATAAATTTTGTGCCTCTTAAGAGGACAGGCTTAGGGTAAGGTAGATGGGAAATTGGGTATGTTGGTGGAGGGAAGACCACACTGATGATAGGATTTGTGTTGGAACATTAAATGGGTGAAACAACTGTGTTCTTAAGAACTTTGTAAATCATGGTGTTTAAGGTTTTATTTATTGAGTTACTTACTTACTTATTTTTTAAAGACACACGGTGGGGAGGTAGGCAGACTAACACAGAAGGGGAATTCTAACACCTGCTCCAGTGTGAGTAAATCTTGAAGACAATACAAACTGATCACAAACAACTATAAATAAATAGGATTCCACTGTTGAAGAAAAACTAATGACTTTTTGTTAGGCAGAGGTAAATTCTCCCAAAGGTTGTCTTCTTTCAAAGAAAGAGAAGTTTTTCTTTGAGAATTGAAGTGTAGAGATAACCCCCACCACTTTACAATTCCAAGGTCTTCTGGAAAACAGGTCATTTTAACAATGGGCTTTGGAGCCTGGCATTCTTTTACATATGTTATGATTGTTAAATATTCCTACTTCAGACCTCCCAAAGTGGAAGTACTGTCTTTGATCAGCCCGAACGTTGGAACTTTCCAAGAGCTTGCTAAAAGAGAAATGTGTTGTTTTGCCCTGATTTACTTCAAATGTAACCACCTTCCCTACTAAATCCAAAAGTATATACGCTAAAGGTCTGTTTTTAATCTGAAAAAGAAGCTGCAGAATGCATGAACTTCTCCCATACGGTAGCCCTCAAACTCTGAAATAAAGCTTATTCTTCTATCCAAGGTAGAAAAATTATTTATTTTAGTCAACACCATTTATATGAGTTACCTATAGTGGTGCGAGACAGCAAAGGTAATAAGATGGGAGATGGGCGAAATGGGGAGTTACTGCTCCTCAGTTCAGAATCTGTTTTGGAAGATGAAAAAGTTCTAGAGAAAGATACTGGTGATGACTGCACAAAGGTGTGAATGTCCTCGTGGCCACTGAACTGCTGAAACAGGGCAATACACAAGTACTAGAACCCCTATCTGGGATGTGCAAGGCCCTGAATATGATCCTGATGCATCACACAGCCCAGCCTGTTTCCCATCAGCACTGCTCAACCTGAGTAGCAAGCTGTCAGGCCCTCACTGCCATGCAAACCATAGGAATAATTCCCCAACAGCAGCGCCTATGGGAGAGGGTCTAGAAAAAAAGGAAGGAAGAAGGAAGAACAGAGAGAGGGAAGGAGGGAGGCAGAGAGGGAGGGAGGGAGGGAGGGAGGGAGGGAGGGAGGGAGGGAGGGAAGAAAAGAGGGAAGAAAGAAGGGAGGGGGGAGGGAGAGAGGTCATAATGCTGATACCAGGAGTTAATTTCACTCTGAAGACTCCTGGTTCATGTTTCAATTATCAAATTCAAATACAAAATCAGCAAGTACTAAGAGACAGGCAACTCATTTGCCTCTGTGCAGAGAGTTCTGATGGATGATGACAGGTGAGCTCTCACCTTGAAGTTAATGCCAGTTATAAAGCTCAGGGTTACACACAGGCTGGTTGTACTGTACCCGCATCTCTGGGGCCATGAGCACCTTGTTTAGAGGAGTTCTCTGTCCATCAATCTCTCACCTGTGACTGTCAAGCTATCTGGTGCTTATTAAGGTATTTATCCACTGTTGTTTTCTTCTGCTACTGGTAAAACTATTTTTTATCTCTGTTCTGCTTAAAGTATAGCTTTGACCTGTTATATAAAAATAGAGCTAATTGTGAGAAAAGGTGAAATCATGAAATTTGCGTATAAGTGGATAGACATGGAGAGCATCATGCTAAGTGAAATGAGTCAGAAAGAGAGGGACAGACATAGAATGAGTGCACTCATTTGTGGAATATAAAGTAACCTAATTTGAGACTAACACCTAAGGACAGTAGAGATAAGGTGCCAGGAGGATCACTACACAGTTTGGAGGCTGGCCTCACGTGCTGGGGAAAAAGGCAGTTGGGATGAGGAAGGGACCACTAAGTAAATGATGGTTGGAGGGAATGCTTGGGATGGGAGATGCGTGCTGAAAGTAGATTAAGGACCAAACATGATGGCCTCTTGGTATCTGTATTGACCAAAAGTAAAGAGAAAGAAGGAATGTACTTGCAACAGGAAGGGGGTGGGATGGGGTGGGGGAGGCGGTAGAGATACTGGGGACATTGGTGGTGGAAATGTGCACTGGTAGAGGGATGGGTGCCTGATCATTGTATGACTGAAATGTAATCAAGAAAGTCTGTAACTGTATCTCATGATGATTCAATAAAAAAAATAATAAATAGAGCTAATAAATACTGTTTACTCCCTGATAAGGGAAACCCTCAGTCAGATAACATAGAAAGTCTCGTGCTTTTTTATAATAGGTATCAACTGACTTTATTATTTAAGGAGGTCTCTTGAAAAAGTCAACTATTTAACTTTCCTCTAGTCTTTATACATAAAACAAATTGCATTCTTTTAATTTCACACATTTATAAACCATCTATGACTCGGCTCAGACAGCTTTATGGACAACTCTTTACAACCTTCAAACAAGAGAAACAAGTTAAGCTATGTAAACTCTTCTGCTGCACAGAAATAATGCAAGCAATCCCAATTAATTTAAGAAAATAACCCTAAAGTCAAAGTGACCAAATTAGTTTATAGTAGAAATAATTAGACCTACCTCAATTATACTGATCCAAAATTTTTAAATAAATTTATAACAAAAGTCTAAGGTGTTAAAAATGATCTCTAAAAATATATTTGATTGTCACTTCAAAAATATAAAAGAATCAAACCATCATCTCAATAGATTTGTTAAAATTTGGTGCATGTTCTTTTTTATTTTTAAGAGATTCCTTTTGGAGCAAGAGAAATAGCTCAACCAACTGGAGGGCATTTACAAGAAGACCCGGGTTCAATGCTTTAGCATTTCCTGATCCCCCCCAAACACCGCCAGGAGAAATCCCAGAGCACTGACACAGGAGTATCCTCTGGGTACTGCCAGGTGTGACTCCCAAATATTTTTTAACTAGATATTTTTAAAGATAACTTTCTCAAATAAGATTTTGAAAGTGTTTTCCCACATGAATTATGATTAAAGAATTATATCAGAAAAAATACTTCTTTGACATTGAGAATCAACCTATGTAATTCTTCACATTAAAATGTTTTTAAAGAAACCATATGACCATCTCAAAGAAAGAAAATTTTGCAAAATCCAAAATATATTCCTGATTACTTATTGTTTTGTTTTGCTTTCAGGTGGGTTCACACCAGTGATGCTCTGGGCTTACTCCTGTCTCTGCATCTCAAAGAAAGAAAATTTTGCAAAACCCAAAATATATTCTTTTTCTTTTTTTTTTCCCCCTTTATTTTATTTTATTTTTTTTAAAGTTGTAGATTTACAATTTTTTGTGCTTTGGTTTCAATTATACAATGATCAGATACCCATCCCTCCACCAGTGCCCATTTTCCACCACCATGGATAATATCCCTCCCACCCCCATCCCCCCATCCCCCCTGTCTCTGTGGCAGGGCAATTCCCTGTGTTCTCTCTCTCCTTTTGGGTGTTGTGGTCTGCAAAAGAGGCATTGAGTGGCAAACATGTTCAGTCCATAGTCTACTTTCGACATGCATCTCCCCTCCTGGGAGGATCCTCCAAACATACTTTATTTGGTGCCCCCTTCTCTATCTGAACTGCCATTTCCTCTAGGATACCTGGCTGGCCTCTAAGTTATGGAGTAATCCTCCTGGTGCTGATCTCAGCTATTCTTGGGTATTAATCTCATACTTTGTTACTTTATATCCCCCAGATGAATGCAATCTTTCTATGTCTATCCCTCTCTTTCTGACTCATTTCGCTTAGCATGATACTTTCCATATTGTACCACTTGTATGTAAATTTCATGACTTCATCTTTTCTAACAGCTACATAGTACTCCATTGTGTAGATGTACCAAAGTTTCTTTAACCAGTCATCTGTTCTTGGGCATTCAGGTTTCTTCCAGTTTCTGGCTATTGTAAAGAGCGCTGCAATGAACAAACAAGTGCAGATGTCACTTCGACTATACATTTTTGCCTCTCTGGGATATATTCCCAGGAGTGGTATTGCTGGGTCAAATGGGAGCTCAATTTCTAATTTTTTGAGAATCGTCCATACTGTTTTCCAGAAGGGCTGAACCAGTGGACATTCCCACCAACAGTGAAGGAGTGTCCCTTTCTCGCCACATCCACGCCAGCATTGGTTGCTTTTGTTCTTTTGGATGTGGGCCAGTCTCTGAGGTGTGAGATGGTATCTCATTGTGGTTTTGATCTGCATCTCCCTGATGATTAATGATGTAGAGCATTTTCTCATGTGCTTTTTTGCCATTCGGATTTCTTCTTTGAGAAAGTTTCTGTTCATTTCATTGCCCCATTTTTGGATGGGGTTGGATGTTTTCTTCTTGTGGAGTTTAACCAGTATTCTGTATATCCTGGATATCAACCCCTTGTCAGATGTGTATTCGGTGAATATCCTTTCCCATTCTGTAGACTGTCTTTGTATTTTGGTCACTGTTTCTTTGGAGGTGCAGAAGCTTCTTAGTTTAAGATAGTCCCATTTATCTATCTCTGTTTTCACTTGCTCGGCCAGTGGCGTGGCATCTGTGAAGATACCATTAGCTTCAATGTCATTTATGGTTTCTGGTCTGATGTTGAGGTCTTTAATCCATTTTGATCTTACTTTTGTACATGGTGTTAGGCAGAGTTCTGACCCCCAGGACTTTGCAGTAAATAATGGGGTATCCCAAATGGAGAGTTCTCTAATTTTGCTGTGTTTATGCAAAAGGACAAGCCAGGTTTGTTAAGCTATCTTGCAAAGTTTTAAAATGAAGGTGGAGAGAAAATCATGTTTCTGTAACTTGTTTCTTGTAAGAATCAGATTCTAATTCTACAGAGGTGATTGGGTAAATGTGTGAATTGGCCAATGTTGCTTTGGTTTCTGTTGCTTTAACTCTTTTTAAGACTGCATTGAGAAATCTCTAACATCCCTGTCCAAGATAGTCTTTCAAAACTGGAGAGGACTCGACCTTCGACCTGCTGTTCTCAAGAACGAAGGGCTCTGCGCTGCTCTGGCGGAGGAATGCTGTTTCTACTCTGATCACCCTGAGGTTGTCAGAGACTCTATGGCCAAGCTACGGGAAGGCCTTGACCTATTATTTCTTAAGAATGGGGGGCTGTGTGCCGCCCTAGGTGAAGAGTGTTGCTTTTATGCTGACCATTCAGGAGTGGTTCGGGACTCCATGACCAAATTAAGGGAAGGATTGGAACAACGAAGGAAAGAGAGGGAGTCCCGAGAAGGGTGGTTTGAATCCTGGTTTAATCAGTCACCCTGGTTAGCAACTCTCCTTTCGACCCTACCTGCACCACTCTTGATACTTCTAACTCTGTTTACCTTGGGACCCTGTATCCTCAATAAATTAGTTACGTTTGTTAAGGAACAAATTAATTATATCCAATTGCTAGTGCTGAGACAGCAGTATCAGACTTTACTCCATGAGGAAGAAAGTACCACCTAAGAATATCTCTAGGATTAGCGATATGCACAAGAAGAAGTGGGGAATGAAAGGAGCTAGGAAGGCTAGGAAGGAGTTAATTAACTTGGAAAATTGCTTTCTGTAAACAGTTCAGCAGACTTGAAGTTACAAAATTGGATTGAATCCAGTAGATGTGTAAGGTATGGGTTAGACATAACTATTTAAATAGATAGAGTGTTTTGACCATTCTGGAAACTGAAACTATGTGACCGGGTCAAGGTGTTTGAGTTGAGATACTGCAAGAAAAACTGCAAGGAACCTAGCAAAACATGTATGTTCAAAATATGTGGCCTTTGTTCTCAAACTGTATAAATATGACCTGTTTCTGAGTTCGAGGCTCTCAGACTCTGCCCGCTCATGGGTACGTTGTGGACCCCCAGCATGCTGGTCTGAATAAAACCCCGCTTGAATTCCTGCAGGAACGTTGTCTGTCTGGTCTCTCCGTGCCGCTCAGGGTCAGGGAACTCCCGACCCCAATAATATATGAGGAATAGGTGGGTTGGAGGGATAGCACAGAGGGTAGGGCGTTTGCCTTGCACGCAGCCAACCTGGCCTACCCGAGTTTGATTTCTCCGCCGGTCGCGGGGAGCCTGACAAGCTACTGAGAGTATCTCACCTGCATGACAAAGCCTGGCAAGCTACCTGTGACATATTCTATAAGTCAAACACAGTAACAACAAGACTCACAATGTTACTGGGCCCGCTCGAGCAAATTGATGAACAACGGGAGGAGAGTGACAGTGACAGCGAGGAATAGGTAAATGTAGACAATGCCTGGATTTACAAAATGTTAATTTCATAGACTACATGGTAGCACTAAGAAACGCTTTAGGAGCTAGAAAGAGTGAGTAGTGGGTAAAGTACTGGTCTTGCACACTGACAACCTGGGGTTGACCCCATCACTCTAAATGACAGGAAGTATCCCTAAGAACAGAATCCAGGACTAAGCCAACAACAACAAGTTTCAATTTACATTTATATAATTTTCCAAGCCACTTTCAAGTTATATTTATATCATTTCCTTCAAATCACCATTTTGGTAGTACAATAGTTTTATTTAGAGATCGTGAGAAATAAAAAGAGGAGACAGAACCTGACTTCTCTGAGGAGAGCTGAGAGCAACACCTGAGGTGAAGATGAGAGGAGGCACGCACTTGTCTTCACAATTTTGTAGTAATTTTATAGGTTTTCTCCTAGGCTGCCCCAAGGCAGCTTTTCTACCTAGATAAGTCTGTTCACTGCTACACTATTGTCAAAAAAGAGCCTGAGACTTTTGATGACTCTCCTTCATGTGCTTACCACAACCATTGCTCATGGAGGAGCTTCTCTGCAAGGGCTCCAAGCTCCTCTGGGCTTTTGCTGGGGCCAATTAAAGTCTCATCAGACCTCACTTCCTACGTTCAAAAAAGTGGATCAGGCAGTATTGAGTCTTGCCACTCTAGGGCCAGTAACAGTAACTTCTTCAGTCTCATCTTGGTTGTATTAATTCCGAAGAACTCAATCCCTGGGAGCCCCCTATCGGCCATTCTTACTAAAGGGAAATGAAAATAATGAAGCAAACTGCACTCATCTGTGGAATATAAAGTAACAGAATGGGAGACTAACACCCAAGAATCGTAGAGACAAGGACCAGGAGGTTTACTCCACAGCTTGGAAGCTGGCCTCAAATGCTGGGGGGAAAGGCAGCTCAGATAGAGAAGGGAGCACCAAGTAAATGCGGGTTGGGAGATGCGTGCCCAATGTAGACTATAGATCAAACACAATGGTCACTCATTGTCTCTATTGCAAACTACAAGAACAACCAAAAGGAAAGAGAGAACAAAAGCGAATGCCCTGCCACAGAGGCAGGGTGGGGAAGTGGGGGTGGGGTGGGGGTGGTGACAGGGATCCTGGGACCATTGGTGGTGGAGAATGGGCACTGGTTGAGGGATGGGTACTCGATCATTGTATGACTGAAACGTTAACTACAAAAGTTTGTAAGTATGTAACTGTACCTCACAGTGATTCACTAATTAAAAAAATGTAAAAAAGCAATAAATAAAATTAAATTAAAAAAGGAATGATCTCCACATGTTGAAGTTAAATCACCATTTGTGGGTTTTTTTAAACAGATTTGAAATGAGGCGAAATGATAAATAAAATACTTATGAATTATTAGAAAAACTAATGAGAGCACCTAAACCTACACATGTCAGACATGTCCATCAGAGGAAGAATGATTACTCAGACTGTTCTTTGACCATTCAGTTCTGAATGGTAGAACTCAAACAGTGTAAGTTATTTTAGTCCAAATTCTCTATGTATATACAGCAAATACATATTTTTTATTTTTATGTATTTTTTAACAGACTTAGGAATTTTCTTGGGCTGGAGCAATAGCACAGAAGGTAGGGCATTTTCCTTGCATGTGGCTGACCAGGCCAACCTGGGTTCGATTCCTCTGCCCCTCTCAGAGAGCCCGGCAAGCTACCAAGAATATCTTGCCCATACAGGAAATCCTGGCAAGCTACCCGGGATGTATTCGACATGCCAAACACAGTAACAACAAGTCTCACAATGGACACGTTACTGGGCCTGCTCAAGCAAATTGATGAACAATGGGAGGACAGTGCTACAGTGTGTTTCAGTCATGCAGTGTTTGAGTACTCTCCACCAGTGTCCATTCTCTATCACCAATGTAAAAATACAATAAATTTAAAAAAGGAATGATCATCACATGTTGAAGTTAAATCAGCATTTGTGGGTTTCTTTGAAAACAGCTTTGAAATGAGGCTATATGATAAATAAAATATTATGAATTATTAGAAAAACTAATGAGAGCACCTAAACCTACAAATAACAGACGTGTCCCTCCCACCACCCCCACCCTATGTCTATGTCTCTGTGGCAGGTGCATTCTCTCTCTCTCTCTCTCTCTCTCTCTCTCTCTCTCTCTCTCTCTCTCTCTTTCTCTCCTCTATCCTCTCTTGGGTGTTATGGTTTGCAATAGAGTTAGTAAGCAGCCATCATGTTTGATCCATAGTCCAATTTCCACACAAATCTCCCATCATGAGCGAGCCCTCCAAGCATCATTTACTTACTGGTCCCTTCTCTATCCCAGCTGCCTTTTCCCCCAGCACATAAGATCAGCTTCCAAGCTGTGGAGTGATCCTCTTGGCCCTTATCTCTACTATCCTTAGGTGTTAGTCTCCTATTATGCAGCAAATATATTGAAATTAAAACTTTCTGTCTTTTATCTTTTATTTATTTTTGTATTTGAACCAGGCTGAGAAGGACTTAGGGGATAGTCCTTGTTCCATGCTCAGAAGTTCCATCCTGGAGTGTTACATAATTGAGAGAAATTGGTTAAACTTACATATGCTCTAAGACAATACAAACCTGTGTGCAAGTGAAACCTTTACACTCTAGAGATAACAAACTAATTAGCAGGAGTGGACATGAGGCATTTGAAATGACATTTAGCACATCTTTCTATTGAAAGGGAGAAAAAGTTTGAAATAAAATTTTATTTTATTAGAAATAGATATAAGGATACACAATTACCAAATTTGTAGTACTTTTACTACAGGCTGGAGCGATAGCACAGCGGTAGGGCGTTTGCCTTGCACGCAGCCAACATGGCCGACCCAAGTTCGATTCCTCCGCCCCTCTGGGAGAGCCTGGCAAGCTACCTAGAGTATCTTGCTCACACGGCAGAGCCTGGCAAGCCACCCGTGATGTATTCGATATGCCAGACACAGTAACAGTTCTACAAATTCTACAAATTTGTAGAATTGTGAAAAAGAAGGGCTGGTGTAAAAGCACAGTGAGGGGGGCGTTTGCCTTGCACGCGGCCAACCCGGGTTCGATTCCCAGCATCCCATGTGGTCCCCCGAGTACCACCAGGAGTGATTCCTGAGCGCAGAGCCAGGAGTAACCCCTTTGCATTGCCGGGTGTGATCCCCCCCCAAAAGAATTATGAGAAAGAGATCATTTCTCCCCCATGTTCACTGAAAGTGAACACCTATGCAGTCACCCCAAAATCTAAAAGACCACCAGCTTTCCACACTGGGAGGGTGGGGGAAGGGTGAGCGTCAGAGAAGCCATGGAAGGAAGAAGGAAGGGATCATCCCCCTGAACCTTTCTTGTGCCTACAGTCAGAGGGGTGCAATCTTGAGTGGGGGATATATAAAAGTGAGTGTTATCTGCTTCCTAATTATGTCTGTAATTGTAACAATATATTCATAAAAAGTTCAGAACTTCTTTTGTTTTATCTTTTATTTATTTACTTTATTTTCGGTCGGCCCAGGATCTATTCCTTCGCCCCTCTCGGAGAGCTCGGCAAGCTACCCAGAGTATCTCACCCATAGAGCAAAGCCTGGCAAGCTCCCTGTGACCTCTTCAATATGCCAAAAACAGTAACATCAAGTCTCAAAATAGAGACGTTACTGGGCCCACTCGAGTAAATCGATGAACAATGGGAGGACACTGCAATGCAGTGCTCCTTTATTTTAGTATTTGGGCCTCACCTAGCTGGCCTTAGGGGATAATGCTTGCTTCATGCTCAGAGAAAACCCTGAAAGGGTTACAAAATCGAGGAAAATTGGTTGAACATACATAATCGCTAAGAATATACAAACAGTGTCCAGGAACAAGCAGAACATTTCAGCACTAGAGAAAAGCAACTAGTGAGCCCGCACATGAATATTTTGCAATGTATTAGAAAATAACTTTATGACGAAAGAAAATATGAAACTAAAAATGTCTGTACTTAAAATTTTCTTATTAAAAATAGACATAAAGAGAGAAACAGCCCCTAGACAGCCGGTTTTCAACCCCTGATCTGCGTGGGACAGGCACAGAGGCCCAGCTCTGGGCAACAAAGCTGAATGGCTCCAATTCCAACAGGTTCAGCCCGCCCCCAAGGGCCTGGGTCCCTCTCTGGGCACGCGCAGCTAGAAACAGCCCTTAGACAGCCGGTTTTCAACCCCTGATCTGCGTGGGACGGGCACAGAGGCCCAGCTCTGGGCAACAAAGCTGAACGGCTGCAATTCCAACAGGTACAGCCCGCCCCCAAGGGCCTGGGTCCCTCTCTGGGCACGCGCAGCTAGAAACAGCCCCTAGACAGCCGGTTTTCAACCCCTGATCTGCGTGGGACTGGCACAGAGGCCCAGCTCTGGGCAACAAAGCTGAACGGCTCCAATTCCAAACAGGAGACGTTCCCAACTCCTCGCCCAGTGCCAGGGACTCTTTCCGGAGCCGCGGCCGCTAACGCGGACGCAAAATATTTTCCCACTACATGTACCATAGGAACCATAAGCTAACTTCTTAGATGGAAACTTCTCTATTTTAGCTCAGCCACTAGAAACACAGTAGCCAATAACTCATAAGCTTATCTTAACTCACACAGCATATCAAGCAGAATAGTAACAGTGAACGTGAAGGACTAAACCACACCTCTCACAATGGTAAAGCAACGCAAAAGCCCACCAAACTTTCATATAGAAGAGTCTAGCCCAGATGACACCAACAGTACTGTAGTGTTAGACAACCTCTCTGACAAGGAATTCAGAAGGGAGCTACTTACGATGCTTAGGGAATTAAAAGAAACAATGGAAACCAATGCCAATAGAAGACAAGAGGATCTGAAGGCAGAAATGAGGAAAATGCAATCAGAAATGTCAGACTTGAAAAATCTCGTAGGCGAATTGAAAAGCTCAGTGGAAGGCCTCAGCAGCAGAGTAAGAGCGGCTGAGAACAGAATCAGTGAGCTCGAAGATGAAGTTCAGAGACTCTCCAGAAAAGAGCAGAAAATGGAAAAGAGACTCACAATTCGGGAACAGATGGCAAGAGAAGATCGTGATGAAGCCAAGAGGGGTAACATAAGAATTATTGGAGTCCCAGAGGGACAGGAAGAAAACCTCGATGAAGAAGAAACTGTCAAAGAAATCATTGTTACAACATTTCCAGAGCTGAAGAAAACTTGTGACCACATTCAGGAGGCCCGAAGGGTACCAGCTAGAAGAAATCCGAATAAAAATACCCCAAGACACATTCTGATCAAAATGACCAAAACCTTAGACAGAGACAAAATTCTGAAAGCAGCAAGATCGAAGAAAGAAATCTCTTACAAAGGAGCATCCTTAAAATTCACAGCTGATTTTTCTGATGAAACCCTCATGGCCCGAAAACAGTGGTGGGACATAGTAAAAAAACTCAATGAAATAAATGCCTCCCCAAAAATACTTTTCCCAGCAAGACTCTCATTCATAATAGAAGGAACAACACACAGTTTCACAGACAAACAACAGCTCAGGAACTTCATAGACTCAAAACCATGGTTACAAGAACAACTAAATGGGCTACTTTAAGGCAAGAAAGGGCCCTCAAATACACCAAATTTCAACAGAACAATGGGACAAAATCCCATAACAATAATCTCTCTCAATGTCAATGGGCTAAACGCACCAATTAAAAGACATAGAGTGGCAGGATGGATTAGAAAATTGAACCCAACATTCTGCTGCCTGCAAGAAACGCATCTCAATAGTCAAAGCAAACACAGACTCAGAGTCAAAGGCTGGAAAACAATCCTACAGGCAAACAGCTCCCATAAAAAAGCTGGGGTAGCCATCCTTATATCAGACCACATCGATTTCAGAGTGAGGAAGGTCATAAGAGACAGTGAAGGCCATTTCTTATTGATCAGAGGATCTGTACAACAGGAAGAACTTACAATAATAAATGTATATGCACCTAATGAGAGACCAGCAAAGTACTTAAAACAACTACTCATAGATTTGGAAAAAGACATCAATAGCAACACAATACTAGTGGGAGACTTCAACACTGCTTTGTCACCTCTTGATAGATCAACCAGACTCAAGCTTAGCAAGGACGTACTTCATTTGAGGGAAACAATGGAAGAAAGGGACTTAGTAGATATATACAGGACACTTCATCCACAAAAAGCTGAATACACATTCTTCTCAAGCGTACATGGAACATTCTCCAAGATAGACCACATGCTGAGCCACAAAACATGCTTCAATAAAATTAAGAAGGTAGAGATTGTATCAACAATCTTCTCAGACCATAATGCGAGCACACATAAATAACCTAAACTCACAACTTAAGAGCTTGGAGAAGGACCAACAAAAGGAGCACAACCCGAACAGGAGAAAGGAAATAATAAAACTCAGAGCAGAGATTAATGAGATGGAAACCCAAAAAACAATCTGAAAGATCAATGAAACCAAAAGCTGGTTCTTCGAGAAAATTAACAAGATCGATAAGCCTCTAGCAAAACTCACAAAGAAAGGGAGAGAGAAAACCCTAATAAACCGAATCAGAAATGAAAAGGGGGTCATTACAACAGAAACCACAGAAATTCAGAGGATCCTCAGGGAGTACTTTGAGAAGCTTTATGCCACGGAACATCAAAACCTCGAGGAAATGGATAAATTCCTAGACTCCTACAGACTCCCAAGGCTGAACCAAGAAGACCTGGAATACCTGAACAGACCTATCACCATCAAGGAAATTGAAATGGTAATAAAAAGTCTCCCCAAGCACAAAAGTCCTGGCCCGGATGGATTCACTAGTGAATTCTTCCAAATCTTTAAAGAGGACTTACTCCCGATGCTCTTTAAGCTTTTCCACGAAATTGAAATATCAAAAACACTTCCAAACAGTTTCTACGAAGCAAATATCACACTGATACCAAAAGCAGACAGAGATACCACAAAGAAAGAGAATTACAGGCCGATATCCCTGATGAACACAGATGCAAAGATCCTCAACAAACTACTAGCAAATAGAATCCAACTACTCATCAAAAAGATCATACACCATGACCAAGTAGGATTCATCCTAGGGATGCAAGGATGGATTAACATTCGGAAATCAATCAACATAATCCACCATATCAACAAAAGAAAAGATAAAAAGCATATGATCATATCAATAGATGCAGAGAAAGCATTTGATAAGATCCAGCACCCCTTTATGATGAAAACCCTAGCCAAAATGGGTATAGAGGGGACCTTCCTCAACATAATTAAAGCCATCTACCACAAGCCTACAGCAAGCATCATCCTCAATGGGGAAAAACTGAGAGCCTTCCCTCTAAGATCAGGGACGAGACAGGGATGCCCACTCTCTCCACTGCTGTTCAATATAGTACTGGAAGTACTTGCAATAGCGATTAGGCAGGAAAAAGATATTAAGGGCATTCAGGTAGGAAAGGAAAATATATTCTTGATTACTTATTGTTTGTTTTGCTTTCAGGGGAGTTCACACCAGTGATGCTCTGGGCTTACTCCTGTCTCTGCCCTCAGGAATCACCCCTACCCAGGTTCAGACGACCATTTGGGGTGTCAGGAATCTAACCCAGATCAGTCTCAGGTAAGGCAAGTACCCACTCGGCTCTTTGATTTTTGTTTTGTTGGTTGGTTTTGTTGGTTTGGAGCCCCACCCAGTGGTGCTTAGGGCTTACTTCTGGTTCTGCACTCAGGGATTGCTCCTGGCAATGCTGGAGGACCATGTGGGGTACCAGAGATTAAACCCAGGTCAACCCAGGTACAAGGAAGGGCCCTACCCACTATAGCACTGTAGCACTGTCCTCCCATTGTTCAGCGATTTGCTCTACAGGCACCGATAACATCTCCATGTTGTTACTGTGTTTGGCATATCGAATATGTCAAGGGTAGCTTGCCAGGTTCAGCCGTGCGGGCAAGATACAATATGTCAAGGGTAGCTTGCCAGCCTCTCCGAGAGGGGCAGAGGAATCAAACTCGGGTCGGCCACGTGCAAGGCAAACACCTTACCGCTGTGCTATTGCTCCAGCCCACTGTACTATCTGATTTTTGTTAGTTTGTTCTGGGGTCATTCCCAAAGGTACTTCGGACTCTGCACTCAGGATTTCTCCTTGGGGTGGGGGGTGGAGGGGGGGGGGCATATGTTAGTGAGCCATATGGAGTGCCAGGATCAAACCTAACTCAGCTCATGAAAGACAAGCACCCTATCTGCTACACTATCTGTCCAGCCTATTATCTGATTTTTTAAAAGAACAAAAAATATCTCTCAGCAAACAAGCAACTTCCTCAACCTTATGTAGAGTGGCTATAGAACTACTAACATTATACTGACAGATGAAAAACTGCATCTTTCCCTGACAAGATCAAGAACTTGGTTAGGATGCTTCTCTCTGCTTTCACTCCACATTGTACCAATGACTTGAGTCTAGGTGACAGGAAAAGAAATAAAGGTGTGCAGACTGGAAGAAAGTGCTAACTTGTTTTTATTTAGAGATGGTCTGATTAGCTAAATAAAAATACAATGCTTGGGCGGGGCCGAGGAAATGACTCCAGGCCAGATGCCAGTCTGGCTGCTGCTAGATCTCTGCTGCTTCAAGACCCCCTAAGCATCTCTGATCTTGGCCCTGGTGGCCCCCACCCAGCAGCTGAGGCTGAGAAGTGCTGCATCTCCCTACCAGTGAGACTGAGTAGTGGTTCCTTCCAAAAAGAACAGGCAAAAGTGGGAGGCATTTCAAAGAGAATCCTGCTCAGGACCTCAGCCCAGTAATGTCTAAGGAGACCTAAATGACCAAACTAACATAAATATCCTGAATTGAATCCTAGGTCAGAAAGAGGGTACTGGGGAAAAAAACAAGATTGAGGATGTAGGAGAAGTATATGGGATTTTAGTTGCCAGTCTCTCTTGGCTCATTTAATGAGTCAATATGACAAAACACTTAAATTTTGTATTGCAAAACATTGCAAATATTTTCTAAATTATTATGTGGATACTGCTAAATATTTGCAAACATAAGGTGTTGGTGTTAAGAGAGACTGGGTGTGATGTACGTGGCAAACCTACCACATACCTAGTTTCACAACTTTTCTGTACCTCTAAAAAAGTTTATATTATAAAGTGATAAATATATATATATATATATTTATATAGGAGCAAGGATGTAGCTCTATCAAAAAGTTCATGCTTTTTATGCAAGAGGAGTGGGCATGAATTCCAGCACCACAAAAAAGTAATAAAACGCCTGGGCTGAAGAGATAGTGCCGAGACTGAGATATTTTCACTGCATGTGATCAACCCAGGTTTCATCGCTAGCACCTAATAAGGTCCCCAGATCCCCACCGAAGTGATCCCTGAGCACAGAGCCAGGAATAAAGTGCTCTCCGAGCACTGCCAGGTGTGGCCCAAAATACAAAAATAAAACATAAAGCTACTTTCTTGGAAAAATTTTATAAAGACAAGAAAATACCACGTTTACGGAACAGAAAATGTGGGTGGTCTCTTTGTTCATCCAAAGTTCCCAGGTAGGTTCTTTTTTTTTTTCCTCCTGCAATATTTTTGTGGGTTGTTTTATTTTTTTTTAATTTTTATTAGTAATCACCATGAGATACAGTTGTAGACTTACAACTTTTTGTGCTTGGGTTTCAATTATACAATGATCAAATACCCATCCCTCCACCAGTGCCCATTTTCCACCACCACGGGTCCCAGTATCCCTCCCACCCCCCATCCCCCCCCCCCCCCGCCCAGGTAGGTTCTGAAATAAAGATGAATAATAAAGGTGCTCAGATTCAGGGTTAGAAATGAGGGAATGGGGTGTGGGGGGAAGGAAAACAGAAGAGAGACTCCTCAGGCAAGAAGAAATGTAGTACAGGACTTTCAAGTGTGGCTCAGTTTGTGGTGTTTTCATAGGAAAACTGGATTTTTGCATTTCTTTTTTGTTTTCCTTTCCTTTATTGTTTTGTTGTTGTTGAATCACCCTGATATACACAGTTGCAAAGGCTGATCAGGCTTCATTCAGACAATGTTCCATCACCCATCCCTCCACCAGTGTACATTTCCCAAGTTTTCCTGTTTCTTATCAAACAAAATCCCAGCACTTTCCTGTTTCACACAGAGGTCTTGCTAATTTAGGGCTCATTTGTGGTGTTAAGATAAATTAACATCTTTTATTCAGACTTAGGCTGGTGGGGACTGTCTCTTTAGTTCAGACAGTTTAGTTTATATATTTTACCATATGCCCAGGTATTGTTTCTTTTCTTGTCTTTCCAAGGTCTGGGTCAGAATTTATAGTCTTGGAAAATTATAAACTTCTCACTCTCAAAAGGAGTCCAGGAATTTGTGGGGATATTTAAAATGTAGAGTGAGGACAGCTAAAATGAAGACCTGGCAAGGGGAATCTGAGGTTTCCTCTTTCATTATTAAGATGTTGTTATTAAGACATCATTAAAATGACTATCAAAAGCTATCTCAATTCTAATAAGATTTGATCTACAAAAATTGTGAGACTGATTCTAAAATTCACTCTAACAGTCAGGGGACCTAGGGTAATCAAAACAACTTTGAAAAGTAAGTGCAGAGATTGAGGAATCACCCTAAGTGATTTCAAAAGTTATTATCAAGACAATAGAATACTGTGTATTACTATACAAACATTTGGCTACATCTTGTAGCCAAATAAGTTACAAGAGACTATGAAGTGCACAAATCCTATCGTCCTGTTATATCTGGTTGTAGCAGACCACTGATGCTGTAACTTTTATAGGACAATAAGCTCCATGTCAGGAAGATTGTCTTACTTAATGGAGTGGAGGAATCTGAGACGGAGTCATCAACACTTTTATTGGCTCTTGTTAAATCTACAATACCCAGTTTGCATTCATACTAATCCTCATAACCAGTCTTTCATTGGTCTCCTTACAGAAAGAAATGTGCTCACACCCCTATACTGCTTTCTGGGTGCCGTTGAAGGAATGGGGTGTTCACTGACTAGGATTCTGTGTTCTCTTTTGATACTCCGTTTCAAGGGTTAGGAACTTGCATTTACAGCCCATACACTACTGCCATCTAGTGGGAACACTATGCAAGTAGCCAGAGCTCTGTTTTCATAGGCTTCATTCCAAATCCCTCCACAAACAGTTGGTCCACAACATAAATCAGATCTGGTAAGTATTGTAAACCATGGTGCCCACAATAATTTTTTTTTACTCAGGTTTGACATGTGGGAGGGAAAGGGCCTGTGGAGAGAAGGCAGAGTCTATATTAAAGTGGAATCAAGAACTTAGATGCAATCAGGAAAAGAGCAACTCTTTAAAATAAGAAGAGTTCTGAGGAAGGGGGAACAAAGAGAGTTTGGGGAGTTTGGAGATGAGGAACTGTAAATAGTGGAGAGCAAGAGTAATAATTACAAAGCTGTCATTCTTCGTGAAAAAGACGGCATTCGAAAGTGGGCCTATTTCAGTTTCACAAATAAATCACAGAGAGATGACAAAACCTTAATGACTTTAAAGTGAGATACAACAGTCCTGACTAACATTCTCCTAAGGAAACATTGTTTGATCATTCTCTTAGCAAATCATTGATAGAAAGAAATATCAAATGAATGATTGAGGGCCTGCTATAGGGGCAGGCTTAAGGGATGGTTGGAAAGATTGGAGACAATGGTGGAGGGAAGATGTAATGGTGGTGGGTTGGTGTTGAAATATTGAATGCCTCTGCCAAACCATCATGAACAAATCCGTAAACCACAGCAAAAAGGTAAAATGAATTAATTAAATGGCAAAAATATTATTTTTAATTAAGAAAAAAAGAAATAAGAAGACCTTCTTGGACAATGACCAGAAGGGACAGAGAAACAGGAAGTTGCTCTAAGACAGTTAAATAAAAGTTCATGGCTAGAGTGATAGTACCACAGACAAGGCATTTGCCTTTCATCAGGCCGACCTGGGTTTGATCCTGGGCATCCCATATGGTCCCCATGACCTCCAGGAGTAATCCCTGAGAGTAAAGCCGGGACTAAACCCTAAGCACTGCCAACAAAACAAAACCTAAAATTAGAAGATCACCTGAGGATTATTCATAAGCAATACAAAATAAATTATTTAGTCCTGGTTTGGGGGCAGGGTTTGGGGGTCTGTGTGGAAACTCAAAATATGGTGGTGGGTTGGTGTAGTGGTGGTGGGATTGGTGTTGGAATATTACATGTATCAAATTATTGTGAACAACTTTACAAAAGTAAAATTAAATTTAAAAAATAAATACATAAAATAAAAGTATTGTTAAGAAAAAAAACCCAGCTCCCGGAAGGGAACAGCGCAGAGTCTCCTGCCCCTACCCCTGGCTGTCCTCGCTGGGGCCCCTTGGAGGGGGGCGGGTTGAGTTTCCCTTCCCTTCCCTCCACAGCAGAGTCTGGCAAAGTCCCCGTGGCGTTCCCGATATGCCAAATACCAGTAACAATGATGGGTCTCATTCTCCTAACCCTGAAAGAGCCTTGAATATGGCACTTTCTAAAATCTCAGGGCTAGGACGAAGGAGACGTTACTGGTGCCTGCTCGAGGCAATCGACGAACAACAGGATGATGGTGATCGTGAAGAAAAAAGAAAGTTCAGCTGAGTACCCTCAGAAACAAACTGGGGGACCTGAGATAAAAATTCAAAGTGCCTATGGTTCATTTTTGGTTTTATTTTCAATTTTCAAAGATCACTAGTAAGGAATCCTTTCCTAAATTAACTTAGGATCAGTCCCTTTCTAATCCTAAAAAAAGTTGGATAATTTAAAAGCTAACTTTTCAATTGCCTACATCTTCCAGGTTGTTTATAGTTCAATCACAAAACTAATCACATTCCTTTGCCTTTAATTCTGTTTGGACATTCCCTCCAATTCCTCGAGTTTTGTGGGGGTGTTTTGTTGTTGGTAGTGATGGTGGTGTTTTGTTGAGGGGGCTACATCTGGCATTGCTCAGATTTTGCTCCTGACTCTGCACCCAGGGGTCAGTGGCGTTCCCCCCCAGATCCTCTGGGTGCAAGGCAAAATCTCTCGCTCCAGCCCAGTCCTGCAAGTTTTATAGAGATTATGCTCTCCACAAATTTAAGGCAGAAGGTGATTTGTGGAGATGTGGGCACAATATATGCCACTTCCCTTTGGAACAAGCAATGCCTGGGAACATAACCAAGAGCCGTGGGGTGCAGCTGGAATTCAGAGTCTGAAGTGGCTGACTCAAGTGCTTAAGAATCTTTACCTTTTGGGGATACTGGGAACATTAGTGGTGGAGGATGGGCACAGGTGGAAGGATGGGTACTCGATCATTGTATGACTGAAACGTAAGCACAAAGTTTGTAAATCTGTAACTGCATCTCATGGTGATTCATTAAAAAATTTAAATAAGAAAAAAGAAGAAGAATTTTCACCTTTTGGGCCGGAGTGAAACCGCGAGGGCGTTTATCTTGCACGCGGCCTTTACCTTGCACGCAGCCAACCCAGGTTGGATTTCCGGCATCCCATATAGTCCCCCAAGCACTGCCAGGAGTGATTCCTAAGTGCAGAGCCAGGAGTAACCTCCTGAGCATCACCACGTATGACCCCCCAAAAATCTTTACCTTTTGTTTTTTGGCTTGGGAACCACACCCAGTAGTGCTCAAGGCTTACTCCTGGCTCTATTCTGAGATCACTCTTGGTGGTGCTCAGGTGACCACATGGGGTCTAAGCCACATTGGCTCTGTGCAAGGCAAGCACCCTACTTGCTGTACTTTCGCTCCAGCCCCTATCATTTTTCTGAAGACAAAAGTGGTAAGATGAGCCTCTGCTGAAGAGACACTTGGGTCACATAAATAACCTTATAATTAATCTAATAATCTAACCAATAGCATTTTCCCATCTCTCTTCTACTAACATGTCGGTTTTCCTTTGGGGAGTTAGGTCCTCAATTGACGTGGCTAAATAAATGCTCTGTGTAAACCAAACTACCTCAGTGTTTTCATGGGCACACAGGAAAACTGTCCTGTCCAAGACACTCGCATGAGGTGGGTCATGAGAAATGTTCTGGCCAATGAAACGCAAGCAGAAATGCTGCAAATGACCTGAAAACCATCTCTCCCACCCTCCAGTCTTCTATCAGTGCTGACATAAGAGAGGTGACTTATCATGATCTCAGACAAGGAAGCAAAACAGGGTCATGGAGTTACCACTTAGAAAAAAAAAAAACGCATTACAGAGACTCCTCACTCTGAGCAGCCCGGATCTGAGCAAATTCCATGCTGGAATTTGCATGAATGGAAAGTGAAGTGTTGCTGTATTAGCCAAGTCCCTGGTTCCCAAAAGTTTACGGCCTACTCTGGGAGATAAGATATAAACCGTTAAAGGAAAAACAACATTAAAATAACTACTTCTGTAGTATTCTGAGCATCTGTCATGTAATAATTTATAGAATCCTGAGTATAAACAAGCCAGGTAGGAAATATTTATTATCCCCAGTGTAGGAAAAAGAAACTGCGGCACTGCTTGCTTTAGTCACTTGCTCAAGAGCACATAGCTAGAGATCGGCAGATCTGGGAATTGAGCGGAGATTAGTCAGACGCCAGTCTACATTCTTAAATATTCTCTGCTGTATAATACTAGGCAGTTGATATTTTTTCAATGCCTATTTGTTCAATAAAAGCAATAGCAACAACAACAACAAAAAAACTGACAAACACTAGCAGGGTGTATGAAAACGTGTCTATTTTTCTTTCTTTTTGGGTCATACCCAGAGATGCACAGGGCTTACTCCTGGCTCTGCACTCAGGAATTACTCCTGGCGATGCTTGGGGGACCATATGGGATAGTGGGAATCAAACCAGGGTTAGCCGCACGCAAGGCAAACGCCCAACCCGCTGTGATATCACTCCAGCCCCAACTAGCTGTGTTATCACTCCAGCCCCAACATGTCTATTCTTAAAACTAATTACACATGATGTAAAGTTGAGACACACCTGCAGAGAAATCGTGTGCACTGCACTATGTTATTCAACCTGAGAAGCCAAGGAAGAGAAAGCAAACTGGACAGTGAATGTCACCCATACTAGCCTGAGAACTTGGGCCACTTTCATTCTTAACCAGTTTAAGTTTCCTAACAATCACAGGAAGTATATTCTCTAATCATCTCTCCATCACAGAGGAGAGGGTAGCACAGCGTGGCAAAGACTTGCTTCTGCAGCCAGTAAGAAGCTAGACCAAGATCCACATCCACACTGCCTGGTTTCCAAGCCCATACTCTCCCTGCTAATCTGTCACGCCTCGTGACTCAGCATAAAGAGCCCAGCATCTGTCACAGGGATTTCAAATGCTGCCATTTCTGGCCATACGACTCCTGTCTTATTTCTCTTAGCCTTAATTTCCTTATCCCCAAAGTGGTGCTTGTTATTTATATTATCATTTTAATTATCACTAGAGAATGAGACAAACAAAAAAAGTGAAGAAAGACATGATACATACAAGCACACAGAGACAGAAAATCCAAAGATGTAGGTCAGCCACAAGAAATGACTCAATTCATCTGGTCAGCTAATTGTAGTCATGGCTGGACAAAAAAAAAGAGTTTGTTCATTATTGTTTCAGGAATCTTTCCATTGGTGAGCATTTTCCTGGCCTATTTAGGTAATCCTTGCCCATGATAACTCTAGGATCCTTCTTTTCCAACTTCAGTTTGCTAGCTTCATTCTCTTTCGTTTCTATATTTCATCTAGAAAATCCCATTGGATAATGCTTTTTATATTTTTGGCAAAGGACCTTTATATTCTTCAAAGAGGAGCTCCTAAAAGGCAGCTCATATAGAGAAGGGACCACCAAGTAAAGGATGCTTGAAGGACCCACTCGGGATGGGAAATGTGTGTTGAAAGTAGACTATAGACCGAACATGATGACCACTTAATACCTGCATTGCAAACTACAACGCCCCAAAGGGGGGGGGAGAGAGAGAGAGAGAGAGAGAGAGAGAGAGAGAGAGAGAGAGAGAGAGAGAGAAAAGGGATCCACCTGCCACAGAGGCCGTGGCAGCGGAAAGGGTGGGAGGGGGATTGGGGGTTGGCGGGGAGACCAGGGGGGTTGGTGGGAAGGATACTGGGAACATTGGTGGTGGAGAATGGGCACTTGGTGGAGGGATGGGTACTCGATATTTGTATGACTGAAACATAAGCACAAAAGTTTGTAAGTCTAACTGTATCTCATGGTGATTCATTAAAAAATAAAACTTAATCAATTAGTTAATTAATTTTTTTAAAAAAGGGAGCTCCTATATAAAATGGATGGTGAGGGGGGCTGGGAGGGGCACGGGGGGGGCGAACTCAACCTTTCTTGCTGACTAGGATCACTCCATAGCATAATTCCAAGTTACCAAAAGATCCTCTTCATACTGAGGATGAAAATGGTATGAAATGAAGAAAGTGAAGGAGACAGCATGTTTGGAAAACAATAGACACCATTCTCAGCAGGGATGTCATAAAGAATTTCATGGAGCACTCATGAAATTCTTTCACTTGGTCACTTGACATCCCGCTATTCAAACTTTAAGACCTGAAAAATATACTGTTCTTGAAATGAGCACAGGAGACCCAGGAAGAAGAAGCCATTCATTATTATTATTATTATTATTATTAGTGAATCACCATGAGATACTGTTACATACTTATAAACGTTCATTTTTGCATTTCAGTCATACAATGATCGGTTACCCATCCCTCCACCAGTGCCCATTCTCCACCACCAATGATCCCAGTACCCCTCCCACCTTCCCACCCCCTCCCCCTCTCCACCCTGCCTCTGTGACAGGGCTTTCCCTTTTGTTCTCTCTCTCCTTTTGGGTATTGTGATTTGCAACCGAGGTATTGAGTGGCCATCATTTCTGTTTAGTGTGCTCATATGCTAGCTTACCTCAGCATTGGATCATACCTGACAGAAGTGCTGGATTTGTTGTCATTACTAATTGCATGATGGAACTGAAATGTTTTCCCACATATTCTGCTTTCTAAAGTAAGCAGCTGCTTTGGGTTGATTGAAGAAAATCAGTCCAAACAGTAAAGTAAATCAGGGTAAATGGCTATAAAAAAATGACAGAAAGGAAACTTAAGAAGTCACTCTCATCTCTTTTCTCTACGGCATCAAAGTCAATTTCTTTCTTATCAATCTCTTCCAAATGCAGTCAGCAAAACATATCGTTCTAATTCTTTTTGTGGGGGGGGGGTATTTTTAACTCCTCAGTGAATGTTTTTCTTTTCTAAATTCTAAGCCTAGTTCTTGCCAATTGCTTTCCTTTTCAATTTTTTTTAATTGAGGTGGGATGCCACACCCAGCTCTGTTCAGGGGTTACTCCTAGCTCTGGGCTAAGGGATCACTCCTAACAGGGCTCAGGGAAATATATAGGGTGCTAGAGATGGAACCTGAGTTGACCGTGTGCAAGTAGGGTGCCTTACCTGCTGTCTATCTCTCTGGTCCCACCAATTCCTTTCTAATGTATTCAAAAGCACATAGATGTCTAGTCCCACAACAAGATGACATTTCAATTAAATCCAATTTAAAAATTATGCAAAATAGAAGACATTGGTGAACCCAAAGAGCTCGATTTAAGAATGTGTAAAATACTTGAATACTTGAATATGCTGTCACGAAGAATATAGAAATACATGAATAATAAATACATCAAAGTGTTCAAGGTTAGTGTGAGCCGAGAGCGAGCGGTCGTGGGCGCTGTCGTTGCGTGCGCCGCCTCGTGGGTTCCGAGCGACCTAGCGGACACCGAGCGGGCGAAGATGACCGAGTACATCCGAGTCACGGAGGAGGACGAGAACGACGAGCCCGTCGAGATCCCGTCGGAGGACGATGGCACCGTGCTGCTGTCCACGGTCACGGCGCAGTTCCCGGGCGCCTGCAGCCTGCGCTACCGGAACCCCGTGTCGCAGTGCATGCGCGGCGTGCGCGTGCCTGGTGGAGGGCATCCTGCACGCGCCCGACGTGGGCTGGGGCAACCGGGACTACGTGGTCAACTACCCCAAAGATGACAAAAGGAACATGGAGTAGTCTGATGCTTCGTCGGAGGTGAAGGTGAAAAGGGCCGTGCAGAAGACGTCTGACCCCATCGTGCTCGGCCTGCCCTGGAAGACCACCGAGCAGGACCTCAAGGAGTATTTCAGCACCTTCGGGGAGGTCCTCATGGTCCAGGTAAAAAAAAAGATATCAAGACTGGTCACCAAAAGAGGGTTTGGCTTTGTGCGGTTCACGGAGTATGAGACCCAAGTGAAGGTGATGTCCCAGCGACACATGATTGATGGACGGTGGTGTGACTGCAAACTTCCAAATTCTAAGCAAAGCCCGGATGAGCCTCTGAGGAGCAGGAAGGTGTCTGTGGGCCGCTGCACCCAGGACCTGACTGCCGACGAGCTGCGGCAGGTCTTCTGCCAGTACGGGGAGGTGGTCGATGTGTTCATCCCCAAGCCCTTGGGGGGGGGGGGGGGCGTTTGCCTTCGTCACATTTGCAGATGATCAGGTGGCCCAGTCCCTGTGTGGCGAGGACCTGATCATCAAAGGCATCCTCTGCGTGCATATCTGCAATGTGGAGCCCAAGCACAATAGCAATAGGCAGTTAGAGAGAAGTAGAAGATTTGGCGGTAATCCGGGTGGCTTTGGGAACCAGGGCGGGTTCGGGAACAGCCGGGGTGGCGGGGCGGGGCTGGGCCACAAGCAGAGCAGCAACATGGGGGGCGGGATGAACTTCGGCGCCTTCAGCATCCACCCGACCATGAGGGCCACGGCCCAGGCCGCCTTGCAGAGCAGCTGGGGCATGATGGGGATGCTGGCCAGTCAGCAGAACCAGTCGGGCCCGTCAGGGAACAACTTGAGCCAGGGCAACATGCAGAGGGAGCCCAACCAGGCCTTCGGCTCCGGGAACAACCCGTACAGCGGCTCCAACTCAGGCGCCGCCATCGGGTGGGGGTCGGCCTCCAATGCGGGCTCCGGTAGCGGCTTCAATGCATGGACTTCAGCTCCAGCATGGACTCGAAGTCGTCGGGCTGGGGCATGTAGGCTGGGCTGGTCAGTTAGACGCTAGAGACTGGTGGGAATTCAAATTTTTCTAAACTCATCGTAAATATATTGTAAGATACATACGCACTAAGAATTTTCAAAATTGTTTTTTTTTCGGTGTGGAGTATATTCAGGAGTATTTTTGACATCTTTCATTTAGAAAAAGAAGAAAAGCTAAAGGAATTTTCTAAGTTTTGTTACATAACGGGTTGAACTCTTGAGTGTTTGAAAGTGAACTGCTGTTAGCCTGACAGGTAAACCAACACCACAATTGCTATCAAGAGGCTTCTCCTGTAATTATTTTATCCCTGGACTTGTCACCTGAATTATTTGCATGTTCAAAGTGGAACCCATTGGTTAGAGCTGCAGTCTTTCCTCCTCATTTTAATTTGAACCCCACCATACAGATTTTCTCCGTAGGAAGGTCCCTGGAGATCGTGGTGTTGCAATGTTTGGTTCTTTTCTTTCTGTTCAATTTCTTAACGCTTGTCTCCCCTCATATGCGAGAGTACGATATGAAGCCTTCATTTAATCTCTGCAGTTCATCTCATTTCAAATGTCTGTGGAAGAAGCACTCACTGACAGGAGTGCTGTACTCACTGCGCCGTGGGGCTCCATCCGCTGCTTTGCCCACGCACGCAAGAGCTCGTCCCCACGCCGACGGGCTTCGTCTCTGACGGTGGGTGTCCCATTTTTATCTGCTACTCTTTCTTTCCTGGAGTCGGATCAACGCTGTGACGGCAAGGCTGTGCTGTGAACCAGAAGGCTGTCTGAACTTCTGAAACCTTGTGTGGGATTGATGGTGGTGCTGGGGCATGAGACGCTGGTATGAGCGAGGACAGGAGAGCGTGTGCAGAGACTTGGTGGTGCATAATGGAGATTCTTTAACTGGGCGAGATGTGTCTCTCAACCTGTGGCTTTGGTGCGAGAGTGTGCGGAGAGCCATGGTAGCAGATAACATACGTACGAATGTTTCTTGCATTCAAAGGACATACACGTCTGTTGGAAGACTTGAAGTGAGTCTTGCTCTTAGCAAACCAACGTTAGCTGAATGTGTTAGTGACACGATACTGGTATGCCCCGCCCCCTTGTCAACTGCTGTGAATGCTGTATGGTGTGTGTCCTCTCCTGCTCCTGATCTGTTGGTGTGGTCATGTGGCCTGGCGCTGGTGAGCTGAGCTTACGTGCTGTACAGGAGTCTCGGAGCGGAGTCGCCAGTGGGGGGGGGGGGGGGAGCGATCCTGGGGCCTGCCCACCCCGAGGATGCGGTTGGCGGTCTTGTACCCTGTGCTTGGATGCTTTTATAAGAGTTGCCAATGTTGGAAATTCTGAAATAAAACTGATTTAAATAAAAAAGTGTTCAAGGTTAAAATCTAAAAGTCCAATAATTTTATAGTTGGTGAGAATGCAAGCCACTGGAATCCTCATAAATAGGCAGCAAATGTGATGGTGGCAAATTCCTTAGAAAATTAAATGTACATACATACTTAGCAACTCCATTTGTATTTCTCCCTAGAAGATATGACAGCATATGTATACACAAACTATAAAAATACACATCAGCTTTAGAGAAACTGGAACTCATCCAAACATTTATCCACTGGTTAGTGTACAAATTGTGATAAATCCCTGTAATAGAATGCTTCTCCCTGATACAAAAGAATTATTCCTGGAATTCTATAAATACTTTTATGTTCTTTTCTTTCATTTTAGTGTTGGGGCTCAGAGCTTACTTCTAGCTCTGTGCTCAGGGACCACTCCTGGTGGTGACTTGGTGACCACATGGAGTCCTGGAAATTGAACCCTGGGCAGCTGCACTATATAGCTCCAGCCCCTGGGATTCTATAAACCTTATACTGGACACAAGGCAGCATACTTTGTAATTAGAAATACATAAAAATGCAAAACAGATTATGGTATAATAACCCAGGCTACTTGCTCCAGTCTAGGATTATTTGGGCAAAGAATGACTAGAAAAGCATACAAAAGAACTTTCTGAATAATAGAAATGTTCTAAATTTTAATTGAGACATTGATTACATCTAGGAGTCTCAGTGAATTTTTCACATTATATGTAAGCCACTTTCTTTTTTTCTATTCCTCAGCCAAAGAAGGCAGAAAGAAAGAAAGAAAGAAAGAAAGAAAGAAAGAAAGAAAGAAGAAAAAGTGTACGTAATAAGCCCACTAATATTCTCAAGTTATCTCAAAGATTTGTAATAGTAGTTGGACCAAAGACTAACCGAAATAAAGATAAGACTGTAATTTGAGATACCAAAGAGTAATGAATAAGACTTTGCATATGATTTATTTAGAATGGGTGAAGGACAACTAGAAGGTGAAGGTAACCACCAGATTCTTGGTTTGAGACAATTAGGTGGTTTGTGGTTTCAAATCCATAAAAATACAGAAGTTGAAACTTTAATTGATATGTGAGGGGATGAAAACGATTACATGTTTCACATATGGTTGAGGTGACCCTAAATTATGCAAGTTAGGTCTGGGTAAAAGTTAGATATACTGTTTCACCTTGGATGGAAGAGGAATAATTTCCCATAATGTCTTGGTAGTTATCATCACACAGATATCATAACACAGATAGAAAGGAGAGGAGGTTGTCTAGAAAGAGAATGTAGTGAAAGTGCAATTAAAGAACTGATATGACAGAGCCTTTAAAAGAGTCTATAGACCAAGTAGAGAAGATATGGTTGACAAAGAACACTGACAAATAATGCCTAGAGATATCTGAGTAAGGCTACCTGAGGAAGGGGAAGCAGCTGACACAGACAAAAGAACTATGCCTTTGATGAAACATTGGGTTGGAGAGGATAGGGTGGGTGGGTTTAGCTCCAGACAGTTTCTTTAGGTTGAAAGATGTCAAAGTTTTACAGCTTTGAGCTGGGAGGCCAGACCACCTCCTGAAAAAGACACAGGGGAAAAACGAATGGATTTCACAATCACTAAAGTAGAACAGCAGAATTTAACTTTTAAAACTTGGATTAAAAGCTTGAGACTGTATAGGGTAGGCGCCTGCCTGGCACACTGCTGATCCTGGTTTGCTCACAGCACCACATATCATCACCCAAGCACAGTGATCTCTGAGCACGGAGCCTGGAGTGGCCTGAGCATACCCAGGTGATGCCCCAAAATAAAAACAAATAACAACCAAACAACGTTGATAAGGTCTCTAGCAAGTGTTCAATGACAGTTGGAATCAGTGCCTTGATTTTTTTCATAATAACAACCTGTCTAGTTATGCATTTTCTTTTCTTCTTTCTTTAATTGAATCACCAAGAGATAAAGAGTTGAAAAGCCATTTATGGTCAGATTTCAGTCAAACAGTGTTCCAACACCAATCCCACCACCAGTGTACATTTCCCACCACCTGTGTCCCTAGTTTCCCTCCCGTCACTCTTCCCCCACAAGCCTCTCTCTACAGCTGGCAATTTCCTTCTTTCTCGCTTTGCCTGTTTTTCCCCATCTCTTTCTGTCTCTGTCTGTCCCCCCCCATCTATCCCCCTCCCCACTTTTGGGTATTATGGTTTGAAACACAGATACTGAGAGGTTATCCTATTTGTTCTTTTACCTATTTTCAGCCAGCAGTTCTTAGAGTGATCATTTCCAACTATCTTTGTCAGTGCAATTTTCAATTGCATAATGTTATGCTTATGCCCAAGCTAGAAAGGAGAATGGTTGGGTTCATATAACATCATAACATCATGGATATACAAAAAGTTTCAATTAAAGAGTCAAAATTTTAGAGAATGAATAAAATTAGGTACCAAGGAGAGAGGAGAAGGACAGGAGGAAGCTGATGGACAGAAGAGGACAGGTACAAATTTGGACAGGAAGATCAGGTACTGTCACAGCACAGGGTTGTTGGAAGTCTTTGAACCAGCAAACCAAAAAGACCAAAAGATTTGTCAGAGAGGGAATGTCTGCGTTGATTATTTCAGCAGATCCAGCATTTGGAGAAAGGAAATGACACAGGTATCAGATTGCTAAGGTAGAGTAGAGATCACAAAACCAAAAGTCTAGGATATTAGGTGAGTCAACGACAAGGATAATGAAGTTTTATTGATGATAGCAGATGCTGGAGAGCAAAACCATGCCACAGTTTTGATAGTCCAGTCCAGTGAGTAAGGCTGTTTCCAAACCACCACATAACAGCCGTGAGCAGGAGATGAGAGTAGCATAGCCAGCTGGCAAAGAATGGGAAAAGAATTGATGTTTGGACAGCAAATCAACCCCAACAACCATCTTAAAAATGCAGAGAGATGCAGAGAATCCTCCACTTAAGAAGACTAAGAATGAAATTTTGTTCTTGTTTCAGGGGGAGCAGATCTCAGCCTCATCAGGAAAGGTGGGTGAAGGGGAGGAAGTCGTAGAGTTGGCGCTGGACTGAGATGAAAGAAAGAGAGAGGGTGAAGAGTAAGGGCCCGGTGAGGAGTGCTGCTTGGCTGTGGAAAGTCAGAGGGTGAAGGGTAAGGGCATGGTTAGGAGTGGTGCTTGGCTGTGGGAAGTCAGCTCCTATTCTCTGCCACTAATCACTGGCCTCAATCAGTGTGGAGCGAATGGTAGTAGGGGCCACAGCAGAGTATATAAAACTAGAATGTGAGGGAGATACAGAACCACTGCCCAACTACAGCTAATCGTCTCTTCATACACTGCCATTAATCAGTCAACAAAAGGGAGTTCTTAGTCTCAAATGAGGTTGATGAAAATAGTTGATTACCTAAACTTCTTTACAGGTGATAAAATAATAGAAAAATTACAACTGAGTAGCCAATTCACCATATTATTGTTAAAGACTTTGATATAAAAATGAAAATAAAAAAATAAAGACTAATATAAAGGCTTGTCGACCAAGTGATCTTTAATTGTTTAAGGGCAAATCCTGAGCATGTCATTTTCTTTTCTTTTTTTTTTTTTGTTCCTTTTTGGGTCTTACCCAGCGATGCTCAGGGGTTACTCCTGGCTTTGCACTCAGGAGTTACTCCTGGTGGTGCTCCGGGGACCAAATGGGATGCCAGAAATCGAACCCAGGTTAGCCGCATCCAAGGTAAACGCCCTACCCCGCTGTACTATTGCTTCAACACCCTTAACATGTTATTTTCATTTCCTTTTAATTTCACTTCCATTGACTATTCCAGAAAACAAGGGATATACTGCTGAAATGGTTTTTATTGTCAAAGTTCCTGGCTTTTACATTGCTGTGTAGGCTGTAATTAATTGCCTTAGTGGCCTCCTGGTCCTAGAGAGAAATATGAGAAAGGGGCTTACTTGACTGGTATTAGTCAGTGGGGATGCACCATTCATGACAAACATTATCCATATCACTCATGTGTCTGACAGATATGTGATTGGCAGCTAGACTGAGCACATTTCAGCTGCAGGATTTATCCCAAATTTGATTCAATGATTTCTGAGATAAAAGCATCATAAATATCTTCAAGCAGTCACTAGAAATTGTCAAGGCAGTAAAGGAGAAATTATTGAATTATCGATTCTGATACTGAATTTCTGTTTGATATTTTTATTTATATAACTGTTGGTCTTCTAAAAAAAATACACTTTGTTCCAGTGCCAGACATCTCATGAGAAATTCATTTTCTTTTCATTTTAAGATACTTGGATTATACAGAAAAGGCAATGAAATAGATTAGGAGGATTTAAAAAAGAAGAAGAAGAAGAACTAAGTACTAAGGCAGAAGGGAAAAAGCTCAGTGAAGACAGGAGTTTATTGAATAACATGAGTGTGTTGATCTGAAGTCATCCAGAATAGGATTAGCAGAACACTAGATGAAAGACAACCATGCGAGCAAGCCGGGTCCTGGGAAAACATCCAACCCCATCAAAAAATGGGGCAATGAAATGAACAGAAACTTTCTCGAAGAAGAAATCAGAATGGCAAAAAAGCACATGATAAAACGTTCTACATCATTAATCAAGGGAGATGCAGATCAAAACCACAATGAGATACCATCTCACACCTCAGAGACTGGCCCACATTCAAAGGAACAAAAGCAACCGATGCTGGCGTGGATGTGGCGAGAAAGGAACACTCCTTCACTTTTGGTGGGAATGCGGACTGGTTCAGCCCTTTTGGAAAACAATATGGACGATTCTCAAAAAATTAGAAATTGAGCTCCCATTTGAGCCAGCAATACCACTCCTGGGAATATATCCCAGAGAGGCAAAAATGTATAGTCGAAGTGACATCTGCACTTGTTTGTTCATTGCAGCACTCCTTACTATAGCCAGAAACTGGAAGAAACCTGAGTGCCCAAGAACAGATGACTGTTTAAAGAAACTCTGGTACATCTACACAGTGGAGTACTATGTAGCTGTTAGAAAAGATGAAGTCATGAAATTTACATACAAGTGGTACAACATGGAAAGTATCATGTTAAGCAAAATGAGTCAAAAACAGAGGAATGGACATAGAAAGATTGCATTTGTCTGGGGAATATAAAGTAACAAAATCTGAGATTAATACCCAAGAATAGCTGAGATCAGCACCAGGAGGATTACTCCATAGCTTAGAGGCCAGCTGGGCATTCTAGGAAAAGGGCAGCTCAGATAGAGAAGGGAGCACCAAATAAAGGGTGTTTGGAGGATCTTCCCAGGAGGGGAGATGCTTGTTGAAAGTAGACTCTGGACTGAACATATTTGCCACTCAATGCCTCTTTTGCAGAACACAACACCCAAGAGGAGAGAGAGAACAAAAGGGAATGCCCTGCTACAGAGGCAGGGTGGGATGGGGATGGGGGTGGGAGGGATATTATCCATTGGGGTGGAAAATGGGCACTGGTGGAGGGAGGGGTATTTGATCATTGTATAATTGAAATCCAAGCACAAAAAATTTTAAATCTACAACTGTACCTCATTGTGTTTAACTAATGAAAATTTTTAAAAATGGAAAAAAAAAGAAATAAAATAAAAAGATGAAACACCAAAGATGCTTTGCAGGGCATGGGATCAAAAAAGATTCAAGCATAATCCATATTTTTTTTCAATTTGTCTAAATTTTTATTTGACTAGCAATACTTAGATCTCCAATTTTTACTTCCAGGCTTTTCTCTGAAAATGATTTTTCCAATCAGTTGTCTTGCCATCCAGAAACACAGGTTTGTTTTGTTACTCCATTAATTTCCTAAATTAGACCCATTTTAGACCATAAAAAAACAATCCAAGTAATTCACCTTTCTTTACTTTTCATTTCTACTTTATTATTTTTCATATTAGGTTTCTACTTTAGAAATTGAAATTAACTCTTAAAGGTGTCTCAACCACCTCGCTTTCTAATGCAGGTTTCATCTTTTCAAACTCTTCAATATTTAACTGAGGTGATATGTTTATAACATTCTTTGTTACAGATGCAAGTATGTAATTTGACAAATGTATATAGTACAGCATGCAAACCACCAAAGGAGGAATTATATCCATCTCCACACCACTTATTCCATCTCTTCTTCCCTTCTAGTCATCATCAATTAAATACATAAATATTTAGATACTGTTTGAAAAATTTTAATGATAAAGATCATGACATCTAAGCATTATGACAAAGGTCCACTTGATTTGAAACGGTACTAATTCTTTAGAAAATTATTCTTTATAACAATATATAATATGAAGTTGCAAGTGACTTTGGGTATGATCTAATTCAACAGTGTACCCATTTTTTGGGCATTATATAATGGGATGGGGAAGTTATAGTGAGTGAATATATAAAGGTTGAACAGGATGTCAATGGAAACAATGAATGAAATATCTCTGGATAATATAAGACATTAGGTAAAGGACGTATTTGTATTGGAAGCCATATAGAATATAACCGAGACATTTTCCCAGAACACAGACACAAAATATTAAATAGATATTCATTTCATGAATGTAAATAAATAAGGCGTGTGGTACTAAACAAATGTAGATCAATATTGAACTTTTTGATTAATCTAAATATTCTTCTGTTTTGCTTAATATCTTTTAAGTAGAATGGATTAGAGAAAAGATACAGACCCAGAATAATAATACTCAGAGGAATACTGCTTAAAACTGGATTAAATTTATATTTACTCAACAGAAAATTGCACATGTACTTATGCATGCAGTGTCTTCCATCATCCTTACTTCATATCCCCATTATCAACTTTGCCAGATGTGGCTCATAACAAGAACAAGCGAATATCTTGAAGACCCATGAATAGCTTATTTGAATGGAAATGTCATCTTGTTTGGTTCAATTAAATTTGTTCTTTGGTCAGTTCATAGAAATTCTTTCTCTTATTGATACTACCCATCTTTGCCTTGAAGGAGAAGTACAAATATCCACAGTGTAGATGTAACCGTCAAATAACTTTTCAGTGTTTCCAACTGTCTGAAAATACCTATGGTGGAAAGTAGTCTAAGTGAAGCCTCTCAGTGTGGGATATTTATGGCACTGTAACTATTACTGGCATTTGGACTTCATTCCCTTGTACCTTTTATCATTCTTTAGTGCAACGATGGTTCAGATTTTGTGTTCTCTCCTACAACCAGTACTTCCTTCTCCTCCACAAAAATGTTATCTGCCAGTCCAAGTGAACACCGGCATGCTGCTGGGAAACCTGAGAATGTATGTTCTTACACACCATCACAAAATTGAAGACCAGCAAACTGTTTTACATTTTTGTGAGGATACCTTGGAGGTATAACCAACTGACATAGAGATCAACTGAACATAGTGAGACAGGGTTCTTCCGAAAATGTTTAGGATGTCACATCATTCCACTTTGCTTCTTTATTTTCCTATGCGTTTTTTTTTTCCAACACTTCCTGAGGACACTTTTCACAGAAACATTCAATTTGCTGTTCGTCTCCAAAAAATCCAGTCTAAACAAGTTGACTGAAACAGTCGTGTGCCTCTGGGACTGCCCTCCTGAAATTCTTGGTCAAGCTATCTTTGATTTGACTTTCATTAGTGAGGTCCAAAGGGAGGATGGAGCAAATGGCAGGAAGCTTGGAGACTTGGCTTGCACAAAATCCTGCATCGTGCTGCTTCCTACCTATAGGGCAGGCAGGTTCTCAGCTCTCACCTTTGAACACAGACACAGTCTCTTAGTCCTTGGCAGTACGTTCTGCCAGGTTGCATGATGTTGCAGATATCCGTGAGTTTTGGTACTCACCTTAGGGGCATATCATGCCTAAGCAAGTGCAACATTAAAAGAGAGAAGAGAGGTAATGATGACATCTTCAGATGAAGCCCATAATAGCAAACAATATGCACTGTTCTGTTCTTTGAAGGAGGCCTCACATATTCACCTACAGTGGGTCTCCACAGATTTTGTAGAAGCACCCAGTCATCTTATTTTCTTCTTTATATTTTTTAATTTTTTGTTTTGGGGTCATACCTAGTGGTTTTCAGGGTTCAAACCTGGCTCTACTCTCACGGATCAATCCTGGCAGTGCTTAGGAAACATATGGGGTATGAGAGATTGAACCTACATGAACCATGTGCAAGCTAAGTGTCTGCCTGCTAAAGTATCTAACGCAAGTGCCTACTTGCTAAACTATCTTTCTCTCCCCATTTTTTGGTAATGATCTTAACAAAGACAAAGCTTTTGGTGAAAAATATTAATGGTCTTATTAATAGTTAAGGTAAGAAAAAATTTTGTTTTGAGTTGATGTGGTAGAATTGTTAAATATGCTTCTAAACTTCAATATCTCCTCCTCTGAAATGTATACGTACTTTGCTATAATTACAGCAGGTAGGGCATTTGCCTTGCATGCAGCCAACAAGGCAGAGCCGAGTTCGATTCCTCCGCGCCACTCGGAGAGCCCAGCAAGCTACCTAGAGTATCTCGCCCACACGGCAAAACCTGGCAAGCTACCCGTGAAGTATTTGATATGCCAAACACAGTAACAAGTCTCACAAAGTTACTGGGCCCACTAGAGCAAATCGATGAACAACGGGATGACAGTGACAGTGCCTATTTACTGATCAGGTTGGATTATTTTTTCCAGTATGCCTTTTATCTGAGTGTGGTCTTGTGATAAAGTTCTGGTTAATGCTATATAAACATGTAAGCATATGATATTTCATGAAATCAGCCTAGAAACACATGAAGGAATAGAAATCAATTGTCTTAGGTGCGCCTGAGCCATTAAATAGTGATAGAGGATCATGAAGTAGCTTTAATAGGAGAAATAATCAGTTATAATTGTGTTGTAAAAGGTAAAGCTTGGTACTTTGATAAGAATGCTATATGTATTTCTGGATTATGCACATTTAAATTCCATGTAGTTAAGAGGGCATCATACATTGCGACCTTAAAGTCAGAATACTTGAGGTCTGAGCAAAAGTACAGTCGGTGACATGCTTACTGTGCACATGGGTCTTCTTCCTAGCACATAATATAGACTCCTGAGGCCACTACAAGTGATCAGTGTAAAACCAAGAAGGAATAAGAACTGACCATCACTGGATATGCCCAACCCAAAAAAGAATGAAATAGATGTGAAAATAAAGTCAGAGTTCTCTCTTTCTCTCTCTCTCTCTCTCTTTCTCTCTCATAGAGGTTGGAGGAAATTGGACACTCTGGTGATGTATATGATTTAAAACTTTATACGCAAGAAACCATATAATTAACAATACTTAAATCACTGTTTTCAAAGGTAAATATATACAATATATAATTCTGTACTAAACCTATAATTTTATGGCATACCCAGTGGTGTCAGACTTCATACTATACATAGATGATTTTGCACCTGAATATAAATGGACAGTCATGGAAAATAAATTTATTTCATCAAAGCCTGAGGGTTTATTTTCATTAAAAATTGCTATTCACATGCTTGTAGGTTTATATACCAGGAATGAATGAGACTGTACAGACTCTACTTTCTCTTTCTCACTCATTGTGATGATATTGGCACCCTCTGGTTCCGTCCATGTTGAAGAAAAGGGCACATTTTCATAATTTCTGACAGTTGAGAGGTAAACGTACTGCATTGATATACGTTTTCACATTCTCTTTTTCTGCTCATCTGCTATTGAATACTACGTTGTATTCAGATTGTGGTAAAAAAAAAGCACCACAATGAACATAGGTATGCATATCTCATTTCAAATTGTGTTTTTGTACTTTTTTGGAAAGAGATATGAGTGTAATCACTGAATCATATGGCAGATCTTTTTGAGAAATCTCCATGGCCTTTTCAGGAAGGCTGAACCAGTATTTTTTCACTTCAAAAAGAGAAGGTTGGGGCCAGAGAAATGGTAGAGGGGGTAAGGTACTAGCCTTGCCAACAACTTATACCAATGCAAGCCCCTGCACAATCTACGTCCTCCCTCAAACCCCCAACCCAAGCCTCACCAGGATTGACTCCTGAGCACATAACCAGTAGTATGGCCTGAGCACCAAGAGAGTTCTCCATCCCTAACAGCAAACGACAAGAGAAAATGAAGGATTGGGGGTTTTCTTTTTTCTTTATTCTTTTTGCTTCTACAACTCCATCAGCACTTGGTGCTTTCATATGTTCTATCCTCACTGGTGTAATGTGATATTTTTGTCATTTTTATTTACGTTCCCTAGATAATTCCTGATGATAATTAACACTTCATTTTATGTTCCTATTGGTCATTTCTATATCTTTTATGGAAAAATATTTGCCCAACTCCTCTCCCCTCTGTTTGGATGAGGTTATTTGTTTTTGTTTATTTGTTTGGTTTGGTTTTGGGGTCACACCCGGCGATGCACAGGGGTTTCTTCTGGCTTTGCACTCAGGAATCACTCATTTTTCCCCCCACATTGCTTCTTTATTTTCCTATGAGGTATTTTTGCCAACACTTCCTGAGGACACTTTTCACAGAAACATTCAATTTTGCAGTTCGTCTCCAACAAATCCAGTCTAAACAAGTTGACTGAAACAGTTGTGTGCCTCTGGGACTGCCCTCCTGAAATTCTTGGTCATGCTATCTTTGGTTTGACTTTCATTAGTGAGGTCCAAAGGGAGGATGGAGCAAATGGCAGGGAGCTTGGAGACTTGGCTTGCACAAAATCCTGCATTGTGCTGCTTCCTACCTATAGGGCAGGCAGGTTCTCAGCTCTCACCTTTGAACACAGACACAGTCTCTTAGTCCTTGGCAGTGCGTTCTGCCAGGTTGCATGATGTTGCAGATATCCGTGAGTTTTGGTACTCACCTTAGGGGCATATCATGCCTAAGCAAGTGCAACATTAAAAAGAGAAGAGAGGTAATGATGACATCTTCAGATGAAGCCCATAATAGCAAACAATATGCACTGTTCTGTTCTTTGAAGGAAGCCTCACATATTCACCTACTCTGGATCTCCACAGGTTTTGTAGAAGCACCCAGTTATCTTATTTTCTTCTTTATATTTTTTAATTTTTTGTTTTGGGGTCACACCTGGCGCTGCACAGGGCTTTCTTCTGGCTTTTCACTCAGGAATCACTACTGGCAGTGCTCAGGGGGCCACATGGGATGTTAGGAATCAAACATGGGTCGGACACGTGCAAGGCAAACAACCTACCCGCTGTGCTATCACTCCAGCCCCTGAGGTTATTTGTTTTATTGCTGAATTTTGTGAGTTCTTTATAGTAGTAATTTAGATGCTAGTTCTATGTCAGATGTGTGATGTGTGAATTTTTTTTCTATTTAGCAGAACATGTTTTTGTTTACTGATAGTTTCTTTCTCAGTGCATACGCATTGTAGTTTGATGAATTCTGCTTATTTTTTTCTCCTCTACAGGGCAAGGCTCAGGAACTGGTGCGGGAGTATAGTAGGTAAGGTGCTTGTCTTAGAGGTGGACAACCCGGGTTCAATCTCTAGCATCATTATTCGTAAGTTCTTGCAAACTATGGTTTTAAAGAAAACAATTTAATTCGGATTTTATTATATATTAATATCAATAAAACATAATTTTCTCTGTCAGCCTTCCTCTAGGCATTGGAATATCACCAACCATCTGAAGAAATACCAGAACACTTTTCAATATAATGAATGCTAAGTTGTTTATATTTCTCTGTTTTCTTTGTCAGTAGAGCTGAATCATTGGGAACTTCTGAAATCAATATCATGAAGGCATGCTTATACATCTTTTTCTCCATTTTATGGTTTCAGTTCTAATATCACGGTCTAGCCTATTCTAAGTTAATTTTCTTACATAGTGTAAGATTCTATTCCAACCTAAATATGTTTTTATGCTTGACTCGGGCTGGAGCGATAGCAAAGCGGTAGGGCGTTTGCCTTGCACGCAGCCAACATGGCGGACCCAAGTTCAATTCCTGCACCCCTCTCGGAGAGCCCGGTAAGCTACCGAGAGTATCTTGCCCGCACTGCAGAGCCTGGAAAGCTACCTGTGATGTATTCAATATGCCAAACAAAGTATCAACAAAGTCTCCAATGGAGACGTTACTGGGCCCACTGGAGCAAATCGTTGAACAAAGGTAGGACAGTGTCAGTGTCAGTGTCAGTGTCAATTTCATTTAATCGTGAAGAGTTGTGACAAATGGAACTAATTTATCCCTTTTACAATGTGGCAAAAATGATTACGGGGACAGAGAGATAATTAGTGGACAGGCACTTGCCTTGCAAATACACAACCAGGGTTACATCCCTGGCACCACATATGAACTCCGAAGCCCAATAGGACTGATTCCTGAGCACAAAGCCAAGAGTAACCCCTGCACATAGAAGGGGAGGGTATTAGACAAACTACAAAACTAGAAATGCAACAAACAAAATTGATAACGCATCTTGGTTTATTAGCACACCCATCATCCAATATGTACAACTGGGTGTCTGCACTGAGAACTTTTAAAACCTATTTCTCTTAGTAACACTAAGTACACAACATATTACTATCAGCTATAATCACTACTTGGCCCATGCTTTTGAAGTTTTATATATTAATCGAGGTGGAAAATGCCTTAAATCCTAGGCTTGCTTCCAGATGGGGATAGACTCTTGGAAGCTATCTCAAACAATACTGATCCATTTGCTTGAATAAATTACTCTTTGAGAAAAGACAACTTCAGTAGTAAAATTCAAAAAAATTCCAATAAATAATTGCAAAAATAGTAATAATGATTATGATAATAATCATAATCATAATAATTAGCCAGTCATAGATTCAGACAGGTGCATTGGGGAGCAAGGGAATATGAACAAAAACTAGAGAAGTGGAAAGGCAAGAAAATACATAAGATATTAGACTTCAAAGAAACTTGTTAGAAAACACTTCTTTCCCACTGAGTTTAAAAAAAATAAAAACAAGATATAAATAACAGCATTTAGGAAAAAATGAGAAATACCCTAGCATTTAGAAGAATAACTACTTATAATTCTTACAAATGAATACCTCAGTGAATAAAAACTGACTTAAAGTCAGAATAGACATGACTATGTATGCCCATTATATAGAAATGTTTTGACATATCTGGAAGTAAGGAATTCTGTGTTGATGTTCCCAAACCACATATACATTCCCACCTATTTTTTGAAACACCAAAATTTGCTGTTTATTATTTGTCTTACATTTTTTCAGGCACCAACATTGTTATTATTATTTTAATACGTTACACAAATAAAAAGTCAAAATACATTAAGACTAGTGTAATGAACCTCTGGGCAGCCAGAATCCAGCATTTGTGGCACAGTCCTGCAACCTGGTAAAAACAATGTTTAAGAATTCAACAATCAAGAGATTTCACATGAATTTTGATGAGCCAAGCCCTCTTGTGGGGTTCATAGGTTGCAAAAAATACCATCAATTTTAGGGTCATTTACTTCAGTTAATTACAAAGAGGCAAATAAGCATGGCAAAGTTTACATAGAATCAAGGCTTCACCTGCCTCCCCACATTCCCAACAACCTGTCTGAGGAGAGGAACCACTTCCAGAACCAGCTACAGTCCAGTACTGCAGTAGTGCAGGGGGAGTTGGATATCTCTTAGGGTCCAGTGTAGCTGGATAGCTGGTGAGTGGCTACAACCGTCCTTAAGCCTACCCACAAGTACACAATGTACAGTCACCGATTTCCTACTTCTTGCTGTATCATAGGGCTGAAACAGTCCTCTTTCCTTTGATGTGTTTTGCTTAACGTTCAAACCCAACCGTGCTCAGGTGCTTCTCCAGGCAGGGTGCTCAGGAGTTGCTCCTGGGATGCTTCAGGTACCAAGGGGTCGAAGGATCAAATCCAGGCCTTCAGTAGGCAAAGCTTGTACTCACATCCTTGGAGCGATGCTGGCCCCATGTTTTTGGTAGGGCCCACGTAAGCCCACCTAGCTGGAATGACTACCATCTTCAGCAGTTGGTGGACCGATAGCGGAGAGAAGGAAATCACTGAATTAACAGACCCAGAAAGGCAGTCAATCAGAACCACAACGTCCCTAATTTCCCCAAGTCCAACCAAGCAGAGAATAGGTCTGTTGACAGTTGGGGTTCAGGGTATAAAAGGGGCTCAAAGATGTAGGGTTTCATTCTCTCTCTGGGGAGAAGACCCTGATTGATTGATCGATCAGTACCTCGACGCTATACTTGGAATGAAATAAAGCTCTATTGAACTTTCCCATTTGTCCTGCACCCGTTCGTGATATCACAGACCCTAACAGTTTGAATGTCCACATGCTGCTGCTCTTGAAAACAATCATGCAATTAGAAGAACTATTGGTTGCCCACAGAGGGAGAGACAGGACTGATATTTCAGATTCAGAAGACTGCGAAGCTCTTATCAGTAAGTGTTCTTTATAGGGGTTTATCTCTTCAGCAGAGATTAGAATGAAAATGCTAGAAACACATATTGAGAGGGCAGAAATATAGTATAGTGCTTAAGGTTAGGAATCTCTGACATGATTTCTGGGATCGAGAAAGTAGTGCACTAAACTATGTCAAGGCAGGAAGGGTCAGGGCATAGAATCATGCACTTTCTCTCTGAGGACACTCCATTCCCACTCGTTGTCTTGCCATTCAGAGTCACTTTGGGGAATGGGGAGTTCTGGGGCTCCTGGGGTGGGGGTGGGGAGCTGCCCTCAGGCCCAACTGCTGCATGAGCAGGAGTGGCTGCAGTCTCCATTGTGATGTCTGTGTTCTCTGCACAGGGTTGTGGGACATGGAATTCTCACTGGCCAATGGGGTTGCAGAACCTGGACCACACCCATGAAGCCCTCTATAAAAGCGCGACCTCAGCCTCTTGTGGCAACCTCTCTCAGCACTTTGATGAGAAATCCTCAAGGAAGTAACGAGATGAGGCCCCAACCCCCATTACCAATGGACACCCATCTGAATAAAGATATAAAATTAAAATTGGATAAAGCTGGAGAAATGGTAAGGAAAAAGTGCTGGGATCTGGTTCCGTGGCTTGCCCAAGGCCCATGATGACCCATCAGTGGTCAGTGTGTGGCCACTGGCTGATAAACCCCTGGGCCCTTTCCAGACGAAACAAGTCTTTAGCCAGTCTCACCCAGCAGCTGCTGCCCTCCTGGGACTCTTGGGGACTCTAGTCCAGTAACCCCTCGGGCTCCCCTTCTCGAGACAAACACCATCCTCCTGCCCATGGGTTCCTCCCATGGAGACGAGTATAAGAGAACTTTTGTCAGTGAGATGGGAACAAGCAGGCTCAAGCAGGTGTTGCTTTGCTTTTCTGCAGCTCAAAAAGTTCGAAGTGGAGAATGATTTAGTCCCTGGCAAGAGAAGAAAAAACAACTGCGGAGACAGTGGCAGGAACACCGCCACCTCCAGGCCCTGCCAACTGCCGAATGGGGTGTCTTGCCCTGCAGGACATCCCAAGGAGATAGGTGCTCAAAGGGTGTTGCAGAGATGTTTAGGAATGTGGAAGGAGGGGGTACCCACAGAAAATCTGTTGCTGCTTCCCCACATGCTCGTGCTCTGCTTGGCCTGACATGGGGGGCAATCCCAAAGCCCTGAACTGGAGTGTTTCACTTGAATGGGCAAGTTTGGCCTTTGAGATTGAGTTAGGACACGAGGGGAAGGGAGGGGGAAAGGCGGGAAGAAGTGTTTCTCAGGTATCAGCATGCTGGGCAGCCGAAGAAAAAAGGGTTCTTGTGTCTCTCCTCTGCCACAAGCCATGATCATTTATCTGTAGCCCCCTTTGTTTAAGCGAGCCCCTTCATCAGAAATCTGGTTCTAGTTCTTACAATGGAGGAGCTTAGGTGGATGGATGCAGCCCTTCGGCCACCTACCCCATCCTCATGGGCCTGATGAAAGGGATTCACGGTGAAAAAAAAGCCTTGCAATGGGACAGGCTAATCCTCCAGGTAGGGAAATGTGTGGTACTGGCCAATGGCCCTATTTGTTATGGCCGCTTTGTTCTCTCCTGCCACATTGCAAGGGGACCTGCCACCCCTGGACACCTGGTCTCGGTTTGTCTCCCTATTTTCCCTGGCCCCTGTCTGCTCTGTACTCTTTGCTCCCTTTAGACTAAGGACTGGGGTGAAGTGTGACCTTTACTGCTGCAATGGAGAATACTGTCCCATGGGAAAAGTGGCATGCCAGGTGCCATGCCCTCTGACAGATCTGCACGAGGTGCTGGCTGCATTCCCACTGTCGGAGTGTCTCTTGTACCCCCCTTGGCCCGTTCTGGATGTTTTCTCTACTGCTTGATTGACTGGGATGTTCTGGAATTTGTTTCCCTTTTCCATCTTCATCAGGAAGCAGGGAACAGGAATGAAAGCACAGAGCCCTAGTTGGATGATGGGGGTAGAGGTGGGCAGGAGGTTTTCAGGTAAGGGGCTGGGGTGGCGCTGACTGACCGACTCACTTGGGTCTTCCAGAGTGGAGAATACGTTAAGGACCCGGAGAGACAAAAAATGGAATTTCTGGAGCAAACGTTAGCAGATATCACCGATAAGGTAAGCTCTGCTCCTGCTGGGGTGCGGCTCCTGCCTGAAAGGGGGAGGAGTTGCTGGGAGCCAGGGTAAGAGAGAACCAAGGCAGTTCCCATGAGGGAAAGGGGGAAGGGCAGTGGGAAGGCCTCTTTGTCAATTAGGGCCTGGCCTGGGAATTATAATCAAGGCTGAAGTATGTATCAAGAGAGAGTCCAAACAACGGGGGGTGGAGCGGTGAGGGAGGAGGGGCACAAAGCAGGGATTGAGCCCTGGACTGAGGCCTAAACTTCACCACACAATAGCAAGATTCGGAAGCTTAAAGCCAGGTACAAAGATTCCTGCGAGGTTGGAGGAGGGAAGGAGGCAAGGGCCTGAGTGGTGTTGGTAGTGGTGTGCGTGTGTGTGTGTGTGTGTGTGTGTGTGTGTGTGTGTGTGTGTGTGTGTGGAGGGGGATCTCTTAAGTCCTGAGAGTAAGAACATCAGGACCTGTGCGGGGAACAGACTGTCCCAAATACTCTTTCCTTGGGCCTGGGAGTCTGTGTGTGACAGTCACCTGTTCTTGCTGCCCCTGCTGGCCATCCTTAATCCCAGCTTCATGCCCGCAGGTGAGGAAGAGCAACCAGGAACTCTGGACACTCTTCATCCTACAAGATTGTTACCTTCAAGATCTACAAGAGTGCTCTGCTAATCTGCACAGACAACTGGCTACATGCCAAGACTCAGCCATCAAAAAGGAGCGGCAGCTCCTGGAGCAATTAGACCAAGAGAAAAGAAACCATGAGTCTGAAATTAAAGAACTTCAAGTGAGAGAGGGGCCCTGTACAGTTGAGCAGGAAGACCTGAAGCAGGCTTCCTTCCTCACTCCCTCACCACCTTCCTCCCTCTCCTTTAGAAACTCGTGAAAACCAGCAAAAATGAAACACTGCACCTGAAGGCTCAGCTCAAAGTTCTCAGCATTAATGCAAATAGTAAGTGACAGGACCCGCAGGAGGGAGAAGCTAGCTTTGGGGGAGGTGGCAGCAGGGTGAGGGTAGGGCTACACAGGGAGGCAGAAACAAGCCAGATCTGCCCTAGGTGGCTCCACAGTCTTTGGCTCTTGGTGACCCTGGGGATCCTCCCATAGGAAATGGAGCTGAGCAGGACCAAAAGGAGGAGAAAGTGGTGGAAGAAAAGCAGGAGGAGGACAATGAGAAGGACAAAAAGGAGGAGGAGGAGGAGGTGAAGAAGGAGGAGGTTAAGGAAGAGGAGGAGGTTGTAAAGGAGAAGGAGGAAGAGGAGGTGAAGGACAATGTGGCAGTCCTACAAATTTCAGAACAAGACACTGATGTTCAGAATGAGCCTTTCACAGTGTTTACCACAACCTCGGTGAGACTGACTGCTGCCCTCAGGGGACCCTGGGAGAAATCCTCCTTAACTCTTGTTTTCCCTTCCAATTTCTCTCAACCCCCAACTTTCCCATGGCATATTCTGGGCCACCTCTTCTCAACACCTCCTTGAAAACCCATGTATGCTATTAGGGGCCAGGAAGGGACTGCCCTTCCCAAGGACACCCAACCAACACACCCCATTTGATCTTCCCCCAGCTGCAAGGTTCATGCATTCTACAAGAACAACCCGAAGAGGAGATTGAGGAGATCTTAAAGAACATGGAAGGGAAAGGAAAATCATCCCAGTCCCCACTGGACGAGAAGGCCACAGGCCATGAGACCGCTGACTATGTCATCATACAAATGGATTCTGTGGAAACAGAAAATAATTCAAGCTGGGGACTGAGGTCCTACCTCTCCTTTATCCCCTTTATTAAGCGGTCACATGGACCCACCATGTCAAAAATTGTAACAGTGTAATTCTGTTGTATTCTCCACCTCCCCACCACCCTCCTCCTCCCCACCCACAACACTTTTCCTAATCCCACAACACTTTTCCTAAATGTATGTTTAGAATAATAATAAAATATTTCTAAAAGTACTAAAAATTTTCTAATCTCTGGGCAAAATTAGCACATCAAAACCTGCATGCTTTCTTAAAGATCACACGATGACACGCCTGAGGTTTGGATATGAACAGAATTCTTAGCATTTTTTTTTTCTTTTTGGGAGACTGACACACATCTAAAATAACAAGAGAATACAACCAAAGCTGGCATGGATGTAGGGAGAAAGGGATTCTCATTCACTGCTTGTAGGAATGTCTAATGGTCCAGCCTGTTTGAAAAAAAACATATGGATGATCCTAAAAATATCTACAAATTGAGATTCCATTTGACTCAGCAAATCCAATTTTTGAAATACACCCTAAGATCTTGCCCAATAACAAAATGAGAAAAAGCATTTTCACCCCTCTGTTTCTTGCAGCGTTATCCAGAAAACAATTCTGGAAACAACCCAAGTGTCCAATAATGGATGACGGAAAAATGAAACTATGGTACAGATACAGAATGGAATATTACTTGGCCATAAATACATAAAGTAATGCAGTTTCCTGCACATGGAGGGAACTGTCAAGTTTCATGCTGAGTGAAGTTAATCAGAAAGAAAGGTACCGATACTGAACGATCTCTCTCATATGCAGAGTGCAATACAGAGAGTAAGGAAACATAATGGGGGAATAATGAATGTCAAAAATCATGAATGTCAATAATGAACGCCACTTCCAAAGGAAGTGGAAGCAAAGAACATAATGGGTAGTCTAAGGAAACATAACAACTGAGGGGACTTGGAGATAGAACAAGGAGGGGGCAAAAACTGCAATGGAGGGAAAATAAAATGAGAGGAGGAGGTGAAAAGGAGAAAGTGAAAAAGCATTATATATCATCAAAGTAAACTGAATTCCACAATAAATTCAGAGTCAACAGCAGGATTCAGGATTTGTCCTAGGGACACAGGAAAGTTAAATAAAAACAAACTAATTGATGCAATATAGGAAGGCATGTAAAGATGTATCAAATGATGTTTTACATAATCCTAGGACATTGGATAAGATTTAGTAAACATTTACAATGAAAAGCCCATTAAGTTTGGGATTAAAGAAACATATCTCAGTAAAGTACATGTTGTATTTGAGAAACCCACAGTTAAATCATATTCAGTTGTGAAAATTGGAAGATTTTCCCCTATCATCATGTAAAAGAAGGGATGTTCATTCACATCACTATAATTCAACATAACTCTAGAAGTTAAAGTCAGATAAATTAAGTAGCAAAGAGTAATAAATTAGGCAATAAAGAAAAATTAAAATGACCAGTGCTTTCAAAGATTTATGTTTTAAAAACTTCTGAACATCCCCACTGAAAAGCTGATTTTAAATAAACCAATATAGTAAAGTCGCCTGCTATAAAATCAATATATTAAAATATCCTACATATTTATATGTAAGAAAAAATGAAAGAAATATTTTAAATAAATAATTTTATTTATAATTTATCTAAACATTTATGAACCTAGAAATAAACTTAACAAAAGTGAGGCACTTATACATCAAAAAATATGTCATTTGTAAAATAAAGATAATATGCAAGGAGAAAGAAAGACCATGAAAATGAATTTCAAGGCTTACCGTTAGGAAAATTACCATCTCATAAAAATTATCATATAAATTATTTATATATGTATGTGTACACACACACACACACACACACACTTTAGCACTGTCCTCCCTTTTTTCATCGATTTTCTTGAGCGAACACCAGTAACGTTTTCATTGTAAGACTTGTTGCTACTGTTTTTGGCATTTCGAAAATGCCACAGGGCACAGGCAGCTTCTGAAGCTCTGCTGAGCAGGCAGGATACTCTGGGTAGCTTGCTGGGCTCTCCGAGAGGTACGGGGGAATAAAACCCGGGTCAGCTGCAAGCAAGGCAAACGCCGTATCCGCTGTGCTAAGTGGAGTGCCAGCCCATATATGCACACATATATATTTTAAAAATACTTGAAATTTTGAAAGCTTTGCATACAGGTGGCCCAACTTTGATTCCCAGTACCGCATTTGGTTCCCTGAGCACCAAGTCAGGAAGTGCCCCTGAGCAAAACCGGATGTACTTCCCAAGCATGACTCCTCCAGAACATAAACGGTATATTTCTGATTTCAAGTGATGAACATGGACCATAGAACCAAGAGCTGGTACAGAGGTTTAGATGTCTGCCTCAGATGTGGTTGACCTCAATCTGTTTGATGTCCAGAATCAAACCTGGTAAAATGAGCACCATCAGGAATGGCCCTGAGAAAAGAGCCAGGAGTAGCCCCAAAGCACCACTGGCTGTGTGACATGCCACCCCCCACCCCCAAATCATATAGTGTTACACACATAGATTTTGTTAGTTGATTTTGTGGGAACACACCTTACAGTGCTCAGTGCTTACTCTCGTCTCTGCACTCAGGGATCACTCCAAGTGGGGATTAGGGGTCATATATGGTGCTAAGGATCAAACTCAGGTTTCCCACATACAAAGTAAGTGCCCTACTTACAGTACAGTCTCTCTGGGCCTAGAGGTTCATTAATTTTATTTAATTTTCTTATGGGAAATAATTCTCTAATATATAAACACATTTGAGAATAATTCATGAAAGGGTTTCTTTTTTCTCTTAAATTTTTATTAGTGAAACACCATGAGGTACAGTTGTAGACTTACAATTTTTTGTGCTTGGGTTTCAGTTATACAATGATCAAATACCCATCCCTCCACCAGTGCCCATTCTCCACCACCACCAGTCCCAGTATCCCTCCCACCCCCCTCCCCCCATCCCACCCTACCTCTGTGGCAGGGCATTCCCTTTTGTTCTCTCTCTCCTTTTGGGACATTGACATTGACATTGAGTGGGAATCTTGTTCAGACTATAGTCTACTCTCATCACACATCTGTCCTGAGAGGAACCTCCCAACACCCTTTATTTGGTGCTCCCTTCTCTATCTGAGCTTCCTTTTCCCCTAGCATGTGTGATTGTCCTCAAAGCCATGGAGTAATCCGCCTGGTCCTTATCTTGGCTATTCTTGGGTGTTAGTCTCCTATTTTGTTAATTTATGTTATCCAGATGAATGCAATCTTTCTATGTCTATCCCTCTCTTTCTGACTCATTTCACTTAGCATGATACTTTCCATGTAGTACCACTTGTATGTAAATTTTATGACTTCCTCCTTTCTAACAGCTACATAGTAATCCATATTGTGTAGATGTACCAAAGTTTCTTTAACCAGTCATCTGTTCTCAGGCACTCAGTTTTTTTCCAGATTCTAGCTATTGTAAACAGTGCTGCAATGAATAGACAACTGCAGATGTCTCATCGACTATACTTTTTTGCCTCTCTGGGGTATATTTCCAGGAGTGGAATTGCTGGGTCAAATGTGAACTCAATTTCCAGTTTTTTGAGAATCGTCCATACTGTTTTCCAGAAGGGCTGAAACAGTCGGCAGTTCCACCAGCAGTGAAGGAGGGTCCCTCTCTTGCCACATCTGCGCCAGCACCGGTTGCTTTTGTTCTTTTGCATGTGGGCCAGTCTCTGTGGTGTGAAATGATATATCATTGTTGTTTTGATCTGCATCTCCCTGATGATTAATGATTTTTTCATTTGTCTTTTAGCCATTCGAATTTCATCTTTGATGAAGTTTCTGTTCATTTCGTTGCCCAAATTGCTGATAGGGTTGGATGTTTTCTTCTTGTGGAGTTCAACCAGTTCTTTGTATATCCTTGATATCAGCCCCTTGTTGGATGTGTATTTGGCGAATATCCTTTCCCATTCTGTCGGCTGTCTTTGTATTTTGGTCATTGTTTCTTTTGAGGTGCAGAAACTTCTTAGTTTAATATAGTCCCATTTGTCTATCTCTGTTTTCACTTGCTTAGCCAGTGGCATGACATCTTTGAAGATACCCTTAGCTTCAATATCATGGAGGGTGTTGCTGACTTTGTATTCAATGTACCTTATGGATTCCAATCTGATGTTGAGGTCTTTAATCTATTTTGATCTTACTTTTGTACATGATGTTAGGCAGAGATCTGAGCCCATTTTTTGCACGTAGCTGTTCAGTTTTGCCAGCACCATTTGTTAAAAAGGCTTTCCTTACTCCACTTCACATTTTTTGCTTCTTTATCAAAGATTATGTGATCATATGATTGAGGGGAGTGTCAGTGTATTCAACTCTGTTCCATTGGTCTGCTGTTCTGCCTTTCTTCCAGTACCATGCTGTTTTAATTAGTACTGCTTTGTAGAAGAGCTTGATGTTAGGGAGGTTGATTTCTCCCACTTTCTTTTTCCCAAGAATTGCTTTAGCTATTCGTGGGGGCTTATTGTTCCATATAAATTTCAGGAGTGTTTGCTCCATTTCTTTGAAGAATGTCATGGATATCCTTATAGGGATTGCATTGAATTTATACAATGCTTTCGGTAGTATTACCATTTTGACAATGTTAAGTCTCCCGACCCATGAGCAGTGGATATCTTTCCATTTCCTCATGTCCTCTTTTATTTCCTGAAGTAGTATTTTGTAGTTTTCTTTGTACAGGTCCTTTACTTCCTTAGTTAAGCCGATTCCTAGGTACTTGATTTTCTGAGGCACAATTGTGAACGGGATTGTTTTTTAAAGTAGCTTTCTTCTCTCTCACTGTTTGCATACAGGAAAGCCATGGACGTTTGGGTATTGATTTTATAGCCTGCAACTTTACATTACTATATAAGAATAACAAGCAATATGAACTAAATTTGTGTCTCTTGGTGCTGGAGCAAGAGCACAGTGGATAAGACATTTGCCTTGCACGAAGCCAACCAGGGTTCGATTCCCAGCATCCGATAGGGTCCCCCCGCCCCGCCCCCCCCCCCCCAGCACTAACAGAAGTAACTCCTGAGTGCAAAGTCAGGAGTAACCCTTGTGCATCACTGGGTGTGATCAAAAAAGCAAAAATAAATAAATATATATAAATAAAGCGGTAGGGCATTTGCCTTGCAAGCAGTCAGCCCAGCCGAGCCAGGTTCAATTGCTCTGCCCCTCTTGAAGAGCCCAGCAAGCTACCCAGAGTATCGCGCCTGCATGTCAGAGCCTGGCAAGCTCCCCATGCCGTATTGGATATGCCAAACCCAGTAACAACAAAGTCTCACAATGCAGACGTTACTGGGCCTGCTCAAGCAAATCAATGAACAATGGGAGGACAATGCAGTGCAGTACAGTATGAATAAATAAATTTTGTGCCTCTTAAGAGGACAGGCTTAGGGTAAGGTAGATGGGAAATTGGGTATGTTGGTGGAGGGAACACCACACTGGTGATAGGATTTGTGTTGGAACATTAAATGGGTGAAACAACTGTATTCTTAAGAACTTTGTAAATCATGGTGTTTAAGGTTTTATTTATTTAGTTACTTACTTACTTATTTTTTAAAGACACACGGTGGGGAGGTAGGCAGACTAACACAGAAGGGGAATTCTAACACCTGCTCCAGTGTGAGTAAATCTTGAAGACAATACAAACTGATCACAAACAACTATAAATAAATAGGATTCCGCTGTTGAAGAAAAACTAATGACTTTTTGTTAGGCAGAGGTAAATTCTCCCAAAGGTTGTCTTCTTTCAAAGAAAGAGAAGTTTTTCTTTGAGAATTGAAGTGTAGAGATAACCCCCACCACTTTACAATTCCAAGGTCTTCTGGAAAACAGGTCATTTTAACAATGGGCTTTGGAGCCTGGCATTCTTTTACATATGTTATGATTGTTAAATATTCCTACTTCAGACCTCCCAAAGTGGAAGTACTGTCTTTGATCAGCCCGAACGTTGGAACTTTCCAAGAGCTTGCTAAAAGAGAAATGTGTTGTTTTCCCTGATTTACTTCAAATGTAACCACCTTCCCTATTAAATCCAAAAGTATATACGCTAAAGGTCTGTTTTTAATCTGAAAAAGAAGCTGCAGAATGCATGAACTTCTCCCATACGGTAGCCCTCAAACTCTGAAATAAAGCTTATTCTTCTATCCAAGGTAGAAAAATTATTTATTTTAGTCAACACCATTTATATGAGTTACCTATAGTGGTGCGAGACAGCAAAGGTAATAAGATGGGAGATGGCCGAAATGGGGAGTTACTGCTCCTCAGTTCAGAATCTGTTTTGGAAGATGAAAAAGTTCTAGAGAAAGATACTGGTGATGACTGCACAATGGTGTGAATGTCCTCGTGGCCACTGAACTGCTGAAACAGGGCAAGACACAAGTACTAGAACCCCTATCTGGGATGTGCAAGGCCCTGAATATGATCCTGATGCATCACACAGCCCAACCTGTTTCCCATCAGCACTGCTCAACCTGAGTAGCAAGCTGTCAGGCCCTCACTGCCATGCAAACCATAGGAATAATTCCCCAACAGCAGCGCCTATGGGAGAGGGCTCTAGAAAAAAAGGAAGGAAGAAGGAAGAAAGGAGGGAGGGTAGGAGGGAGGCAGGGAAGGAGGCATGGAGGGAGGGAGGGAGGGAGGGAGGGAAGGAGGGAGGGATGGAGGGAGGGAAGAAAAGAGGGAAGAAAGAAGGGAGGGAGGAGGGAGAGAGGTCATAATGCTGATACCAGGAGTTAATTTCACTCTGAAGACTCCTGGTTCATGTTTCAATTATCAAATTCAAATACAAAATCAGCAAGTACTAAGAGACAGGCAACTCATTTGCCTCTGTGCAGAGAGTTCTGATGGATGATGACAGGTGAGCTCTCACCTTGAAGTTAATGCCAGTTATAAAGCTCAGGGCTACACACAGGCTGATTGTACTGTATCCGCATCTCTGGGGCCATGAGCACCTTGTTTAGAGGAGTTCTCTGTCCATCAATCTCTCACCTGTGACTGTCAAGCTATCTGGTGCTTAATAAGGTATTTATCTACTGTTGTTTTCCTCTGCTACTGGTAAAACTATTTTTTATCTCTGTTCTGCTTAAAGTATAGCTTTGACCTGTTATATATAAATAGAGCGAATTGTGAGAAAAGGTGAAATCATGAATTTTGCGTATAAGTGGATAGACATGGAGAGCATCATGCTAAGTGAAATGAGTCAGAAAGAGAGGGACAGACATAGAATGAGTGCACTCATTTGTGGAATATAAAGTAACCTAATTTGAGACTAACACCTAAGGACAGTAGAGATAAGGTGCCAGGAGGATCACTACACAGTTTGGAGGCTGGCCTCACGTGCTGGGGGAAAAGGCAGTTGGGATGGGGAAGGGACCACTAAGTAAATGATGGTTGGAGGGAATGCTTGGGATGGGAGATGCGTGCTGAAAGTAGACTAAAGACCAAACATGATGGCCTCTTGGTATCTGTATTGACCAAAAGTAAAGAGAAAGAAGGAATGTACTTGCAACAGGAAGGGGGTGGGATGGGGTGGGGGAGGCGGGAGGGATACTGGGGACATTGGTGGTGGAAATGTGCACTGGTAGAGGGATGGGTGCCTGATCATTGTATGACTGAAATGTAATCAAGAAAGCCTGTAACTGTATCTCATAATGATTCAATAAAAGAATAATAATAAATAGAGCTAATAAATACTGTTTAATCCCTGATAAGGGAAAACCTCAGTCAGATAACATAGAAAGTCTCGTGCTTTTTTATAATAGGTATCAACTGACTTTATTATTTAAGGAGGTCTCTTGAAAAAGTCAACTATTTAACTTTCCTCTAGTCTTTATACATAAAACAAATTGCATTCTTTTAATTGCACACATTTATAAACTATCTATGACTCGGCTCAGACAGCTTTATGGACAACTCTTTACAACCTTCAAACAAGAGAAACAAGTTATGCTATGTAAACTCTTCTGCTGCACAGAAATAATGCAAGCAATCCTAACTAATTTAAGAAAATAACCCTAAAGCCAAAATGACCAAATTAGTTTATAGTAGAAATAATTAGACCTACCTCAATTATACTGATCCAAAATTTTTAAATAAATTTATAACAAAAGTCTAAGGTGTTAAAAATGATCTCTAAAAATATATTTGATTGTCACTTCAAAAAATATAAAAGAATCAAACCATCATCTCAATAGATTTGTTAAAATTTGGTGCATGTTCTTTTTTATTTTTAAGAGATTCCTTTTGGAGCAAGAGAAATAGCTCAACCAGCTGGAGGGCATTTACAAGAAGACCCGGGTTCAATGCTTTAGCATTTCCTCATCCCCCCCAAACACCGCCAAGAGCAATCCCAGAGCACTGACACAGGAGTATCCTCTGGGTACTGCCAGGTGTGACTCCCAAATATTTTTTAACTAGATATTTTTAAAGATAACTTTCTCAAATAAGATTTTGAAAGTGTTTTCCCACATGAATTATGATTAAAGAATTATATCAGAAAAAATACTTCTTTGACATTGAGAATCAACCTATGTAATTCTTCATATTAAAATGTTTTTAAAGAAACCATATGACCATCTCAAAGAAAGAAAATTTTGCAAAATCCAAAATATATTCCTGATTACTTATTGTTTTGTTTTGCTTTCAGGTGGGTTCACACCAGTGATGCTCTGGGCTTACTCCTGTCTCTGCATCTCAAAGAAAGAAAATTTTGCAAAACCCAAAATATATTCTTGATTACTTATTGTTTGTTTTGCTTTCAGGGGAGTTCACACCAGTGATGCTCTGCGCTTACTCCTGTCTCTGCCCTCAGGAATCACCCCTACCCAGGTTCAGACGACCATTTGGGGTGTCAGGAATCTAACCCAGATCAGTCTCAGGTTAGGCAAGTACCCACTCGGCTCTTTGATTTTTGTTTTGTTGGTTGGTTTTGTTGGTTTGGAGCCCCACCCAGTGGTGCTCAGGGCTTACTTCTGGTTCTGCACTCAGGGATTGCTCCTGGCAATGCTGGAGGACCATGTGGGGTACCAGAGATTAAACCCAGGTCAACCCAGGTACAAGGAAGGGCCCTACCCACTATAGCACTGTAGCACTGTCCTCCCATTGTTCAGCGATTTGCTCTACAGGCACCGATAACATCTCCATGTTGTTACTGTGCTTGGCATATCGAATATGTCAAGGGTAGCTTGCCAGGTTCAGCCGAGCGGGCAAGATACTCTCGGTAGCTTGCCAGCCTCTCCGAGAGGGGCAGAGGAATCAAACTCGGGTCGGCCACGTGCAAGGCAAACACCTTACCGCTGTGCTATTGCTCCAGCCCACTGTACTATCTGATTTTTGTTAGTTTGTTCTGGGGTCATTCCCAATGGTACTTCGGACTCTGCACTCAGGATTTCTCCTTGGGGTGGGGGGTGGAGGGGGGGGGCATATGTTAGTGAGCCATATGGAGTGCCAGGATCAAACCTAACTCAGCTCATGAAAGACAAGCACCCTATCTGCTACACTATCTGTCCAGCCCTATTATCTGATTTTTTAAAAGAACAAAAAATATCTCTCAGCAAACAAGCAACTTCCTCAACCTTATGTAGAGTGGCTATAGAACTACTAACATTATACTGACAGATGAAAAACTGCATCTTTCCCTGACAAGATCAAGAACTTGGTTAGGATGCTTCTCTCTGCTTTCACTCCACATTGTACCAATGACTTGAGTCTAGGTGACAGGAAAAGAAATAAAGGTGTGCAGATTGGAAGAAAGCGCTAACTTGTTTTTATTTAGAGATGGTCTGATTAGCTAAATAAAAATACAATGCTTGGGCGGGGCCGAGGAAATGACTCCAGGCCAGATGCCAGTCTGGCTGCTGCTAGATCTCTGCTGCTTCAAGACCCCCTAAGCATCTCTGATCTTGGCCCTGGTGGCCCCCACCCAGCAGCTGAGGCTGAGAAGTGCTGAATCTCCCCACCAGTGAGACTGAGTAGTGGTTCCTTCCAAAAAGAACAGGCAAAAGTGGGAGGCATTTCAAAGAGAATCCTGCTCAGGACCTCAGCCCAGTAATGTCTAAGGAGACCTAAATGACTAAACTAACATAAATATCCTGAATTGAATCCTAGGTCAGAAAGAGGGTACTGGGGAAAAAAACAAGATTGAGGACGTAGGAGAAGTATATGGGATTTTAGTTGCCAGTCTATCTTGGTTCATTTAATGAGTCAATATGACAAAACACTTAAATTTTGTATTGCAAAACATTGCAAATATTTTCTAAATTATTATGTGGATACTGCTAAATATTTGCATACATAAGGTGTTGGTGTTAAGAGAGACTGGGTGTGAGGTACGTGGAAAACCTATCACATACCTAGTTTCACAACTTTTCTATACCTCTAAAAAAGTTTATATTATAAAGTGATAAATATATATATATACATATATATATATTTATAAAGGAGCAAGGATGTAGCTCTATCAAAAAGTTCATGCTTTTTATGCAAGAGGAGTGGGCATGAATTCCAGCACCACAAAAAAGTAATAAAACGCCTGGGCTGAAGAGATAGTGCCAAGAGTGAGGTATTTTCACTGCATGTGATCAACCCAGGTTTCATCGCTAGCACCTAATAAGGTCCCCAGATCCCCACCGAAGTGATCCCTGAGCACAGAGCCAGGAGTAAAGTGATCCCCGAGCACTGCCAGGTGTGGCACAAAATACAAAAATAAAACAGAAAGCTACTTTCTTGGAAAAATTTTATAAAGACAAGAAAATACCACGTTTACGGAACAGAAAATGTGGGTGGTCTCTTTGTTCATCCAAAGTTCCCAGGTAGGTTCTATTTTTTTTCCTCCTGCAATATTTTTGTGGGTTGTTTTTTTTTTTATTTTTATTAGTAATCACCATGAGATACAGTTGTAGACTTACAACTTTTTGTGCTTGGGTTTCAATTATACAATGATCAAATACCCATCCCTCCACCCGTGCCCATTTTCCAGCATCACGGGTCCCAGTATCCCTCCCACCTCCCATTCCCCCACCCCCCCCCCCCCCGCCCAGGTAGGTTCTTAAATAAAGATGAATAATAAAGGTGCTCAGATTCAGGGTTAGAAATGAGGGAATGGGGTGTGGGGGGAAGGAAAACAGAAGAGAGACTCCTCAGGCAAGAAAAAATGTAGTACAGGACTTTCAAGTGTGGCTCAGTTTGTGGTGTTTTCATAGGAAAACTGGATTTTTGCATTTCTTTTTTGTTTTCCTTTCTTTATTGTTTTGTTGTTGTTGAATCACCCTGAGATACACAGTTGCAAACGCTGATCAGGCTTCATTCAGACAATGTTCCATCACCCATCCCTCCACCAGTGTACATTTCCCAAGTTTTCCTGTTTCTTATCAAACAAAATCTCAGCACTTTCCTGTTTCACACAGAGGTCTTGCTAATTTAGGGCTCATTTGTGGTGTTAAGATAAATTAACATCTTTTATTCAGACTTAGGCTGGTGGGGACTGTCTCTTTAGTTCAGACAGTTTAGTTTATATATTTTACCATATGCCCAGGTATTGTTTCTTTTCTTGTCTTTCCAAGGTCTGGGTCAGAATTTATGGTCTTGGAAAATTATAAACTTCTCACTCTCAAAAGGAGTCCAGGAATTTGTGGGGATATTTAAAATGTAGAGTGAGGACAGCTAAAATGAAGATCTGGCAAGGGGAATCTGAGGTTTCCTCTTTCATTATTAAGATGTTGTTATTAAGACATCATTAAAATGACTATCAAAAGCTATCTCAATTCTAATAAGATTTGATCTACAAAAATTGTGAGACTGATTCTAAAATTCACTCTAACAGTCACGGGACCTAGGGTAATCAAAACAACTTTGAAAAGTAAGTGCAGAGATTGAGGAATCACCCTAAGTGATTTCAAAAGTTATTATCAAGACAATAGAATACTGTGTATTACTATACAAACATTTGGCTACATCTTGTAGCCAAATAAGTTACAAGAGACTATGAAGTGCACAAATCCTATCGTCCTGTTATATCTGGTTGTAGCAGACCACTGATGCTGTAACTTTTATAGGACAATAAGCTCCATGTCAGGAAGATTGTCTTACTTAATGGAGTGGAGGAATCTGAGACGGAGTCATCAACACTTTTATTGGCTCTTGTTAAATCTACAATACCCAGTTTGCATTCATACTAACCCTCATAACCAGTCTTTCATTGGTCTCCTTACAGAAAGAAATGTGCTCACACCCCTATACTGCTTTCTGGGTGCCGTTGAAGGAATGGGGTGTTCACTGACTAGGATTCTGTGTTCTCTTTTGATACTCTGTTTCAATGGTTAGGAACTTGCATTTACAGCCCATACACTGCTGCCATCTAGTGGGAACACTATGCAAGTAGCCAGAGCTCTGTTTTCATAGGCTTCATTCCAAATCCCTCCACAAACAGTTGGTCCACAACATAAATCAGATCTGGTAAGGATTGTAAACCATGGTGCCCACAATAATTTTTTTTTACTCAGGTTTGACATGTGGGAGGGAAAGGGCCTGTGGAGAGAAGGCAGAGTCTATATTAAAGTGGAATCAAGAACTTAGATGCAATCAGGAAAAGAGCAACTCTTTAAAATAAGAAGAGTTCTGAGGAAGGGGAAACAAAGAGTTTGGGGAGTTTGGAGATGAGGAACTGTAAATAGTGGAGAGCAAAAGTAATAATTACAAAGCTGTCATTCTTCGTGAAAAAGACGGCATTCCGAAAGTGGGCCTATTTCAGATTCACAAATAAATCACAAAGAGTTGACAAAACCTTAATGACTTTAAAGTGAGACACAACACTCCTCACTAACATTCTCCTAAAGAAATATTTTTTAATCATTCTCTTAGCAAATCATTGAGAGAAAGAAATATCAAATGAATGATTGAGGGCCTGCTATAGGGGCAGGCTTAAGGGGTGGTTGGAAAGATTGGAAACAATGGTGGAGGGAATATATAATGGTGGTGGGTTGGTGTTGGAATATTGAATGCCTCTGCCAGACCATCATGAACAAATCCATAAACCACAGCACAAAGGCAAAATGAATTAATTAAATGGCAAAAATAATATTTTGAATTAAGAAAAAAAGAAATAAGAAGACCTTCTTGGACAATGACCAGAAGGGACAGAGAAACAGGAAGTTGTTCTAAGACAGTTAAATAAAAGTTCATGGCTGGAGCGATAGTACCACGGGCAAGGCATTTGCCTTTCACCAGGCCGACCTGGGTTTGATCCTGGGCATCCCATATGGTCCCCACCTCAGGAGTAATCCCTGAGAGTAAAGCCGAGACTAAACCCTAAGCACTGCCAACAAAACAAAACCTTAAATTAGAAGATCACCTGAGGATTATTCATAAGCAATACAAAATAAATTATTTAGTCCTGGTTTGGGGGCAGGGTTTGGGGGTCTGTGTGGAAACATTCAAAATATGGTGGAGGGTAGGTGTAATGGTGGTGGGATTGGTGTTGGAATATTACATGTATCAAATTATTGTGAACAACTTTACAAAAGTAAAATTAAATTTAAAAAATAGATGCATAAAATAAAACATTGTTAAGAAAAAGAAAGATCAGCTGAGAACTCTCAGTAATAAACTGGGGGATCTGAAATGAAAATTCAAAGTGCCTATGGTTCATTTTTGGTTTTATTTTCAATTTTCAAAGCTCACTAGTAAGGAATTCTTTCCTAAATTAACTTAGGATCAGTCCTTTTCTCATCCTAAAAAAAGTTGGATAATTTAAAAGCCAACTTTCCAATTGCCTACATCTTCCAGGTTGTTTATAGTTCAGTCACAAAACTAATCAGATTCCTTTGCCTTTCATTCTGTTTGGACATTCCTTCCAATTCCTCGAGTTTTGTCGGGGGGGTTTGTTGTTGGTAGTGATGGTGGTGTTTTGTTGAGGGGGCCACATCTGGCATTGCTCAGAGTTTGCTCCTGACTCTGCACTCAGGGATCAGTGGCTTTACTCAGGGAACCTTATGGTGTGCCAAGAATCAAACCCAGATTCTCTGGGTGCAAGGTGAAAGCTCTCGCTCCAGCCCAGTCCTGCAAGTTTTATAGAGATCATGCTCTCCACAAATTTAAGGCAGAGGAAGATTTGTGGAGATGTGGGCACAATATATGCCACTTTCCTTTGGAACAAGCAATACCTGAGAACATAACCAAGAGCCATGGGGTGCAGCTGGAATTGAGAGTCTGAAGTGGCTGACTCAAGTGCTTAAGAATCTTTACCTTTTGGGGATACTGGGAACATTAGTGGTGGAGGATGGGCACAGGTGGAAGGATGGGTACTCGATCATTGTATGACTGAAACGTAAGCAGAAAGTATGTAAGTCTGTAACTGCATCTCATGGTGATTCATGAAAAAATAAAACTTAATCAATTAATTAATTAATTTTTTTTAAAAAGGGAGCTCCTATATAAAATGGATGGTGAGGGGGGCTGGGAGGGGCATGGGGGGGGGCAAACTCAACCTTTCTTGCTGACTAGGATCACTCCATAGCATAATTCCAAGTTACCAAAAGATCCTCTTCATACTGAGGATGAAAATGGTATGAAATGAAGAAAGTGAAGGAGACAGCATGTTTGGAAAACAATAGACACCATTCTCAGCAGGGATGTCATAAAGAATTTCATGGAGCACTCATGAAATTCTTTCACTTGGTCACTTGGCATCCCGCTATTCAAACTTTAAGACCTGAAAAATATACTGTTCTTGAAATGAGCACAGGAGACCCAGGAAGAAGAAGCCATTTCATTATTATTATTATTATTATTATTAGTGAATCACCATGAGATACTGTTACATACTTATAAACGTTCATTTTTGCATTTCAGTCATACAATGATCGGTTACCCATCCCTCCACCAGTGCCCATTCTCCACCACCAATGATCCCAGTACCCCTCCCACCTTCCCACCCCCTCCCCCTCTCCACCCTGCCTCTGTGACAGGGCTTTCCCTTTTGTTCTCTCTCTCCTTTTGGGTATTGTGATTTGCAACCGAGGTATTGAGTGGCCATCATTTCTGTTTAGTGTGCTCATATGCTAGCTTACCTCAGCATTGGATCATACCTGACAGAAGTGCTGGATTTGTTGTCATTACTAATTGCATGATGGAACTGAAATGTTTTCCCACATATTCTGCTTTCTAAAGTAAGCAGCTGCTTTGGGTTGATTGAAGAAAATCAGTCCAAACAGTAAAGTAAATCAGGGTAAATGGCTATAAAAAAATGACAGAAAGGAAACTTAAGAAGTCACTCTCATCTCTTTTCTCTATGGCATCAAAGTCAATTTCTTTCTTATCAATCTCTTCCAAATGCAGTCAGCAAAACATATCGTTCTAATTCTTTTTTGGGGGGGTATTTTTAACTCCTCAGTGAATGTTTTTCTTTTCTAAATTCTAAGCCTAGTTCTTGCCAATTGCTTTCCTTTTCAATTTTTTTTAATTGAGGTGGGATGCCACACCCAGCTCTGTTCAGGGGTTACTCCTAGCTCTGGGCTCAGGGATCACTCCTAACAGGGCTCAGCGAACTATATAGGGTGCTAGAGATTGAACCTGAGTTGACCGTGTGCAAGTAGGGTGCCTTACCTGCTGTCTATCTCTCTGGTCCCACCAATTCCTTTCTAATGTATTCAAAAGCACATAGATGTCTAGTCCCACAACAAGATGACATTTCAATTAAATCCAATTTAAAAATTATGCAAAATAGAAGACATCGGTGAACCCAAAGAGCTCGATTTAAGAATGTATAAAATACTTGAATAGTCACGTCACGAAGAATATAGAAATACATGAATAATAAATACATCAAAGTGTTCAAGGTTAGTGCGAGCCGAGAGCGAGCGTTCCTGGGCGCTGTCGTTGCGCGCGCCGCCTCCTGTGTTCCGAGCGACCTAGCGGACGCGGAGCGGGCGAAGATGTCCGAGTACATCCGGGTCACGGAGGAGGACGAGAACGACGAGCCCGTCGAGATCCCGTCCGAGGACGATGGCACCGTGCTGCTGTCCACGGTCACGGCGCAGTTCCCGGGCGCCTGCAGCCTGCGCTACCGGAACCCCGTGTCGCAGTGCATGCGCGGCGTGCGCGCGCCTGGTGGCCAGGGCGGGTTCGGGAACAGCAGGGGCGGCGGGGCGGGGCTGGGCCACAACCAGAGCAGCAACATGGGGGGCGGGATGAACTTCGGCGCCTTCAGCGTCCACCGGGCCATGAGGGCCACGACCCAGGCCACCCTGCAGAGCAGCTGGGGCATGATAGGGATGCTGGCCACTTCATCTTGTAACACATCATCAGACAAAAAATTCATTTTCAAAAGAGATTTGGTATTATAGCATTTGTAGAGAACAGCCAACATAAGCAACAGGTTCTCAACAGCCTGCAATGCAATTCCTTAAACATCATTATAAAGAAATTAATGTAATAAAGTAAAAAAGAAAACACATAAATACCTTTGTGATAAAGATTCAAGAGAAAAAGAATGAGAAATTATCCTGAATTGCAAAAGAAAAATTTGCTGATAACCTTTTAAGTCCTAAATAAAGAGAAGTTCTCTTTAATCAGACCACTGCATTCTCAATGTAATATACAACATAATTTTAACAAGATTACAGCATATAACAACATACAACAATATAACAAAATCAAAGATGTAATCATCTACTTCCTGGAAGAAGAGGCCAAGCCTGTAAAACTTAACATGAACTATTCCCAAAACAAACTAATATGACCTCCACTAAACACATTTTAGATCTACCACTGACATTTAGTTAAACCACCGAATTTTCTTACCTACTTCCTTTTTCATATTTCACATTTCTTATTTCTCTAATTTTTCAACATGTGAGTTCTGAAAAGACCTCAAATTTTGTCAGAAAAACAGTGCCTAATCCCTGACCAGAGAAATTTACTTTCATATTTCTACTTTAGAAAAAAAACATTAAGATTGTTGATCTTTAAGAAAAATAGAAAAAAAAATTGTTTTCTGCGGCCAGAGAAATAATACATGGATAAGGGGATTGGCCAGCATTCAGCTGACCACGGTTTTATCCCAAGTATTACATATGGTGTCCCAGAGTTCTGCCAGGAGTGACCTCTAGTGCAAAGCCAGGACTAAGGCCCTAAGCACAACTGTGTGTACCCCCAAAACAAAATTAAACAAGCAAAAGAAACTTTTCTGTTTTTCTAAAATAAAGCACTCCTCTGAATTTATAACCGATTTCTGTGTCTCTCTTATTCTCTAGCATTGCTAGATACTGAACCGGCAGCATGATTTTACACCAAAAATCAGCTTAGCATTTAGAAATGATTTATGAGACACTAAATTCATAATTATCATAATTATAAAATACCTTAAAATTTAAATATTTTCAATTAAAGTAAATAAAAGCAAATAACGCAAAAAAGCAAACTTCAATTTAGCAAAGTTACATTTTCGTGCGTCTTTTTTTTTCATAAAATGTTTCTTTTGGAAATAAATCGATATTCAAACAAAACACTCCTATAAATATTGGCACTTCTCTGGGATCTTAGAGTAGAAAGAACTCTTTCCAGATAGCAGAAACTAAAGGAGGGTAGAAAGGGAGGAGCAGGAGTATCGGGTTCCTAACACTTAGGAAGAATGAAACTCTAATAAGTAAGATGCTAGAGCAAGGTTTGAATCTCTTCTCTGTCCACAATGCTGCACAATAGACCACACACCCATCTCAGAAACGTTAAGCAAGCGAATCTCTTCTGAAATACTTAATTAAAAAGGGTTTGCCAGGAAGACGCTAGTCTCCCTAACTCCATTCACCTGCCACAATAATCCTTAAAACCAAAGCTTCGAAAACAAGACTGAGAGTGAGTCTCGCTAAGCTGCCCCCTACCCATACCATTGGGTAACAGAACTTGGGTGCCTCTCTGCCTCCGTGGGTCATGTCACTTTCTGGAGTTTAAGAAGTTCGCTCTACACGGGGATAGCTGTCACACTCACCTTTGCGCGCAGCACCCTTCTCCTATTTTAAGTCCCCGGTTCTCAGTCCCTCCTGGAGCAGAAAACCAATTATCTCTCGCCCAAGCTTGCTTGAGCCTCAGTAAGATCCAACTCCACAGTTAAGAGAAAACCTGACTCAGGTTGGAGCGCAGAGGCGCTAAACCCAAGACAAAGGTTGCCCAGCTGGTTGACAGCGCCTCCCCCGCCCCCCAGCACCAGCCTGGACCATAGGTGCGGGTCCCCTTCCAGCCCGCACCAGTACCTCGCAAGCCTGTCCAAGGGGCTGTCACTGATGCCGCGCTTTCCGAGGGGTGCGGCTCTGTGACTAGTGTGGAGCTGGTGTAAACAGCGCGCCTCGCACTGGGCATCCACCAGAAAGGACTCGCGCGCGCGGAGCGGGCGCTGGGATGCAACAAAGGTAACTAGCCAGGGCAGGAGGCTCCCGGAGCATCCACTCTACCGAGCTGAGCCTGCCGCCCGCGAGTCGCTCCCAATCCCAGCTCAGAATCCCAGCCAGAGGCATCATCCACTCCTCTCTGGACCCGCCAGCAAAGGCACCTGCTGCCGGGTCTGGTGCTCCAGCAGCGCTCTAGAGCTCAAGCTTCCCTCGGGTTCGGGGACACACCTGCCGGGACACCCGGCCCGGGGGTGCGGGCTCACTGCCAGGCCGGAAGGCGCAGGGCCATCACTCACCCGCGGAGGGCGAAGTCGCTCAGGCGGCCGCCTGCAGGCGTGCAGCCAGCAGCCCCGAGCGCTGGCATCTCCCCATCCTTTGTCAGTTGCGGGCTGAGCGCTCGTGCGAGCTCGCGGCCGTGCAGCTGGGTGGCAGGCAGCCCGGCTGGGGCTCAGCTTCCCAGCCCTCTCCCCTCCCCGCCTCCCCCTCCCCTTCTCAGTCCCGCTCTCGGAGCCCGCACTCACTCGGCTCCCATGATGTCATCTGGTGGAAATCTGCCATGCTCAAAGACTGGAATAATCCAGCGCTCACGCGGGGAACACCGCGCGGGTGGAGGCGGCGGCACAGCCTCCAGGTGGACCCCGCATCTCCTCGGCCAGATAACTGGAACCGAGCGCAGGACAGGGGAGGGCTCTGCGAATCCTGATGGCCTGGTGGGAGTGGTGGGGATAGCGCTGGGAGAAAGGGTGAGGGTCACTCTCAGCTGAGATTGCTAACTTCAAGGATACACTTGCTAGCAGAAGCCCAGAGGAAGGAGAAAGTTTTTTTTTTGTTTGTTTGTTTGTTTTTTGTTTTTTGTTTTTGGGTTTTTTTGTTTTTGTCTCTTTGGAAGCTCCAGAGCTCAAAGAAGGACATGGACACCTGTGCTGCAACCAGGAGGATAATTGAACTGCTGGTGGCCTGGAGTCCTTGCTTGCCAGGGAAAGTTTGGGATGGCAAACCGGGAAGTGCCAGTGCCAAGCAGCTTAAAAGGGTGGAGAAGGAAGGACCGCTATGGGAAAAAGACTGAACTGAAACAGTGAGAAATTTGCTGGTAATTGTGACCTCTGAAACTAACAAACGATTCCCATAAGATAGAACCCAATAGCTGAAATTCACCAGTATTTTAAGTATTGCACCCCCCTCTTCTTCTTCCCACCAAATATTACTGAGCATTCCAAAGAGAAACTTCTTTCTAAATCTTACCCAAATGGTGCTTTCTCTGATGAACCCGTTTAAATCACAAGAGGTTCCTTATGAACCATGAAAAATGTGATGTAAATTCTTCTGTTACTCAAGGTTGCTTATAACATCAATTGATGCTTTGTTAGAGATCTTGGCAAACAGTTTCAGTGCCTCTGAAGATTCTCCTGAATTAATGGCCATACGCGCATGCGTGCACTCACACATGCGCGTGCACACACACACACATACACACACAACCACAAGCACACATCCACGGAAAATCTTAGAGTCAGAAATACATCTATCTTGTGCGACTTGATGTTGAAAACTCCATTAAGAGAGGACCCCCAAAGAGGTCAGTGTGTGCTTTAATGTTTACAATAGTCTCTTAAAGTTCCCACTAACTACCTACCACTATTATTAGGAACAAACTTAAGATTGCAGAGAACATCAACAGTCAGTGCAGGCTGGTTAGGAAGCTGAACCCAAAAGCAGCTGGGTAGGAATGTGTGGCTTTTCCACGAGAGTTCATGGAACATCATTCTTTCAAAGCATAAAAATTGAGTATAGCATTTATTAAAATGTGGGTAAAATTAGAGTTCCCTTAACCTCTATAAATAAAAAGGACTTATGATAATAATAACTTCAAGGCTAGTCCACTGAAAGTATTCTGAGGAAAAGATAATAAAATAAGTGTTAAAAAGTAGACTTAGAAATTAAAAAAGTGAAGACAATGGTACATGGAGTTTAGAATTAATTTAGAAAATCTGAAAGTACTAACTTGCGTTTATTGATTTTCAATGTTAAAATCTTAATATGCATCAAATTATTGATATATTACTAACATATGTTTTATATATTTCAGCATTCTATCAGTGCCCTTATTTTATTTTAGTTTTTGTACTTGGGCCATACCAGGCTGTACTCAGGGCTAACTCCTGATTCTGCTTTTAGGGATCACTCCTGGCTGGACTTCAGGGACTATATGAGGTGTGGGGAATCAAGCGAGGATCAGCAGCATGTAAGGCAAGAACCTTAACTACCTTACCATTAATGCTCTTTGGAAAAAAAAACACGATCACTTACTTTAATGTTTTGTGCAACATCATATGCATTTTTCTTGATGACTGCATACATATTAGGCATTTTGGTAGTCAATGGTGGCTCTCCTCAGTGGTATGCAGTCTTTCATAATTATAAGGAGTTATTTGTATGAAGTTACTGTCAAACCAGTAAGAGTGCATTTTCAGAATTGTTGGTAACCTGGACATGTTTTTCCCAAATAGCCTTGCCTCCCTCTGTGACAAGGCCCTACTTGCTCATATTCACCTTCATGACTGTACCTTTGGTGAGAGCACCAAGGCAGCATAGAGTGAAGATGAAGGATCTTTTTTACACCAAGTGTTGGCAGGCAAAAGGTAACTTTCAGTTCAAGATGTGTTACAAAGCCTTTTTTGAAATGTAAACCCATTGGCCTAATGGTAAAGGTAAAGGTAAAGGCCCTCCCGTTGACCGTCGATTTGCTCGAGCGGGCCCAGTAACGTCTCCATTGGAGACTTTGTTGTTACTGTGTTTGGCATATCGAATACTCTCGTAGCTTGCAGGGCTCTCCAGAGGGGCGGAGGAATCAAACTCGGGTCGGCCATGTTGGCCACGTGTAAGGCGAACGCCCTACCCGCTGTGCTATCGCTCCAGCCCTTTGGCCTAATGAATTTTTCAAATTTATGTTTCTTGTGAAGCCATCAACAACAAAGTAAACTTTAGTAACCATCCTCATTCATGCTTTCTCCTTTCTCTTTCCTGTCTGAATAATGTTTAATACTTCTGTTTCTCCTTGGAGATGAACTTCCCAATTCCCTGCTATTTATTTGTTGTTCTTTTTGTTTATTCATATGGAAAAGGACTTTATCCCTCTTTCCACCCAGATATACAGGTATGGCTTCTTGTACTGTCTTTCCATCATTCTTTCCTTTGGGAATTCTCCTTTCATGCATCTTAACAGTCTTTTTCATTTGTATTTTTTCAGTACTACACTGTTTATGATAGAGCTTAGCCTTCAGGCCAATCATCATTTTTGCTTTTTTTTAAAGGCTCTTAAACCTCTTGATCTTCTTTCTCTTTTTCTCATGGAAATTCAAATAATATCCATAGTGCTTAAGGTGTTACTCAATACATTCAGTTTGTGGCTTTGTTATGGCTTCAGGACTTTCTGGTAGAGCTGCCCAAGTATCCAAAGTACTGAACTTTTGGCATTTGAAACTCATGAGCAACTAATGTTCTTTTTAAAGTTTATATGTTTTGGATAGTCATTTATTCTTTTCTTTAAATCAAAATACAAAAGAACTTATAAAACTCAAAACATCTTTTAGAAAGAAATAATTGAATATATAAAATAATAAAGATTTTTTTAAAAATCAGGGTAACAAAAATAAACTATATAAAAAACTAAGGTAAGAATTTGATAATATAAGCAATGAGTATCTTTGAGAATAAAAAAAGATCTAAAAAATCTAATTGCTAGAAAAAAGGAATTAGGACAGCTAATGGTGCTGTTCTAAGTATATCAGAAGGTCAAGTTGTAAATCTTCTCTCCTAGATTGTTTCTCTAATGCTCCATCTATCTTCATTGCCCTGGATTATCATACCGTTCCTCTGCATTCTCTGGGCTTACAAGTTTGGAGACTTACAAGTTTGAAGGTCATGGGGAATTAGCAGGTCTGGCTACTTAGACAAAAATAAAAAGCATAATTGTTGGGTTTTAAAAATACATAATTTTGTTCTACAGAATTAAAGCAAATCCTTTATCTTTGACTTTATAGAAAATTAAATGCATTCCTAGGTACTCACTAATTTAATCCTATGGAAAAAAATCTTCAGTGATACATAGAGGAATCTGACCTTCATGAAGAGCTCTAAGGTCCATGTTATGGCCTTCACTGTTGTTCTTGATTTTAGGAAAGTGAATTTACTACATCTCCACAAGACCTTCCTTCGCAGTACTTACTAACATACAAAGATCCTTTCTTATGTTAGTGACATTCCAACTTCTAAAGTCTGTTTTTAGCTTTGTTTGTAAGTTTTAAGCTATGCTGTTTGATTAGTTAAGATATTTTTATTCAAATGGATAAGAATTATAAATAATGAACTAAAGCATCTAATTTTGATAATTAAAATAACTATCAGGCCTTAAGTAAAAATTTACATCTGTAATCAAATATTATACATTTGATACACTTTAATCTTGTTTAAGTGATGATGATATTAAAACTTGAATTCGAAGATTTACTGTAGAAATATAAGCTATGCTTATTTATTGATGGTTTGATGCACTGTTTTCATGTATATACAAAATTTTCTTGGAAAGATAAATATTTTTGTGGTAAAAATAGACACTTTTTGCTGGAGATATAGTTTAAGTTGTAAAACACTTGGCTTGCATGTATGCCTTGCATTCACAGCTCATCAAAACATGAAACATTAAATTTCTGGATGCAAAGAGATAGCTTAATACGAGATAAAATCACATTATTCATTTATGTGAATTTACTAGATAATAAATATCAGCGATTGCTCTTTCATATACCTACTGATCCTCTCTACATCTTTTTAAGTGAAGTTTCTAGTTATATACTATCCCCATTCTTTGATGGAGTTATTAATTTGTTTTTTATTTTTATGAGTACTCTATCTTGGATATTAGTTCTTTATCTAATGTATTATTTGAAAATATTTTCTCATGACATGGAGAGTATCTTATTATGTTGCCTTGTGCACAAGACCAGGAGTAACATCTGAGTACCACCAAGTATGTTCCCCCCCACCACAACAAATCTCACATGCTCTGGACATATTCATTTCTAATTTATATTGATATTCATTGTTTCATTCACACAGATAAAATTTAAGGGATTCAATGGCTGGAGCAATAGTATAGTGGTCAGATCACTTACTTTGCATAAGGCTGACAAGTTTTCATTGTCATCACCATATCGTTGCCTCAAATATCCCCAGGAGTGATCTCTGAGCACATAACCAGAAGTTATCTGTGATGACTGCAGGGTGTGGCCCCAAACAAAAAGAAGGTAAGGAAGAAAGAAAAGGAGTGAGGGAGGGTGGGAAGAAGGGAGAAAGGGAGGAAGAAAGGAAGGAAGGGAGGAAGGGAGGGAGGGAGGGAGGAAGGGAGGAAGGGAAGGAGGAAGGAAGGAAGGAAGGAAGGAAGGAAGGAAGGAAGGAAGGAAGGAAGGAAGGAGTACAAAGCAGGAAGGAGGAAGAAAATGATAAACTTAAAGCAAAAAGTAATGACTTTTAATAAAAAATAGATCCAAAAGATTAATGAAACCAAGACCTGGTTCTCTGAAAAGATAAATAAGATCTACGAACACTACCAAGACTTTCACTGTCACTATTTCTGTCACTGTCCTCCTGTTGTTCATCGATTTGCTCCAGCAGACCCAGTAACATCTCCATTTTTGAGACTTGTTGTTACTGTGTTTTGCATATTGAATACAAAACAAGTAGCCAGCCAGGCTTTGCCACCAGGACTCTATTCTTGGTAGCTTACTGGGCTCTACAAGGGGGGCGGAGGAATAGAACCTGGCTTGACTGGGCTGGCCAAACGCCCTACTGCTGTGCTCCCCTAATAGACTGAATTAGAAATCTAAGGGGAGACTTCACAACAGATACAGTAGAAATGCAAAGGATCATCAGGGAATACTTTGAAAATCTTGATGCGATGGAATGAGAGAATCTAGAAGAAATAGATACATTTTTGAACTCTTCTAACTTCTCCAGGCTAAAACAAGAAAATACAGAATACTCCAACAAGACAATTACTGTAGAGGATATCTACATGCTAACCAAAAGGTTCCCCAAAACAAAAGACCAGGACAAGCTTGGTTCACTAGTGAGTCCTTCCAAACTTTTAAAGAAGACCTACTGCCAATTCTCTTCAGGCTCTTTCAGAAGGTGAAAGAAACAGAACTCCTCCCAGTTTCTATGAGACAAACATAACCCTGATACCCAAAGCAGACAAAGACAGCACAAAAAGGAAAACTACAGATCAAGATCCCTGATGAGATTCAATGCAAAGATCCTCACAACATGCCGGCAGAGTGAAAATAACAACACATCCAGAAGATCACACAACTTGACTGAGTAGGCCCTTTCCTGAGAAATTTGCCTGAGCCTGAAAATCTCCACACTCAGGTCTGGAGATGCAGTGCTGCTTTTCAGTCAGTGCTGGGGGCTGGGTACCACCATGTCCACTCCAGTAGCGCTAGGGGCTCCCAAGGTCACACCTGATGATGAGGAAGCAGTCTGCAACACCAGGCCTCTAACTCAGGGCCACTTCATGCTAGTATCAGGCCTTTTGAATTATCCTCGCCACACCCACCTCTTCCCCACCCCAGGCCCACATTTTTGTGTGTGTGTGATATTTATGTCTCTTATCTGCTTCTGATCTTGGAGATTTGCTAATTTATATGGTCTCTTTATTACATATGTAAATTATATTTATTGTAAATATTTAATCCTTTTTATCTATTTTTTATTTACTCATTAATATAAATACCTATCTAGGCAATCAATCCCCAATTCAATTTTTATAATGATTAATAAAAATACTTCCAAACTTATTTTGGTTCATAAACCAAACAAAGCAAGTAAGTTCACTTTCTTATTCAGCATGTTTATTTCACTCCTTATGGGGTAAAATTAAAGAACTCTTAAAACAAGGGGAGAACATAGAAGAAGATTTAGTGGTAGAATGAAAGAGACTGAAAATCACATCAGTGACCTTGAGGCCAAAGCACATGGCATCATGAATAAAGAAGAGGCAATAGAAAAGAGATTTTTGTAAAGAATGAATAAAATCCAAGCATTTAATGGGCAATGGCCAGAGGAACAATCTCTGCATCATCAGAATTCCGAAAGGAGAGGAGATAAAGGGGAGAACAGGTGCATAAGATCTACTGGCTGGGAACTTCCGCCTGGAAGGGACTCTGCACTTATCTAGGAGATCCAGAAGTGTCAAGCAAAATAAATTCCAATAGAACACATACTATAATTTTAATATTATAATTGTAATAGTGAGAATTAGAGAGAAAGAGAGTCCTTAAAGTGATAAGAAAGAAGCAAAACTCCTAACACAAGGGAAAATTCACATCGGATTTCTCAAATGAAACACTCCAAGTGAGAAGAGACAGGGCTGGAGTCAGAGTTATGCAAGAAAAAGATCTTAACCCTGTCCTATCTCTCTGACCTTGCTAATGTTTTTTGTTTTGTTTTGTTTTGTTTTGCTTTCTTGCTGTGTACCTAAGTTACAATGTTTCATGCAGACAAAAGTAATCACAATATATAAGGCAAACCAAATAGTGCCATTAAGAGTAAATTTTTTTTATTATTGATATATGATAAATTTATTATTGTTAGACAATTAAAACTACAAAGAAGAGAGAAACTATTATTTGCAGTAGCGAGATGATCAGATGAGATCACTACATTTAGTCAGTGCCTCATGTTAAATTAGGGATTTAAACAAAATGGACACTTTCAGAGTTTTTCAGTGCAACAAAGTCTAATAGGAGTTTCTTTTTAATATTAATACTTAATGTAGTCATATTTATAAATTTAATAGCAGTAAAATATTCATTTCAATATCCACATTCTCTGTTATGTACTAGTATGCAATGGAAAAATCTAAGAAATGAGATAGTTAAGAAAATTTGAAGGCACAAAAGTTAAATAAAAATTCCATAGTCATGATTCGGAAAAATTAAAATTGTTACATGGTTCTATTTCCCAATTTATTTTACCTTCCAGACTAGCATTCTATTATAAAGCATAGTTTAGTTTTTGTTTTTCACTTTTGTGGTGCCTGGAGTCAAAGTCAGGCCTCACACACGTAAGGCAGGAATTCTACTACCTAGTCACATCCCCTACCCTAAAGCAGTTGAAATTTTAGAGCGTACATTTCAAAGTGTAGAAATTTCAGAGCTTACGTTTCATGAAGTCACATGATTTCAAGCCTTAATTTTAATTTACAGTTGTGTTAATTTGTAGAAATCTTCTAAGCCTCATCTCAGATATTGTAAGTATTAAGAGATACAATGATATAGAACATTAAAATCCTAGTATGCTATTTTTAATATAATGCTTTTGTTGTTAAATGTGAGAAAAGTTCTCCTAAAAATGTTACTATAAGGGGTTGGGCTAACGTTCAGAAATATGGTGGAGTTTACCTAAGCAAAGATAAGAAGAAATAAAAGCATGTGGGTGAACAGAAAAGAGTCGGAAAATTATACACCTAAAACAAACATAAGAGTGTAGATGAATATTTGATCAATTAAAAGAACAACCCCCAGATAAGTAGCATCTGGTAATTTCCCCTAGAATAAATTTTATTTTGATTATGAGGATTCTTTCAATATGCATTTAATTGCCTAGAGAAACACATACCAGTATGAAGTCTATCATATTTTTTTTAATCGGGGGCCACACCACACAGTTCTCAAGGCTTACTCTGGCTCTGTACTCAGGAATCACTTCTTGGAGGTATTCGGGGACCATATATGGCATCAGCATTTGAATCAAGGTTGGCTACATGGTATTATTTTAGTCCCCCATGCTCACTATTTTTAAGTTTACATAAGAGTCTGAGGACTGAAATCATTTCGAGAAGCTGTAATCATGAAGCAAAGTAGCACTATCAGGAACATCCTAAAGTATAGAGAGAATGGGTAAATGATAGACCAAACTCTCTCTTATAATTTTCCATTTTTTGGTGCCTTTAAAAATCCAGTAAGAAATTATAAGACAACAAAAATGTTTCATAGAGCTCAATCTTATAGAATAGAGAAAGAAAAAAATTATAAAATAGGACACAGAGGACAAAACAAGTAGAAAGAATGGGATGAAAGGAAATTAAATGGAGCTGGTGTCAATGAGTCTGGAAGTGGGAATCAATACTAGAAGTTTTTACAGAATCACAAACAGATGATTTAATGAATATGTCAGAAGACTCTACCAATACATGACTGAATATTTGACTGGAAATCAATGTCACTGAGTTGTTTGCTAGTCATGTTATAAAAGAACTGAAAATAATTTGTCAAAATATTATAATACAATTTAAAAATTATATGTGTATAAAGAATATTAAATATTTCAGTGATATACACATGAGAGATACATTATAATAAATTAATATAAATATTAGAAATTAATATTTCTAATCTTGAAAACAAAGGTGAATGACAAAATTATTTACCAAAGAACAGTATGACAAGAGTAGAGAGAAAGACTGGAGATAAATGTAAGAGTCAGTAAGTTATATCATTTATTTTTATATGACCGTTAGACTCTAGTTTGCTAAACTCTCTGCAATGACTTGAAGTAATTCTCCTCTAAATTTACAGTATTATCAGGTTATATGGAAAAAGTGAACAGTATACAGGTCCACTGTGGATCATCATAATTTCAGACTAGTGACCACTTTCCATGGGAAAAAATAAATCTCTGCAGTAATAGTTGATGCCTGAGAGGAATGACTACAGAGAAAACACTCCTGTACACACACACACAGGAACACACGCAAACACACACACACAAACATACACACACACACACATTAGTCCAATGTCTCAGGTTTGGTAACAACAACTTCAAAGAACTTTTTAATGTCATATCATTAGATATGATTTTATAACATTTGACAGCTATGTTGCATTCAGCAATATGATAAAAATAGCAAATTAGTCAGGTCAAATAATGTTTCTATTCATATGTTTGAAGTTTCTGTATCATTTCTGTGACTATCTTATGCCTTAGAGCTATGTTTTCCATTTGATATGATAAAATATCTTTAATATACTTGCATATATTTCCCATATCTATGGATACTTAATTATCATTTTGGTTTCTAGCACCATACATATAGGTGCTCAAGACTTACTTGCATTTGGCAGGGATGGTGGGTCCCAAGCTGGGAATGAATCCTACTTGGTCATGGTGTATAAATTCAAGGGTCTTGACAATGTAAGAGTGGTTCAACATATGCAAGGCAATCAATGTAATACACCATATAAGGAAAAACAAAAAAATTATATGATTCCTTCAATAGATGCACGGTAAGCACCCATTCATAATAATAACTGTTAATAAAATATGAAAATATTCCCAGGAACCAGGTGAGACAGAAGAAGCTGCACGGACACTGGGCAAATTAATAGGAGGCAATTGCACAGGATTTAAATCCATGGATCTCTTCTAAACCTCACCCACAGGTTACAAAGGTGAAAGTTGTGTTTTTTTTTTCAGTAGGTAGCCTCTAACGTGGCCACACTTATACTCCCTCCGTATAACTCATAAGATTCATCTCCAAAGTAACTCCACATAGTTACAAAGGAATGAAAGGAAAATCCTAGATCACTACCCTCAGACTTCACTAGGCACTAAGGGAAGACAGCTCAGGAACCCACCCCAAGGTAGGGAGGAAGATAGGAGTCCTGAAGTCTCAACATGGAATATCCACATACACAATTTCTCTGATAAAGAATTCAGAGATGATATGGTGAGGATGTCCAATGAGCTCACAGTGGAACAGACATCCGATAAAATACAGGAAGATGTGAGGGCAACAGTGGAATGAATAGTCAATAAGATACAGGAGGAAATGAGAGCAGAAATAAGAAAACTACAAACAGAAATGCCATCAGTTAAAAACTCAGTAGATGAAATAAAAAGCTCAATGGTTGCCCTCAACAGTAAAATGGCAATAGTCAAAGACAGAATCAGTCAGCTTGAAGATGCAATCCAGTAAGTATACAGGCAACAAAAGAAGATGGAAAAAGACCTTAGAACAGCACAAGGTCAGGTAAGAGATGTAGCACTGCACTTTGCACTGACCTCCCATTGTTCATCGATTTGCTTGAGTGGGCACCAATCACATTTCCATTGTGAGACTTGTTGTTACTGTTTTTGACATATAGAACACACCATGGGGAGCTTTCCAGGCTCTGCCATGCAGGTGGGATGCTCTCTGTAGCTTGCTGAGCTCTCCGAGATGGAGGCAGGAAATGAACCTGGGTCAGCCACATGCAAAGCAAACGCCCTACCAGCTGTGCTATCACTCCAGCCCCAAGTAAGAAATGAATGGGATGAATTCAAGAGGAACAGCAAAAGAATCATTGGAGTCCCAGAGTAATAAGCAGGCAACTCCAATGAAGTAATAACAGTTCAAGAAATCATCGCTGTAAAGTTCCCAAAGCTGGAAAAGCCAGGAATCCAGATCCAAGAAGCCCAAAGGGTGCCACTTAAAAGAAATCCCAATGAAAAGATCTCAAGACATATCCTAATAAGAACATCAAATATCATAGATAGACACAACACTGAAAGCAGCAAGATCAAAGAAGGAAATTACATACAAATAATCATACCTTAGATTTACAGCAGATTTATCGTATGAAATTCTCCAGGCCTGAGGTCAGTGGTGGGATATAGTTAAAAATTTAATGAAATGAATGCCTCACTAAGAATACTTTACCTAGCCAGATTCTCATTCATATTTGAAGGAATCATACTTAACTTCATGGATGGACTTTCCTTACCATAGGTAAAGCCATTTACCATAAGCCCATAGTGAACTTTATACTCTAATGAAGAACAGGTTTAAGATCAGTCACACGATAAGATTACCCACTCTTACCAGTAGTGCTCAGCTTAGTATTGGAAGTCCTCACCAGAGAAATTAGGCAAGAATAAAACAGGACACCCAGATAGAAAAAGAAGTCAAGCTCTCACAAATAACAAAAATAAACTATACTTAGAAAGCCCTAACGACTCTTAAAAAAAAAAAAAAACTATACTTAGAAAGCCCTAACAACTCTTAAAAAAAAGTCCTGGAAATGATAAATTTGTATAGTAAAGTGGCAGATTATGAAATCAGCATGTAAAGTCCACAGCTTTCCATATGCGAATAGAGAAACACAAAGGAGAGATTTTTTTCAAAATAATTTTTACAGTAAAGGCCCTCGCGTTGATCATCGATTTTCTCGAGCGGGCCCAGTAACGTCTCCATTGGAGACTTTGTTGTTACTGTGTCTGGCATATCGAATACTTCACGGGGAGCTTGCCAGGCTCTGCCCTGCGGGCGAGATACTCTCGGTAGCTGGCCGGGCTCTCCGAGAGGGGCGGAGGAATCGAACTCAGGTCGGCCATGTTGGCTGCGTGTAAGGCAAACGCCCTACCGCTGTGCTATCGCTCGTGTCTGAGAAAAATAAGTACCAAATACATAGGAATCAGCTTAAAAAGAGAGGTTAAAGACCTATTCAAAGAAAACGACATGACACAAGACGTTAGTTAGAGAAATAAAAGTATACTTGGAGAAATGGAAGCACACCCCCTGCTCTTGGATGGGGAGCAAAATGACAATAGTCCTCAAAACTTTGTATAGATTCAATATATATGACAATATATATACCACAATATCAAACTGTACTACAAAATGGTAGTAATTAAAACAGTTTGGTACTGGAATAAAAACAGACTCTCAGATCAATGGAATAATATTTAAAATGTAGAGACAGATCCTCAGGTACAAAATCAGTTAATTTTTGAAAAAGGAGTGAAAAGCATAAAATAGAACAAGGAAATCCTCTTCAATAAATGATTTTGGTAAAACTGGTCAGCCATATGCAAAAAAAAAAAAACCAGTAAACTCAGAATCCCTTTGTAACACTTTGCACAAAATTCAGATTCAAATGGATTAAAGACCTCATTATCAAACAATAGTCCATAAGGTACATAGAGGAACTGAAAGTAAATTATGAATAATTTTGTAAGACATGGTGATTTAATATATTTTAAGAAAAATAACTATGTGACAAAAATATTATGCAAAAGCTAAAGAGAAAATAACACTTAAATTTCATCAGTACTGTGAGACCAGACCAATAGTACAGCGAGTAGGGCATTTGCCTTGACATGGCTGACCTGAGTTTGATCCGTGGCATCCCATATGGTCTCCCCAGCACCACCAAGAGTAATTTCTGAATGCAGAGCCAGAAGTAACCCTGAGCATCACTGGGTGTGACACAAAAAGAAAAAAAATCATCAATACTGCATTATTTCCATAAATTAAGTTGCATAAAAAATGTATACTGACTTTTTCTTAAGTTTTCTAAAAACAGTCTTGTTCTCGATATTTCATTCACTCTCAACAGAATGACCATCTCTGAATGCAACAGTTATATATACCTAGGTCGAGAAGTCAACATGATGAATCACCTGGCACCTGAGTTACACAGGAGGAAGAGAGCAGCTTGGAATGCCTTCAAGAGTGTTGAAGAAATAACTAAGAGGACAAAGAACCTCCAGCTCCGAGCACATCTCTTCGATTGCACTGTTTTTCCTGCATTAACATATGCCTCAGAGACCTGGGCCCTCCGAAAACAGGATGAGAACACTATTCAGGTATCTCAAAGAAGAATCAAAAGAGCTATGTTTGGAGTATCATGCTTCACTCAAATGAGAGAATCTGGAGTTCTGATCTCCATCAACGCTCAAGAATCAGGGATGCTGTCTCATTTGCCAAGGCATCAAAAATCAGATGGGCTGGACACATAATGAGGTTTGGAGACGACCTCTGGACTAGAGCCATTACTGACTGGATTCCATGGGACGTCAAAAGATCACGTGGATGCCCACCTACGAGATGATCAGACTTTTTCGTCAAGACCCTGAACGATCAGTTTGAGGCTCTTCATGTTCCTAGAACTGGCAGATGCCATTGGGCTATACTAGCACGCAACAGGGATGAATGGAGACGTTCCTGGCGCCTGCTCGAGCAAATTTATGAGTAACAGGGAATCAAGTGATCAAGTGATCAATAACTTTATTTTCTTAATTTTTATTGGAACCCATACACTTAAAGTGGCAGAATTTATGAGATTTATAAATGTTAGTGATAGACTTTCTTAATTTAATTGAGCAGAATACCTAGTCAAATGAGTGAGCAGTTCAATGTGTTGATCTATGGATGTGGGAATCTCAGACACTGACATGAAGGTGATTACCTGTATGACCCTAGTAGTAATGAAGACCTGCAGTTCCACACTTAGTGGACCTAGGTAGGCATCCAGAATTACACTCAGAGCTTCCTTTGGGACTTCAATTAGTGCTTAGGATCAAAATGTGCAAGAAATGCATCATAACGCCTGTACTTTCTCTCTGCCCCTGATTTCTATTCTTAAACTACATTTCTTGAATCCAGGGAAAGTCCAGGAACACAATGAGGCATATATAAAATAATTGGTACTTCTGTGTTACTTGTAAGTCCTTAAAAGTGCACTTAACTTTTCTTACTTTTGTGGGCCTCATCTGTCAAGTCAAAGTGTTAATAACTGCACTATTTCTCTTATTAACATATCGTGAGGAGCAAATGACTATCAGAGATCGAGGTTTCATTCCAAAAGTGTCACGAACTGATTTTGTCAATACCATTTTTATTAAATGTGGAAATTAGACTGAGTTTACATTTACACTGTGCCCTTTTAAAATGAGTTATTTTTAGAGGAAAATATCTGATCTTATATGTGGATTGTGCATTTTATCTTGAAAGTAAATATTATTGTATTGACCTACTTCTTTCAAATTTCCTTTTGTAATATCTGTTTCACCTGGGACTTTAAAAAGATAAAAGTGTTTCTTTGAAAAATCAAATCCTTGGAGAGGGGTGGATTAGCCCAGGACCCACCCAAACAGAGCCCTGGGAGCCACTTGCTCCCATGCTGCAAAATTGCTGCCGTTTCTCTGACCGGACTCCATCGTCTCTGGACCAAGTCTCACGCAGAAAAATCACCCTGCTGAAAATTTGGGTATGTGGGTATTTGTGACTGAAATCTCCTGACTTTCTCAGGGTCAGGATGGGCTACCTTCACTCATCCCCCTGTACTTCCAGAAGTCCAGGCAGTCAGGTCCACACTTCAAAGCTGCTGCCCAGTTAAAAACTTTAACTCCAGCTCTGTCGCCCAGTTAAAAATTCTGAACTTCCTAGAGTGACATCTCCAAACTCTCCGTTACTAATATTCCAGTAGTAGCTCTCCAGATTGGATAGACATAACATAGAAAGCAACCAATGTGGACTATCCAAACAGAAAGCTGTAACATTTTAGAAATCCCTCATACAAGAACTTAATGTCTCCATGGTGAATAATTACAATTTACACTGTCTTCTAAGGAAATATTTTTTGATCATTATGTTAGCAAATTATTGATAACAACCAATATAAAATAAATTATTGTGGGCCTCTTATGGAGGTAGGCTTGAGGGGTGGTTGCAAAAATTGGCAACAATGGTAGAGAGAAGAAGAAAATTGTGGTGAAAGTCTTTAAGAAATCATCATGAACAAGTTTGTAAACTACAAACTTAAAGAAGATGTAGGGGGTGGAAGTTATGTAAGTAAGCCTTTCCTATTTCATGCAAACTCCAAAATGTATTAGCACAAAATTTCTTTAAAAGCTTTATTCATGATAGGTAAGGAATGATTATTACCATAATGTTATCCAAATACAAAATAAAATTTAATGCAATCTATCTTGATTTCAGAGTTGAAAACTTACTTATGCAAATGAGAAGAATAATTTTATTACATTGTATTAAAGGGTTTATTTTCTTTGCTTACATAATTTAAAATCATCTAGCAATCACAAATTTGGCTCTTACTGATATATTTTCGGATCATTCTAGTTGCCATTTCTTAAAGTTTTATTGGAACAAATAATATAAAGTAAATTTACTTTGTGCCTAAGAGGGCAAGTTGGAATTTGGAGGGAAAATGGGAACATTGGTGGAGGGAAGATCACATTGGTGGTGTTGAAACAGTAAATGACTGAAAAAACTGTATAATGAATAACATTGTAAATCATGGTGTTTTTAATAAAAGCAAAATGTTAGCGTAATTAATAAAAATCAAATCCTATTAGGAGAAAATATAGCATTTTATTCATTTAATATTTTGTAGACAGCAATTATCTCTTAAATAAAGTTCTGCTAATAACACCACTGATGTAGTTCTATAATTATTTTTGTATGTTTTTCACAAAATATTAGACATAGCATAGTAATTTCCTGTAACTTTATAATAATAGTTAAAAATATCTAGTTTTAAATCATATTGAAAATTGTTGAAAACATACTAACTAAAGAAACTAAAGCTAAAAAGTTTAAGTGCTCTTTTAACATTTCACACTTAATATTTGGCAGAACTAAAACTATAAATCATTCTTTAATATAACACAGGATTTGCTAAGTAGCACATTTGTGAAGACTTCACAAGGAAAAAAGCTGAATTTAGTTTTAAAATCTAATATTCAAAAAGGTTCAAAAAGATCAAAATATCTTATGTATTGATTTTATTTGAGAAAAGTTAAGAAACAAAAAAAAAATTCTAGGGACTGGAGTGATAGCACAGTAGGTAGGGCATTTGCCTTGCATGTGGCCAACCTGGGTTTGATTTCTCCATCTCTCTCGAAGAGCTAGGCAAGCTACCAAGAGTATCCCACCCTCAAGGCAAAGCCTGGCAAGCTCCCCATCACATATTTGATATGCCAAAAACAGTAACAACAAGTATCACAATAGAGACATTACTGGTGCCCACTTGAGCAAATCAATGAACAATAAAAAGACAGTGCTAATATTCAAAAAGATAACTAAATTGGTTAGGAGCAGATTTCAGTATTCAGATAGTATCAGTTTTCTCTAAGTTCTGCGAAGTAGCTGAGTGAAATCCTGTCTGATTTTAAAAGACAAAAATGGCATCAAAATTCTTTGAAATTGAAACTGTATAGTTTGTAATTTTTTTTTTTTTTTTTGCTTTTTGGGTCACACCCGGCGATGCTCAGGGGTTACTCCTGGCGGTGCTCGGGGGACCATATGGGATGCTGGGAATCGAACCTGTGTCGACCATGTTGGCTGTGTGCAAGGCAAACGCCCTACCCCCTGTGCTATTGCTCCAGCCCCATAGTTTGTAATATTTTCTACTATAATTTTAGCTTTTTCTTTTTTTGCTTTTTTATTACACCCAGCAATGCACAGGAGTTACTCCTGGCTCTGCACTAAGGAATTACTCTTGGCGGTACTTGGGGGACCATATGAGGTGCTGGGAATTGAACACGGGTCGGCCTTGTGCAAGGCAAAGGCCCTACCCGCTGTGCTATCACTCCAGCCGCTAAACTATTTTTGTTTCTTAACTTTTCTCAAATAGAATCAATATATGATATATTTTTATAGAGTACTTTTTCTTTTTCTTGTGGAAACCATTGTTCATATGCCATGAAATCGTGTTGGTAAAAACATGAACATCTAATAAAAAAATATCTAAAAAGGACTTGCGTTTAATCTTCCAAAATAAGAATTAGGTACTTATGTATCAAACTATATTGGATAACTACTAGATAGTGTATATAAATATAGTGTGAAAGTAAGCAAAAAAAGGGGGGGGGAATAAACCTTTAATTTTTATACATTGCCTTTGATAGATGAGAAAAAATCTCAACAAAAGTACAAAATATTTTAGTTGACTTTATTTTGTTATAAGAAGGCATAAAACTGAGCTAAGAATTCTGAGCAATAAGATAGTGAGTTGGGCATTTTCCTTGCATGTGGACAACTGGGTTTGATTTCCTGCACCATGTACAGTCCCTGGAGCCCTGCTGGAAGCAATTCCTGAGCACAGAGCCAGAAAGAACCCCTGAGCACTGCTAAATGTGTCCCCTCTCCTCAAACAAGAAGGAACAACCCCCCCCCCCCCCATAAACGCTGAACTAAAATGTATCATTAGTTTCTAGCAAATAAAATAGCACAGTGGTAGGGCGTTTGCCTTTCGCACAGCCAGCCTGGACGAGCCAGGTTCGATTCCTCCACCCGTCTCAGACAGCCCCGCAAGCTTCCCCCTTACGTATTCGATATGCCAAACACAGTAACAACAAGTTTCATAATGGAAATGTTACTGGGCCCGCTCGAGCAAATCGATGAAGAACAGGAGGACTCTCTTCTCTCTCTCTTCATTATCAGATCTATATTTAATGACCAACAAATTGAAAATCATGTAAGAACTACCATGTCCTATGAGGAAATGGTGTCAGCAACTTTAGTAAGGACTTGATCCCTAAGGTAAATGAAAGCCCCGAGAGCTTGAAAAGCCAAATTTCTTGCATGAAACATTATGTCTGGTATCATAGCTGTCTTTCCTCCTACCAAACATGTAAACCACTAGATTTTACTCTAAAAAAGAGTGCAAAATATGTGCATGCTGAGGAGTTCTCACTGGGTTTAAGCAAAAAAACAAAAAAAAAAGATTTTCAACATCTTTTAAAAAATCCTTTATGAAACTAGATATTTAAGTTCTATTTTGTAAGATTGTAATCATCCACTTATTCGAGAAATGCCATGTGCTAGATTGCTTTGAGCATGACCACTCAAAGCAAAGTTTCTGCCTAACTTTATCTCTTTTCCTTACATCTTTGTTTTGGCTTATTTTCAATTCAGTGTCAAGCCCTATATTTTTATGGAGAATTGATTTCTTTAAAAATAGATTGCTTGGGCTTTCCTTACTGATTTTAAGACTGTGCTTAAGGATACTGTACCCTCTGTGGTTCAGTGTCCTTTACCCAAGGACACACTTGATCAATTTGTGATTTAGTTCTGTTCAAGAAAGAAATAATCTTTATGGATGGAGGTGCATGCTTTCAGTTGTCACAAGATGAAAGCTGTGTTTCTTTCTTTCTTTTTAAAATCTTGGCTGAACAAAAACAGCATCAAATTTATTCACTGAACACTGTAATTCATTTCTGGTCCTGCAGCCATTTCACTTTTTTCTACTGACTTTTCAGGCACCATCTAGTTTTATACTTAAAATAGACAATTTTGAGCTCTTATTAAATCTGTAAAATTCCTCAGGAGTTTCTTCTAAAACCATTTATCTGTCACTTTCTTTGCTTTTCATTGCAAGTCCAACACCAGATGGATAGTAAGCCTTCTTGATATAGAGAAAAAGGTAATGCATTAGGAGGTCCTAGAGAGTGTCTGGTATGAGATAAACTAGACTATGTTTAATCCAGAATTCAGTAATCTTGGTACACCTTTCCCTTCTTCCTTTGTTCTGACTGTAACGATTGATTCAGTTTCTGGAATTAGTGTACCATGTTTATTGCTTGCAATAGATACCTACTCTAAACAGAACAGTTGTTGTTAGAACTCTGATAACAGGTGTAATACCAAATCATCTTTTTGTACGATGAGTATTCTGTGCACCTACTTGGTATGGACACAAAGGTGCTAAGGTACACGTGAGACTCTACACAATCTGAGAGTTCATCCAGATTTTTGAGAAGTTGAGGTTTTCAGGCTGAGATAAAAACCTCATAGGTTATGTTATTTGCAGAGAAAAAAAGTTAGACCCCACCTCCAGCCATGGCATAGTTCCTTGTCTTTACCACAGAAAGAAAATAAAAATGAAAGCATTCAAGCAGAAGAAAGTGGAATAAATGGTAGAGAATATTCAAGGAAGAACATGGACTTCTCTAGAAAAAGGAAAACAATAACTCAAAAGAGTCGTATTGAAAGAATATAGTACACACAGAAATAGGAATTGTAGATATTTCTAAGATAGAATGCCCTGAGTTGCTTTGGATAGCTGATTATATAAGATTTTATTTTTCCTAAGATGCTCCAGGAACTCTGGATTTCTTTTCATCAAATCTATGCACAGTCAGGGATTAACTTTGTCCTGAGAATCTTTTCTCCTTTTCTGACTATATCTTGTCATTCCAAATATTTCTTAGTTTGGAAATAAATTTTGCCTAAAATTTGCCTCATGGTGACTGCCTATTTCATTGTCATCTCTATTGTTGCTATCCCTCCATTAAAAGCCCTCGTGGTACTAACTATAACATGGATAAATAATTATATCCAACATCTTGCTTCCATCTTGTATTTCTTCCATAGAGAAGACATAGTAAAATCTATAATGCATTAAATCTGATATTTTCTCGTAAAAGAGAAAACTAAACTCTTGTTAGTCTTCTACCATGCTTAGAAAAAAATCAAATGTCCCCCTAAATTTATAAAATTATATAGTTATAGGATATGGCCGGGTTAAGTCTCCATCAAGATCTCTTAGCTTCTGTATACTATGAATAATTCATTCTTGTCACCTGACCTTTGGATATTTATTGAATTAGTCAGGCAAGCTCTTAGAGTATATTTGCACTGCATATTTCTTCTTCTTGGTGTTTGTATTCACAGAAGTCTTTTTGTTTTTCTGCTTTTAAGCATTAAGATCAAATGTTACCACCTCCAAGAAGTTGTCATGAAAAAAACATTGAAAATACCTCACATTAACAATATATTTCCTTGAGTTCATTTGTTGCATGTTAATTATTATCACCTGTTAAAACAATCAGCAAACAAGAAATAAGATGGATTTTGCTTAAAATACATCAGTTCATAAAAAGTTTAATCTTTCATTCCTGGCATTCTAAAATTAAAACCAAGAAATAGATACATTTCAAAAGTTTATATTGGCATTGAGAGGACACAAAATATTACCAACATGACCTACACATGTTTAGGTGGCGTTGTGTGAGAGTATTTAACATATTTAATATAAAATTCACTATCTGGGAAACTTTAGGTGATAACTTTGAAGTAGAACAAAAAATATATCAAAGAGAATCCTGCTCACGACCTCAGCCCAGTAATGTCTAAGGAGACCTAAATGACTACACTAACATAAATATCCTGAATTGAATCCTAGGTCAGAAAGAGGGTACTGGGGAAAAAAACAAGATTGAGGACGTAGGAGAAGTATATGGGATTTTAGTTGCCAGTCTCTCTTGGCTCATTTAATGAGTCAATATGACAAAACACTTAAATTTTGTATTGCAAAACATTGCAAATATTTTCTAAATTATTATGTGGATACTGCTAAGTATTTGCATACATAAGGTGTTGGTGTTAAGAGAGACTGGGTGTGATGTACGTGGCAAACCTACCACATACCTAGTTTCACAACTTTTCTGTACCTCTAAAAAAGTTTATATTATAAAGTGAAAGGAGCAAGGATGTAGCTCTATCAAAAAGTTCATGCTTTTTATGCAAGAGGAGTGGGCATGAATACCAGCACCACAAAAATAAGTAAGTAATAAAACGTCTGGGCTGGAGAGATAGTGCCGAGAGTGAGGTATTTTCACTGCATGTGATCAACCCAGGTTTCATCGCTAGCACCTAATAAGGTCCCCAGATCCCCACCGAAGTGATCCCTGAGCACAGAGCCAGGAGTAAAGTGATCCCCGAGCACTGCCAGGTGTGGCACAAAATACAAAAATAAAACATAAAGCTACTTTCTTGGAAAAATTTTATAAAGACAAGAAAATACCACGTTCACAGAACAGAAAATATGGGTGGTCTCTTTATTCATCCAAAGTTCCCAGGTAGGTTCTTTTTTTTTTTCCTCCTGCAATATTTTTGTGGGTTGTTTTATTTTTTTTTAATTTTTCTTAGCAATCACCATGAGGTACAGTTGTAGACTAACAAATTTTTGTGCTTGGGTTTCAATTATACAATGATCAAATACCCATCCCTCCACCAGTGCCCATTTTCCACCACCACGGGTCCCAGTATCCCTCCCACCCCCCATCCCCCCACCCCCCCTGCCCAGGTAGGTTCTTAAATAAAGATGAATAATAAAGGTGCTCAGATTCAGGGTTAGAAATGAGGGAATGGGGTGTGGGGGGAAGGAAAACAGAAGAGAGACTCCTCAGGCAAGAAGCAATGTAGTACAGGACTTTCAAGTGTGGCTCAGTTTGTGGTGTTTTCATAGGAAAACTGGATTTTTGCATTTCTTTTTTGTTTTCCTTTCTTTATTGTTTTGTTGTTGTTGAATCACCCTGAGATACACAGTTGCAAACGCTGATCAGGCTTCATTCAGACAATGTTCCATCACCCATCCCTCCACCAGTGTACATTTCCCAAGTTTTCCTGTTTCTTATCAAACAAAATCTCAGCACTTTCCTGTTTCACACAGAGGTCTTGCTAATTTAGGGCTCATTTGTGGTGTTAAGATAAATTAACATCTTTTATTCAGACTTAGGCTGGTGGGGACTGTCTCTTTAGTTCAGACAGTTTAGTTTATATATTTTACCATATGCCCAGGTATTGTTTCTTTTCTTGTCTTTCCAAGGTCTGGGTCAGAATTTATAGTCTTGGAAAATTATAAACTTCTCACTCTCAAAAGGAGTCCAGGAATTTGTGGGGATATTTAAAATGTAGAGTGAGGACAGCTAAAATGAAGACCTGGCAAGGGGAATCTGAGGTTTCCTCTTTCATTATTAAGATGTTGTTATTAAGACATCATTAAAATGACTATCAAAAGCTATCTCAATTCTAATAAGATTTGATCTACAAAAATTGTGAGACTGATTCTAAAATTCACTCTAACAGTCAGGGGACCTAGGGTAATCAAAACAACTTTGAAAAATAAGTGCAGAGATTGAGGAATCACCCTAAGTGATTTCAAAAGTTATTATCAAGACAATAGAATACTGTGTATTACTATACAAACATTTGGCTACATCTTGTAGCCAAATAAGTTACAAGAGACTATGAAGTGCACAAATCCTATCGTCCTGTTATATCTGGTTGTAGCAGACCACTGATGCTGTAACTTTTATAGGACAATAAGCTCCATGTCAGGAAGATTGTCTTACTTAATGGAGTGGAGGAATCTGAGACGGAGTCATCAACACTTTTATTGGCTCTTGTTAAATCTACAATACCCAGTTTGCATTCATACTAACCCTCATAACCAGTCTTTCATTGGTCTCCTTACAGAAAGAAATGTGCTCACACCCCTATACTGCTTTCTGGGTGCCGTTGAGGGAATGGGGTGTTCACTGACTAGGATTCTGTGTTCTCTTTTGATACTCCGTTTCAAGGGTTAGGAACTTGCATTTACAGCCCATACACTACTGCCATCTAGTGGGAACACTATGCAAGTAGCCAGAGCTCTGTTTTTTTAGGCTTCATTCCAAATCCCTCCACAAACAGTTGGTCAACAACATAAATCAGATCTGGTAAGTATTGTAAACCATGGTGCCCACAATAATTTTTTTTAATCAGGTTTGACATGTGGGAGGGAAAGGGCCTGTGGAGAGAAGGCAGAGTCTATATTAAAGTGGAATCAAGAACTTAGATGCAATCAGGAAAAGAGCAACTCTTTAAAATAAGAAGAGTTCTGAGGAAGGGGAAACAAAGAGATTGGGGGGTTTGGCGATGAAGAACTGTAAATAGTGGAGAGCAAGAGTAATAATTACAAAGCTGTCATTCTTCGTGAAAAAGACGGCATTCCGAAAGTGGGCCTATTTCAGATTCACAAATAAATCACAAAGAGTTGACAAAACCTTAATGACTTTAAAGTGAGACACAACACTCCTCACTAACATTCTCCTAAAGAAATATTTTTTGATCATTCTCTTAGCAAATCATTGATACAAAGAAATATCAAATGAATGATTGAGGGCCTGCTATAGGGGCAGGCTTAAGGGGTGGTTGGAAAGATTGGAGACAATGGTCGAGGGAAGATGTAATGGTGGTGGGTTGGTGTTGGAATATTGAATGCCTCTGCCAAACCATCATGAACAAATCCATAAACCACAGCACAAAGGCAAAATGAATTAATTAAATGGCAAAAATAATATTTTTAATTAAGAAAAAAGAAATAAGAAGACCTTCTTGGACAATGACCAGAAGGGACAGAGAAACAGGAAGTTGTTCTAAGATAGTTAAATAAAAGTTCATGGCTGGAGCGATAGTACCACGGGCAAGGCATTTGCCTTTCACCAGGCCGACCTGGGTTTGATCCTGGGCATCCCATATGGTCCCCACCTCAGGAGTAATCCCTGAGAGTAAAGCCGGGACTAAACCCTAAGCACTGCCAACAAAACAAAACCTTAAATTAGAAGATCACCTGAGGATTATTCATAAGCAATACAAAATAAATTATTTAGTCCTGGTTTGGGGGCAGGGTTTGGGGGTCTGTGTGGAAACATTCAAAATATGGTGGAGGGTAGGTGTAATGGTGGTGGGATTGGTGTTGGAATATTACATGTATCAAATTATTGTGAACAACTTTACAAAAGTAAAATTAAATTTAAAAAATAGATACATAAAATAAAACATTGTTAAGAAAAAAGAAAGATCAGCTGAGAACCCTCAGTAATAAACTGGGGGATCTGAAATAAAAATTCAAAGTGCCTATGGTTCATTTTTGGTTTTATTTTCAATTTCAAAGCTCACTAGTAAGGAATCCTTTCCTAAATTAACTTAGGATCAGTCCTTTTCTCATCCTAAAAAAAGTTGGATAATTTAAAAGCCAACTTTCCAATTGCCTACATCTTCCAGGTTGTTTATAGTTCAGTCACAAAACTAATCAGATTCCTTTGCCTTTAATTCTGTTTGGACATTCCTTCCAATTCCTCGAGTTTTGTCGGGGGGGGTTGTTGTTGGTAGTGATGGTGGTGTTTTGTTGAGGGGGCCACATCTGGCATTGCTCAGAGTTTGCTCCTGACTCTGCACCCAGGGATCAGTGGCTTTACTCAGGGAAACTTATGGTGTGCCAAGAATCAAACCCAGATCCTCTGGGTGCATGGTAAAAGCTCTCGCTCCAGCCCAGTCCTGCAAGTTTTATAGAGATCATGCTCTCCACAAATTTAAGGCAGAGGAAGATTTGTGGAGATGTGGGCACAATATATGCCACTTTCCTTTGGAACAAGCAATACCTGAGAACATAACCAAGAGCCATGGGATGCAGCTGGAATTGAGAGTCTGAAGTGGCTGACTCAAGTGCTTAAGAATCTTTACCTTTTGGGGATACTGGAAACATTAGTGGTGGAGAATGGGCACAGGTGGAAGGATGGGTACTCGATCATTGTATGACTGAAACGTAAGCACAAAGTTTGTAAGTCTGTAACTGCATCTCACGGTGATTCATTAAAAAAATTTAAATAAGAAAAAAAAGAAGAATCTTCACCTTTTGGGCCGGAGTGAAACCTGGAGGGCGTTTACCTTGCACGCGGCCTTTACCTTGCAGGCAGACAACCCAGGTTGGATTTCCGGCATCCCATATAGTCCCCCGAGCACTGCCAGGAGTGATTCCTAAGTGCAGAGCCAGGAGTAACCTCTGAGCATCACCACGTATGACCCCCCAAAAATCTTTACCTTTCGTTTTTTGGCTTCGGAACCACACCCAGCAGTGCTCTAGACTTACTCCTGGCTCTATTCTGAGATCACTCTTGGTGGTGCTCAGGTGACCACATGGGGTCTAAGCCACATTGGCTGTGTGCAAGGCAAGCACCCTACTTGCTGTCCATTCGCTCCAGCCCCTATCATTTTTCTGAAGACAAAAGTGGTAAGATGAGCATCTGCGAAGAGACACTTGGGTCACATAAATAAACTTATAATTAATCTAATAATCTAACCAATAGCATTTTCCCATCTCTCTTCTACTAACATGTCGGTTTTCCTTTGGGGAGTTAGGCCCTCAATTGACATGGCTAAATAAAGGCTCTGTGTAAACCAAACTACCTCAGTGCTTTCATGGGCACACAGGAAAACTGTCCTGTCCAAGACACTCGCATGAGGTGGGTCATGAGAAATGTTCTGGCCAATGAAACGCAAGCAGAAATGCTGCAAATGACCTGAAAACCATCCCTCCCGCCCTCCAGTCTTCTATCAGTGCTGACATAAGAGAGGTGACTTATCATGATCTCAGAGAAGGAAGCAAAACAGGGTCATGGAGTTACCACGTAGAAAAAAAACACATTACAGAGACTCCTCACTGTGAGCAGCCCGGATCTGAGCAAATTCCATGCTGGAATTTGCATGAATGGAAAGTGAAGTGTTGCTGTATTAGCCAAGTCCCTGGTTCCCAAAAGTTTACGGCCTACTCTGGGAGATAAGATATAAACCGTTAAAGGAAAAACAACATTAAAATAACTACTTCTGTAGTATTCTGAGCATCTGTCATGTAATAATATATAATCCTGACTATAAACAAGCCAGGTAGGAAATATTTATTATCCCCAGTGTGGGAAAAAGAAACTGGGGCACTGCTTGCTTTAGTCACTTGCTCAAGAGCACATAGCTAGAGATCGGCAGATCTGGGAATTGAGCCCAGATTAGTCAGACGCCAGAGTCTACATTCTTAAATATTCTCTGCTGTATAATACTAGGCAGTTGATATTTTTTCAATGCCTATTTGTTCAATAAAAACAATAGCAACAACAACAACAAAAAACTGACAAACACTAGTGGGGTGTATGAAAACGTGTCTATTTTTCTTTCTTTTTGGGTCATACCCAGAGATGCACAGGGCTGACTCCTGGCTCTGCACTCAGGAATTACTCCTGGCGATGCTTGGGGGACCACATGTGATAGTGGGAATCAAACCAGGGTCAGCCGCATGCAAGGCAAATGCCCAACCCGCTGTGTTATCACTCCAGCCCCAACTTGCTGTGTTATCACTCCAGCCCCAACAAGTCTATTCTTAAAACTAATCACACATGATGTAAAGTTGAGACACATCTGCAGAGAAATCGTGTGCAGTGCACTATGTTACTCAACATAAGAAGCAAAGGAAGAGAAAGCAAACTGGACAGTGAATGTCATCCATACTAGCCTGAGAACTTGGGCCACTTTCATTCTTAACCAGATTGAGTTTCCTAACAATCACAGGAAGTATATTCTCTAATCGTCTCTCCATCACAGAGGAGAGGGTAGCACAGCGTGGCAAAGACTTGCTTCTGCAGCCAGTAAGAAGCTAAACCAAGATCCACATCCACACTGCCTGGTTTCCAAGCCCATACTCTCCCTGCTAATCTGTCATGCCTTGTAACTCAGCATAAAGAGCCCAGCATCTGTCTCTGGGATTTCAAATGCTGCCATTTCTGGCCATACGATTCCTGTCTTATTTCTCTTAGCCTTAATTTCCTTATCCCCAAAGTGGTGCTTGTTATTGATATTATCATTTTAATTATCACTAGAGAATGAGACAAACAAAAAAAGTGAAGAAAGACGTGATCCATGCAAGCACACAGAGACAGAAAATCCAAAGATGTAGGTCAGCCACAAGAAATGACTCAATTCATCTGGTCAGCTAATTGTAGTCATGGCTGGACAAAAAAAAAGAGTTTGTTCATTATTGTTTCAGGAATCTTTCCATTGGTGAGCATTTTCCTGGCCTATTTAGGTAATCCTTGCCCATGATATCTCTAGGATCCTTCTTTTCCAACTTCAGTTTGCTAGCTTCATTCTCTTTCGTTCCTATATTTCATCTAGAAAATCCCATTGGATAATGCTTTTTATATTTTTGGCAAAGGACCTTTATATTCTTCAAAGAGGAGCTCCTAAAAGGCAGCTCATATAGAGAAGGGACCACCAAGTAAAGGATGCTTGAAGGACCCGCTCGGGATGGGAAATGTGTGCTGAAAGTAGACTATAGACCGAACATGATGACCACTTAATACCTGCATTGCAAACTACAACGCCCCAAAAGGGGGGGGGAAGAGAGAGAGAGAGAGAGAGAGAGAAAGGGGATCCACCTGTCACAGAGGCCATGGCAGCGGAAAGGGTGGGAGGGGGATTGGGGGTTGGGGGGGAGACCAGGGGGGTTGGTGGGAAGGATACTGGGAACATTGGTGGTGGAGAATGGGCACTTGGTGGAGGGATGGGTACTCGATCTTTGTATGACTGAAACATAAGCACAAAAGTTTGTAATTCTAACTGTATCTCATGGTGATTCATTAAAAAATAAAACTTAATCAATTAGTTAATTAATTTTTTTAAAAAAGGGAGCTCCTATATAAAATGGATGGTGAGGGGGGCTGGGAGGGGCACGGGGGGGCGAACTCAACCTTTCTTGCTGACTAGGATCACTCCATAGCATAATCCCAAGTTACCAAAGATCCTCTTCATACTGAGGATGAAAATGGTATGAAATTAAGAAAGTGAAGGAGACAGCATGGTTGGAAAACAATAGACACCATTCTCAGCAGGGATGTCATAAAGAATTTCATGGAGCACTTATGAAATTCTTTCACTTGGTCACTTGACATCCCGCTATTCAAACTTTAAGACCTGAAAAATATACTGTTCTTGAAATGAGCACAGGAGACCCAGGAAGAAGAAGCCATTCATTATTATTATTATTATTATTATTATTATTATTATTATTAGTGAATCACCATGAGATACTGTTACATACTTATAAACGTTCATTTTTGCATTTCAGTCATACAATGATCCCTCCACCAGTGCCCATTCTCCACCACCAATGATCCCAGTACCCCTCCCACCTTCCCACCCCCTCCCCCTCTCCACCCTGCCTCTGTGACAGGGCTTTCCCTTTTGTTCTCTCTCTCCTTTTGGGTATTGTGATTTGCAACCAAGGTATTGAGTGGCCATCATTTCTGTTTAGTGTGCTCATATGCTAGCTTACCTCAGCATTGGATCATACCTGACAAAAGTGCTGGATTTGTTGTCATTACTAATTGCATGATGGAACTGAAATGTTTTCCCACATATTCTGCTTTCTAAAGTAAGCAGCTGCTTTGGGTTGATTGAAGAAAATCAGTCCAAACAGTAAAGTAAATCAGGGTAAATGGCTATAAAAAAATGACAGAAAGGAAACTTAAGAAGTCACTCTCATCTCTTTTCTCTACGGCATCAAAGTCAATTTCTTTCTTATCAATCTCTTCCAAATGCAGTCAGCAAAACATATCGTTCTAATTCTTTTTGTGGGTGGGGGGTATTTTTAACTCCTCAGTGAATGTTTTTCTTTTCTAAATTCTAAGCCTAGTTCTTGCCAATTGCTTTCCTTTTCAATTTTTTTTTTTAATTGAGGTGGGATGCCACACCCAGCTCTGTTCAGGGGTTACTCCTAGCTCTGGGCTCAGGGATCACTCCTAACAGGGCTCAGGGAACTATATAGGGTGCTAGAGATGGAACCTGAGTTGACCGTGTGCAAGTAGGGTGCCTTACCTGCTGTCTATCTCTCTGGTCCCACCAATTCCTTTCTAATGTATTCAAAAGCACATAGATGTCTAGTCCCACAACAAGATGACATTTCAATTAAATCCAATTTAAAAATTATGAAAAATAGAAGACATCGGTGAACCCAAAGAGCTCGATTTAAGAATGTGTAAAATACTTGAATAGTCACGTCACGAAGAATATAGAAATACGACACCCGGGGGGAACGGGCGGGGAGAAGGCCGGGCGGGGTCTGGAGGAGCCGGGGCTCCCCAACGGGCCCATCCGCCCCCGACCCCGAGGCAGACGGGCAGGCACCCGAAGGGTCTTTAAACCTCCGCGCCGGAATGCGCTAGGTACCTGGGACAGGGTGGGGGCGCGGCCGCGACCGAGACGGCCGCGACGTGCCCCCGGCGGGGGAGGCGAGGGAAGACGCCAGACGGGCCTGGGCCGCAGAGGCAACGGCGGAGGGAGGCGTCAGGCGATGGACGCGAACGGACTGACGGCGCGGTTCGGGACGGAGAGGGAGGCGGAAAAGCCGCCGGCGGCAGCGGGGAGAGAGCGGTCGGAAGATCACGACGGGCCCGCGGGGAGCCGGCCGGCGCCGGGCCGGGGCCCGGGGACCGCCCCCGGGAGGAGGGGGAGCGGCGGCCGGCGGCACACGGAACGCCACGCCGACCATTCGCACCCGCTCACCCTCCCCCGGGAGGGCCCGAGGCCCGACCCAGGCTGCGGCGCCGCCGTAACCCCGGCGGGATGAACCCCACGTCGAGAACGATCCCCGACAGACAGCAGCACCCCCGCGCGCGGGCGCGCGGCCTCCGCCTCCCACCCGGCCGCGGACGACAGACACCGCCGACCAACCAGGGCACTTCTCTGGCGACCTTCGTTCCGGCTCGCCTCAGCGACCCCCTGAGCACCCCCCCCTTCGCGAGCGGCGGGGCTCCGGGAGGGCGGGCGAGCGGGACCGGGGACGGACCCCGACCCGCCGCCGCTGCTCCTCCTCCTCCTCCTGGGGGGGGGGGGGCCGCGCCGCACGGGGAAGAGAGCCAGAGCGAGCCCCGGACATGAATAATAAATACATCAAAGTGTTCAAGGTTAATGCGAGCCGAGAGCGAGCGGTCGTGGGCGCTGTCGTTGCGCGCGCCGCCTCGTGGGTTCCGAGCGACCTAGCGGACGCCGAGCGGGCGAAGATGTCCGAGTATATCCGGGTCACGGAGGAGGACAAGAACGACGAGCCTGTCGAGATCCCGTCCGAGGACGATGGCATCGTGCTGCTGTCCACGGTCAGGGCGCAGTTCCCGGGCGCCTGCAGCCTGCGCTACCGGAACCCCGTGTCGCAGTGCATGCCTGCCATACGCGCGCCTGGTGGAGGGCATCCTGCACGCGCCCGACGCGGGCTGGGGCAACCTGGTCTACGTGGTCAACTACCCCAAAGATAACAATAGGAACATGGAGGAGGCTGATGCTTCATCGGCGGTGAAGGTGAAAAGGGCCGTGCAGAAGACGTCCGACCCCATCGTGCTCGGCCTGCCCTGGAAGACCACCGAGCAGGACCTCAAGGAGTATTTCAGCACCTTCGGGGAGGTCCTCATGGTCCAGGTAAAAAAAAAGATATCAAGACTGATCACCAAAGAGGGTTTGGCTTTGTGCGGTTCACGGAGTATGAGACCCAAGTGAAGGTGATGTCCCAGCGACACATGATTGATGGACGGTGGTGTGACTGCAAACTTCCAAATTCTAAGCAAAGCCCGGATGAGCCTCTGAGGAGCAGGAAGGTGTCTGTGGGCCGCTGCACCCAGGACCTCACTGCCGACGAGCTGCGGCAGTTCTTCTGCCAGTACGGGGAGGTGGTCGATGTGTTCATCCCCAAGCCCTTGGGGGGGGGGGGGGGCGTTTGCCTTCTTCACATTTGCAGATGATCAGGTGGCCCAGTCCCTGTGTGGCGAGGACCTGATCATCAAAGGCATCATCAGCGTGCATATCTGCAACGCGGAGCCCAAGCACAATAGCAATAGGCAGTTAGAGAGAAGTGGAAGATTTGGTGGTAATCCGGGTGGCTTTGGGAACCAGGGCGGGTTCGGGAACAGCCGGGGGGGCGGGGCGGGGCTGGGCCACAACCAGAGCAGCAACATGGGGGGCGGGATGAACTTCAGCGCCTTCAGCGTCCACCCGCCCATGAGGGCCACGGCCCAGGCCACCCTGCAGAGCAGCTGGGGCATGATGGGGATGCTGGCCAGTCAGCAGAACCAGTCGGGCCCATCAGGGAACAATCAGAGTCAGGCCAACATGCAGAGAGAGCCCAACCAGGCCTTTGGCTCTGGGAACAACCAGTACAGCGGCTCCAACTCCGGCGCCGCCATCGGGTGGGGGTCGGCCTCCAACGCGGGCTCGGGCAGCGGCTTCAATGCATGGACTTCAGCTCCAGCATGGACTCGAAGTCGTCGGGCTGGGGCATGTAGGCTGGGCTGGTCAGTTAGACGCTAAAGACTGGTGGGAAGTCAAATTTTTTCTAAACTCACGGTAAGTATATTGTAAGATACATATGCACTAAGAATTTTCAAAATTGGTTTGTTTGGTGTGGAGTATATTTAGCAGTAATTTTGACATTTTTCATTTAGAAAAAGAGGAAAAGCTAAAGGAATTTTCTAAGTTTTGTTACATAACGGGTTGAACTCTTGAGTGTTTGAAAGTGAACTGCTGTTTGCCTGACGGGTAAACCAACACCACAATTGCTATCAAGAAGCTTCTCCTGTAATATTTTATCCCTGGACTTGTCACCTGAATTATTTGCATGTTCAAAGTGGAACCCATTGGTTAGAGCTGCATTCTTTCCTCCTCGTTTTAATTTGAACCCCACCATACGGATTTTCTCCGTAGGAAGGTCCCTGGAGATCGTGGTGTTGCAATGTTTGGTTCTTTTCTTTCTGTGTGTTTTCTTAACACTTGTCTCCGCTCATATGCGAGAGTATGATATGAAGCCTTCATTTAATCTCTGCAGTTCATCTCATTTCAAACGTCTGTGGAAGAAGAACTCACTGACAGGAGTGCTGTACTCACTGCGCCGTGGGGCTCTGTCCGCTGCTTTGCCCACGCACGCAAGAGCTCGTCCCCACGCCGCCGGGCTGTGTCTCTGACGGTGGGTGTCCCATTTTTATCCGCTACTCTTTCTTTCCTGGAGGCGGATCAACGCTGTGACGGCAAGGCTGTGCTGTGGACCAGAAGGCTGTCTGAACTTCTGAAACCTTGTGTGGGATTGATGGTGGTGCCGGGGCATGAGAGGCTGGTATGAGCGAGGACAGGAGAGCGCGTGCAGAGACTTGGTGGTGCATAATGGAGATTCTTTAACTGGGCGAGATGTGTCTCTCAACCTGTGGCTTTGGTGCGAGAGTGTGCGGAGAGCCATGTTAGCAGATAACATACGTACGAACGTTTCTTGCATTCAAAGGACATCCACGTCTGTTGGAAGACTTGAAGTGAGTCTTACTATTAGCGAACCAACGTTAGCTGAATGTGTTAGTGACACGATACTGTATCTGCCCGCCCCCTTGTCAACTGCTGTGAATGCTGTATGGTGTCTGTCCTCGTGTCCTCTCCTGCTCCTGATCTGTCGGTGTGGTCATGTGGCCTGGCGCTGGTGGGATGAGCTTGTGTGCTGTACAGGAATCTCGGAGCTGAGTCGCCAGTGAGGGCGGGGGGGGGGGGCGGGGGGGGCCTGGGGCCTGCCCACCCCTAGGATGCTGTTGGTGGTCTTGTACCCTGTGCTCGGATGCTTTTATAAGAGTTGTCAATGTTGGAAATTCTGAAATAAAACTGATTTAAATTAAAAAAAAAGAAAAAATGTTCAAGGTTAAAATCTAAAAGTCCAATAATTTTATAGTTGGTGAGAATGCAAGCCACTGGAATCCTCATAAATAGGCAGGAAATGTGATGGTGGCAAATTCCTTAGAAAATTAAATGTAAATACATACTTAGCAACTCCATTTGTATTTCTCCCTAGAAGATAAGACAGCATATGTATACACAAACTGTATAAAAATACACATCAGCTTTAGAGAAACTGGAACTCATCCAAATATTTATCCACTGGTTAGTGTACAAATTGTGATAAATCCCTGTAATAGAATGCTTCTCCCTGATACAAAAGAATTATTCATGGAATTCTATAAATACTTTTATGTTCTTTTCTTTCATTTTGGTGTTGGGGCTCAGAGCTTACTTCTAGCTCTGTGCTCAGGGACCACTGCTGGTGGTGCGTTGGGGACCACATGGAGTCCTGGAAATTGAACCCTGGCGCAGCTGCACTATATAGCTCCAACCCCTGGGATTCTATAAACCTTATACTGGACACAAGGCAGCATACTTTGAAATTAGAAATACATAAAAATGCAAAACAGATTATGGTATAATAACCCGGGCTACTTGCTCCAGTCTAGGATTATTTGGCAAAGAATGACTAGAAAAGCATACAAAAGAACTTTCTGAATAATAGAAATGTTCTAAATTTTAATTGAGACATTGATTACATCTAGGAGTCTCAGTGAATTTTTCACATTATATGTAAGCCACTTTCTTTTTTTCTATTCCTCAGCCAAAGAAGGCAGAAAGAAAGAAAGAAAGAAAGAAAGAAAGAAAGAAAGAAAGAAGAAAAAGTGTACGTAATAAGCCCACTAATATTCTCAAGTTATCTCAAAGATTTGTAATAGTAGTTGGATCAAAGACTAACCGAAATAAAGATAAGACTGTAATTTGAGATACCAAAGAGTAATGAATAAGACTTTGCATATGATTTATTTAGAATGGGTGAAGGACAACTAGAAGGTGAAGGTAACCACCAGATTCTTGGTTTGAGACAATTAGGTGGTTTGTGGTTTCAAATCCATAAAAATACAGAAGTTGAAACTTTAATTGATATGTGAGGGGATGAAAACGATTACATGTTTCACATATGGTTGAGGTGACCCTAAATTATGCAAGTTAGGTCTGGGTAAAAGTTAGATATACTGTTTCACCTTGGATGGAAGAGGAATAATTTCCCATAATGTCTTGATAGTTATCATCACACAGATACCATAACACAGATAGAAAGGAGAGGAGGTTATCTAGAAAGAGAATGTAGTGAAAGTGCAATTAAAGAACTGATATGACAGAGCCTTTAAAAGAGTCTATAGACCAAGTAGAGAAGATATGGCATTATTTGTCAGTGTTCTTGACAAAGAACACTGACAAATAATGCCTAGAGATATCTGAGTAAGGCTTCCTGAGGAAGGGGAAGCAGCTGACACAGACAAAAGAACTATGCCTTTGATGAAACATTGGGTTGGAGAGGATAGGGTGGGTGGGTTTAGCTCCAGACAGTTTCTTTAGGTTGAAAGATGTCAAAGTTTTACAGCTTTGAGCTGGGAGGCCAGACCACCTCCTGAAAAAGACACAGGGGAAAAACGAATGGATTTCACAATCACTAAAGTAGAACAGCAGAATTTAACTTTTAAAACTTGGATTAAAAGCTTGAGACTGTATAGGGTAGGCGCCTGCCTGGCACACTGCTGATCCTGGTTTGCTCACAGCACCACATATCATCACCTAAGCACAGTGATCTCTGAGCACGGAGCCTGGAGTGGCCTGAGCATACCCAGGTGATGCCCCAAAATAAAAACAAATAACAACCAAACAAGGTTGATAAGGTCTCTGGCAAGTGTTCAATGAGAGTTGGAATCAGTGCCTTGATTTTTTTCATAATAACAACCTGTCTAGTTATGCATTTTCTTTTCTTCTTTCTTTAATTGAATCACCAAGAGATAAAGAGTTGAAAAGCCATTTATGGTCAGATTTCAGTCAAACAGTGTTCCAACACCAATCCCACCACCAGTGTACATTTCCCACCACCTGTGTCCCTAGTTTCCCTCCCGTCACTCTTCCCCCACAAGCCTCTCTCTACAGCTGGCAATTTCCGTCTTTCTCGCTTTGCCTGTTTTTCCCCATCTCTGTCTGTCTCTGTCTGCCCCCCCCCCATCTATCCCCCTTCCCACTTTTGGGTATTATGGTTTGAAACACAGATACTGAGAGGTTATCCTATTTGTTCTTTTACCTATTTTCAGCAAGCAGTTCTTAGAGTGATCATTTCCAACTATCTTTGTCAGTGCAATTTTCAATTGCATAATTTTATGCTTATGCCCAAGCTAGAAAGGAGAATGGTTGGGTTCATATAACATCATAACATCATGGATATACAAATAGTTTCAATTAAAGAGTCAAAATTTTAGAGAATGAATAAAATTAGGTACCAAGGAGAGAGGAGAAGGACAGGAGGAAGCTGATGGACAGAAGAGGACAGGTACAAATTTGGACAGGAAGATCAGGTGCTGTCACAGCACAGGGTTGTTGGAAGTCTTTGAACCAGCAAACCAAAAAGACCAAAAGATTTGTCAGAGAGGGAATGTCTGCGTTGATTATTTCAGCAGATCCAGCATTTGGAGAAAGGAAATGACACAGGTATCAGATTGCTAAGGTAGAGTAGAGATCACAAAACCAAAAGTCTAGGATATTAGGTGAGTCAACTACAAGGATAATGAAGTTTTATTGATGATAGCAGATGCTGGAGAGCAAAACCATGCCACAGTTTTGATAGTCCAGTCCAGTGAGTAAGGCTGTTTCCAAACCACCACATAACAGCGGTGAGCAGGAGATGAGAGTAGCATAGCCAGCTGGCAAAGAATGGGAAAAGAATTGATGTTTGGACAGCAAATCAACCCCAATCACCATCTTAAAAATGCAGAGAGATGCAGAGAAACCTCCACTTAAGAAGACTAAGAATGAAATTTTGTTCTTGTTTCAGGGGGAGCAGATCTCAGCCTCATCAGGAAAGGTGGGTGAAGGGGAGGAAGTCGTAGAGTTGGCGCTGGACTGAGATGAAAGAAAGAGAGAGGGTGAAGAGTAAGGGCCCGGTGAGGAGTGCTGCTTGGCTGTGGAAAGTCAGAGGGTGAAGGGTACGGGCATGGTGAGGAGTGGTGCTTGGCTGTGGGAAGTCAGCTCCTATTCTCTGCCACTAATCACTGGCCTCAATCAGTGTGGAGCGAACGGTAGTAGGGGCCACAGCAGAGTATATAAAACTAGAATATGAGGGAGATACAGAACCACTGCCCAACTACAGCTAATCGTCTCTTCATACACTGCCATTAATCAGTCAACAAAAGGGAGTTCTTAGTCTCAAATAAGGTTGATGAAAATAGTTGATTACCTAAACTTCTTTACAGGTGATAAAATAATAGAAAAATTGCAACTGAGTAGCCAATTCACCATATTATTGTTAAAGACTTTGATATAAAAATGAAAATAAGAAAATAAAGACTAATATAAAGGCTTGTCGACCAAGTGATCTTTAATTGTTTAAGGGCAAATCCTGAGCATGTCATTTTCTTTTCTTTTTTTTTTTTGTTGCTTTTTGGGTCTTATCCAGCGATGCTCAGGGGTTACTCCTGGCTTTGCACTCAGGAGTTACTCCTGGTGGTGCTCCGGAGACCAAATGGGATGCCAGAAATCGAACCCAGGTTAGCCGCATCCAAGGTAAACGCCCTACCCCGCTGTACTATTGCTTCAACACCCTTAACATGTTATTTTCATTTCCTTTTAATTTCACTTCCATTGACTATTCCAGAAAACAAGGGATATACTGCTGAAATGGTTTTTTATTGTCAAAGTTCCTGGCTTTTACATTGCTGTGTAGGCTGTAATTAATTGCCTTAGTGGCATCCTGGTCCTAGAGAGAAATATGAGAAAGGGGCTTACTTGACTGGTATTAGTCAGTGGGGATGCACCATTCATGACAAACATTATCCATATCACTCATGTGTCTGACAGATATGTGATTGGCAGCTAGACTGAGCACATTTCAGCTGCAGGATTTATCCCAAATTTGATTCAATGATTTCTGAGATAAAAGCATCATAAATATCTTCCAAGCAGTCACTAGAAATTGCCAAGGCAGTAAAGGAGAAATTATTGAATTATCGATTCTGATACTGAATTTCTGTTTGATATTTTTATTTATATAACTGTTGGTCTTCTAAAAAAATACACTTTGTTCCAGTGCCAGACATCTCATGAGAAATTCATTTTCTTTTCATTTTAAGATACTTGGATTATTCAGAAAAGGCAATGAAATAGATTAGGAGGATTTAAAAAAGAAGAAGAAGAAGAAGAAGAAGAAGAAGAAGAAGAAGAAGAAGAAGAAGAAGAAGAAGAAGAAGAAGAAGAAGAAGAAGAAGAAGAACTAAGTACTAAGGCAGAAGGGAAAAAGCTCAGTGAAGACAGGAGTTTATTGAATAACATGAGTGTGTTGATCTGAAGTCATCCAGAATAGGATTAGCAGAACACTAGATGAAAGACAACCATGGGAGCAAGCCGGGTCCCGGGAAAACATCCAACCCCATCAAAAAATGGGGCAATGAAGTGAACAGAAACTTTCTCAAAGAAGAAATCAGAATGGCAAAAAAGCACATGATAAAATGTTCTACATCATTAATCAAGGGAGATGCAGATCAAAACCACAATGAGATACCATCTCACACCTCAGAGACTGGCCCACATTCAAAGGAACAAAAGCAACCGATGCTGGCGTGGATGTGGCGAGAAAGGAACACTCCTTCACTTTTGGTGGGAATGCGGACTGGTTCAGCCCTTTTGGAAAACAATATGGACGATTCTCAAAAAATTAGAAATTGAGCTCCCATTTGAGCCAGCAATACCACTCCTGGGAATATATCCCAGAGAGGCAAAAATGTATAGTCGAAGTGACATCTGCACTTGTTTGTTCATTGCAGCACTCCTTACTATAGCCAGAAACTGGAAGAAACCTGAGTGCCCAAGAACAGATGACTGTTTAAAGAAACTTTGGTACATCTACACAGTGGAGTACTATGTAGCTGTTAGAAAAGATGAAGTCATGAAATTTACATACAAGTGGTACAACATGGAAAGTATCATGTTAAGCAAAATGAGTCAAAAACAGAGGAATGGACATAGAAAGATTGCATTTGTCTGGGGAATATAAAGTAACAAAATCTGAGATTAATACCCAAGAATAGCTGAGATCAGCACCAGGAGGATTACTCCATAGCTTAGAGGCCAGCTGGGCATTCTAGGAAAAGGGCAGCTCAGATAGAGAAGGGAGCACCAAATAAAGGGTGTTTGGAGGATCTTCCCAGGAGGGGAGATGCTTGTTGAAAGTAGACTATGGACTGAACATATTTGCCACTCAATGCCTCTTTTGCAGACCACAACACCCAAGAGGAGAGATAGAACAAAAGGCAGGGTGGGATGGGGATGGGGGTGGGAGGGATATTATCCTTTGGGGTGGAAAATGGGCACTGGTGGAGGGAGGGGTATTTGATCATTGTATAATCGAAACCCAAGCACAAAAAATTTTTAAATCTACAACTGTACCTCATTGTGTTTAACTAATGAAAATTTTAAAAAATGGAAAAAAAAGAAATAAAATAAAAAGATGAAGCACCAAAGATGCTTTGCAGGGCATGGGATCAAAAAAGATTCAAGCATAATCCATATTTTTTTTCAATTTGTCTAAATTTTTATTTGACTAGCAATACTTAGATCTCCAATTTTTACTTCCAGGCTTTTCTCTGAAAATGATTTTTCCAATCAGTTGTCTTGCCATCCAGAAACACAGGTTTGTTTTGTTACTCCATTAATTTCCTAAATTAGACCCATTTTAGACCATAAAAAAACAATCCAAGTAATTCACCTTTCTTTACTTTTCATTTCTACTTTATTATTTTTCATATTAGGTTTCTACTTTAGAAATTGAAATTAACTCTTAAAGGTGTCTCAACCACCTCGCTTTCTAATGCAGGTTTCATCTTTTCAAACTCTTCAATATTTAACTGAGGTGATATGTTTATAACATTCTTTGTTACAGATGCAAGTATGTAATTTGACAAATGTATATAGTACAGCATGCAAACCACCAAAGGAGGAATTATATCCATCTCCACACCACTTATTCCATCTCTTCTTCCCTTCTAGTCATCATCAATTAAATACATAAATATTTAGATACTGTTTGAAAAATTTTAATGATAAAGATCATGACATCTAAGCATTATGACAAAGGTCCACTTGATTTGAAACGGTACTAATTCTTTAGAAAATTATTCTTTATAACAATATATAATATGAAGTTGCAAGTGACTTTGGGTATGATCTAATTCAACAGTGTACCCATTTTTTGGGCATTATATAATGGGATGGGGAAGTTATAGTGAGTGAATATATAAAGGTTGAACAGGATGTCAATGGAAACAATGAATGAAATATCTCTGGATAATATAAGACATTAGGTAAAGGACGTATTTGTATTGGAAGCCATATAGAATATAACTGAGACATTTTCCCAGAACACAGACACAAAATATTAAATAGATATTCATTTCATGAATGTAAATAAATAAGGCGTGTGGTACTAAACAAATGTAGATCAATATTGAACTTTTTGATTAATCTAAATAGTCTTCTGTTTTGCTTAATATCTTTTAAGTAGAATGGATTAGAGAAAAGATACAGACCCAGAATAATAATACTCAGAGGAATACTGCTTAAAACTGGATTAAATTTATATTTACTCAACAGAAAATTGCACATGTACTTATGCATGCAGTGTCTTCCATCATCCTTACTTCATATCCCCATTATCAACTTTGCCAGATGTGGCTCATAACAAGAACAAGCGAATATCTTGAAGACCCATGAATAGCTTATTTGAATGGAAATGTCATCTTGTTTGGTTCAATTAAATTTGTTCTTTGGTCAGTTCATAGAAATTCTTTCTCTTATTGATACTACCCATCTTTGCCTTGAAGGAGAAGTACAAATATCCACAGTGTAGATGTAACCGTCAAATAACTTTTCAGTGTTTCCAACTGTCTGAAAATACCTATGGTGGAAAGTAGTCTAAGTGAAGCCTCTCAGTGTGGGATATTTATGGCACTGTAACTATTACTGGCATTTGGACTTCATTCCCTTGTACCTTTTATCATTCTTTAGTGCAACGATGGTTCAGATTTTGTGTTCTCTCCTACAACCAGTACTTCCTTCTCCTCCACAAAAATGTTATCTGCCAGTCCAAGTGAACACCGGCATGCTGCTGGGAAACCTGAGAATGTATGTTCTTACACACCATCACAAAATTGAAGACCAGCAAACTGTTTTACATTTTTGTGAGGATACCTTGGAGGTATAACCAACTGACATAGAGATCAACTGAACATAGTGAGACAGGGTTCTTCCGAAAATGTTTAGGATGTCACATCATTCCTTCCCCCCCCCCCCACTTTGCTTCTTTATTTTCCTATGAGGTTTTTTTGCCAACACTTCCTGAGGACACTTTTCACAGAAACATTCAATTTGCAGTTCGTCTCCAAAAAATCCAGTCTAAACAAGTTGACTGAAACAGTCGTGTGCCTCTGGGACTGCCCTCCTGAAATTCTTGGTCAAGCTATCTTTGATTTGACTTTCATTAGTGAGGTCCAAAGGGAGGATGGAGCAAATGGCAGGAAGCTTGGAGACTTGGCTTGCACAAAATCCTGCATCGTGCTGCTTCCTACCTATAGGGCAGGCAGGTTCTCAGCTCTCACCTTTGAACACAGACACAGTCTCTTAGTCCTTGGCAGTGCGTTCTGCCAGGTTGCATGATGTTGCAGATATCCGTGAGTTTTGGTACTCACCTTAGGGGCATATCATGCCTAAGGAAGTGCAACATTAAAAAGAGAAGAGAGGTAATGTTGACATCTTCAGATAAAACCCATAATAGCAAACAATATGCACTGTTCTGTTCTTTGAAGGAGGCCTCACATATTCACCAACAGTGGGTCTCCATAGATTTTGTAGAAGCACCCAGTCATCTTATTTTCTTCTTTATATTTTTTAATTTTTTGTTTTGGGGTCATACCTAGTGGTTTTCAGGGTTCAAACCTGGCTCTACTCTCACGGATCAATCCTGGCAGTGCTTAGGAAACATATGGGGTATGAGAGATTGAACCTACATGAACCATGTGCAAGCTAAGTGTCTGCCTGCTAAAGTATCTAACGCAAGTGCCTACTTGCTAAACTATCTTTCTCTCCCCATTTTTTGGTAATGATCTTAACAAAGACAAAGCTTTTGGTGAAAAATATTAATGGTCTTATTAATAGTTAAGGTAAGAAAAAATTTTGTTTTGAGTTGATGTGGTAGAATTGTTAAATATGCTTCTAAACTTCAATATCTCCTCCTCTGAAATGTATACGTACTTTGCTATAATTACAGCAGGTAGGGCATTTGCCTTGCATGCAGCCAACAAGGCAGAGCCGAGTTCGATTCCTCCGCGCCACTCGGAGAGCCCAGCAAGCTATCTAGAGTACCTCGCCCACACGGCAAAACCTGGCAAGCTACCCGTGAAGTATTTGATATGCCAAACACAGTAACAAGTCTCACAAAGTTACTGGGCCCACTAGAGCAAATCGATGAACAACGGGATGACAGTGACAGTGCCTATTTACTGATCAGGTTGGATTATTTTTTCCAGTATGCCTTTTATCTGAGTGTGGTCTTGTGATAAAGTTCTGGTTAATGCTATATAAACATGTAAGCATATGGTATTTCATGAAATCAGCCTAGAAACACATGAAGGAAAAGAAATCAATTGTCTTAGGTGCGCCTGAGCCATTAAATAGTGATAGAGGATCATGAAGTAGCTTTAATAGGAGAAATAATCAGTTATAATTGTGTTGTAAAAGGTAAAGCTTGGTACTTTGATAAGAATGCTATATGTATTTCTGGATTATGCACATTTAAATTCCATGTAGTTAAGAGGGCATCATACATTGCGACCTTAAAGTCAGAATACTTGAGGTCTGAGCAAAAGTACAGTCGGTGACATGCTTACTGTGCACATGGGTCTTCTTCCTAGCACATAATATAGACTCCTGAGGCCACTACAAGTGATCAGTGTAAAACCAAGAAGGAATAAGAACTGACCATCACTAGATATGCCCCACGCAAAAAAGAATGAAATAGATGTGAAAAATAAAGTCAGAGTTCTCTCTTTCTCTCTATCTCTCTCTCTCTCTCTCTCTCTCTCTCTCTCTTTCTCTCTCTTTCTCTCTCATAGAGGTTGGAGGAAATTGGACACTCTGGTGATGTATATGATTTAAAACTTTATACGCAAGAAACCATATAATTAACAATACTTAAATCACTGTTTTCAAAGGTAAATATATACAATATATAATTCTGTACTAAACCTATAATTTTATGGCATACCCAGTGGTGTCAGACTTCATACTATACATAGATGATTTTGCACCTGAATATAAATGGACAGTCATGGAAAATAAATTTATTTCATCAAAGCCTGAGGGTTTATTTTCATTAAAAATTGCTATTCACATGCTTGTAGGTTTATATACCAGGAATGAATGAGATTGTACAGACTCTACTTTCTCTTTCTGACTCATTGTGATGATATTGGCACCCTCTGGTTCCATCCATGTTGAAGAAAAGGGCACATTTTCATAATTTCTGACAGTTGAGAGGTAAACGTACTGCATTGATATACATTTTCATATTCTCTTTTTCTGCTCATCTGCTATTGAATACTACGTTGTATTCAGATTGTGGTAAAAAAAAAGCACCACAATGAACATAGGTATGCATATCTCATTTCAAATTGTGTTTTTGTACGTTTTTGGAAAGAGATATGAGTGTAATCACTGAATCATATGGCAGATCTTTTTGAGAAATCTCCATGGCCTTTTCAGGAAGGCTGAACCAGTATTTTTTCACTTCAAAAAGAGAAGGTTGGGGCCAGAGAAATGGTAGAGGGGGTAAGGTACTAGCCTTGCCAACAACTTATACCAATGCAAGCCCCTGCACAATCTACGTCCTCCCTCAAACCCCCAACCCAAGCCTCACCAGGATTGACTCCTGAGCACATAACCAGTTGTATGGCCTGAGCACCAAGAGAGTTCTCCATCCCTAACAGCAAACAACAAGAGAAAATGAAGGATTGGGGGTTTTCTTTTTTCTTTATTCTTTTTGCTTCTACAACTCCATCAGCACTTGGTGCTTTCATATGTTCTATCCTCACTGGTGTAATGTGATATTTTTGTCATTTTTATTTACGTTCCCTAGATAATTCCTGATGATAATTAACACTTCATTTTATGTTCCTATTGGCCATTTCTATATCTTTTATGGAAAAATATTTGCCCAACTCCTCTCCCCTCTGTTTGGATGAGGTTATTTGTTTTTGTTTATTTGTTTGGTTTGGTTTTGGGGTCACACCCGGCGATGCACAGGGGTTTCTTCTGGCTTTGCACTCAGGAATCACTCATTCTTCCCCCCACATTGCTTCTTTATTTTCCTATGAGGTATTTTTGCCAACACTTCCTGAGGACACTTTTCACAGAAACATTCAATTTTGCAGTTCGTCTCCAACAAATCCAGTCTAAACAAGTTAACTGAAACAGTCGTGTGCCTCTGGGACTGCCCTCCTGAAATTCTTGGTCATGCTATCTTTGGTTTGACTTTCATTAGTGAGGTCCAAAGGGAGGATGGAGCAAATGGCAGGGAGCTTGGAGGCTTGGCTTGCACAAAATCCTGCATCGTGCTGCTTCCTACCTATAGGGCAGGCAGGTTCTCTGTTCTCACCTTTGAACACAGACGCAGTCTCTTAGTCCTTGGCAGTGCGTTCTGCCAGGTTGCATGACGTTGCAGATATCCGTTAGTTTTGGTACTCACCTTAGGGGCATATCATGCCTAAGGAAGTGCAACATTAAAAAGAGAAGAGAGGTAATGATGACATCTTCAGATGAAGCCCATAATAGCAAACAATATGCACTGTTCTGTTCTTTGAAGGAAGCCTCACATATTCACCTACTCTGGATCTCCATAGGTTTTGTAGAAGCACCCAGTTATCTTATTTTCTTCTTTATATTTTTTAATTTTTTGTTTTGGGGTCACACCTGGCGATGCACAGGGGTTTCTTCTGGCTTTTCACTCAGGAATCACTACTGGCGGTGCTCAGGGGGCCATATGGCATGTTGGGAATCAAACATGGGTCGGACACGTGCAAGGCAAACAACCTACCCGCTGTGCTATCACTCCAGCCCCTGAGGTTATTTGTTTTATTGCTGAATTTTGTGAGTTCTTTATAGTAGTAATTTAGATGCTAGTTCTATGTCAGATGTGTGATGTGTGAATTTTTTTTCTATTTCGTAGAACATGTTTTTGTTTACTGATAGTTTCTTTCTCAGTGCATACGCATTGTAGTTTGATGAATTCTGCTTATTTTTTTCTCCTCTACAGGGCAAGGCTCAGGAACTGGTGCGGGAGTATAGTAGGTAAGGTGCTTGTCTTAGACGTGGACAACCCGGATTCAATCTCTAGCATCATTATTCGTAAGTTCTTGCAAACTATGGTTTTAAAGAAAACAATTTAATTCGGATTTTATTATATATTTATATCAATAAAACATAATTTTCTCTGTCAGCCTTCCTCTAGGCATTGGAATATCACCAACCATCTGAAGAAATACCAGAACACTTTTCAATGTAATGAATGCTAAGTTGTTTATTTTTCTCTGTTTTCTTTGTCAGTAGAGCTGAATCATTGGGAACTTCTGAAGTCAATATCATGAAGGCATGCTTATACATCTTTTTCTCCATTTTATGGTTTCAGTTCTAATATCACGGTCTAGCCTATTCTAAGTTAATTTTCTTACATAGTGTAAGATTCTATTCCAACCTAAATATTTTTTTATGCTTGACTCGGGTTGGAGCGATAGCACAGCGGTAGGGCGTTTGCCTTGCACGCAGCCAACATGGCGGACCCAAGTTCAATTCCTGCACCCCTCTCGGAGAGCCCGGTAAGCTACCGAGAGTATCTTGCCCGCATTGCAGAGCCTGGAAAGCTACCTGTGATGTATTCAATATGCCAAACAAAGTATCAACAAAGTCTCCAATGGAGATGTTACTGGGCCCACTGGAGCAAATCGTTGAACAAAGGTAGGACAGTGTCAGTGTCAGTGTCAATTTCATTTAATCGTGAAGAGTTGTGACAAATGGAACTAATTTAGCCCTTTTACAATGTGGCAAAAATGATTACGGGGACAGAGAGAGAATTAGTGGACAGGCACTTGCCTTGCAAATACACAACCAGGGTTACATCCCTGGCACCACATATGAACTCCAAAGCCCAATAGGACTGATTCCTGAGCACAAAGCCAAGAGTAACCCCTGCACATAGAAGGGGAGGGTATTAGACAAACTACAAAACTAGAAATGCAACAAACAAAATTGATAACGCATCTTGGTTTATTAGCACACCCATCATCCAATATGTACAACTGGGTGTCTGCACTGAGAACTTTTAAAACCTATTTCTCTTAGTAACACTAAGTACACAACATATTACTATCAGCTATAATCACTACTTGGCCCATGCTTTTGAAGTTTTATATATTAATCGAGGTGGAAAATGCCTTAAATCCTAGGCTTGCTTCCAGATGGGGATAGACTCTTGGAAGCTATCTCAAACAATACTGATCCATTTGCTTGAATAAATTACTCTTTGAGAAAAGACAACTTCAGTAGTAAAATTCAAAAAAATTCCAATAAATAATTGCAAAAATAGTAATAATGATTATGATAATAATCATAATCATAATAATTAGCCAGTCATAGATTCAGACAGGTGCATTGGGGAGCAAGGGAATATGAACAAAAACTAGAGAAGTGGAAAGGCAAGAAAATACATAAGATATTAGACTTCAAAGAAACTTGTTAGAAAACACTTCTTTCCCACTGAGTTTAAAAAAAATAAAAACAAGATATAAATAACAGCATTTAGGAAAAAATGAGAAATACCCTAGCATTTAGAAGAATAACTACTTATAATTCTTACAAATGAATACCTCAGTGAATAAAAACTGACTTAAAGTCAGAATAGACATGACTATGTATGCCCATTATATAGAAATGTTTTGACATATCTGGAAGTAAGGAATTCTGTGTTGATGTTCCCAAACCACATATACATTCCCACCTATTTTTTGAAACACCAAAATTTGCTGTTTATTATTTGTCTTACATTTTTTCAGGCACCAACATTGTTATTATTATTTTAATACGTTACACAAATAAAAAGTCAAAGTACATTAAGACTAGTGTAATGAACCTCTGGGCAGCCAGAATCCAGCATTTGTGGCACAGTCCTGCAACCTGGTAAAAACAATGTTTAAGAATTCAACAATCAAGAGATTTCACATGAATTTTGATGAGCCAAGCCCTCTTGTGGGGTTCATAGGTTGCAAAAAATACCATCAATTTTAGGGTCATTTACTTCAGTTAATTACAAAGAGGCAAATAAGCATGGCAAAGTTTACATAGAATCAAGGCTTCACCTGCCTCCCCACATTCCCAACAACCTGTCTGAGGAGAGGAACCACTTCCAGATCCAGCTACAGTCCAGTACTGCAGTAGTGCAGGGGGAGTTGGATATCTCTTAGGGTCCAGTGTAGCTGGATAGCTGGTGAGTGGCTACAACCGTCCTTAAGCCTACCCACAAGTACACAATGTACAGTCACCGATTTCCTACTTCTTGCTGTATCATAGGGCTGAAACAGTCCTCTTTCCTTTGATGTGTTTTGCTTAATGTTCAAACCCAACCGTGCTCAGGTGCTTCTCCAGGCAGGGTGCTCAGGAGTTGCTCCTGGGATGCTTCAGGTACCAAGGGGTCGAGGGATCAAATCCAGGCCTTCAGTAGGCAAAGCTTGTACTCACATCCTTGGAGCGATGCTGGCCCCATGTTTTTGGTAGGGCCCACGTAAGCCCACCTAGCTGGAATGACTACCATCTTCAGCAGTTGGTGGACCGATAGCGGAGAGAAGGAAATCACTGAATTAACAGACCCAGAAAGGCAGTCAATCAGAACCACAACGTCCCTAATTTCCCCAAGTCCAACCAAGCAGAGAATAGGTCTGTTGACAGTTGGGGTTCAGGGTATAAAAGGGGCTCAAAGATGTAGGGTTTCATTCTCTCTCTGGGGAGAAGACCCTGATTGATTGATCGATCAGTACCTCGACGCTATACTTGGAACGAAATAAAGCTCTATTGAACTTTCCCATTTGTCCTGCACCCGTTCGTGATATCACAGACCCTAACAGTTTGAATGTCCACATGCTGCTGCTCTGGAAAACAATCATGCAATTAGAAGAACTATTGGTTGCCCACAGAGGGAGAGACAGGACTGATATTTCAGATTCAGAAGACTGCGAAGCTCTTATCAGTAAGTGTTCTTTATAAGGGTTTATCTCTTCAGCAGAGATTAGAATGAAAATGCTAGAAACACATATTGAGAGGGCAGAAATATAGTATAGTGCTTAAGGTTAGGAATCTCTGACATGATTTCTGGGATCGAGAAAGTAGTGCACTAAACTATGTCAAGGCAGGAAGGGTCAGGGCATAGAATCATGCACTTTCTCTCTGAGGACACTCCATTCCCACTCTTTGTCTTGCCATTCAGAGTCACTTTGGGGAATGGGGAGTTCTGGGGCTCCTGGGGTGGGGGTGGGGAGCTGCCCTCAGGCCCAACTGCTGCATGAGCAGGAGTGGCTGCAGTCTCCATTGTGATGTCTGTGTTCTCTGCACAGGGTTGTGGGACATGGAATTCTCACTGGCCAATGGGGTTGCAGAACCTGGACCACACCCATGAAGCCCTCTATAAAAGCGCGACCTCAGCCTCTTGTGGCAACCTCTCTCAGCACTTTGATGAGAAATCCTCAAGGAAGTAACGAGATGAGGCCCCAACCCCCATTACCAATGGACACCCATCTGAATAAAGATATAAAATTAAAATCGGATAAAGCTAGAGAAATGGTAAGGAAAAAGTGCTGGGATCTGGTTCCCGTGGCTTGCCCAAGGCCCATGATGACCCATCAGTGGTCAGTGTGTGGCCACTGGCTGATAAACCCCTGGGCCCTTTCCAGACCAAACAAGTCTTTAGCCAGTTTCACCCAGCAGCTGCTGCCCTCCTGGGACTCCTGGGGACTCTAGTCCAGTAACCCCTCGGGCTCCCCTTCTCGAGACAAACACCATCCTCCTGCCCATGGGTTCCTCCCATGGAGACGAGTATAAGAGAACTTGTCAGTGAGATGGGAACAAGCAGGCTCAAGCAGGTGTTGCTTTGCTTTTCTGCAGCTCAAAAAGTTCGAAGTGGAGAATGATTTAGTCCCTGGCAAGAGAAGAAAAAACAACTGCGGAGACAGTGGCAGGAACACCGCCACATCCAGGCCCTGCCAACTGCCGACTGGGGTGAGTCTTGCCCTGCAGGACATCCCAAGGAGATAGGTGCTCAAAGGGTGTTGCAGAGATGTTTAGGAATGTGGAAGGAGGGGGTACCCACAGAAAATCTGTTGCTGCTTCCCCACATGCTCGTGCTCTGCTTGGCCTGACATGGGGGGGCAATCCCAAAGCCCTGAACTGGAGTGTTTCACTTGAATGGGCAAGTTTGGCCTTTGAGATTGAGTTAGGACACGAGGGGAAGGGAGGGGGAAAGGCGGGAAGAAGTGTTTCTCAGGTATCAGCATGCTGGGCAGCTGAAGAAAAAAGGGTTCTTGTGTCTCTTCTCTGCCACAAGCCATGATCATTTATCTGTAGCCCCCTTTGTTTAAGCGAGCCCCTTCATCAGAAATCTGGTTCTAGTTCTTACAACGGAGAAGCTTAGGTGGATGGATGCAGCCCTTCGGCCGCCTACCCCATCCTCATGGGCCTGATGAAAGGGATTCACGGTGAAAAAAAAGCCTTGCAATGGGACAGGCTAATCCTCCAGGTAGGGAAATGTGTGGTACTGGCCAATGGCCCTATTTGTTATGGCCGCTTTGTTCTCTCCTGCCACATTGCAAGGGGACCTGCCACCCCTGGACACCTGGTCTCGGTTTGTCTCCCTATTTTCCCTGGCCCCTGTCTGCTCTGTACTCTTTGCTCCCTTTAGACTAAGGACTGGGGTGAAGTGTGACCTTTACTGCTGCAATGGAGAATACTGTCCCATGGGAAAAGTGGCATGCCAGGTGCCATGCCCTCTGACAGATCTGCACGAGGTGCTGGCTGCATTCCCACTGTCGGAGTGTCTCTTGTCCCCCCCTTGGCCCGTTCTGGATGTTTTCTCTACTGCTTGATTGACTGGGATGTTCTGGAATTTGTTTCCCTCTTCCATCTTCATCAGGAAGCAGGGAACAGGAATGAAAGCACAGAGCCCTAGTTGGATGATGGGGGTAGAGGTGGGCAGGAGGTTTTCAGGTAAGGGGCTGGGGTGGCGCTGACTGACCGACTCACTTGGGTCTTCCAGAGTGGAGAATACGTTAAGGACCCGGAGAGACAAAAAATGGAATTTCTGGAGCAAACGTTAGCAGATATCACCGATAAGGTAAGCTCTGCTCCTGCTGGGGTGCGGCTCCTGCCTGAAAGGGGGAGGAGTTGCTGGGAGCCAGGGTAAGAGAGAACCAAGGCAGTTCCCATGAGGGAAAAGGGGAAGGGCAGTGGGAAGGCCTCTATGTCAATTAGGGCCTGGCCTGGAAATTATAATCAAGGCTGAAGTATGTATCAAGAGAGAGTCCAAACAACGGGGGGTGGAGGGGTGAGGGAGGAGGGGCACAAAGCAGGGATTGAGCCCTGGACTGAGGCCTAAACTTCACCACACAATAGCAAGATTCGGAAGCTTAAAGCCAGGTACAAAGATTCCTGCGAGGTTGGAGGAGGGAAGGAGGCAAGGGCCTGAGTGGTGTTGGTAGTGGTGTGCGTGTGTGTGTGTGTGTGTGTGTGTGTGTGTGTGTGTGTGTGTGTGTGGAGGGGGATCTCTTAAGTCCTGAGAGTAAGAACATCAGGACCTGTGCGGGGAACAGACTGTCCCAAATACTCTTTCCTTGGGCCTGGGAGTCTGTGTGTGACAGTCACCTGTTCTTGCTGCCCCTGCTGGCCATCCTTAATCCCAGCTTCATGCCCGCAGGTGAGGAAGAGCAACCAGGAACTCTGGACACTCTTCATCCTACAAGATTGTTACCTTCAAGATCTACAAGAGTGCTCTGCTAATCTGCACAGACAACTGGCTACATGCCAAGACTCAGCCATCAAAAAGGAGCGGCAGCTCCTGGAGCAATTAGACCAAGAGAAAAGAAACCATGAGTCTGAAATTAAAGAACTTCAAGTGAGAGAGGGGCCCTGTACAGTTGAGCAGGAAGACCTGAAGCAGGCTTCCTTCCTCACTCCCTCACCACCTTCCTCCCTCTCCTTTAGAAACTCGTGAAAACCAGCAAAAATGAAACACTGCACCTGAAGGCTCAGCTCAAAGTTCTCAGCATTAATGCAAATAGTAAGTGACAGGACCCGCAGGAGGGAGAAGCTAGCTTTGGGTGAGGTGGCAGCAGGGTGAGGGTAGGGCTACACAGGGAGGCAGAAACAAGCCAGATCTGCCCTAGGTGGCTCCACTGTCTTTGGCTCTTGGTGACCCTGGGGATCCTCCCACAGGAAATGGAGCTGAGCAGGAGCAAAAGGAGGAGAAAGTGGTGGAAGAAAAGCAGGAGGAGGACAATGAGAAGGACAAAAAGGAGGAGGAGGAGGAGGAGGAGAAGAAGGAGGAGGTTAAGGAAGAGGAGGAGGTTGTAAAGGAGAAGGAGGAAGAGGAGGTGAAGGAGAATGTGGCAGTCCTACAAATTTCAGAACCAGACATTGATGTTCAGAATGAGCCTTTCACAGTGTTTACCACAACCTCGGTGAGACTGACTGCTGCCCTCAGGGGACCCTGGGAGAAATCCTCCTTAACTCTTGTTTTCCCTTCCAATTTCTCTCAACCCCCAACTTTCCCATGGCATATTCTGGGCCACCTCTTCTCAACACCTCCTTGAAAACCCATGTATGCTATTAGGGGCCAGGAAGGGACTGCCCTTCCCAAGGACACCCAACCAACACACCCCATTTGATCTTCCCCCAGCTGCAAGGTTCATGCATTCTACAAGAACAACCCGAAGAGGAGATTGAGGAGATCTTAAAGAACATGGAATGGAAAGGAAAATCATCCCAGTCCCCACTGGACGAGAAGGCCACAGGCCATGAGACCGCTGACTACGTCATCATACAAATGGATTCTGTGGAAACAGAAAATAATTCAAGCTGGGGACTGAGGTCCTACCTCTCCTTTATCCCCTTTATTAAGCGGTCACATGGACCCACCATGTCAAAAATTGTAACAGTGTAATTCTGTTGTATTCTCCACCTCCCCACCACCCTCCTCCTCCCCACCCACAACACTTTTCCTAATCCCACAACATTTTTCCTAAATGTATGTTTAGAATAATAATAAAATATTTCTAAAAGTACTAAAAATTTTCTAATCTCTGGGCAAAATTAGCACATCAAAACCTGCATGCTGTCCTAAAGGATCACATGATGACACACCTGAGGTTTGGATATGAACAGAATTCTTAACATTTTTTTTTCTTTTTGGGAGACTGACACACATCTAAAATAACAAGAGAATACAACCAAAGCTGGCATGGATGTAGGGAGAAAGGGATTCTCATTCACTGCTTGTAGGAATGTCTAATGGTCCAGCCTGTTTGAAAAAAAACATATGGATGATCCTAAAAATATCTACAAATTGAGATTCCATTTGACTCAGCAAATCCAATTTTTGAAATACACCCTAAGATCTTGCCCAATAACAAAATGAGAAAAAGCATTTTCACCCCTCTGTTTCTTGCAGCGTTATCCAGAAAACAATTCTGGAAACAACCCAAGTGTCCAATAATGGATGACGGAAAAATGAAACTATGGTACAGATACAGAATGGAATATTACTTGGCCATAAATACATAAAGTAATGCAGTTTCCTGCACATGGAGGGAACTGTCAAGTTTCATGCTGAGTGAAGTTAATCAGAAAGAAAGGTACCGATACTGAACGATCTCTCTCATATGCAGAGTGCAATACAGAGAGTAAGGAAACATAATGGGGGAATAATGAATGTCAAAAATCATGAATGTCAATAATGAACGCCACTTCCAAAGGAAGTGGAAGCAAAGAACATAATGGGTAGTCTAAGGAAACATAACAACTGAGGGGACTTGGAGATAGAACAAGGAGGGGGCAAAAACTGCAATGGAGGGAAAATAAAATGAGAGGAGGAGGTGAAAAGGAGAAAGTGAAAAAGCATTATATATCATCAAAGTAAACTGAATTCCACAATAAATTCAGAGTCAACAGCAGGATTCAGGATTTGTCCTAGGGACACAGGAAAGTTAAATAAAAACAAACTAATTGATGCAATATAGGAAGGCATGTAAAGATGTATCAAATGATGTTTTACATAATCCTAGGACATTGGATAAGATTTAGTAAACATTTACAATGAAAAGCCCATTAAGTTTGGGATTAAAGAAACATATCTCAGTAAAGTACATGTTGTATTTGAGAAACCCACATTTAAATCATATTCAGTTGTGAAAATTGGAAGATTTTCCCCTATCATCATGTAAAAGAAGGGATGTTCATTCACACCACTATAATTCAACATAACTCTAGAAGTTAAAGTCAGATAAATTAAGTAGCAAAGAGAAATAAATTAGGCAATAAAGAAAAATTAAAATGACCAGTGCTTTCAAAGATTTATGTTTTAAAAACTTCTGAACATCCCCACTGAAAAGCTGATTTTAAATAAACCAATATAGTAAAGTCGCCTGCTATAAAATCAATATATTAAAATATCCTACATATTATATGTAAGAAAAAATGAAAGAAATATTTTAAATAAATAATTTTATTTATAATTTATCTAAAAATTTATGAACCTAGAAATAAACTTAAAAAAAGTGAGACACTTATATATCAAAAAATATGTCATTTGTAAAATAAAGATAATATGCAAGGAGAAAGAAAGACCATGAAAATGAATTTCAAGGCTTAACGTTAGGAAAATTACTATCTCATAAAAATTATCATATAAATTATTTATATATGTATGTGTACACACACACACACACACACACACACTTTAGCACTGTCCTCCCTTTTTTCATCGATTTTCTTGAGCGAACACCAGTAACGTTTTCATTGTAAGACTTGTTGCTACTGTTTTTGGCATTTCGAAAATGCCACAGGGCACAGGCAGCTTCTGAAGCTCTGCTGAGCAGGCAGGATACTCTGGGTAGCTTGCTGGGCTCTCCGAGAGGTACGGGGGAATAAAACCCGGGTCAGCTGCAAGCAAGGCAAACGCCGTATCCGCTGTGCTAAGTGGAGTGCCAGCCCATATATGCACACATATATATTTTAAAAATACTTGAAATTTTGAAAGCTTTGCATACAGGTGGCCCAACTTTGATTCCCAGTACCGCATTTGGTTCCCTGAGCACCAAGTCAGGAAGTGCCCCTGAGCAAAACCGGATGTACTTCCCAAGCATGACCACTCCAGAACATAAACGGTATATTTCTGATTTCAAGTGATGAACATGGACCATGGAACCAAGAGCTGGTACAGAGGTTTAGATGTCTGCCTCAGATGTGGTTGACCTCAATCTGTTTGATGTCCAGAATCAAACCTGGTAAAATGAGCACCATCAGGAATGGCCCTGAGAAAAGAGCCAGGAGTAGCCCCAAAGCACCACTGGCTGTGTGACACACCACGCCCCACCCCCAAATCATATAGTGTTACACACATAGATTTTGTTAGTTGATTTTCTGGGAACACATCTTACAGTGCTCAGTGCTTACTCTCGTCTCTGCACTCAGGGATCACTCCAAGTGGGGATTAGGGGTCATATATGGTGCTAAGGATCAAACTCAGGTTTCCCACATACAAAGTAAGTGCCCTACTTACAGTACAGTCTCTCTGGGCCTAGAGGTTCATTAATTTTATTTAATTTTCTTATGGGAAATAATTCTCTAATATATAAACACATTTGAGAATAATTCATGAAAGGGTTTCTTTTTTTTTTTTTTTGGCTGTATTTCTTTTTTTTTTTTCCCTTTATTTTCTTTTATTTTTTTTAAGTTGTAGATTTACAATTTTTTGTGCTTTGGTTTCAATTATACAATGATCAGATACCCATCCCTCCACCAGTGCCCATTTTCCACCACCATGGATAATATCCCTCCCACCCCCATCCCCCCATCCCCCCCGTCTCTGTGGCAGGGCAATCCCCTGTGTTCTCTCTCTCCTTTTGGGTGTTGTGGTCTGCAAAAGAGGCATTGAGTGGCAAACATGTTCAGTCCATAGTCTACTTTCGACATGCATCTCCCCTCCTGGGAGGATCCTCCAAACATCCTTTATTTGGTGCTCCCTTCTCTATCTGAATAGCCCTTTCCTCTAGGATACACGGCTGGCCTCTAAGTTATGGAGTAATCCTCCTGGTGCTGATCTCAGCTATTCTTGGGTATTAATCTCATACTTTGTTACTTTATATCCCCCAGATGAATGCAATCTTTCTATGTCTATCCCTCTCTTTCTGACTCATTTCGCTTAGCATGATACTTTCCATATTGTACCACTTGTATGTAAATTTCATGACTTCATCTTTTCTAAGAGCTACATAGTACTCCATTGTGTAGATGTACCAAAGTTTCTTTAACCAGTCATCTGTTCTTGGGCATTCAGGTTTCTTCCAGTTTCTGGCTATTGTAAAGAGGGCTGCAATGAACAAACAAGTGCAGATGTCACTTCGACTATACATTTTTGCCTCTCTGGGATATATTCCCAGGAGTGGTATTGCTGGGTCAAATGGGAGCTCAATTTCTAATTTTTTGAGAATCGTCCATACTGTTTTCCAGAAGGGCTGAACCAGTCGGCATTCCCACCAACAGTGAAGGAGTGTTCCTTTCTCGCCACATCCACGCCAGCATCGGTTGCTTTTGTTCTTTTGAATGTGGGCCAGTCTCTGAGGTGTGAGATGGTATCTCATTGTGGTTTTGATCTGCATCTCCCTGATGATTAATGATGTAGAGCATTTTCTCATGTGCTTTTTTGCCATTCGGATTTCTTCTTTGAGAAAGTTTCTGTTCATTTCATTGCCCCATTTTTGGATGGGGTTGGATGTTTTCTTCTTGTGGAGTTTAACCAGTATTTTGTATATCCTGGATATCAACCCCTTGTCAGATGTGTATTCGGTGAATATCGAAAGGGTTTCTTTTTTCTCTTAAATTTTTATTAGTGAAACACCATGAGGTACAGTTGTAGACTTACAATTTTTTGTGCTTGGGTTTCAGTTATACAATGATCAAATACCCATCCCTCCACCAGTGCCCATTCTCCACCACCACCAGTCCCAGTATCCCTCCCACCCCCCTCCCCCCATCCCACCCTACCTCTGTGGCAGGGCATTCCCTTTTGTTATCTCTCTCCTTTTGGGACATTGACATTGACATTGAGTGGGAATCTTGTTCAGACTATAGTCTACTCTCATCACACATCTCCTGTCCTGAGAGGAACCTCCCAACACCCTTTATTTGGTGCTCCCTTCTCTATCTGAGCTTCCTTTTCCCCTAGCATGTGTGGTTGTCCTCAAAGCCATGGAGTAATCCGCCTGGTACTTATCTTGGCTATTCTTGGGTGTTAGTCTCCTATTTTGTTAATTTATGTTATCCAGATGAATGCAATATTTCTATGTCTATCCCTCTCTTTCTGACTCATTTCACTTAGCATGATACATTCCATTATAGTACCACTTGTATGTAAATTTTATGACTTCCTCCTTTCTGACACTACATAGTATTTCATTGTGTAGATATACCAAAGCTTCTTTAACCAGTCATCTGTTCTCGGTCACTCAGTTTTTTTCCAGATTCTAGCTATTGTAAACAGTGCTGCAATGAATAGACAACTGCAGATGTCTCTTCGACTATACTTTTTTGCCTCTCTGGGGTATATTCCCAGGAGTGGAATTGCTGGGTCAAATGTGAACTCAATTTCCAGTTTTTTGAGAATCGTCCATACTGTTTTCCAGAAGGGCTGAAACAGTCGGCAGTTCCACCAGCAGTGAAGGAGGGTCCCTCTCTTGCCACATCTGCGCCAGCACCGGTTTCTTTTGTTCTTTTGCATGTGGGTCAGTCTCTGTGGTGTGAAATGATATATCATTGTTGTTTTGATCTGCATCTCCCTGATGATTAATGATGTAGAGCATTTTTTCATTTGTCTTTTAGCCATTCGAATTTCATCTTTGATGAAGTTTCTGTTCATTTCGTTGCCCAAATTGCTGATAGGGTTGGATGTTTTCTTCTTGTGGAGTTCAACCAGTTCTTTGTATATCCTTGATATCAGCCCCTTGTTGGATGTGTATTTGGCGAAAATCCTTTCCCATTCTGTCGGCTGTCTTTGTATTTTGGTCATTGTTTCTTTTGAGGTGCAGAAACTTCTTAGTTTAATATAGTCCCATTTGTCTATCTCTGTTTTCACTTGCTTAGCCAGTGGCATGACATCTTTGAAGATACCCTTAGCTTCAATATCATGGAGGGTGTTGCTGACTTTGTATTCAATGTACCTTATGGATTCCAATCTGATGTTGAGGTCTTTAATCTATTTTGATCTTACTTTTGTACATGATGTTAGGCAGAGATCTGAGCCCATTTTTTGCATGTAGCTGTTCAGTTTTGCCAGCACCATTTGTTAAAAAGGCTTTCCTTACTCCACTTCACATTTTTTGCTTCTTTATCAAAGATTATGTGATCATATGATTGAGGGGAGTGTCAGTGTATTCAACTCTGTTCCATTGGTCTGCTGTTCTGCCTTTCTTCCAGTACCATGCTGTTTTAATTAGTACTGCTTTGTAGTAGAGCTTGATGTTAGGGAGGTTGATTCCTCCCACTTTCTTTTTCCCAAGAATTGCTTTAGCTATTCGTGGGGGCTTATTGTTCCATATAAATTTCAGGAGTGTTTGCTCCATTTCTTTGAAGAATGTCATGGATATCCTTATAGGGATTGCATTGAATTTATACAATGCTTTCGGTAGTATTACCATTTTGACAATGTTAAGTCTCCCGACCCATGAGCAGTGGATATCTTTAGATTTCCTCATGTCCTCTTTTATTTCCTGAAGTAGTATTTTGTAGTTTTCTTTGTACAGGTCCTTTGCTTCCTTAGTTAAGCCGATTCCTAGGTACTTGATTTTCTGAGGCACAATTGTGAACGGGATTGTTTTTTAATGTAGCTTTCTTCTCTCTCACTGTTTGCATACAGGAAAGCCATGGACGTTTGGGTATTGATTTTATAGCCTGCAACTTTACATTACTATATAAGAATAACAAGCAATATGAACTAAATTTGTGTCTCTTGGTGCTGGAGCAAGAGCACAGTGGATAAGACATTTGCCTTGCACGAAGCCAACCAGGGTTCGATTCCCAGCATCCGATAGGGTCCCCCCGCCCCGCCCCCCCCCAGCACTAACAGAAGTAACTCCTGAGTGCAAAGTCAGGAGTAACCCTTGTGCATCACTGGGTGTGATCAAAAAAGCAAAAATAAATAACTATATATAAATAAAGCGGTAGGGCATTTGCCTTGCAAGCAGTCAGCCCAGCCGAGCCAGGTTCAATTCCTCTGCCCCTCTTGAAGAGCCCAGCAAGCTACCCAGAGTATCGCGCCTGCATGTCAGAGCCTGGCAAGCTCCCCATGCCGTATTGGATATGCCAAACCCAGTAACAACAAAGTCTCACAATGCAGACGTTACTGGGCCTGCTCAAGCAAATCAATAAACAATGGGAGGACAATGCAGTGCAGTGCAGTATGAATAAATAAATTTTGTGCCTCTTAAGAGGACAGGCTTAGGGTAAGGTAGATGGGAAATTGGGTATGTTGGTGGAGGGAAGACCACACTGATGATAGGATTTGTGTTGGAACATTAAATGGGTGAAACAACTGTGTTCTTAAGAACTTTGTAAATCATGGTGTTTAAGGTTTTATTTATTGAGTTACTTACTTACTTATTTTTTAAAGACACACGGTGGGGAGGTAGGCAGACTAACACAGAAGGGGAATTCTAACACCTGCTCCAGTGTGAGTAAATCTTGAAGACAATACAAACTGATCACAAACAACTATAAATAAATAGGATTCCACTGTTGAAGAAAAACTAATGACTTTTTGTTAGGCAGAGGTAAATTCTCCCAAAGGTTGTCTTCTTTCAAAGAAAGAGAAGTTTTTCTTTGAGAATTGAAGTGTAGAGATAACCCCCACCACTTTACAATTCCAAGGTCTTCTGGAAAACAGGTCATTTTAACAATGGGCTTTGGAGCCTGGCATTCTTTTACATATGTTATGATTGTTAAATATTCCTACTTCAGACCTCCCAAAGTGGAAGTACTGTCTTTGATCAGCCCGAACGTTGGAACTTTCCAAGAGCTTGCTAAAAGAGAAATGTGTTGTTTTGCCCTGATTTACTTCAAATGTAACCACCTTCCCTACTAAATCCAAAAGTATATACGCTAAAGGTCTGTTTTTAATCTGAAAAAGAAGCTGCAGAATGCATGAACTTCTCCCATAGGGTAGCCCTCAAACTCTGAAATAAAGCTTATTCTTCTATCCAAGGTAGAAAAATTATTTATTTTAGTCAACACCATTTATATGAGTTACCTATAGTGGTGCGAGACAGCAAAGGTAATAAGATGGGAGATGGGCGAAATGGGGAGTTACTGCTCCTCAGTTCAGAATCTGTTTTGGAAGATGAAAAAGTTCTAGAGAAAGATACTGGTGATGACTGCACAATGGTGTGAATGTCCTCGTGGCCACTGAACTGCTGAAACAGGGCAATACACAAGTACTAGAACCCCTATCTGGGATGTGCAAGGCCCTGAATATGATCCTGATGCATCACACAGCCCAGCCTGTTTCCCATCAGCACTGCTCAACCTGAGTAGCAAGCTGTCAGGCCCTCACTGCCATGCAAACCATAGGAATAATTCCCCAACAGCAGCGCCTATGGGAGAGGGTCTAGAAAAAAAGGAAGGAAGAAGGAAGAACAGAGAGAGGGAAGGAGGGAGGCAGAGAGGGAGGGAGGGAGGGAGGGAGGGAGGGAGGGAGGGAGGGAGGGAGGGAGGGAAGAAAAGAGGGAAGAAAGAAGGGAGGGGGGAGGGAGAGAGGTCATAATGCTGATACCAGGAGTTAATTTCACTCTGAAGACTCCTGGTTCATGTTTCAATTATCAAATTCAAATACAAAATCAGCAAGTACTAAGAGACAGGCAACTCATTTGCCTCTGTGCAGAGAGTTCTGATGGATGATGACAGGTGAGCTCTCACCTTGAAGTTAATGCCAGTTATAAAGCTCAGGGCTACACACAGGCTGGTTGTACTGTACCCGCATCTCTGGGGCCATGAGCACCTTGTTTAGAGGAGTTCTCTGTCCATCAATCTCTCACCTGTGACTGTCAAGCTATCTGGTGCTTATTAAGGTATTTATCCACTGTTGTTTTCTTCTGCTACTGGTAAAACTATTTTTTATCTCTGTTCTGCTTAAAGTATAGCTTTGACCTGTTATATAAAAATAGAGCTAATTGTGAGAAAAGGTGAAATCATGAAATTTGCGTATAAGTGGATAGACATGGAGAGCATCATGCTAAGTGAAATGAGTCAGAAAGAGAGGGACAGACATAGAATGAGTGCACTCACTTGTGGAATATAAAGTAACCTAATTTGAGACTAACACCTAAGGACAGTAGAGATAAGGTGCCAGGAGGATCACTACACAGTTTGGAGGCTGGCCTCACGTGCTGGGGAAAAAGGCAGTTGGGATGAGGAAGGGACCACTAAGTAAATGATGGTTGGAGGGAATGCTTGGGATGGGAGATGCGTGCTGAAAGTAGATTAAGGACCAAACATGATGGCCTCTTGGTATCTGTATTGACCAAAAGTAAAGAGAAAGAAGGAATGTACTTGCAACAGGAAGGGGGTGGGATGGGGTGGGGGAGGCGGTAGAGATACTGGGGACATTGGTGGTGGAAATGTGCACTGGTAGAGGGATGGGTGCCTGATCATTGTATGACTGAAATGTAATCAAGAAAGTCTGTAACTGTATCTCATGATGATTCAATAAAAAAAATAATAAATAGAGCTAATAAATACTGTTTACTCCCTGATAAGGGAAACCCTCAGTCAGATAACATAGAAAGTCTCGTGCTTTTTTATAATAGGTATCAACTGACTTTATTATTTAAGGAGGTCTCTTGAAAAAGTCAACTATTTAACTTTCCTCTAGTCTTTATACATAAAACAAATTGCATTCTTTTAATTTCACACATTTATAAACCATCTATGACTCGGCTCAGACAGCTTTATGGACAACTCTTTACAACCTTCAAACAAGAGAAACAAGTTAAGCTATGTAAACTCTTCTGCTGCACAGAAATAATGCAAGCAATCCTAATTAATTTAAGAAAATAACCCTAAAGTCAAAGTGACCAAATTAGTTTATAGTAGAAATAATTAGACCTACCTCAATTATACTGATCCAAAATTTTTAAATAAATTTATAACAAAAGTCTAAGGTGTTAAAAATGATCTCTAAAAATATATTTGATTGTCACTTCAAAAATATAAAAGAATCAAACCATCATCTCAATAGATTTGTTAAAATTTGGTGCATGTTCTTTTTTATTTTTAAGAGATTCCTTTTGGAGCAAGAGAAATAGCTCAACCAACTGGAGGGCATTTACAAGAAGACCCGGGTTCAATGCTTTAGCATTTCCTGATCCCCCCCAAACACCGCCAGGAGAAATCCCAGAGCACTGACACAGGAGTATCCTCTGGGTACTGCCAGGTGTGACTCCCAAATATTTTTTAACTAGATATTTTTAAAGATAACTTTCTCAAATAAGATTTTGAAAGTGTTTTCCCACATGAATTATGATTAAAGAATTATATCAGAAAAAATACTTCTTTGAAATTGAGAATCAACCTATGTAATTCTTCACATTAAAATGTTTTTTTTTTTTTTTATACTACACGCTTATTCTTTATTTTTTTTTTTTTTTGAGCAAAAACATGGTTGTTTCTTTTTTTTTTTTTTTTTCTTTAGGTTTTTTTTTTTTTTCCCCCTTTATTTTATTTTATTTTCTTTAAAGTTGTAGATTTACAATTTTTTGTGCTTTGGTTTCAATTATACAATGATCAGATACCCATCCCTCCACCAGTGCCCATTTTCCACCACCATGGATAATATCCCTCCCACCCCCATCCCCCCATCCCCCCCGTCTCTGTGGCAGGGCAATCCCCTGTGTTCTCTCTCTCCTTTTGGGTGTTGTGGTCTGCAAAAGAGGCATTGAGTGGCAAACATCTTCAGTCCATAGTCTACTTTCGACATGCATCTCCCCTCCTGGGAGGATCCTCCAAACATACTTTATTTGGTGCCCCCTTCTCTATCTGAACTGCCATTTCCTCTAGGATACCTGGCTGGCCTCTAAGTTATGGAGTAATCCTCCTGGTGCTGATCTCAGCTATTCTTGGGTATTAATCTCATACTTTGTTACTTTATATCCCCCAGATGAATGCAATCTTTCTATGTCTATCCCTCTCTTTCTGACTCATTTCGCTTAGCATGATACTTTCCATATTGTACCACTTGTATGTAAATTTCATGACTTCATCTTTTCTAAGAGCTACATAGTACTCCATTGTGTAGATGTACCAAAGTTTCTTTAACCAGTCATCTGTTCTTGGGCATTCAGGTTTCTTCCAGTTTCTGGCTATTGTAAAGAGCGCTGCAATGAACAAACAAGTGCAGATGTCACTTCGACTATACATTTTTGCCTCTCTGGGATATATTCCCAGGAGTGGTATTGCTGGGTCAAATGGGAGCTCAATTTCTAATTTTTTGAGAATCGTCCATACTGTTTTCCAGAAGGGCTGAACCAGTCGACATTCCCACCAACAGTGAAGGAGTGTCCCTTTCTCGCCACATCCACGCCAGCATTGGTTGCTTTTGTTCTTTTGGATGTGGGCCAGTCTCTGAGGTGTGAGATGGTATCTCATTGTGGTTTTGATCTGCATCTCCCTGATGATTAATGATGTAGAGCATTTTCTCATGTGCTTTTTTGCCATTCGGATTTCTTCTTTGAGAAAGTTTCTGTTCATTTCATTGCCCCATTTTTGGATGGGGTTGGATGTTTTCTTCTTGTGGAGTTTAACCAGTATTCTGTATATCCTGGATATCAACCCCTTGTCAGATGTGTATTCGGTGAATATCCTTTCCCATTCTGTAGACTGTCTTTGTATTTTGGTCACTGTTTCTTTGGAGGTGCAGAAGCTTCTTAGTTTAAGATAGTCCCATTTATCTATCTCTGTTTTCACTTGCTCGGCCAGTGGCGTGGCATCTGTGAAGATACCATTAGCTTCAATGTCATTTATGGTTTCTGGTCTGATGTTGAGGTCTTTAATCCATTTTGATCTTACTTTTGTACATGGTGTTAGGCAGAGTTCTGACCCCCAGGACTTTGCAGTAAATAATGGGGTATCCCAAATGGAGAGTTCTCTAATTTTGCTGTGTTTATGCAAAAGGACAAGCCAGGTTTGTTAAGCTATCTTGCAAAGTTTTAAAATGAAGGTGGAGAGAAAATCATGTTTCTGTAACTTGTTTCTTGTAAGAATCAGATTCTAATTCTACAGAGGTGATTGGGTAAATGTGTGAATTGGCCAATGTTGCTTTGGTTTCTGTTGCTTTAACTCTTTTTAAGACTGCATTGAGAAATCTCTAACATCCCTGTCCAAGATAGTCTTTCAAAACTGGAGAGGACTCGACCTTCGACCTGCTGTTCTCAAGAACGAAGGGCTCTGCGCTGCTCTGGCGGAGGAATGCTGTTTCTACTCTGATCACCCTGAGGTTGTCAGAGACTCTATGGCCAAGCTACGGGAAGGCCTTGACCTATTATTTCTTAAGAATGGGGGGCTGTGTGCCGCCCTAGGTGAAGAGTGTTGCTTTTATGCTGACCATTCAGGAGTGGTTCGGGACTCCATGACCAAATTAAGGGAAGGATTGGAACAACGAAGGAAAGAGAGGGAGTCCCGAGAAGGGTGGTTTGAATCCTGGTTTAATCAGTCACCCTGGTTAGCAACTCTCCTTTCGACCCTACCTGCACCACTCTTGATACTTCTAACTCTGTTTACCTTGGGACCCTGTATCCTCAATAAATTAGTTACGTTTGTTAAGGAACAAATTAATTATATCCAATTGCTAGTGCTGAGACAGCAGTATCAGACTTTACTCCATGAGGAAGAAAGTACCACCTAAGAATATCTCTAGGATTAGCGATATGCACAAGAAGAAGTGGGGAATGAAAGGAGCTAGGAAGGCTAGGAAGGAGTTAATTAACTTGGAAAATTGCTTTCTGTAAACAGTTCAGCAGACTTGAAGTTACAAAATTGGATTGAATCCAGTAGATGTGTAAGGTATGGGTTAGACATAACTATTTAAATAGATAGAGTGTTTTGACCATTCTGGAAACTGAAACTATGTGACCGGGTCAAGGTGTTTGAGTTGAGATACTGCAAGAAAAACTGCAAGGAACCTAGCAAAACATGTATGTTCAAAATATGTGGCCTTTGTTCTCAAACTGTATAAATATGACCTGTTTCTGAGTTCGAGGCTCTCAGACTCTGCCCGCTCATGGGTACGTTGTGGACCCCCAGCATGCTGGTCTGAATAAAACCCCGCTTGAATTCCTGCAGGAACGTTGTCTGTCTGGTCTCTCCGTGCCGCTCAGGGTCAGGGAACTCCCGACCCCAATAATATATGAGGAATAGGTGGGTTGGAGGGATAGCACAGAGGGTAGGGCGTTTGCCTTGCACGCAGCCAACCTGGCCTACCCGAGTTTGATTTCTCCGCCGGTCGCGGGGAGCCTGACAAGCTACTGAGAGTATCTCACCTGCATGACAAAGCCTGGCAAGCTACCTGTGACATATTCTATAAGTCAAACACAGTAACAACAAGACTCACAATGTTACTGGGCCCGCTCGAGCAAATTGATGAACAACGGGAGGAGAGTGACAGTGACAGCGAGGAATAGGTAAATGTAGACAATGCCTGGATTTACAAAATGTTAATTTCATAGACTACATGGTAGCACTAAGAAACGCTTTAGGAGCTAGAAAGAGTGAGTAGTGGGTAAAGTACTGGTCTTGCACACTGACAACCTGGGGTTGACCCCATCACTCTAAATGACAGGAAGTATCCCTAAGAACAGAATCCAGGACTAAGCCAACAACAACAAGTTTCAATTTACATTTATATAATTTTCCAAGCCACTTTCAAGTTATATTTATATCATTTCCTTCAAATCACCATTTTGGTAGTACAATAGTTTTATTTAGAGATCGTGAGAAATAAAAAGAGGAGACAGAACCTGACTTCTCTGAGGAGAGCTGAGAGCAACACCTGAGGTGAAGATGAGAGGAGGCACGCACTTGTCTTCACAATTTTGTAGTAATTTTATAGGTTTTCTCCTAGGCTGCCCCAAGGCAGCTTTTCTACCTAGATAAGTCTGTTCACTGCTACACTATTGTCAAAAAAGAGCCTGAGACTTTTGATGACTCTCCTTCATGTGCTTACCACAACCATTGCTCATGGAGGAGCTTCTCTGCAAGGGCTCCAAGCTCCTCTGGGCTTTTGCTGGGGCCAATTAAAGTCTCATCAGACCTCACTTCCTACGTTCAAAAAAGTGGATCAGGCAGTATTGAGTCTTGCCACTCTAGGGCCAGTAACAGTAACTTCTTCAGTCTCATCTTGGTTGTATTAATTCCGAAGAACTCAATCCCTGGGAGCCCCCTATCGGCCATTCTTACTAAAGGGAAATGAAAATAATGAAGCAAACTGCACTCATCTGTGGAATATAAAGTAACAGAATGGGAGACTAACACCCAAGAATCGTAGAGACAAGGACCAGGAGGTTTACTCCACAGCTTGGAAGCTGGCCTCAAATGCTGGGGGGAAAGGCAGCTCAGATAGAGAAGGGAGCACCAAGTAAATGCGGGTTGGGAGATGCGTGCCCAATGTAGACTATAGATCAAACACAATGGTCACTCATTGTCTCTATTGCAAACTACAAGAACAACCAAAAGGAAAGAGAGAACAAAAGCGAATGCCCTGCCACAGAGGCAGGGTGGGGAAGTGGGGGTGGGGTGGGGGTGGTGACAGGGATCCTGGGACCATTGGTGGTGGAGAATGGGCACTGGTTGAGGGATGGGTACTCGATCATTGTATGACTGAAACGTTAACTACAAAAGTTTGTAAGTATGTAACTGTACCTCACAGTGATTCACTAATTAAAAAAATGTAAAAAAGCAATAAATAAAATTAAATTAAAAAAGGAATGATCTCCACATGTTGAAGTTAAATCACCATTTGTGGGTTTTTTTAAACAGATTTGAAATGAGGCGAAATGATAAATAAAATACTTATGAATTATTAGAAAAACTAATGAGAGCACCTAAACCTACACATGTCAGACATGTCCATCAGAGGAAGAATGATTACTCAGACTGTTCTTTGACCATTCAGTTCTGAATGGTAGAACTCAAACAGTGTAAGTTATTTTAGTCCAAATTCTCTATGTATATACAGCAAATACATATTTTTTATTTTTATGTATTTTTTAACAGACTTAGGAATTTTCTTGGGCTGGAGCAATAGCACAGAAGGTAGGGCATTTTCCTTGCATGTGGCTGACCAGGCCAACCTGGGTTCGATTCCTCTGCCCCTCTCAGAGAGCCCGGCAAGCTACCAAGAATATCTTGCCCATACAGGAAATCCTGGCAAGCTACCCGGGATGTATTCGACATGCCAAACACAGTAACAACAAGTCTCACAATGGACACGTTACTGGGCCTGCTCAAGCAAATTGATGAACAATGGGAGGACAGTGCTACAGTGTGTTTCAGTCATGCAGTGTTTGAGTACTCTCCACCAGTGTCCATTCTCTATCACCAATGTAAAAATACAATAAATTTAAAAAAGGAATGATCATCACATGTTGAAGTTAAATCAGCATTTGTGGGTTTCTTTGAAAACAGCTTTGAAATGAGGCTATATGATAAATAAAATATTATGAATTATTAGAAAAACTAATGAGAGCACCTAAACCTACAAATAACAGACGTGTCCCTCCCACCACCCCCACCCTATGTCTATGTCTCTGTGGCAGGTGCATTCTCTCTCTCTCTCTCTCTCTCTCTCTCTCTCTCTCTCTCTCTCTCTCTCTCTTTCTCTCCTCTATCCTCTCTTGGGTGTTATGGTTTGCAATAGAGTTAGTAAGCAGCCATCATGTTTGATCCATAGTCCAATTTCCACACAAATCTCCCATCATGAGCGAGCCCTCCAAGCATCATTTACTTACTGGTCCCTTCTCTATCCCAGCTGCCTTTTCCCCCAGCACATAAGATCAGCTTCCAAGCTGTGGAGTGATCCTCTTGGCCCTTATCTCTACTATCCTTAGGTGTTAGTCTCCTATTATGCAGCAAATATATTGAAATTAAAACTTTCTGTCTTTTATCTTTTATTTATTTTTGTATTTGAACCAGGCTGAGAAGGACTTAGGGGATAGTCCTTGTTCCATGCTCAGAAGTTCCATCCTGGAGTGTTACATAATTGAGAGAAATTGGTTAAACTTACATATGCTCTAAGACAATACAAACCTGTGTGCAAGTGAAACCTTTACACTCTAGAGATAACAAACTAATTAGCAGGAGTGGACATGAGGCATTTGAAATGACATTTAGCACATCTTTCTATTGAAAGGGAGAAAAAGTTTGAAATAAAATTTTATTTTATTAGAAATAGATATAAGGATACACAATTACCAAATTTGTAGTACTTTTACTACAGGCTGGAGCGATAGCACAGCGGTAGGGCGTTTGCCTTGCACGCAGCCAACATGGCCGACCCAAGTTCGATTCCTCCGCCCCTCTGGGAGAGCCTGGCAAGCTACCTAGAGTATCTTGCTCACACGGCAGAGCCTGGCAAGCCACCCGTGATGTATTCGATATGCCAGACACAGTAACAGTTCTACAAATTCTACAAATTTGTAGAATTGTGAAAAAGAAGGGCTGGTGTAAAAGCACAGTGAGGGGGGCGTTTGCCTTGCACGCGGCCAACCCGGGTTCGATTCCCAGCATCCCATGTGGTCCCCCGAGTACCACCAGGAGTGATTCCTGAGCCGCAGAGCCAGGAGTAACCCCTTTGCATTGCCGGGTGTGATCCCCCCCCCAAAAGAATTATGAGAAAGAGATCATTTCTCCCCCATGTTCACTGAAAGTGAACACCTATGCAGTCACCCCAAAATCTAAAAGACCACCAGCTTTCCACACTGGGAGGGTGGGGGAAGGGTGAGCGTCAGAGAAGCCATGGAAGGAAGAAGGAAGGGATCATCCCCCTGAACCTTTCTTGTGCCTACAGTCAGAGGGGTGCAATCTTGAGTGGGGGATATATAAAAGTGAGTGTTATCTGCTTCCTAATTATGTCTGTAATTGTAACAATATATTCATAAAAAGTTCAGAACTTCTTTTGTTTTATCTTTTATTTATTTACTTTATTTTCGGTCGGCCCAGGATCTATTCCTTCGCCCCTCTCGGAGAGCTCGGCAAGCTACCCAGAGTATCTCACCCATAGAGCAAAGCCTGGCAAGCTCCCTGTGACCTCTTCAATATGCCAAAAACAGTAACATCAAGTCTCAAAATAGAGACGTTACTGGGCCCACTCGAGTAAATCGATGAACAATGGGAGGACACTGCAATGCAGTGCTCCTTTATTTTAGTATTTGGGCCTCACCTAGCTGGCCTTAGGGGATAATGCTTGCTTCATGCTCAGAGAAAACCCTGAAAGGGTTACAAAATCGAGGAAAATTGGTTGAACATACATAATCGCTAAGAATATACAAACAGTGTCCAGGAACAAGCAGAACATTTCAGCACTAGAGAAAAGCAACTAGTGAGCCCGCACATGAATATTTTGCAATGTATTAGAAAATAACTTTATGACGAAAGAAAATATGAAACTAAAAATGTCTGTACTTAAAATTTTCTTATTAAAAATAGACATAAAGAGAGAAACAGCCCCTAGACAGCCGGTTTTCAACCCCTGATCTGCGTGGGACAGGCACAGAGGCCCAGCTCTGGGCAACAAAGCTGAATGGCTCCAATTCCAACAGGTTCAGCCCGCCCCCAAGGGCCTGGGTCCCTCTCTGGGCACGCGCAGCTAGAAACAGCCCCGAGACAGCCGGTTTTCAACCCCTGATCTGCGTGGGACGGGCACAGAGGCCCAGCTCTGGGCAACAAAGCTGAACGGCTGCAATTCCAACAGGTACAGCCCGCCCCCAAGGGCCTGGGTCCCTCTCTGGGCACGCGCAGCTAGAAACAGCCCCTAGACAGCCGGTTTTCAACCCCTGATCTGCGTGGGACTGGCACAGAGGCCCAGCTCTGGGCAACAAAGCTGAACGGCTCCAATTCCAAACAGGAGACGTTCCCAACTCCTCGCCCAGTGCCAGGGACTCTTTCCAGAGCCGCGGCCGCTAACGCGGACGCAAAATATTTTCCCACTACATGTACCATAGGAACCATAAGCTAACTTCTTAGATGGAAACTTCTCTATTTTAGCTCAGCCACTAGAAACACAGTAGCCAATAACTCATAAGCTTATCTTAACTCACACAGCATATCAAGCAGAATAGTAACAGTGAACGTGAAGGACTAAACCACACCTCTCACAATGGTAAAGCAACGCAAAAGCCCACCAAACTTTCATATAGAAGAGTCTAGCCCAGATGACACCAACAGTACTGTAGTGTTAGACAACCTCTCTGACAAGGAATTCAGAAGGGAGCTACTTACGATGCTTAGGGAATTAAAAGAAACAATGGAAACCAATGCCAATAGAAGACAAGAGGATCTGAAGGCAGAAATGAGGAAAATGCAATCAGAAATGTCAGACTTGAAAAATCTCGTAGGCGAATTGAAAAGCTCAGTGGAAGGCCTCAGCAGCAGAGTAAGAGCGGCTGAGAACAGAATCAGTGAGCTCGAAGATGAAGTTCAGAGACTCTCCAGAAAAGAGCAGAAAATGGAAAAGAGACTCACAATTCGGGAACAGATGGCAAGAGAAGATCGTGATGAAGCCAAGAGGGGTAACATAAGAATTATTGGAGTCCCAGAGGGACAGGAAGAAAACCTCGATGAAGAAGAAACTGTCAAAGAAATCATTGTTACAACATTTCCAGAGCTGAAGAAAACTTGTGACCACATTCAGGAGGCCCGAAGGGTACCAGCTAGAAGAAATCCGAATAAAAATACCCCAAGACACATTCTGATCAAAATGACCAAAACCTTAGACAGAGACAAAATTCTGAAAGCAGCAAGATCGAAGAAAGAAATCTCTTACAAAGGAGCATCCTTAAAATTCACAGCTGATTTTTCTGATGAAACCCTCATGGCCCGAAAACAGTGGTGGGACATAGTAAAAAAACTCAATGAAATAAATGCCTCCCCAAAAATACTTTTCCCAGCAAGACTCTCATTCATAATAGAAGGAACAACACACAGTTTCACAGACAAACAACAGCTCAGGAACTTCATAGACTCAAAACCATGGTTACAAGAACAACTAAATGGGCTACTTTAAGGCAAGAAAGGGCCCTCAAATACACCAAATTTCAACAGAACAATGGGACAAAATCCCATAACAATAATCTCTCTCAATGTCAATGGGCTAAACGCACCAATTAAAAGACATAGAGTGGCAGGATGGATTAGAAAATTGAACCCAACATTCTGCTGCCTGCAAGAAACGCATCTCAATAGTCAAAGCAAACACAGACTCAGAGTCAAAGGCTGGAAAACAATCCTACAGGCAAACAGCTCCCATAAAAAAGCTGGGGTAGCCATCCTTATATCAGACCACATCGATTTCAGAGTGAGGAAGGTCATAAGAGACAGTGAAGGCCATTTCTTATTGATCAGAGGATCTGTACAACAGGAAGAACTTACAATAATAAATGTATATGCACCTAATGAGAGACCAGCAAAGTACTTAAAACAACTACTCATAGATTTGGAAAAAGACATCAATAGCAACACAATACTAGTGGGAGACTTCAACACTGCTTTGTCACCTCTTGATAGATCAACCAGACTCAAGCTTAGCAAGGACGTACTTCATTTGAGGGAAACAATGGAAGAAAGGGACTTAGTAGATATATACAGGACACTTCATCCACAAAAAGCTGAATACACATTCTTCTCAAGCGTACATGGAACATTCTCCAAGATAGACCACATGCTGAGCCACAAAACATGCTTCAATAAAATTAAGAAGGTAGAGATTGTATCAACAATCTTCTCAGACCATAATGCGAGCACACATAAATAACCTAAACTCACAACTTAAGAGCTTGGAGAAGGACCAACAAAAGGAGCACAACCCGAACAGGAGAAAGGAAATAATAAAACTCAGAGCAGAGATTAATGAGATGGAAACCCAAAAAACAATCCGAAAGATCAATGAAACCAAAAGCTGGTTCTTCGAGAAAATTAACAAGATCGATAAGCCTCTAGCAAAACTCACAAAGAAAGGGAGAGAGAAAACCCTAATAAACCGAATCAGAAATGAAAAGGGGGTCATTACAACAGAAACCACAGAAATTCAGAGGATCCTCAGGGAGTACTTTGAGAAGCTTTATGCCACGGAACATCAAAACCTCGAGGAAATGGATAAATTCCTAGACTCCTACAGACTCCCAAGGCTGAACCAAGAAGACCTGGAATACCTGAACAGACCTATCACCATCAAGGAAATTGAAATGGTAATAAAAAGTCTCCCCAAGCACAAAAGTCCTGGCCCGGATGGATTCACTAGTGAATTCTTCCAAATCTTTAAAGAGGACTTACTCCCGATGCTCTTTAAGCTTTTCCACGAAATTGAAATATCAAAAACACTTCCAAACAGTTTCTACGAAGCAAATATCACACTGATACCAAAAGCAGACAGAGATACCACAAAGAAAGAGAATTACAGGCCGATATCCCTGATGAACACAGATGCAAAGATCCTCAACAAACTACTAGCAAATAGAATCCAACTACTCATCAAAAAGATCATACACCATGACCAAGTAGGATTCATCCTAGGGATGCAAGGATGGATTAACATTCGGAAATCAATCAACATAATCCACCATATCAACAAAAGAAAAGATAAAAAGCATATGATCATATCAATAGATGCAGAGAAAGCATTTGATAAGGTCCAGCACCCCTTTATGATGAAAACCCTAGCCAAAATGGGTATAGAGGGGACCTTCCTCAACATAATTAAAGCCATCTACCACAAGCCTACAGCAAGCATCATCCTCAATGGGGAAAAACTGAGAGCCTTCCCTCTAAGATCAGGGACGAGACAGGGATGCCCACTCTCTCCACTGCTGTTCAATATAGTACTGGAAGTACTTGCAATAGCGATTAGGCAGGAAAAAGATATTAAGGGCATTCAGGTAGGAAAGGAAAATATATTCTTGATTACTTATTGTTTGTTTTGCTTTCAGGGGAGTTCACACCAGTGATGCTCTGGGCTTACTCCTGTCTCTGCCCTCAGGAATCACCCCTACCCAGGTTCAGACGACCATTTGGGGTGTCAGGAATCTAACCCAGATCAGTCTCAGGTAAGGCAAGTACCCACTCGGCTCTTTGATTTTTGTTTTGTTGGTTGGTTTTGTTGGTTTGGAGCCCCACCCAGTGGTGCTTAGGGCTTACTTCTGGTTCTGCACTCAGGGATTGCTCCTGGCAATGCTGGAGGACCATGTGGGGTACCAGAGATTAAACCCAGGTCAACCCAGGTACAAGGAAGGGCCCTACCCACTATAGCACTGTAGCACTGTCCTCCCATTGTTCAGCGATTTGCTCTACAGGCACCGATAACATCTCCATGTTGTTACTGTGTTTGGCATATCGAATATGTCAAGGGTAGCTTGCCAGGTTCAGCCGTGCGGGCAAGATACTCTCGGTAGCTTGCCAGCCTCTCCGAGAGGGGCAGAGGAATCAAACTCGGGTCGGCCACGTGCAAGGCAAACACCTTACCGCTGTGCTATTGCTCCAGCCCACTGTACTATCTGATTTTTGTTAGTTTGTTCTGGGGTCATTCCCAATGGTACTTCGGACTCTGCACTCAGGATTTCTCCTTGGGGTGGGGGGTGGAGGGGGGGGGCATATGTTAGTGAGCCATATGGAGTGCCAGGATCAAACCTAACTCAGCTCATGAAAGACAAGCACCCTATCTGCTACACTATCTGTCCAGCCCTATTATCTGATTTTTTAAAAGAACAAAAAATATCTCTCAGCAAACAAGCAACTTCCTCAACCTTATGTAGAGTGGCTATAGAACTACTAACATTATACTGACAGATGAAAAACTGCATCTTTCCCTGACAAGATCAAGAACTTGGTTAGGATGCTTCTCTCTGCTTTCACTCCACATTGTACCAATGACTTGAGTCTAGGTGACAGGAAAAGAAATAAAGGTGTGCAGACTGGAAGAAAGTGCTAACTTGTTTTTATTTAGAGATGGTCTGATTAGCTAAATAAAAATACAATGCTTGGGCGGGGCCGAGGAAATGACTCCAGGCCAGATGCCAGTCTGGCTGCTGCTAGATCTCTGCTGCTTCAAGACCCCCTAAGCATCTCTGATCTTGGCCCTGGTGGCCCCCACCCAGCAGCTGAGGCTGAGAAGTGCTGCATCTCCCTACCAGTGAGACTGAGTAGTGGTTCCTTCCAAAAAGAACAGGCAAAAGGGGGAGGGATTTCAAAGAGAATCCTGCTCAGGACCTCAGCCCAGTAATGTCTAAGGAGACCTAAAGGACTAAACTAACATAAATATCCTGAATTGAATCCTAGGTCAGAAAGAGGGTACTGGGGAAAAAAACAAGATTGAGATGTAGGAGAAGTATATGGGATTTTAGTTGCCAGTCTCTCTTGGCTCATTTAATGAGTCAATATGACAAAACACTTAAATTTTGTATTGCAAAACATTGCAAATATTTTCTAAATTATTATGTGGATACTGCTAAGTATTTGCATACATAAGGTGTTGGTGTTAAGAGAGACTGGGTGTGAGATACGTGGCAAACCTATCACATACCTAGTTTCACAACTTTTCTGTACCTCTAAAAAAGTTTATATTATAAAGTGATAAATATATATATATTTATATAGGAGCAAGGATGTAGCTCTATCAAAACGTTCATGCTTTTTATGCAAGAGGAGTGGGCATGAATTCCAGCACCACAAAAAAGTAATAAAACGCCTGGGCTGAAGAGATAGTGCCGAGACTGAGATATTTTCACTGCATGTGATCAACCCAGGTTTCATCGCTAGCACCTAATAAGGTCCCCAGATCCCCACCGAAGTGATCCCTGAGCACAGAGCCAGGAGTAAAGTGCTCCCCGAGCACTGCCAGGTGTGGCCCAAAATACAAAAATAAAACATAAAGCTACTTTCTTGGAAAAATTTTATAAAGACAAGAAAATACCACGTTTACGGAACAGAAAATGTGGGTGGTCTCTTTGTTCATCCAAAGTTCCCAGGTAGGTTCTTTTTTTTTCCTCCTGCAATATTTTTGTGGGTTGTTTTATTTTTTTTTAATTTTTATTAGTAATCACCATGAGATACAGTTGTAGACTTACAACTTTTTGTGCTTGGGTTTCATTTATACAATGATCAAATACCCATCCCTCCACCAGTGCCCATTTTCCACCACCACGGGTCCCAGTATCCCTCCCACCCCCCATCCCCCCCCCCCCCCCCGCCCAGGTAGGTTCTGAAATAAAGATGAATAATAAAGGTGCTCAGATTCAGGGTTAGAAATGAGGGAATGGGGTGTGGGGGGAAGGAAAACAGAAGAGAGACTCCTCAGGCAAGAAGAAATGTAGTACAGGACTTTCAAGTGTGGCTCAGTTTGTGGTGTTTTCATAGGAAAACTGGATTTTTGCATTTCTTTTTTGTTTTCCTTTCTTTATTGTTTTGTTGTTGTTGAATCACCCTGAGATACACAGTTGCAAACGCTGATCAGGCTTCATTCAGACAATGTTCCATCACCCATCCCTCCACCAGTGTACATTTCCCAAGTTTTCCTGTTTCTTATCAAACAAAATCCCAGCATTTTCCTGTTTCACACAGAGGTCTTGCTAATTTAGGGCTCATTTGTGTTGTTAAGATAAATTAACATCTTTTATTCAGACTTAGGCTGGTGGGGACTGTCTCTTTAGTTCAGACAGTTTAGTTTATATATTTTACCATATGCCCAGGTATTGTTTCTTTTCTTGTCTTTCCAAGGTCTGGGTCAGAATTTATAGTCTTGGAAAATTATAAACTTCTCACTCTCAAAAGGAGTCGAGGAATTTGTGGGGATATTTAAAATGTAGAGTGAGGACAGCTAAAATGAAGACCTGGCAAGGGGAATCTGAGGTTTCCTCTTTCATTATTAAGATGTTGTTATTAAGACATCATTAAAATGACTATCAAAAGCTATCTCAATTCTAATAAGATTTGATCTACAAAAATTGTGAGACTGATTCTAAAATTCACTCTAACAGTCAGGGGACCTAGGGTAATCAAAACAACTTTGAAAAATAAGTGCAGAGATTGAGGAATCACCCTAAGTGATTTCAAAAGTTATTATCAAGACAATAGAATACTGTGTATTACTATACAAACATTTGGCTACATCTTGTAGCCAAATAAGTTACAAGAGACTATGAAGTGCACAAATCCTATCGTCCTGTTATATCTGGTTGTAGCAGACCACTGATGCTGTAACTTTTATAGGACAATAAGCTCCATGTCAGGAAGATTGTCTTACTTAATGGAGTGGAGGAATCTGAGACGGAGTCATCAACACTTTTATTGGCTCTTGTTAAATCTACAATACCCAGTTTGCATTCATACTAACCCTCATAACCAGTCTTTCATTGGTCTCCTTACAGAAAGAAATGTGCTCACACTCCTATACTGCTTTCTGGGTGCCGTTGAAGGAATGGGGTGTTCACTGACTAGGATTCTGTGTTCTCTTTTGATACTCCGTTTGATGGGTTAGGAACTTGCATTTACAGCCCATACACTACTGCCATCTAGTGGGAACACTATGCAAGTAGCCAGAGCTCTGTTTTCATAGGCTTCATTCCAAATCCCTCCACAAACAGTTGGTCCACAACATAAATCAGATCTGGTAAGTATTGTAAACCATGGTGCCCACAATAATTTTTTTTTACTCAGGTTTGACATGTGGGAGGGAAAGGGCCTGTGGAGAGAAGGCAGAGTCTATATTAAAGTGGAATCAAGAACTTAGATGCAATCAGGAAAAGAGCAACTCTTTAAAATAAGAAGAGTTCTGAGGAAGGGGGAACAAAGAGAGTTTGGGGAGTTTGGAGATGAGGAACTGTAAATAGTGGAGAGCAAGAGTAATAATTACAAAGCTGTCATTCTTCGTGAAAAAGACGGCATTCGAAAGTGGGCCTATTTCAGTTTCACAAATAAATCACAGAGAGATGACAAAACCTTAATGACTTTAAAGTGAGATACAACAGTCCTGACTAACATTCTCCTAAGGAAACATTGTTTGATCATTCTCTTAGCAAATCATTGATAGAAAGAAATATCAAATGAATGATTGAGGGCCTGCTATAGGGGCAGGCTTAAGGGATGGTTGGAAAGATTGGAGACAATGGTGGAGGGAATATATAATGGTGGTGGGTTGGTGTTGGAATATTGAATACCTCTGCCAAACCATCATGAACAAATCCGTAAACCACAGCAAAAAGGTAAAATGAATTAATTAAATGGCAAAAATATTATTTTTAATTAATAAAAAGAGAAATAAGAAGACCTTCTTGGACAATGACCAGAAGGGACAGAGAAACAGGAAGTTGCTCTAAGACAGTTAAATAAAAGTTCATGGCTAGAGTGATAGTACCACGGACAAGGCATTTGCCTTTCACCAGGCCGACCTGGGTTTGATCCTGGGCATCCCATATGGTCCCCATGACCTCCAGGAGTAATCCCTGAGAGTAAAGCCAGGACTAAACCCTAAACACTGCCAACAAAACAAAACCCAAAATTAGAAGATCACCTGAGGATTATTCATAAGCAATACAAAATAAATTATTTAGTCCTGGTTTGGGGGCAGGGTTTGGGGGTCTGTGTGGAAACTCAAAAGATGGTGGTGGGTTGGTGTAGTGGTGGTGGGATTGGTGTTGGAATATTACATGTATCAAATTATTGTGAACAACTTTACAAAAGTAAAATTAAATTTAAAAAATAAATACATAAAATAAAAGTATTGTTAAGAAAAAAAAACCCAGTTCCCGGAAGGGAACAGCGCGGAGTCTCCTGCCCCTACCCCTGGGTGTCCACGCTGGGGCCCCTTGGAGGGGGGCGGGCTGAGTTTCCCTTCTCTTCCCTCCACAGCAGAGTCTGGCAAAGTCCCCATGGCGTTCCCGATATGCCAAATACCAGTAACAATGATGGGTCTCATTCTCCTAACCCTGAAAGAGCCTTGAATATGGCACTTTCTAAAATCTCAGGGCTAGGACGAAGGAGACGTTACTGGTGCCTGCTCGAGGCAATCGACGAACAACAGGATGATGGTGATCGTGAAGAAAAAAGAAAGTTCAGCTGAGTACCCTCAGAAACAAACTGGGGGACCTGAGATAAAAATTCAAAGTGCCTATGGTTCATTTTTGGTTTTATTTTCAATTTTCAAAGATCACTAGTAAGGAATCCTTTCCTAAATTAACTTAGGATCAGTCCCTTTCTAATCCTAAAAAAAGTTGGATAATTTAAAAGCTAACTTTTCAATTGCCTACATCTTCCAGGTTGTTTATAGTTCAATCACAAAACTAATCACATTCCTTTGCCTTTAATTCTGTTTGGACATTCCCTCCAATTCCTCGAGTTTTGTGGGGGTCTTTTGTTGTTGGTAGTGATGGTGGTGTTTTGTTGAGGGGGCTACATCTGGCATTGCTCAGATTTTGCTCCTGACTCTGCACCCAGGGGTCAGTGGCGTTCCCCCCCAGATCCTCTGGGTGCAAGGCAAAAATCTCTCGCTCCAGCCCAGTCCTGCAAGTTTTATAGAGATTATGCTCTCCACAAATTTAAGGCAGAAGGTGATTTGTGGAGATGTGGGCACAATATATGCCACTTCCCTTTGGAACAAGCAATACCTGGGAACATAACCAAGAGCCGTGGGGTGCAGCTGGAATTCAGAGTCTGAAGTGGCTGACTCAAGTGCTTAAGAATCTTTACCTTTTGGGGATACTGGGAACATTAGTGGTGGAGGATGGGCACAGGTGGAAGGATGGGTACTCGATCATTGTATGACTGAAACGTAAGCACAAAGTTTGTAAATCTGTAACTGCATCTCATGGTGATTCATTAAAAAATTTAAATAAGAAAAAAGAAGAAGAATTTTCACCTTTTGGGCCGGAGTGAAACCGGGAGGGCGTTTACCTTGCACGCGGCCTTTACCTTGCACGCAGCCAACCCAGGTTGGATTTCCGGCATCCCATATAGTCCCCCGAGCACTGCCAGGAGTGATTCCTAAGTGCAGAGCCAGGAGTAACCTCCTGAGCATCACCACGTATGACCCCCCAAAAATCTTTACCTTTTGTTTTTTGGCTTGGGAACCACACCCAGTAGTGCTCAAGGCTTACTCCTGGCTCTATTCTGAGATCACTCTTGGTGGTGCTCAGGTGACCACATCGGGTCTAAGCCACATTGGCTGTGTGCAAGGCAAGCACCCTACTTGCTGTACTTTCGCTCCAGCCCCTATCATTTTTCTGAAGACAAAAGTGGTAAGATGAGCCTCTGCTGAAGAGACACTTGGGTCACATAAATAACCTTATAATTAATCTAATAATCTAACCAATAGAATTTTCCCATCTCTCTTCTACTAACATGTCAGTTTTCCTTTGGGGAGTTAGGTCCTCAATTGACGTGGCTAAATAAATGCTCTGTGTAAACCAAACTACCTCAGTGTTTTCATGGGCACACAGGAAAACTGTCCTGTCCAAGACACTCACATGAGGTGGGTCATGAGAAATGTTCTGGCCAATGAAACGCAAGCAGAAATGCTGCAAATGACCTGAAAACCATCTCTCCCACCCTCCAGTCTTCTATCAGTGCTGACATAAGAGAGGTGACTTATCATGATCTCAGACAAGGAAGCAAAACAGGGTCATGGAGTTACCACGTAGAAAAAAAAAACACATTACAGAGACTCCTCACTCTGAGCAGCCCGGATCTGAGCAAATTCCATGCTGGAATTTGCATGAATGGAAAGTGAAGTGTTGCTGTATTAGCCAAGTCCCTGGTTCCCAAAAGTTTACGGCCTACTCTGGGAGATAAGATATAAACCGTTAAAGGAAAAACAACATTATAATAACTACTTCTGTAGTATTCTGAGCATCTGTCATGTAATAATTTATATAATCCTGAGTATAAACAAGCCAGGTAGGAAATATTTATTATCCCCAGTGTGGGAAAAAGAAACTGCGGCACTGCTTGCTTTAGTCACTTGCTCAAGAACACATAGCTAGAGATCGGCAGATCTGGGAATTGAGCAGAGATTAGTCAGACGCCAGAGTCTACATTCTTAAATATTCTCTGCTGTATAATACTAGGCAGTTGATATTTTTTCAATGCCTATTTGTTCAATAAAAGCAATAGCAACAACAACAAAAAAAAACTGACAAACACTAGCAGGGTGTATGAAAACGTGTCTATTTTTCTTTCTTTTTGGGTCATACCCAGAGATGCACAGGGCTTACTCCTGGCTCTGCACTCAGGAATTACTCCTGGCGATGCTTGGGGGACCACATGGGATAGTGGGAATCAAACCAGGGTCAGCCGCACGCAAGGCAAACGCCCAACCCGCTGTGTTATCACTCCAGCCCCAACTAGCTGTGTTATCACTCCAGCCCCAACATGTCTATTCTTAAAACTAATTACACATGATGTAAAGTTGAGACACACCTGCAGAGAAATCGTGTGCACTGCACTATGTTATTCAACCTGAGAAGCCAAGGAAGAGAAAGCAAACTGGACAGTGAATGTCACCCATACTAGCCTGAGAACTTGGGCCACTTTCATTCTTAACCAGTTTAAGTTTCCTAACAATCACAGGAAGTATATTCTCGAATCGTCTCTCCATCACAGAGGAGAGGGTAGCACAGCGTGGCAAAGACTTGCTTCTGCAGCCAGTAAGAAGCTAGACCAAGATCCACATCCACACTGCCTGGTTTCCAAGCCCATACTCTCCCTGCTAATCTGTCACGCCTCGTGACTCAGCATAAAGAGCCCAGCATCTGTCACAGGGATTTCAAATGCTGCCATTTCTGGCCATACGACTCCTGTCTTATTTCTCTTAGCCTTAATTTCCTTATCCCCAAAGTGGTGCTTGTTATTGATATTATCATTTTAATTATCACTAGAGAATGAGACAAACAAAAAAAGTGAAGAAAGACGTGATCCATGCAAGCACACAGAGACAGAAAATCCAAAGATGTAGGTCAGCCACAAGAAATGACTCAATTCATCTGGTCAGCTAATTGTAGTCATGGCTGGACAAAAAAAAAAGAGTTTGTTCATTATTGTTTCAGGAATCTTTCCATTGGTGAGCATTTTCCTGGCCTATTTAGGTAATCCTTGCCCATGATAACTCTAGGATCCTTCTTTTCCAACTTCAGTTTGCTAGCTTCATTCTCTTTCGTTTCTATATTTCATCTAGAAAATCCCATTGGATAATGCTTTTTATATTTTTGGCAAAGGACCTTTATATTCTTCAAAGAGGAGCTCCTAAAAGGCAGCTCATATAGAGAAGGGACCACCAAGTAAAGGATGCTTGAAGGACCCGCTCGGGATGGGAAATGTGTGTTGAAAGTAGACTATAGACCGAACATGATGACCACTTAATACCTGCATTGCAAACTACAACGCCCCAAAGGGGGGGGGAGAGAGAGAGAGAGAGAGAGAGAGAGAGAGAGAGAGACAGAGAGAGAGAGAGAGAGAAAGGGGATCCACCTGCCACAGAGGCCGTGGCAGCGGAAAGGGTGGGAGGGGGATTGGGGGTTGGCGGGGAGACCAGGGGGGTTGGTGGGAAGGATACTGGGAACATTGGTGGTGGAGAATGGGCACTTGGTGGAGGGATGGGTACTCGATCTTTGTATGACTGAAACATAAGCACAAAAGTTTGCAAGTCTAACTGTATCTCATGGTGATTCATTAAAAAATAAAACTTAATCAATTAATTAATTAATTTTTTAAAAAAGGGAGCTCCTATATAAAATGGATGGTGAGGGGGGCTGGGAGGGGCACGGGGGGTGCGAACTCAACCTTTCTTGCTGACTAGGATCACTCCATAGCATAATTCCAAGTTACCAAAAGATCCTCTTCATACTGAGGATGAAAATGGTATGAAATGAAGAAAGTGAAGGAGACAGCATGTTTGGAAAACAATAGACACCATTCTCAGCAGGGATGTCATAAAGAATTTCATGGAGCACTCATGAAATTCTTTCACTTGGTCACTTGACATCCCGCTATTCAAACTTTAAGACCTGAAAAATATACTGTTCTTGAAATGAGCACAGGAGACCCAGGAAGAAGAAGCCATTTCATTATTATTATTATTATTATTATTATTATTATTAGTGAATCACCATGAGATACTGTTACATACTTATAAACGTTCATTTTTGCATTTCAGTCATACAATGATCGGTTACCCATCCCTCCACCAGTGCCCATTCTCCACCACCAATGATCCCAGTACCCCTCCCACCTTCCCACCCCCTCCCCCTCTCCACCCTGCCTCTGTGACAGGGCTTTCCCTTTTGTTCTCTCTCTCCTTTTGGGTATTGTGATTTGCAACCGAGGTATTGAGTGGCCATCATTTCTGTATAGTGTGCTCATATGCTAGCTTACCTCAGCATTGGATCATACCTGACAGAAGTGCTGGATTTGTTGTCATTACTAATTGCATGATGGAACTGAAATGTTTTCCCACATATTCTGCTTTCTAAAGTAAGCAGCTGCTTTGGGTTGATTGAAGAAAATCAGTCCAAACAGTAAAGTAAATCAGGGTAAATGGCTATAAAAAAATGACAGAAAGGAAACTTAAGAAGTCACTCTCATCTCTTTTCTCTACGGCATCAAAGTCAATTTCTTTCTTATCAATCTCTTCCAAATGCAGTCAGCAAAACATATAGTTCTAATTCTTTTGGGGGGGGGTATTTTTAACTCCTCAGTGAATGTTTTTCTTTTCTAAATTCTAAGCCTAGTTCTTGCCAATTGCTTTCCTTTTCAATTTTTTTTAATTGAGGTGGGATGCCACACCCAGCTCTGTTCAGGGGTTACTCCTAGCTCTGGGCTAAGGGATCACTCCTAACAGGGCTCAGGGAAATATATAGGGTGCTAGAGATTGAACCTGAGTTGACCGTGTGCAAGTAGGGTGCCTTACCTGCTGTCTATCTCTCTGGTCCCACCAATTCCTTTCTGATGTATTCAAAAGCACATGGATGTCTAGTCCCACAACAAGATGACATTTCAATTAAATCCAATTTAAAAATTATGCAAAATAGAAGACATTGGTGAACCCAAAGAGCTCGATTTAAGAATGTGTAAAATACTTGAATACTTGAATATGATGTCACGAAGAATATAGAAATACATGAATAATAAATACATCAAAGTGTTCAAGGTTAGTGCGAGCCGAGAGCGAGCGGTCGTGGGCGCTATCGTTGCGTGCGCCGCCTCGTGGGTTCCGAGCGACCTAGCGGACACCGAGCGGGCGAAGATGACCGAGTACATCCGAGTCACGGAGGAGGACGAGAACGACGAGCCCGTCGAGATCCCGTCGGAGGACGATGGCACCGTGCTGCTGTCCACGGTCACGGCGCAGTTCCCGGGCGCCTGCAGCCTGCGCTACCGGAACCCCGTGTCGCAGTGCATGCCTGCCGTACGCGCGCCTGGTGGAGGGCATCCTGCACGCGCCCGACGTGGGCTGGGGCAACCGGGTCTACGTGGTCAACTACCCCAAAGATGACAAAAGGAACATGGAGGAGTCTGATGCTTCGTCGGAGGTGAAGGTGAAAAGGGCCGTGCAGAAGACGTCTGACCCCATCGTGCTCGGCCTGCCCTGGAAGACCACCGAGCAGGACCTCAAGGAGTATTTCAGCACCTTCGGGGAGGTCCTCATGGTCCAGGTAAAAAAAAAGATATCAAGACTGGTCACCAAAAGAGGGTTTGGCTTTGTGCGGTTCACGGAGTATGAGACCCAAGTGAAGGTGATGTCCCAGCGACACATGATTGATGGACGGTGGTGTGACTGCAAACTTCCAAATTCTAAGCAAAGCCCGGATGAGCCTCTGAGGAGCAGGAAGGTGTCTGTGGGCCGCTGCACCCAGGACCTGACTGCCGACGAGCTGCGGCAGGTCTTCTGCCAGTACGGGGAGGTGGTCGATGTGTTCAACCCCAAGCCCTTGGGGGGGGGGCGTTTGCCTTCGTCACATTTGCAGATGATCAGGTGGCCCAGTCCCTGTGTGGCGAGGACCTGATCATCAAAGGCATCATCAGCGTGCATATCTGCAACGCGGAGCCCAAGCACAATAGCAATAGGCAGTTAGAGAGAAGTAGAAGATTTGGTGGTAATCCGGGTGGCTTTGGGAACCAGGGCGGGTTCGGGAACAGCCTGGGCGGCAGGGCGGGACTGGGCCACAAGCAGAGCAGCAACATGGGGGGCGGGATGAACTTCGGCGCCTTCAGCATCCACCCGACCATGAGGGCCACGGCCCAGGCCGCCTTGCAGAGCAGCTGGGGCATGATGGGGATGCTGGCCAGTCAGCAGAACCAGTCGGGCCCGTCAGGGAACAACCAGAGCCAGGGCAACATGCAGAGGGAGCCCAACCAGGCCTTCGGCTCCGGGAACAACCCGTACAGCGGCTCCAACTCAGGCGCCGCCATCGGGTGGGGGTCGGCCTCCAATGCGGGCTCCGGTAGCGGCTTCAATGCATGGACTTCAGCTCCAGCATGGACTCGAAGTCGTCGGGCTGGGGCATGTAGGCTGGGCTGGTCAGTTAGACGCTAGAGACTGGTGGGAATTCAAATTTTTCTAAACTCATCGTAAATATATTGTAAGATACATACGCACTAAGAATTTTCAAAATTGTTTTTTTTTCGGTGTGGAGTATATTCAGGAGTATTTTTGACATCTTTCATTTAGAAAAAGAAGAAAAGCTAAAGGAATTTTCTAAGTTTTGTTACATAACGGGTTGAATACTTGAGTGTTTGAAAGTGAACTGCTGTTAGCCTGACAGGTAAACCAACACCACAATTGCTATCAAGAGGCTTCTCCTGTAATTATTTTATCCCTGGACTTGTCACCTGAATTATTTGCATGTTCAAAGTGGAACCCATTGGTTAGAGCTGCAGTCTTTCCTCCTCATTTTAATTTGAACCCCACCATACAGATTTTCTCCGTAGGAAGGTCCCTGGAGATCGTGGTGTTGCAATGTTTGGTTCTTTTCTTTCTGTTCAATTTCTTAACGCTTGTCTCCCCTCATATGCGAGAGTACGATATGAAGCCTTCATTTAATCTCTGCAGTTCATCTCATTTCAAATGTCTATGGAAGAAGCACTCACTGACAGGAGTGCTGTACTCACTGCGCCGTGGGGCTCCGTCCGCTGCTTTGCCCACGCACGCAAGAGCTCGTCCCCACGCCGACGGGCTTCGTCTCTGACGGTGGGTGTCCCATTTTTATCTGCTACTCTTTCTTTCCTGGAGTCGGATCAACGCTGTGACGGCAAGGCTGTGCTGTGAACCAGAAGGCTGTCTGAACTTCTGAAACCTTGTGTGGGATTGATGGTGGTGCCGGGGCATGAGACGCTGGTATGAGCGAGGACAGGAGAGCGTGTGCAGAGACTTGGTGGTGCATAATGGAGATTCTTTAACTGGGCGAGATGTGTCTCTCAACCTGTGGCTTTGGTGCGAGAGTGTGCGGAGAGCCATGGTAGCAGATAACATACGTACGAATGTTTCTTGCATTCAAAGGACATACACGTCTGTTGGAAGACTTGAAGTGAGTCTTGCTCTTAGCAAACCAACGTTAGCTGAATGTGTTAGTGACACGATACTGGTATGCCCCGCCCCCTTGTCAACTGCTGTGAATGCTGTATGGTGTGTGTCCTCTCCTGCTCCTGATCTGTTGGTGTGGTCATGTGGCCTGGCGCTGGTGAGCTGAGCTTACGTGCTGTACAGGAGTCTCGGAGCGGAGTCGCCAGTGGGGGGGGTGGGGGGGGGGAGCGATCCTGGGGCCTGCCCACCCCGAGGATGCGGTTGGCGGTCTTGTACCCTGTGCTTGGATGCTTTTATAAGAGTTGCCAATGTTGGAAATTCTGAAATAAAACTGATTTAAATAAAAAAGTGTTCAAGGTTAAAATCTAAAAGTCCAATAATTTTATAGTTGGTGAGAATGCAAGCCACTGGAATCCTCATAAATAGGCAGCAAATGTGATGGTAGCAAATTCCTTAGAAAATTAAATGTACATACATACTTAGCAACTCCATTTGTATTTCTCCCTAGAAGATATGACAGCATATGTATACACAAACTGTATAAAAATACACATCAGCTTTAGAGAAACTGGAACTCATCCAAACATTTATCCACTGGTTAGTGTACAAATTGTGATAAATCCCTGTAATAGAATGCTTCTCCCTGATACAAAAGAATTATTCATGGAATTCTATAAATACTTTTATGTTCTTTTCTTTCATTTTAGTGTTGGGGTCAGAGCTTACTTCTAGCTCTGTGCTCAGGGACCACTCCTGGTGGTGACTTGGTGACCACATGGAGTCCTGGAAATTGAACCCTGGGCAGCTGCACTATATAGTTCCAGCCCCTGGGATTCTATAAACCTTATACTGGACACAAGGCAGCATACTTTGTAATTAGAAATACATAAAAATGCAAAACAGATTATGGTATAATAACCCAGGCTACTTGCTCCAGTCTAGGATTATTTGGGCAAAGAATGACTAGAAAAGCATACAAAAGAACTTTCTGAATAATAGAAATGTTCTAAATTTTAATTGAGACATTGATTACATCTAGGAGTCTCAGTGAATTTTTCTCATTATATGTAAGCCACTTTCTTTTTTTCTATTCCTCAGCCAAAGAAGGCAGAAAGAAAGAAAGAAAGAAAGAAAGAAAGAAAGAAAGAAAGAAAGAAAGAAGAAAAAGTGTACGTAATAAGCCCACTAATATTCTCAAGTTATCTCAAAGATTTGTAATAGTAGTTGGATCAAAGACTAACCGAAATAAAGATAAGACTGTAATTTGAGATACCAAAGAGTAATGAATAAGACTTTGCATATGATTTATTTAGAATGGGTGAAGGACAACTAGAAGGTGAAGGTAACCACCAGATTCTTGGTTTGAGACAATTAGGTGGTTTGTGGTTTCAAATCCATAAAAATACAGAAGTTGAAACTTTAATTGATATGTGAGGGGATGAAAACGATTACATGTTTCACATATGGTTGAGGTGACCCTAAATTATGCAAGTTAGGTCTGGGTAAAAGTTAGATATACTGTTTCACCTTGGATGGAAGAGGAATAATTTCCCATAATGTCTTGATAGTTATCATCACACAGATATCATAACACAGATAGAAAGGAGAGGAGGTTATCTAGAAAAAGAATGTAGTGAAAGTGCAATTAAAGAACTGATATGACAGAGCCTTTAAAAGAGTCTATAGACCAAGTAGAGAAGATATGGCATTATTTGTCAGTGTTCTTGACAAAGAACACTGAGAAATAATGCCTAGAGATATCTGAGTAAGGCTACCTGAGGAAGGGGAAGCAGCTGACACAGACAAAAGAACTATGCCTTTGATGAAACATTGGGTTGGAGAGGATAGGGTGGGTGGGTTTAGCTCCAGACAGTTTCTTTAGGTTGAAAGATGTCAAAGTTTTACAGCTTTGAGCTGGGAGGCCAGACCACATCCTGAAAATGACACAGGGGAAAAACGAATGGATTTCACAATCACTAAAGTAGAACAGCAGAATTTAAATTTTAAAACTTGGATTAAAAGCTTGAGACTGTATAGGGTAGGCGCCTGCCTGGCACACTGCTGATCCTGGTTTGCTCACAGCACCACATATCATCACCCAAGCACAGTGATCTCTGAGCACGGAGCCTGGAGTGGCCTGAGCATACCCAGGTGATGCCCCAAAATAAAAACAAATAACAACCAAACAACGTTGATAAGGTCTCTAGCAAGTGTTCAATGACAGTTGGAATCAGTGCCTTGATTTTTTTCATAATAACAACCTGTCTAGTTATGCATTTTCTTTTCTTCTTTCTTTAATTGAATCACCAAGAGATAAAGAGTTGAAAAGCCATTTATGGTCAGATTTCAGTCAAACAGTGTTCCAACACCAATCCCACCACCAGTGTACATTTCCCACCACCTGTGTCCCTAGTTTCCCTCCCGTCACTCTTCCCCCACAAGCCTCTCTCTACAGCTGGCAATTTCCTTCTTTCTCGCTTTGCCTGTTTTTCCCCATCTCTTTCTGTCTCTGTCTGTCCCCCCCCATCTATCCCCCTCCCCAGTTTTGGGTATTATGGTTTGAAACACAGATACTGAGAGGTTATCCTATTTGTTCTTTTACCTATTTTCAGCCAGCAGTTCTTAGAGTGATCATTTCCAACTATCTTTGTCAGTGCAATTTTCAATTGCATAATGTTATGCTTATGCCCAAGCTAGAAAGGAGAATGGTTGGGTTCATATAACATCATAACATCATGGATATACAAAAAGTTTCAATTAAAGAGTCAAAATTTTAGAGAATGAATAAAATTAGGTACCAAGGAGAGAGGAGAAGGACAGGAGGAAGCTGATGGACAGAAGAGGACAGGTACAAATTTGGACAGGAAGATCAGGTACTGTCACAGCACAGGGTTGTTGGAAGTCTTTGAACCAGCAAACCAAAAAGACCAAAAGATTTGTCAGAGAGGGAATGTCTGCGTTGATTATTTCAGCAGATCCAGCATTTGGAGAAAGGAAATGACACAGGTATCAGATTGCTAAGGTAGAGTAGAGATCACAAAACCAAAAGTCTAGGATATTAGGTGAGTCAACGACAAGGATAATGAAGTTTTATTGATGATAGCAGATGCTGGAGAGCAAAACCATGCCACAGTTTTGATAGTCCAGTCCAGTGAGTAAGGCTGTTTCCAAACCACCACATAACAGCCGTGAGCAGGAGATGAGAGTAGCATAGCCAGCTGGCAAAGAATGGGAAAAGAATTGATGTTTGGACAGCAAATCAACCCCAACAACCATCTTAAAAATGCAGAGAGATGCAGAGAAACCTCCACTTAAGAAGACTAAGAATGAAATTTTGTTCTTGTTTCAGGGGGAGCAGATCTCAGCCTCATCAGGAAAGGTGGGTGAAGGGGAGGAAGTCGTAGAGTTGGCGCTGGACTGAGATGAAAGAAAGAGAGAGGGTGAAGAGTAAGGGCCCGGTGAGGAGTGCTGCTTGGCTGTGGAAAGTCAGAGGGTGAAGGGTAAGGGCATGGTTAGGAGTGGTGCTTGGCTGTGGGAAGTCAGCTCCTATTCTCTGCCACTAATCACTGGCCTCAATCAGTGTGGAGCGAATGGTAGTAGGGGCCACAGCAGAGTATATAAAACTAGAATGTGAGGGAGATACAGAACCACTGCCCAACTACAGCTAATCGTCTCTTCATACACTGCCATTAATCAGTCAACAAAAGGGAGTTCTTAGTCTCAAATGAGGTTGATGAAAATAGTTGATTACCTAAACTTCTTTACAGGTGATAAAATAATAGAAAAATTACAACTGAGTAGCCAATTCACCATATTATTGTTAAAGACTTTGATATAAAAATGAAAATAAAAAAATAAAGACTAATATAAAGGCTTGTCGACCAAGTGATCTTTAATTGTTTAAGGGCAAATCCTGAGCATGTCATTTTCTTTTCTTTTTTTTTTTTGTTGCTTTTTGGGTCTTACCCAGCGATGCTCAGGGGTTACTCCTGGCTTTGCACTCAGGAGTTACTCCTGGTGGTGCTCTGGGGACCAAATGGGATGCCAGAAATCGAACCCAGGTTAGCCGCATCCAAGGTAAACGCCCTACCCCGCTGTACTATTGCTTCAACACCCTTAACATGTTATTTTCATTTCCTTTTAATTTCACTTCCATTGACTATTCCAGAAAACAAGGGATATACTGCTGAAATGGTTTTTATTGTCAAAGTTCCTGGCTTTTACATTGCTGTGTAGGCTGTAATTAATTGCCTTAGTGGCCTCCTGGTCCTAGAGAGAAATATGAGAAAGGGGCTTACTTGACTGGTATTAGTCAGTGGGGATGCACCATTCATGACAAACATTATCCATATCACTCATGTGTCTGACAGATATGTGATTGGCAGCTAGACTGAGCACATTTCAGCTGCAGGATTTATCCCAAATTTGATTCAATGATTTCTGAGATAAAAGCATCATAAATATCTTCAAGCAGTCACTAGAAATTGTCAAGGCAGTAAAGGAGAAATTATTGAATTATCGATTCTGATACTGAATTTCTGTTTGATATTTTTATTTATATAACTGTTGGTCTTCTAAAAAAAATACACTTTGTTCCAGTGCCAGACATCTCATGAGAAATTCATTTTCTTTTCATTTTAAGATACTTGGATTATACAGAAAAGGCAATGAAATAGATTAGGAGGATTTAAAAAAGAAGAAGAAGAAGAACTAAGTACTAAGGCAGAAGGGAAAAAGCTCAGTGAAGACAGGAGTTTATTGAATAACATGAGTGTGTTGATCTGAAGTCATCCAGAATAGGATTAGCAGAACACTAGATGAAAGACAACCATGCGAGCAAGCCGGGTCCTGGGAAAACATCCAACCCCATCAAAAAATGGGGCAATGAAATGAACAGAAACTTTCTCAAAGAAGAAATCAGAATGGCAAAAAAGCACATGATAAAACGTTCTACATCATTAATCAAGGGAGATGCAGATCAAAACCACAATGAGATACCATCTCACACCTCAGAGACTGGCCCACATTCAAAGGAACAAAAGCAACCGATGCTGGCGTGGATGTGGCGAGAAAGGAACACTCCTTCACTTTTGGTGGGAATGCGGACTGGTTCAGCCCTTTTGGAAAACAATATGGACGATTCTCAAAAAATTAGAAATTGAGCTCCCATTTGAGCCAGCAATACCACTCCTGGGAATATATCCCAGAGAGGCAAAAATGTATAGTCGAAGTGACATCTGCACTTGTTTGTTCATTGCAGCACTCCTTACTATAGCCAGAAACTGGAAGAAACCTGAGTGCCCAAGAACAGATGACTGTTTAAAGAAACTCTGGTACATCTACACAGTGGAGTACTATGTAGCTGTTAGAAAAGATGAAGTCATGAAATTTACATACAAGTGGTACAACATGGAAAGTATCATGTTAAGCAAAATGAGTGAAAAACAGAGGGATGGACATAGAAAGATTGCATTTGTCTGGGGAATATAAAGTAACAAAATATGAGATTAATACCCAAGAATAGCTGAGATCAGCACCAGGAGGATTACTCCATAGCTTAGAGGCCAGCTGGGCATTCTAGGAAAAGGGCAGCTCAGATAGAGAAGGGAGCACCAAATAAAGGGTGTTTGGAGGATCTTCCCAGGAGGGGAGATGCTTGTTGAAAGTAGACTCTGGACTGAACATATTTGCCACTCAATGCCTCTTTTGCAGACCACAACACCCAAGAGGAGAGAGAGAACAAAAGGGAATGCCCTGCTACAGAGGCAGGGTGGGATGGGGTTGGGGGTGGGAGGGATATTATCCATTGGGGTGGAAAATGGGCACTGGTGGAGGGAGGGGTATTTGATCATTGTATAATTGAAATCCAAGCACAAAAAATTTTAAATCTACAACTGTACCTCATTGTGTTTAACTAATGAAAATTTTAAAAAATGGAAAAAAAAAGAAATAAAATAAAAAGATGAAACACCAAAGATGCTTTGCAGGGCATGGGATCAAAAAAGATTCAAGCATAATCCATATTTTTTTTCAATTTGTCTAAATTTTTATTTGACTAGCAATACTTAGATCTCCAATTTTTACTTCCAGGCTTTTCTCTGAAAATGATTTTTCCAATCAGTTGTCTTGCCATCCAGAAACACAGTTTTGTTTTGTTACTCCATTAATTTCCTAAATTAGACCCATTTTAGACCATAAAAAAACAATCCAAGTAATTCACCTTTCTTTACTTTTCATTTCTACTTTATTATTTTTCATATTAGGTTTCTACTTTAGAAATTGAAATTAACTCTTAAAGGTGTCTCAACCACCTCGTTTTCTAATGCAGGTTTCATCTTTTCAAACTCTTCAATATTTAACTGAGGTGATATGTTTATAACATTCTTTGTTACAGATGCAAGTATGTAATTTGACAAATGTATATAGTACAGCATGCAAACCACCAAAGGAGGAATTATATCCATCTCCACACCACTTATTCCATCTCTTCTTCCCTTCTAGTCATCATCAATTAAATACATAAATATTTAGATACTGTTTGAAAAATTTTAATGATAAAGATCATGACATCTAAGCATTATGACAAAGGTCCACTTGATTTGAAACGGTACTAATTCTTTAGAAAATTATTCTTTATAACAATATATAATATGAAGTTGCAAGTGACTTTGGGTATGATCTAATTCAACAGTGTACCCATTTTTTGGGCATTATATAATGGGATGGGGAAGTTGTAGTGAGTGAATATATAAAGGTTGAACAGGATGTCAATGGAAACAATGAATGAAATATCTCTGGATAATATAAGACATTAGGTAAAGGACGTATTTGTATTGGAAGCTATATAGAATATAACTGAGACATTTTCCCAGAACACAGACACAAAATATTAAATAGATATTCATTTCATGAATGTAAATAAATAAGGCGTGTGGTACTAAACAAATGTAGATCAATATTGAACTTTTTGATTAATCTAAATATTCTTCTGTTTTGCTTAATATCTTTTAAGTAGAATGGATTAGAGAAAAGATACAGACCCAGAATAATAATACTCAGAGGAATACTGCTTAAAACTGGATTAAATTTATATTTACTCAACAGAAAATTGCACATGTACTTATGCATGCAGTGTCTTCCATCATCCTTACTTCATATCCCCATTATCAATTTTGCCAGATGTGGCTCATAACAAGAACAAGCGAATATCTTGAAGACCCATGAATAGCTTATTTGAATGGAAATGTCATCTTGTTTGGTTCAATTAAATTTGTTCTTTGGTCAGTTCATAGAAATTCTTTCTCTTATTGATACTACCCATCTTTGCCTTGAAGGAGAAGTACAAATATCCACAGTGTAGATGTAACCGTCAAATAACTTTTCAGTGTTTCCAACTGTCTGAAAATACCTATGGTGGAAAGTAGTCTAAGTGAAGCCTCTCAGTGTGGGATATTTATGGCACTGTAACTATTACTGGCATTTGGACTTCATTCCCTTGTACCTTTTATCATTCTTTAGTGCAACGATGGTTCAGATTTTGTGTTCTCTCCTACAACCAGTACTTCCTTCTCCTCCACAAAAATGTTATCTGCCAGTCCAAGTGAACACCGGCATGCTGCTGGGAAACCTGAGAATGTATGTTCTTACACACCATCCCAAAATTGAAGACCAGCAAACTGTTTTACATTTTTGTGAGGATACCTTGGAGGTATAACCAACTGACATAGAGATCAACTGAACATAGTGAGACAGGGTTCTTCCGAAAATGTTTAGGATGTCACATCATTCCACTTTGCTTCTTTATTTTCCTATGCGTTTTTTTTTTTCCAACACTTCCTGAGGACACTTTTCACAGAAACATTCAATTTGCTGTTCGTCTCCAAAAAATCCAGTCTAAACAAGTTGACTGAAACAGTCGTGTGCCTCTGGGACTGCCCTCCTGAAATTCTTGGTCAAGCTATCTTTGATTTGACTTTCATTAGTGAGGTCCAAAGGGAGGATGGAGCAAATGGCAGGAAGCTTGGAGACTTGGCTTGCACAAAATCCTGCATCGTGCTGCTTCCTACCTATAGGGCAGGCAGGTTCTCAGCTCTCACCTTTGAACACAGACACAGTCTCTTAGTCCTTGGCAGTGCGTTCTGCCAGGTTGCATGATGTTGCAGATATCCGTGAGTTTTGGTACTCACCTTAGGGGCATATCATGCCTAAGCAAGTGCAACATTAAAAGAGAGAAGAGAGGTAATGATGACATCTTCAGATGAAGCCCATAACAGCAAACAATATGCACTGTTCTGTTCTTTGAAGGAGGCCTCACATATTCACCTACAGTGGGTCTCCACAGATTTTGTAGAAGCACCCAGTCATCTTATTTTCTTCTTTATATTTTTTAATTTTTTGTTTTGGGGTCATACCTAGTGGTTTTCAGGGTTCAAACCTGGCTCTACTCTCACGGATCAATCCTGGCAGTGCTTAGGAAACATATGGGGTATGAGAGATTGAACCTACATGAACCATGTGCAAGCTAAGTGTCTGCCTGCTAAAGTATCTAACACAAGTGCCTACTTGCTAAACTATCTTTCTCTCCCCATTTTTTGTTAATGATCTTAACAAAGACAAAGCTTTTGGTGAAAAATATTAATGGTCTTATTAATAGTTAAGGTAAGAAAAAATTTTGTTTTGAGTTGATGTGGTAGAATTGTTAAATATGCTTCTAAACTTCAATATCTCCTCCTCTGAAACGTATACGTACTTTGCTATAATTACAGCAGGTAGGGCATTTGCCTTGCATGCAGCCAACAAGGCAGAGCCGAGTTCGATTCCTCCGCGCCACTCGGAGAGCCCAGCAAGCTACCTAGAGTATCTCGCCCACACGGCAAAACCTGGCAAGCTACCCGTGAAGTATTTGATATGCCAAACACAGTAACAAGTCTCACAAAGTTACTGGGCCCACTAGAGCAAATCGATGAACAACGGGGATGACAGTGACAGTGCCTATTTACTGATCAGGTTGGATTATTTTTTCCAGTATGCCTTTTATCTGAGTGTGGTCTTGTGATAAAGTTCTGGTTAATGCTATATAAACATGTAAGCATATGGTATTTCATGAAATCAGCCTAGAAACACATGAAGGAAAAGAAATCAATTGTCTTAGGTGCGCCTGAGCCATTAAATAGTGATAGAGGATCATGAAGTAGCTTTAATAGGAGAAATAATCAGTTATAATTGTGTTGTAAAAGGTAAAGCTTGGTACTTTGATAAGAATGCTATATGTATTTCTGGATTATGCACATTTCAATTCCATGTAGTTAAGAGGGCATCATACATTGCGACCTTAAAGTCAGAATACTTGAGGTCTGAGCAAAAGTACAGTCGGTGACATGCTTACTGTGCACATGGGTCTTCTTCCTAGCACATAATATAGACTCCTGAGGCCACTACAAGTGATCAGTGTAAAACCAAGAAGGAATAAGAACTGACCATCACTGGATATGCCCCACCCAAAAAAGAATGAAATAGATGTGAAAAATAAAGTCAGAGTTCTCTCTTTCTCTCTCTCTCTCTCTCTCTTTCTCTCTCATAGAGGTTGGAGGAAATTGGACACTCTGGTGATGTATATGATTTAAAACTTTATACGCAAGAAACCATATAATTAACAATACTTAAATCACTGTTTTCAAAGGTAAATATATACAATATATAATTCTGTACTAAACCTATAATTTTATGGCATACCCAGTGGTGTCAGACTTCATACTATACATAGATGATTTTGCACCTGAATATAAATGGACAGTCATGGAAAATAAATTTATTTCATCAAAGCCTGAGGGTTTATTTTCATTAAAAATTGCTATTCACATGCTTGTAGGTTTATATACCAGGAATGAATGAGACTGTACAGACTCTACTTTCTCTTTCTGACTCATTGTGATGATATTGGCACCCTCTGTTTCCGTCCATGTTGAAGAAAAGGGCACATTTTCATAATTTCTGACAGTTGAGAGGTAAACGTACTGCATTGATATACGTTTTCACATTCTCTTTTTCTGCTCATCTGCTATTGAATACTACGTTGTATTCAGATTGTGGTAAAAAAAAAAGCACCACAATGAACATAGGTATGCATATCTCATTTCAAATTGTGTTTTTGTACTTTTTTGGAAAGAGATATGAGTGTAATCACTGAATCATATGGCAGATCTTTTTGAGAAATCTCCATGGCCTTTTCAGGAAGGCTGAACCAGTATTTTTTCACTTCAAAAAGAGAAGGTTGGGGCCAGAGAAATGGTAGAGGGGGTAAGGTACTAGCCTTGCCAACAACTTATACCAATGCAAGCCCCTGCACAATCTACGTCCTCCCTCAAACCCCCAACCCAAGCCTCACCAGGATTGACTCCTGAGCACATAACCAGTAGTATGGCCTGAGCACCACGAGAGTTCTCCATCCCTAACAGCAAACGACAAGAGAAAATGAAGGATTGGGGGTTTTCTTTTTTCTTTATTCTTTTTGCTTCTACAACTCCATCAGGACTTGGTGCTTTCATATGTTCTATCCTCACTGGTGTAATGTGATATTTTTGTCATTTTTATTTATGTTCCCTAGATAATTCCTGATGATAATTAACACTTCATTTTATGTTCCTATTGGTCATTTCTATATCTTTTATGGAAAAATATTTGCCCAACTCCTCTCCCCTCTGTTTGGATGAGGTTATTTGTTTTTGTTTATTTGTTTGGTTTGGTTTTGGGGTCACACCCGGCGATGCACAGGGGTTTCTTCTGGCTTTGCACTCAGGAATCACTCATTTTTCCCCCCACATTGCTTCTTTATTTTCCTATGAGGTATTTTTGCCAACACTTCCTGAGGACACTTTTCACAGAAACATTCAATTTTGCAGTTCGTCTCCAACAAATCCAGTCTAAACAAGTTGACTGAAACAGTTGTGTGCCTCGGGGACTGCCCTCCTGAAATTCTTGGTCATGCTATCTTTGGTTTGACTTTCATTAGTGAGGTCCAAAAGGAGGATGGAGCAAATGGCAGGGAGCTTGGAGACTTGGCTTGCACAAAATCCTGCATCGTGCTGCTTCCTACCTATAGGGCAGGCAGGTTCTCAGTTCTCACGTTTGAACACAGACACAGTCTCTTAGTCCTTGGCAGTGCGTTCTGCCAGGTTGCATGATGTTGCAGATATCCGTGAGTTTTGGTACTCACCTTAGGGGCATATCATGCCTAAGCAAGTGCAACATTAAAAAGAGAAGAGAGGTAATGATGACATCTTCAGATGAAGCCCATAATAGCAAACAATATGCACTGTTCTGTTCTTTGAAGGAAGCCTCACATATTCACCTACTCTGGATCTCCACAGGTTTTGTAGAAGCACCCAGTTATCTTATTTTCTTCTTTATATTTTTTAATTTTTTGTTTTGGGGTCACACCTGGCGCTGCACAGGGGTTTCTCCTGGCTTTTCACTCAGGAATCACTACTGGCAGTGCTCAGGGGGCCACATGGGATGTTAGGAATCAAACATGGGTCGGACACGTGCAAGGCAAACAACCTACCCGCTGTGCTATCACTCCAGCCCCTGAGGTTATTTGTTTTATTGCTGAATTTTGTGAGTTCTTTATAGTAGTAATTTAGATGCTAGTTCTATGTCAGATGTGTGATGTGTGAATTTTTTTTCTATTTAGCAGAACATGTTTTTGTTTACTGATAGTTTCTTTCTCAGTGCATACGCATTGTAGTTTGATGAATTCTGCTTATTTTTTTCTCCTCTACAGGGCAAGGCTCAGGAACTGGTGCGGGAGTATAGTAGGTAAGGTGCTTGTCTTAGAGGTGGACAACCCGGGTTCAATCTCTAGCATCATTATTGGTAAGTTCTTGCAAACTATGGTTTTAAAGAAAACAATTTAATTCGGATTTTGTTATATATTAATATCAATAAAACATAATTTTCTCTGTCAGCCTTCCTCTAGGCATTGGAATATCACCAACCATCTGAAGAAATACCAGAACACTTTTCAATATAATGAATGCTAAGTTGTTTATATTTCTCTGTTTTCTTTGTCAGTAGTGCTGAATCATTGGGAACTTCTGAAATCAATATCATGAAGGCATGCTTATACATCTTTTTCTCCATTTTATGGTTTCAGTTCTAATATCACGGTCTAGCCTATTCTAAGTTAATTTTCTTACATAGTGTAAGATTCTATTCCAACCTAAATATGTTTTTATGCTTGACTCGGGCTGGAGCGATAGCACAGCGGTAGGGCGTTTGCCTTGCACGCAGCCAACATGGCGGACCCAAGTTCAATTCCTGCACCCCTCTCGGAGAGCCCGGTAAGCTACCGAGAGTATCTTGCCCGCACTGCAGAGCCTGGAAAGCTACCTGTGTTGTATTCAATATGCCAAACAAAGTATCAACAAAGTCTCCAATGGAGACGTTACTGGGCCCACTGGAGCAAATCGTTGAACAAAGGTAGGACAGTGTCAGTGTCAGTGTCAGTGTCAATTTCATTTAATCGTGAAGAGTTGTGACAAATGGAACTAATTTATCCCTTTTACAATGTGGCAAAAATGATTACGGGGACAGAGAGATAATTAGTGGACAGGCACTTGCCTTGCAAATACACAACCAGGGTTACATCCCTGGCACCACATATGAATTCCGAAGACCAATAGGACTGATTCCTGAGCACAAAGCCAAGAGTAACCCCTGCACATAGAAGGGGAGGGTATTAGACAAACTACAAAACTAGAAATGCAACAAACAAAATTGATAACGCATCTTGGTTTATTAGCACACCCATCATCCAATATGTACAACTGGGTGTCTGCACTGAGAACTTTTAAAACCTATTTCTCTTAGTAACACTAAGTACACAACATATTACTATCAGCTATAATCACTACTTGGCCCATGCTTTTGAAGTTTTATATATTAATCGAGGTGGAAAATGCCTTAAATCCTAGGCTTGCTTCCAGATGGGGATAGACTCTTGGAAGCTATCTCAAACAATACTGATCCATTTGCTTGAATAAATTACTCTTTGAGAAAAGACAACTTCAGTAGTAAAATTCAAAAAAATTCCAATAAATAATTGCAAAAATAGTAATAATGATTATGATAATAATCATAATCATAATAATTAGCCAGTCATAGATTCAGACAGGTGCATTGGGGAGCAAGGGAATATGAACAAAAACTAGAGAAGTGGAAAGGCAAGAAAATACATAAGATATTAGACTTCAAAGAAACTTGTTAGAAAACACTTCTTTCCCACTGAGTTTAAAAAAAATAAAAACAAGATATAAATAACAGCATTTAGGAAAAAATGAGAAATACCCTAGCATTTAGAAGAATAACTACTTATAATTCTTACAAATGAATACCTCAGTGAATAAAAACTGACTTAAAGTCAGAATAGACATGACTATATATGCCCATTATATAGAAATGTTTTGACATATCTGGAAGTAAGGAATTCTGTGTTGATGTTCCCAAACCACATATACGTTCACACCTATTTTTTGAAACACCAAAATTTGCTGTTTATTATTTGTCTTACATTTTTTCAGTCACCAACATTGTTATTATTATTTTAATACGTTACACAAATAAAAAGTCAAAGTACATTAAGACTAGTGTAATGAACCTCTGGGCAGCCAGAATCCAGCATTTGTGGCACAGTCCTGCAACCTGGTAAAAACAATGTTTAAGAATTCAACAATCAAGAGATTTCACATGAATTTTGATGAGCCAAGCCCTCTTGTGGGGTTCATAGGTTGCAAAAAATACCATCAATTTTAGGGTCATTTACTTCAGTTAATTACAAAGAGGCAAATAAGCATGGCAAAGTTTACATAGAATCAAGGCTTCACCTGCCTCCCCACTTTCCCAACAACCTGTCTGAGGAGAGGAACCACTTCCAGAACCAGCTACAGTCCAGTACTGCAGTAGTGCAGGGGGAGTTGGATATCTCTTAGGGTCCAATGTAGCTGGATAGCTGGTGAGTGGCTACAACCGTCCTTAAGCCTACCCACAAGTACACAATGTACAGTCACCGATTTCCTACTTCTTGCTGTATCATAGGGCTGAAACAGTCCTCTTTCCTTTGATGTGTTTTGCTTAATGTTCAAACCCAACCGTGCTCATGTGCTTCTCCAGGCAGGGTGCTCAGGAGTTGCTCCTGGGATGCTTCAGGTACCAAGGGGTCGAGGGATCAAATCCAGGCCTTCAGTAGGCAAAGCTTGTACTCACATCCTTGGAGCGATGCTGGCCCCATGTTTTTGGTAGGGCCCACGTAAGCCCACCTAGCTGGAATGACTACCATCTTCAGCAGTTGGTGGACCGATAGCGGAGAGAAGGAAATCACTGAATTAACAGACCCAGAAAGGCAGTCAATCAGAACCACAACGTCCCTAATTTCCCCAAGTCCAACCAAGCAGAGAATAGGTCTGTTGACAGTTGGGGTTCAGGGTATAAAAGGGGGCTCAAAGATGTAGGGTTTCATTCTCTCTCTGGGGAGAAGACCCTGATTGATTGATCGATCAGTACCTCGACGCTATACTTGGAACGAAATAAAGCTCTGTTGAACTTTCCCATTTGTCCTGCACCCGTTCATGATATCACAGACCCTAACAGTTTGAATGTCCACATGCTGCTGCTCTTGAAAACAATCATGCAATTAGAAGAACTATTGGTTGCCCACAGAGGGAGAGACAGGACTGATATTTGAGATTCAGAAGACTGCGAAGTTCTTATCAGTAAGTGTTCTTTATAGGGGTTTATCTCTTCAGCAGAGATTAGAATGAAAATGCTAGAAACACATATTGAGAGGGCAGAAATATAGTATAGTGCTTAAGGTTAGGAATCTCTGACATGATTTCTGGGATTGAGAAAGTAGTGCACTAAACTATGTCAAGGCAGGAAGGGTCAGGGCATAGAATCATGCACTTTCTCTCTGAGGACACTCCATTCCCACTCTTTTTCTTGCCATTCAGAGTCACTTTGGGGAATGGGGAGTTCTGGGGCTCCTGGGGTGGGGGTGGGGAGCTGCCCTCAGGCCCAACTGCTGCATGAGCAGGAGTGGCTGCAGTCTCCATTGTGATGTCTGTGTTCTCTGCACAGGGTTGTGGGACATGGAATTCTCACTGGCCAATGGGGTTGCAGAACCTGGACCACACCCATGAAGCCCTCTATAAAAGCGCGACCTCAGCCTCTTGTGGCAACCTCTCTCAGCACTTTGATGAGAAATCCTCAAGGAAGTAACGAGATGAGGCCCCAACCCCCATTACCAATGGACACCCATCTGAATAAAGATATAAAGTTAAAATCGGATAAAGCTAGAGAAATGGTAAGGAAAAAGTGCTGGGATCTGGGGTGGCGCTGACTGACCGACTCACTTGGGCCGTGGCTTGCCCAAGGCCCATGATGACCCATCAGTGGTCAGTGTGTGGCCACTGGCTGATAAACCCCTGGGCCCTTTCCAGACGAAACAAGTCTTTAGCCAGTTTCACCCAGCAGCTGCTGCCCTCCTGGGACTCCTGGGGACTCTAGTCCAGTAACCCCTCGGGCTCCCCTTCTCGAGACAAACACCATCCTCCTGCCCATGGGTTCCTCCCATGGAGACGAGTATAAGAGAACTTTTGTCAGTGAGATGGGAACAAGCAGGCTCAAGCAGGTGTTGCTTTGCTTTTCTGCAGCTCAAAAAGTTCGAAGTGGAGAATGATTTAGTCCCTGGCAAGAGAAGAAAAAACAACTGCGGAGACAGTGGCAGGAACACCGCCACATCCAGGCCCTGCCAACTGCCGACTGGGGTGAGTCTTGCCCTGCAGCACATCCCACGGAGATAGGTGCTCAAAGGGTGTTGCAGAGATGTTTAGGAATGTGGAAGGAGGGGGTACCCACAGAAAATCTGTTGCTGCTTCCCCACATGCTCTTGCTCTGCTTGGCCTGACATGGGGGGGCAATCCCAAAGCCCTGAACTGGAGTGTTTCACTTGAATGGGCAAGTTTGGCCTTTGAGATTGAGTTAGGACACGAGGGGAAGGGAGGGGGAAAGGCGGGAAGAAGTGTTTCTCAGGTATCAGCATGCTGGGCAGCCGAAGAAAAAAGGGTTCTTGTGTCTCTTCTCTGCCACAAACCATGATCATTTATCTGTAGCCCCCTTTGTTTAAGCGAGCCCCTTCATCAGAAATCTGGTTCTAGTTCTTACAATGGAGAAGCTTAGGTGGATGGATGCAGCCCTTCGGCCGCCTACCCCATCCTCATGGGCCTGATGAAAGGGATTCACGGTGAAAAAAAAGCCTTGCAATGGGACAGGCTAATCCTCCAGGTAGGGAAATGTGTGGTACTGGCCAATGGCCCTATTTGTTATGGCCGCTTTGTTCTCTCCTGCCACATTGCAAGGGGACCTGCCACCCCTGGACACCTGGTCTCGGTTTGTCTCCCTATTTTCCCTGGCCCTTGTCTGCTCTGTACTCTTTGCTCCCTTTAGACTAAGGACTGGGGTGAAGTGTGACCTTTACTGCTGCAATGGAGAATACTGTCCCATGGGAAAAGTGGCATGCCAGGTGCCATGCCCTCTGACAGATCTGCACGAGGTGCTGGCTGCATTCCCACTGTCGGAGTGTCTCTTGTTCCCCCCCTTGGCCCGTTCTGGATGTTTTCTCTACTGCTTGATTGACTGGGATGTTCTGGAATTTGTTTCCCTCTTCCATCTTCATCAGGAAGCAGGGAACAGGAATGAAAGCACAGAGCCCTAGTTGGATGATGGGGGTAGAGGTGGGCAGGAGGTTTTCAGGTAAGGGGCTGGGGTGGCGCTGACTGACCGACTCACTTGGGTCTTCCAGAGTGGAGAATACGTTAAGGACCCGGAGAGACAAAAAATGGAATTTCTGGAGCAAACGTTAGCAGATATCACCGATAAGGTAAGCTCTGCTCCTGCTGGGGTGCGGCTCCTGCCTGAAAGGGGGAGGAGTTGCTGGGAGCCAGGGTAAGAGAGAACCAAGGCAGTTCCCATGAGGGAAAAGGGGAAGGGCAGTGGGAAGGCCTCTATGTCAATTAGGGCCTGGCCTGGAAATTATAATCAAGGCTGAAGTATGTATCAAGAGAGAGTCCAAACAACGGGGGGTGGAGGGGTGAGGGAGGAGGGGCACAAAGCAGGGATTGAGCCCTGGACTGACACCTAAACTTCACCACACAATAGCAAGATTCAGAAGCTTAAAGCCAGGTACAAAGATTCCTGCGAGGTTGGAGGAGGGAAGGAGGCAAGGGCCTGAGTGGTGTTGGTAGTGGTGTGCTTGTGTGTGTGTGTGTGTGTGTGTGTGTGTGTGTGTGTGTGTGTGTGTGTGTGTGGAGGGGGATCTCTTAAGTCCTGAGAGTAAGAACATCAGGACCTGTGCGGGGAACAGACTGTCCCAAATGCTCTTTCCTTGGGCCTGGGAGTCTGTGTGTGACAGTCACCTGTTCTTGCTGCCCCTGCTGGCCATCCTTAATCCCAGCTTCATGCCCGCAGGTGAGGAAGAGCAACCAGGAACTCTGGACACTCTTCATCCTACAAGATTGTTACCTTCAAGATCTACAAGAGTGCTCTGCTAATCTGCACAGACAACTGGCTACATGCCAAGACTCAGCCATCAAAAAGGAGCGGCAGCTCCTGGAGCAATTAGACCAAGAGAAAAGAAACCATGAGTCTGAAATTAAAGAACTTCAAGTGAGAGAGGGGCCCTGTACAGTTGAGCAGGAAGACCTGAAGCAGGCTTCCTTCCTCACTCCCTCACCACCTTCCTCCCTCTCCTTTAGAAACTCGTGAAAACCAGCAAAAATGAAACACTGCACCTGAAGGCTCAGCTCAAAGTCCTCAGCATTAATGCAAACAGTAAGTGACAGGAACCGCAGGAGGGAGAAGCTAGCTTTGGGGGAGGTGGCAGCAGGGTGAGGGTAGGGCTACACAGGGAGGCAGAAACAAGCCAGATCTGCCCTAGGTGGCTCCACTGTCTTTGGCTCTTGGTGACCCTGGGGATCCTCCCATAGGAAATGGAGCTGAGCAGGAGCAAAAGGAGGAGAAAGTGGTGGAAGAAAAGCAGGAGGAGGACAATGAGAAGGACCAAAAGGAGGAGGAGGAGGAGGTGAAGAAGGAGGAGGTTAAGGAAGAGGAGGAGGTTGTAAAGGAGAAGGAGGAAGAGGAGGTGAAGGAGAATGTGGCAGTCCTACAAATTTCAGAACAAGACATTGATGTTCAGAATGAGCCTTTCACAGTGTTTACCACAACCTCGGTGAGACTGACTGCTGCCCTCAGGGGACCCTGGGAGAAATCCTCCTTAACTCTTGTTTTCCCTTCCAATTTCTCTCAACCCCCAACTTTCCCATGGCATATTCTGGGCCACCTCTTCTCAACACCTCCTTGAAAACCCATGTATGCTATTAGGGGCCAGGAAGGGACTGCCCTTCCCAAGGACACCCGACCAACACACCCCATTTGATCTTCCCCCAGCTGCAAGGTTCATGCATTCTACAAGAACAACCGGAAGAGGAGATTGAGGAGATCTTAAAGAACATGGAAGGGAAAGGAAAATCATCCCAGTCCCCACTGGACGAGAAGGCCACAGGCCATGAGACCGCTGACTATGTCATCATACAAATGGATTCTGTGGAAACAGAAAATAATTCAAGCTGGGGACTGAGGTCCTACCTCTCCTTTATCCCCTTTATTAAGCGGTCACATGGACCCACCATGTCAAAAATTGTAACAGTGTAATTCTGTTGTATTCTCCACCTCCCCACCACCCTCCTCCTCCCCACCCACAACACTTTTCCTAATCCCACAACACTTTTCCTAAATGTATGTTTAGAATAATAATAAAATATTTCTAAAAGTACTAAAAATTTTCTAATCTCTGGGCAAAATTAGCACATCAAAACCTGCATGCTTTCTTAAAGATCACACGATGACACACCTGAGGTTTGGATATGAAGAGAATTCTTAGCATTTTTTTTTCTTTTTGGGAGACTGACACACATCTAAAATAACAAGAGAATACAACCAAAGCTGGCATGGATGTAGGGAGAAAGGGATTCTCATTCACTGCTTGTAGGAATGTCTAATGGTCCAGCCTGTTTGAAAAAAAACATATGGATGATCCTAAAAATATCTACAAATTGAGACTCCATTTGACTCAGCAAATCCAATTTTTGAAATATACCCTAAGAGCCCAATAACAAAATGAGAAACAGCATTTTCACCCCTCTGTTTCTTGCAGCGTTATCCAGAAAACAATTCTGGAAACAACCCAAGTGTCCAATAATGGATGACGGAAAAATGAAACTATGGTACAGATACAGAATGGAATATTACTTGGCCATAAATACATAAAGTAATGCAGTTTCCTGCACATGGAGGGAACTGTCAAGTTTCATGCTGAGTGAATTTAATCAGAAAGAAAGGTACCGATACTGAACGATCTCTCTCATATGCAGAGTGCAATACAGAGAGTAAGGAAACATAATGGGGGAATAATGAATGTCAAAAATCATGAATGTCAATAATGAACGTCACTTCCAAAGGAAGTGGAAGCAAAGAACAGAATGGGTAGTCTAAGGAAACATAACAACTGAGGGGACTTGGAGATAGAACAAGGAGGGGACAAAAACTGCAATGGAGGGAAAATAAAATGAGAGGAGGAGGTGAAAAGGAGAAAGTGAAAAAGCATTATATATGATCAAAGTAAACTGAATTCCACAATAAATTCAGAGTCAACAGCAGGATTCAGGATTTGTCCTAGGGACACAGGAAAGTTAAATAAAAACAAACTAATTGATGCAATATAGGAAGGCATGTAAAGATGTATCAAATGATGTTTTACATAATCCTAGGACATTGGATAAGATTTAGTAAACATTTACAATGAAAAGCCCATTAAGTTTGGGATTAAAGAAACATATCTCAGTAAAGTACATGTTGTATTTGAGAAACCCACAGTTAAATCATATTCAGTTGTGAAAATTGGAAGATTTTCCCCTATCATCATGTAAAAGAAGGGATGTTCATTCACACCACTATAATTCAACATAACTCTAGAAGTTAAAGTCAGATAAATTAAGTAGCAAAGAGAAATAAATTAGGCAATAAAGAAAAATTAAAATGACCAGTGCTTTCAAAGATTTATGTTTTAAAAACTTCTGAACATCCCCACTGAAAAGCTGATTTTAAATAAACCAATATAGTAAAGTCGCCTACTATAAAATCAATATATTAAAATATCCTACATATTTATATGTAAGAAAAAATGAAAGAAATATTTTAAAGAAATAATTTTATTTATAATTTATCTAAAAATTTATGAACCTAGAAATAAACTTAACAAAAGTGAGGCACTTATACATCAAAAAATATGTCATTTGTAAAATAAAGATAATATGCAAGGAGAAAGAAAGACCATGAAAATGAATTTCAAGGCTTACCGTTAGGAAAATTACCATCTCATAAAAATTATCATATAAATTATTTATATATGTATGTGTACACACACACACACACACACACACTTTAGCACTGTCCTCCCTTTTTTCATCGATTTTCTTGAGCGAACACCAGTAACGTTTTCATTGTAAGACTTGTTGCTACTGTTTTTGGCATTTCGAAAATGCCACAGGGCACAGGCAGCTTCTGAAGCTCTGCTGAGCAGGCAGGATACTCTGGGTAGCTTGCTGGGCTCTCCGAGAGGTACGGGGGAATAAAACCCGGGTCAGCTGCAAGCAAGGCAAACGCCGTATCCGCTGTGCTAAGTGGAGTGCCAGCCCATATATGCACACATATATATTTTAAAAATACTTGAAATTTTGAAAGCTTTGCATACAGGTGGCCCAACTTTGATTCCCAGTACCGCATTTGGTTCCCTGAGCACCAAGTCAGGAAGTGCCCCTGAGCAAAACCGGATGTACTTCCCAAGCATGACCACTCCAGAACATAAACGGTATATTTCTGATTTCAAGTGATGAACATGGACCATGGAACCAAGAGCTGGTACAGATGTTTAGATGTCTGCCTCAGATGTGGTTGACCTCAATCTGTTTGATGTCCAGAATCAAACCTGGTAAAATGAGCACCATCAGGAATGGCCCTGAGAAAAGAGCCAGGAGTAGCCCCAAAGCACCACTGGCTGTGTGACACGCCACCCCCCACCCCCAAATCATATAGTGTTACACACATAGATTTTGTTAGTTGATTTTGTGGGAACACACCTTACAGTGCTCAGTGCTTACTCTCCTCTCTGCACTCAGGGATCACTCCAAGTGGGGATTAGGGGTCATATATGGTGCTAAGGATCAAACTCAGGTTTCCCACATACAAAGTAAGTGCCCTACTTACAGTACAGTCTCTCTGGGCCTAGAGGTTCATTAATTTTATTTAATTTTCTTATGGGAAATAATACTCTATTATATAAACACATTTGAGAATAATTCATGAAAGGGTTTCTTTATTCTCTTAAATTTTTATTAGTGAAACACCATGAGGTACAGTTGTAGACTTACAATTTTTTGTGCTTGGGTTTCAGTTATACAATGATCAAATACCCATCCCTCCACCAGTGCCCATTCTCCACCACCACCAGTCCCAGTATCCCTCCCACCCCCCTCCCCCCATCCCACCCTACCTCTGTGGCAGGGCATTCCCTTTTGTTCTCTCTCTCCTTTTGGGACATTGACATTGACATTGAGTGGGAATCTTGTTCAGACTATAGTCTACTCTCATCACACATCTGTCCTGAGAGGAACCTCCCAACACCCTTTATTTGGTGCTCCCTTCTCTATCTGAGCTTCCTTTTCCCCTAGCATGTGTGGTTGTCCTCAAAGCCATGGAGTAATCTGCCTGGTCCTTATCTTGGCTATTCTTGGGTGTTAGTCTCCTATTTTGTTAATTTATGTTATCCAGATGAATGCAATCTTTCTATGTCTATCCCTCTCTTTCTGACTCATTTCACTTAGCATGATACTTTCCATGTAGTACCACTTGTATGTAAATTTTATGACTTCCTCCTTTCTGACACTACATAGTCTTTCATTGTGTAGATATACCAAAGTTTCTTTAACCAGTCATCTGTTCTCAGGCACTCAGTTTTTTTCCAGATTCTAGCTATTGTAAACAGTGCTGCAATGAATAGACAACTGCAGATGTCTCTTCGACTATACTTTTTTGCCTCTCTGGGGTATATTCCCAGGAGTGGAATTGCTGGGTCAAATGTGAACTCAATTTCCAGTTTTTTGAGAATCGTCCATACTGTTTTCCAGAAGGGCTGAAACAGTCGGCAGTTCCACCAGCAGTGAAGGAGGGTCCCTCTCTTGCCACATCTGCGCCAGCACAGGTTGCTTTTGTTCTTTTGCATGTGGGCCAGTCTCTGTGGTGTGAAATGATATATCATTGTTGTTTTGATCTGCATCTCCCTGATGATTAATGATTTTTTCATTTGTCTTTTAGCCATTCGAATTTCATCTTTGATGAAGTTTCTGTTCATTTCGTTGCCCAAATTGCTGATAGGGTTGGATGTTTTCTTCTTGTGGAGTTCAACCAGTTCTTTGTATATCCTTGATATCAGCCCCTTGTTGGATGTGTATTTGGCGAATATCCTTTCCCATTCTGTCGGCTGTCTTTGTATTTTGGTCATTGTTTCTTTTGAGGTGCAGAAACTTCTTAGTTTAATATAGTCCCATTTGTCTATCTCTGTTTTCACTTGCTTAGCCAGTGGCATGACATCTTTGAAGATACCCTTAGCTTCAATATCACGGAGGGTGTTGCTGACTTTGTATTCAATGTACCTTATGGATTTCAATCTGATGTTGAGGTCTTTAATCTATTTTGATCTTACTTTTGTACATGATGTTAGGCAGAGATCTGAGCCCATTTTTTGCATGTAGCTGTTCAGTTTTGCCAGCACCATTTGTTAAAAAGGCTTTCCTTACTCCACTTCACATTTTTTGCTTCTTTATCAAAGATTATGTGATCATATGATTGAGGGGAGTGTCAGTGTATTCAACTCTGTTCCATTGGTCTGCTGTTCTGCCTTTCTTCCAGTACCATGCTGTATTAATTAGTACTGCTTTGTAGAAGAGCTTGATGTTAGGGAGGTTGATTTCTCCCACTTTCTTTTTCCCAAGAATTGCTTTAGCTATTCGTGGGGGCTTATTGTTCCATATAAATTTCAGGAGTGTTTGCTCCATTTCTTTGAAGAATGTCATGGATATCCTTATAGGGATTGCATTGAATTTATACAATGCTTTCGGTAGTATTACCATTTTGACAATGTTAAGTCTCCCGACCTATGAGCAGTGGATATCTTTAGATTTCCTCATGTCCTCTTTTATTTCCTGAAGTAGTATTTTGTAGTTTTCTTTGTACAGGTCCTTTACTTCCTTAGTTAAGCCGATTCCTAGGTACTTGATTTTCTGAGGCACAATTGTGAACGGGATTGTTTTTTAATGTAGCTTTCTTCTCTCTCACTGTTTGCATACAGGAAAGCCATGGACGTTTGGGTATTGATTTTATAGCCTGCAACTTTACATTACTATATAAGAATAACAAGCAATATGAACTAAATTTGTGTCTCTTGGTGCTGGAGCAAGAGCACAGTGGATAAGACATTTGCCTTGCACGAAGCCAACCAGGGTTCGATTCCCAGCATCCGATAGGGTCCCCCCGCCCCGCCCCCCCCCCCCAGCACTAACAGAAGTAACTCCTGAGTGCAAAGTCAGGAGTAACCCTTGTGCATCACTGGGTGTGATCAAAAAAGCAAAAATAAATAAATATATATAAATAAAGTGGTAGGGCATTTGCCTTGCAAGCAGTCAGCCCAGCCGAGCCAGGTTCAATTCCTCTGCCCCTCTTGAAGAGCCCAGCAAGCTACCCAGAGTATCGCGCCTGCATGTCAGAGCCTGGCAAGCTCCCCATGCCGTATTGGATATGCCAAACCCAGTAACAACAAAGCCTCACAATGCAGATGTTACTGGGCCTGCTCAAGCAAATCAATGAACAATGGGAGGACAATGCAGTGCAGTGCAGTATGAATAAATAAATTTTGTGCCTCTTAAGAGGACAGGCTTAGGGTAAGGTAGATGGGAAATTGGGTATGTTGGTGGAGGGAAGACCACACTGGTGATAGGATTTGTGTTGGAACATTAAATGGGTGAAACAACTGTATTCTTAAGAACTTTGTAAATCATGGTGTTTAAGGTTTTATTTATTTAGTTACTTACTTACTTATTTTTTAAAGACACACGGTGGGGAGGTAGGCAGACTAACACAGAAGGGGAATTCTAACACCTGCTCCAGTGTGAGTAAATCTTGAAGACAATACAAACTGATCACAAACAACTATAAATAAATAGGATTCCGCTGTTGAAGAAAAACTAATGACTTTTTGTTAGGCAGAGGTAAATTCTCCCAAAGGTTGTCTTCTTTCAAAGAAAGAGAAGTTTTTCTTTGAGAATTGAAGTGTAGAGATAACCCCCACCACTTTACAATTCCAAGGTCTTCTGGAAAACAGGTCATTTTAACAATGGGCTTTGGAGCCTGGCATTCTTTTACATATGTTATGATTGTTAAATATTCCTACTTCAGACCTCCCAAAGTGGAAGTACTGTCTTTGATCAGCCCGAACGTTGGAACTTTCCAAGAGCTTGCTAAAAGAGAAATGTGTTGTTTTGCCCTGATTTACTTCAAATGTAACCACCTTCCCTATTAAATCCAAAAGTATATACGCTAAAGGTCTGTTTTTAATCTGAAAAAGAAGCTGCAGAATGCATGAACTTCTCCCATAGGGTAGCCCTCAAACTCTGAAATAAAGCTTATTCTTCTATCCAAGGTAGAAAAATTATTTATTTTAGTCAACACCATTTATATGAGTTACCTATAGTGGTGCGAGACAGCAAAGGTAATAAGATGGGAGATGGGCGAAATGGGGAGTTACTGCTCCTCAGTTCAGAATCTGTTTTGGAAGATGAAAAAGTTCTAGAGAAAGATACTGGTGATGACTGCACAATGGTGTGAATGTCCTCGTGGCCACTGAACTGCTGAAACAGGGCAATACACAAGTACTAGAACCCCTATCTGGGATGTGCAAGGCCCTGAATATGATCCTGATGCATCACACAGCCCAACCTGTTTCCCATCAGCACTGCTCAACCTGAGTAGCAAGCTGTCAGGCCCTCACTGCCATGCAAACCATAGGAATAATTCCCCAACAGCAGCGCCTATGGGAGAGGGCTCTAGAAAAAAAGGAAGGAAGAAGGAAGAAAGGAGGGAGGGTAGGAGGGAGGCAGGGAGGGAGGCATGGAGGGAGGGAGGGAGGGAGGGAGGGAGGGAGGGAGGGAGGGAAGGAGGGAGGGATGGAGGGAGGGAGGGAGAGAAGAAAAGAGGGAAGAAAGAAGGGAGGGAGGAGGGAGAGAGGTCATAATGCTGATACCAGGAGTTAATTTCACTCTGAAGACTCCTGGTTCATGTTTCAATTATCAAATTCAAATACAAAATCAGCAAGTACTAAGAGACAGGCAACTCATTTGCCTCTGTGCAGAGAGTTCTGATGGATGATGACAGGTGAGCTCTCACCTTGAAGTTAATGCCAGTTATAAAGCTCAGGTCTACACACAGGCTGATTGTACTGTACCCACATCTCTGGGGCCATGAGCACCTTGTTTAGAGGAGTTCTCTGTCCATCAATCTCTCACCTGTGACTGTCAAGCTATCTGGTGCTTAATAAGGTATTTATCTACTGTTGTTTTCTTCTGCTACTGGTAAAACTATTTTTTATCTCTGTTCTGCTTAAAGTATAGCTTTGACCTGTTATATAAAAATAGAGCGAATTGTGAGAAAAGGTGAAATCATGAATTTTGCGTATAAGTGGATAGACATGGAGAGCATCATGCTAAGTGAAATGAGTCAGAAAGAGAGGGACAGACATAGAATGAGTGCACTCATTTGTGGAATATAAAGTAACCTAATTTGAGACTAACACCTAAGGACAGTAGAGATAAGGTGCCAGGAGGATCACTACACAGTTTGGAGGCTGGCCTCACATGCTGGGGGAAAAGGCAGTTGGGATGAGGAAGGGACCACTAAGTAAATGATGGTTGGAGGGAATGCTTGGGATGGGAGATGCGTGCTGAAAGTAGATTAAGGACCAAACATGATGGCCTCTTGGTATCTGTATTGACCAAAAGTAAAGAGAAAGAAGGAATGTACTTGCAACAGGAAGGGGGTGGGATGGGGTGGGGGAGGCGGTAGGGATACTGGGGACATTGGTGGTGGAAATGTGCACTGGTAGAGGGATGGGTGCCTGATCATTGTATGACTGAAATGTAATCAAGAAAGCCTGTAACTGTATCTCATAATGATTCAATAAAAGAATAATAATAAATAGAGCTAATAAATACGGTTTAATCCCTGATAAGGGAAAACCTCAGTCAGATAACATAGAAAGTCTCGTGCTTTTTTATAATAGGTATCAACTGACTTTATTATTTAAGGAGGTCTCTTGAAAAAGTCAACTATTTAACTTTCCTCTAGTCTTTATACATAAAACAAATTGCATTCTTTTAATTGCACACATTTATAAACTATCTATGACTCGGCTCAGACAGCTTTATGGACAACTCTTTACAACCTTCAAACAAGAGAAACAAGTTATGCTATGTAAACTCTTCTGCTGCACAGAAATAATGCAAGCAATCCTAACTAATTTAAGAAAATAACCCTAAAGCCAAAATGACCAAATTAGTTTATAGTAGAAATAATTAGACCTACCTCAATTATACTGATCCAAAATTTTTAAATAAATTTATAACAAAAGTCTAAGGTGTTAAAAATGATCTCTAAAAATATATTTGATTGTCACTTCAAAAAATATAAAAGAATCAAACCATCATCTCAATAGATTTGTTAAAATTTGGTGCATGTTCTTTTTTAATTTTAAGAGATTCCTTTTGGAGCAAGAGAAATAGCTCAACCAGCTGGAGGGCATTTACAAGAAGACCCGGGTTCAATGCTTTAGCATTTCCTCATCCCCCCCAAACACCGCCAAGAGCAATCCCAGAGCACTGACACAGGAGTATCCTCTGGGTACTGCCAGGTGTGACTCCCAAATATTTTTTAACTAGATATTTTTAAAGATAACTTTCTCAAATAAGATTTTGAAAGTGTTTTCCCACATGAATTATGATTAAAGAATTATATCAGAAAAAATACTTCTCTGACATTGAGAATCAACCTATGTAATTCTTCATATTAAAATGTTTTTAAAGAAACCATATGACCATCTCAAAGAAAGAAAATTTTGCAAAATCCAAAATATATTCCTGATTACTTATTGTTTTGTTTTGCTTTCAGGTGGGTTCACACCAGTGATGCTCTGGGCTTACTCCTGTCTCTGCATCTCAAAGAAAGAAAATTTTGCAAAACCCAAAATATATTCTTGATTACTTATTGTTTGTTTTGCTTTCAGGGGAGTTCACACCAGTGATGCTCTGGGCTTACTCCTGTTTCTGCCCTCAGGAATCACCCCTACCCAGGTTCAGACGACCATTTGGGGTGTCAGGAATCTAACCCAGATCAGTCTCAGGTAAGGCAAGTACCCACTCGGCTCTTTGATTTTTGTTTTGTTGGTTGGTTTTGTTGGTTTGGAGCCCCACCCAGTGGTGCTCAGGGCTTACTTCTGGTTCTGCACTCAGGGATTGCTCCTGGCAATGCTGGAGGACCATGTGGGGTACCAGAGATTAAACCCAGGTCAACCCAGGTACAAGGAAGGGCCCTACCCACTATAGCACTGTAGCACTGTCCTCCCATTGTTCAGCAATTTGCTCTACAGGCACCGATAACATCTCCATGTTGTTACTGTGTTTGGCATATCGAATATGTCAAGGGTAGCTTGCCAGGTTCAGCCGTGCGGGCAAGATACTCTCGGTAGCTTGCCAGCCTCTCCGAGAGGGGCAGAGGAATCAAACTCGGGTCGGCCACGTGCAAGGCAAACACCTTACCGCTGTGCTATTGCTCCAGCCCACTGTACTATCTGATTTTTGTTAGTTTGTTCTGGGGTCATTCCCAATGGTACTTCGGACTCTGCACTCAGGATTTCTCCTTGGGGTGAGGGGTGGAGGGGGGGGCATATGTTAGTGAGCCATATGGAGTGCCAGGATCAAACCTAACTCAGCTCATGAAAGACAAGCACCCTATCTGCTACACTATCTGTCGAGCCCTATTATCTGATTTTTTAAAAGAACAAAAAATATCTCTCAGCAAACAAGCAACTTCCTCAACCTTATGTAGAGTGGCTATAGAACTACTAACATTATACTGACAGATGAAAAACTGCATCTTTCCCTGACAAGATCAAGAACTTGGTTAGGATGCTTCTCTCTGCTTTCACTCCACATTGTACCAATGACTTGAGTCTAGGTGACAGGAAAAGAAATAAAGGTGTGCAGACTGGAAGAAAGTGCTAACTTGTTTTTATTTAGAGATGGTCTGATTAGCTAAATAAAAATACAATGCTTGGGCGTGGCCGAGGAAATGACTCCAGGCCAGATGCCAGTCTGGCTGCTGCTAGATCTCTGCTGCTTCAAGACCCCCTAAGCATCTCTGATCTTGGCCCTGGTGGCCCCCACCCAGCAGCTGAGGCTGAGAAGTGCTGCATCTCCCTACCAGTGAGACTGAGTAGTGGTTCCTTCCAAAAAGAACAGGCAAAAGGGGGAGGGATTTCAAAGAGAATCCTGCTCAGGACCTCAGCCCAGTAATGTCTAAGGAGACCTAAATGACTAAACTAACATAAATATCCTGAATTGAATCCTAGGTCAGAAAGAGGGTACTGGGGAAAAAAACAAGATTGAGAATGTAGGAGAAGTATATGGGATTTTAGTTGCCAGTCTATCTTGGTTCATTTAATGAGTCAATATGACAAAACACTTAAATTTTGTATTGCAAAACATTGCAAATATTTTCTAAATTATTATGTGGATACTGCTAAATATTTGCATACATAAGGTGTTGGTGTTAAGAGAGACTGGGTGTGAGATACGTGGCAAACCTCTCACATACCTAGTTTCACAACTTTTCTATACCTCTAAAAAAGTTTATATTATAAAGTGATAAATATATATATACATATATATATTTATATAGGAGCAAGGATGTAGCTCTATCAAAACGTTCATGCTTTTTATGCAAGAGGAGTGGGCATGAATTCCAGCACCACAAAAAAGTAATAAAACGCCTGGGCTGAAGAGATAGTGCCGAGACTGAGATATTTGCACTGCATGTGATCAACCCAGGTTTCATCGCTAGCACCTAATAAGGTCCCCAGATCCCCACCGAAGTGATCCCTGAGCACAGAGTCAGGAGTAAAGTGATCCCCGAGCACTGCCAGGTGTGGCCCAAAGTACAAAAATAAAACATAAAGCTACTTTCTTGGAAAAATTTTATAAAGACAAGAAAATACCACGTTTACGGAACAGAAAATGTGGGTGGTCTCTTTGTTCATCCAAAGTTCCCAGGTAGGTTCTTTTTTTTTTCCTCTTGCAATATTTTTGTGGGTTGTTTTTTTTTTTAATTTTTATTAGTAATCACCATGAGATACAGTTGTAGACTTACAACTTTTTGTGCTTGGGTTTCAATTATACAATGATCAAATACCCATCCCTCCACCAGTGCCCATTTTCCACAACCACGGGTCCCAGTATCCCTCCCACCCCCCATCCCCCCCACCCCCCCGCCCAGGTAGGTTCTTAAATAAAGATGAATAATAAAGGTGCTCAGATTCAGGGTTAGAAATGAGGGAATGGGGTGTGGGGGGAAGGAAAACAGAAGAGAGACTCCTCAGGCAAGAAGAAATGTAGTACAGGACTTTCAAGTGTGGCTCAGTTTGTGGTGTTTTCATAGGAAAACTGGATTTTTGCATTTCTTTTTTGTTTGCCTTTCCTTTATTGTTTTGTTGTTGTTGAATCACCCTGAGATACACAGTTGCAAATGCTGATCAGGCTTCATTCAGACAATGTTCCATCACCCATCCCTCCACCAGTGTACATTTCCCAAGTTTTCCTGTTTCTTATCAAACAAAATCTCAGCACTTTCCTGTTTCACCAGAGGTCTTGCTAATTTAGGGCTCATTTGTGTTGTTAAGATAAATTAACATCTTTTATTCAGACTTAGGCTGGTGGGGACTGTCTCTTTAGTTCAGACAGTTTAGTTTATATATTTTACCATATGCCCAGGTATTGTTTCTTTTCTTGTCTTTCCAAGGTCTGGGTCAGAATTTATGGTCTTGGAAAATTATAAACTTCTCACTCTCAAAAGGAGTCCAGAAATTTGTGGGGATATTTAAAATGTAGAGTGAGGACAGCTAAAATGAAGACCTGGCAAGGGGAATCTGAGGTTTCCTCTTTCATTATTAAGATGTTGTTATTAAGACATCATTAAAATGACTATCAAAAGCTATCTCAATTCTAATAAGATTTGATCTACAAAAATTGTGAGACTGATTCTAAAATTCACTCTAACAGTCAGGGGACCTAGGGTAATCAAAACAACTTTGAAAAATAAGTGCAGAGATTGAGGAATCACCCTAAGTGATTTCAAAAGTTATTATCAAGACAATAGAATATTGTGTATTACTATACAAACATTTGGCTACATCTTGTAGCCAAATAAGTTACAAGAGACTATGAAGTGCACAAATCCTATCGTCCTGTTATATCTGGTTGTAGCAGACCACTGATGCTGTAACTTTTATAGGACAATAAGCTCCATGTCAGGAAGATTGTCTTACTTAATGGAGTGGAGGAATCTGAGACGGAGTCATCAACACTTTTATTGGCTCTTGTTAAATCTACAATACCCAGTTTGCATTCATACTAACCCTCATAACCAGTCTTTCATTGGTCTCCTTACAGAAAGAAATGTGCTCACACCCCTATACTGCTTTCTGGGTGCCGTTGAAGGAATGGGGTGTTCACTGACTAGGATTCTGTGTTCTCTTTTGATACTCCATTTCAAGGGTTAGGAACTTGCATTTACAGCCCATACACTACTGCCGTCTAGTGGGAACACTATGCAAGTAGCCAGAGCTCTGTTTTCATAGGCTTCATTCCAAATCCCTCCACAAACAGTTGGTCCACAACATAAATCAGATCTGGTAAGTATTGTAAACCATGGTGCCCACAATAATTTTTTTTTAATCAGGTTTGACATGTGGGAGGGAAAGGGCCTGTGGAGAGAAGGCAGAGTCTATATTAAAGTGGAATCAAGAACTTAGATGCAATCAGGAAAAGAGCAACTCTTTAAAATAAGAAGAGTTCTGAGGAAGGGGGAACAAAGAGAGTTTGGGGAGTTTGGAGATGAGGAACTGTAAATAGTGGAGAGCAAGAGTAATAATTACAAAGCTGTCATTCTTCGTGAAAAAGACGGCATTCGAAAGTGGGCCTATTTCAGCTTCACAAATAAATCACAGAGAGATGACAAAACCTTAATGACTTTAAAGTGAGATACAACACTCCTCACTAACATTCTCCTAAGGAAACATTGTTTGATCATTCTCTTAGAAAATCATTGGTAGAAAGAAATATCAAATGAATGATTGAGGGCCTGCTATAGGGGCAGGCTTAAGGGATGGTTGGAAAGATTGGAGACAATGGTGGAGGGAATATATAATGGTGGTGGGTTGGTGTTGAAATATTGAATACCTCTGCCAAACCATCATGAACAAATCCGTAAACCACAGCAAAAAGGTAAAATGAATTAATTAAATGGCAAAAATATTATTTTTAATTAATAAAAAGAGAAATAAGAAGACCTTCTTGGACAATGACCAGAAGGGACAGAGAAACAGGAAGTTGCTCTAAGACAGTTAAATAAAAGTTCATGGCTAGAGTGATAGTACCACGGACAAGGCATTTGCCTTTCACCAGGCCGACCTGGGTTTGATCCTGGGCATCCCATATGGTCCCCATGACCTCCAGGAGTAATCCCTGAGAGTAAAGCCAGGACTAAACCCTAAACACTGCCAACAAAACAAAACCCAAAATTAGAAGATCACCTGAGGATTATTCATAAGCAATACAAAATAAATTATTTAGTCCTGGTTTGGGGGCAGGGTTTGGGGGTCTGTGTGGAAACTCAAAAGATGGTGGTGGGTTGGTGTAGTGGTGGTGGGATTGGTGTTGGAATATTACATGTATCAAATTATTGTGAACAACTTTACAAAAGTAAAATTAAATTTAAAAAATAAATACATAAAATAAAAGTATTGTTAAGAAAAAAAACCCAGTTCCCGGAAGGGAACAGCGCAGAGTCTCCTGCCCCTACCCCTGGGTGTCCACGCTGGGGCCCCTTGGAGGGGGGCGGGTTGAGTTTCCCTTCTCTTCCCTCCACAGCAGAGTCTGGCAAAGTCCCCGTGGCGTTCCCGATATGCCAAATACCAGTAACAATGATGGGTCTCATTCTCCTAACCCTGAAAGAGCCTTGAATATGGCACTTTCTAAAATCTCAGGGCTAGGACGAAGGAGACGTTACTGGTGCCTGCTCGAGGCAATCGACGAACAACAGGATGATGGTGATCGTGAAGAAAAAAGAAAGTTCAGCTGAGTACCCTCAGAAACAAACTGGGGGACCTGAGATAAAAATTCAAAGTGCCTATGGTTCATTTTTGGTTTTATTTTCAATTTTCAAAGATCACTAGTAAGGAATCCTTTCCTAAATTAACTTAGGATCAGTCCCTTTCTAATCCTAAAAAAAGTTGGATAATTTAAAAGCTAACTTTTCAATTGCCTACATCTTCCAGGTTGTTTATAGTTCAATCACAAAACTAATCACATTCCTTTGCCTTTAATTCTGTTTGGACATTCCCTCCAATTCCTCGAGTTTTGTGGGGGTGTTTTGTTGTTGGTAGTGATGGTGGTGTTTTGTTGAGGGGGCTACATCTGGCATTGCTCAGATTTTGCTCCTGACTCTGCACCCAGGGGTCAGTGGCGTTCCCCCCCAGATCCTCTGGGTGCAAGGCAAAAATCTCTCGCTCCAGCCCAGTCCTGCAAGTTTTATAGAGATTATGCTCTCCACAAATTTAAGGCAGAAGGTGATTTGTGGAGATGTGGGCACAATATATGCCACTTCCCTTTGGAACAAGCAATACCTGGGAACATAACCAAGAGCCGTGGGGTGCAGCTGGAATTCAGAGTCTGAAGTGGCTGACTCAAGTGCTTAAGAATCTTTACCTTTTGGGGATACTGGGAACATTAGTGGTGGAGGATGGGCACAGGTGGAAGGATGGGTACTCGATCATTGTATGAATGAAACGTAAGCACAAAGTTTGTAAATCTGTAACTGCATCTCATGGTGATTCATTAAAAAATTTAAATAAGAAAAAAGAAGAAGAATTTTCACCTTTTGGGCCGGAGTGAAACCGGGAGGGCGTTTACCTTGCACGCGGCCTTTACCTTGCACGCAGCCAACCCAGGTTGGATTTCCGGCATCCCATATAGTCCCCCGAGCACTGCCAGGAGTGATTCCTAAGTGCAGAGCCAGGAGTAACCTCCTGAGCATCACCACGTATGACCCCCCAAAAATCTTTACCTTTTGTTTTTTGGCTTGGGAACCACACCCAGTAGTGCTCAAGGCTTACTCCTGGCTCTATTCTGAGATCACTCTTGGTGGTGCTCAGGTGACCACATGGGGTCTAAGCCACATTGGCTGTGTGCAAGGCAAGCACCCTACTTGCTGTACTTTCGCTCCAGCCCCTATCATTTTTCTGAAGACAAAAGTGGTAAGATGAGCCTCTGCTGAAGAGACACTTGGGTCACATAAATAACCTTATAATTAATCTAATAATCTAACCAATAGCATTTTCCCATCTCTCTTCTACTAACATGTCAGTTTTCCTTTGGGGAGTTAGGTCCTCAATTGACATGGCTAAATAAATGCTCTGTGTAAACCAAACTACCTCAGTGTTTTCATGGGCACACAGGAAAACTGTCCTGTCCAAGACACTCGCATGAGGTGGGTCATGAGAAATGTTCTGGCCAATGAAACGCAAGCAGAAATGCTGCAAATTACCTGAAAACCATCTCTTCCGCCCCCCAGTCTTCTATCAGTGCTGACATAAGAGAGGTGACTTATCATGATCTCAGACAAGGAAGCAAAACAGGGTCATGGAGTTACCACTTAGAAAAAAAAAAACACATTACAGAGACTCCTCACTCTGAGCAGCCCGGATCTGAGCAAATTCCATGCTGGAATTTGCATGAATGGAAAGTGAAGTGTTGCTGTATTAGCCAAGTCCCTGGTTCCCAAAAGTTTACGGCCTACTCTGGGAGATAAGATATAAACCGTTAAAGGAAAAACAACATTAAAATAACTACTTCTGTAGTATTCTGAGCGTCTGTCATGTAATAATTTATATAATCCTGAGTATAAACAAGCCAGGTAGGAAATATTTATTATCCCCAGTGTGGGAAAAAGAAACTGCGGCACTGCTTGCTTTAGTCACTTGCTCAAGAGCACATAGCTAGAGATCGGCAGATCTGGGAATTGAGCAGAGATTAGTCAGACGCCAGAGTCTACATTCTTAAATATTCTCTGCTGTATAATACTAGGCAGTTGATATTTTTTCAATGCCTATTTGTTCAATAAAAGCAATAGCAACAACAACAAAAAAAAACTGACAAACACTAGCAGGGTGTATGAAAACGTGTCTATTTTTCTTTCTTTTTGGGTCATACCCAGAGATGCACAGGGCTTACTCCTGGCTCTGCACTCAGGAATTACTCCTGGCGATGCTTGGGGGACCACATGGGATAGTGGGAATAAAACCAGGGTCAGCCGCACGCAAGGCAAACGCCCAACCCGCTGTGTTATCACTCCAGCCCCAACTAGCTGTGTTATCACTCCAGCCCCAACATGTCTATTCTTAAAACTAATCACACATGATGTAAAGTTGAGACACATCTGCAGAGAAATCGTGTGCACTACACTATGTTATTCAACCTGAGAAGCCAAGGAAGAGAAAGCAAACTGGACAGTGAATGTCACCCATACTAGCCTGAGAACTTGGGCCACTTTCATTCTTAACCAGTTTAAGTTTCCTAACAATCACAGGAAGTATATTCTCTAATCGTCTCTCCATCACAGAGGAGAGGGTAGCACAGCATGGCAAAGACTTGCTTCTGCAGCCAGTAAGAAGCTAGACCAAGATCCACATCCACACTGCCTGGTTTCCAAGCCCATACTCTCCCTGCTAATCTGTCACGCCTCCTGACTCAGCATAAAGAGCCCAGCATCTGTCACAGGGATTTCAAATGCTGCCATTTCTGGCCATACGACTCCTGTCTTATTTCTCTTAGCCTTAATTTCCTTATCCCCAAAGTGGTGCTTGTTATTGATATTATCATTTTAATTATCACTAGAGAATGAGACAAACAAAAAAAGTGAAGAAAGACATGATCCATGCAAGCACACAGAGACAGAAAATCCAAAGATGTAGGTCAGCCACAAGAAATGACTCAATTCATCTGGTCAGCTAATTGTAGTCATGGCTGGACAAAAAAAAAAGAGTTTGTTCATTATTGTTTCAGGAATCTTTCCATTGGTGAGCATTTTCCTGGCCTATTTAGGTAATCCTTGCCCATGATAACTCTAGGATCCTTCTTTTCCAACTTCAGTTTGCTAGCTTCATTCTCTTTTGTTCCTATATTTCATCTAGAAAATCCCATTGGATAATGCTTTTTATATTTTTGGCAAAGGACCTATATATTCTTCAAAGAGGAGCTCCTAAAAGGCAGCTCATATAGAGAAGGGACCACCAAGTAAAGGATGCTTGAAGGACCCGCTCGGGATGGGAAATGTGTGCTGAAAGTAGACTATAGACCGAACATGATGACCACTTAATACCTGCATTGCAAACTACAACGCCCCAAAGGGGGGGGGGGAGAGAGAGAGAGAGAGAGAGAGAGAGAGAGAGAGAGAGAGAGAAAGGGGATCCACCTGCCACAGAGGCCGTGGCAGCGGAAAGGGTGGGAGGGGGATTGGGGGTTGGGGGGGAGACCAGGGGGGTTGGTGGGAAGGATACTGGGAACATTGGTGGTGGAGAATGGGCACTTGGTGGAGGGATGGGTACTCGATCTTTGTATGACTGAAACATAAGCACAAAAGTTTGTAAGTCTAACTGTATCTCATGGTGATTCATTAAAAAATAAAACTTAATCAATTAATTAATTAATTTTTTTAAAAAAGGGAGCTCCTATATAAAATGGATGGTGAGGGGGGCTGGGAGGGGCACGGGGGGGGGCAAACTCAACCTTTCTTGCTGACTAGGATCACTCCATAGCATAATTCCAAGTTACCAAATATCCTCTTCATACTGAGGATGAAAATGGTATGAAATGAAGAAAGTGAAGGAGACAGCATGTTTGGAAAACAATAGACACCATTCTCAGCAGGGATGTCATAAAGAATTTCATGGAGCACTCATGAAATTCTTTCACTTGGTCACTTGACATCCCGCTATTCAAACTTTAAGACCTGAAAAATATACTGTTCTTGAAATGAGCACAGGAGACCCAGGAAGAAGAAGCCATTTCATTATTATTATTATTATTATTATTATTATTAGTGAATCACCATGAGATACTGTTACATACTTATAAACGTTCATTTTTGCATTTCAGTCATACAGTGATCGGTTACCCATCCCTCCACCAGTGCCCATTCTCCACCACCAATGATCCCAGTACCCCTCCCACCTTCCCACCCCCTCCCCCTCTCCACCCTGCCTCTGTGACAGGGCTTTCCCTTTTGTTCTCTCTCTCCTTTTGGGTATTGTGATTTGCAACCCAGGTATTGAGTGGCCATCATTTCTGTTTAGTGTGCTCATATGCTAGCTTACCTCAGCATTGGATCATACCTGACAGAAGTACTGGATTTGTTGTCATTACTAATTGCATGATGGAACTGAAATGTTTTCCCACATATTCTGCTTTCTAAAGTAAGCAGCTGCTTTGGGTTGATTGAAGAAAATCAGTCCAAACAGTAAAGTAAATCAGGGTAAATGGCTATAAAAAAATGACAGAAAGGAAACTTAAGAAGTCACTCTCATCTCTTTTCTCTATGGCATCAAAGTCAATTTCTTTCTTATCAATCTCTTCCAAATGCAGTCAGCAAAACATATAGTTGTAATTCTTTTTTGGGGGGGTATTTTTAACTCCTCAGTGAATGTTTTTCTTTTCTAAATTCTAAGCCTAGTTCTTGCCAATTGCTTTCCTTTTCAATTTTTTTTAATTGAGGTGGGATGCCACACCCAGCTCTGTTCAGGGGTTACTCCTAGCTCTGGGCTCAGGGATCACTCCTAACAGGGCTCAGCGAACTATATAGGGTGCTAGAGATTGAACCTGAGTTGACCGTGTGCAAGTAGGGTGCCTTACCTGCTGTCTATCTCTCTGGTCCCACCAATTCCTTTCTAATGTATTCAAAAGCACATAGATGTCTAGTCCCACAACAAGATGACATTTCAATTAAATCCAATTTAAAAATTATGCAAAATAGAAGACATCGGTGAACCCAAAGAGCTCGATTTAAGAATGTATAAAATACTTGAATAGTCACGTCACGAAGAATATAGAAATACATGAATAATAAATACATCAAAGTGTTCAAGGTTAGTGCGAGCCGAGAGCGAGCGTTCCTGGGCGCTGTCGTTGCGCGCGCCGCCTCCTGTGTTCCGAGCGACCTAGCGGACGCCGAGCGGGCGAAGATGTCCGAGTACATCCGGGTCACGGAGGAGGACGAGAACGACGAGCCCGTCGAGATCCCGTCCGAGGACGATGGCACCGTGCTGCTGTCCACGGTCACGGCGCAGTTCCCGGGCGCCTGCAGCCTGCGCTACCGGAACCCCGTGTCGCAGTGCATGCGCGGCGTGCGCGCGCCTGGTGGCCAGGGCGGGTTCGGGAACAGCAGGGGCGGCGGGGCGGGGCTGGGCCACAACCAGAGCAGCAACATGGGGGGCGGGATGAACTTCCGCGCCTTCAGCGTCCACCAGGCCATGAGGGCCACGACCCAGGCCACCCTGCAGAGCAGCTGGGGCATGATGGGGATGCTGGCCACTTCATCTTGTAACACATCATCAGACAAAAAATTCATTTTCAAAAGAGATTTGGTATTATAGCATTTGTAGAGAACAGCCAACATAAGCAACAGGTTCTCAACAGCCTGCAATGCAATTCCTTAAACATCATTATAAAGAAATTAATGTAATAAAGTAAAAAAGAAAACACATAAATACCTTTGTGATAAAGATTCAAGAGAAAAAGAATGAGAAATTATCCTGAATTGCAAAAGAAAAATTTGCTGATAACCTTTTAAGTCCTAAATAAAGAGAAGTTCTCTTTAATCAGACCACTGCATTCTCAATGTAATATACAACATAATTTTAACAAGATTACAGCATATAACAACATACAACAATATAACAAAATCAAAGATGTAATCATCTACTTCCTGGAAGAAGAGGCCAAGCCTGTAAAACTTAACATGAACTATTCCCAAAACAAACTAATATGACCTCCACTAAACACATTTTAGATCTACCACTGACATTTAGTTAAACCACCGAATTTTCTTACCTACTTCCTTTTTCATATTTCACATTTCTTATTTCTCTAATTTTTCAACATGTGAGTTCTGAAAAGACCTCAAATTTTGTCAGAAAAACAGTGCCTAATCCCTGACCAGAGAAATTTACTTTCATATTTCTACTTTAGAAAAAAAATCATTAAGATTGTTGATCTTTAAGAAAAATAGAAAAAAAAATTGTTTTCTGCGGCCAGAGAAATAATACATGGATAAGGGGATTGGCCAGCATTCAGCTGACCACGGTTTTATCCCAAGTATTACATATGGTGTCCCAGAGTTCTGCCAGGAGTGACCTCTAGTGCAAAGCCAGGACTAAGGCCCTAAGCACAACTGTGTGTACCCCCAAAACAAAATTAAACAAGCAAAAGAAACTTTTCTGTTTTTCTAAAATAAAGCACTCCTCTGAATTTATAACCGATTTCTGTGTCTCTCTTATTCTCTAGCATTGCTAGATACTGAACCGGCAGCATGATTTTACACCAAAAATCAGCTTAGCATTTAGAAATGATTTATGAGACACTAAATTCATAATTATCATAATTATAAAATACCTTAAAATTTAAATATTTTCAATTAAAGTAAATAAAAGCAAATAACGCAAAAAAGCAAACTTCAATTTAGCAAAGTTACATTTTCGTGCGTCTTTTTTTTTCATAAAATGTTTCTTTTGGAAATAAATCGATATTCAAACAAAACACTCCTATAAATATTGGCACTTCTCTGGGATCTTAGAGTAGAAAGAACTCTTTCCAGATAGCAGAAACTAAAGGAGGGTAGAAAGGGAGGAGCAGGAGTATCGGGTTCCTAACACTTAGGAAGAATGAAACTCTAATAAGTAAGATGCTAGAGCAAGGTTTGAATCTCTTCTCTGTCCACAATGCTGCACAATAGACCACACACCCATCTCAGAAACGTTAAGCAAGCGAATCTCTTCTGAAATACTTAATTAAAAAGGGTTTGCCAGGAAGACGCTAGTCTCCCTAACTCCATTCACCTGCCACAATAATCCTTAAAACCAAAGCTTCGAAAACAAGACTGAGAGTGAGTCTCGCTAAGCTGCCCCCTACCCATACCATTGGGTAACAGAACTTGGGTGCCTCTCTGCCTCCGTGGGTCATGTCACTTTCTGGAGTTTAAGAAGTTCGCTTTACACGGGGATAGCTGTCACACTCACCTTTGCGCGCAGCACCCTTCTCCTATTTTAAGTCCCCGGTTCTCAGTCCCTCCTGGAGCAGAAAACCAATTATCTCTCGCCCAAGCTTGCTTGAGCCTCAGTAAGATCCAACTCCACAGTTAAGAGAAAACCTGACTCAGGTTGGAGCGCAGAGGCGCTAAACCCAAGACAAAGGTTGCCCAGCTGGTTGACAGCGCCTCCCCCGCCCCCCAGCACCACCCTGGACCATAGGTGCGGGTCCCCTTCCAGCCCGCACGAGTACCTCGCAAGCCTGTCCAAGGGGCTGTCACTGATGCCGCGCTTTCCGAGGGGTGCGGCTCTGTGACTAGTGTGGAGCTGGTGTAAACAGCGCGCCTCGCACTGGGCATCCACCAGAAAGGACTCGCGCGCGCGGAGCGGGCGCTGGGATGCAACAAAGGTAACTAGCCAGGGCAGGAGGCTCCCGGAGCATTCCCTCCTCTCTGGACCCGCCAGCAAAGGCACCTGCTGCTGGGGCTGGTGCTCCAGCAGCGCTCTAGAGCTCTAGCTTCGCTCGGGTTCGGGGACACACCTGCCGGGACACCCGGCCCGGGGCTGCGGGCTCACTGCCAGGCCGGAAGGCGCAGGGCCGTCACTCACCCGCGGAGGGCGAAGTCGCTCAGGCGGCCGCCTGCAGGCGTGCAGCCAGCAGCCCCAAGCGCTGGCATCTCCCCATCCTTTGTCAGTTGTGGGCGGAGCGCTCGTGCGAGCTCTCGCGGCTGTGCAGCTGGGTGGCAGGCAGCCGGGCTGGGGCTCAGCTTCCCAGCCCTCTCCCCTCCCCGCCTCCCCCTCCCCTTCTCAGTCCCGCTCTTGGAGCCTGCACTCACTTGGCTCCCATGATGTCATCTGGTGGAAATCTGCCATGCTCAAAGACTGGAATAATCCAGCGCTCACGCGGGGAACGCCGCGCGGGCGGAGGCGGAGGCACAGCCTCCAGGTGGACCCCGCATCTCCTCGGCCAGATAACTGGAACCCAGCGCAGGACAGGGGAGGGCTCTGCGAATCCTGAGGGCCGGGTGGGAGTGGTGGGGATCGCGCCAGGAGAAAGGGTCACTCTCAGCTGAGATTGCTAACTCCACGGATACACTTGCTAGCAGAAGCCCAGAGGAAGGAGAAAGTTTTGTTTTTGTTTTTTTTGGTTTTTGGGTTTTTTTGTTTTTGTTTTTGTCTTTTTGGAAGCTCCAGAGCTCAAAGAAGGACATGGACACCTGTGCTGCAACCAGGAGGATAATTGAACTGCTGGTGGCCTGAAGTCCTTGCTTGCCAGGGAAAGTTTGGGATGGCAAACCGGGAAGTGCCAGTGCCAAGCAGCTTAAAAGGGTGGAGAAGGAAGGACCGCTCCGGGAAAAAGACTGAACTGAAACAGTGAGAAATTTGCTGGTAATTGTGACCTCTGAAACTAACAAACGATTCCCATAAGATAGAACCCAATAGCTGAAATTCACCAGTATTTTAAGTATTGCACCCCCCTCTTCTTCTTCCCACCAAATATTACTGAGCATTCCCAAGACAAACTTCTTTCTAAATCTTACCCAAATGGTGCTTTCTCTGATGAAACCATTTAAATCACAAGAGGTTCCTTATGAACCATGAAAGATGTGATGTAAATTCTTCTGTTACTCAAGGTTGCTTATAACATCAATTGATGCTTTGTTAGAGATCTTGGCAAACAGTTTCAGTGCGTCTGAAGATTCTCCTGAATTAATGGCCATACGCGCATGCGTGCACTCACACACCCGGGTGCGCGCACACACACACATACACACACAACCACAAGCACACATCCACGGAAAATCTTAGAGTCAAAAATACATCTATCTTGTGCGACTTGATGTTGAAAACTCCATTAAGAGAGGACCCCCAAAGAGGTCTGTGTGTGCTTTAATGTTTACAATAGTCTCTTAAAGTTCCCACTAACTACCTACCACTATTATTAGGAACAAACTTAAGATTGCAGAGAACATCAACAGTCAGTACAGGCTGGTTAGGAAGCTGAACCCAAAAGCAGCTGGGTAGGAATGTGTGACTTTTCCATGAGAGTTCATGGAACATCATTCTTTCAAAGCATAAAAATTGAGTATAGCATTTATTAAAATGTGGGTAAAATTAGAGTTCCCTTAACCTCTATAAATAAAAAGGACCTATGATAATAATAACTTCAAGGCTAGTCCACTGGAAGTATTCTGAGGAAAAGATAATAAAATAAGTGTTAAAAAGTAGACTTAGAAATTAAAAAAGTGAAGACAATGGTACATGGAGTTTAGAATTAATTTAGAAAATCTGAAAGTACTAACTTGCGTTTATTGATTTTCAATGTTAAAATCTTAATATGCATCAAATTATTGATATATTACTAACATATGTTTTATATATTTTAGCATTCTATCAGTGCTCTTATTTTATTTTAGTTTTTGTACTTGGGCCACACCAGGCTGTACTCAGGGCTAACTCCTGATTCTGCTTTTAGGGATCACTCCTGGCTGGACTTCAGGGACTATATGGGGTGTGGGGAATCAAGCGAGGATCAGCAGAATGTAAGGCAAAAACCTTAACTACCTTACCATTAATGCTCTTTGGAAAAAAAAAAAAACACGATCACTTACTTTAATGCTTTGTGCAACATCATATGCATTTTTCTTGATGACTGCATACATATTAGGCATTTTGTTAGTCAATGGTGGCTCTCCTCAGTGGTATGCAGTCTTTCATAATTATAAGGAGTTATTTGTATGAAGTTACTGTCAAACCAGTAAGAGTGCATTTTCAGGATTGTTGGTAACCTGGACATGTTTTTCCCAAATACCCTTGCCTCCCTCTGTGACAAGGCCCAACTTGCTCATATTCACCTTCATGACTGTACCTTTGGTGAGAGCACCAATGCAGCATAGAGTGGAGATGAAGGATCTTTTTTACACCAAGTGTTAGCAGGCAAAAGGTAACTTTCAGTTCAAGATGTGGTTCATGAAGATGAAGTTCATGAAGGTGGGATGCTCTCTGTAGCTTGCTGAGCTCTCCGAGATGGAGGCAGGAAATGAACCTGGGTCAGCCGCATGCAAAGCAAACGCCCTACCAGCTGTGCTATCACTCCAGCCCCAAGTAAGAGATGAATGGGATGAATTCAAGAGGAACAGCAAAAGAATCATTGGAGTCCCAGAGTAACAAGCAGGCAACTCCAATGAAAGTAATAACAGTTCAAGAAATCATCGCTGAAAAGTTCCCAAAGCTGGAAAAGCCAGGAATCCAGATCCAAGAAGCCCAAAGGGTGCCACTTAAAAGAAATCCCAATGAAAAGATCTCAAGACATATCCTAATAAGAACATCAAATATCATAGATAGACACAACACTGAAAGCAGCAAGATCAAAGAAGGAAATTACATGCAAATAATCATACTTTAGATTTACAGCAGATTTTTCGTATGAAATTCTCCAGGCCTGAGGTCAGTGGTGGGATATAGTTAAAAATTTAATGAAATGAATGCCTCACTAAGAATACTTTACCTAGCCAGATTCTCATTCATATTTGAAGGAATCATACATAACTTCATGGATGGACTTTCCTTCCCATAGGTAAAGCCGTTTACCATAAGCCCATAGTGAACTTTATACTCTAATGAAGAACAGGTTTAAGATCAGTCACACGATAAGATTACCCACTCTTACCAGTAGTGCTCAGCTTAGTATTGGAAGTCCTCACCAGAGAAATTAGGCAAGAATAAAAAAGGACACCCAGATAGAAAAAGAAGTCAAGCTCTCACAAATAACAAAAATAAACTGTACTTAGAAAGCCCTAACGACTCTTAAAAAAGAAACAAAACTATACTTAGAAAGCCCTAACAACTCTTAAAAAAAGTCCTGGAAATGATAAATTTGTATAGTAAAGTGGCAGATTATGAAATCAGCATGTAAAGTTCACAGCTTTCCATATGCGAATAGAGAAACACAAAGGAGAGATTTTTTTCAAAATAATTTTTACAGTAAAGGCCCTCCCGCTGATCATCGATTTGCTTGAGTGGGCCCAGTAACGTCTCCATTGGAGACTTTGTTGTTACTGTGTCTGGCATATTGAATACGTCACGGGGAGCTTGCCAGGCTCTGCCCTGCGGGCGAGATACTCTCTGTAGCTGGCCGGGCTCTCCGAGAGGGGTGGAGGAATCGAACTCGGGTCGGCCATGTTGGCTGCGTGTAAGGCAAACGCCCTACCGCTGTGCTATCGCTCGTGTCTGAGAAAAATAAGTACCAAATACATAGCAATCAGCTTAAAAAGAGAGGTTAAAGACCTATTCAAAGAAAATGACATGACACAAGACGTTAGTTAGAGAAATAAAAGTATACTTGGAGAAATGGAAGCACACCCCCTGCTCTTGGATGGGGAGCAAAATGACAATAGTCCTCAAAACTTTGTATAGATTCAAGATATATGACAATATATATACCACAATATCAAACTGTACTACAAATGGTAGTAATTAAAACAGTTTGGTACTGGAATAAAAACAGACTCTCAGATCAATGGAATAATATTTAAAATGTAGAGACAGATCCTCAGGTACAAAATCAGTTAATTTTTGAAAAAGGAGCGAAAAGCATAAAATAGAACAAGGAAATCCTCTTCAATAAATGATTTTGGTAAAACTGGTCAGCCATATGCAAAAAAAAAAAAAAACCAGTAAACTCAGAATCCCTTTCTAACACTTTGCACAAAATTCAGATTCAAATGGATTAAAGACCTCATTATCAAACAATAGTCCATAAGGTACATAGAGGAACTGAAAGTAAATTATGAATAATTTTGTAAGACATGGTGATTTAATATATTTTAAGAAAAATAACTATGTGACAAAAATATTATGCAAAAGCTAAAGAGAAAATAACACTTAAATTTCATCAGTACTGTGGGACCAGACCAATAGTACAGCGAGTAGGGCATTTGCCTTGACATGGCTGACCTGAGTTTGATCCGTGGCATCCCATATGGTCTCCCCAGCACCACCAAGAGTAATTTCTGAATGCAGAGCCAGAAGTAACCCTGAGCATCACTGGGTGTGACACAAAAAGAAAAAAAATCATCAATACTGCATTATTTCCATAAATTAAGTTGCACAAAAAATGTATACTGACTTTTTCTTAAGTTTTCTAAAAACAGTCTTGTTCTCGATATTTCATTCACTCTCAACAGAATGACCATCTCTGAATGCAACAGTTATATATACCTAGGTCGAGAAGTCAACATGATGAATCACCTGGCACCTGAGTTACACAGGAGGAAGAGAGCAGCTTGGAATGCCTTCAAGAGTGTTGAAGAAATAACTAAGAGGACAAAGAACCTCCAGCTCCGAGCACATCTCTTCGATTGCACTGTTTTTCCTGCATTAACATATGCCTCAGAGACCTGGGCCCTCCGAAAACAGGATGAGAACACTATTCAGGTATCTCAAAGAAGAATCAAAAGAGCTATGTTTGGAGTATCATGCTTCACTCAAATGAGAGAATCTGGAGTTCTGATCTCCATCAACGCTCAAGAATCAGGGATGCTGTCTCATTTGCCAAGGCATCAAAAATCAGATGGGCTGGACACATAATGAGGTTTGGAGACGACCTCTGGACTAGAGCCATTACTGACTGGATTCCATGGGACGTCAAAAGATCACGTGGATGCCCACCTACGAGATGATGAGACTTTTTCTTCAAGACCCTGAACGATCAGTTTGAGGCTCTTCATGTTCCTAGAACTGGCAGATGCCATTGGGCTATACTAGCACGCAACAGGGATGAATGGAGAGGTTCCTGGCGCCTGCTCGAGCAAATTTATGAGTAACAGGGAATCAAGTGATCAAGTGATCAATAACTTTATTTTCTTAATTTTTATTGGAACCCATACACTTAAAGTGGCAGAATTTATGAGATTTATAAATGTTAGTGATAGACTTTCTTAATTTAATTGAGCAGGATACCTAGTCAAATGAGTGAGCAGTTCAATGTGTTGATCTATGGATGTGGGAATCTCAGACACTGACATGAAGGTGATTACCTGTATGACCCTAGTAGTAATGAAGACCTGCAGTTCCACACTTAGTGGACCTAGGTAGGCATCCAGAATTACACTCAGAGCTTCCTTTGGGACTTCAATTAGTGCTTAGGATCAAAATGTGCAAGAAATGCATCATAACGCCTGTACTTTCTCTCTGCCCCTGATTTCTATTCTTAAACTACATTTCTTGAATCCAGGGAAAGTCCAGGAACACAATGAGGCATATATAAAATAATTGGTACTTCTGTGTTACTTGTAAGTCCTTAAAAATGCACTTAACTTTTCTTACTTTTGTGGGCCTCATCTGTCAAGTCAAAGTGTTAATAACTGCACTATTTCTCTTATTAACATATCGTGAGGAGCAAATGACTATCAGAGATCGAGGTTTCATTCCAAAAGTGTCACGAACTGATTTTGTCAATACCATTTTTATTAAATATGGAAATTAGACTGAGTTTACATTTACACTGTGCCCTTTTAAAATGAGTTATTTTTAGAGGAAAATATCTGATCTTATATGTGGATTGTGCATTTTATCTTGAAAGTAAATATTATTGTATTGACCTACTCCTTTCAAATTTCCTTTTGTAATATCTGTTTCACCTGGGACTTTCAAAAGATAAAAGTGTTTCTTTGAAAAATCAAATCCTTGGAGAGGGGTGGATTAGCCCAGGACCCACCCAAACAGAGCCCTGGGAGCCACTTGCTCCCATGCTGCAAAATTGCTGCCGTTTCTCTGACCGGACTCCATCGTCTCTGGACCAAGTCTCACGCAGAAAAATCACCCTGCTGAAAATTTGGGTATGTGGGTATTTGTGACTGAAATCTCCTGACTTTCTCAGGGTCAGGATGGGCTACCTTCACTCATCCCCCTGTACTTCCAGAAGTCCAGGCAGTCAGGTCCACACTTCAAAGCTGCTGCCCAGTTAAAAACTTTAACTCCAGCTCTGTCGCCCAGTTAAAAATTCTGAACTTCCTAGAGTGACATCTCCAAACTCTCCGTTACTAATATTCCAGTAGTAGCTCTCCAGATTGGATAGACATAACATAGAAAGCAACCAATGTGGACTATCCAAACAGAAAGCTGTAACATTTTAGAAATCCCTCATACAAGAACTTAATGTCTCCATGGTGAATAATTACAATTTACACTGTCTTCTAAGGAAATATTTTTTGATCATTATGTTAGCAAATTATTGATAACAACCAATATAAAATAAATTATTGTGGGCCTCTTATGGAGGTAGGCTTGAGGGGTGGTTGCAAAAATTGGCAACAATGGTAGAGAGAAGAAGAAAATTGTGGTGAAAGTCTTTAAGAAATCATCATGAACAAGTTTGTAAACTACAAACTTAAAGAAGATGTAGGGGGTGGAAGTTATGTAAGTAAGCCTTTCCTATTTCATGCAAACTCCAAAATGTATTAGCACAAAATTTCTTTAAAAGCTTTATTCATGATAGGTAAGGAATGATTATTACCATAATGTTATCCAAATACAAAATAAAATTTAATGCAATCTATCTTGATTTCAGAGTTGAAAACTTACTTATGCAAATGAGAAGAATAATTTTATTACATTGTATTAAAGGGTTTATTTTCTTTGCTTACATAATTTAAAATCATCTAGCAATCACAAATTTGGCTCTTACTGATATATTTTCGGATCATTCTAGTTGCCATTTCTTAAAGTTTTATTGGAACAAATAATATAAAGTAAATTTACTTTGTGCCTAAGAGGGCAAGTTGGAATTTGGAGGGAAAATGGGAACATTGGTGGAGGGAAGATCACATTGGTGGTGTTGAAACAGTAAATGACTGAAAAAACTGTATAATGAATAACATTGTAAATCATGGTGTTTTTAATAAAAGCAAAATGTTAGCGTAATTAATAAAAATCAAATCCTATTAGGAGAAAATATAGCATTTTATTCATTTAATATTTTGTAGACAGCAATTATCTCTTAAATAAAGTTCTGCTAATAACACCACTGATGTAGTTCTATAATTATTTTTGTATGTTTTTCACAAAATATTAGACATAGCATAGTAATTTCCTGTAACTTTATAATAATAGTTAAAAATATCTAGTTTTAAATCATATTGAAAATTGTTGAAAACATACTAACTAAAGAAACTAAAGCTAAAAAGTTTAAGTGCTCTTTTAACATTTCACACTTAATATTTGGCAGAACTAAAACTATAAATCATTCTTTAATATAACACATGATTTGCTAAGTAGCACATTTGTGAAGACTTCACAAGGAAAAAAGCTGAATTTAGTTTTAAAATCTAATATTCAAAAAGGTTCAAAAAGATCAAAATATCTTATGTATTGATTTTATTTGAGAAAAGTTAAGAAACAAAAAAAAATTCTAGGGACTGGAGTGATAGCACAGTAGGTAGGGCATTTGCCTTGCATGTGGCCAACCTGGGTTTGATTTCTCCATCTCTCTCGAAGAGCTAGGCAAGCTACCAAGAGTATCCCACCCTCAAGGCAAAGCCTGGCAAGCTCCCCATCACATATTTGATATGCCAAAAACAGTAACAACAAGTATCACAATAGAGACATTACTGGTGCCCACTTGAGCAAATCAATGAACAATAAAAAGACAGTGCTAATATTCAAAAAGATAACTAAATTGGTTAGGAGCAGATTTCAGTATTCAGATAGTATCAGTTTTCTCTAAGTTCTGCGAAGTAGCTGAGTGAAATCCTGTCTGATTTTAAAAGACAAAAATGGCATCAAAATTCTTTGAAATTGAAACTGTATAGTTTGTAATTTTTTTTTTTTTTTTTGCTTTTTGGGTCACACCCGGCGATGCTCAGGGGTTACTCCTGGCGGTGCTCGGGGGACCATATGGGATGCTGGGAATCGAACCTGTGTCGACCATGTTGGCTGTGTGCAAGGCAAACGCCCTACCCCCTGTGCTATTGCTCCAGCCCCATAGTTTGTAATATTTTCTACTATAATTTTAGCTTTTTCTTTTTTTGCTTTTTTATTACACCCAGCAATGCACAGGAGTTACTCCTGGCTCTGCACTAAGGAATTACTCTTGGCGGTACTTGGGGGACCATATGAGGTGCTGGGAATTGAACACGGGTCGGCCTTGTGCAAGGCAAAGGCCCTACCCGCTGTGCTATCACTCCAGCCGCTAAACTATTTTTGTTTCTTAACTTTTCTCAAATAGAATCAATATATGATATATTTTTATAGAGTACTTTTTCTTTTTCTTGTGGAAACCATTGTTCATATGCCATGAAATCGTGTTGGTAAAAACATGAACATCTAATAAAAAAATATCTAAAAAGGACTTGCGTTTAATCTTCCAAAATAAGAATTAGGTACTTATGTATCAAACTATATTGGATAACTACTAGATAGTGTATATAAATATAGTGTGAAAGTAAGCAAAAAAAGGGGGGGGGAATAAACCTTTAATTTTTATACATTGCCTTTGATAGATGAGAAAAAATCTCAACAAAAGTACAAAATATTTTAGTTGACTTTATTTTGTTATAAGAAGGCATAAAACTGAGCTAAGAATTCTGAGCAATAAGATAGTGAGTTGGGCATTTTCCTTGCATGTGGACAACTGGGTTTGATTTCCTGCACCATGTACAGTCCCTGGAGCCCTGCTGGAAGCAATTCCTGAGCACAGAGCCAGAAAGAACCCCTGAGCACTGCTAAATGTGTCCCCTCTCCTCAAACAAGAAGGAACAACCCCCCCCCCCCATAAACGCTGAACTAAAATGTATCATTAGTTTCTAGCAAATAAAATAGCACAGTGGTAGGGCGTTTGCCTTTCGCACAGCCAGCCTGGACGAGCCAGGTTCGATTCCTCCACCCGTCTCAGACAGCCCCGCAAGCTTCCCCGTGACGTATTCGATATGCCAAACACAGTAACAACAAGTTTCATAATGGAAATGTTACTGGGCCCGCTCGAGCAAATCGATGAAGAACAGGAGGACTCTCTTCTCTCTCTCTTCATTATCAGATCTATATTTAATGACCAACAAATTGAAAATCATGTAAGAACTACCATGTCCTATGAGGAAATGGTGTCAGCAACTTTAGTAAGGACTTGATCCCTAAGGTAAATGAAAGCCCCGAGAGCTTGAAAAGCCAAATTTCTTGCATGAAACATTATGTCTGGTATCATAGCTGTCTTTCCTCCTACCAAACATGTAAACCACTAGATTTTACTCTAAAAAAGAGTGCAAAATATGTGCATGCTGAGGAGTTCTCACTGGGTTTAAGCAAAAAAACAAAAAAAAAAGATTTTCAACATCTTTTAAAAAATCCTTTATGAAACTAGATATTTAAGTTCTATTTTGTAAGATTGTAATCATCCACTTATTCGAGAAATGCCATGTGCTAGATTGCTTTGAGCATGACCACTCAAAGCAAAGTTTCTGCCTAACTTTATCTCTTTTCCTTACATCTTTGTTTTGGCTTATTTTCAATTCAGTGTCAAGCCCTATATTTTTATGGAGAATTGATTTCTTTAAAAATAGATTGCTCGGGCTTTCCTTACTGATTTTAAGACTGTGCTTAAGGATACTGTACCCTCTGTGGTTCAGTGTCCTTTACCCAAGGACACACTTGATCAATTTGTGATTTAGTTCTGTTCAAGAAAGAAATAATCTTTATGGATGGAGGTGCATGCTTTCAGTTGTCACAAGATGAAAGCTGTGTTTCTTTCTTTCTTTTTAAAATCTTGGCTGAACAAAAACAGCATCAAATTTATTCACTGAACACTGTAATTCATTTCTGGTCCTGCAGCCATTTCACTTTTTTCTACTGACTTTTCAGGCACCATCTAGTTTTATACTTAAAATAGACAATTTTGAGCTCTTATTAAATCTGTAAAATTCCTCAGGAGTTTCTTCTAAAACCATTTATCTGTCACTTTCTTTGCTTTTCATTGCAAGTCCAACACCAGATGGATAGTAAGCCTTCTTGATATAGAGAAAAAGGTAATGCATTAGGAGGTCCTAGAGAGTGTCTGGTATGAGATAAACTAGACTATGTTTAATCCAGAATTCAGTAATCTTGGTACACCTTTCCCTTCTTCCTTTGTTCTGACTGTAACGATTGATTCAGTTTCTGGAATTAGTGTACCATGTTTATTGCTTGCAATAGATACCTACTCTAAACAGAACAGTTGTTGTTAGAACTCTGATAACAGGTGTAATACCAAATCATCTTTTTGTACGATGAGTATTCTGTGCACCTACTTGGTATGGACACAAAGGTGCTAAGGTACACGTGAGACTCTACACAATCTGAGAGTTCATCCAGATTTTTGAGAAGTTGAGGTTTTCAGGCTGAGATAAAAACCTCATAGGTTATGTTATTTGCAGAGAAAAAAAGTTAGACCCCACCTCCAGCCATGGCATAGTTCCTTGTCTTTACCACAGAAAGAAAATAAAAATGAAAGCATTCAAGCAGAAGAAAGTGGAATAAATGGTAGAGAATATTCAAGGAAGAACATGGACTTCTCTAGAAAAAGGAAAACAATAACTCAAAAGAGTCGTATTAAAGGAATATAGTACACACAGAAATAGGAATTGTAGATATTTCTAAGATAGAATGCCCTGAGTTGTTTTGGATAGCTGATTATATAAGATTTTATTTTTCCTAAGATGCTCCAGGAACTCTGGATTTCTTTTCATCAAATCTATGCACAGTCAGGGATTAACTTAGTCCTGAGAATCTTTTCTCCTTTTCTGACTATATCTTGTCATTCCAAATATTTCTTAGTTTGGAAATAAATTTTGCCTAAAATTTGCCTCATGGTGACTGCCTATTTCATTGTCATCTCTATTGTTGCTATCCCTCCATTAAAAGCCCTCGTGGTACTAACTATAACATGGATAAATAATTATATCCAACATCTTGCTTCCGTCTTGTATTTCTTCCATAGAGAAGACATAGTAAAATCTATAATGCATTAAATCTGATATTTTCTCGTAAAAGAGAAAACTAAACTCTTGTTAGTCTTCTACCATGCTTAGAAAAAAATCAAACGTCCCCCTAAATTTATAAAATTATATAGTTATAGGATATGGCCGGGTTAAGTCTCCATCAAGATCTCTTAGCTTCTGTATACTATGAATAATTCATTCTAGTCACCTGACCTTTGGATATTTATTGAATTAGTCAGGCAAGCTCTTAGAGTATATTTGCACTGCATATTTCTTCTTCTTGGTGTTTGTATTCACAGAAGTCTTTTTGTTTTTCTGCTTTTAAGCATTAAGATCAAATGTTACCACCTCCAAGAAGTTGTCATGAAAAAAACATTGAAAATACCTCACATTAACAATCTATTTCCTTGAGTTCATTTGTTGCATGTTAATTATTATCACCTGTTAAAACAATCAGCAAACAACAAATAAGATGGATTTTGCTTAAAATACATCAGTTCACAAAAAGTTTAATCTTTCATTCCTGGCATTCTAAAATTAAAACCAAGAAATGGATACATTTCAAAAGTTTATATTGGCATTGAGAGGACAGAAAATATTACCAACATGACCTACACATGTTTAGGTGGGGTTGTGTGAGAGTATTTAACATATGTAATATAAAATTCACTATCTGGGAAACTTTAGGTGATAACTTTGAAGTAGAACAAAAAATATATCAAAGAGAATCCTGCTCACGACCTCAGCCCACTAATGTCTAAGGAGACCTAAATGACTACACTAACATAAATATCCTGAATTGAATCCTAGGTCAGAAAGAGGGTACTGGGGAAAAAAACAAGATTGAGGACGTAGGAGAAGTATATGGGATTTTAGTTGCCAGTCTCTTTTGGCTCATTTAATGAGTCAATATGACAAAACACTTAAATTTTGTATTGCAAAACATTGCAAATATTTTCTAAATTATTATGTGGATACTGCTAAATATTTGCATACATAAGGTGTTGGTGTTAAGAGAGACTGGGTGTGAGATACGTGGAAAACCTATCACATACCTAGTTTCACAACTTTTCTGTACCTCTAAAAAAGTTTATATTTTAAAGTGATAGGAGCAAGGATGTAGCTCTATCAAAAAGTTCATGCTTTTTATGCAAGAGGAGTGGGCATGAATACCAGCACCACAAAAATAAGTAAGTAATAAAACGTCTGGGCTGGAGAGATAGTGCCGAGAGTGAGGTATTTTCACTGCATGTGATCAACCCAGGTTTCATCGCTAGCACCTAATAAGGTCCCCAGATCCCCACCGAAGTGATCCCTGAGCACTGAGCCAGGAGTAAAGTGATCCCCGAGCACTGCCAGGTGTGGCACAAAATACAAAAATAAAACATAAAGCTACTTTCTTGGAAAAATTTTATAAAGACAAGAAAATACCACGTTCACAGAACAGAAAATATGGGTGGTCTCTTTGTTCATCGAAAGTTCCCAGGTAGGTTCTTTTTTTTTTTCCTCCTGCAATACTTTTGTGGGTTGTTTTATTTTTTTTTAATTTTTATTAGCAATCACCATGAGGTACAGTTGTAGACTAACAAATTTTTGTGCTTGGGTTTCAATTATACAATGATCAAATACCCATCCCTCCACCAGTGCCCATTTTCCACCACCACGGGTCCCAGTATCCCTCCCACCCCCCATCCCACCCCGCCCAGGTAGGTTCTTAAATGAAGATGAATAATAAAGGTGCTTAGATTCAGGGTTAGAAATGAGGGAATGGGGTGTGGGGGGAAGGAAAACAGAAGAGAGACTCCTCAGGCAAGAAGAAATGTAGTACAGGATTTTCAAGTACGGCTGAGTTTGTGGTGTTTTCATAGGAAAACTGGATTTTTGCATTTCTTTTTTGTTTTCCTTTCCTTTATTGTATTGTTGTTGTTGAATCACCCTGAGATACACAGTTGCAAACGCTGATCAGGTTTCATTCAGACAATGTTCCATCTCCCATCCCTCCACCAGTGTACATGTCCCAAGTTTTCCTGTTTCTTATCAAACAAAATCCCAGCAGTTTCCTGTTTCACACAGAGGTCTTGCTAATTTAGGGCTCATTTGTGGTGTTAAGATAAATTAACATCTTTTATTCAGACTTAGGCTGGTGGGGACTGTCTCTTTAGTTCAGACAGTTTAGTTTATATATTTTACCATATGCCCAGGTATTGTTTCTTTTCTTGTCTTTCCAAGGTCTGGGTCAGAATTTATGGTCTTGGAAAATTATAAACTTCTCACTCTCAAAAGGAGTCCAGGAATTTGTGGGGATATTTAAAATGTAGAGTGAGGACAGCTAAAATGAAGACCTGGCAAGGGGAATCTGAGGTTTCCACTTTCATTATTAAGATGTTGTTATTAAGACATCATTAAAATGACTATCAAAAACTATCTCAATTCTAATAAGATTTGATCTACAAAAATTGTGAGACTGATTCTAAAATTCACTCTAACAGTCAGGGGACCTAGGGTAATCAAAACAACTTTGAAAAATAAGTGCAGAGATTGAGGAATCACCCTAAGTGATTTCAAAAGTTATTATCAAGACAATAGAATACTGTGTATTACTATACAAACATTTGGCTACATCTTGTAGCCAAATAAGTTGCAAGAGACTATGAAGTGCACAAATCCTATCGTCCTGTTATATCTGGTTGTAGCAGACCACTGATGCTGTAACTTTTATAGGACAATAAGCTCCATGTCAGGAAGATTGTCTTACTTAATGGAGTGGAGGAATCTGAGACGGAGTCATCAACACTTTTATTGGCTCTTGTTAAATCTACAATACCCAGTTTGCATTCATACTAACCCTCATAACCAGTCTTTCATTGGTCTCCTTACAGAAAGAAATGTGCTCACACCCCTATACTGCTTTCTGGGTGCCGTTGAAGGAATGGGGTGTTCACTGACTAGGATTCTGTGTTCTCTTTTGATACTCCGTTTCAAGGGTTAGGAACTTGCATTTACAGCCCATACACTACTGCTGTCTAGTGGGAACACTATGCAAGTAGCCAGAGCTCTGTTTTTATAGGCTTCATTCCAAATCCCTCCACAAACAGTTGGTCAACAACATAAATCAGATCTGGTAAGTATTGTAAACCATGGTGCCCACAATAATTTTTTTTTAATCAGGTTTGACATGTGGGAGGGAAAGGGCCTGTGGAGAGAAGGCAGAGTCTATATTAAAGTGGAATCAAGAACTTAGATGCAATCAGGAAAAGAGCAACTCTTTAAAATAAGAAGAGTTCTGAGGAAGGGGAAACAAAGAGTTTGGGGAGTTTGGAGATGAGGAACTGTAAATAGTGGAGAGCAAGAGTAATAATTAGAAAGCTGTCATTCTTCGTGAAAAAGACAGCATTCCGAAAGTGGGCCTATTTCAGATTCACAAATAAATCACAAAGAGTTGACAAAACCTTAATGACTTTAAAGTGAGACACAACACTCCTCACTAACATTCTCCTAAAGAAATATTTTTTAATCATTCTCTTAGCAAATCATTGATAGAAAGAAATATCAAATGAATGATTGAGGGCCTGCTATAGGGGCAGGCTTAAGGGGTGGTTGGAAAGATTGGAAACAATGGTGGAGGGAATATATAATGGTGGTGGGTTGGTGTTGGAATATTGAATGCCTCTGCCAGACCATCATGAACAAATCCGTAAACCACAGCACAAAGGCAAAATGAATTAATTAAATGGCAAAAATAATATTTTGAATTAAGAAAAAAAGAAATAAGAAGACCTTCTTGGACAATGACCAGAAGGGACAGAGAAACAGGAAGTTGTTCTAAGACAGTTAAATAAAAGTTCATGGCTGGAGCGATAGTACCACGGGCAAGGCATTTGCCTTTCACCAGGCCGACCTGGGTTTGATCCTGGGCATCCCATATGGTCCCCACCTCAGGAGTAATCCCTGGGAGTAAAGCCGAGACTAAACCCTAAGCACTGCCAACAAAACAAAACCTTAAATTCGAAGATCACCTGAGGATTATTCATAAGCAATACAAAATAAATTATTTAGTCCTGGTTTGGGGGCAGGGTTTGGGGGTCTGTGTGGAAACATTCAAAATATGGTGGTGGGTAGGTGTAATGGTGGTGGGATTGGTGTTGGAATATTACATGTATCAAATTATTGTGAACAACTTTACAAAAGTAAAATTAAATTTAAAAAATAGATGCATAAAATAAAACATTGTTAAGAAAAAAGAAAGATCAGCTGAGAACTCTCAGTAATAAACTGGGGGATCTGAAATGAAAATTCAAAGTGCCTATGGTTCATTTTTGGTTTTATTTTCAATTTTCAAAGCTCACTAGTAAGGAATTCTTTCCTAAATTAACTTAGGATCAGTCCTTTTCTCATCCTAAAAAAAGTTGGATAATTTAAAAGCCAACTTTCCAATTGCCTACATCTTCCAGGTTGTTTATAGTTCAGTCACAAAACTAATCAGATTCCTTTGCCTTTCATTCTGTTTGGACATTCCTTCCAATTCCTCGAGTTTTGTCGGGGGGGTTTGTTGTTGGTAGTGATGGTGGTGTTTTGTTGAGGGGGCCACATCTGGCATTGCTCAGAGTTTGCTCCTGACTCTGCACTCAGGGATCAGTGGCTTTACTCAGGGAACCTTATGGTGTGCCAAGAATCAAACCCAAATCCTCTGGGTGCAAGGTAAAAGCTCTCGCTCCAGCCCAGTCCTGCAAGTTTTATAGAGATCATGCTCTCCACAAATATAAGGCAGAGGAAGATTTGTGGAGATGTGGGCACAATATATGCCACTTTCCTTTGGAACAAGCAATACCTGAGAACATAACCAAGAGCCATGGGGTGCAGCTGGAATTGAGAGTCTGAAGTGGCTGACTCAAGTGCTTAAGAATCTTTACCTTTTGGGGATAGTGGGAACATTAGTGGTGGAGGATGGGCACAGGTGGAAGGATGGGTACTCGATCATTGTATGACTGAAACGTAAGCAGAAAGTATGTAAGTCTGTAACTGCATCTCATGGTGATTCATGAAAAAATAAAACTTAATCAATTAATTAATTAATTTTTTTTAAAAAGGGAGCTCCTATATAAAATGGATGGTGAGGGGGGCTGGGAGGGGCATGGGGGGGGCGAACTCAACCTTTCTTGCTGACTAGGATCACTCCATAGCATAATTCCAAGTTACCAAAAGATCCTCTTCATACTGAGGATGAAAATGGTATGAAATGAAGAAAGTGAAGGAGACAGCATGTTTGGAAAACAATAGACACCATTCTCAGCAGGGATGTCATAAAGAATTTCATGGAGCACTCATGAAATTCTTTCACTTGGTCACTTGACATCCCGCTATTCAAACTTTAAGACCTGAAAAATATACTGTTCTTGAAATGAGCACAGGAGACCCAGGAAGAAGAAGCCATTTCATTATTATTATTATTATTATTATTATTAGTGAATCACCATGAGATACTGTTACATACTTATAAACGTTCATTTTTGCATTTCAGTCATACAATGATCGGTTACCCATCCCTCCACCAGTGCCCATTCTCCACCACCAATGATCCCAGTACCCCTCCCACCTTCCCACCCCCTCCCCCTCTCCACCCTGCCTCTGTGACAGGGCTTTCCCTTTTGTTCTCTCTCTCCTTTTGGGTATTGTGATTTGCAACCGAGGTATTGAGTGGCCATCATTTCTGTTTAGTGTGCTCATATGCTAGCTTACCTCAGCATTGGATCATACCTGACAGAAGTGCTGGATTTGTTGTCATTACTAATTGCATGATGGAACTGAAATGTTTTCCCACATATTCTGCTTTCTAAAGTAAGCAGCTGCTTTGGGTTGATTGAAGAAAATCAGTCCAAACAGTAAAGTAAATCAGGGTAAATGGCTATAAAAAAATGACAGAAAGGAAACTTAAGAAGTCACTCTCATCTCTTTTCTCTATGGCATCAAAGTCAATTTCTTTCTTATCAATCTCTTCCAAATGCAGTCAGCAAAACATATAGTTCTAATTCTTTTGGGGGGGGTATTTTTAACTCCTCAGTGAATGTTTTTCTTTTCTAAATTCTAAGCCTAGTTCTTGCCAATTGCTTTCCTTTTCAATTTTTTTTAATTGAGGTGGGATGCCACACCCAGCTCTGTTCAGGGGTTACTCCTAGCTCTGGGCTCAGGGATCACTCCTAACAGGGCTCAGGGAAATATATAGGGTGCTAGAGATTGAACCTGAGTTGACCGTGTGCAAGTAGGGTGCCTTACCTGCTGTCTATCTTTCTGGTCCCACCAATTCCTTTCTAATGTATTCAAAAGCACATAGATATCTAGTCCCACAACAAGGTGACATTTCAATTAAATCCAATTTAAAAATTATGAAAAATAGAAGACATCGGTGAACCCAAAGAGCTCGATTTAAGAATGTGTAAAATACTTGAATAGTCACGTCACGAAGAATATAGAAATACATGAATAATAAATACATCAAAGTGTTCAAGGTTAGTGCGAGCCGAGAGCGAGCGGTGGTGGTCGCTGTCGTTGCGCGCGCCGCCTCGTGGGTTTCCAGCGGCCTAGCGGACGCCGAGCGGGCGAAGATGTCCCAGTACATCCGGGTCACGGAGGAGGACGAGAACGACGAGCCCGTCGAGATCCCGTCCGAGGACGATGGCATCGTGCTGCTGTCCACGGTCACGGCGCAGTTCCCGGGCGCCTGCGGCCTGCGCTACCGGAACCCCATGTCGCAGTGCATGCCTGCCGTACGCACGCCTGGTGGAGGGCATCCTGCGCGCGCCCGACGTGGGCAACCGAGTCTACGTGGTCAACTACCCCAAAGATAACAAAAGGAACACGGAGGAGGCTGATGCTTTGTCGGCGGTGAAGGTGAAAAGGGCAGTGCAGAAGACGTCTGACCCCATCGTGCTCGGCCTGCCCTGGAAGACCACCGAGCAGGACCTCAAGGAGTATTTCAGCACCTTCGGGGAGGTCCTCATGGTCCAGGTAAAAAAAAAGATATCAAGACTGGTCACCAAAAGAGGGTTTGACTTTGTGCGGTTCACGGAGTATGAGACCCAAGTGAAGGTGATGTCTCAGCGACACATGATTGATGGACGGTGGTGTGACTGCAAACTCCCAAATTCTAAGCAAAGCCCGGATGAGCCTCTGAGGAGCAGGAAGGTGTCTGTGCGCCGCTGCACCCAGGACCTCACTGCCGACGAGCTGCGGCAGTTCTTCTGGCAGTATGGGGAGGTGGTCGATGTGTTCATCCCCAAGCCCTTGGGGGGGGGGCGTTTGCTGTCGTCACGTTTGCAGATTATCAGGTGGCCCAGTCCCTGTGTGGCGAGGACCTGATCATCAAAGGCATCCTCTGCGTGCATATCTGCAACGCGGAGCCCAAGCACAATAGCAATAGGCAGTTAGAGAGAAGTGGAAGATTTGGTGATAATCCGGGTGGCTTTGGGAGCCAGGGCGGGTTCGGGAACAGCCGGGGCGGTGGGGCGGGGCTGGGCCACAACCAGGGCAGCAACATGGGTTCGGGATGAACTTCGGCGCCTTCAGCGTCCAGCCGGCCATGAGGGCCACGACCCAGGCCACCCTGCAGAGCAGCTGGGGCATGATGGGGATGCTGGCCAGTCAGCAGAACCAGTCGGGCCCGTCAGGGAACAACCAGAGTCAGGCCAACATGCAGAGAGAGCCCAACCAGGCCTTCGGCTCTGGGAACAACCAGTACAGCGGCTCCAACTCGGGCGCCGCCATCGGGTGGGGGTCGGCCTCCAACGCGGGCTCGGGCAGCGGCTTCAATGCATGGACTTCAGCTCCAGCATGGACTCGAAGTCGTCGGGCTGGGGCATGTAGGCTGGGCTGGTCAGTTAGACGCTAAAGACTGGTGGGAAGTCAAATTTTTCTAAACTCACGGTAAGTATATTGTAAGATACATATGCACTAAGAATTTTCAAAATTGGTTTGTTTGGTGTGGAGTATATTTAGCAGTAATTTTGACATTTTTCCTTTAGAAAAAGAGGAAAAGTTAAAGGAATTTTCTAAGTTTTCTTACATAACGGGTTGAACTCTTGAGTGTTTGAAAGTGAACTGCTGTTTGCCTGACGGGTAAACCAACACCACAATTGCTATCAAGAAGCTTCTCCTGTAATATTTTATCCCTGGACTTGTCACCTGAGTTATTTGCATGTTCAAAGTGGAACCCATTGGTTAGAGCTGCATTCTTTCCTCCTCGTTTTAATTTGAACCCCACCATACGGATTTTCTCCTTAGGAAGGTCCCTGGAGATCGTGGTGTTGCAATGTTTGGTTCTTTTCTTTCTGTGTGTTTTCTTAACACTTGTCTCCGCTCATATGCGAGAGTACGATATGAAGCCTTCATTTAATCTCTGCAGTTCATCTCATTTCAAACGTCTGTGGAAGAAGCACTCACTGACAGGAGTGCTGTACTCACTGCACCGTGGGGCTCCGTCCGCTGCTTTGCCCACGCACTCAAGAGCTCGTCCCCACGCCGCCCAGGCTGCGTCTCTGACGGTGGGTGTCCCATTTTTATCCGCTACTCTTTCTTTCCTGGAGTCGGATCAACGCTGTGACGGCAAGGCTGTGCTGTGGACCAGAAGGCTGTCTGAACTTCTGAAACCTTGTGTGGGATTGATGGTGGTGCCAGGGCATGAGAGGCTGGTATGAGCGAGGACAGGAGAGCGCGTGCAGAGACTTGGTGGTGCATAATGGAGATTCTTTAACTGGGCGAGATGTGTCTCTCAACCTGTGGCTTTGGTGCAAGAGTGTGCGGAGAGCCATGTTAGCAGATAACATACGTACGAATGTTTCTTGCATTCAAAGGACATCCACGTCTGTTGGAAGACTTGAAGTGAGTCTTACTATTAGCGAACCAACGTTAGCTGAATGTGTTAGTGACACGATACTGTATCTGCCCGCCCCCTTGTCAACTGCTGTGAATGCTCTATGGTGTCTGTCCTCGTGTCCTCTCCTGCTCCTGATCTGTCGGTGTGGTCATGTGGCCTGGCGCTGGTGGGCTGAGCTTGTGTGCTCTACAGGAATCTCGGAGCTGAGTCGCCAGTGAGGGCGGGGGGGCGGGGGGGGGGCCTGGGGCCTGCCCACCCCTAGGATGTGGTTGGTGGTCTTGTACCCTGTGCTCAGATGCTTTTATAAGAGTTGTCAATGTTGGACATTCTGAAATAAAACTGATTTAAATAAAAAAAAAAGAAAAAATGTTCAAGGTTAAAATCTAAAAGTCCAATAATTTTATAGTTGGTGAGAATGCAAGCCACTGGAATCCTCATAAATAGGCAGCAAATGTGATGGTGGCAAATTCCTCAGAAAATTAAATGTAAATACATAATTAGCAACTCCATTTGTATTTCTCCCTAGAAGATAAGACAGCATATGTATACACAAACTGTATAAAAATACACATGAGCTTTAGAGAAACTGGAACTCATCCAAACATTTATCCACTGGTTAGTGTACAAATTGTGATAAATCCCTGTAATAGAATGCTTCTCCCTGATACAAAAGAATTATTCATGGAATTCTATAAATACTTTTATGTTCTTTTCTTTCATTTTGGTGTTGGGGCTCATAGCTTACTTCTAGCTCTGCGCTCAGGGACCACTGCTGGTGGTGCATTGGGGACCACATGGAGTCCTGGAAATTGAACCCTGGGGCAGATGCACTATATAGCTCCAACCCCTGGGATTCTATAAACCTTATACTGGACACAAGGCAGCATACTTTGAAATTAGAAATACATAAAAATGCAAAACAGATTATGGTATAATAACCCGGGCTACTTGCTCCAGTCTAGGATTATTTGGGCAAAGAATGACTAGAAAAGCATACAAAAGAACTTTCTGAATAATAGAAATGTTCTAAATTTTAATTGAGACATTGATTACATCTAGGAGTCTCAGTGAATTTTTCACATTATATGTAAGCCACTTTCTTTTTTTCTATTCCTCAGCCAAAGAAGGCAGAAAGAAAGAAAGAAAGAAAGAAAGAAAGAAAGAAAGAAAGAAAGAAAGAAGAAAAAGTGTACGTAATAAGCCCACTAATATTCTCAAGTTATCTCAAAGATTTGTAATAGTAGTTGGATCAAAGACTAACCGAAATAAAGATAAGACTGTAATTTGAGATACCAAAGAGTAATGAATAAGACTTTGCATATGATTTATTTAGAATGGGTGAAGGACAACTAGAAGGTGAAGGTAACCACCAGATTCTTGGTTTGAGACAATTAGGTGGTGTGTGGTTTCAAATCCATAAAAATACAGAAGTTGAAACTTTAATTGATATGTGAGGGGATGAAAACGATTACATGTTTCACATATGGTTGAGGTGACCCTAAATTATGCAAGTTAGATCTGGGTAAAAGTTAGATATACTGTTTCACCTTGGATGGAAGAGGAATAATTTCCCATAATATCTTGATAGTTATCATCACACAGATATCATAACACAGATAGAAAGGAGAGGAGGTTGTCTAGAAAGAGAATGTAGTGAAAGTGCAATTAAAGAACTGATATGACAGAGCCTTTAAAAGAGTCTATAGACCAAGTAGAGAAGATATGGTTGACAAAGAACACTGACAAATAATGCCTAGAGATATCAGAGTAAGGCTTCCTGAGGAAGGGGAAGCAGCTGACACAGACAAAAGAACTATGCCTTTGATGAAACATTGGGTTGGAGAGGATAGGGTGGGTGGGTTTAGCTCCAGACAGTTTCTTTAGGTTGAAGGATGTCAAAGTTTTACAGCTTTGAGCTGGGAGGCCAGACCACCTCCTGAAAAAGACACAGGGGAAAAACGAATGGATTTCACAATCACTAAAGTAGAACAGCAGAATTTAACTTTTAAAACTTGGATTAAAAGCTTGAGACTGTATAGGGTAGGCGCCTGCCTGGCACACTGCTGATCCTGGTTTGCTCACAGCACCACATATCATCACCCAAGCACAGTGATCTCTGAGCACGGAGCCTGGAGTGGCCTGAGCATACCCAGGTGATGCCCCAAAATAAAAACAAATAACAACCAAACAAGGTTGATAAGGTCTCTGGCAAGTGTTCAATGACAGTTGGAATCAGTGCCTTGCTTTTTTTCATAATAACAACCTGTCTAGTTATGCATTTTCTTTTCTTCTTTCTTTAATTGAATCACCAAGAGATAAAGAGTTGAAAAGCCATTTATGGTCAGATTTCAGTCAAACAGTGTTCCAACACCAATCCCACCACCAGTGTACATTTCCCACCACCTGTGTCCCTAGTTTCCCTCCCGTCACTCTTCCCCCACAAGCCTCTCTCTACAGCTGGCAATTTCCTTCTTTCTCGCTTTGCCTGTATTTCCCCATCTCTGTCTGTCTCTGTCTGTCCCCCCCCCCATCTATCCCCCTCCCCACTTTTGGGTATTATGGTTTGAAACACAGATACTGAGAGGTTATCCTATTTGTTCTTTTACCTATTTTCAGCAAGCAGTTCTTAGAGTGATCATTTCCAACTATCTTTGTCAGTGCAATTTTCAATTGCATAATTTTATGCTTATGCCCAAGCTAGAAAGGAGAATGGTTGGGTTCATATAACATCATAACATCATGGATATACAAAAAGTTTCAATTAAAGAGTCAAAATTTTAGAGAATGAATAAAATTAGGTACCAAGGAGAGAGGAGAAGGACAGGAGGAAGCTGATAGACAGAAGAGGACAGGTACAAATTTGGACAGGAAGATCAGGTGCTGTCACAGCACAGGGTTGTTGGAAGTCTTTGAACCAGCAAACCAAAAAGACCAAAAGATTTGTCAGAGAGGGAATGTCTGCGTTGATTATTTCAGCAGATCCAGCATTTGGAGAAAGGAAATGACACAGGTATCAGATTGCTAAGGTAGAGTAGAGATCACAAAACCAAAAGTCTAGGATATTAGGTGAGTCAACTACAAGAATAATGAAGTTTTATTGATGATAGCAGATGCTGGAGAGCAAAACCATGCCACAGTTTTGATAGTCCAGTCCAGTGAGTAAGGCTGTTTCCAAACCACCACATAACAGCGGTGAGCAGGAGATGAGAGTAGCATAGCCAGCTGGCAAAGAATGGGAAAAGAATTGATGTTTGGACAGCAAATCAACCCCAATCACCATCTTAAAAATGCAGAGAGATGCAGAGAAACCTCCACTTAAGAAGACTAAGAATGAAATTTTGTTCTTGTTTCAGGGGGAGCAGATCTCAGCCTCATCAGGAAAGGTGGGTGAAGGGGAGGAAGTCGTAGAGTTGGCGCTGGACTGAGATGAAAGAAAGAGAGAGGGTGAAGAGTAAGGGCCCGGTGAGGAGTGCTGCTTGGCTGTGGAAAGTCAGAGGGTGAAGGGTAAGGGCATGGTGAGGAGTGGTGCTTGGCTGTGGGAAGTCAGCTCCTATTCTCTGCCACTAATCACTGGCCTCAATCAGTGTGGAGCGAACGGTAGTAGGGGCCACAGCAGAGTATATAAAACTAGAATGTGAGGGAGATACAGAACCACTGCCCAACTACAGCTAATCGTCTCTTCATACACTGCCATTAATCAGTCAACAAAAGGGAGTTCTTAGTCTCAAATGAGGTTGATGAAAATAGTTGATTACCTAAACTTCTTTACAGGTGATAAAATAATAGAAAAATTGCAACTGAGTAGCCAATTCACCATATTATTGTTAAAGACTTTGATATAAAAATGAAAATAAGAAAATAAAGACTAATATAAAGGCTTGTCGACCAAGTGATCTTTAATTGTTTAAGGGCAAATCCTGAGCATGTCATTTTCTTTTCTTTTTTTTTTTTTGTTCCTTTTTGGTTCTTACCCAGCGATGCTCAGGGGTTACTCCTGGCTTTGCACTCAGGAGTTACTCCTGGTGGTGCTCCGGGGACCAAATGGGATGCCAGAAATCGAACCCAGGTTAGCCGCATCCAAGGTAAACGCCCAACCCCGCTGTACTATTGCTTCAACACCCTTAACATGTTATTTTCATTTCCTTTTAATTTCACTTCCATTGACTATTCCAGAAAACAAGGGATATACTGCTGAAATGGTTTTTTATTGTCAAAGTTCCTGGCTTTTACATTGCTGTGTAGGCTGTAATTAATTGCCTTAGTGGCCTCCTGGTCCTAGAGAGAAATATGAGAAAGGGGCTTACTTGACTGGTATTAGTCAGTGGGGATGCACCATTCATGACAAACATTATCCATATCACTCATGTGTCTGACAGATATGTGATTGGCAGCTAGACTGAGCACATTTCAGCTGCAGGATTTATCCCAAATTTGATTCAATGATTTCTGAGATAAAAGCATCATAAATATCTTCAAGCAGTCACTAGAAATTGCCAAGGCAGTAAAGGAGAAATTATTGAATTATCGATTCTGATACTGAATTTCTGTTTGATATTTTTATTTATATAACTGTTGGTCTTCTAAAAAAATACACTTTGTTCCAGTGCCAGACATCTCATGAGAAATTCATTTTCTTTTCATTTTAAGATACTTGGATTATACAGAAAAGGCAATGAAATAGATTAGGAGGATTTAAAAAAGAAGAAGAAGAAGAAGAAGAAGAAGAACTAAGTACTAAGGCAGAAGGGAAAAAGCTCAGTGAAGACAGGAGTTTATTGAATAACATGAGTGTGTTGATCTGAAGTCATCCAGAATAGGATTAGCAGAACACTAGATGAAAGACAACCATGCGAGCAAGCCGGGTCCCGGGAAAACATCCAACCCCATCAAAAAATGGGGCAATGAAATGAACAGAAACTTTCTCAAAGAAGAAATCAGAATGGCAAAAAAGCACATGATAAAACGTTCTACATCATTAATCAAGGGAGATGCAGATCAAAACCACAATGAGATACCATCTCACACCTCAGAGATTGGCCCACATTCAAAGGAACAAAAGCAACCGATGCTGGCGTGGATGTGGCGAGAAAGGAACACTCCTTCACTTTTGGTGGGAATGCGGACTGGTTCAGCCCTTTTGGAAAACAATATGGACGATTCTCAAAAAATTAGAAATTGAGCTCCCATTTGAGCCAGCAATACCACTCCTGGGAATATATCCCAGAGAGGCAAAAATGTATAGTCGAAGTGACATCTGCACTTGTTTGTTCATTGCAGCACTCCTTACTATAGCCAGAAACTGGAAGAAACCTGAGTGCCCAAGAACAGATGACTGTTTAAAGAAACTTTGGTACATCTACACAGTGGAGTACTATGTAGCTGTTAGAAAAGATGAAGTCATGAAATTTACATACAAGTGGTACAACATGGAAAGTATCATGTTAAGCAAAATGAGTCAAAAACAGAGGGATGGACATAGAAAGATTGCATTTGTCTGGGGAATATAAAGTAACAAAATATGAGATTAATACCCAAGAATAGCTGAGATCAGCACCAGGAGGATTACTCCATAGCTTAGAGGCCAGCTGGGCATTCTAGGAAAAGGGCAGCTCAGATAGAGAAGGGAGCACCAAATAAAGGGTGTTTGGAGGATCTTCCCAGGAGGGGAGATGCTTGTTGAAAGTAGACTCTGGACTGAACATATTTGCCACTCAATGCCTCTTTTGCAGACCACAACACCCAAGAGGAGAGAGAGAACAAAAGGGAATGCCCTGCTACAGAGGCAGGGTGGGATGGGGATGGGGGTGGGAGGGATATTATCCATTGGGGTGGAAAATGGGCACTGGTGGAGGGAGGGGTATTTGATCATTGTATAATCGAAACCCAAGCACAAAAAATTTTAAATCTACAACTGTACCTCATTGTGTTTAACTAATGAAAATTTTAAAAAATGGAAAAAAAAAGAAATAAAATAAAAAGATGAAGCACCAAAGATGCTTTGCAGGGCATGGGATCAAAAAAGATTCAAGCATAATCCATATTTTTTTTCCATTTGTCTAAATTTTTATTTGACTAGCAATACTTAGATCTCCAATTTTTACTTCCAGGCTTTTCTCTGAAAATGATTTTTCCAATCAGTTGTCTTGCCATCCAGAAACACAGGTTTGTTTTGTTACTCCATTAATTTCCTAGATTAGACCCATTTTAGACCATAAAAAAACAATCTAAGTAATTCACCTTTCTTTACTTTTCATTTCTACTTTATTATTTTTCATATTAGGTTTCTACTTTAGAAATTGAAATTAACTCTTAAAGGTGTCTCAACCACCTCGCTTTCTAATGCAGGTTTCATCTTTTCAAACTCTTCAATATTTAACTGAGGTGATATGTTTATAACATTCTTTGTTACAGATGCAAGTATGTAATTTGACAAATGTATATAGTACAGCATGCAAACCACCAAAGGAGGAATTATATCCATCTCCACACCACTTATTCCATCTCTTCTTCCCTTCTAGTCATCATCAATTAAATACATAAATATTTAGATACTGTTTGAAAAATTTTAATGATAAAGATCATGACATCTAAGCATTATGACAAAGGTCCACTTGATTTGAAACGGTACTAATTCTTTAGAAAATTATTCTTTATAACAATATATAATATGAAGTTGCAAGTGACTTTGGGTATGATCTAATTCAACAGTGTACCCATTTTTTGGGCATTATATAATGGGATGGGGAAGTTGTAGTGAGTGAATATATAAAGGTTGAACAGGATGTCAATGGAAACAATGAATGAAATATCTCTGGATAATATAAGACATTAGGTAAAGGACGGATTTGTATTGGAAGCCATATAGAATATAACTGAGACATTTTCCCAGAACACAGACACAAAATATTAAATAGATATTCATTTCATGAATGTAAATAAATAAGGCGTGTGGTACTAAACAAATGTAGATCAATACTGAACTTTTTGATTAATCTAAATATTCTTCTGTTTTGCTTAATATCTTTTAAGTAGAATGGATTAGAGAAAAGATACAGACCCAGAATAATAATACTCAGAGGAATACTGCTTAAAACTGGATTAAATTTATATTTACTCAACAGAAAATTGCACATGTACTTATGCATGCAGTGTCTTCCATCATCCTTACTTCATATCCCCATTATCAATTTTGCCAGATGTGGCTCATAACAAGAACAAGCGAATATCTTGAAGACCCATGAATAGCTTATTTGAATGGAAATGTCATCTTGTTTGGTTCAATTAAATTTGTTCTTTGGTCAGTTCATAGAAATTCTTTCTCTTATTGATACTACCCATCTTTGCCTTGAAGGAGAAGTACAAATATCCACAGTGTAGATGTAACCGTCAAATAACTTTTCAGTGTTTCCAACTGTCTGAAAATACCTATGGTGGAAAGTAGTCTAAGTGAAGCCTCTCAGTGTGGGATATTTATGGCACTGTAACCATTACTGGCATTTGGACTTCATTCCCTTGTACCTTTTATCATTCTTTAGTGCAACGATGGTTCAGATTTTGTGTTCTCTCCTACAACCAGTACTTCCTTCTCCTTCACAAAAATGTTATCTGCCAGTCCAAGTGAACACCGGCATGCTGCTGGGAAACCTGAGAATGTATGTTCTTACACACCATCCCAAAATTGAAGACCAGCAAACTGTTTTACATTTTTGTGAGGATACCTTGGAGGTATAACCAACTGACATAGAGATCAACTGAACATAGTGAGACAGGGTTCTTCCGAAAATGTTTAGGATGTCACATCATTCCTCCCCCCCCCACTTTGCTTCCCCCCCCCCACTTTGCTTCCCCCCCCCCCGCACTTTGCTTCTTTATTTTCCTATGAGGTTTTTTTTGCCAACACTTCCTGAGGACACTTTTCACAGAAACATTCAATTTTGCAGTTCGTCTCCAACAAATCCAGTCTAAACAAGTTGACTGAAACAGTCGTGTGCCTCTGGGACTGCCCTCCTGAAATTCTTGGTCATGCTATCTTTGGTTTGACTTTCATTAGTGAGGTCCAAAGGGAGGATGGAGCAAATGGCAGGGAGCTTGGAGACTTGGCTTGCACAAAATCCTGCATCGTGTTGCTTCCTACCTATAGGGCAGGCAGGTTCTCAGCTCTCACCTTTGAACACAGACACAGTCTCTTAGTCCTTGGCAGTGCGTTCTGCCAGGTTGCATGACGTTGCAGATATCCGTGAGTTTTGGTACTCACCTTAGGGGCATATCATGCCTAAGGAAGTGCAACATTAAAAAGAGAAGAGAGGTAATGATGACATCTTCAGATAAAACCCATAATATCAAACAATATGCACTGTTCTGTTCTTTGAAGGAAGCCTCACATATTCACCTACTCTGGATCTCCACAGCTTTGGTAGAAGCACCCAGTTATCTTATTTTCTTCTTTATATTTTTTAATTTTTTGTTTTGGGGTCACACCTGGCGCTGCACAGGGGTTTCTTCTGGCTTTTCACTCAGGAATCACTACTGGCGGTGCTCAGGGGGCCATATGGCATGTTGGGAATCAAACATGGGTCGGACACGTGCAAGGCAAACAACCTACCCGCTGTGCTATCACTCCAGCCCCTGAGGTTATTTGTTTTATTGCTGAATTTTGTGAGTTCTTTATAGTAGTAATTTAGATGCTAGTTCTATGTCAGATGTGTGATGTGTGAATTTTTTTTCTATTTAGCAGAACATGTTTTTGTTTACTGATAGTTTCTTTCTCAGTGCATACGCATTGTAGTTTGATGAATTCTGCTTATTTTTTTCTCCTCTACAGGGCAAGGCTCAGGAACTGGTGCGGGAGTATAGTAGGTAAGGTGCTTGTCTTAGAGGTGGACAACCCGGGTTCAATCTCTAGCATCATTATTCGTAAGTTCTTGCAAACTATGGTTTTAAAGAAAACAATTTAATTCGGATTTTATTATATATTAATGTCAATAAAACATAATTTTCTCTGTCAGCCTTCCTCTAGGCATTGGAATATCACCAACCATCTGAAGAAATACCAGAACACTTTTCAATGTAATGAATGCTAAGTTGTTTATTTTTCTCTGTTTTCTTTGTCAGTAGAGCTGAATCATTGGGAACTTCTGAAATCAATATCATGAAGGCATGCTTATACATCTTTTTCTCCATTTTATGGTTTCAGTTCTAATATCACGGTCTAGCCTATTCTAAGTTAATTTTCTTACATAGTGTAAGATTCTATTCCAACCTAAATATGTTTTTATGCTTGACTCGGGCTGGAGCGATAGCACAGCGGTAGGGCGTTTGCCTTGCACGCAGCCAACATGGCGGACCCAAGTTCAATTCCTGCACCCCTCTCGGAGAGCCCGGTAAGCTACCGAGAGTATCTTGCCCGCACTGCAGAGCCTGGAAAGCTACCTGTGATGTATTCAATATGCCAAACAAAGTATCAACAAAGTCTCCAATGGAGACGTTACTGGGCCCACTGGAGCAAATCGTTGAACAAAGGTAGGACAGTGTCAGTGTCAGTGTCAATTTCATTTAATCGTGAAGAGTTGTGACAAATGGAACTAATTTAGCCCTTTTACAATGTGGCAAAAATGATTACGGGGACAGAGAGAGAATTAGTGGACAGGCACTTGCCTTGCAAATACACAACCAGGGTTCCATCCCTGGCACCACATATGAACTCCAAAGCCCAATAGGACTGATTCCTGAGCACAAAGCCAAGAGTAACCCCTGCACATAGAAGGGGAGGGTATTAGACAAACTACAAAACTAGAAATGCAACAAACAAAATTGATAACGCATCTTGGTTTATTAGCACACCCATCATCCAATATGTACAACTGGGTGTCTGCACTGAGAACTTTTAAAACCTATTTCTCTTAGTAACACTAAGTACACAACATATTACTATCAGCTATAATCACTACTTGGCCCATGCTTTTGAAGTTTTATATATTAATCGAGGTGGAAAATGCCTTAAATCCTAGGCTTGCTTCCAGATGGGGATAGACTCTTGGAAGCTATCTCAAACAATACTGATCCATTTGCTTGAATAAATTACTCTTTGAGAAAAGACAACTTCAGTAGTAAAATTCAAAAAAATTCCAATAAATAATTGCAAAAATAGTAATAATGATTATGATAATAATCATAATCATAATAATTAGCCAGTCATAGATTCAGACAGGTGCATTGGGGAGCAAGGGAATATGAACAAAAACTAGAGAAGTGGAAAGGCAAGAAAATACATAAGATATTAGACTTCAAAGAAACTTGTTAGAAAACACTTCTTTCCCACTGAGTTTAAAAAAAATAAAAACAAGATATAAATAACAGCATTTAGGAAAAAATGAGAAATACCCTAGCATTTAGAAGAATAACTACTTATAATTCTTACAAATGAATACCTCAGTGAATAAAAACTGACTTAAAGTCAGAATAGACATGACTATATATGCCCATTATATAGAAATGTTTTGACATATCTGGAAGTAAGGAATTCTGTGTTGATGTTCCCAAACCACATATACATTCCCACCTATTTTTTGAAACACCAAAATTTGCTGTTTATTATTTGTCTTACATTTTTTCAGTCACCAACATTGTTATTATTATTTTAATACGTTACACAAATAAAAAGTCAAAGTACATTAAGACTAGTGTAATGAACCTCTGGGCAGCCAGAATCCAGCATTTGTGGCACAGTCCTGCAACCTGGTAAAAACAATGTTTAAGAATTCAACAATCAAGAGACTTCACATGAATTTTGATGAGCCAAGCCCTCTTGTGGGGTTCATAGGTTGCAAAAAATACCATCAATTTTAGGGTCATTTACTTCAGTTAATTACAAAGAGGCAAATAAGCATGGCAAAGTTTACATAGAATCAAGGCTTCACCTGCCTCCCCACTTTCCCAACAACCTGTCTGAGGAGAGGAACCACTTCCAGAACCAGCTACAGTCCAGTACTGCAGTAGTGCAGGGGGAGTTGGATATCTCTTAGGGTCCAATGTAGCTGGATAGCTGGTGAGTGGCTACAACCGTCCTTAAGCCTACCCACAAGTACACAATGTACAGTCACCGATTTCCTACTTCTTGCTGTATCATAGGGCTGAAACAGTCCTCTTTCCTTTGATGTGTTTTGCTTAATGTTCAAACCCAACCGTGCTCAGGTGCTTCTCCAGGCAGGGTGCTCAGGAGTTGCTCCTGGGATGCTTCAGGTACCAAGGGGTCGAGGGATCAAATCCAGGCCTTCAGTAGGCAAAGCTTGTACTCACATCCTTGGAGCGATGCTGGCCCCATGTTTTTGGTAGGGCCCACGTAAGCCCACCTAGCTGGAATGACTACCATCTTCAGCAGTTGGTGGACCGATAGCGGAGAGAAGGAAATCACTGAATTAACAGACCCAGAAAGGCAGTCAATCAGAACCACAACGTCCCTAATTTCCCCAAGTCCAACCAAGCAGAGAATAGGTCTGTTGACAGTTGGGGTTCAGGGTATAAAAGGGGCTCAAAGATGTAGGGTTTCATTCTCTCTCTGGGGAGAAGACCCTGATTGATTGATCGATCAGTACCTCGACGCTATACTTGGAACGAAATAAAGCTCTGTTGAACTTTCCCATTTGTCCTGCACCCGTTCGTGATATCACAGACCCTAACAGTTTGAATGTCCACATGCTGCTGCTCTTGAAAACAATCATGCAATTAGAAGAACCACTGGTTGCCCACAGAGGGAGAGACAGGACTGATATTTCAGATTCAGAAGACTGCGAAGCTCTTATCAGTAAGTGTTCTTTATAGGGGTTTATCTCTTCAGCAGAGATTAGAATGAAAATGCTAGAAACACATATTCAGAGGGCAGAAATATAGTATAGTGCTTAAGGTTAGGAATCTCTGACATGATTTCTGGGATTGAGAAAGTAGTGCACTAAACTATGTCAAGGCAGGAAGGGTCAGGGCATAAAATCATGCACTTTATCTCTGAGGACACTCCATTCCCACTCGTTGTCTTGCCATTCAGAGTCATTTTGGGGAATGGGGAGTTCTGGGGCTCCTGGGGTGGGGGTGGGGAGCTGCCCTCAGGCCCAACTGCTGCATGAGCAGGAGTGGCTGCAGTCTCCATTGTGATGTCTGTGTTCTCTGCACAGGGTTGTGGGACATGGAATTCTCACTGGCCAATGGGGTTGCAGAACCTGGACCACACCCATGAAGCCCTCTATAAAAGCGCGACCTCAGCCTCTTGTGGCAACCTCTCTCAGCACTTTGATGAGAAATCCTCAAGGAAGTAACGAGATGAGGCCCCAACCCCCATTACCAATGGACACCCATCTGAATAAAGATATAAAATTAAAATTGGATAAAGCTAGAGAAATGGTAAGGAAAAAGTGCTGGGATCTGGTTCCCGTGGCTTGCCCAAGGCCCATGATGACCCATCAGTGGTCAGTGTGTGGCCACTGGCTGATAAACCCCTGGGCCCTTTCCAGACGAAACAAGTCTTTAGCCAGTTTCACCCAGCAGCTGCTGCCCTCCTGGGACTCCTGGGGACTCTAGTCCAGTAACCCCTCGGGCTCCCCTTCTCGAGACAAACACCATCCTCCTGCCCATGGGTTCCTCCCATGGAGATGAGTATAAGAGAACTTTTGTCAGTGAGATGGGAACAAGCAGGCTCAAGCAGGTGTTGCTTTGCTTTTCTGCAGCTCAAAAAGTTCGAAGTGGAGAATGATTTAGTCCCTGGCAAGAGAAGAAAAAACAACTGCGGAGACAGTGGCAGGAACACCGCCACCTCCAGGCCCTGCCAACTGCCGAATGGGGTGAGTCTTGCCCTGCAGGACATCCCAAGGAGATAGGTGCTCAAAGGGTGTTGCAGAGATGTTTAGGAATGTGGAAGGAGGGGGTACCCACAGAAAATCTGTTGCTGCTTCCCCACATGCTCGTGCTCTGCTTGGCCTGACATGGGGGGCAATCCCAAAGCCCTGAACTGGAGTGTTTCACTTGAATGGGCAAGTTTGGCCTTTGAGATTGAGTTAGGACACGAGGGGAAGGGAGGGGGAAAGGCGGGAAGAAGTGTTTCTCAGGTATCAGCATGCTGGGCAGCCGAAGAAAAAAGGGTTCTTGTGTCTCTTCTCTGCCACAAACCACGATCATTTATCTGTAACCCCCTTTGTTTAAGCGAGCCCCTTCATCAGAAATCTGGTTCTAGTTCTTACAATGGAGAAGCTTAGGTGGATGGATGCAGCCCTTCGGCCGCCTACCCCATCCTCATGGGCCTGATGAAAGGGATTCACGGTGAAAAAAAAGCCTTGCAATGGGACAGGCTAATCCTCCAGGTAGGGAAATGTGTGGTACTGGCCAATGGCCCTATTTGTTATGGCCGCTTGGTTCTCTCCTGCCACATTGCAAGGGGACCTGCCACCCCTGGACACCTGGTCTCGGTTTGTCTCCCTATTTTCCCTGGCCCTTGTCCGCTCTGTACTCTTTGCTCCCTTTAGACTAAGGACTGGGGTGAAGTGTGACCTTTACTGCTGCAATGGAGAATACTGTCCCATGGGAAAAGTGGCATGCCAGGTGCCATGTCCCCTGACAGATCTGCACGAGGTGCTGGCTGCATTCCCACTGTCGGGGTGTCTCTTGTTCCCCCCTTGGCCCGTTCTGGATGTTTTCTCTACTGCTTGATTGACTGGGATGTTCTGGAATTTGTTTCCCTCTTCCATCTTCATCAGGAGGCAGGGAACAGGAATGAAAGCACAGAGCCCTACTTGGATGATGGGGGTAGAGGTGGGCAGGAGGTTTTCAGGTAAGGGGCTGGGGTGGCGCTGACTGACCGACTCACTTGGGTCTTCCAGAGTGGAGAATACGTTAAGGACCCGGAGAGAGAAAAATTGGAATTTCTGGAGCAAACGTTAGCAGATATCACCGATAAGGTAAGCTCTGCTCCTGCTGGGATGCGGCTCCTGCCTGAAAAGGGGAGGAGTTTCTGGGAGCCAGGGTAAGAGAGAACCAAGGCAGTTCCCATGAGGGAAAGGGGGAAGGGCAGTGGGAAGGCCTCTATGTCAATTAGGGCCTGGCCTGGAAATTATAATCAAGGCTGAAGTATGTATCAAGAGAGAGTCCAAACAATGGGGGATGGAGGGGTGAGGGAGGAGGGGCACAAAGCAGGGATTGAGCCCTGGACTGACGCCTAAACTTCACCACACAATAGCAAGATTCGGAAGCTTAAGGCCAGGTACAAAGATTCCTGTGAGGTTGGAGGAGGGAAGGAGGCAAGGGACTGAGTGGTGTTGGTAGTGGTGTGCGTGTGCGTGTGTGTGTGTGTGTGTGTGTGTGTGTGTGTGTGTGTGTGTGTGTGTGGAGGGGGATCTCTTAAGTCCTGAGAGTAAGAACATCAGGACCTGTGCGGGGAACAGACTGTCCCAAATGCTCTTTCCTTGGGCCTGGGAGTCTGTGTGTGACAGTCACCTGTTCTTGCTGCCCCTGCTGGCCATCCTTAATCCCAGCTTCATGCCCGCAGGTGAGGAAGAGCAACCAGGAACTCTGGACACTCTTCATCCTACAAGATTGTTACCTTCAAGATCTACAAGAGTGCTCTGCTAATCTGCACAGACAACTGGCTACATGCCAAGACTCAGCCATCAAAAAGGAGCGGCAGCTCCTGGAGCAATTAGACCAAGAGAAAAGAAACCATGAGTCTGAAATTAAAGAACTTCAAGTGAGAGAGGGGCCCTGTACAGTTGAGCAGGAAGACCTGAAGCAGGCTTCCTTCCTCACTCCCTCACCACCTTCCTCCCTCTCCTTTAGAAACTCGTGAAAACCAGCAAAAATGAAACACTGCACCTGAAGGCTCAGCTCAAAGTTCTCAGCATTAATGCAAATAGTAAGTGACAGGAACCGCAGGAGGGAGAAGCTAGCTTTGGGGGAGGTGGCAGCAGGGTGAGGGTAGGGCTACACAGGGAGGCAGAAACAAGCCAGATCTGCCCTAGGTGGCTCCACTGTCTTTGGCTCTTGGTGACCCTGGGGATCCTCCCACAGGAAATGGAGCTGAGCAGGAGCAAAAGGAGGAGAAAGTGGTGGAAGAAAAGCAGGAGGAGGACAATGAGAAGGACAAAAAGGAGGAGGAGGAGGAGGAGAAGAAGGAGGAGGTTAAGGAAGAGGAGGAGGTTGTAAAGGAGAAGGAGGAAGAGGAGGTGAAGGAGAATGTGGCAGTCCTACAAATTTCAGAACAAGATACTGATGTTCAGAATGAGCCTTTCACAGTGTTTACCACAACCTCAGTGAGACTGACTGCTGCCCTCAGGGGACCCTGGGAGAAATCCTCCTTAACTCTTGTTTTCCCTTCCAATTTCTCTCAACCCCCAACTTTCCCATGGCATATTCTGGGCCACCTCTTCTCAACACCTCCTTGAAAACCCATGTATGCTATTAGGGGCCAGGAAGGGACTGCCCTTCCCAAGGACACCCGACCAACACACCCCATTTGATCTTCCCCCAGCTGCAAGGTTCATGCATTCTACAAGAACAACCGGAAGAGGAGATTGAGGAGATCTTAAAGAACATGGAAGGGAAAGGAAAATCATCCCAGTCCCCACTGGACGAGAAGGCCACAGGCCATGAGACCGCTGACTATGTCATCATACAAATGGATTCTGTGGAAACAGAAAATAATTCAAGCTGGGGACTGAGGTCCTACCTCTCCTTTATCCCCTTTATTAAGCGGTCACATGGACCCACCATGTCAAAAATTGTAACAGTGTAATTCTGTTGTATTCTCCACCTCCCCACCACCCTCCTCCTCCCCACCCACAACACTTTTCCTAATCCCACAACACTTTTCCTAAATGTATGTTTAGAATAATAATAAAATATTTCTAAAAGTACTAAAAATTTTCTAATCTCTGGGCAAAATTAGCACATCAAAACCTGCATGCTGTCCTAAAGGATCACATGATGACACACCTGAGGTTTGGATATGAACAGAATTCTTAACATTTTTTTTTCTTTTTGGGAGACTGACACACATCTAAAATAACAAGAGAATACAACCAAAGCTGGCATGGATGTAGGGAGAAAGGGATTCTCATTCACTGCTTGTAGGAATGTCTAATGGTCCAGCCTGTTTGAAAAAAAACATATGGATGATCCTAAAAATATCTACAAATTGAGACTCCATTTGACTCAGCAAATCCAATTTTTGAAATACACCCTAAGATCTTGCCCAATAACAAAATGAGAAAAAGCATTTTCACCCCTCTGTTTCTTGCAGCGTTATCCAGAAAACAATTCTGGAAACAACCCAAGTGTCCAATAATGGATGACGGAAAAATGAAACTATGGTACAGATACAGAATGGAATATTACTTGGCCATAAATACATAAAGTAATGCAGTTTCCTGCACATGGAGGGAACTGTCAAGTTTCATGCTGAGTGAAGTTAATCAGAAAGAAAGGTACCGATACTGAACGATCTCTCTCATATGCAGAGTGCAATACAGAGAGTAAGGAAACATAATGGGGGAATAATGAATGTCAAAAATCATGAATGTCAATAATGAACGTCACTTCCAAAGGAAGTGGAAGCAAAGAACAGAATGGGTAGTCTAAGGAAACATAACAACTGAGGGGACTTGGAGATAGAACAAGGAGGGGACAAAAACTGCAATGGAGGGAAAATAAAATGAGAGGAGGAGGTGAAAAGGAGAAAGTGAAAAAGCATTATATATGATCAAAGTAAACTGAACTCCACAATAAATTCAGAGTCAACAGCAGGATTCAGGATTTGTCCTAGGGACACAGGAAAATTAAATAAAAACAAACTAATTGATGCAATATAGGAAGGCATGTAAAGATGTATCAAATGATGTTTTACACAATCCTAGGACATTGGATAAGATTTAGTAAACATTTACAATGAAAAGCCCATTAAGTTTGGGATTAAAGAAACATATCTCAGTAAAGTACATGTTGTATTTGAGAAACCCACAGTTAAATCATATTCAGTTGTGAAAATTGGAAGATTTTCCCCTATCATCATGTAAAAGAAGGGATGTTCATTCACACCACTATAATTCAACATAACTCTAGAAGTTAAAGTCAGATAAATTAAGTAGCAAAGAGAAATAAATTAGGCAATAAAGAAAAATTAAAATGACCAGTGCTTTCAAAGATTTATGTTTTAAAAACTTCTGAACATCCCCACTGAAAAGCTGATTTTAAATAAACCAATATAGTAAAGTCGCCTGCTATAAAATCAATATATTAAAATATCCTACATATTTATATGTAAGAAAAAATGAAAGAAATATTTTAAATAAATAATTTTATTTATAATTTATCTAAAAATTTATGAACCTAGAAATAAACTTAACAAAAGTGAGACACTTATACATCAAAAAATATGTCATTTGTAAAATAAAGATAATATGCAAGGAGAAAGAAAGACCATGAAAATGAATTTCAAGGCTTAACGTTAGGAAAATTACCATCTCATAAAAATTATCATATAAATTATTTATATATGTATGTGTACACACACACACACACACACACACACTTTAGCACTGTCCTCCCTTTTTTCATCGATTTTCTTGAGCGAACACCAGTAACGTTTTCATTGTAAGACTTGTTGCTACTGTTTTTGGCATATCGAAAATGCCACAGGGCACAGGCAGCTTCTGAAGCTCTGCTGAGCAGGCAGGATACTCTGGGTAGCTTGCTGGGCTCTCCGAGAGGTACGGGGGAATAAAACCCGGGTCGGCTGCAAGCAAGGCAAGCGCCGTATCCGCTGTGCTAAGTGGAGTGCCAGCCCATATATGCACACATATATATTTTTAAAAAACTTGAAATTTTGAAAGCTTTGCATACAGGTGGCCCAACTTTGATTCCCAGTACCGCATTTGGTTCCCTGAGCACCAAGTCAGGAAGTGCCCCTGAGCAAAACTGGATGTACTTCCCAAGCATGACCCCTCCAGAACATAAACGGTATATTTCTGATTTCAAGTGATGAACATGGACCATGGAACCAAGAGCTGGTACAGAGGTTTAGATGTCTGCCTCAGATGTGGTTGACCTCAATCTGTTTGATGTCCAGAATCAAACCTGGTAAAATGAGCACCATCAGGAATGGCCCTGAGAAAAGAGCCAGGAGTAGCCCCAAAGCACCACTGGCTGTGTGACACGCCACCCCCCACCCCCAAATCATATAGTGTTACACACATAGATTTTGTTAGTTGATTTTCTGGGAACACACCGTACAGTGCTCAGCACTTACTCTCGTCTCTGCACTCAGGGATCACTCCAAGTGGGGATTAGGGGTCATATATGGTGCTAAGGATCAAACTCAGGTTTCCCACATACAAAGTAAGTGCCCTACTTACAGTACAGTCTCTCTGGGCCTAGAGGTTCATTAATTTTATTTAATTTTCTTATGGGAAATAATTCTCTAATATATAAACACATTTGAGAATAATTTGAGAATAATTCACGAAAGGGTTTTTTTTTTCAGTTATACAATGATCAAATACCCATCCCTCCACCAGTGCCCATTCTCCACCACCACCAGTCCCAGTATCCCTCCCACCCCCCTCCCCCCATCCCACCCTACCTCTGTGGCAGGGCATTCCCTTTTGTTATCTCTCTCCTTTTGGGACATTGACATTGACATTGAGTGGGAATCTTGTTCAGACTATAGTCTACTCTCATCACACATCTCCTGTCCTGAGAGGAACCTCCCAACACCCTTTATTTGGTGCTCCCTTCTCTATCTGAGCTTCCTTTTCCCCTAGCATGTGTGGTTGTCCTCAAAACCATGGAGTAATCCGCCTGGTCCTTATCTTGGCTATTCTTGGGTGTTAGTCTCCTATTTTGTTAATTTATGTCATCCAGATGAATGCAATCTTTCTATGTCTATCCCTCTCTTTCTGACTCATTTCACTTAGCATGATACTTTCCATGTAGTACCACTTGTATGTAAATTTTATGACTTCCTCCTTTCTGACACTACATAGTATTTCATTGTGTAGGTATACCAAAGCTTCTTTAACCAGTCATCTGTTCTCAGGCACTCAGTTTTTTTCCAGATTCTAGCTATTGTAAACAGTGCTGCAATGAATAGACAACTGCAGATGTCTCTTCGACTATACTTTTTTGCCTCTCTGGGGTATATTCCCAGGAGTGGAATTGCTGGGTCAAATGTGAACTCAATTTCCAGTTTTTTGAGAATCGTCCATACTGTTTTCCAGAAGGGCTGAAACAGTCGGCAGTTCCACCAGCAATGAAGGAGGGTCCCTCTCTTGCCATATCTGCGCCAGCACCGGTTGCTTTTGTTCTTTTGCATGTGGGCCAGTCTCTGTGGTGTGAAATGATATATCATTGTTGTTTTGATCTGCATCTCCCTGATGATTAATGATGTAGAGCATTTTTTCATTTGTCTTTTAGCCATTCGAATTTCATCTTTGATGAAGTTTCTGTTCATTTCGTTGCCCAAATTGCTGATAGGGTTGGATGTTTTCTTCTTGTGGAGTTCAACCAGTTCTTTGTATATCCTTGATATCAGCCCCTTGTTGGATGTGTATTTGGCGAATATCCTTTCCCATTCTGTCGGCTGTCTTTGTATTTTGGTCATTGTTTCTTTTGAGGTGCAGAAACTTCTTAGTTTAATATAGTCCCATTTGTCTATCTCTGTTTTCACTTGCTTAGCCAGTGGCATGACATCTTTGAAGATACCCTTAGCTTCAATATCATGGAGGGTGTTGCTGACTTTGTATTCAATGTACCTTATGGATTCCAATCTGATGTTGAGGTCTTTAATCTATTTTGATCTTACTTTTGTACATGATGTTAGGCAGAGATCTGAGCCCATTTTTTGCATGTAGCTGTTCAGTTTTGCCAGCACCATTTGTTAAAAAGGCTTTCCTTACTCCACTTCACATTTTTTGCTTCTTTATCAAAGATTATGTGATCATATGATTGAGGGGAGTGTCAGTGTATTCAACTCTGTTCCATTGGTCTGCTGTTCTGCCTTTCTTCCAGTACCATGCTGTTTTAATTAGTACTGCTTTGTAGTAGAGCTTGATGTTAGGGAGGTTGATTCCTCCCACTTTCTTTTTCCCAAGAATTGCTTTAGCTATTCGTGGGGGCTTATTGTTCCATATAAATTTCAGGAGTGTTTGCTCCATTTCTTTGAAGAATGTCATGGATATCCTTATAGGGATTGCATTGAATTTATACAATGCTTTCGGTAGTATTACCATTTTGACAATGTTAAGTCTCCCGACCCATGAGCAGGGGCTATCTTTCCATTTCCTCATGTCCTCTTTTATTTCCTGAAGTAGTATTTTGTAGTTTTCTTTGTACAGGTCCTTTACTTCCTTAGTTAAGCCGATTCCTAGGTACTTGATTTTCTGAGGCACAATTGTGAACGGGATTGTTTTTTAATGTAGCTTTCTTCTCTCTCACTGTTTGCATACAGGAAAGCCATGGACGTTTGGGTATTGATTTTATAGCCTGCAACTTTACATTACTATATAAGAATAACAAGCAATATGAACTAAATTTGTGTCTCTTGGTGCTGGAGCAAGAGCACAGTGGATAAGACATTTGCCTTGCACGAAGCCAACCAGGGTTCGATTCCCAGCATCCGATATGGTCCCCCTGCCCCGCCCCCCACCCCAACCCCCCCCCAGCACTAACAGAAGTAACTCCTGAGTGCAAAGTCAGGAGTAACCCTTGTGCCTCACTGGGTGTGATCAAAAAAGCAAAAATAAATAAATATATATAAATAAAGCGGTAGGGCATTTGCCTTGCAAGCAGTCAGCCCAGCCGAGCCAGGTTCAATTCCTCTGCCCCTCTTGAAGAGCCCAGCAAGCTACCCAGAGTATCGCGCCTGCATGTCAGAGCCTGGCAAGCTCCCCATGCCGTAATGGATATGCCAAACCCAGTAACAACAAAGTCTCACAATGCAGACGTTACTGGGCCTGCTCAAGCAAATCAGTGAACAATGGGAGGACAATGCAGTGCAGTGCAGTATGAATAAATAAATTTTGTGCCTCTTAAGAGGACAGGCTTAGGGCAATGTAGATGGGAAATTGGGTATGTTGGTGGAGGGAAGACCACACTGGTGATAGGATTTGTGTTGGAACATTAAATGGGTGAAACAACTGTATTCTTAAGAACTTTGTAAATCATGGTGTTTAAGGTTTTATTTATTTAGTTACTTACTTACTTATTTTTTAAAGACACACGGTGGGGAGGTAGGCAGACTAACACAGAAGGGGAATTCTAACACCTGCTCCAGTGTGAGTAAATCTTGAAGACAATACAAACTGATCACAAACAACTATAAATAAATAGGATTCCACTGTTGAAGAAAAACTAATGACTTTTTGTTAGGCAGAGGTAAATTCTCCCAAAGGTTGTCTTCTTTCAAAGAAAGAGAAGTTTTTCTTTGAGAATTGAAGTGTAGAAATAACCCCCACCACTTTACAATTCCAAGGTCTTCTGGAAAACAGGTCATTTTAACAATGGGCTTTGGAGCCTGGCATTCTTTTACATATGTTATGATTGTTAAATATTCCTACTTCAGACCTCCCAAAGTGGAAGTACTGTCTTTGATCAGCCCGAACGTTGGAACTTTCCAAGAGCTTGCTTTAAAAGAGAAATGTGTTGTTTTGCCCTGATTTACTTCAAATGTAACCACCTTCCCTACTAAATCCAAAAGTATATACGCTAAAGGTCTGTTTTTAATCTGAAAAAGAAGCTGCAGAATGCATGAACTTCTCCCACAGGGTAGCCCTAAAACTCTGAAATAAAGCTTATTCTTCTATCCAAGGTAGAAAAATTATTTATTTTAGTCAACACCATTTATATGAGTTACCTATAGTGGTGCGAGACAGCAAAGGTAATAAGATGGGAGATGGGTGAAATGGGGAGTTACTGCTCCTCAGTTCAGAATCTGTTTTGGAAGATGAAAAAGTTCTAGAGAAAGATACTGGTGATGACTGCACAATGGTGTGAATGTCCTCGTGGCCACTGAACTGCTGAAACAGGGCAATACACAAGTACTAGAACCCCTATCTGGGATGTGCAAGGCCCTGAATATGATCCTGATGCATCACACAGCCCAGCCTGTTTCCCATCAGCACTGCTCAACCTGAGTAGCAAGCTGTCAGGCCCTCACTGCCATGCAAACCATAGGAATAATTCCCCAAGAGCAGCGCCTATGGGAGAGGGTCTAGAAAAAAAGGAAGGAAGAAGGAAGAACAGAGAGAGGGAAGGAGGGAGGCAGAGAGGGAGGGAGGGAGGGAGGGAGGGAGGGAGGGAGGGAGGGAGGGAGGGAAGAAAAGAGGGAAGAAAGAAGGGAGGGGGGAGGGAGAGAGGTCATAATGCCGATACCAGGAGTTAATTTCACTCTGAAGACTCCTGGTTCATGTTTCAATTATCAAATTCAAATACAAAATCAGCAAGTACTAAGAGACAGGCAACTCATTTGCCTCTGTGCAGAGAGTTCTGATGGATGATGACAGGTGAGCTCTCACCTTGAAGTTAATGCCAGTTATAAAGCTCAGGGCTACACACAGGCTGGTTGTACTGTACCCGCATCTCTGGGGCCATGAGCACCTTGTTTAGAGGAGTTCTCTGTCCATCAATCTCTCACCTGTGACTGTCAAGCTATCTGGTGCTTAATAAGGTATTTATCTACTGTTGTTTTCTTCTGCTACTGGTAAAACTATTTTTTATCTCTGTTCTGCTTAAAGTATAGCTTTGACCTGTTATATAAAAATAGAGCTAATTGTGAGAAAAGGTGAAATCATGAAATTTGCGTATAAGTGGATAGACATGGAGAGCATCATGCTAAGTGAAATTAGTCAGAAAGAGAGGGACAGACATAGAATGAGTGCACTCATTTGTGGAATATAAAGTAACCTAATTTGAGACTAACACCTAAGGACAGTAGAGATAAGGTGCCAGGAGGATCACTACACAGTTTGGAGGGTGGCCTCACGTGCTGGAGAAATAGGCAGTTGGGATGAGGAAGGGACCACTAAGTAAATGATGGTTGGAGGGAATACTTGGGATGGGAGATGCGTGCTGAAAGTAGATTAAGGACCAAACATGATGGCCTCTTGGTATCTGTATTGACCAAAAGTAAAGGGAAAGAAGGAATGTACTTGCAACAGGAAGGGGGTGGGATGGGGTGGGGGAGGCGGTAGAGATACTGGGGACATTGGTGGTGGAAATGTGCACAGGTAGAGGGATGGGTGCCTGATCATTGTATGACTGAAATGTAATCAAGAAAGTCTGTAACTGTATCTCATGATGATTCAATAAAAAAAATAATAAATAGAGCTAATAAATACTGTTTACTCCCTGATAAGGGAAACCCTCAGTCAGATAGCACAGAAAGTCTCGTGCTTTTTTATAATAGGTATCAACTGACTTTATTATTTAAGGAGGTCTCTTGAAAAAGTCAACTATTTAACTTTCCTCTAGTCTTTATACATAAAACAAATTGCATTCTTTTAATTTCACACATTTATAAACCATCTATGACTCGGCTCAGACAGCTTTATGGACAACTCTTTACAACCTTCAAACAAGAGAAACAAGTTAAGCTAAGTAAACTCTTCTGCTGCACAGAAATAATGCAAGCAATCCTAATTAATTTAAGAAAATAACCCTAAAGTCAAAGTGACGAAATTAGTTTATAGTAGAAATAATTAGACCTACCTCAATTATACTGATCCAAAATTTTTAAATAAATTTATAACAAAAGTCTAAGGTGTTATAAATGATCTCTAAAAATATATTTGATTGTCACTTCAAAAAATATAAAAGAATCAAACCATCATCTCAATAGATTTGTTAAAATTTGGTGCATGTTCTTTTTTATTTTTAAGAGATTCCTTTTGGAGCAAGAGAAATAGCTCAACCAACTGGAGGGCATTTACAAGAAGACCCGGGTTCAATGCTTTAGCTTTTCCTGATCCCCCCCAAACACCGGCAGGAGCAATCCCAGAGCACTGACACAGGAGTATCCTCTGGGTACTGCCAGGTGTGACTCCCAAATATTTTTTAACTAGATATTTTTAAAGATAACTTTCTCAAATAAGATTTTGAAAGTGTTTTCCCACATGAATTATGATTAAAGAATTATATCAGAAAAAATACTTCTTTGACATTGAGAATCAACCTATGTAATTCTTCACATTAAAATGTTTTTAAAGAAACCATATGACCATCTCAAAGAAAGAAAATTTTGCAAAATCCAAAATATATTCCTGATTACTTATTGTTTTGTTTTGCTTTCAGGTGGGTTCACACCAGTGATGCTCTGGGCTTACTCCTGTCTCTGCATCTCAAAGAAAGAAAATTTTGCAAAACCCAAAATATATTCTTGATTACTTATTGTTTGTTTTGCTTTCAGGGGAGTTCACACCAGTGATGCTCTGGGCTTACTCCTGTTTCTGCCCTCAGGAATCACCCCTACCCAGGTTCAGACGACCATTTGGGGTGTCAGGAATCTAACCCAGATCAGTCTCAGGTAAGGCAAGTACCCACTCGGCTCTTTGATTTTTGTTTTGTTGGTTGGTTTTGTTGGTTTGGAGCCCCACCCAGTGGTGCTCAGGGCTTACTTCTGGTTCTGCACTCAGGGATTGCTCCTGGCAATGCTGGAGGACCATGTGGGGTACCAGAGATTAAACCCAGGTCAACCCAGGTACAAGGAAGGGCCCTACCCACTATAGCACTGTAGCACTGTCCTCCCATTGTTCAGCGATTTGCTCTACAGGCACCGATAACATCTCCATGTTGTTACTGTGTTTGGCATATCGAATATGTCAAGGGTAGCTTGCCAGGTTCAGCCGTGCGGGCAAGATACTCTCGGTAGCTTGCCAGCCTCTCCGAGAGGGGCAGAGGAATCAAACTCGGGTCGGCCACGTGCAAGGCAAACACCTTACCGCTGTGCTATTGCTCCAGCCCACTGTACTATCTGATTTTTGTTAGTTTGTTCTGGGGTCATTCCCAATGGTACTTCGGACTCTGCACTCAGGATTTCTCCTTGGGGTGGGGGGTGGAGGGGGGGGCATATGTTAGTGAGCCATATGGAGTGCCAGGATCAAACCTAACTCAGCTCATGAAAGACAAGCACCCTATCTGCTACACTATCTGTCCAGCCCTATTATCTGATTTTTTAAAAGAACAAAAAATATCTCTCAGCAAACAAGCAACTTCCTCAACCTTATGTAGAGTGGCTATAGAACTACTAACATTATACTGACAGATGAAAAACTGCATCTTTCCCTGACAAGATCAAGAACTTGGTTAGGATGCTTCTCTCTGCTTTCACTCCACATTGTACCAATGACTTGAGTCTAGGTGACAGGAAAAGAAATAAAGGTGTGCAGACTGGAAGAAAGTGCTAACTTGTTTTTATTTAGAGATGGTCTGATTAGCTAAATAAAAATACAATGCTTGGGCGGGGCCGAGGAAATGACTCCAGGCCAGATGCCAGTCTGGCTGCTGCTAGATCTCTGCTGCTTCAAGACCCCCTAAGCATCTCTGATCTTGGCCCTGGTGGCCCCCACCCAGCAGCTGAGGCTGAGAAGTGCTGCATCTCCCTACCAGTGAGACTGAGTAGTGGTTCCTTCCAAAAAGAACAGGCAAAAGGGGGAGGGATTTCAAAGAGAATCCTGCTCAGGACCTCAGCCCAGTAATGTCTAAGGAGACCTAAATGACTAAACTAACATAAATATCCTGAATTGAATCCTAGGTCAGAAAGAGGGTACTGGGGAAAAAAACAAGATTGAGAATGTAGGAGAAGTATATGGGATTTTAGTTGCCAGTCTATCTTGGTTCATTTAATGAGTCAATATGACAAAACACTTAAATTTTGTATTGCAAAACATTGCAAATATTTTCTAAATTATTATGTGGATACTGCTAAATATTTGCATACATAAGGTGTTGGTGTTAAGAGAGACTGGGTGTGAGATACGTGGCAAACCTCTCACATACCTAGTTTCACAACTTTTCTATACCTCTAAAAAAGTTTATATTATAAAGTGATAAATATATATATACATATATATATTTATATAGGAGCAAGGATGTAGCTCTATCAAAAAGTTCATGCTTTTTATGCAAGAGGAGTGGGCATGAATTCTAGCACCACAAAAAAGTAATAAAACGCCTGGGCTGAAGAGATAGTGCCGAGACTGAGATATTTTCACTGCATGTGATCAACCCAGGTTTCATCGCTAGCACCTAATAAGGTCCCCAGATCCCCACCGAAGTGATCCCTGAGCACAGAGTCAGGAGTAAAGTGATCCCCGAGCACTGCCAGGTGTGGCCCAAAATACAAAAATAAAACATAAAGCTACTTTCTTGGAAAAATTTTATAAAGACAAGAAAATACCACGTTTACGGAACAGAAAATGTGGGTGGTCTCTTTGTTCATCCAAAGTTCCCAGGTAGGTTCTTTTTTTTTTCCTCTTGCAATATTTTTGTGGGTTGTTTTTTTTTTTTAATTTTTATTAGTAATCACCATGAGATACAGTTGTAGACTTACAACTTTTTGTGCTTGGGTTTCAATTATACAATGATCAAATACCCATCCCTCCACCAGTGCCCATTTTCCACAACCACGGGTCCCAGTATCCCTCCCACCCCCCATCCCCCCCCCCCCCCCCCCCCCCCCGCCCAGGTAGGTTCTTAAATAAAGATGAATAATAAAGGTGCTCAGATTCAGGGTTAGAAATGAGGGAATGGGGTGTGGGGGGAAGGAAAACAGAAGAGAGACTTCTCAGGCAAGAAGCAGTGTAGTACAGGACTTTCAAGTGTGGCTCAGTTGGTGGTGTTTTCATAGGAAAACTGGATTTTTGCATTTCTTTTTTGTTTGCCTTTCCTTTATTGTTTTGTTGTTGTTGAATCACCCTGAGATACACAGTTGCAAATGCTGATCAGGCTTCATTCAGACAATGTTCCATCACCCATCCCTCCACCAGTGTACATTTCCCAAGTTTTCCTGTTTCTTATCAAACAAAATCTCAGCACTTTCCTGTTTCACCAGAGGTCTTGCTAATTTAGGGCTCATTTGTGTTGTTAAGATAAATTAACATCTTTTATTCAGACTTAGGCTGGTGGGGACTGTCTCTTTAGTTCAGACAGTTTAGTTTATATATTTTACCATATGCCCAGGTATTGTTTCTTTTCTTGTCTTTCCAAGGTCTGGGTCAGAATTTATGGTCTTGGAAAATTATAAACTTCTCACTCTCAAAAGGAGTCCAGGAATTTGTGGGGATATTTAAAATGTAGAGTGAGGACAGCTAAAATGAAGACCTGGCAAGGGGAATCTGAGGTTTCCTCTTTCATTATTAAGATGTTGTTATTAAGACATCATTAAAATGACTATCAAAAGCTATCTCAATTCTAATAAGATTTGATCTACAAAAATTGTGAGACTGATTCTAAAATTCACTCTAACAGTCAGGGGACCTAGGGTAATCAAAACAACTTTGAAAAATAAGTGCAGAGATTGAGGAATCACCCTAAGTGATTTCAAAAGTTATTATCAAGACAATAGAATACTGTGTATTACTATACAAACATTTGGCTACATCTTGTAGCCAAATAAGTTACAAGAGACTATGAAGTGCACAAATCCTATCGTCCTGTTATATCTGGTTGTAGCAGACCACTGATGCTGTAACTTTTATAGGACAATAAGCTCCATGTCAGGAAGATTGTCTTACTTAATGGAGTGGAGGAATCTGAGACGGAGTCATCAACACTTTTATTGGCTCTTGTTAAATCTACAATACCCAGTTTGCATTCATACTAACCCTCATAACCAGTCTTTCATTGGTCTCCTTACAGAAAGAAATGTGCTCACACCCCTATACTGCTTTCTGGGTGCCGTTGAAGGAATGGGGTGTTCACTGACTAGGATTCTGTGTTCTCTTTTGATACTCCGTTTGATGGATTAGGAACTTGCATTTACAGCCCATACACTACTGCCATCTAGTGGGAACACTATGCAAGTAGCCAGAGCTCTGTTTTCATAGGCTTCATTCCAAATCCCTCCACAAACAGTTGGTCCACAACATAAATCAGATCTGGTAAGTATTGTAAACCATGGTGCCCACAATAATTTTTTTTTACTCAGGTTTGACATGTGGGAGGGAAAGGGCCTGTGGAGAGAAGGCAGAGTCTATATTAAAGTGGAATCAAGAACTTAGATGCAATCAGGAAAAGAGCAACTCTTTAAAATAAGAAGAGTTCTGAGGAAGGGGGAACAAAGAGAGTTTGGGGAGTTTGGAGATGAGGAACTGTAAATAGTGGAGAGCAAGAGTAATAATTACAAAGCTGTCATTCTTCGTGAAAAAGACGGCATTCGAAAGTGGGCCTATTTCAGCTTCACAAATAAATCACAGAGAGATGACAAAACCTTAATGACTTTAAAGTGAGATACAACACTCCTCACTAACATTCTCCTAAGGAAACATTGTTTGATCATTCTCTTAGAAAATCATTGGTAGAAAGAAATATCAAATGAATGATTGAGGGCCTGCTATAGGGGCAGGCTTAAGGATGGTTGGAAAGATTGGAGACAATGGTGGAGGGAAGATGTAATGGTGGTGGGTTGGTGTTGGAATATTGAAAACCTCTGCCAAACCATCATGAACAAATCCGTAAACCACAGCAAAAAGGTAAAATGAATTAATTAAATGGCAAAAATATTATTTTTAATTAATAAAAAGAGAAATAAGAAGACCTTCTTGGACAATGACCTGAAGGGACAGAGAAACAGGAAGTTGCTCTAAGACAGTTAAATAAAAGTTCATGGCTAGAGTGATAGTACCACGGACAAGGCATTTGCCTTTCACCAGGCCGACCTGGGTTTGATCCTGGGCATCCCATATGGTCCCCATGACCTCCAGGAGTAATCCCTGAGAGTAAAGCCGGGACTAAACCCTAAACACTGCCAACAAAACAAAACCCAAAATTAGAAGATCACCTGAGGATTATTCATAAGCAATACAAAATAAATTATTTAGTCCTGGTTTGGGGGCAGGGTTTGGGGGTCTGTGTGGAAACTCAAAAGATGGTGGTGGGTTGGTGTAGTGGTGGTGGGATTGGTGTTGGAATATTACATGTATCAAATTATTGTGAACAACTTTACAAAAGTAAAATTAAATTTTAAAAATAAATACATAAAATAAAAGTATTGTTAAGAAAAAAAACCCAGTTCCCGGAAGGGAACAGCGCAGAGTCTCCTGCCCCTACCCCTGGGTGTCCACGCTGGGGCCCCTTGGAGGGGGGCGGGTTGAGTTTCCCTTCTCTTCCCTCCACAGCAGAGTCTGGCAAAGTCCCCGTGGCGTTCCCGATATGCCAAATACCAGTAACAATGATGGGTCTCATTCTCCTAACCCTGAAAGAGCCTTGAATATGGCACTTTCTAAAATCTCAGGGCTAGGACGAAGGAGACGTTACTGGTGCCTGCTCGAGGCAATCGACGAACAACAGGATGATGGTGATCGTGAAGAAAAAAGAAAGTTCAGCTGAGTACCCTCAGAAACAAACTGGGGGACCTGAGATAAAAATTCAAAGTGCCTATGGTTCATTTTTGGTTTTATTTTCAATTTTCAAAGATCACTAGTAAGGAATCCTTTCCTAAATTAACTTAGGATCAGTCCCTTTCTAATCCTAAAAAAAGTTGGATAATTTAAAAGCTAACTTTTCAATTGCCTACATCTTCCAGGTTGTTTATAGTTCAATCACAAAACTAATCACATTCCTTTGCCTTTAATTCTGTTTGGACATTCCCTCCAATTCCTCGAGTTTTGTGGGGGTGTTTTGTTGTTGGTAGTGATGGTGGTGTTTTGTTGAGGGGGCTACATCTGGCATTGCTCAGATTTTGCTCCTGACTCTGCACCCAGGGGTCAGTAGCGTTCCCCCCCAGATCCTCTGGGTGCAAGGCAAAAATCTCTCGCTCCAGCCCAGTCCTGCAAGTTTTATAGAGATTATGCTCTCCACAAATTTAAGGCAGAAGGTGATTTGTGGAGATGTGGGCACAATATATGCCACTTCCCTTTGGAACAAGCAATACCTGGGAACATAACCAAGAGCCGTGGGGTGCAGCTGGAATTCAGAGTCTGAAGTGGCTGACTCAAGTGCTTAAGAATCTTTACCTTTTGGGGATACTGGGAACATTAGTGGTGGAGGATGGGCACAGGTGGAAGGATGGGTACTCGATCATTGTATGACTGAAACGTAAGCACAAAGTTTGTAAATCTGTAACTGCATCTCATGGTGATTCATTAAAAAATTTAAATAAGAAAAAAGAAGAAGAATTTTCACCTTTTGGGCCGGAGTGAAACCGGGAGGGCGTTTACCTTGCACGCGGCCTTTACCTTGCACGCAGCCAACCCAGGTTGGATTTCCGGCATCCCATATAGTCCCCCGAGCACTGCCAGGAGTGATTCCTAAGTGCAGAGCCAGGAGTAACCTCCTGAGCATCACCACGTATGACCCCCCAAAAATCTTTACCTTTTGTTTTTTGGCTTGGGAACCACACCCAGTAGTGCTCAAGGCTTACTCCTGGCTCTATTCTGAGATCACTCTTGGTGGTGCTCAGGTGACCACATGGGGTCTAAGCCACATTGGCTGTGTGCAAGGCAAGCACCCTACTTGCTGTACTTTCGCTCCAGCCCCTATCATTTTTCTGAAGACAAAAGTGGTAAGATGAGCCTCTGCTGAAGAGACACTTGGGTCACATAAATCACCTTATAATTAATCTAATAATCTAACCAATAGCATTTTCCCATCTCTCTTCTACTAACATGTCAGTTTTCCTTTGGGGAGTTAGGTCCTCAATTGACATGGCTAAATAAATGCTCTGTGTAAACCAAACTACCTCAGTGTTTTCATGGGCACACAGGAAAACTGTCCTGTCCAAGACACTCGCATGAGGTGGGTCATGAGAAATGTTCTGGCCAATGAAACGCAAGCAGAAATGCTGCAAATTACCTGAAAACCATCTCTCCCGCCCCCCAGTCTTCTATCAGTGCTGACATAAGAGAGGTGACTTATCATGATCTCAGACAAGGAAGCAAAACAGGGTCATGGAGTTACCACTTAGAAAAAAAAAACACATTACAGAGACTCCTCACTCTGAGCAGCCCGGATCTGAGCAAATTCCATGCTGGAATTTGCATGAATGGAAAGTGAAGTGTTGCTGTATTAGCCAAGTCCCTGGTTCCCAAAAGTTTACGGCCTACTCTGGGAGATAAGATATAAACCGTTAAAGGAAAAACAACATTAAAATAACTACTTCTGTAGTATTCTGAGCGTCTGTCATGTAATAATTTATATAATCCTGAGTATAAACAAGCCAGGTAGGAAATATTTATTATCCCCAGTGTGGGAAAAAGAAACTGCGGCACTGCTTGCTTTAGTCACTTGCTCAAGAGCACATAGCTAGAGATCGGCAGATCTGGGAATTGAGCAGAGATTAGTCAGACGCCAGAGTCTACATTCTTAAATATTCTCTGCTGTATAATACTAGGCAGTTGATATTTTTTCAATGCCTATTTGTTCAATAAAAGCAATAGCAACAACAACAAAAAAAAAACTGACAAACACTAGCAGGGTGTATGAAAACGTGTCTATTTTTCTTTCTTTTTGGGTCATACCCAGAGATGCACAGGGCTTACTCCTGGCTCTGCACTCAGGAATTACTCCTGGCGATGCTTGGGGGACCACATGGGATAGTGGGAATCAAACCAGGGTCAGCCGCACGCAAGGCAAACGCCCAACCCGCTGTGTTATCACTCCAGCCCCAACTAGCCGTGTTATCACTCCAGCCCCAACATGTCTATTCTTAAAACTAATCACACATGATGTAAAGTTGAGACACATCTGCAGAGAAATCGTGTGCACTACACTATGTTATTCAACCTGAGAAGCCAAGGAAGAGAAAGCAAACTGGACAGTGAATGTCACCCATACTAGCCTGAGAACTTGGGCCACTTTCATTCTTAACCAGTTTAAGTTTCCTAACAATCACAGGAAGTATATTCTCTAATCGTCTCTCCATCACAGAGGAGAGGGTAGCACAGCGTGGCAAAGACTTGCTTCTGCAGCCAGTAAGAAGCTAGACCAAGATCCACATCCACACTGCCTGGTTTCCAAGCCCATACTCTCCCTGCTAATCTGTCACGCCTCGTGACTCAGCATAAAGAGCCCAGCATCTGTCACAGGGATTTCAAATGCTGCCATTTCTGGCCATACGACTCCTGTCTTATTTCTCTTAGCCTTAATTTCCTTATCCCCAAAGTGGTGCTTGTTATTGATATTATCATTTTAATTATCACTAGAGAATGAGACAAACAAAAAAAGTGAAGAAAGACATGATCCATGCAAGCACACAGAGACAGAAAATCCAAAGATGTAGGTCAGCCACAAGAAATGACTCAATTCATCTGGTCAGCTAATTGTAGTCATGGCTGGACAAAAAAAAAAGAGTTTGTTCATTATTGTTTCAGGAATCTTTCCATTGGTGAGCATTTTCCTGGCCTATTTAGGTAATCCTTGCCCATGATAACTCTAGGATCCTTCTTTTCCAATTTCAGTTTGCTAGCTTCATTCTCTTTTGTTCCTATATTTCATCTAGAAAATCCCATTGGATAATGCTTTTTATATTTTTGGCAAAGGACCTTTATATTCTTCAAAGAGGAGCTCCTAAAAGGCAGCTCATATAGAGAAGGGACCAGCAAGTAAAGGATGCTTGAAGGACCCGCTCGGGATGGGAAATGTGTGCTGAAAGTAGACTATAGACCGAACATGATGACCACTTAATACCTGCATTGCAAACTACAACGCCCCAAAGGGGGGGGGGAGAGAGAGAGAGAGAGAGAGAGAGAGAGAGAGAGAGAGAGAGAGAGAGAAAGGGGATCCACCTGCCACAGAGGCCGTGGCAGCGGAAAGGGTGGGAGGGGGATTGGGGGTTGGGGGGGAGACCAGGGGGGTTGGTGGGAAGGATACTGGGAACATTGGTGGTGGAGAATGGGCACTTGGTGGAGGGATGGGTACTCGATCTTTGTATGACTGAAACATAAGCACAAAAGTTTGTAAGTCTAACTGTATCTCATGGTGATTCATTAAAAAATAAAACTTAATCAATTAATTAATTAATTTTTTTAAAAAAGGGAGCTCCTATATAAAATGGATGGTGAGGGGGGCTGGGAGGGGCACGGGGGGGGGGGCAAACTCAACCTTTCTTGCTGACTAGGATCACTCCATAGCATAATTCCAAGTTACCAAATATCCTCTTCATACTGAGGATGAAAATGGTATGAAATGAAGAAAGTGAAGGAGACAGCATGTTTGGAAAACAATAGACACCATTCTCAGCAGGGATGTCATAAAGAATTTCATGGAGCACTCATGAAATTCATTCACTTGGTCACTTGACATCCCGCTATTCAAACTTTAAGACCTGAAAAATATACTGTTCTTGAAATGAGCACAGGAGACCCAGGAAGAAGAAGCCATTTCATTATTATTATTATTATTATTATTATTATTAGTGAATCACCATGAGATACTGTTACATACTTATAAACGTTCATTTTTGCATTTCAGTCATACAGTGATCGGTTACCCATCCCTCCACCAGTGCCCATTCTCCACCACCAATGATCCCAGTACCCCTCCCACCTTCCCACCCCCTCCCCCTCTCCACCCTGCCTCTGTGACAGGGCTTTCCCTTTTGTTCTCTCTCTCCTTTTGGGTATTGTGATTTGCAACCCAGGTATTGAGTGGCCATCATTTCTGTTTAGTGTGCTCATATGCTAGCTTACCTCAGCATTGGATCATACCTGACAGAAGTACTGGATTTGTTGTCATTACTAATTGCATGATGGAACTGAAATGTTTTCCCACATATTCTGCTTTCTAAAGTAAGCAGCTGCTTTGGGTTGATTGAAGAAAATCAGTCCAAACAGTAAAGTAAATCAGGGTAAATGGCTATAAAAAAATGACAGAAAGGAAACTTAAGAAGTCACTCTCATCTCTTTTCTCTATGGCATCAAAGTCAATTTCTTTCTTATCAATCTCTTCCAAATGCAGTCAGCAAAACATATAGTTCTAATTCTTTTTTGGGGGGGTATTTTTAACTCCTCAGTGAATGTTTTTCTTTTCTAAATTCTAAGCCTAGTTCTTGCCAATTGCTTTCCTTTTCAATTTTTTTTAATTGAGGTGGGATGCCACACCCAGCTCTGTTCAGGGGTTACTCCTAGCTCTGGGCTCAGGGATCACTCCTAACAGGGCTCAGCGAACTATATAGGGTGCTAGAGATTGAACCTGAGTTGACCGTGTGCAAGTAGGGTGCCTTACCTGCTGTCTATCTCTCTGGTCCCACCAATTCCTTTCTAATGTATTCAAAAGCACATAGATGTCTAGTCCCACAACAAGATGACATTTCAATTAAATCCAATTTAAAAATTATGCAAAATAGAAGACATCGGTGAACCCAAAGAGCTCGATTTAAGAATGTATAAAATACTTGAATAGTCACGTCACGAAGAATATAGAAATACATGAATAATAAATACATCAAAGTGTTCAAGGTTAGTGCGAGCCGAGAGCGAGCGTTCCTGGGCGCTGTCGTTGCGCGCGCCGCCTCCTGTGTTCCGAGCGACCTAGCGGACGCCGAGCGGGCGAAGATGTCCGAGTACATCCGGGTCACGGAGGAGGACGAGAACGACGAGCCCGTCGAGATCCCGTCCGAGGACGATGGCACCGTGCTGCTGTCCACGGTCACGGCGCAGTTCCCCGGCGCCTGCAGCCTGCGCTACCGGAACCCCGTGTCGCAGTGCATGCGTGGCGTGCGCGCGCCTGGTGGCCAGGGCGGGTTCGGGAACAGCAGGGGCGGCGGGGCGGGGCTGGGCCACAACCAGAGCAGCAACATGGGGGGCGGGATGAACTTCGGCGCCTTCAGCGTCCACCGGGCCATGAGGGCCACGACCCAGGCCACCCTGCAGAGCAGCTGGGGCATGATGGGGATGCTGGCCACTTCATCTTGTAACACATCATCAGACAAAAAATTCATTTTCAAAAGAGATTTGGTATTATAGCATTTGTAGAGAACAGCCAACATAAGCAACAGGTTCTCAACAGCCTGCAATGCAATTCCTTAAACATCATTATAAAGAAATTAATGTAATAAAGTAAAAAAGAAAACACATAAATACCTTTGTGATAAAGATTCAAGAGAAAAAGAATGAGAAATTATCCTGAATTGCAAAAGAAAAATTTGCTGATAACCTTTTAAGTCCTAAATAAAGAGAAGTTCTCTTTAATCAGACCACTGCATTCTCAATGTAATATACAACATAATTTTAACAAGATTACAGCATATAACAACATACAACAATATAACAAAATCAAAGATGTAATCATCTACTTCCTGGAAGAAGAGGCCAAGCCTGTAAAACTTAACATGAACTATTCCCAAAACAAACTAATATGACCTCCACTAAACACATTTTAGATCTACCACTGACATTTAGTTAAACCACCGAATTTTCTTACCTACTTCCTTTTTCATATTTCACATTTCTTATTTCTCTAATTTTTCAACATGTGAGTTCTGAAAAGACCTCAAATTTTGTCAGAAAAACAGTGCCTAATCCCTGACCAGAGAAATTTACTTTCATATTTCTACTTTAGAAAAAAAATCATTAAGATTGTTGATCTTTAAGAAAAATAGAAAAAAAAATTGTTTTCTGCGGCCAGAGAAATAATACATGGATAAGGGGATTGGCCAGCATTCAGCTGACCACGGTTTTATCCCAAGTATTACATATGGTGTCCCAGAGTTCTGCCAGGAGTGACCTCTAGTGCAAAGCCAGGACTAAGGCCCTAAGCACAACTGTGTGTACCCCCAAAACAAAATTAAACAAGCAAAAGAAACTTTTCTGTTTTTCTAAAATAAAGCACTCCTCTGAATTTATAACCGATTTCTGTGTCTCTCTTATTCTCTAGCATTGCTAGATACTGAACCGGCAGCATGATTTTACACCAAAAATCAGCTTAGCATTTAGGAATGATTTATGAGACACTAAATTCATAATTATCATAATTATAAAATACCTTAAAATTTAAATATTTTCAATTAAAGTAAATAAAAGCAAATAACGCAAAAAAGCAAACTTCAATTTAGCAAAGTTACATTTTCGTGCGTCTTTTTTTTTCATAAAATGTTTCTTTTGGAAATAAATCGATATTCAAACAAAACACTCCTATAAATATTGGCACTTCTCTGGGATCTTAGAGTAGAAAGAACTCTTTCCAGATAGCAGAAACTAAAGGAGGGTAGAAAGGGAGGAGCAGGAGTATCGGGTTCCTAACACTTACGAAGAATGAAACTCTAATGAGTAAGATGCTAGAGCAAGGTTTGAATCTCTTCTCTGTCCACAATGCTGCACAATAGACCACACACCCATCTCAGAAACGTTAAGCAAGCGAATCTCTTCTGAAATACTTAATTAAAAAGGGTTTGCCAGGAAGACGCTAGTCTCCCTAACTCCATTCACCTGCCACAATAATCCTTAAAGCCAAAGCTTCGAAAACAAGACTGAGAGTGAGTCTCGCTAAGCTGCCCCCTACCCATACCATTGGGTAACAGAACTTGGGTGCCTCTCTGCCTCCGTGGGTCATGTCACTTTCTGGAGTTGAAGAAGTTCGCTCTACACCGGGATAGCTGTCACACTCACCTTTGCGCGCAGCACCCTTCTCCTATTTTAAGTCCCCGGCTCTCAGTCCCTCCTGGAGCAGAAAACCAATTATCTCTTGCCCAAGCTTGCTTGAGCCTCAATAAGATTCGACTCCACAGTTAAGAGAAAACCTGACTCAGGTTGGAGCGCAGCAGCGCTAAATCCAAGACAAAGGTTGCCCGGCTGGTACACAGCGCCTCCCCCGGCCCCCAGCACCACCCTGGACCATAGGTGCGGGTCCCCTTCCAGCCCGCACCAGTACCTCGCAAGCCTGTCCAAGGGGCTGTCACTGATGCCGCGCTTTCCGAGGGGTGCGGCTCTGTGACTAGTGTGGAGCTGGTGTAAACAGCGCGCCTCGCACTGGGCATCCACCAGAAAGGACTCGCGCGCGCGGAGCGGGCGCTGGGATGCAACAAAGGTAACTAGCCAGGGCAGGAGGCTCCCGGAGCATTCCCTCCTCTCTGGACCCGCCAGCAAAGGCACCTGCTGCTGGGGCTGGTGCTCCAGCAGCGCTCTAGAGCTCTAGCTTCGCTCGGGTTCGGGGACACACCTGCCGGGACACCCGGCCCGGGGCTGCGGGCTCACTGCCAGGCCGGAAGGCGCAGGGCCGTCACTCACCCGCGGAGGGCGAAGTCGCTCAGGCGGCCGCCTGCAGGCGTGCAGCCAGCAGCCCCGAGCGCTGGCATCTCCCCATCCTTTGTCAGTTGTGGGCGGAGCGCTCGTGCGAGCTCTCGCGGCTGTGCAGCTGGGTGGCAGGCAGCCGGGCTGGGGCTCAGCTTCCCAGCCCTCTCCCCTCCCCGCCTCCCCCTCCCCTTCTCAGTCCCGCTCTTGGAGCCTGCACTCACTTGGCTCCCATGATGTCATCTGGTGGAAATCTGCCATGCTCAAAGACTGGAATAATCCAGCGCTCACGCGGGGAACGCCGCGCGGGCGGAGGCGGAGGCACAGCCTCCAGGTGGACCCCGCATCTCCTCGGCCAGATAACTGGAACCCAGCGCAGGACAGGGGAGGGCTCTGCGAATCCTGAGGGCCGGGTGGGAGTGGTGGGGATCGCGCCAGGAGAAAGGGTCACTCTCAGCTGAGATTGCTAACTCCACGGATACACTTGCTAGCAGAAGCCCAGAGGAAGGAGAAAGTTTTGTTTTTGTTTTTTTTGGTTTTTGGGTTTTTTTGTTTTTGTTTTTGTCTTTTTGGAAGCTCCAGAGCTCAAAGAAGGACATGGACACCTGTGCTGCAACCAGGAGGATAATTGAACTGCTGGTGGCCTGAAGTCCTTGCTTGCCAGGGAAAGTTTGGGATGGCAAACCGGGAAGTGCCAGTGCCAAGCAGCTTAAAAGGGTGGAGAAGGAAGGACCGCTCCGGGAAAAAGACTGAACTGAAACAGTGAGAAATTTGCTGGTAATTGTGACCTCTGAAACTAACAAACGATTCCCATAAGATAGAACCCAATAGCTGAAATTCACCAGTATTTTAAGTATTGCACCCCCCTCTTCTTCTTCCCACCAAATATTACTGAGCATTCCCAAGACAAACTTCTTTCTAAATCTTACCCAAATGGTGCTTTCTCTGATGAAACCATTTAAATCACAAGAGGTTCCTTATGAACCATGAAAGATGTGATGTAAATTCTTCTGTTACTCAAGGTTGCTTATAACATCAATTGATGCTTTGTTAGAGATCTTGGCAAACAGTTTCAGTGCGTCTGAAGATTCTCCTGAATTAATGGCCATACGCGCATGCGTGCACTCACACACCCGGGTGCGCGCACACACACACATACACACACAACCACAAGCACACATCCACGGAAAATCTTAGAGTCAAAAATACATCTATCTTGTGCGACTTGATGTTGAAAACTCCATTAAGAGAGGACCCCCAAAGAGGTCTGTGTGTGCTTTAATGTTTACAATAGTCTCTTAAAGTTCCCACTAACTACCTACCACTATTATTAGGAACAAACTTAAGATTGCAGAGAACATCAACAGTCAGTACAGGCTGGTTAGGAAGCTGAACCCAAAAGCAGCTGGGTAGGAATGTGTGACTTTTCCATGAGAGTTCATGGAACATCATTCTTTCAAAGCATAAAAATTGAGTATAGCATTTATTAAAATGTGGGTAAAATTAGAGTTCCCTTAACCTCTATAAATAAAAAGGACCTATGATAATAATAACTTCAAGGCTAGTCCACTGGAAGTATTCTGAGGAAAAGATAATAAAATAAGTGTTAAAAAGTAGACTTAGAAATTAAAAAAGTGAAGACAATGGTACATGGAGTTTAGAATTAATTTAGAAAATCTGAAAGTACTAACTTGCGTTTATTGATTTTCAATGTTAAAATCTTAATATGCATCAAATTATTGATATATTACTAACATATGTTTTATATATTTTAGCATTCTATCAGTGCTCTTATTTTATTTTAGTTTTTGTACTTGGGCCACACCAGGCTGTACTCAGGGCTAACTCCTGATTCTGCTTTTAGGGATCACTCCTGGCTGGACTTCAGGGACTATATGGGGTGTGGGGAATCAAGCGAGGATCAGCAGAATGTAAGGCAAAAACCTTAACTACCTTACCATTAATGCTCTTTGGAAAAAAAAAAAACACGATCACTTACTTTAATGTTTTGTGCAACATCATATGCATTTTTCTTGATGACTGCATACATATTAGGCATTTTGTTAGTCAATGGTGGCTCTCCTCAGTGGTATGCAGTCTTTCATAATTATAAGGAGTTATTTGTATGAAGTTACTGTCAAACCAGTAAGAGTGCATTTTCAGGATTGTTGGTAACCTGGACATGTTTTTCCCAAATACCCTTGCCTCCCTCTGTGACAAGGCCCAACTTGCTCATATTCACCTTCATGACTGTACCTTTGGTGAGAGCACCAATGCAGCATAGAGTGGAGATGAAGGATCTTTTTTACACCAAGTGTTAGCAGGCAAAAGGTAACTTTCAGTTCAAGATGTGGTTCATGAAGATGAAGTTCATGAAGGTGGGATGCTCTCTGTAGCTTGCTGAGCTCTCCGAGATGGAGGCAGGAAATGAACCTGGGTCAGCCGCATGCAAAGCAAACGCCCTACCAGCTGTGCTATCACTCCAGCCCCAAGTAAGAAATGAATGGGATGAATTCAAGAGGAACAGCAAAAGAATCATTGGAGTCCCAGAGTAACAAGCAGGCAACTCCAATGAAAGTAATAACAGTTCAAGAAATCATCGCTGAAAAGTTCCCAAAGCTGGAAAAGCCAGGAATCCAGATCCAAGAAGCCCAAAGGGTGCCACTTAAAAGAAATCCCAATGAAAAGATCTCAAGACATATCCTAATAAGAACATCAAATATCATAGATAGACACAACACTGAAAGCAGCAAGATCAAAGAAGGAAATTACATGCAAATAATCATACTTTAGATTTACAGCAGATTTTTCGTATGAAATTCTCCAGGCCTGAGGTCAGTGGTGGGATATAGTTAAAAATTTAATGAAATGAATGCCTCACTAAGAATACTTTACCTAGCCAGATTCTCATTCATATTTGAAGGAATCATACATAACTTCATGGATGGACTTTCCTTCCCATAGGTAAAGCCGTTTACCATAAGCCCATAGTGAACTTTATACTCTAATGAAGAACAGGTTTAAGATCAGTCACACGATAAGATTACCCACTCTTACCAGTAGTGCTCAGCTTAGTATTGGAAGTCCTCACCAGAGAAATTAGGCAAGAATAAAAAAGGACACCCAGATAGAAAAAGAAGTCAAGCTCTCACAAATAACAAAAATAAACTATACTTAGAAAGCCCTAACGACTCTTAAAAAAGAAACAAAACTATACTTAGAAAGCCCTAACAACTCTTAAAAAAAGTCCTGGAAATGATAAATTTGTATAGTAAAGTGGCAGATTATGAAATCAGCATGTAAAGTTCACAGCTTTCCATATGCGAATAGAGAAACACAAAGGAGAGATTTTTTTCAAAATAATTTTTACAGTAAAGGCCCTCCCGCTGATCATCGATTTGCTTGAGCGGGCCCAGTAACGTCTCCATTGGAGACTTTGTTGTTACTGTGTCTGGCATATTGAATACGTCACGGGGAGCTTGCCAGGCTCTGCCCTGCGGGCGAGATACTCTCTGTAGCTGGCCGGGCTCTCCGAGAGGGGTGGAGGAATCGAACTCGGGTCGGCCATGTTGGCTGCGTGTAAGGCAAACGCCCTACCGCTGTGCTATCGCTCGTGTCTGAGAAAAATAAGTACCAAATACATAGCAATCAGCTTAAAAAGAGAGGTTAAAGACCTATTCAAAGAAAATGACATGACACAAGACGTTAGTTAGAGAAATAAAAGTATACTTGGAGAAATGGAAGCACACCCCCTGCTCTTGGATGGGGAGCAAAATGACAATAGTCCTCAAAACTTTGTATAGATTCAAGATATATGACAATATATATACCACAATATCAAACTGTACTACAAATGGTAGTAATTAAAACAGTTTGGTACTGGAATAAAAACAGACTCTCAGATCAATGGAATAATATTTAAAATGTAGAGACAGATCCTCAGGTACAAAATCAGTTAATTTTTGAAAAAGGAGCGAAAAGCATAAAATAGAACAAGGAAATCCTCTTCAATAAATGATTTTGGTAAAACTGGTCAGCCATATGCAAAAAAAAAAAAAACCAGTAAACTCAGAATCCCTTTCTAACACTTTGCACAAAATTCAGATTCAAATGGATTAAAGACCTCATTATCAAACAATAGTCCATAAGGTACATAGAGGAACTGAAAGTAAATTATGAATAATTTTGTAAGACATGGTGATTTAATATATTTTAAGAAAAATAACTATGTGACAAAAATATTATGCAAAAGCTAAAGAGAAAATAACACTTAAATTTCATCAGTACTGTGGGACCAGACCAATAGTACAGCGAGTAGGGCATTTGCCTTGACATGGCTGACCTGAGTTTGATCCGTGGCATCCCATATGGTCTCCCCAGCACCACCAAGAGTAATTTCTGAATGCAGAGCCAGAAGTAACCCTGAGCATCACTGGGTGTGACACAAAAAGAAAAAAAATCATCAATACTGCATTATTTCCATAAATTAAGTTGCACAAAAAATGTATACTGACTTTTTCTTAAGTTTTCTAAAAACAGTCTTGTTCTCGATATTTCATTCACTCTCAACAGAATGACCATCTCTGAATGCAACAGTTATATATACCTAGGTCGAGAAGTCAACATGATGAATCACCTGGCACCTGAGTTACACAGGAGGAAGAGAGCAGCTTGGAATGCCTTCAAGAGTGTTGAAGAAATAACTAAGAGGACAAAGAACCTCCAGCTCCGAGCACATCTCTTCGATTGCACTGTTTTTCCTGCATTAACATATGCCTCAGAGACCTGGGCCCTCCGAAAACAGGATGAGAACACTATTCAGGTATCTCAAAGAAGAATCAAAAGAGCTATGTTTGGAGTATCATGCTTCACTCAAATGAGAGAATCTGGAGTTCTGATCTCCATCAACGCTCAAGAATCAGGGATGCTGTCTCATTTGCCAAGGCATCAAAAATCAGATGGGCTGGACACATAATGAGGTTTGGAGACGACCTCTGGACTAGAGCCATTACTGACTGGATTCCATGGGACGTCAAAAGATCACGTGGATGCCCACCTACGAGATGATGAGACTTTTTCTTCAAGACCCTGAACGATCAGTTTGAGGCTCTTCATGTTCCTAGAACTGGCAGACGCCATTGGGCTATACTAGCACGCAACAGGGATGAATGGAGAGGTTCCTGGCGCCTGCTCGAGCAAATTTATGAGTAACAGGGAATCAAGTGATCAAGTGATCAATAACTTTATTTTCTTAATTTTTATTGGAACCCATACACTTAAAGTGGCAGAATTTATGAGATTTATAAATGTTAGTGATAGACTTTCTTAATTTAATTGAGCAGGATACCTAGTCAAATGAGTGAGCAGTTCAATGTGTTGATCTATGGATGTGGGAATCTCAGACACTGACATGAAGGTGATTACCTGTATGACCCTAGTAGTAATGAAGACCTGCAGTTCCACACTTAGTGGACCTAGGTAGGCATCCAGAATTACACTCAGAGCTTCCTTTGGGACTTCAATTAGTGCTTAGGATCAAAATGTGCAAGAAATGCATCATAACGCCTGTACTTTCTCTCTGCCCCTGATTTCTATTCTTAAACTACATTTCTTGAATCCAGGGAAAGTCCAGGAACACAATGAGGCATATATAAAATAATTGGTACTTCTGTGTTACTTGTAAGTCCTTAAAAATGCACTTAACTTTTCTTACTTTTGTGGGCCTCATCTGTCAAGTCAAAGTGTTAATAACTGCACTATTTCTCTTATTAACATATCGTGAGGAGCAAATGACTATCAGAGATCGAGGTTTCATTCCAAAAGTGTCACGAACTGATTTTGTCAATACCATTTTTATTAAATATGGAAATTAGACTGAGTTTACATTTACACTGTGCCCTTTTAAAATGAGTTATTTTTAGAGGAAAATATCTGATCTTATATGTGGATTGTGCATTTTATCTTGAAAGTAAATATTATTGTATTGACCTACTCCTTTCAAATTTCCTTTTGTAATATCTGTTTCACCTGGGACTTTCAAAAGATAAAAGTGTTTCTTTGAAAAATCAAATCCTTGGAGAGGGGTGGATTAGCCCAGGACCCACCCAAACAGAGCCCTGGGAGCCACTTGCTCCCATGCTGCAAAATTGCTGCCGTTTCTCTGACCGGACTCCATCGTCTCTGGACCAAGTCTCACGCAGAAAAATCACCCTGCTGAAAATTTGGGTATGTGGGTATTTGTGACTGAAATCTCCTGACTTTCTCAGGGTCAGGATGGGCTACCTTCACTCATCCCCCTGTACTTCCAGAAGTCCAGGCAGTCAGGTCCACACTTCAAAGCTGCTGCCCAGTTAAAAACTTTAACTCCAGCTCTGTCGCCCAGTTAAAAATTCTGAACTTCCTAGAGTGACATCTCCAAACTCTCCGTTACTAATATTCCAGTAGTAGCTCTCCAGATTGGATAGACATAACATAGAAAGCAACCAATGTGGACTATCCAAACAGAAAGCTGTAACATTTTAGAAATCCCTCATACAAGAACTTAATGTCTCCATGGTGAATAATTACAATTTACACTGTCTTCTAAGGAAATATTTTTTGATCATTATGTTAGCAAATTATTGATAACAACCAATATAAAATAAATTATTGTGGGCCTCTTATGGAGGTAGGCTTGAGGGGTGGTTGCAAAAATTGGCAACAATGGTAGAGAGAAGAAGAAAATTGTGGTGAAAGTCTTTAAGAAATCATCATGAACAAGTTTGTAAACTACAAACTTAAAGAAGATGTAGGGGGTGGAAGTTATGTAAGTAAGCCTTTCCTATTTCATGCAAACTCCAAAATGTATTAGCACAAAATTTCTTTAAAAGCTTTATTCATGATAGGTAAGGAATGATTATTACCATAATGTTATCCAAATACAAAATAAAATTTAATGCAATCTATCTTGATTTCAGAGTTGAAAACTTACTTATGCAAATGAGAAGAATAATTTTATTACATTGTATTAAAGGGTTTATTTTCTTTGCTTACATAATTTAAAATCATCTAGCAATCACAAATTTGGCTCTTACTGATATATTTTCGGATCATTCTAGTTGCCATTTCTTAAAGTTTTATTGGAACAAATAATATAAAGTAAATTTACTTTGTGCCTAAGAGGGCAAGTTGGAATTTGGAGGGAAAATGGGAACATTGGTGGAGGGAAGATCACATTGGTGGTGTTGAAACAGTAAATGACTGAAAAAACTGTATAATGAATAACATTGTAAATCATGGTGTTTTTAATAAAAGCAAAATGTTAGCGTAATTAATAAAAATCAAATCCTATTAGGAGAAAATATAGCATTTTATTCATTTAATATTTTGTAGACAGCAATTATCTCTTAAATAAAGTTCTGCTAATAACACCACTGATGTAGTTCTATAATTATTTTTGTATGTTTTTCACAAAATATTAGACATAGCATAGTAATTTCCTGTAACTTTATAATAATAGTTAAAAATATCTAGTTTTAAATCATATTGAAAATTGTTGAAAACATACTAACTAAAGAAACTAAAGCTAAAAAGTTTAAGTGCTCTTTTAACATTTCACACTTAATATTTGGCAGAACTAAAACTATAAATCATTCTTTAATATAACACATGATTTGCTAAGTAGCACATTTGTGAAGACTTCACAAGGAAAAAAGCTGAATTTAGTTTTAAAATCTAATATTCAAAAAGGTTCAAAAAGATCAAAATATCTTATGTATTGATTTTATTTGAGAAAAGTTAAGAAACAAAAAAAAATTCTAGGGACTGGAGTGATAGCACAGTAGGTAGGGCATTTGCCTTGCATGTGGCCAACCTGGGTTTGATTTCTCCATCTCTCTCGAAGAGCTAGGCAAGCTACCAAGAGTATCCCACCCTCAAGGCAAAGCCTGGCAAGCTCCCCATCACATATTTGATATGCCAAAAACAGTAACAACAAGTATCACAATAGAGACATTACTGGTGCCCACTTGAGCAAATCAATGAACAATAAAAAGACAGTGCTAATATTCAAAAAGATAACTAAATTGGTTAGGAGCAGATTTCAGTATTCAGATAGTATCAGTTTTCTCTAAGTTCTGCGAAGTAGCTGAGTGAAATCCTGTCTGATTTTAAAAGACAAAAATGGCATCAAAATTCTTTGAAATTGAAACTGTATAGTTTGTAATTTTTTTTTTTTTTTTTTGCTTTTTGGGTCACACCCGGCGATGCTCAGGGGTTACTCCTGGCGGTGCTCGGGGGACCATATGGGATGCTGGGAATCGAACCTGTGTCGACCATGTTGGCTGTGTGCAAGGCAAACGCCCTACCCCCTGTGCTATTGCTCCAGCCCCATAGTTTGTAATATTTTCTACTATAATTTTAGCTTTTTCTTTTTTTGCTTTTTTATTACACCCAGCAATGCACAGGAGTTACTCCTGGCTCTGCACTAAGGAATTACTCTTGGCGGTACTTGGGGGACCATATGAGGTGCTGGGAATTGAACACGGGTCGGCCTTGTGCAAGGCAAAGGCCCTACCCGCTGTGCTATCACTCCAGCCGCTAAACTATTTTTGTTTCTTAACTTTTCTCAAATAGAATCAATATATGATATATTTTTATAGAGTACTTTTTCTTTTTCTTGTGGAAACCATTGTTCATATGCCATGAAATCGTGTTGGTAAAAACATGAACATCTAATAAAAAAATATCTAAAAAGGACTTGCGTTTAATCTTCCAAAATAAGAATTAGGTACTTATGTATCAAACTATATTGGATAACTACTAGATAGTGTATATAAATATAGTGTGAAAGTAAGCAAAAAAAGGGGGGGGGAATAAACCTTTAATTTTTATACATTGCCTTTGATAGATGAGAAAAAATCTCAACAAAAGTACAAAATATTTTAGTTGACTTTATTTTGTTATAAGAAGGCATAAAACTGAGCTAAGAATTCTGAGCAATAAGATAGTGAGTTGGGCATTTTCCTTGCATGTGGACAACTGGGTTTGATTTCCTGCACCATGTACAGTCCCTGGAGCCCTGCTGGAAGCAATTCCTGAGCACAGAGCCAGAAAGAACCCCTGAGCACTGCTAAATGTGTCCCCTCTCCTCAAACAAGAAGGAACAACCCCCCCCCCCCCATAAACGCTGAACTAAAATGTATCATTAGTTTCTAGCAAATAAAATAGCACAGTGGTAGGGCGTTTGCCTTTCGCACAGCCAGCCTGGACGAGCCAGGTTCGATTCCTCCACCCGTCTCAGACAGCCCCGCAAGCTTCCCCCTTACGTATTCGATATGCCAAACACAGTAACAACAAGTTTCATAATGGAAATGTTACTGGGCCCGCTCGAGCAAATCGATGAAGAACAGGAGGACTCTCTTCTCTCTCTCTTCATTATCAGATCTATATTTAATGACCAACAAATTGAAAATCATGTAAGAACTACCATGTCCTATGAGGAAATGGTGTCAGCAACTTTAGTAAGGACTTGATCCCTAAGGTAAATGAAAGCCCCGAGAGCTTGAAAAGCCAAATTTCTTGCATGAAACATTATGTCTGGTATCATAGCTGTCTTTCCTCCTACCAAACATGTAAACCACTAGATTTTACTCTAAAAAAGAGTGCAAAATATGTGCATGCTGAGGAGTTCTCACTGGGTTTAAGCAAAAAAACAAAAAAAAAAGATTTTCAACATCTTTTAAAAAATCCTTTATGAAACTAGATATTTAAGTTCTATTTTGTAAGATTGTAATCATCCACTTATTCGAGAAATGCCATGTGCTAGATTGCTTTGAGCATGACCACTCAAAGCAAAGTTTCTGCCTAACTTTATCTCTTTTCCTTACATCTTTGTTTTGGCTTATTTTCAATTCAGTGTCAAGCCCTATATTTTTATGGAGAATTGATTTCTTTAAAAATAGATTGCTCGGGCTTTCCTTACTGATTTTAAGACTGTGCTTAAGGATACTGTACCCTCTGTGGTTCAGTGTCCTTTACCCAAGGACACACTTGATCAATTTGTGATTTAGTTCTGTTCAAGAAAGAAATAATCTTTATGGATGGAGGTGCATGCTTTCAGTTGTCACAAGATGAAAGCTGTGTTTCTTTCTTTCTTTTTAAAATCTTGGCTGAACAAAAACAGCATCAAATTTATTCACTGAACACTGTAATTCATTTCTGGTCCTGCAGCCATTTCACTTTTTTCTACTGACTTTTCAGGCACCATCTAGTTTTATACTTAAAATAGACAATTTTGAGCTCTTATTAAATCTGTAAAATTCCTCAGGAGTTTCTTCTAAAACCATTTATCTGTCACTTTCTTTGCTTTTCATTGCAAGTCCAACACCAGATGGATAGTAAGCCTTCTTGATATAGAGAAAAAGGTAATGCATTAGGAGGTCCTAGAGAGTGTCTGGTATGAGATAAACTAGACTATGTTTAATCCAGAATTCAGTAATCTTGGTACACCTTTCCCTTCTTCCTTTGTTCTGACTGTAACGATTGATTCAGTTTCTGGAATTAGTGTACCATGTTTATTGCTTGCAATAGATACCTACTCTAAACAGAACAGTTGTTGTTAGAACTCTGATAACAGGTGTAATACCAAATCATCTTTTTGTACGATGAGTATTCTGTGCACCTACTTGGTATGGACACAAAGGTGCTAAGGTACACGTGAGACTCTACACAATCTGAGAGTTCATCCAGATTTTTGAGAAGTTGAGGTTTTCAGGCTGAGATAAAAACCTCATAGGTTATGTTATTTGCAGAGAAAAAAAGTTAGACCCCACCTCCAGCCATGGCATAGTTCCTTGTCTTTACCACAGAAAGAAAATAAAAATGAAAGCATTCAAGCAGAAGAAAGTGGAATAAATGGTAGAGAATATTCAAGGAAGAACATGGACTTCTCTAGAAAAAGGAAAACAATAACTCAAAAGAGTCGTATTAAAGGAATATAGTACACACAGAAATAGGAATTGTAGATATTTCTAAGATAGAATGCCCTGAGTTGTTTTGGATAGCTGATTATATAAGATTTTATTTTTCCTAAGATGCTCCAGGAACTCTGGATTTCTTTTCATCAAATCTATGCACAGTCAGGGATTAACTTAGTCCTGAGAATCTTTTCTCCTTTTCTGACTATATCTTGTCATTCCAAATATTTCTTAGTTTGGAAATAAATTTTGCCTAAAATTTGCCTCATGGTGACTGCCTATTTCATTGTCATCTCTATTGTTGCTATCCCTCCATTAAAAGCCCTCGTGGTACTAACTATAACATGGATAAATAATTATATCCAACATCTTGCTTCCGTCTTGTATTTCTTCCATAGAGAAGACATAGTAAAATCTATAATGCATTAAATCTGATATTTTCTCGTAAAAGAGAAAACTAAACTCTTGTTAGTCTTCTACCATGCTTAGAAAAAAATCAAACGTCCCCCTAAATTTATAAAATTATATAGTTATAGGATATGGCCGGGTTAAGTCTCCATCAAGATCTCTTAGCTTCTGTATACTATGAATAATTCATTCTAGTCACCTGACCTTTGGATATTTATTGAATTAGTCAGGCAAGCTCTTAGAGTATATTTGCACTGCATATTTCTTCTTCTTGGTGTTTGTATTCACAGAAGTCTTTTTGTTTTTCTGCTTTTAAGCATTAAGATCAAATGTTACCACCTCCAAGAAGTTGTCCTGAAAAAAACATTGAAAATACCTCACATTAACAATCTATTTCCTTGAGTTCATTTGTTGCATGTTAATTATTATCACCTGTTAAAACAATCAGCAAACAACAAATAAGATGGATTTTGCTTAAAATACATCAGTTCACAAAAAGTTTAATCTTTCATTCCTGGCATTCTAAAATTAAAACCAAGAAATGGATACATTTCAAAAGTTTATATTGGCATTGAGAGGACAGAAAATATTACCAACATGACCTACACATGTTTAGGTGGGGTTGTGTGAGAGTATTTAACATATGTAATATAAAATTCACTATCTGGGAAACTTTAGGTGATAACTTTGAAGTAGAACAAAAAATATATCAAAGAGAATCCTGCTCACGACCTCAGCCCACTAATGTCTAAGGAGACCTAAATGACTACACTAACATAAATATCCTGAATTGAATCCTAGGTCAGAAAGAGGGTACTGGGGAAAAAAACAAGATTGAGGATGTAGGAGAAGTATATGGGATTTTAGTTGCCAGTCTCTCTTGGCTCATTTAATGAGTCAATATGACAAAACACTTAAATTTTGTATTGCAAAACATTGCAAATATTTTCTAAATTATTATGTAGATACTGCTAAATATTTGCAAACATAAGGTGTTGGTGTTAAGAGAGACTGGGTGTGATGTACGTGGCAAACCTACCACATACCTAGTTTCACAACTTTTCTGTACCTCTAAAAAAGTTTATATTTTAAAGTGATAGGAGCAAGGATGTAGCTCTATCAAAAAGTTCATGCTTTTTATGCAAGAGGAGTGGGCATGAATACCAGCACCACAAAAATAAGTAAGTAATAAAACGTCTGGGCTGGAGAGATAGTGCCGAGAGTGAGGTATTTTCACTGCATGTGATCAACCCAGGTTTCATCGCTAGCACCTAATAAGGTCCCCAGATCCCCACCGAAGTGATCCCTGAGCACTGAGCCAGGAGTAAAGTGATCCCCGAGCACTGCCAGGTGTGGCACAAAATACAAAAATAAAACATAAAGCTACTTTCTTGGAAAAATTTTATAAAGACAAGAAAATACCACGTTCACAGAACAGAAAATATGGGTGGTCTCTTTGTTCATCGAAAGTTCCCAGGTAGGTTCTTTTTTTTTTTCCTCCTGCAATATTTTTGTGGGTTGTTTTATTTTTTTTTAATTTTTATTAGCAATCACCATGAGGTACAGTTGTAGACTAACAAATTTTTGTGCTTGGGTTTCAATTATACAATGATCAAATACCCATCCCTCCACCAGTGCCCATTTTCCACCACCACGGGTCCCAGTATCCCTCCCACCCCCCATCCCACCCCGCCCAGGTAGGTTCTTAAATGAAGATGAATAATAAAGGTGCTTAGATTCAGGGTTAGAAATGAGGGAATGGGGTGTGGGGGGAAGGAAAACAGAAGAGAGACTCCTCAGGCAAGAAGAAATGTAGTACAGGATTTTCAAGTACGGCTGAGTTTGTGGTGTTTTCATAGGAAAACTGGATTTTTGCATTTCTTTTTTGTTTTCCTTTCCTTTATTGTATTGTTGTTGTTGAATCACCCTGAGATACACAGTTGCAAACGCTGATCAGGTTTCATTCAGACAATGTTCCATCTCCCATCCCTCCACCAGTGTACATGTCCCAAGTTTTCCTGTTTCTTATCAAACAAAATCCCAGCAGTTTCCTGTTTCACACAGAGGTCTTGCTAATTTAGGGCTCATTTGTGGTGTTAAGATAAATTAACATCTTTTATTCAGACTTAGGCTGGTGGGGACTGTCTCTTTAGTTCAGACAGTTTAGTTTATATATTTTACCATATGCCCAGGTATTGTTTCTTTTCTTGTCTTTCCAAGGTCTGGGTCAGAATTTATGGTCTTGGAAAATTATAAACTTCTCACTCTCAAAAGGAGTCCAGGAATTTGTGGGGATATTTAAAATGTAGAGTGAGGACAGCTAAAATGAAGACCTGGCAAGGGGAATCTGAGGTTTCCACTTTCATTATTAAGATGTTGTTATTAAGACATCATTAAAATGACTATCAAAAACTATCTCAATTCTAATAAGATTTGATCTACAAAAATTGTGAGACTGATTCTAAAATTCACTCTAACAGTCAGGGGACCTAGGGTAATCAAAACAACTTTGAAAAATAAGTGCAGAGATTGAGGAATCACCCTAAGTGATTTCAAAAGTTATTATCAAGACAATAGAATACTGTGTATTACTATACAAACATTTGGCTACATCTTGTAGCCAAATAAGTTGCAAGAGACTATGAAGTGCACAAATCCTATCGTCCTGTTATATCTGGTTGTAGCAGACCACTGATGCTGTAACTTTTATAGGACAATAAGCTCCATGTCAGGAAGATTGTCTTACTTAATGGAGTGGAGGAATCTGAGACGGAGTCATCAACACTTTTATTGGCTCTTGTTAAATCTACAATACCCAGTTTGCATTCATACTAACCCTCATAACCAGTCTTTCATTGGTCTCCTTACAGAAAGAAATGTGCTCACACCCCTATACTGCTTTCTGGGTGCCCTTGAAGGAATGGGGTGTTCACTGACTAGGATTCTGTGTTCTCTTTTGATACTCCGTTTCAAGGGTTAGGAACTTGCATTTACAGCCCATACACTACTGCTGTCTAGTGGGAACACTATGCAAGTAGCCAGAGCTCTGTTTTTATAGGCTTCATTCCAAATCCCTCCACAAACAGTTGGTCAACAACATAAATCAGATCTGGTAAGTATTGTAAACCATGGTGCCCACAATAATTTTTTTTTAATCAGGTTTGACATGTGGGAGGGAAAGGGCCTGTGGAGAGAAGGCAGAGTCTATATTAAAGTGGAATCAAGAACTTAGATGCAATCAGGAAAAGAGCAACTCTTTAAAATAAGAAGAGTTCTGAGGAAGGGGAAACAAAGAGTTTGGGGAGTTTGGAGATGAGGAACTGTAAATAGTGGAGAGCAAGAGTAATAATTACAAAGCTGTCATTCTTCGTGAAAAAGACGGCATTCCGAAAGTGGGCCTATTTCAGATTCACAAATAAATCACAAAGAGTTGACAAAACCTTAATGACTTTAAAGTGAGACACAACACTCCTCACTAACATTCTCCTAAAGAAATATTTTTTAATCATTCTCTTAGCAAATCATTGATAGAAAGAAATATCAAATGAATGATTGAGGGCCTGCTATAGGGGCAGGCTTAAGGGGTGGTTGGAAAGATTGGAAACAATGGTGGAGGGAATATATAATGGTGGTGGGTTGGTGTTGGAATATTGAATGCCTCTGCCAGACCATCATGAACAAATCCGTAAACCACAGCACAAAGGCAAAATGAATTAATTAAATGGCAAAAATAATATTTTGAATTAAGAAAAAAAGAAATAAGAAGACCTTCTTGGACAATGACCAGAAGGGACAGAGAAACAGGAAGTTGTTCTAAGACAGTTAAATAAAAGTTCATGGCTGGAGCGATAGTACCACGGGCAAGGCATTTGCCTTTCACCAGGCCGACCTGGGTTTGATCCTGGGCATCCCATATGGTCCCCACCTCAGGAGTAATCCCTGAGAGTAAAGCCGAGACTAAACCCTAAGCACTGCCAACAAAACAAAACCTTAAATTCGAAGATCACCTGAGGATTATTCATAAGCAATACAAAATAAATTATTTAGTCCTGGTTTGAGGGCAGGGTTTGGGGGTCTGTGTGGAAACATTCAAAATATGGTGGTGGGTAGGTGTAATGGTGGTGGGATTGGTGTTGGAATATTACATGTATCAAATTATTGTGAACAACTTTACAAAAGTAAAATTAAATTTAAAAAATAGATGCATAAAACATTGTTAAGAAAAAAGAAAGATCAGCTGAGAACTCTCAGTAATAAACTGGGGGATCTGAAATGAAAATTCAAAGTGCCTATGGTTCATTTTTGGTTTTATTTTCAATTTTCAAAGCTCACTAGTAAGGAATTCTTTCCTAAATTAACTTAGGATCAGTCCTTTTCTCATCCTAAAAAAAGTTGGATAATTTAAAAGCCAACTTTCCAATTGCCTACATCTTCCAGGTTGTTTATAGTTCAGTCACAAAACTAATCAGATTCCTTTGCCTTTCATTCTGTTTGGACATTCCTTCCAATTCCTCGAGTTTTGTCGGGGGGGTTTGTTGTTGGTAGTGATGGTGGTGTTTTGTTGAGGGGGCCACATCTGGCATTGCTCAGAGTTTGCTCCTGACTCTGCACTCAGGGATCAGTGGCTTTACTCAGGGAACCTTATGGTGTGCCAAGAATCAAACCCAAATCCTCTGGGTGCAAGGTAAAAGCTCTCGCTCCAGCCCAGTCCTGCAAGTTTTATAGAGATCATGCTCTCCACAAATATAAGGCAGAGGAAGATTTGTGGAGATGTGGGCACAATATATGCCACTTTCCTTTGGAACAAGCAATACCTGAGAACATAACCAAGAGCCATGGGGTGCAGCTGGAATTGAGAGTCTGAAGTGGCTGACTCAAGTGCTTAAGAATCTTTACCTTTTGGGGATAGTGGGAACATTAGTGGTGGAGGATGGGCACAGGTGGAAGGATGGGTACTCGATCATTGTATGACTGAAACGTAAGCAGAAAGTATGTAAGTCTGTAACTGCATCTCATGGTGATTCATGAAAAAATAAAACTTAATCAATTAATTAATTAATTTTTTTTAAAAAGGGAGCTCCTATATAAAATGGATGGTGAGGGGGGCTGGGAGGGGCATGGGGGGGGGCGAACTCAACCTTTCTTGCTGACTAGGATCACTCCATAGCATAATTCCAAGTTACCAAAAGATCCTCTTCATACTGAGGATGAAAATGGTATGAAATGAAGAAAGTGAAGGAGACAGCATGTTTGGAAAACAATAGACACCATTCTCAGCAGGGATGTCATAAAGAATTTCATGGAGCACTCATGAAATTCTTTCACTTGGTCACTTGACATCCCGCTATTCAAACTTTAAGACCTGAAAAATATACTGTTCTTGAAATGAGCACAGGAGACCCAGGAAGAAGAAGCCATTTCATTATTATTATTATTATTATTATTATTATTATTATTATTAGTGAATCACCATGAGATACTGTTACATACTTATAAACGTTCGTGTGTGCATTTCAGTCATACAATGATCGGTTACCCATCCCTCCACCAGTGCCCATTCTCCACCACCAATGATCCCAGTACCCCTCCCACCTTCCCACCCCCTCCCCCTCTCCACCCTGCCTCTGTGACAGGGCTTTCCCTTTTGTTCTCTCTCTCCTTTTGGGTATTGTGATTTGCAACCCAGGTATTGAGTGGCCATCATTTCTGTTTAGTGTGCTCATATGCTAGCTTACCTCAGCATTGGATCATACCTGACAGAAGTGCTGGATTTGTTGTCATTACTAATTGCATGATGGAACTGAAATGTTTTCCCACATATTCTGCTTTCTAAAGTAAGCAGCTGCTTTGGGTTGACTGAAGAAAATCAGTCCAAACAGTAAAGTAAATCAGGGTAAATGGCTATAAAAAAATGACAGAAAGGAAACTTAAGAAGTCACTCTCATCTCTTTTCTCTATGGCATCAAAGTCAATTTCTTTCTTATCAATCTCTTCCAAATGCAGTCAGCAAAACATATAGTTCTAATTCTTTTTTTGGGGGGGTATTTTTAACTCCTCAGTGAATGTTTTTCTTTTCTAAATTCTAAGCCTAGTTCTTGCCAATTGCTTTCCTTTTCAATTTTTTTTAATTGAGGTGGGATGCCACACCCAGCTCTGTTCAGGGGTTACTCCTAGCTCTGGGCTAAGGGATCACTCCTAACAGGGCTCAGGGAAATATATAGGGTGCTAGAGATTGAACCTGAGTTGACCGTGTGCAAGTAGGGTGCCTTACCTGCTGTCTATCTTTCTGGTCCCACCAATTCCTTTCTAATGTATTCAAAAGCACATAGATGTCTAGTCCCACAACAAGATGACATTTCAATTAAATCCAATTTAAAAATTATGAAAAATAGAAGACATCGGTGAACCCAAAGAGCTCGATTTAAGAATGTGTAAAATACTTGAATAGTCACGTCACGAAGAATATAGAAATACATGAATAATAAATACATCAAAGTGTTCAAGGTTAGTGCGAGCCGAGAGCGAGCGGTGGTGGTCGCTGTCGTTGCGCGAGCCGCCTCGTGGGTTTCCAGCGGCCTAGCGGACGCCGAGCGGGCGAAGATGTCCCAGTACATCCGGGTCACGGAGGAGGACGAGAACGACGAGCCCGTCGAGATCCCGTCCGAGGACGATGGCATCGTGCTGCTGTCCACGGTCACGGCGCAGTTCCCGGGCGCCTGCGGCCTGCGCTACCGGAACCCCATGTCGCAGTGCATGCCTGCCGTACGCACGCCTGGTGGAGGGCATCCTGCGCGCGCCCGACGTGGGCAACCGAGTCTACGTGGTCAACTACCCCAAAGATAACAAAAGGAACACGGAGGAGGCTGATGCTTTGTCGGCGGTGAAGGTGAAAAGGGCAGTGCAGAAGACGTCTGACCCCATCGTGCTCGGCCTGCCCTGGAAGACCACCGAGCAGGACCTCAAGGAGTATTTCAGCACCTTCGGGGAGGTCCTCATGGTCCAGGTAAAAAAAAAGATATCAAGACTGGTCACCAAAAGAGGGTTTGACTTTGTGCGGTTCACGGAGTATGAGACCCAAGTGAAGGTGATGTCTCAGCGACACATGATTGATGGATGGTGGTGTGACTGCAAACTCCCAAATTCTAAGCAAAGCCCGGATGAGCCTCTGAGGAGCAGGAAGGTGTCTGTGCGCCGCTGCACCCAGGACCTCACTGCCGACGAGCTGCGGCAGTTCTTCTGGCAGTATGGGGAGGTGGTCGATGTGTTCATCCCCAAGCCCTTGGGGGGGGGGGGGGGCGTTTGCTGTCGTCACGTTTGCAGATTATCAGGTGGCCCAGTCCCTGTGTGGCGAGGACCTGATCATCAAAGGCATCCTCTGCGTGCATATCTGCAACGCGGAGCCCAAGCACAATAGCAATAGGCAGTTAGAGAGAAGTGGAAGATTTGGTGATAATCCGGGTGGCTTTGGGAGCCAGGGCGGGTTCGGGAACAGCCGGGGCGGTGGGGCGGGGCTGGGCCACAACCAGGGCAGCAACATGGGGGGCGGGATAAACTTCGGCGCCTTCAGCGTCCAGCCGGCCATGAGGGCCACGACCCAGGCCACCCTGCAGAGCAGCTGGGGCATGATGGGGATGCTGGCCAGTCAGCAGAACCAGTCGGGCCCGTCAGGGAACAACCAGAGTCAGGCCAACATGCAGAGAGAGCCCAACCAGGCCTTCGGCTCTGGGAACAACCAGTACAGCGGCTCCAACTCGGGCGCCGCCATCGGGTGGGGGTCGGCCTCCAACGCGGGCTCGGGCAGCGGCTTCAATGCATGGACTTCAGCTCCAGCATGGACTCGAAGTCGTCGGGCTGGGGCATGTAGGCTGGGCTGGTCAGTTAGACGCTAAAGACTGGTGGGAAGTCAAATTTTTCTAAACTCACGGTAAGTATATTGTAAGATACATATGCACTAAGAATTTTCAAAATTGGTTTGTTTGGTGTGGAGTATATTTAGCAGTAATTTTGACATTTTTCCTTTAGAAAAAGAGGAAAAGCTAAAGGAATTTTCTAAGTTTTCTTACATAACGGGTTGAACTCTTGAGTGTTTGAAAGTGAACTGCTGTTTGCCTGACGGGTAAACCAACACCACAATTGCTATCAAGAAGCTTCTCCTGTAATATTTTATCCCTAGACTTGTCACCTGAGTTATTTGCATGTTCAAAGTGGAACCCATTGGTTAGAGCTGCATTCTTTCCTCCTCGTTTTAATTTGAACCCCACCATACGGATTTTCTCCTTAGGAAGGTCCCTGGAGATCGTGGTGTTGCAATGTTTGGTTCTTTTCTTTCTGTGTGATTTCTTAACACTTGTCTCCGCTCATATGCGAGAGTACGATATGAAGCCTTCATTTAATCTCTGCAGTTCATCTCATTTCAAACGTCTGTGGAAGAAGCACTCACTGACAGGAGTGCTGTACTCACTGCACCGTGGGGCTCCGTCCGCTGCTTTGCCCACGCACTCAAGAGCTCGTCCCCACGCCGCCCAGGCTGCGTCTCTGATGGTGGGTGTCCCATTTTTATCCGCTACTCTTTCTTTCCTGGAGTCGGATCAACGCTGTGACGGCAAGGCTGTGCTGTGGACCAGAAGGCTGTCTGAACTTCTGAAACCTTGTGTGGGATTGATGGTGGTGCCAGGGCATGAGAGGCTGGTATGAGCGAGGACAGGAGAGCGCGTGCAGAGACTTGGTGGTGCATAATGGAGATTCTTTAACTGGGCGAGATGTGTCTCTCAACCTGTGGCTTTGGTGCGAGAGTGTGCGGAGAGCCATGTTAGCAGATAACATACGTACGAATGTTTCTTGCATTCAAAGGACATCCACGTCTGTTGGAAGACTTGAAGTGAGTCTTACTATTAGCGAACCAACGTTAGCTGAATGTGTTAGTGACACGATACTGTATTTGCTCGCCCCCTTGTCAACTGCTGTGAATGCTGTATGGTGTCTGTCCTCGTGTCCTCTCCTGCTCCTGATCTGTCGGTGTGGTCATGTGGCCTGGCGCTGGTGGGCTGAGCTTGTGTGCTGTACAGGAATCTAGGAGCTGAGTCGCCAGTGAGGGCGGGGGGGCGGGGGGGGGGGCCTGGGGCCTGCCCACCCCTAGGATGTGGTTGGTGGTCTTGTACCCTGTGCTCAGATGCTTTTATAAGAGTTGTCAATGTTGGACATTCTGAAATAAAACTGATTTAAATAAAAAAAAAGAAAAAATGTTCAAGGTTAAAATCTAAAAGTCCAATAATTTTATAGTTGGTGAGAATGCAAGCCACTGGAATCCTCATAAATAGGCAGCAAATGTGATGGTGGCAAATTCCTCAGAAAATTAAATGTAAATACATAATTAGCAACTCCATTTGTATTTCTCCCTAGAAGATAAGACAGCATATGTATACACAAACTGTATAAAAATACACATGAGCTTTAGAGAAACTGGAACTCATCCAAACATTTATCCACTGGTTAGTGTACAAATTGTGATAAATCCCTGTAATAGAATGCTTCTCCCTGATACAAAAGAATTATTCATGGAATTCTATAAATACTTTTATGTTCTTTTCTTTCATTTTGGTGTTGGGGCTCATAGCTTACTTCTAGCTCTGCGCTCAGGGACCACTGCTGGTGGTGCATTGGGGACCACATGGAGTCCTGGAAATTGAACCCTGGGGCAGCTGCACTATATAGCTCCAACCCCTGGGATTCTATAAACCTTATACTGGACACAAGGCAGCATACTTTGAAATTAGAAATACATAAAAATGCAAAACAGATTATGGTATAATAACCCGGGCTACTTGCTCCAGTCTAGGATTATTTGGGCAAAGAATGACTAGAAAAGCATACAAAAGAACTTTCTGAATAATAGAAATGTTCTAAATTTTAATTGAGACATTGATTACATCTAGGAGTCTCAGTGAATTTTTCACATTATATGTAAGCCACTTTCTTTTTTTCTATTCCTCAGCCAAAGAAGGCAGAAAGAAAGAAAGAAAGAAAGAAAGAAAGAAAGAAAGAAAGAAAGAAGAAAAAGTGTACGTAATAAGCCCACTAATATTCTCAAGTTATCTCAAAGATTTGTAATAGTAGTTGGATCAAAGACTAACCGAAATAAAGATAAGACTGTAATTTGAGATACCAAAGAGTAATGAATAAGACTTTGCATATGATTTATTTAGAATGGGTGAAGGACAACTAGAAGGTGAAGGTAACCACCAGATTCTTGGTTTGAGACAATTAGGTGGTTTGTGGTTTCAAATCCATAAAAATACAGAAGTTGAAACTTTAATTGATATGTGAGGGGATGAAAACGATTACATGTTTCACATATGGTTGAGGTGACCCTAAATTATGCAAGTTAGATCTGGGTAAAAGTTAGATATACTGTTTCACCTTGGATGGAAGAGGAATAATTTCCCATAATATCTTGATAGTTATCATCACACAGATATCATAACACAGATAGAAAGGAGAGGAGGTTGTCTAGAAAGAGAATGTAGTGAAAGTGCAATTAAAGAACTGATATGACAGAGCCTTTAAAAGAGTCTATAGACCAAGTAGAGAAGATATGGTTGACAAAGAACACTGACAAATAATGCCTAGAGATATCTGAGTAAGGCTTCCTGAGGAAGGGGAAGCAGCTGACACAGACAAAAGAACTATGCCTTTGATGAAACATTGGGTTGGAGAGGATAGGGTGGGTGGGTTTAGCTCCAGACAGTTTCTTTAGGTTGAAGGATGTCAAAGTTTTACAGATTTGAGCTGGGAGGCCAGACCACCTCCTGAAAAAGACACAGGGGAAAAACGAATGGATTTCATAATCACTAAAATAGAACAGCAGAATTTAACTTTTAAAACTTGGATTAAAAGCTTGAGACTGTATAGGGTAGGCGCCTGCCTGGCACACTGCTGATCCTGGTTTGCTCACAGCACCACATATCATCACCCAAGCACAGTGATCTCTGAGCACGGAGCCTGGAGTGGCCTGAGCATACCCAGGTGATGCCCCAAAATAAAAACAAATAACAACCAAACAAGGTTGATAAGGTCTCTGGCAAGTGTTCAATGACAGTTGGAATCAGTGCCTTGATTTTTTTCATAATAACAACCTGTCTAGTTATGCATTTTCTTTTCTTCTTTCTTTAATTGAATCACCAAGAGATAAAGAGTTGAAAAGCCATTTATGGTCAGATTTCAGTCAAACAGTGTTCCAACACCAATCCCACCACCAGTGTACATTTCCCACCACCTGTGTCCCTAGTTTCCCTCCCGTCACTCTTCCCCCACAAGCCTCTCTCTACAGCTGGCAATTTCCTTCTTTCTCGCTTTGCCTGTTTTTCCCCATCTCTGTCAGTCTCTGTCTGTTCCCTCCCCAATCTATCCCCCTCCCCACTTTTGGGTATTATGGTTTGAAACACAGATACTGAGAGGTTATCCTATTTGTTCTTTTACCTATTTTCAGCAAGCAGTTCTTAGAGTGATCATTTCCAACTATCTTTGTCAGTGCAATTTTCAATTGCATAATTTTATGCTTATGCCCAAGCTAGAAAGGAGAATGGTTGGGTTCATATAACATCATAACATCATGGATATACAAAAAGTTTCAATTAAAGAGTCAAAATTTTAGAGAATGAATAAAATTAGGTACCAAGGAGAGAGGAGAAGGACAGTAGGAAGCTGATGGACAGAAGAGGACAGGTACAAATTTGGACAGGAAGATCAGGTGCTGTCACAGCACAGGGTTGTTGGAAGTCTTTGAACCAGCAAACCAAAAAGACCAAAAGATTTGTCAGAGAGGGAATGTCTGCGTTGATTATTTCAGCAGATCCAGCATTTGGAGAAAGGAAATGACACAGGTATCAGATTGCTAAGGTAGAGTAGAGATCACAAAACCAAAAGTCTAGGATATTAGGTGAGTCAACTACAAGGATAATGAAGTTTTATTGATGATAGCAGATGCTGGAGAGCAAAACCATGCCACAGTTTTGATAGTCCAGTCCAGTGAGTAAGGCTGTTTCCAAACCACCACATAACAGCGGTGAGCAGGAGATGAGAGTAGCATAGCCAGCTGGCAAAGAATGGGAAAAGAATTGATGTTTGGACAGCAAATCAACCCCAATCACCATCTTAAAAATGCAGAGAGATGCAGAGAAACCTCCACTTAAGAAGACTAAGAATGAAATTTTGTTCTTGTTTCAGGGGGAGCAGATCTCAGTCTCATCAGGAAAGGTGGGTGAAGGGGAGGAAGTCGTAGAGTTGGCGCTGGACTGAGATGAAAGAAAGAGAGAGGGTGAAGAGTAAGGGCCCGGTGAGGAGTGCTGCTTGGCTGTGGAAAGTCAGAGGGTGAAGGGTAAGGGCATGGTGAGGAGTGGTGCTTGGCTGTGGGAAGTCAGCTCCTATTCTCTGCCACTAATCACTGGCCTCAATCAGTGTGGAGCGAACGGTAGTAGGGGCCACAGCAGAGTATATAAAACTAGAATGTGAGGGAGATACAGAACCACTGCCCAACTACAGCTAATCGTCTCTTCATACACTGCCATTAATCAGTCAACAAAAGGGAGTTCTTAGTCTCAAATGAGGTTGATGAAAATAGTTGATTACCTAAACTTCTTTACAGGTGATAAAATAATAGAAAAATTGCAACTGAGTAGCCAATTCACCATATTATTGTTAAAGACTTTGATATAAAAATGAAAATAAGAAAATAAAGACTAATATAAAGGCTTGTCGACCAAGTGATCTTTTATTGTTTAAGGGCAAATCCTGAGCATGTCATTTTCTTTTCTTTTTTTTTTTTGTTGCTTTTTGGGTCTTACCCAGCGATGCTCAGGGGTTACTCCTGGCTTTGCACTCAGGAGTTACTCCTGGTGGTGCTCCGGGGACCAAATGGGATGCCAGAAATCGAACCCAGGTTAGCCGCATCCAAGGTAAACGCCCAACCCCGCTATACTATTGCTTCAACACCCTTAACATGTTATTTTCATTTCCTTTTAATTTCACTTCCATTGACTATTCCAGAAAACAAGGGATATACTGCTGAAATGGTTTTTTATTGTCAAAGTTCCTGGCTTTTACATTGCTGTGTAGGCTGTAATTAATTGCCTTAGTGGCATCCTGGTCCTAGAGAGAAATATGAGAAAGGGGCTTACTTGACTGGTATTAGTCAGTGGGGATGCACCATTCATGACAAACATTATCCATATCACTCATGTGTCTGACAGATATGTGATTGGCAGCTAGACTGAGCACATTTCAGCTGCAGGATTTATCCCAAATTTGATTCAATGATTTCTGAGATAAAAGCATCATAAATATCTTCAAGCAGTCACTAGAAATTGCCAAGGCAGTAAAGGAGAAATTATTGAATTATCGATTCTGATACTGAATTTCTGTTTGATATTTTTATTTATATAACTGTTGGTCTTCTAAAAAAATACACTTTGTTCCAGTGCCAGACATCTCATGAGAAATTCATTTTCTTTTCATTTTAAGATACTTGGATTATACAGAAAAGGCAATGAAATAGATTAGGAGGATTTAAAAAAGAAGAAGAAGAAGAAGAAGAAGAAGAAGAAGAAGAAGAAGAAGAACTAAGTACTAAGGCAGAAGGGAAAAAGCTCAGTGAAGACAGGAGTTTATTGAATAACATGAGTGTGTTGATCTGAAGTCATCCAGAATAGGATTAGCAGAACACTAGATGAAAGACAACCATGCGAGCAAGCCGGGTCCCGGGAAAACATCCAACCCCATCAAAAAATGGGGCAATGAAATGAACAGAAACTTTCTCAAAGAAGAAATCAGAATGGCAAAAAAGCACATGATAAAACGTTCTACATCATTAATCAAGGGAGATGCAGATCAAAACCACAATGAGATACCATCTCACACCTCAGAGACTGGCCCACATTCAAAGGAACAAAAGCAACCGATGCTGGCGTGGATGTGGCGAGAAAGGAACACTCCTTCACTTTTGGTGGGAATGCGGACTGGTTCAGCCCTTTTGGAAAACAATATGGACGATTCTCAAAAAATTAGAAATTGAGCTCCCATTTGAGCCAGCAATACCACTCCTGGGAATATATCCCAGAGAGGCAAAAATGTATAGTCGAAGTGACATCTGCACTTGTTTGTTCATTGCAGCACTCCTTACTATAGCCAGAAACTGGAAGAAACCTGAGTGCCCAAGAACAGATGACTGTTTAAAGAAACTTTGGTACATCTACACAGTGGAGTACTATGTAGCTGTTAGAAAAGATGAAGTCATGAAATTTACATACAAGTGGTACAACATGGAAAGTATCATGTTAAGCAAAATGAGTCAAAAACAGAGGGATGGACATAGAAAGATTGCATTTGTCTGGGGAATATAAAGTAACAAAATATGAGATTAATACCCAAGAATAGCTGAGATCAGCACCAGGAGGATTACTCCATAGCTTAGAGGCCAGCTGGGCATTCTAGGAAAAGGGCAGCTCAGATAGAGAAGGGAGCACCAAATAAAGGGTGTTTGGAGGATCTTCCCAGGAGGGGAGATGCTTGTTGAAAGTAGACTCTGGACTGAACATATTTGCCACTCAATGCCTCTTTTGCAGACCACAACACCCAAGAGGAGAGAGAGAACAAAAGGGAATGCCCTGCTACAGAGGCAGGGTGGGATAGGGATGGGGGTGGGAGGGATATTTTCCATTGGGGTGGAAAATGGGCACTGGTGGAGGGAGGGGTATTTGATCATTGTATAATCGAAACCCAAGCACAAAAAATTTTAAATCTACAACTGTACCTCATTGTGTTTAACTAATGAAAATTTTAAAAAATGGAAAAAAAAGAAATAAAATAAAAAGATGAAGCACCAAAGATGCTTTGCAGGGCATGGGATCAAAAAAGATTCAAGCATAATCCATATTTTTTTTCAATTTGTCTAAATTTTTATTTGACTAGCAATACTTAGATCTCCAATTTTTACTTCCAGGCTTTTCTCTGAAAATGATTTTTCCAATCAGTTGTCTTGCCATCCAGAAACACAGGTTTGTTTTGTTACTCCATTAATTTCCTAAATTAGACCCATTTTAGACCATAAAAAACAATCTAAGTAATTCACCTTTCTTTACTTTTCATTTCTACTTTATTATTTTTCATATTAGGTTTCTACTTTAGAAATTGAAATTAACTCTTAAAGGTGTCTCAACCACCTCGCTTTCTAATGCAGGTTTCATCTTTTCAAACTCTTCAATATTTAACTGAGGTGATATGTTTATAACATTCTTTGTTACAGATGCAAGTATGTAATTTGACAAATGTATATAGTACAGCATGCAAACCACCAAAGGAGGAATTATATCCATCTCCACACCACTTATTCCATCTCTTCTTCCCTTCTAGTCATCATCAATTAAATACATAAATATTTAGATACTGTTTGAAAAATTTTAATGATAAAGATCATGACATCTAAGCATTATGACAAAGGTCCACTTGATTTGAAATGGTACTAATTCTTTAGAAAATTATTCTTTATAACAATATATAATATGAAGTTGCAAGTGACTTTGGGTATGATCTAATTCAACAGTGTACCCATTTTTTGGGCATTATATAATGGGATGGGGAAGTTATAGTGAGTGAATATATAAAGGTTGAACAGGATGTCAATGGAAACAATGAATGAAATATCTCTGGATAATATAAGACATTAGGTAAAGGACGGATTTGTATTGGAAGCCATATAGAATATAACTGAGACATTTTCCCAGAACACAGACACAAAATATTAAATAGATATTCATTTCATGAATGTAAATAAATAAGGCGTGTGGTACTAAACAAATGTAGATCAATACTGAACTTTTTGATTAATCTAAATATTCTTCTGTTTTGCTTAATATCTTTTAAGTAGAATGGATTAGAGAAAAGATACAGACCCAGAATAATAATACTCAGAGGAATACTGCTTAAAACTGGATTAAATTTATATTTACTCAACAGAAAATTGCACATGTACTTATGCATGCAGTGTCTTCCATCATCCTTACTTCATATCCCCATTATCAATTTTGCCAGATGTGGCTCATAACAAGAACAAGCGAATATCTTGAAGACCCATGAATAGCTTATTTGAATGGAAATGTCATCTTGTTTGGTTCAATTAAATTTGTTCTTTGGTCAGTTCATAGAAATTCTTTCTCTTATTGATACTACCCATCTTTGCCTTGAAGGAGAAGTACAAATATCCACAGTGTAGATGTAACCGTCAAATAACTTTTCAGTGTTTCCAACTGTCTGAAAATACCTATGGTGGAAAGTAGTCTAAGTGAAGCCTCTCAGTGTGGGATATTTATGGCACTGTAACCATTACTGGCATTTGGACTTCATTCCCTTGTACCTTTTATCATTCTTTAGTGCAACGATGGTTCAGATTTTGTGTTCTCTCCTACAACCAGTACTTCCTTCTCCTCCACAAAAATGTTATCTGCCAGTCCAAGTGAACACCGCCATGCTGCTGGGAAACCTGAGAATGTATGTTCTTACACACCATCCCAAAATTGAAGACCAGCAAACTGTTTTACATTTTTGTGAGGATACCTTGGAGGTATAACCAACTGACATAGAGATCAACTGAACATAGTGAGACAGGGTTCTTCCGAAAATGTTTAGGATGTCACATCATTCCTCCCCCCCCCCCACTTTGCTTCCCCCCCCCCCCCCACTTTGCTTCTTTATTTTCCTATGAGGTTTTTTTGCCAACACTTCCTGAGGACACTTTTCACAGAAACATTCAATTTTGCAGTTCGTCTCCAAAAAATCCAGTCTAAACAAGTTGACTGAAACAGTCGTGTGCCTCGGGGACTGCCCTCCTGAAATTCTTGGTCATGTTATATTTGATTTGACTTTCATTAGTGAGGTCCAAAGGGAGGATGGAGCAAATGGCAGGGAGCTTGGAGACTTGGCTTGCACAAAATCCTGCATCGTGTTGCTTCCTACCTATAGGGCAGGCAGGTTCTCAGCTCTCACCTTTGAACACAGACACAGTCTCTTAGTCCTTGGCAGTGCGTTCTGCCAGGTTGCATGATGTTGCAGATATCCGTGAGTTTTGGTACTCACCTTAGGGGCATATCATGCCTAAGCAAGTGCAACATTAAAAAGAGAAGAGAGGTAATGATGACATCTTCAGATGAAGCCCACAATAGCAAACAATATGCACTGTTCTGTTCTTTGAAGGAGGCCTCACATATTCACCTACAGTGGGTCTCCACAGATTTTGTAGAAGCACCCAGTCATCTTATTTTCTTCTTTATATTTTTTAATTTTTTGTTTTGGGGTCATACCTAGTGGTTTTCAGGGTTCAAACCTGGCTCTACTCTCACGGATCAATCCTGGCAGTGCTTAGGAAACATATGGGGTATGAGAGATTGAACCTACATGAACCATGTGCAAGCTAAGTGTCTGCCTGCTAAAGTATCTAACGCAAGTGCCTACTTGCTAAACTATCTTTCTCTCCCCATTTTTTGGTAATGATCTTAACAAAGACAAAGCTTTTGGTGAAAAATATTAATGGTCTTATTAATAGTTAAGGTAAGAAAAAATTTTGTTTTGAGTTGATGTGGTAGAATTGTTAAATATGCTTCTAAACTTCAATATCTCCTCCTCTGAAACGTATACGTACTTTGCTATAATTACAGCAGGTAGGGCATTTGCCTTGCATGCAGCCAACAAGGCAGAGCCGTGTTCGATTCCTCCGCGCCACTCGGAGAGCCCAGCAAGCTACCTAGAGTATCTCGCCCACACGGCAAAACCTGGCAAGCTACCCGTGAAGTATTTGATATGCCAAACACAGTAACAAGTCTCACAAAGTTACTGGGCCCACTAGAGCAAATCGATGAACAACGGGATGACAGTGACAGTGCCTATTTACTGATCAGGTTGGATTATTTTTTCCAGTATGCCTTTTATCTGAGTGTGGTCTTGTGATAAAGTTCTGGTTAATGCTATATAAACATGTAAGCATATGGTATTTCATGAAATCAGCCTAGAAACACATGAAGGAAAAGAAATCAATTGTCTTAGGTGCGCCTGAGCCATTAAATAGTGATAGAGGATCATGAAGTAGCTTTAATAGGAGAAATAATCAGTTATAATTGTGTTGTAAAAGGTAAAGCTTGGTACTTTGATAAGAATGCTATATGTATTTCTGGATTATGCACATTTAAATTCCATTTAGTTAAGAGGGCATCATACATTGCGACCTTAAAGTCAGAATACTTGAGGTCTGAGCAAAAGTACAGTCGGTGACATGCTTACTGTGCACATGGGTCTTCTTCCTAGCACATAATATAGACTCCTGAGGCCACTACAAGTGATCAGTGTAAAACCAAGAAGGAATAAGAACTGACCATCACTAGATATGCCCCACCCAAAAAAGAATGAAATAGATGTGAAAACTAAAGTCAGAGTTCTCTCTTTCTCTCTCTCTCTCTCTCTCTCTCTCTCTCTCTCTCTCTTTCTCTCTCATAGAGGTTGGAGGAAATTGGACACTCTGGTGATGTATATGATTTAAAACTTTATACGCAAGAAACCATATAATTAACAATACTTAAATCACTGTTTTCAAAGGTAAATATATACAATATATAATTCTGTACTAAACCTATAATTTTATGGCATACCCAGTGGTGTCAGACTTCATACTATACATAGATGATTTTGCACCTGAATATAAATGGACAGTCATGGAAAATAAATTTATTTCATCAAAGCCTGAGGGTTTATTTTCATTAAAAATTGCTATTCACATGCTTGTAGGTTTATATACCAGGAATGAATGAGATTGTACAGACTCTACGTTCTCTTTCTGACTCATTGTGATGATATTGGCACCCTCTGGTTCCGTCCATGTTGAAGAAAAGGGCACATTTTCATAATTTCTGACAGTTGAGAGGTAAACGTACTGCATTGATATACGTTTTCACATTCTCTTTTTCTGCTCATCTGCTTTTGAATACTACGTTGTATTCAGATTGTGGTCAAAAAAAAAATGCACCACAATGAACATAGGTATGCATATCTCATTTCAAATTGTGTTTTTGTACTTTTTTGGAAAGAGATATGAGTGTAATCACTGAATCATATGGCAGATCTTTTTGAGAAATCTCCATGGCCTTTTCAGGAAGGCTGAACCAGTATTTTTTCACTTCAAAAAGAGAACGTTGGGGCCAGAGAAATGGTAGAGGGGGTAAGGTACTAGCCTTGCCAACAACTTATACCAATGCAAGCCCCTGCACAATCTACGTCCTCCCTCAAACCCCCAACCCAAGCCTCACCAGGATTGACTCCTGAGCACATAACCAGTAGTATGGCCTGAGCACCACGAGAGTTCTCCATCCCTAACAGCAAACAACAAGAGAAAATGAAGGATTGGGGGTTTTCTTTTTTCTTTATTCTTTTTGCTTCTACAACTCCATCAGCACTTGGTGCTTTCATATGTTCTATCCTCCCTGGTGTAATGTGATATTTTTGTCATTTTTATTTACGTTCCCTAGATAATTCCTGATGATAATTAACACTTCATTTTATGTTCCTATTGGTCATTTCTATATCTTTTATGGAAAAATATTTGCCCAACTCTCTCCCCTCTGTTTGGATGAGGTTATTTGTTTTTGTTTATTTGTTTGGTTTGGTTTTGGGGTCACACCCGGCGATGCACAGGGGTTTCTTCTGGCTTTGCACTCAGGAATCACTCATTTTTCCCCCCACATTGCTTCTTTATTTTCCTATGAGGTATTTTTGCCAACACTTCCTGAGGACACTTTTCACAGAAACATTCAATTTTGCAGTTCGTCTCCAACAAATCCAGTCTAAACAAGTTGACTGAAACAGTCGTGTGCCTCTGGGACTGCCCTCCTGAAATTCTTGGTCATGCTATCTTTGGTTTGACTTTCATTAGTGAGGTCCAAAGGGAGGATGGAGCAAATGGCAGGGAGCTTGGAGACTTGGCTTGCACAAAATCCTGCATCGTGTTGCTTCCTACCTATAGGGCAGGCAGGTTCTCAGCTCTCACCTTTGAACACAGACACAGTCTCTTAGTCCTTGGCAGTGCGTTCTGCCAGGTTGCATGACGTTGCAGATATCCGTGAGTTTTGGTACTCACCTTAGGGGCATATCATGCCTAAGGAAGTGCAACATTAAAAAGAGAAGAGAGGTAATGATGACATCTTCAGATAAAACCCATAATATCAAACAATATGCACTGTTCTGTTCTTTGAAGGAAGCCTCACATATTCACCTACTCTGGATCTCCACAGCTTTGGTAGAAGCACCCAGTTATCTTATTTTCTTCTTTATATTTTTTAATTTTTTGTTTTGGGGTCACACCTGGCGATGCACAGGGGTTTCTTCTGGCTTTTCACTCAGGAATCACTACTGGCGGTGCTCAGGGGGCCATATGGCATGTTGGGAATCAAACATGGGTCGGACACGTGCAAGGCAAACAACCTACCCACTGTGCTATCACTCCAGCCCCTGAGGTTATTTGTTTTATTGCTGAATTTGTGAGTTCTTTATAGTAGTAATTTAGATGCTAGTTCTATGTCAGATGTGTGATGTGTGAATTTTTTTTCTATTTAGCAGAACATGTTTTTGTTTACTGATAGTTTCTTTCTCAGTGCATACGCATTGTAGTTTGATGAATTCTGCTTATTTTTTTCTCCTCTACAGGGCAAGGCTCAGGAACTGGTGCGGGAGTATAGTAGGTAAGGTGCTTGTCTTAGAGGTGGACAACCCGGGTTCAATCTCTAGCATCATTATTCGTAAGTTCTTGCAAACTATGGTTTTAAAGAAAACAATTTAATTCGGATTTTATTATATATTAATGTCAATAAAACATAATTTTCTCTGTCAGCCTTCCTCTAGGCATTGGAATATCACCAACCATCTGAAGAAATACCAGAACACTTTTCAATGTAATGAATGCTAAGTTGTTTATTTTTCTCTGTTTTCTTTGTCAGTAGAGCTGAATCATTGGGAACTTCTGAAATCAATATCATGAAGGCATGCTTATACATCTTTTTCTCCATTTTATGGTTTCAGTTCTAATATCACGGTCTAGCCTATTCTAAGTTAATTTTCTTACATAGTGTAAGATTCTATTCCAACCTAAATATGTTTTTATGCTTGACTCGGGCTGGAGCGATAGCACAGCGGTAGGGCGTTTGCCTTGCACGCAGCCAACATGGCGGACCCAAGTTCAATTCCTGCACCCCTCTCGGAGAGCCCGGTAAGCTACCGAGAGTATCTTGCCCGCACTGCAGAGCCTGGAAAGCTACCTGTGATGTATTCAATATGCCAAACAAAGTATCAACAAAGTCTCCAATGGAGACGTTACTGGGCCCACTGGAGCAAATCGTTGAACAAAGGTAGGACAGTGTCAGTGTCAGTGTCAATTTCATTTAATCGTGAAGAGTTGTGACAAATGGAACAAATTTAGCCCTTTTACAATGTGGCAAAAATGATTACGGGGACAGAGAGAGAATTAGTGGACAGGCACTTGCCTTGCAAATACACAACCAGGGTTCCATCCCTGGCACCACATATGAACTCCAAAGCCCAATAGGACTGATTCCTGAGCACAAAGCCAAGAGTAACCCCTGCACATAGAAGGGGAGGGTATTAGACAAACTACAAAACTAGAAATGCAACAAACAAAATTGATAACGCATCTTGGTTTATTAGCACACCCATCATCCAATATGTACAACTGGGTGTCTGCACTGAGAACTTTTAAAACCTATTTCTCTTAGTAACACTAAGTACACAACATATTACTATCAGCTATAATCACTACTTGGCCCATGCTTTTGAAGTTTTATATATTAATCGAGGTGGAAAATGCCTTAAATCCTAGGCTTGCTTCCAGATGGGGATAGACTCTTGGAAGCTATCTCAAACAATACTGATCCATTTGCTTGAATAAATTACTCTTTGAGAAAAGACAACTTCAGTAGTAAAATTCAAAAAAATTCCAATAAATAATTGCAAAAATAGTAATAATGATTATGATAATAATCATAATCATAATAATTAGCCAGTCATAGATTCAGACAGGTGCATTGGGGAGCAAGGGAATATGAACAAAAACTAGAGAAGTGGAAAGGCAAGAAAATACATAAGATATTAGACTTCAAAGAAACTTGTTAGAAAACACTTCTTTCCCACTGAGTTTAAAAAAAATAAAAACAAGATATAAATAACAGCATTTAGGAAAAAATGAGAAATACCCTAGCATTTAGAAGAATAACTACTTATAATTCTTACAAATGAATACCTCAGTGAATAAAAACTGACTTAAAGTCAGAATAGACATGACTATATATGCCCATTATATAGAAATGTTTTGACATATCTGGAAGTAAGGAATTCTGTGTTGATGTTCCCAAACCACATATACATTCCCACCTATTTTTTGAAACACCAAAATTTGCTGTTTATTATTTGTCTTACATTTTTTCAGTCACCAACATTGTTATTATTATTTTAATACGTTACACAAATAAAAAGTCAAAGTACATTAAGACTAGTGTAATGAACCTCTGGGCAGCCAGAATCCAGCATTTGTGGCACAGTCCTGCAACCTGGTAAAAACAATGTTTAAGAATTCAACAATCAAGAGACTTCACATGAATTTTGATGAGCCAAGCCCTCTTGTGGGGTTCATAGGTTGCAAAAAATACCATCAATTTTAGGGTCATTTACTTCAGTTAATTACAAAGAGGCAAATAAGCATGGCAAAGTTTACATAGAATCAAGGCTTCACCTGCCTCCCCACTTTCCCAACAACCTGTCTGAGGAGAGGAACCACTTCCAGAACCAGCTACAGTCCAGTACTGCAGTAGTGCAGGGGGAGTTGGATATCTCTTAGGGTCCAATGTAGCTGGATAGCTGGTGAGTGGCTACAACCGTCCTTAAGCCTACCCACAAGTACACAATGTACAGTCACCGATTTCCTACTTCTTGCTGTATCATAGGGCTGAAACAGTCCTCTTTCCTTTGATGTGTTTTGCTTAATGTTCAAACCCAACCGTGCTCAGGTGCTTCTCCAGGCAGGGTGCTCAGGAGTTGCTCCTGGGATGCTTCAGGTACCAAGGGGTCGAGGGATCAAATCCAGGCCTTCAGTAGGCAAAGCTTGTACTCACATCCTTGGAGCGATGCTGGCCCCATGTTTTTGGTAGGGCCCACGTAAGCCCACCTAGCTGGAATGACTACCATCTTCAGCAGTTGGTGGACCGATAGCGGAGAGAAGGAAATCACTGAATTAACAGACCCAGAAAGGCAGTCAATCAGAACCACAACGTCCCTAATTTCCCCAAGTCCAACCAAGCAGAGAATAGGTCTGTTGACAGTTGGGGTTCAGGGTATAAAAGGGGCTCAAAGATGTAGGGTTTCATTCTCTCTCTGGGGAGAAGACCCTGATTGATTGATCGATCAGTACCTCGACGCTATACTTGGAACGAAATAAAGCTCTGTTGAACTTTCCCATTTGTCCTGCACCCGTTCGTGATATCACAGACCCTAACAGTTTGAATGTCCACATGCTGCTGCTCTTGAAAACAATCATGCAATTAGAAGAACCACTGGTTGCCCACAGAGGGAGAGACAGGACTGATATTTCAGATTCAGAAGACTGCGAAGCTCTTATCAGTAAGTGTTCTTTATAGGGGTTTATCTCTTCAGCAGAGATTAGAATGAAAATGCTAGAAACACATATTCAGAGGGCAGAAATATAGTATAGTGCTTAAGGTTAGGAATCTCTGACATGATTTCTGGGATTGAGAAAGTAGTGCACTAAACTATGTCAAGGCAGGAAGGGTCAGGGCATAAAATCATGCACTTTATCTCTGAGGACACTCCATTCCCACTCGTTGTCTTGCCATTCAGAGTCATTTTGGGGAATGGGGAGTTCTGGGGCTCCTGGGGTGGGGGTGGGGAGCTGCCCTCAGGCCCAACTGCTGCATGAGCAGGAGTGGCTGCAGTCTCCATTGTGATGTCTGTGTTCTCTGCACAGGGTTGTGGGACATGGAATTCTCACTGGCCAATGGGGTTGCAGAACCTGGACCACACCCATGAAGCCCTCTATAAAAGCGCGACCTCAGCCTCTTGTGGCAACCTCTCTCAGCACTTTGATGAGAAATCCTCAAGGAAGTAACGAGATGAGGCCCCAACCCCCATTACCAATGGACACCCATCTGAATAAAGATATAAAATTAAAATTGGATAAAGCTAGAGAAATGGTAAGGAAAAAGTGCTGGGATCTGGTTCCCGTGGCTTGCCCAAGGCCCATGATGACCCATCAGTGGTCAGTGTGTGGCCACTGGCTGATAAACCCCTGGGCCCTTTCCAGACGAAACAAGTCTTTAGCCAGTTTCACCCAGCAGCTGCTGCCCTCCTGGGACTCCTGGGGACTCTAGTCCAGTAACCCCTCGGGCTCCCCTTCTCGAGACAAACACCATCCTCCTGCCCATGGGTTCCTCCCATGGAGATGAGTATAAGAGAACTTTTGTCAGTGAGATGGGAACAAGCAGGCTCAAGCAGGTGTTGCTTTGCTTTTCTGCAGCTCAAAAAGTTCGAAGTGGAGAATGATTTAGTCCCTGGCAAGAGAAGAAAAAACAACTGCGGAGACAGTGGCAGGAACACCGCCACCTCCAGGCCCTGCCAACTGCCGAATGGGGTGAGTCTTGCCCTGCAGGACATCCCAAGGAGATAGGTGCTCAAAGGGTGTTGCAGAGATGTTTAGGAATGTGGAAGGAGGGGGTACCCACAGAAAATCTGTTGCTGCTTCCCCACATGCTCGTGCTCTGCTTGGCCTGACATGGGGGGCAATCCCAAAGCCCTGAACTGGAGTGTTTCACTTGAATGGGCAAGTTTGGCCTTTGAGATTGAGTTAGGACACGAGGGGAAGGGAGGGGGAAAGGCGGGAAGAAGTGTTTCTCAGGTATCAGCATGCTGGGCAGCCGAAGAAAAAAGGGTTCTTGTGTCTCTTCTCTGCCACAAACCACGATCATTTATCTGTAACCCCCTTTGTTTAAGCGAGCCCCTTCATCAGAAATCTGGTTCTAGTTCTTACAATGGAGAAGCTTAGGTGGATGGATGCAGCCCTTCGGCCGCCTACCCCATCCTCATGGGCCTGATGAAAGGGATTCACGGTGAAAAAAAAGCCTTGCAATGGGACAGGCTAATCCTCCAGGTAGGGAAATGTGTGGTACTGGCCAATGGCCCTATTTGTTATGGCCGCTTGGTTCTCTCCTGCCACATTGCAAGGGGACCTGCCACCCCTGGACACCTGGTCTCGGTTTGTCTCCCTATTTTCCCTGGCCCTTGTCCGCTCTGTACTCTTTGCTCCCTTTAGACTAAGGACTGGGGTGAAGTGTGACCTTTACTGCTGCAATGGAGAATACTGTCCCATGGGAAAAGTGGCATGCCAGGTGCCATGTCCCCTGACAGATCTGCACGAGGTGCTGGCTGCATTCCCACTGTCGGGGTGTCTCTTGTTCCCCCCTTGGCCCGTTCTGGATGTTTTCTCTACTGCTTGATTGACTGGGATGTTCTGGAATTTGTTTCCCTCTTCCATCTTCATCAGGAGGCAGGGAACAGGAATGAAAGCACAGAGCCCTACTTGGATGATGGGGGTAGAGGTGGGCAGGAGGTTTTCAGGTAAGGGGCTGGGGTGGCGCTGACTGACCGACTCACTTGGGTCTTCCAGAGTGGAGAATACGTTAAGGACCCGGAGAGAGAAAAATTGGAATTTCTGGAGCAAACGTTAGCAGATATCACCGATAAGGTAAGCTCTGCTCCTGCTGGGATGCGGCTCCTGCCTGAAAGGGGGAGGAGTTTCTGGGAGCCAGGGTAAGAGAGAACCAAGGCAGTTCCCATGAGGGAAAGGGGGAAGGGCAGTGGGAAGGCCTCTATGTCAATTAGGGCCTGGCCTGGAAATTATAATCAAGGCTGAAGTATGTATCAAGAGAGAGTCCAAACAATGGGGGATGGAGGGGTGAGGGAGGAGGGGCACAAAGCAGGGATTGAGCCCTGGACTGACGCCTAAACTTCACCACACAATAGCAAGATTCAGAAGCTTAAGGCCAGGTACAAAGATTCCTGTGAGGTTGGAGGAGGGAAGGAGGCAAGGGACTGAGTGGTGTTGGTAGTGGTGTGCGTGTGCGTGTGTGTGTGTGTGTGTGTGTGTGTGTGTGTGTGTGTGTGTGTGGAGGGGGATCTCTTAAGTCCTGAGAGTAAGAACATCAGGACCTGTGCGGGGAACAGACTGTCCCAAATGCTCTTTCCTTGGGCCTGGGAGTCTGTGTGTGACAGTCACCTGTTCTTGCTGCCCCTGCTGGCCATCCTTAATCCCAGCTTCATGCCCGCAGGTGAGGAAGAGCAACCAGGAACTCTGGACACTCTTCATCCTACAAGATTGTTACCTTCAAGATCTACAAGAGTGCTCTGCTAATCTGCACAGACAACTGGCTACATGCCAAGACTCAGCCATCAAAAAGGAGCGGCAGCTCCTGGAGCAATTAGACCAAGAGAAAAGAAACCATGAGTCTGAAATTAAAGAACTTCAAGTGAGAGAGGGGCCCTGTACAGTTGAGCAGGAAGACCTGAAGCAGGCTTCCTTCCTCACTCCCTCACCACCTTCCTCCCTCTCCTTTAGAAACTCGTGAAAACCAGCAAAAATGAAACACTGCACCTGAAGGCTCAGCTCAAAGTTCTCAGCATTAATGCAAATAGTAAGTGACAGGAACCGCAGGAGGGAGAAGCTAGCTTTGGGGGAGGTGGCAGCAGGGTGAGGGTAGGGCTACACAGGGAGGCAGAAACAAGCCAGATCTGCCCTAGGTGGCTCCACTGTCTTTGGCTCTTGGTGACCCTGGGGATCCTCCCACAGGAAATGGAGCTGAGCAGGAGCAAAAGGAGGAGAAAGTGGTGGAAGAAAAGCAGGAGGAGGACAATGAGAAGGACAAAAAGGAGGAGGAGGAGGAGGAGAAGAAGGAGGAGGTTAAGGAAGAGGAGGAGGTTGTAAAGGAGAAGGAGGAAGAGGAGGTGAAGGAGAATGTGGCAGTCCTACAAATTTCAGAACAAGACACTGATGTTCAGAATGAGCCTTTCACAGTGTTTACCACAACCTCAGTGAGACTGACTGCTGCCCTCAGGGGACCCTGGGAGAAATCCTCCTTAACTCTTGTTTTCCCTTCCAATTTCTCTCAACCCCCAACTTTCCCATGGCATATTCTGGGCCACCTCTTCTCAACACCTCCTTGAAAACCCATGTATGCTATTAGGGGCCAGGAAGGGACTGCCCTTCCCAAGGACACCCGACCAACACACCCCATTTGATCTTCCCCCAGCTGCAAGGTTCATGCATTCTACAAGAACAACCGGAAGAGGAGATTGAGGAGATCTTAAAGAACATGGAAGGGAAAGGAAAATCATCCCAGTCCCCACTGGACGAGAAGGCCACAGGCCATGAGACCGCTGACTATGTCATCATACAAATGGATTCTGTGGAAACAGAAAATAATTCAAGCTGGGGACTGAGGTCCTACCTCTCCTTTATCCCCTTTATTAAGCGGTCACATGGACCCACCATGTCAAAAATTGTAACAGTGTAATTCTGTTGTATTCTCCACCTCCCCACCACCCTCCTCCTCCCCACCCACAACACTTTTCCTAATCCCACAACACTTTTCCTAAATGTATGTTTAGAATAATAATAAAATATTTCTAAAAGTACTAAAAATTTTCTAATCTCTGGGCAAAATTAGCACATCAAAACCTGCATGCTGTCCTAAAGGATCACATGATGACACACCTGAGGTTTGGATATGAACAGAATTCTTAACATTTTTTTTTCTTTTTGGGAGACTGACACACATCTAAAATAACAAGAGAATACAACCAAAGCTGGCATGGATGTAGGGAGAAAGGGATTCTCATTCACTGCTTGTAGGAATGTCTAATGGTCCAGCCTGTTTGAAAAAAAACATATGGATGATCCTAAAAATATCTACAAATTGAGACTCCATTTGACTCAGCAAATCCAATTTTTGAAATACACCCTAAGATCTTGCCCAATAACAAAATGAGAAAAAGCATTTTCACCCCTCTGTTTCTTGCAGCGTTATCCAGAAAACAATTCTGGAAACAACCCAAGTGTCCAATAATGGATGACGGAAAAATGAAACTATGGTACAGATACAGAATGGAATATTACTTGGCCATAAATACATAAAGTAATGCAGTTTCCTGCACATGGAGGGAACTGTCAAGTTTCATGCTGAGTGAAGTTAATCAGAAAGAAAGGTACCGATACTGAACGATCTCTCTCATATGCAGAGTGCAATACAGAGAGTAAGGAAACATAATGGGGGAATAATGAATGTCAAAAATCATGAATGTCAATAATGAACGTCACTTCCAAAGGAAGTGGAAGCAAAGAACAGAATGGGTAGTCTAAGGAAACATAACAACTGAGGGGACTTGGAGATAGAACAAGGAGGGGACAAAAACTGCAATGGAGGGAAAATAAAATGAGAGGAGGAGGTGAAAAGGAGAAAGTGAAAAAGCATTATATATGATCAAAGTAAACTGAACTCCACAATAAATTCAGAGTCAACAGCAGGATTCAGGATTTGTCCTAGGGACACAGGAAAATTAAATAAAAACAAACTAATTGATGCAATATAGGAAGGCATGTAAAGATGTATCAAATGATGTTTTACACAATCCTAGGACATTGGATAAGATTTAGTAAACATTTACAATGAAAAGCCCATTAAGTTTGGGATTAAAGAAACATATCTCAGTAAAGTACATGTTGTATTTGAGAAACCCACAGTTAAATCATATTCAGTTGTGAAAATTGGAAGATTTTCCCCTATCATCATGTAAAAGAAGGGATGTTCATTCACACCACTATAATTCAACATAACTCTAGAAGTTAAAGTCAGATAAATTAAGTAGCAAAGAGAAATAAATTAGGCAATAAAGAAAAATTAAAATGACCAGTGCTTTCAAAGATTTATGTTTTAAAAACTTCTGAACATCCCCACTGAAAAGCTGATTTTAAATAAACCAATATAGTAAAGTCGCCTGCTATAAAATCAATATATTAAAATATCCTACATATTTATATGTAAGAAAAAATGAAAGAAATATTTTAAATAAATAATTTTATTTATAATTTATCTAAAAATTTATGAACCTAGAAATAAACTTAACAAAAGTGAGACACTTATACATCAAAAAATATGTCATTTGTAAAATAAAGATAATATGCAAGGAGAAAGAAAGACCATGAAAATGAATTTCAAGGCTTAACGTTAGGAAAATTACCATCTCATAAAAATTATCATATAAATTATTTATATATGTATGTGTACACACACACACACACACACACACACTTTAGCACTGTCCTCCCTTTTTTCATCGATTTTCTTGAGCGAACACCAGTAACGTTTTCATTGTAAGACTTGTTGCTACTGTTTTTGGCATTTCGAAAATGCCACAGGGCACAGGCAGCTTCTGAAGCTCTGCTGAGCAGGCAGGATACTCTGGGTAGCTTGCTGGGCTCTCCGAGAGGTACGGGGGAATAAAACCCGGGTCGGCTGCAAGCAAGGCAAGCGCCGTATCCGCTGTGCTAAGTGGAGTGCCAGCCCATATATGCACACATATATATTTTTAAAAAACTTGAAATTTTGAAAGCTTTGCATACAGGTGGCCCAACTTTGATTCCCAGTACCGCATTTGGTTCCCTGAGCACCAAGTCAGGAAGTGCCCCTGAGCAAAACTGGATGTACTTCCCAAGCATGACCCCTCCAGAACATAAACGGTATATTTCTGATTTCAAGTGATGAACATGGACCATGGAACCAAGAGCTGGTACAGAGGTTTAGATGTCTGCCTCAGATGTGGTTGACCTCAATCTGTTTGATGTCCAGAATCAAACCTGGTAAAATGAGCACCATCAGGAATGGCCCTGAGAAAAGAGCCAGGAGTAGCCCCAAAGCACCACTGGCTGTGTGACACGCCACCCCCCACCCCCAAATCATATAGTGTTACACACATAGATTTTGTTAGTTGATTTTCTGGGAACACACCGTACAGTGCTCAGCACTTACTCTCGTCTCTGCACTCAGGGATCACTCCAAGTGGGGATTAGGGGTCATATATGGTGCTAAGGATCAAACTCAGGTTTCCCACATACAAAGTAAGTGCCCTACTTACAGTACAGTCTCTCTGGGCCTAGAGGTTCATTAATTTTATTTAATTTTCTTATGGGAAATAATTCTCTAATATATAAACACATTTGAGAATAATTTGAGAATAATTCACGAAAGGGTTTTTTTTTTCAGTTATACAATGATCAAATACCCATCCCTCCACCAGTGCCCATTCTCCACCACCACCAGTCCCAGTATCCCTCCCACCCCCCTCCCCCCATCCCACCCTACCTCTGTGGCAGGGCATTCCCTTTTGTTATCTCTCTCCTTTTGGGACATTGACATTGACATTGAGTGGGAATCTTGTTCAGACTATAGTCTACTCTCATCACACATCTCCTGTCCTGAGAGGAACCTCCCAACACCCTTTATTTGGTGCTCCCTTCTCTATCTGAGCTTCCTTTTCCCCTAGCATGTGTGGTTGTCCTCAAAACCATGGAGTAATCCGCCTGGTCCTTATCTTGGCTATTCTTGGGTGTTAGTCTCCTATTTTGTTAATTTATGTCATCCAGATGAATGCAATCTTTCTATGTCTATCCCTCTCTTTCTGACTCATTTCACTTAGCATGATACTTTCCATGTAGTACCACTTGTATGTAAATTTTATGACTTCCTCCTTTCTGACACTACATAGTATTTCATTGTGTAGGTATACCAAAGCTTCTTTAACCAGTCATCTGTTCTCAGGCACTCAGTTTTTTTCCAGATTCTAGCTATTGTAAACAGTGCTGCAATGAATAGACAACTGCAGATGTCTCTTCGACTATACTTTTTTGCCTCTCTGGGGTATATTCCCAGGAGTGGAATTGCTGGGTCAAATGTGAACTCAATTTCCAGTTTTTTGAGAATCGTCCATACTGTTTTCCAGAAGGGCTGAAACAGTCGGCAGTTCCACCAGCAATGAAGGAGGGTCCCTCTCTTGCCATATCTGCGCCAGCACCGGTTGCTTTTGTTCTTTTGCATGTGGGCCAGTCTCTGTGGTGTGAAATGATATATCATTGTTGTTTTGATCTGCATCTCCCTGATGATTAATGATGTAGAGCATTTTTTCATTTGTCTTTTAGCCATTCGAATTTCATCTTTGATGAAGTTTCTGTTCATTTCGTTGCCCAAATTGCTGATAGGGTTGGATGTTTTCTTCTTGTGGAGTTCAACCAGTTCTTTGTATATCCTTGATATCAGCCCCTTGTTGGATGTGTATTTGGCGAATATCCTTTCCCATTCTGTCGGCTGTCTTTGTATTTTGGTCATTGTTTCTTTTGAGGTGCAGAAACTTCTTAGTTTAATATAGTCCCATTTGTCTATCTCTGTTTTCACTTGCTTAGCCAGTGGCATGACATCTTTGAAGATACCCTTAGCTTCAATATCATGGAGGGTGTTGCTGACTTTGTATTCAATGTACCTTATGGATTCCAATCTGATGTTGAGGTCTTTAATCTATTTTGATCTTACTTTTGTACATGATGTTAGGCAGAGATCTGAGCCCATTTTTTGCATGTAGCTGTTCAGTTTTGCCAGCACCATTTGTTAAAAAGGCTTTCCTTACTCCACTTCACATTTTTTGCTTCTTTATCAAAGATTATGTGATCATATGATTGAGGGGAGTGTCAGTGTATTCAACTCTGTTCCATTGGTCTGCTGTTCTGCCTTTCTTCCAGTACCATGCTGTTTTAATTAGTACTGCTTTGTAGTAGAGCTTGATGTTAGGGAGGTTGATTCCTCCCACTTTCTTTTTCCCAAGAATTGCTTTAGCTATTCGTGGGGGCTTATTGTTCCATATAAATTTCAGGAGTGTTTGCTCCATTTCTTTGAAGAATGTCATGGATATCCTTATAGGGATTGCATTGAATTTATACAATGCTTTCGGTAGTATTACCATTTTGACAATGTTAAGTCTCCCGACCCATGAGCAGGGGCTATCTTTCCATTTCCTCATGTCCTCTTTTATTTCCTGAAGTAGTATTTTGTAGTTTTCTTTGTACAGGTCCTTTACTTCCTTAGTTAAGCCGATTCCTAGGTACTTGATTTTCTGAGGCACAATTGTGAACGGGATTGTTTTTTAATGTAGCTTTCTTCTCTCTCACTGTTTGCATACAGGAAAGCCATGGACGTTTGGGTATTGATTTTATAGCCTGCAACTTTACATTACTATATAAGAATAACAAGCAATATGAACTAAATTTGTGTCTCTTGGTGCTGGAGCAAGAGCACAGTGGATAAGACATTTGCCTTGCACGAAGCCAACCAGGGTTCGATTCCCAGCATCCGATATGGTCCCCCTGCCCCGCCCCCCACCCCAACCCCCCCCCAGCACTAACAGAAGTAACTCCTGAGTGCAAAGTCAGGAGTAACCCTTGTGCCTCACTGGGTGTGATCAAAAAAGCAAAAATAAATAAATATATATAAATAAAGCGGTAGGGCATTTGCCTTGCAAGCAGTCAGCCCAGCCGAGCCAGGTTCAATTCCTCTGCCCCTCTTGAAGAGCCCAGCAAGCTACCCAGAGTATCGCGCCTGCATGTCAGAGCCTGGCAAGCTCCCCATGCCGTAATGGATATGCCAAACCCAGTAACAACAAAGTCTCACAATGCAGACGTTACTGGGCCTGCTCAAGCAAATCAGTGAACAATGGGAGGACAATGCAGTGCAGTGCAGTATGAATAAATAAATTTTGTGCCTCTTAAGAGGACAGGCTTAGGGCAATGTAGATGGGAAATTGGGTATGTTGGTGGAGGGAAGACCACACTGGTGATAGGATTTGTGTTGGAACATTAAATGGGTGAAACAACTGTATTCTTAAGAACTTTGTAAATCATGGTGTTTAAGGTTTTATTTATTTAGTTACTTACTTACTTATTTTTTAAAGACACACGGTGGGGAGGTAGGCAGACTAACACAGAAGGGGAATTCTAACACCTGCTCCAGTGTGAGTAAATCTTGAAGACAATACAAACTGATCACAAACAACTATAAATAAATAGGATTCCACTGTTGAAGAAAAACTAATGACTTTTTGTTAGGCAGAGGTAAATTCTCCCAAAGGTTGTCTTCTTTCAAAGAAAGAGAAGTTTTTCTTTGAGAATTGAAGTGTAGAAATAACCCCCACCACTTTACAATTCCAAGGTCTTCTGGAAAACAGGTCATTTTAACAATGGGCTTTGGAGCCTGGCATTCTTTTACATATGTTATGATTGTTAAATATTCCTACTTCAGACCTCCCAAAGTGGAAGTACTGTCTTTGATCAGCCCGAACGTTGGAACTTTCCAAGAGCTTGCTTTAAAAGAGAAATGTGTTGTTTTGCCCTGATTTACTTCAAATGTAACCACCTTCCCTACTAAATCCAAAAGTATATACGCTAAAGGTCTGTTTTTAATCTGAAAAAGAAGCTGCAGAATGCATGAACTTCTCCCACAGGGTAGCCCTAAAACTCTGAAATAAAGCTTATTCTTCTATCCAAGGTAGAAAAATTATTTATTTTAGTCAACACCATTTATATGAGTTACCTATAGTGGTGCGAGACAGCAAAGGTAATAAGATGGGAGATGGGTGAAATGGGGAGTTACTGCTCCTCAGTTCAGAATCTGTTTTGGAAGATGAAAAAGTTCTAGAGAAAGATACTGGTGATGACTGCACAATGGTGTGAATGTCCTCGTGGCCACTGAACTGCTGAAACAGGGCAATACACAAGTACTAGAACCCCTATCTGGGATGTGCAAGGCCCTGAATATGATCCTGATGCATCACACAGCCCAGCCTGTTTCCCATCAGCACTGCTCAACCTGAGTAGCAAGCTGTCAGGCCCTCACTGCCATGCAAACCATAGGAATAATTCCCCAAGAGCAGCGCCTATGGGAGAGGGTCTAGAAAAAAAGGAAAGAAGAAGGAAGAACAGAGAGAGGGAAGGAGGGAGGCAGAGAGGGAGGGAGGGAGGGAGGGAGGGAGGGAGGGAGGGAGGGAGGGAAGAAAAGAGGGAAGAAAGAAGGGAGGGGGGAGGGAGAGAGGTCATAATGCTGATACCAGGAGTTAATTTCACTCTGAAGACTCCTGGTTCATGTTTCAATTATCAAATTCAAATACAAAATCAGCAAGTACTAAGAGACAGGCAACTCATTTGCCTCTGTGCAGAGAGTTCTGATGGATGATGACAGGTGAGCTCTCACCTTGAAGTTAATGCCAGTTATAAAGCTCAGGGCTACACACAGGCTGGTTGTACTGTACCCGCATCTCTGGGGCCATGAGCACCTTGTTTAGAGGAGTTCTCTGTCCATCAATCTCTCACCTGTGACTGTCAAGCTATCTGGTGCTTAATAAGGTATTTATCTACTGTTGTTTTCTTCTGCTACTGGTAAAACTATTTTTTATCTCTGTTCTGCTTAAAGTATAGCTTTGACCTGTTATATAAAAATAGAGCTAATTGTGAGAAAAGGTGAAATCATGAAATTTGCGTATAAGTGGATAGACATGGAGAGCATCATGCTAAGTGAAATTAGTCAGAAAGAGAGGGACAGACATAGAATGAGTGCACTCATTTGTGGAATATAAAGTAACCTAATTTGAGACTAACACCTAAGGACAGTAGAGATAAGGTGCCAGGAGGATCACTACACAGTTTGGAGGGTGGCCTCACGTGCTGGAGAAATAGGCAGTTGGGATGAGGAAGGGACCACTAAGTAAATGATGGTTGGAGGGAATACTTGGGATGGGAGATGCGTGCTGAAAGTAGATTAAGGACCAAACATGATGGCCTCTTGGTATCTGTATTGACCAAAAGTAAAGGGAAAGAAGGAATGTACTTGCAACAGGAAGGGGGTGGGATGGGGTGGGGGAGGCGGTAGAGATACTGGGGACATTGGTGGTGGAAATGTGCACAGGTAGAGGGATGGGTGCCTGATCATTGTATGACTGAAATGTAATCAAGAAAGTCTGTAACTGTATCTCATGATGATTCAATAAAAAAAATAATAAATAGAGCTAATAAATACTGTTTACTCCCTGATAAGGGAAACCCTCAGTCAGATAGCACAGAAAGTCTCGTGCTTTTTTATAATAGGTATCAACTGACTTTATTATTTAAGGAGGTCTCTTGAAAAAGTCAACTATTTAACTTTCCTCTAGTCTTTATACATAAAACAAATTGCATTCTTTTAATTTCACACATTTATAAACCATCTATGACTCGGCTCAGACAGCTTTATGGACAACTCTTTACAACCTTCAAACAAGAGAAACAAGTTAAGCTAAGTAAACTCTTCTGCTGCACAGAAATAATGCAAGCAATCCTAATTAATTTAAGAAAATAACCCTAAAGTCAAAGTGACGAAATTAGTTTATAGTAGAAATAATTAGACCTACCTCAATTATACTGATCCAAAATTTTTAAATAAATTTATAACAAAAGTCTAAGGTGTTATAAATGATCTCTAAAAATATATTTGATTGTCACTTCAAAAAATATAAAAGAATCAAACCATCATCTCAATAGATTTGTTAAAATTTGGTGCATGTTCTTTTTTATTTTTAAGAGATTCCTTTTGGAGCAAGAGAAATAGCTCAACCAACTGGAGGGCATTTACAAGAAGACCCGGGTTCAATGCTTTAGCTTTTCCTGATCCCCCCCAAACACCGGCAGGAGCAATCCCAGAGCACTGACACAGGAGTATCCTCTGGGTACTGCCAGGTGTGACTCCCAAATATTTTTTAACTAGATATTTTTAAAGATAACTTTCTCAAATAAGATTTTGAAAGTGTTTTCCCACATGAATTATGATTAAAGAATTATATCAGAAAAAATACTTCTTTGACATTGAGAATCAACCTATGTAATTCTTCACATTAAAATGTTTTTAAAGAAACCATATGACCATCTCAAAGAAAGAAAATTTTGCAAAATCCAAAATATATTCCTGATTACTTATTGTTTTGTTTTGCTTTCAGGTGGGTTCACACCAGTGATGCTCTGGGCTTACTCCTGTCTCTGCATCTCAAAGAAAGAAAATTTTGCAAAACCCAAAATATATTCTTGATTACTTATTGTTTGTTTTGCTTTCAGGGGAGTTCACACCAGTGATGCTCTGGGCTTACTCCTGTTTCTGCCCTCAGGAATCACCCCTACCCAGGTTCAGACGACCATTTGGGGTGTCAGGAATCTAACCCAGATCAGTCTCAGGTAAGGCAAGTACCCACTCGGCTCTTTGATTTTTGTTTTGTTGGTTGGTTTTGTTGGTTTGGAGCCCCACCCAGTGGTGCTCAGGGCTTACTTCTGGTTCTGCACTCAGGGATTGCTCCTGGCAATGCTGGAGGACCATGTGGGGTACCAGAGATTAAACCCAGGTCAACCCAGGTACAAGGAAGGGCCCTACCCACTATAGCACTGTAGCACTGTCCTCCCATTGTTCAGCGATTTGCTCTACAGGCACCGATAACATCTCCATGTTGTTACTGTGTTTGGCATATCGAATATGTCAAGGGTAGCTTGCCAGGTTCAGCCGTGCGGGCAAGATACTCTCGGTAGCTTGCCAGCCTCTCCGAGAGGGGCAGAGGAATCAAACTCGGGTCGGCCACGTGCAAGGCAAACACCTTACCGCTGTGCTATTGCTCCAGCCCACTGTACTATCTGATTTTTGTTAGTTTGTTCTGGGGTCATTCCCAATGGTACTTCGGACTCTGCACTCAGGATTTCTCCTTGGGGTGGGGGGTGGAGGGGGGGGGCATATGTTAGTGAGCCATATGGAGTGCCAGGATCAAACCTAACTCAGCTCATGAAAGACAAGCACCCTATCTGCTACACTATCTGTCCAGCCCTATTATCTGATTTTTTAAAAGAACAAAAAATATCTCTCAGCAAACAAGCAACTTCCTCAACCTTATGTAGAGTGGCTATAGAACTACTAACATTATACTGACAGATGAAAAACTGCATCTTTCCCTGACAAGATCAAGAACTTGGTTAGGATGCTTCTCTCTGCTTTCACTCCACATTGTACCAATGACTTGAGTCTAGGTGACAGGAAAAGAAATAAAGGTGTGCAGACTGGAAGAAAGTGCTAACTTGTTTTTATTTAGAGATGGTCTGATTAGCTAAATAAAAATACAATGCTTGGGCGTGGCCGAGGAAATGACTCCAGGCCAGATGCCAGTCTGGCTGCTGCTAGATCTCTGCTGCTTCAAGACCCCCTAAGCATCTCTGATCTTGGCCCTGGTGGCCTCCACCCAGCAGCTGAGGCTGAGAAGTGCTGCATCTCCCTACCAGTGAGACTGAGTAGTGGTTCCTTCCAAAAAGAACAGGCAAAAGGGGGAGGGATTTCAAAGAGAATCCTGCTCAGGACCTCAGCCCAGTAATGTCTAAGGAGACCTAAATGACTAAACTAACATAAATATCCTGAATTGAATCCTAGGTCAGAAAGAGGGTACTGGGGAAAAAAACAAGATTGAGAATGTAGGAGAAGTATATGGGATTTTAGTTGCCAGTCTATCTTGGTTCATTTAATGAGTCAATATGACAAAACACTTAAATTTTGTATTGCAAAACATTGCAAATATTTTCTAAATTATTATGTGGATACTGCTAAATATTTGCATACATAAGGTGTTGGTGTTAAGAGAGACTGGGTGTGAGATACGTGGCAAACCTCTCACATACCTAGTTTCACAACTTTTCTATACCTCTAAAAAAGTTTATATTATAAAGTGATAAATATATATATACATATATATATTTATATAGGAGCAAGGATGTAGCTCTATCAAAAAGTTCATGCTTTTTATGCAAGAGGAGTGGGCATGAATTCCAGCACCACAAAAAAGTAATAAAACGCCTGGGCTGAAGAGATAGTGCCGAGACTGAGATATTTTCACTGCATGTGATCAACCCAGGTTTCATCGCTAGCACCTAATAAGGTCCCCAGATCCCCACCGAAGTGATCCCTGAGCACAGAGTCAGGAGTAAAGTGATCCCCGAGCACTGCCAGGTGTGGCCCAAAGTACAAAAATAAAACATAAAGCTACTTTCTTGGAAAAATTTTATAAAGACAAGAAAATACCACGTTTACGGAACAGAAAATGTGGGTGGTCTCTTTGTTCATCCAAAGTTCCCAGGTAGGTTCTTTTTTTTTTCCTCTTGCAATATTTTTGTGGGTTGTTTTTTTTTTTTTAATTTTTATTAGTAATCACCATGAGATACAGTTGTAGACTTACAACTTTTTGTGCTTGGGTTTCAATTATACAATGATCAAATACCCATCCCTCCACCAGTGCCCATTTTCCACAACCACGGGTCCCAGTATCCCTCCCACCCCCCACCCCCCATCCCCCCCCACCCCCCCCCCCCCCCCCCCCCCCCCCCCCCCCGCTCAGGTAGGTTCTTAAATAAAGATGAATAATAAAGGTGCTCAGATTCAGGGTTAGAAATGAGGGAATGGGGTGTGGGGGGAAGGAAAACAGAAGAGAGACTCCTCAGGCAAGAAGCAATGTAGTACAGGACTTTCAAGTGTGGCTCAGTTGGTGGTGTTTTCATAGGAAAACTGGATTTTTGCATTTCTTTTTTGTTTGCCTTTCCTTTATTGTTTTGTTGTTGTTGAATCACCCTGAGATACACAGTTGCAAATGCTTATCAGGCTTCATTCAGACAATGTTCCATCACCCATCCCCCCACCAGTGTACATTTCCCAAGTTTTCCTGTTTCTTATCAAACAAAATCTCAGCACTTTCCTGTTTCACCAGAGGTCTTGCTAATTTAGGGCTCATTTGTGTTGTTAAGATAAATTAACATCTTTTATTCAGACTTAGGCTGGTGGGGACTGTCTCTTTAGTTCAGACAGTTTAGTTTATATATTTTACCATATGCCCAGGTATTGTTTCTTTTCTTGTCTTTCCAAGGTCTGGGTCAGAATTTATGGTCTTGGAAAATTATAAACTTCTCACTCTCAAAAGGAGTCCAGGAATTTGTGGGGATATTTAAAATGTAGAGTGAGGACAGCTAAAATGAAGACCTGGCAAGGGGAATCTGAGGTTTCCTCTTTCATTATTAAGATGTTGTTATTAAGACATCATTAAAATGACTATCAAAAGCTATCTCAATTCTAATAAGATTTGATCTACAAAAATTGTGAGACTGATTCTAAAATTCACTCTAACAGTCAGGGGACCTAGGGTAATCAAAACAACTTTGAAAAATAAGTGCAGAGATTGAGGAATCACCCTAAGTGATTTCAAAAGTTATTATCAAGACAATAGAATACTGTGTATTACTATACAAACATTTGGCTACATCTTGTAGCCAAATAAGTTACAAGAGACTATGAAGTGCACAAATCCTATCGTCCTGTTATATCTGGTTGTAGCAGACCACTGATGCTGTAACTTTTATAGGACAATAAGCTCCATGTCAGGAAGATTGTCTTACTTAATGGAGTGGAGGAATCTGAGACGGAGTCATCAACACTTTTATTGGCTCTTGTTAAATCTACAATACCCAGTTTGCATTCATACTAACCCTCATAACCAGTCTTTCATTGGTCTCCTTACAGAAAGAAATGTGCTCACACCCCTATACTGCTTTCTGGGTGCCCTTGAAGGAATGGGGTGTTCACTGACTAGGATTCTGTGTTCTCTTTTGATACTCCGTTTCAAGGGTTAGGAACTTGCATTTACAGCCCATACACTACTGCCATCTAGTGGGAACACTATGCAAGTAGCCAGAGCTCTGTTTTCATAGGCTTCATTCCAAATCCCTCCACAAACAGTTGGTCCACAACATAAATCAGATCTGGTAAGTATTGTAAACCATGGTGCCCACAATAATTTTTTTTAATCAGGTTTGACATGTGGGAGGGAAAGGGCCTGTGGAGAGAAGGCAGAGTCTATATTAAAGTGGAATCAAGAACTTAGATGCAATCAGGAAAAGAGCAACTCTTTAAAATAAGAAGAGTTCTGAGGAAGGGGGAACAAAGAGAGTTTGGGGAGTTTGGAGATGAGGAACTGTAAATAGTGGAGAGCAAGAGTAATAATTACAAAGCTGTCATTCTTCGTGAAAAAGACGGCATTCGAAAGTGGGCCTATTTCAGCTTCACAAATAAATCACAGAGAGATGACAAAACCTTAATGACTTTAAAGTGAGATACAACACTCCTCACTAACATTCTCCTAAGGAAACATTGTTTGATCATTCTCTTAGAAAATCATTGGTAGAAAGAAATATCAAATGAATGATTGAGGGCCTGCTATAGGGGCAGGCTTAAGGATGGTTGGAAAGATTGGAGACAATGGTGGAGGGAAGATGTAATGGTGGTGGGTTGGTGTTGGAATATTGAAAACCTCTGCCAAACCATATTGAACAAATCCGTAAACCACAGCAAAAAGGTAAAATGAATTAATTAAATGGCAAAAATATTATTTTTAATTAATAAAAAGAGAAATAAGAAGACCTTCTTGGACAATGACCAGAAGGGACAGAGAAACAGGAAGTTGCTCTAAGACAGTTAAATAAAAGTTCATGGCTAGAGTGATAGTACCACGGACAAGGCATTTGCCTTTCACCAGGCTGACCTGGGTTTGATCCTGGGCATCCCATATGGTCCCCATGACCTCCAGGAGTAATCCCTGAGAGTAAAGCCGGGACTAAACCCTAAACACTGCCAACAAAACAAAACCCAAAATTAGAAGATCACCTGAGGATTATTCATAAGCAATACAAAATAAATTATTTAGTCCTGGTTTGGGGGCAGGGTTTGGGGGTCTGTGTGGAAACTCAAAAGATGGTGGTGGGTTGGTGTAGTGGTGGTGGGATTGGTGTTGGAATATTACATGTATCAAATTATTGTGAACAACTTTACAAAAGTAAAATTAAATTTTAAAAATAAATACATAAAATAAAAGTATTGTTAAGAAAAAAAACCCAGTTCCCGGAAGGGAACAGCGCAGAGTCTCCTGCCCCTACCCCTGGGTGTCCACGCTGGGGCCCCTTGGAGGGGGGCGGGTTGAGTTTCCCTTCTCTTCCCTCCACAGCAGAGTCTGGCAAAGTCCCCGTGGCGTTCCCGATATGCCAAATACCAGTAACAATGATGGGTCTCATTCTCCTAACCCTGAAAGAGCCTTGAATATGGCACTTTCTAAAATCTCAGGGCTAGGACGAAGGAGACGTTACTGGTGCCTGCTCGAGGCAATCGACGAACAACAGGATGATGGTGATCGTGAAGAAAAAAGAAAGTTCAGCTGAGTACCCTCAGAAACAAACTGGGGGACCTGAGATAAAAATTCAAAGTGCCTATGGTTCATTTTTGGTTTTATTTTCAATTTTCAAAGATCACTAGTAAGGAATCCTTTCCTAAATTAACTTAGGATCAGTCCCTTTCTAATCCTAAAAAAAGTTGGATAATTTAAAAGCTAACTTTTCAATTGCCTACATCTTCCAGGTTGTTTATAGTTCAATCACAAAACTAATCACATTCCTTTGCCTTTAATTCTGTTTGGACATTCCCTCCAATTCCTCGAGTTTTGTGGGGGTGTTTTGTTGTTGGTAGTGATGGTGGTGTTTTGTTGAGGGGGCTACATCTGGCATTGCTCAGATTTTGCTCCTGACTCTGCACCCAGGGGTCAGTAGCGTTCCCCCCCAGATCCTCTGGGTGCAAGGCAAAAATCTCTCGCTCCAGCCCAGTCCTGCAAGTTTTATAGAGATTATGCTCTCCACAAATTTAAGGCAGAAGGTGATTTGTGGAGATGTGGGCACAATATATGCCACTTCCCTTTGGAACAAGCAATACCTGGGAACATAACCAAGAGCCGTGGGGTGCAGCTGGAATTCAGAGTCTGAAGTGGCTGACTCAAGTGCTTAAGAATCTTTACCTTTTGGGGATACTGGGAACATTAGTGGTGGAGGATGGGCACAGGTGGAAGGATGGGTACTCGATCATTGTATGACTGAAACGTAAGCACAAAGTTTGTAAATCTGTAACTGCATCTCATGGTGATTCATTAAAAAATTTAAATAAGAAAAAAGAAGAAGAATTTTCACCTTTTGGGCCGGAGTGAAACCGGGAGGGCGTTTACCTTGCACGCGGCCTTTACCTTGCACGCAGCCAACCCAGGTTGGATTTCCGGCATCCCATATAGTCCCCCGAGCACTGCCAGGAGTGATTCCTAAGTGCAGAGCCAGGAGTAACCTCCTGAGCATCACCACGTATGACCCCCCAAAAATCTTTACCTTTTGTTTTTTGGCTTGGGAACCACACCCAGTAGTGCTCAAGGCTTACTCCTGGCTCTATTCTGAGATCACTCTTGGTGGTGCTCAGGTGACCACATGGGGTCTAAGCCACATTGGCTGTGTGCAAGGCAAGCACCCTACTTGCTGTACTTTCGCTCCAGCCCCTATCATTTTTCTGAAGACAAAAGTGGTAAGATGAGCCTCTGCTGAAGAGACACTTGGGTCACATAAATCACCTTATAATTAATCTAATAATCTAACCAATAGCATTTTCCCATCTCTCTTCTACTAACATGTCAGTTTTCCTTTGGGGAGTTAGGTCCTCAATTGACATGGCTAAATAAATGCTCTGTGTAAACCAAACTACCTCAGTGTTTTCATGGGCACACAGGAAAACTGTCCTGTCCAAGACACTCGCATGAGGTGGGTCATGAGAAATGTTCTGGCCAATGAAACGCAAGCAGAAATGCTGCAAATTACCTGAAAACCATCTCTCCCGCCCCCCAGTCTTCTATCAGTGCTGACATAAGAGAGGTGACTTATCATGATCTCAGACAAGGAAGCAAAACAGGGTCATGGAGTTACCACTTAGAAAAAAAAAAACACATTACAGAGACTCCTCACTCTGAGCAGCCCGGATCTGAGCAAATTCCATGCTGGAATTTGCATGAATGGAAAGTGAAGTGTTGCTGTATTAGCCAAGTCCCTGGTTCCCAAAAGTTTACGGCCTACTCTGGGAGATAAGATATAAACCGTTAAAGGAAAAACAACATTAAAATAACTACTTCTGTAGTATTCTGAGCGTCTGTCATGTAATAATTTATATAATCCTGAGTATAAACAAGCCAGGTAGGAAATATTTATTATCCCCAGTGTGGGAAAAAGAAACTGCGGCACTGCTTGCTTTAGTCACTTGCTCAAGAGCACATAGCTAGAGATCGGCAGATCTGGGAATTGAGCAGAGATTAGTCAGACGCCAGAGTCTACATTCTTAAATATTCTCTGCTGTATAATACTAGGCAGTTGATATTTTTTCAATGCCTATTTGTTCAATAAAAGCAATAGCAACAACAACAACAAAAAAACTGACAAACACTAGCAGGGTGTATGAAAACGTGTCTATTTTTCTTTCTTTTTGGGTCATACCCAGAGATGCACAGGGCTTACTCCTGGCTCTGCACTCAGGAATTACTCCTGGCGATGCTTGGGGGACCACATGGGATAGTGGGAATCAAACCAGGGTCAGCCGCACGCAAGGCAAACGCCCAACCCGCTGTGTTATCACTCCAGCCCCAACTAGCCGTGTTATCACTCCAGCCCCAACATGTCTATTCTTAAAACTAATCACACATGATGTAAAGTTGAGACACATCTGCAGAGAAATCGTGTGCACTACACTATGTTATTCAACCTGAGAAGCCAAGGAAGAGAAAGCAAACTGGACAGTGAATGTCACCCATACTAGCCTGAGAACTTGGGCCACTTTCATTCTTAACCAGTTTAAGTTTCCTAACAATCACAGGAAGTATATTCTCTAATCGTCTCTCCATCACAGAGGAGAGGGTAGCACAGCGTGGCAAAGACTTGCTTCTGCAGCCAGTAAGAAGCTAGACCAAGATCCACATCCACACTGCCTGGTTTCCAAGCCCATACTCTCCCTGCTAATCTGTCACGCCTCGTGACTCAGCATAAAGAGCCCAGCATCTGTCACAGGGATTTCAAATGCTGCCATTTCTGGCCATACGACTCCTGTCTTATTTCTCTTAGCCTTAATTTCCTTATCCCCAAAGTGGTGCTTGTTATTGATATTATCATTTTAATTATCACTAGAGAATGAGACAAACAAAAAAAGTGAAGAAAGACATGATCCATGCAAGCACACAGAGACAGAAAATCCAAAGATGTAGGTCAGCCACAAGAAATGACTCAATTCATCTGGTCAGCTAATTGTAGTCATGGCTGGACAAAAAAAAAAGAGTTTGTTCATTATTGTTTCAGGAATCTTTCCATTGGTGAGCATTTTCCTGGCCTATTTAGGTAATCCTTGCCCATGATAACTCTAGGATCCTTCTTTTCCAATTTCAGTTTGCTAGCTTCATTCTCTTTTGTTCCTATATTTCATCTAGAAAATCCCATTGGATAATGCTTTTTATATTTTTGGCAAAGGACCTTTATATTCTTCAAAGAGGAGCTCCTAAAAGGCAGCTCATATAGAGAAGGGACCAGCAAGTAAAGGATGCTTGAAGGACCCGCTCGGGATGGGAAATGTGTGCTGAAAGTAGACTATAGACCGAACATGATGACCACTTAATACCTGCATTGCAAACTACAACGCCCCAAAGGGGGGGGGGAGAGAGAGAGAGAGAGAGAGAGAGAGAGAGAGAGAGAGAGAGAGAGAGAGAGAGAAAGGGGATCCACCTGCCACAGAGGCCGTGGCAGCGGAAAGGGTGGGAGGGGGATTGGGGGTTGGGGGGGAGACCAGGGGGGTTGGTGGGAAGGATACTGGGAACATTGGTGGTGGAGAATGGGCACTTGGTGGAGGGATGGGTACTCGATCTTTGTATGACTGAAACATAAGCACAAAAGTTTGTAAGTCTAACTGTATCTCATGGTGATTCATTAAAAAATAAAACTTAATCAATTAATTAATTAATTTTTTTAAAAAAGGGAGCTCCTATATAAAATGGATGGTGAGGGGGGCTGGGAGGGGCACGGGGGGGGGGGCAAACTCAACCTTTCTTGCTGACTAGGATCACTCCATAGCATAATTCCAAGTTACCAAATATCCTCTTCATACTGAGGATGAAAATGGTATGAAATGAAGAAAGTGAAGGAGACAGCATGTTTGGAAAACAATAGACACCATTCTCAGCAGGGATGTCATAAAGAATTTCATGGAGCACTCATGAAATTCTTTCACTTGGTCACTTGACATCCCGCTATTCAAAATTTAAGACCTGAAAAATATACTGTTCTTGAAATGAGCACAGGAGACCCAGGAAGAAGAAGCCATTTCATTATTATTATTATTATTATTATTATTATTATTATTAGTGAATCACCATGAGATACTGTTACATACTTATAAACGTTCATTTTTGCATTTCAGTCATACAGTGATCGGTTACCCATCCCTCCACCAGTGCCCATTCTCCACCACCAATGATCCCAGTACCCCTCCCACCTTCCCACCCCCTCCCCCTCTCCACCCTGCCTCTGTGACAGGGCTTTCCCTTTTGTTCTCTCTCTCCTTTTGGGTATTGTGATTTGCAACCCAGGTATTGAGTGGCCATCATTTCTGTTTAGTGTGCTCATATGCTAGCTTACCTCAGCATTGGATCATACCTGACAGAAGTGCTGGATTTGTTGTCATTACTAATTGCATGATGGAACTGAAATGTTTTCCCACATATTCTGCTTTCTAAAGTAAGCAGCTGCTTTGGGTTGATTGAAGAAAATCAGTCCAAACAGTAAAGTAAATCAGGGTAAATGGCTATAAAAAAATGACAGAAAGGAAACTTAAGAAGTCACTCTCATCTCTTTTCTCTATGGCATCAAAGTCAATTTCTTTCTTATCAATCTCTTCCAAATGCAGTCAGCAAAACATATAGTTCTAATTCTTTTTTGGGGGGGTATTTTTAACTCCTCAGTGAATGTTTTTCTTTTCTAAATTCTAAGCCTAGTTCTTGCCAATTGCTTTCCTTTTCAATTTTTTTTAATTGAGGTGGGATGCCACACCCAGCTCTGTTCAGGGGTTACTCCTAGCTCTGGGCTCAGGGATCACTCCTAACAGGGCTCAGCGAACTATATAGGGTGCTAGAGATTGAACCTGAGTTGACCGTGTGCAAGTAGGGTGCCTTACCTGCTGTCTATCTCTCTGGTCCCACCAATTCCTTTCTAATGTATTCAAAAGCACATAGATGTCTAGTCCCACAACAAGATGACATTTCAATTAAATCCAATTTAAAAATTATGCAAAATAGAAGACATCGGTGAACCCAAAGAGCTCGATTTAAGAATGTATAAAATACTTGAATAGTCACGTCACGAAGAATATAGAAATACATGAATAATAAATACATCAAAGTGTTCAAGGTTAGTGCGAGCCGAGAGCGAGCGTTCCTGGGCGCTGTCGTTGCGCGCGCCGCCTCCTGTGTTCCGAGCGACCTAGCGGACGCCGAGCGGGCGAAGATGTCCGAGTACATCCGGGTCACGGAGGAGGACGAGAACGACGAGCCCGTCGAGATCCCGTCCGAGGACGATGGCACCGTGCTGCTGTCCACGGTCACGGCGCAGTTCCCCGGCGCCTGCAGCCTGCGCTACCGGAACCCCGTGTCGCAGTGCATGCGCGGCGTGTGCGCGCCTGGTGGCCAGGGCGGGTTCGGGAACAGCAGGGGCGGCGGGGCGGGGCTGGGCCACAACCAGAGCAGCAACATGGGGGGCGGGATGAACTTCGGCGCCTTCAGTGTCCACCTGGCCATGAGGGCCACGACCCAGGCCACCCTGCAGAGCAGCTGGGGCATGATGGGGATGCTGGCCACTTCATCTTGTAACACATCATCAGACAAAAAATTCATTTTCAAAAGAGATTTGGTATTATAGCATTTGTAGAGAACAGCCAACATAAGCAACAGGTTCTCAACAGCCTGCAATGCAATTCCTTAAACATCATTATAAAGAAATTAATGTAATAAAGTAAAAAAGAAAACACATAAATACCTTTGTGATAAAGATTCAAGAGAAAAAGAATGAGAAATTATCCTGAATTGCAAAAGAAAAATTTGCTGATAACCTTTTAAGTCCTAAATAAAGAGAAGTTCTCTTTAATCAGACCACTGCATTCTCAATGTAATATACAACATAATTTTAACAAGATTACAGCATATAACAACATACAACAATATAACAAAATCAAAGATGTAATCATCTACTTCCTGGAAGAAGAGGCCAAGCCTGTAAAACTTAACATGAACTATTCCCAAAACAAACTAATATGACCTCCACTAAACACATTTTAGATCTACCACTGACATTTAGTTAAACCACCGAATTTTCTTACCTACTTCCTTTTTCATATTTCACATTTCTTATTTCTCTAATTTTTCAACATGTGAGTTCTGAAAAGACCTCAAATTTTGTCAGAAAAACAGTGCCTAATCCCTGACCAGAGAAATTTACTTTCATATTTCTACTTTAGAAAAAAAATCATTAAGATTGTTGATCTTTAAGAAAAATAGAAAAAAAAATTGTTTTCTGCGGCCAGAGAAATAATACATGGATAAGGGGATTGGCCAGCATTCAGCTGACCACGGTTTTATCCCAAGTATTACATATGGTGTCCCAGAGTTCTGCCAGGAGTGACCTCTAGTGCAAAGCCAGGACTAAGGCCCTAAGCACAACTGTGTGTACCCCCAAAACAAAATTAAACAAGCAAAAGAAACTTTTCTGTTTTTCTAAAATAAAGCACTCCTCTGAATTTATAACCGATTTCTGTGTCTCTCTTATTCTCTAGCATTGCTAGATACTGAACCGGCAGCATGATTTTACACCAAAAATCAGCTTAGCATTTAGAAATGATTTATGAGACACTAAATTCATAATTATCATAATTATAAAATACCTTAAAATTTAAATATTTTCAATTAAAGTAAATAAAAGCAAATAACGCAAAAAAGCAAACTTCAATTTAGCAAAGTTACATTTTCGTGCGTCTTTTTTTTTCATAAAATGTTTCTTTTGGAAATAAATCGATATTCAAACAAAACACTCCTATAAATATTGGCACTTCTCTGGGATCTTAGAGTAGAAAGAACTCTTTCCAGATAGCAGAAACTAAAGGAGGGTAGAAAGGGAGGAGCAGGAGTATCGGGTTCCTAACACTTACGAAGAATGAAACTCTAATGAGTAAGATGCTAGAGCAAGGTTTGAATCTCTTCTCTGTCCACAATGCTGCACAATAGACCACACACCCATCTCAGAAACGTTAAGCAAGCGAATCTCTTCTGAAATACTTAATTAAAAAGGGTTTGCCAGGAAGACGCTAGTCTCCCTAACTCCATCCACCTGCCACAATAATCCTTAAAGCCAAAGCTTCGAAAACAAGACTGAGAGTGAGTCTCGCTAAGCTGCCCCCTACCCATACCATTGGGTAACAGAACTTGGGTGCCTCTCTGCCTCCGTGGGTCATGTCACTTTCTGGAGTTGAAGAAGTTCGCTCTACACCGGGATAGCTGTCACACTCACCTTTGCGCGCAGCACCCTTCTCCTATTTTAAGTCCCCGGCTCTCAGTCCCTCCTGGAGCAGAAAACCAATTATCTCTTGCCCAAGCTTGCTTGAGCCTCAATAAGATTCGACTCCACAGTTAAGAGAAAACCTGACTCAGGTTGGAGCGCAGCAGCGCTAAATCCAAGACAAAGGTTGCCCGGCTGGTACACAGCGCCTCCCCCGGCCCCCAGCACCACCCTGGACCATAGGTGCGGGTCCCCTTCCAGCCCGCACCAGTACCTCCCAAGCCTGTCCAAGGGGCTGTCACTGATGCCGCGCTTTCCGAGGGGTGCGGCTCTGTGACTAGTGTGGAGCTGGTGTAAACAGCGCGCCTCGCACTGGGCATCCACCAGAAAGGACTCGCGCGCGCGGAGCGGGCGCTGGGATGCAACAAAGGTAACTAGCCAGGGCAGGAGGCTCCCGGAGCATTCCCTCCTCTCTGGACCCGCCAGCAAAGGCACCTGCTGCTGGGGCTGGTGCTCCAGCAGCGCTCTAGAGCTCTAGCTTCGCTCGGGTTCGGGGACACACCTGCCGGGACACCCGGCCCGGGGCTGCGGGCTCACTGCCAGGCCGGAAGGCGCAGGGCCGTCACTCACCCGCGGAGGGCGAAGTCGCTCAGGCGGCCGCCTGCAGGCGTGCAGCCAGCAGCCCCGAGCGCTGGCATCTCCCCATCCTTTGTCAGTTGTGGGCGGAGCGCTCGTGCGAGCTCTCGCGGCTGTGCAGCTGGGTGGCAGGCAGCCGGGCTGGGGCTCAGCTTCCCAGCCCTCTCCCCTCCCCGCCTCCCCCTCCCCTTCTCAGTCCCGCTCTTGGAGCCTGCACTCACTTGGCTCCCATGATGTCATCTGGTGGAAATCTGCCATGCTCAAAGACTGGAATAATCCAGCGCTCACGCGGGGAACGCCGCGCGGGCGGAGGCGGAGGCACAGCCTCCAGGTGGACCCCGCATCTCCTCGGCCAGATAACTGGAACCCAGCGCAGGACAGGGGAGGGCTCTGCGAATCCTGAGGGCCGGGTGGGAGTGGTGGGGATCGCGCCAGGAGAAAGGGTCACTCTCAGCTGAGATTGCTAACTCCACGGATACACTTGCTAGCAGAAGCCCAGAGGAAGGAGAAAGTTTTGTTTTTGTTTTTTTTGGTTTTGGGGTTTTTTTGTTTTTGTTTTTGTCTTTTTGGAAGCTCCAGAGCTCAAAGAAGGACATGGACACCTGTGCTGCAACCAGGAGGATAATTGAACTGCTGGTGGCCTGAAGTCCTTGCTTGCCAGGGAAAGTTTGGGATGGCAAACCGGGAAGTGCCAGTGCCAAGCAGCTTAAAAGGGTGGAGAAGGAAGGACCGCTATGGGAAAAAGACTGAACTGAAACAGTGAGAAATTTGCTGGTAATTGTGACCTCTGAAACTAACAAACGATTCCCATAAGATAGAACCCAATAGCTGAAATTCACCAGTATTTTAAGTATTGCACCCCCCTCTTCTTCTTCCCACCAAATATTACTGAGCATTCCCAAGACAAACTTCTTTCTAAATCTTACCCAAATGGTGCTTTCTCTGATGAAACCATTTAAATCACAAGAGGTTCCTTATGAACCATGAAAGATGTGATGTAAATTCTTCTGTTACTCAAGGTTGCTTATAACATCAATTGATGCTTTGTTAGAGATCTTGGCAAACAGTTTCAGTGCGTCTGAAGATTCTCCTGAATTAATGGCCATACGCGCATGCGTGCACTCACACACCCGGGTGCGCGCACACACACACATACACACACAACCACAAGCACACATCCACGGAAAATCTTAGAGTCAAAAATACATCTATCTTGTGCGACTTGATGTTGAAAACTCCATTAAGAGAGGACCCCCAAAGAGGTCTGTGTGTGCTTTAATGTTTACAATAGTCTCTTAAAGTTCCCACTAACTACCTACCACTATTATTAGGAACAAACTTAAGATTGCAGAGAACATCAACAGTCAGTACAGGCTGGTTAGGAAGCTGAACCCAAAAGCAGCTGGGTAGGAATGTGTGACTTTTCCATGAGAGTTCATGGAACATCATTCTTTCAAAGCATAAAAATTGAGTATAGCATTTATTAAAATGTGGGTAAAATTAGAGTTCCCTTAACCTCTATAAATAAAAAGGACCTATGATAATAATAACTTCAAGGCTAGTCCACTGGAAGTATTCTGAGGAAAAGATAATAAAATAAGTGTTAAAAAGTAGACTTAGAAATTAAAAAAGTGAAGACAATGGTACATGGAGTTTAGAATTAATTTAGAAAATCTGAAAGTACTAACTTGCGTTTATTGATTTTCAATGTTAAAATCTTAATATGCATCAAATTATTGATATATTACTAACATATGTTTTATATATTTTAGCATTCTATCAGTGCTCTTATTTTATTTTAGTTTTTGTACTTGGGCCACACCAGGCTGTACTCAGGGCTAACTCCTGATTCTGCTTTTAGGGATCACTCCTGGCTGGACTTCAGGGACTATATGGGGTGTGGGGAATCAAGCGAGGATCAGCAGAATGTAAGGCAAAAACCTTAACTACCTTACCATTAATGCTCTTTGGAAAAAAAAAAAACACGATCACTTACTTTAATGTTTTGTGCAACATCATATGCATTTTTCTTGATGACTGCATACATATTAGGCATTTTGTTAGTCAATGGTGGCTCTCCTCAGTGGTATGCAGTCTTTCATAATTATAAGGAGTTATTTGTATGAAGTTACTGTCAAACCAGTAAGAGTGCATTTTCAGGATTGTTGGTAACCTGGACATGTTTTTCCCAAATACCCTTGCCTCCCTCTGTGACAAGGCCCAACTTGCTCATATTCACCTTCATGACTGTACCTTTGGTGAGAGCACCAATGCAGCATAGAGTGGAGATGAAGGATCTTTTTTACACCAAGTGTTAGCAGGCAAAAGGTAACTTTCAGTTCAAGATGTGGTTCATGAAGATGAAGTTCATGAAGGTGGGATGCTCTCTGTAGCTTGCTGAGCTCTCCGAGATGGAGGCAGGAAATGAACCTGGGTCAGCCGCATGCAAAGCAAACGCCCTACCAGCTGTGCTATCACTCCAGCCCCAAGTAAGAAATGAATGGGATGAATTTAAGAGGAACAGCAAAAGAATCATTGGAGTCCCAGAGTAACAAGCAGGCAACTCCAATGAAAGTAATAACAGTTCAAGAAATCATCGCTGAAAAGTTCCCAAAGCTGGAAAAGCCAGGAATCCAGATCCAAGAAGCCCAAAGGGTGCCACTTAAAAGAAATCCCAATGAAAAGATCTCAAGACATATCCTAATAAGAACATCAAATATCATAGATAGACACAACACTGAAAGCAGCAAGATCAAAGAAGGAAATTACATGCAAATAATCATACTTTAGATTTACAGCAGATTTTTCGTATGAAATTCTCCAGGCCTGAGGTCAGTGGTGGGATATAGTTAAAAATTTAATGAAATGAATGCCTCACTAAGAATACTTTACCTAGCCAGATTCTCATTCATATTTGAAGGAATCATACATAACTTCATGGATGGACTTTCCTTCCCATAGGTAAAGCCGTTTACCATAAGCCCATAGTGAACTTTATACTCTAATGAAGAACAGGTTTAAGATCAGTCACACGATAAGATTACCCACTCTTACCAGTAGTGCTCAGCTTAGTATTGGAAGTCCTCACCAGAGAAATTAGGCAAGAATAAAAAAGGACACCCAGATAGAAAAAGAAGTCAAGCTCTCACAAATAACAAAAATAAACTATACTTAGAAAGCCCTAACGACTCTTAAAAAAGAAACAAAACTATACTTAGAAAGCCCTAACAACTCTTTAAAAAAGTCCTGGAAATGATAAATTTGTATAGTAAAGTGGCAGATTATGAAATCAGCATGTAAAGTTCACAGCTTTCCATATGCGAATAGAGAAACACAAAGGAGAGATTTTTTTCAAAATAATTTTTACAGTAAAGGCCCTCCCGCTGATCATCGATTTGCTTGAGCGGGCCCAGTAACGTCTCCATTGGAGACTTTGTTGTTACTGTGTCTGGCATATTGAATACGTCACGGGGAGCTTGCCAGGCTCTGCCCTGCGGGCGAGATACTCTCTGTAGCTGGCCAGGCTCTCCGAGAGGGGTGGAGGAATCGAACTCGGGTCGGCCATGTTGGCTGCGTGTAAAGCAAACGCCCTACCGCTGTGCTATCGCTCGTGTCTGAGAAAAATAAGTACCAAATACATAGCAATCAGCTTAAAAAGAGAGGTTAAAGACCTATTCAAAGAAAATGACATGACACAAGACGTTAGTTAGAGAAATAAAAGTATACTTGGAGAAATGGAAGCACACCCCCTGCTCTTGGATGGGGAGCAAAATGACAATAGTCCTCAAAACTTTGTATAGATTCAAGATATATGACAATATATATACCACAATATCAAACTGTACTACAAATGGTAGTAATTAAAACAGTTTGGTACTGGAATAAAAACAGACTCTCAGATCAATGGAATAATATTTAAAATGTAGAGACAGATCCTCAGGTACAAAATCAGTTAATTTTTGAAAAAGGAGCGAAAAGCATAAAATAGAACAAGGAAATCCTCTTCAATAAATGATTTTGGTAAAACTGGTCAGCCATATGCAAAAAAAAAAAAAAAACCAGTAAACTCAGAATCCCTTTCTAACACTTTGCACAAAATTCAGATTCAAATGGATTAAAGACCTCATTATCAAACAATAGTCCATAAGGTACATAGAGGAACTGAAAGTAAATTATGAATAATTTTGTAAGACATGGTGATTTAATATATTTTAAGAAAAATAACTATGTGACAAAAATATTATGCAAAAGCTAAAGAGAAAATAACACTTAAATTTCATCAGTACTGTGGGACCAGACCAATAGTACAGCGAGTAGGGCATTTGCCTTGACATGGCTGACCTGAGTTTGATCCGTGGCATCCCATATGGTCTCCCCAGCACCACCAAGAGTAATTTCTGAATGCAGAGCCAGAAGTAACCCTGAGCATCACTGGGTGTGACACAAAAAGAAAAAAAATCATCAATACTGCATTATTTCCATAAATTAAGTTGCACAAAAAATGTATACTGACTTTTTCTTAAGTTTTCTAAAAACAGTCTTGTTCTCGATATTTCATTCACTCTCAACAGAATGACCATCTCTGAATGCAACAGTTATATATACCTAGGTCGAGAAGTCAACATGATGAATCACCTGGCACCTGAGTTACACAGGAGGAAGAGAGCAGCTTGGAATGCCTTCAAGAGTGTTGAAGAAATAACTAAGAGGACAAAGAACCTCCAGCTCCGAGCACATCTCTTCGATTGCACTGTTTTTCCTGCATTAACATATGCCTCAGAGACCTGGGCCCTCCGAAAACAGGATGAGAACACTATTCAGGTATCTCAAAGAAGAATCAAAAGAGCTATGTTTGGAGTATCATGCTTCACTCAAATGAGAGAATCTGGAGTTCTGATCTCCATCAACGCTCAAGAATCAGGGATGCTGTCTCATTTGCCAAGGCATCAAAAATCAGATGGGCTGGACACATAATGAGGTTTGGAGACGACCTCTGGACTAGAGCCATTACTGACTGGATTCCATGGGACGTCAAAAGATCACGTGGATGCCCACCTACGAGATGATGAGACTTTTTCTTCAAGACCCTGAATGATCAGTTTGAGGCTCTTCATGTTCCTAGAACTGGCAGATGCCATTGGGCTATACTAGCACGCAACAGGGATGAATGGAGAGGTTCCTGGCGCCTGCTCGAGCAAATTTATGAGTAACAGGGAATCAAGTGATCAAGTGATCAATAACTTTATTTTCTTAATTTTTATTGGAACCCATACACTTAAAGTGGCAGAATTTATGAGATTTATAAATGTTAGTGATAGACTTTCTTAATTTAATTGAGCAGGATACCTAGTCAAATGAGTGAGCAGTTCAATGTGTTGATCTATGGATGTGGGAATCTCAGACACTGACATGAAGGTGATTACCTGTATGACCCTAGTAGTAATGAAGACCTGCAATTCCACACTTAGTGGACCTAGGTAGGCATCCAGAATTACACTCAGAGCTTCCTTTGGGACTTCAATTAGTGCTTAGGATCAAAATGTGCAAGAAATGCATCATAACGCCTGTACTTTCTCTCTGCCCCTGATTTCTATTCTTAAACTACATTTCTTGAATCCAGGGAAAGTCCAGGAACACAATGAGGCATATATAAAATAATTGGTACTTCTGTGTTACTTGTAAGTCCTTAAAAATGCACTTAACTTTTCTTACTTTTGTGGGCCTCATCTGTCAAGTCAAAGTGTTAATAACTGCACTATTTCTCTTATTAACATATCGTGAGGAGCAAATGACTATCAGAGATCGAGGTTTCATTCCAAAAGTGTCACGAACTGATTTTGTCAATACCATTTTTATTAAATATGGAAATTAGACTGAGTTTACATTTACACTGTGCCCTTTTAAAATGAGTTATTTTTAGAGGAAAATATCTGATCTTATATGTGGATTGTGCATTTTATCTTGAAAGTAAATATTATTGTATTGACCTACTCCTTTCAAATTTCCTTTTGTAATATCTGTTTCACCTGGGACTTTCAAAAGATAAAAGTGTTTCTTTGAAAAATCAAATCCTTGGAGAGGGGTGGATTAGCCCAGGACCCACCCAAACAGAGCCCTGGGAGCCACTTGCTCCCATGCTGCAAAATTGCTGCCGTTTCTCTGACCGGACTCCATCGTCTCTGGACCAAGTCTCACGCAGAAAAATCACCCTGCTGAAAATTTGGGTATGTGGGTATTTGTGACTGAAATCTCCTGACTTTCTCAGGGTCAGGATGGGCTACCTTCACTCATCCCCCTGTACTTCCAGAAGTCCAGGCAGTCAGGTCCACACTTCAAAGCTGCTGCCCAGTTAAAAACTTTAACTCCAGCTCTGTCGCCCAGTTAAAAATTCTGAACTTCCTAGAGTGACATCTCCAAACTCTCCGTTACTAATATTCCAGTAGTAGCTCTCCAGATTGGATAGACATAACATAGAAAGCAACCAATGTGGACTATCCAAACAGAAAGCTGTAACATTTTAGAAATCCCTCATACAAGAACTTAATGTCTCCATGGTGAATAATTACAATTTACACTGTCTTCTAAGGAAATATTTTTTGATCATTATGTTAGCAAATTATTGATAACAACCAATATAAAATAAATTATTGTGGGCCTCTTATGGAGGTAGGCTTGAGGGGTGGTTGCAAAAATTGGCAACAATGGTAGAGAGAAGAAGAAAATTGTGGTGAAAGTCTTTAAGAAATCATCATGAACAAGTTTGTAAACTACAAACTTAAAGAAGATGTAGGGGGTGGAAGTTATGTAAGTAAGCCTTTCCTATTTCATGCAAACTCCAAAATGTATTAGCACAAAATTTCTTTAAAAGCTTTATTCATGATAGGTAAGGAATGATTATTACCATAATGTTATCCAAATACAAAATAAAATTTAATGCAATCTATCTTGATTTCAGAGTTGAAAACTTACTTATGCAAATGAGAAGAATAATTTTATTACATTGTATTAAAGGGTTTATTTTCTTTGCTTACATAATTTAAAATCATCTAGCAATCACAAATTTGGCTCTTACTGATATATTTTCGGATCATTCTAGTTGCCATTTCTTAAAGTTTTATTGGAACAAATAATATAAAGTAAATTTACTTTGTGCCTAAGAGGGCAAGTTGGAATTTGGAGGGAAAATGGGAACATTGGTGGAGGGAAGATCACATTGGTGGTGTTGAAACAGTAAATGACTGAAAAAACTGTATAATGAATAACATTGTAAATCATGGTGTTTTTAATAAAAGCAAAATGTTAGCGTAATTAATAAAAATCAAATCCTATTAGGAGAAAATATAGCATTTTATTCATTTAATATTTTGTAGACAGCAATTATCTCTTAAATAAAGTTCTGCTAATAACACCACTGATGTAGTTCTATAATTATTTTTGTATGTTTTTCACAAAATATTAGACATAGCATAGTAATTTCCTGTAACTTTATAATAATAGTTAAAAATATCTAGTTTTAAATCATATTGAAAATTGTTGAAAACATACTAACTAAAGAAACTAAAGCTAAAAAGTTTAAGTGCTCTTTTAACATTTCACACTTAATATTTGGCAGAACTAAAACTATAAATCATTCTTTAATATAACACATGATTTGCTAAGTAGCACATTTGTGAAGACTTCACAAGGAAAAAAGCTGAATTTAGTTTTAAAATCTAATATTCAAAAAGGTTCAAAAAGATCAAAATATCTTATGTATTGATTTTATTTGAGAAAAGTTAAGAAACAAAAAAAAATTCTAGGGACTGGAGTGATAGCACAGTAGGTAGGGCATTTGCCTTGCATGTGGCCAACCTGGGTTTGATTTCTCCATCTCTCTCGAAGAGCTAGGCAAGCTACCAAGAGTATCCCACCCTCAAGGCAAAGCCTGGCAAGCTCCCCATCACATATTTGATATGCCAAAAACAGTAACAACAAGTATCACAATAGAGACATTACTGGTGCCCACTTGAGCAAATCAATGAACAATAAAAAGACAGTGCTAATATTCAAAAAGATAACTAAATTGGTTAGGAGCAGATTTCAGTATTCAGATAGTATCAGTTTTCTCTAAGTTCTGCGAAGTAGCTGAGTGAAATCCTGTCTGATTTTAAAAGACAAAAATGGCATCAAAATTCTTTGAAATTGAAACTGTATAGTTTGTAATTTTTTTTTTTTTTTTTGCTTTTTGGGTCACACCCGGCGATGCTCAGGGGTTACTCCTGGCGGTGCTCGGGGGACCATATGGGATGCTGGGAATCGAACCTGTGTCGACCATGTTGGCTGTGTGCAAGGCAAACGCCCTACCCCCTGTGCTATTGCTCCAGCCCCATAGTTTGTAATATTTTCTACTATAATTTTAGCTTTTTCTTTTTTTGCTTTTTTATTACACCCAGCAATGCACAGGAGTTACTCCTGGCTCTGCACTAAGGAATTACTCTTGGCGGTACTTGGGGGACCATATGAGGTGCTGGGAATTGAACACGGGTCGGCCTTGTGCAAGGCAAAGGCCCTACCCGCTGTGCTATCACTCCAGCCGCTAAACTATTTTTGTTTCTTAACTTTTCTCAAATAGAATCAATATATGATATATTTTTATAGAGTACTTTTTCTTTTTCTTGTGGAAACCATTGTTCATATGCCATGAAATCGTGTTGGTAAAAACATGAACATCTAATAAAAAAATATCTAAAAAGGACTTGCGTTTAATCTTCCAAAATAAGAATTAGGTACTTATGTATCAAACTATATTGGATAACTACTAGATAGTGTATATAAATATAGTGTGAAAGTAAGCAAAAAAAGGGGGGGGGAATAAACCTTTAATTTTTATACATTGCCTTTGATAGATGAGAAAAAATCTCAACAAAAGTACAAAATATTTTAGTTGACTTTATTTTGTTATAAGAAGGCATAAAACTGAGCTAAGAATTCTGAGCAATAAGATAGTGAGTTGGGCATTTTCCTTGCATGTGGACAACTGGGTTTGATTTCCTGCACCATGTACAGTCCCTGGAGCCCTGCTGGAAGCAATTCCTGAGCACAGAGCCAGAAAGAACCCCTGAGCACTGCTAAATGTGTCCCCTCTCCTCAAACAAGAAGGAACAACCCCCCCCCCCATAAACTCTGAACTAAAATGTATCATTAGTTTCTAGCAAATAAAATAGCACAGTGGTAGGGCGTTTGCCTTTCGCACAGCCAGCCTGGACGAGCCAGGTTCGATTCCTCCACCTGTCTCAGACAGCCCCGCAAGCTTCCCCGTGACGTATTCGATATGCCAAACACAGTAACAACAAGTTTCATAATGGAAATGTTACTGGGCCCGCTCGAGCAAATCGATGAAGAACAGGAGGACTCTCTTCTCTCTCTCTTCATTATCAGATCTATATTTAATGACCAACAAATTGAAAATCATGTAAGAACTACCATGTCCTATGAGGAAATGGTGTCAGCAACTTTAGTAAGGACTTGATCCCTAAGGTAAATGAAAGCCCCGAGAGCTTGAAAAGCCAAATTTCTTGCATGAAACATTATGTCTGGTATCATAGCTGTCTTTCCTCCTACCAAACATGTAAACCACTAGATTTTACTCTAAAAAAGAGTGCAAAATATGTGCATGCTGAGGAGTTCTCACTGGGTTTAAGCAAAAAAACAAAAAAAAAGATTTTCAACATCTTTTAAAAAATCCTTTATGAAACTAGATATTTAAGTTCTATTTTGTAAGATTGTAATCATCCACTTATTCGAGAAATGCCATGTGCTAGATTGCTTTGAGCATGACCACTCAAAGCAAAGTTTCTGCCTAACTTTATCTCTTTTCCTTACATCTTTGTTTTGGCTTATTTTCAATTCAGTGTCAAGCCCTATATTTTTATGGAGAATTGATTTCTTTAAAAATAGATTGCTCGGGCTTTCCTTACTGATTTTAAGACTGTGCTTAAGGATACTGTACCCTCTGTGGTTCAGTGTCCTTTACCCAAGGACACACTTGATCAATTTGTGATTTAGTTCTGTTCAACAAAGAAATAATCTTTATGGATGGAGGTGCATGCTTTCAGTTGTCACAAGATGAAAGCTGTGTTTCTTTCTTTCTTTTTAAAATCTTGGCTGAACAAAAACAGCATCAAATTTATTCACTGAACACTGTAATTCATTTCTGGTCCTACAGCCATTTCACTTTTTTCTACTGACTTTTCAGGCACCATCTAGTTTTATACTTAAAATAGACAATTTTGAGCTCTTATTAAATCTGTAAAATTCCTCAGGAGTTTCTTCTAAAACCATTTATCTGTCACTTTCTTTGCTTTTCATTGCAGGTCCAACACCAGATGGATAGTAAGCCTTCTTGATATAGAGAAAAAGGTAATGCATTAGGAGGTCCTAGAGAGTGTCTGGTATGAGATAAACTAGACTATGTTTAATCCAGAATTCAGTAATCTTGGTACACCTTTCCCTTCTTCCTTTGTTCTGACTGTAACGATTGATTCAGTTTCTGGAATTAGTGTACCATGTTTATTGCTTGCAATAGATACCTACTCTAAACAGAACAGTTGTTGTTAGAACTCTGATAACAGGTGTAATACCAAATCATCTTTTTGTACGATGAGTATTCTGTGCACCTACTTGGTATGGACACAAAGGTGCTAAGGTACACGTGAGACTCTACACAATCTGAGAGTTCATCCAGATTTTTGAGAAGTTGAGGTTTTCAGGCTGAGATAAAAACCTCATAGGTTATGTTATTTGCAGAGAAAAAAAGTTAGACCCCACCTCCAGCCATGGCATAGTTCCTTGTCTTTACCACAGAAAGAAAATAAAAATGAAAGCATTCAAGCAGAAGAAAGTGGAATAAATGGTAGAGAATATTCAAGGAAGAACATGGACTTCTCTAGAAAAAGGAAAACAATAACTCAAAAGAGTCGTATTAAAGGAATATAGTACACACAGAAATAGGAATTGTAGATATTTCTAAGATAGAATGCCCTGAGTTGTTTTGGATAGCTGATTATATAAGATTTTATTTTTCCTAAGATGCTCCAGGAACTCTGGATTTCTTTTCATCAAATCTATGCAGTGTCAGGGATTAACTTAGTCCTGAGAATCTTTTCTCCTTTTCTGACTATATCTTGTCATTCCAAATATTTCTTAGTTTGGAAATAAATTTTGCCTAAAATTTGCCTCATGGTGACTGCCTATTTCATTGTCATCTCTATTGTTGCTATCCCTCCATTAAAAGCCCTCGTGGTACTAACTATAACATGGATAAATAATTATATCCAACATCTTGCTTCCGTCTTGTATTTCTTCCATAGAGAAGACATAGTAAAATCTATAATGCATTAAATCTGATATTTTCTCGTAAAAGAGAAAACTAAACTCTTGTTAGTCTTCTACCATGCTTAGAAAAAAATCAAACGTCCCCCTAAATTTATAAAATTATATAGTTATAGGATATGGCCGGGTTAAGTCTCCATCAAGATCTCTTAGCTTCTGTATACTATGAATAATTCATTCTAGTCACCTGACCTTTGGATATTTATTGAATTAGTCAGGCAAGCTCTTAGAGTATATTTGCACTGCATATTTCTTCTTCTTGGTGTTTGTATTCACAGAAGTCTTTTGGTTTTTCTGCTTTTAAGCATTAAGATCAAATGTTACCACCTCCAAGAAGTTGTCATGAAAAAAACATTGAAAATACCTCACATTAACAATCTATTTCCTTGAGTTCATTTGTTGCATGTTAATTATTATCACCTGTTAAAACAATCAGCAAACAACAAATAAGATGGATTTTGCTTAAAATACATCAGTTCACAAAAAGTTTAATCTTTCATTCCTGGCATTCTAAAATTAAAACCAAGAAATGGATACATTTCAAAAGTTTATATTGGCATTGAGAGGACAGAAAATATTACCAACATGACCTACACATGTTTAGGTGGGGTTGTGTGAGAGTATTTAACATATGTAATATAAAATTCACTATCTGGGAAACTTTAGGTGATAACTTTGAAGTAGAACAAAAAATATATCAAAGAGAATCCTGCTCACGACCTCAGCCCACTAATGTCTAAGGAGACCTAAATGACTACACTAACATAAATATCCTGAATTGAATCCTAGGTCAGAAAGAGGGTACTGGGGAAAAAAACAAGATTGAGGATGTAGGAGAAGTATATGGGATTTTAGTTGCCAGTCTCTCTTGGCTCATTTAATGAGTCAATATGACAAAACACTTAAATTTTGTATTGCAAAACATTGCAAATATTTTCTAAATTATTATGTGGATACTGCTAAGTATTTGCATACATAAGGTGTTGGTGTTAAGAGAGACTGGGTGTGATGTACGTGGCAAACCTACCACATACCTAGTTTCACAACTTTTCTGTACCTCTAAAAAAGTTTATATTTTAAAGTGATAGGAGCAAGGATGTAGCTCTATCAAAAAGTTCATGCTTTTTATGCAAGAGGAGTGGGCATGAATACCAGCACCACAAAAATAAGTAAGTAATAAAACGTCTGGGCTGGAGAGATAGTGCCGAGAGTGAGGTATTTTCACTGCATGTGATCAACCCAGGTTTCATCGCTAGCACCTAATAAGGTCCCCAGATCCCCACCGAAGTGATCCCTGAGCACTGAGCCAGGAGTAAAGTGATCCCCGAGCACTGCCAGGTGTGGCACAAAATACAAAAATAAAACATAAAGCTACTTTCTTGGAAAAATTTTATAAAGACAAGAAAATACCATGTTCACAGAACAGAAAATATGGGTGGTCTCTTTGTTCATCGAAAGTTCCCAGGTAGGTTCTTTTTTTTTTTTCCTCCTGCAATATTTTTGTGGGTTGTTTTATTTTTTTTTAATTTTTATTAGCAATCACCATGAGGTACAGTTGTAGACTAACAAATTTTTGTGCTTGGGTTTCAATTATACAATGATCAAATACCCATCCCTCCACCAGTGCCCATTTTCCACCACCACGGGTCCCAGTATCCCTCCCACCCCCCATCCCACCCCGCCCAGGTAGGTTCTTAAATGAAGATGAATAATAAAGGTGCTTAGATTCAGGGTTAGAAATGAGGGAATGGGGTGTGGGGGGAAGGAAAACAGAAGAGAGACTCCTCAGGCAAGAAGAAATGTAGTACAGGATTTTCAAGTACGGCTGAGTTTGTGGTGTTTTCATAGGAAAACTGGATTTTTGCATTTCTTTTTTGTTTTCCTTTCCTTTATTGTATTGTTGTTGTTGAATCACCCTGAGATACACAGTTGCAAACGCTGATCAGGTTTCATTCAGACAATGTTCCATCTCCCATCCCTCCACCAGTGTACATGTCCCAAGTTTTCCTGTTTCTTATCAAACAAAATCCCAGCAGTTTCCTGTTTCACACAGAGGTCTTGCTAATTTAGGGCTCATTTGTGGTGTTAAGATAAATTAACATCTTTTATTCAGACTTAGGCTGGTGGGGACTGTCTCTTTAGTTCAGACAGTTTAGTTTATATATTTTACCATATGCCCAGGTATTGTTTCTTTTCTTGTCTTTCCAAGGTCTGGGTCAGAATTTATGGTCTTGGAAAATTATAAACTTCTCACTCTCAAAAGGAGTCCAGGAATTTGTGGGGATATTTAAAATGTAGAGTGAGGACAGCTAAAATGAAGACCTGGCAAGGGGAATCTGAGGTTTCCACTTTCATTATTAAGATGTTGTTATTAAGACATCATTAAAATGACTATCAAAAACTATCTCAATTCTAATAAGATTTGATCTACAAAAATTGTGAGACTGATTCTAAAATTCACTCTAACAGTCAGGGGACCTAGGGTAATCAAAACAACTTTGAAAAATAAGTGCAGAGATTGAGGAATCACCCTAAGTGATTTCAAAAGTTATTATCAAGACAATAGAATACTGTGTATTACTATACAAACATTTGGCTACATCTTGTAGCCAAATAAGTTGCAAGAGACTATGAAGTGCACAAATCCTATCGTCCTGTTATATCTGGTTGTAGCAGACCACTGATGCTGTAACTTTTATAGGACAATAAGCTCCATGTCAGGAAGATTGTCTTACTTAATGGAGTGGAGGAATCTGAGACGGAGTCATCAACACTTTTATTGGCTCTTGTTAAATCTACAATACCCAGTTTGCATTCATACTAACCCTCATAACCAGTCTTTCATTGGTCTCCTTACAGAAAGAAATGTGCTCACACCCCTATACTGCTTTCTGGGTGCCGTTGAAGGAATGGGGTGTTCACTGACTAGGATTCTGTGTTCTCTTTTGATACTCCGTTTCAAGGGTTAGGAACTTGCATTTACAGTCCATACACTACTGCTGTCTAGTGGGAACACTATGCAAGTAGCCAGAGCTCTGTTTTTATAGGCTTCATTCCAAATCCCTCCACAAACAGTTGGTCAACAACATAAATCAGATCTGGTAAGTATTGTAAACCATGGTGCCCACAATAATTTTTTTTTAATCAGGTTTGACATGTGGGAGGGAAAGGGCCTGTGGAGAGAAGGCAGAGTCTATATTAAAGTGGAATCAAGAACTTAGATGCAATCAGGAAAAGAGCAACTCTTTAAAATAAGAAGAGTTCTGAGGAAGGGGAAACAAAGAGTTTGGGGAGTTTGGAGATGAGGAACTGTAAATAGTGGAGAGCAAGAGTAATAATTACAAAGCTGTCATTCTTCGTGAAAAAGACGGCATTCCGAAAGTGGGCCTATTTCAGATTCACAAATAAATCACAGAGAGTTGACAAAACCTTAATGACTTTAAAGTGAGACACAACACTCCTCACTAACATTCTCCTAAAGAAATATTTTTTAATCATTCTCTTAGCAAATCATTGAGAGAAAGAAATATCAAATGAATGATTGAGGGCCTGCTATAGGGGCAGGCTTAAGGGGTGGTTGGAAAGATTGGAAACAATGGTGGAGGGAATATATAATGGTGGTGGGTTGGTGTTGGAATATTGAATGCCTCTGCCAGACCATCATGAACAAATCCGTAAACCACAGCACAAAGGCAAAATGAATTAATTAAATGGCAAAAATAATATTTTGAATTAAGAAAAAAAGAAATAAGAAGACCTTCTTGGACAATGACCAGAAGGGACAGAGAAACAGGAAGTTGTTCTAAGACAGTTAAATAAAAGTTCATGGCTGGAGCGATAGTACCACGGGCAAGGCATTTGCCTTTCACCAGGCCGACCTGGGTTTGATCCTGGGCATCCCATATGGTCCCCACCTCAGGAGTAATCCCTGAGAGTAAAGCCGAGACTAAACCCTAAGCACTGCCAACAAAACAAAACCTTAAATTCGAAGATCACCTGAGGATTATTCATAAGCAATACAAAATAAATTATTTAGTCCTGGTTTGGGGGCAGGGTTTGGGGGTCTGTGTGGAAACATTCAAAATATGGTGGTGGGTAGGTGTAATGGTGGTGGGATTGGTGTTGGAATATTACATGTATCAAATTATTGTGAACAACTTTACAAAAGTAAAATTAAATTTAAAAAATAGATGCATAAAATAAAACATTGTTAAGAAAAAAGAAAGATCAGCTGAGAACTCTCAGTAATAAACTGGGGGATCTGAAATGAAAATTCAAAGTGCCTATGGTTCATTTTTGGTTTTATTTTCAATTTTCAAAGCTCACTAGTAAGGAATTCTTTCCTAAATTAACTTAGGATCAGTCCTTTTCTCATCCTAAAAAAAGTTGGATAATTTAAAAGCCAACTTTCCAATTGCCTACATCTTCCAGGTTGTTTATAGTTCAGTCACAAAACTAATCAGATTCCTTTGCCTTTCATTCTGTTTGGACATTCCTTCCAATTCCTCGAGTTTTGTCGGGGGGGGTTGTTGTTGGTAGTGATGGTGGTGTTTTGTTGAGGGGGCCACATCTGGCATTGCTCAGAGTTTGCTCCTGACTCTGCACTCAGGGATCAGTGGCTTTACTCAGGGAACCTTATGGTGTGCCAAGAATCAAACCCAAATCCTCTGGGTGCAAGGTAAAAGCTCTCGCTCCAGCCCAGTCCTGCAAGTTTTTTTTTTTTTTCCCCCTTTATTTTATTTTATTTTTTTTAAAGTTGTAGATTTACAATTTTTTGTGCTTTGGTTTCAATTATACAATGATCAGATACCCATCCCTCCACCAGTGCCCATTTTCCACCACCATGGATAATATCCCTCCCACCCCCATCCCCCCATCCCCCTGTCTCTGTGGCAGGGCAATCCCCTGTGTCCTCTCTCTCCTTTTGGGTGTTGTGGTCTGCAAAAGAGGCATTGAGTGGCAAACATGTTCAGTCCATAGTCTACTTTCGACATGCATCTCCCCTCCTGGGAGGATCCTCCAAACATCCTTTATTTGGTGCTCCCTTCTCTATCTGAATAGCCCTTTCCTCTAGGATACCCGGCTGGCCTCTAAGTTATGAAGTAATCCTCCTGGTGCTGATCTCAGCTATTCTTGGGTATTAATCTCATACTTTGTTACTTTATATCCCCCAGATGAATGCAATCTTTCTATGTCTATCCCTCTCTTTCTGACTCATTTCGCTTAGCATGATACTTTCCATATTGTACCACTTGTATGTAAATTTCATGACTTCATCTTTTCTAAGAGCTACATAGTACTCCATTGTGTAGATGTACCAAAGTTTCTTTAACCAGTCATCTGTTCTTGGGCATTCAGGTTTCTTCCAGTTTCTGGCTATTGTAAAGAGGGCTGCAATGAACAAACAAGTGCAGATGTCACTTCGACTATACATTTTTGCCTCTCTGGGATATATTCCCAGGAGTGGTATTGCTGGGTCAAACGGGAGCTCAATTTCTAATTTTTTGAGAATCGTCCATACTGTTTTCCAGAAGGGCTGAACCAGTGGACATTCCCACCAACAGTGAAGGAGTGTCCCTTTCTCGCCACATCCACGCCAGCATCGGTTGCTTTTGTTCTTTTGAATGTGGGCCAGTCTCTGAGGTGTGAGATGGTATCTCATTGTGGTTTTGATCTGCATCTCCCTGATGATTAATGATGTAGAGCATTTTCTCATGTGCTTTTTTGCCATTCGGATTTCTTCTTTGAGAAAGTTTCTGTTCATTTCATTGCCCCATTTTTGGATGGGGTTGGATGTTTTCTTCTTGTGGAGTTTAACCAGTATTTTGTATATCATGGATATCAACCCCTTGTCAGATGTGTATTCGGTGAATATCCTTTCCCATTCTGTAGACTGTCTTTGTATTTTGGTCACTGTTTCTTTGGAGGTGCAGAAGCTTCTTAGTTTAAGATAGTCCCATTTATCTATCTCTGTTTTCACTTGCTCGGCCAGTGGCGTGGCATCTTTGAAGATACCATTAGCTTCAATGTCATGGAGGGTTTTGCCAACTTTATCTTCAATGTACCTTATGGTTTCTGGTCTGATGTTGAGGTCTTTAATCCATTTTGATCTTACTTTTGTACATGGTGTTAGGCAGAGTTCTGAGCCTATTTTTTTGCATGTAGCCGTCCAGTGATGCCAACACAATTTATAAAAGAGGCTTTCCTTACTCCACTTCACATTACTTGCACCTTTATCAAAGATTAGATGAGCATATGATTGAGGAGAGATGTCAGTGTATTCAACCCTGTTCCATTGGTCTGCAGTTCTGCCTTTGTTCCAGTACCATGCTGTTTTAATTTAATTTAAAGACCAGCAAAGTACTTAAAACAACTACTCATAGATTTGGAAAAAGACATCAATAGCAACACAATACTAGTGGGAGACTTCAACACTGCTTTGTCACCTCTTGATAGATCAACCAGACTCAAGCTTAGCAAGGACATACTTCATTTGAGGGAAACAATGGAAGAAAGGGACTTAGTAGATATATACAGGACACTTCATCCACAAAAAGCTGAATACACATTCTTCTCAAGCGTACATGGAACATTCTCCAAGATAGACCACATGCTGAGCCACAAAACATGCCTCCATAAAATTAAGAAGATAGAGATTGTAGCAACAATCTTCTCAGACCATAATGCGCTGAAATTAGAAGTAAATCACACACAAAAACAGAAAACTAAATCAAACACCTGGAAATTAAACAGTGCACTATTGAACAACGAGTGGATTAGACAGGAAATCAAAGAGGAAATCAAAAGATTCCTAGAAACGAATGAAAATGAGAACACGAGTTACCAAAACTTATGGGACACAGCAAAGGCTGTGTTAAGAGGAAAGTTTATAGCTCTACAAGCATTCCTCAGGAAGGAGGAGCGAGCACACATAAGTAACATAACCTCACAGCTTAAGAGCTTGGAGAAGGACCAAAAAAAGGAGCACAACCCGAACAGGAGAAAGGAAATAATAAAACTCAGAGCAGAGATTAACGAGATGGAAACCCAAAAAACAATCCGAAAGATCAATGAAACCAAGAGCTGGTTCTTTGAGAAAATTAACAAGATCGATAAGCCTCTAGCAAAACTCACAAAGAAAGGGAGAGAGAAAACCCTAATAAACCGAATCAGAAATGAAAAGGGGGTCATTACAACAGAAACCACAGAAATTCAGAGGATCCTCAGGGAGTACTTTGAGAAGCTTTATGGCACGGAACATCAAAACCTCGGGGAAATGGATAAATTCCTAGACTCCTACAGACTCCCAAGGCTGAACCAAGAAGACCTGGAATACCTGAACAGACCTATCACCATCAAGGAAATTGAAATGGTAATAAAAAGTCTCCCCAAGCACAAAAGTCCTGGCCCGGATGGATTCACTAGTGAATTCTTCCAAATCTTTAAAGAGGACTTACTCCCAATACTCTTTAAGCTTTTCCACGAAATTGAAATATCAAAAACACTTCCGAACAGTTTCTACGAAGCAAATATCACACTGATACCAAAAGCAGACAGAGATACCACAAAGAAAGAGAATTACAGGCCGATATCCCTGATGAACACAGATGCAAAGATCCTCAACAAACTACTAGCAAATAGAATCCAACTACTCATCAAAAAGATCATACACCATGACCAAGTAGGATTCAGTCCTGCAAGTTTTATAGAGATCATGCTCTCCACAAATATAAGGCAGAGGAAGATTTGTGGAGATGTGGGCACAATATATGCCACTTTCCTTTGGAACAAGCAATACCTGAGAACATAACCAAGAGCCATGGGGTGCAGCTGGAATTGAGAGTCTGAAGTGGCTGACTCAAGTGCTTAAGAATCTTTACCTTTTGGGGATAGTGGGAACATTAGTGGTGGAGGATGGGCACAGGTGGAAGGATGGGTACTCGATCATTGTATGACTGAAACGTAAGCAGAAAGTATGTAAGTCTGTAACTGCATCTCATGGTGATTCATGAAAAAATAAAACTTAATCAATTAATTAATTAATTTTTTTTAAAAAGGGAGCTCCTATATAAAATGGATGGTGAGGGGGGCTGGGAGGGGCATGGGTGGGGCGAACTCAACCTTTCTTGCTGACTAGGATCACTCCATAGCATAATTCCAAGTTACCAAAAGATCCTCTTCATACTGAGGATGAAAATGGTATGAAATGAAGAAAGTGAAGGAGACAGCATGTTTGGAAAACAATAGACACCATTCTCAGCAGGGATGTCATAAAGAATTTCATGGAGCACTCATGAAATTCTTTCACTTGGTCACTTGACATCCCGCTATTCAAACTTTAAGACCTGAAAAATATACTGTTCTTGAAATGAGCACAGGAGACCCAGGAAGAAGAAGCCATTTCATTATTATTATTATTATTATTATTATTATTATTATTAGTGAATCACCATGAGATACTGTTACATACTTATAAACGTTCATTTTTGCATTTCAGTCATACAATGATCGGTTACCCATCCCTCCACCAGTGCCCATTCTCCACCACCAATGATCCCAGTACCCCTCCCACCTTCCCACCCCCTCCCCCTCTCCACCCTGCCTCTGTGACAGGGCTTTCCCTTTTGTTCTCTCTCTCCTTTTGGGTATTGTGATTTGCAACCGAGGTATTGAGTGGCCATCATTTCTGTTTAGTGTGCTCATATGCTAGCTTACCTCAGCATTGGATCATACCTGACAGAAGTGCTGGATTTGTTGTCATTACTAATTGCATGATGGAACTGAAATGTTTTCCCACATATTCTGCTTTCTAAAGTAAGCAGCTGCTTTGGGTTGACTGAAGAAAATCAGTCCAAACAGTAAAGTAAATCAGGGTAAATGGCTATAAAAAATGACAGAAAGGAAACTTAAGAAGTCACTCTCATCTCTTTTCTCTATGGCATCAAAGTCAATTTCTTTCTTATCAATCTCTTCCAAATGCAGTCAGCAAAACATATAGTTCTAATTCTTTTTTTGGGGGGGTATTTTTAACTCCTCAGTGAATGTTTTTCTTTTCTAAATTCTAAGCCTAGTTCTTGCCAATTGCTTTCCTTTTCAATTTTTTTTAATTGAGGTGGGATGCCACACCCAGCTCTGTTCAGGGGTTACTCCTAGCTCTGGGCTAAGGGATCACTCCTAACAGGGCTCAGGGAAATATATAGGGTGCTAGAGATTGAACCTGAGTTGACCGTGTGCAAGTAGGTGCCTTACCTGCTGTCTATCTTTCTGGTCCCACCAATTCCTTTCTAATGTATTCAAAAGCACATAGATGTCTAGTCCCACAACAAGATGACATTTCAATTAAATCCAATTTAAAAATTATGAAAAATAGAAGACATCGGTGAACCCAAAGAGCTCGATTTAAGAATGGAAGGCCAGCCACAGGCTCTAGGTGAAAAGGAAGCTCAGATAGAGAAGAGATTACCAAATGAAGGGTGTTGTGAGGGCCCTCCCAGGGTGGGAGAAGCATGCTAAAAGTAGTAGATAGACCAAACATGATTGCCACTCAAAGCCTCTCTTGCAAAACACAGTACCCAAAAGAAGAGAGAGAGAACAAGGGGGAATACCCTGCCACAGAGGCAGGATGGGAGGGGGGGGGGGGGGGGGGGATGAGGGGGGGGGATGCTGGGACCCATGGGGATGGATGACGGGCACTGGTGGAGGTATGGGGACTTGATCATTGTATAACTGAAACCCAAGCACAAAATTTGTAAGCCTATAACTGTACCTCATGGTTTTTCACTAATAAAAAAAAAAAATAAATAAAAATAAAAAAAAAAAAAAAAAAAAAAAAAAAAAAAGAATGTGTAAAATACTTGAATAGTCACGTCACGAAGAATATAGAAATACATGAATAATAAATACATCAAAGTGTTCAAGGTTAGTGCGAGCCGAGAGCGAGCGGTGGTGGTCGCTGTCGTTGCGCGCGCCGCCTCGTGGGTTTCCAGCGGCCTAGCGGACGCCGAGCGGGCGAAGATGTCCCAGTACATCCGGGTCACGGAGGAGGACGAGAACGACGAGCCCGTCGAGATCCCGTCCGAGGACGATGGCATCGTGCTGCTGTCCACGGTCACGGCGCAGTTCCCGGGCGCCTGCGGCCTGCGCTACCGGAACCCCATGTCGCAGTGCATGCCTGCCGTACGCACGCCTGGTGGAGGGCATCCTGCGCGCGCCCGACGTGGGCAACCGAGTCTACGTGGTCAACTACCCCAAAGATAACAAAAGGAACACGGAGGAGGCTGATGCTTTGTCGGCGGTGAAGGTGAAAAGGGCAGTGCAGAAGACGTCTGACCCCATCGTGCTCGGCCTGCCCTGGAAGACCACCGAGCAGGACCTCAAGGAGTATTTCAGCACCTTCGGGGAGGTCCTCATGGTCCAGGTAAAAAAAAAGATATCAAGACTGGTCACCAAAAGAGGGTTTGACTTTGTGCGGTTCACGGAGTATGAGACCCAAGTGAAGGTGATGTCTCAGCGACACATGATTGATGGACGGTGGTGTGACTGCAAACTCCCAAATTCTAAGCAAAGCCCGGATGAGCCTCTGAGGAGCAGGAAGGTGTCTGTGCGCCGCTGCACCCAGGACCTCACTGCCGACGAGCTGCGGCAGTTCTTCTGGCAGTATGGGGAGGTGGTCGATGTGTTCATCCCCAAGCCCTTGGGGGGGGGGGGGGGCGTTTGCTGTCGTCACGTTTGCAGATTATCAGGTGGCCCAGTCCCTGTGTGGCGAGGACCTGATCATCAAAGGCATCCTCTGCGTGCATATCTGCAACGCGGAGCCCAAGCACAATAGCAATAGGCAGTTAGAGAGAAGTGGAAGATTTGGTGATAATCCGGGTGGCTTTGGGAGCCAGGGCGGGTTCGGGAACAGCCGGGGCGGTGGGGCGGGGCTGGGCCACAACCAGGGCAGCAACATGGGGGGCGGGATGAACTTCGGCGCCTTCAGCGTCCAGCCGGCCATGAGGGCCACGACCCAGGCCACCCTGCAGAGCAGCTGGGGCATGATGGGGATGCTGGCCAGTCAGCAGAACCAGTCGGGCCCGTCAGGGAACAACCAGAGTCAGGCCAACATGCAGAGAGAGCCCAACCAGGCCTTCGGCTCTGGGAACAACCAGTACAGCGGCTCCAACTCGGGCGCCGCCATCGGGTGGGGGTCGGCCTCCAACGCGGGCTCGGGCAGCGGCTTCAATGCATGGACTTCAGCTCCAGCATGGACTCGAAGTCGTCGGGCTGGGGCATGTAGGCTGGGCTGGTCAGTTAGACGCTAAAGACTGGTGGGAAGTCAAATTTTTCTAAACTCACGGTAAGTATATTGTAAGATACATATGCACTAAGAATTTTCAAAATTGGTTTGTTTGGTGTGGAGTATATTTAGCAGTAATTTTGACATTTTTCCTTTAGAAAAAGAGGAAAAGCTAAAGGAATTTTCTAAGTTTTCTTACATAACGGGTTGAACTCTTGAGTGTTTGAAAGTGAACTGCTGTTTGCCTGACGGGTAAACCAACACCACAATTGCTATCAAGAAGCTTCTCCTGTAATATTTTATCCCTAGACTTGTCACCTGAGTTATTTGCATGTTCAAAGTGGAACCCATTGGTTAGAGCTGCATTCTTTCCTCCTCGTTTTAATTTGAACCCCACCATACGGATTTTCTCCTTAGGAAGGTCCCTGGAGATCGTGGTGTTGCAATGTTTGGTTCTTTTCTTTCTGTGTGTTTTCTTAACACTTGTCTCCGCTCATATGCGAGAGTACGATATGAAGCCTTCATTTAATCTCTGCAGTTCATCTCATTTCAAACGTCTGTGGAAGAAGCACTCACTGACAGGAGTGCTGTACTCACTGCACCGTGGGGCTCCGTCCGCTGCTTTGCCCACGCACTCAAGAGCTCGTCCCCACGCCGCCCAGGCTGCGTCTCTGATGGTGGGTGTCCCATTTTTATCCGCTACTCTTTCTTTCCTGGAGTCGGATCAACGCTGTGACGGCAAGGCTGTGCTGTGGACCAGAAGGCTGTCTGAACTTCTGAAACCTTGTGTGGGATTGATGGTGGTGCCAGGGCATGAGAGGCTGGTATGAGCGAGGACAGGAGAGCGCGTGCAGAGACTTGGTGGTGCATAATGGAGATTCTTTAACTGGGCAAGATGTGTCTCTCAACCTGTGGCTTTGGTGCGAGAGTGTGCGGAGAGCCATGTTAGCAGATAACATACGTACGAATGTTTCTTGCATTCAAAGGACATCCACGTCTGTTGGAAGACTTGAAGTGAGTCTTACTATTAGCGAACCAACGTTAGCTGAATGTGTTAGTGACACGATACTGTATTTGCTCGCCCCCTTGTCAACTGCTGTGAATGCTGTATGGTGTCTGTCCTCGTGTCCTCTCCTGCTCCTGATCTGTCGGTGTGGTCATGTGGCCTGGCGCTGGTGGGCTGAGCTTGTGTGCTCTACAGGAATCTCGGAGCTGAGTCGCCAGTGAGGGCGGGGGGGCGGGGGGGGGGGGCTGGGGCCTGCCCACCCCTAGGATGTGGTTGGTGGTCTTGTACCCTGTGCTCGGATGCTTTTATAAGAGTTGTCAATGTTGGACATTCTGAAATAAAACTGATTTAAATAAAAAAAAAAGAAAAAATGTTCAAGGTTAAAATCTAAAAGTCCAATAATTTTATAGTTGGTGAGAATGCAAGCCACTGGAATCCTCATAAATAGGCAGCAAATGTGATGGTGGCAAGTTCCTTAGAAAATTAAATGTAAATACATAATTAGCAACTCCATTTGTGTTTCTCCCTAGAAGATAAGACAGCATATGTATACACAAACTGTATAAAAATACACATCAGCTTTAGAGAAACTGGAACTCATCCAAACATTTATCCACTGGTTAGTGTACAAATTGTGATAAATCCCTGTAATAGAATGCTTCTCCCTGATACAAAAGAATTATTCATGGAATTCTATAAATACTTTTATGTTCTTTTCTTTCATTTTGGTGTTGGGGCTCATAGTTTACTTCTAGCTCTGCGCTCAGGGACCACTGCTGGTGGTGCATTGGGGACCACATGGAGTCCTGGAAATTGAACCCTGGGGCAGCTGCACTATATAGCTCCAACCCCTGGGATTCTATAAACCTTATACTGGACACAAGGCAGCATACTTTGAAATTAGAAATACATAAAAATGCAAAACAGATTATGGTATAATAACCCGGGCTACTTGCTCCAGTCTAGGATTATTTGGGCAAAGAATGACTAGAAAAGCATACAAAAGAACTTTCTGAATAATAGAAATGTTCTAAATTTTAATTGAGACATTGATTACATCTAGGAGTCTCAGTGAATTTTTCACATTATATGTAAGCCACTTTCTTTTTTTCTATTCCTCAGCCAAAGAAGGCAGAAAGAAAGAAAGAAAGAAACAAAGAAAGAAAGAAGAAAAAGTGTACGTAATAAGCCCACTAATATTCTCAAGTTATCTCAAAGATTTGTAATAGTAGTTGGATCAAAGACTAACCGAAATAAAGATAAGACTGTAATTTGAGATACCAAAGAGTAATGAATAAGACTTTGCATATGATTTATTTAGAATGGGTGAAGGACAACTAGAAGGTGAAGGTAACCACCAGATTCTTGGTTTGAGACAATTAGGTGGTTTGTGGTTTCAAATCCATAAAAATACAGAAGTTGAAACTTTAATTGATATGTGAGGGGATGAAAACGATTACATGTTTCACATATGGTTGAGGTGACCCTAAATTATGCAAGTTAGATCTGGGTAAAAGTTAGATATACTGTTTCACCTTGGATGGAAGAGGAATAATTTCCCATAATATCTTGATAGTTATCATCACACAGATATCATAACACAGATAGAAAGGAGAGGAGGTTGTCTAGAAAGAGAATGTAGTGAAAGTGCAATTAAAGAACTGATATGACAGAGCCTTTAAAAGAGTCTATAGACCAAGTAGAGAAGATATGGTTGACAAAGAACACTGACAAATAATGCCTAGAGATATCTGAGTAAGGCTTCCTGAGGAAGGGGAAGCAGCTGACACAGACAAAAGAACTATGCCTTTGATGAAACATTGGGTTGGAGAGGATAGGGTGGGTGGGTTTAGCTCCAGACAGTTTCTTTAGGTTGAAGGATGTCAAAGTTTTACAGCTTTGAGCTGGGAGGCCAGACCACCTCCTGAAAAAGACACAGGGGAAAAACGAATGGATTTCACAATCACTAAAGTAGAACAGCAGAATTTAACTTTTAAAACTTGGATTAAAAGCTTGAGACTGTATAGGGTAGGCGCCTGCCTGGCACACTGCTGATCCTGGTTTGCTCACAGCACCACATATCATCACCCAAGCACAGTGATCTCTGAGCACGGAGCCTGGAGTGGCCTGAGCATACCCAGGTGATGCCCCAAAATAAAAACAAATAACAACCAAACAAGGTTGATAAGGTCTCTGGCAACTGTTCAATGACAGTTGGAATCAGTGCCTTGATTTTTTTCATAATAACAACCTGTCTAGTTATGCATTTTCTTTTCTTCTTTCTTTAATTGAATCACCAAGAAATAAAGAGTTGAAAAGCCATTTATGGTCAGATTTCAGTCAAACAGTGTTCCAACACCAATCCCACCACCAGTGTACATTTCCCACCACCTGTGTCCCTAGTTTCCCTCCCGTCACTCTTCCCCCACAAGCCTCTCTCTACAGCTGGCAATTTCCTTCTTTCTCGCTTTGCCTGTATTTCCCCATCTCTGTCTGTCTCTGTCTGTCCCCCCCCATCTATCCCCCTCCCCACTTTTGGGTATTATGGTTTGAAACACAGATACTGAGAGGTTATCCTATTTGTTCTTTTACCTATTTTCAGCAAGCAGTTCTTAGAGTGATCATTTCCAACTATCTTTGTCAGTGCAATTTTCAATTGCATAATTTTATGCTTATGCCCAAGCTAGAAAGGAGAATGGTTGGGTTCATATAACATCATAACATCATGGATATACAAAAAGTTTCAATTAAAGAGTCAAAATTTTAGAGAATGAATAAAATTAGGTACCAAGGAGAGAGGAGAAGGACAGGAGGAAGCTGATGGACAGAAGAGGACAGGTACAAATTTGGACAGGAAGATCAGGTGCTGTCACAGCACAGGGTTGTTGGAAGTCTTTGAACCAGCAAACCAAAAAGACCAAAAGATTTGTCAGAGAGGGAATGTCTGCGTTGATTATTTCAGCAGACCCAGCATTTGGAGAAAGGAAATGACACAGGTATCAGATTGCTAAGGTAGAGTAGAGATCACAAAACCAAAAGTCTAGGATATTAGGTGAGTCAACGACAAGGATAATGAAGTTTTATTGATGATAGCAGATGCTGGAGAGCAAAACCATGCCACAGTTTTGATAGTCCAGTCCAGTGAGTAAGGCTGTTTCCAAACCACCACATAACAGCGGTGAGCAGGAGATGAGAGTAGCATAGCCAGCTGGCAAAGAATGGGAAAAGAATTGATGTTTGGACAGCAAATCAACCCCAATCACCATCTTAAAAATGCAGAGAGATGCAGAGAAACCTCCACTTAAGAAGACTAAGAATGAAATTTTGTTCTTGTTTCAGGGGGAGCAGATCTCAGCCTCATCAGGAAAGGTGGGTGAAGGGGAGGAAGTCGTAGAGTTGGCGCTGGACTGAGATGAAAGAAAGAGAGAGGGTGAAGAGTAAGGGCCCGGTGAGGAGTGCTGCTTGGCTGTGGAAAGTCAGAGGGTGAAGGGTAAGGGCATGGTGAGGAGTGGTGCTTGGCTGTGGGAAGTCAGCTCCTATTCTCTGCCACTAATCACTGGCCTCAATCAGTGTGGAGCGAACGGTAGTAGGGGCCACAGCAGAGTATATAAAACTAGAATGTGAGGGAGATACAGAACCACTGCCCAACTACAGCTAATCGTCTCTTCATACACTGCCATTAATCAGTCAACAAAAGGGAGTTCTTAGTCTCAAATGAGGTTGATGAAAATAGTTGATTACCTAAACTTCTTTACAGGTGATAAAATAATAGAAAAATTGCAACTGAGTAGCCAATTCACCATATTATTGTTAAAGACTTTGATATAAAAATGAAAATAAGAAAATAAAGACTAATATAAAGGCTTGTCGACCAAGTGATCTTTTATTGTTTAAGGGCAAATCCTGAGCATGTCATTTTCTTTTCTTTGTTTTTTTTGTTGCTTTTTGGGTCTTACCCAGCGATGCTCAGGGGTTACTCCTGGCTTTGCACTCAGGAGTTACTCCTGGTGGTGCTCCGGGGACCAAATGGGATGCCAGAAATCGAACCCAGGTTAGCCGCATCCAAGGTAAACGCCCAACCCCGCTGTACTATTGCTTCAACACCCTTAACATGTTATTTTCATTTCCTTTTAATTTCACTTCCATTGACTCTTCCAGAAAACAAGGGATATACTGCTGAAATGGTTTTTTATTGTCAAAGTTCCTGGCTTTTACATTGCTGTGTAGGCTGTAATTAATTGCCTTAGTGGCATCCTGGTCCTAGAGAGAAATATGAGAAAGGGGCTTACTTGACTGGTATTAGTCAGTGGGGATGCACCATTCATGACAAACATTATCCATATCACTCATGTGTCTGACAGATATGTGATTGGCAGCTAGACTGAGCACATTTCAGCTGCAGGATTTATCCCAAATTTGATTCAATGATTTCTGAGATAAAAGCATCATAAATATCTTCAAGCAGTCACTAGAAATTGCCAAGGCAGTAAAGGAGAAATTATTGAATTATCGATTCTGATACTGAATTTCTGTTTGATATTTTTATTTATATAACTGTTGGTCTTCTAAAAAAATACACTTTGTTCCAGTGCCAGACATCTCATGAGAAATTCATTTTCTTTTCATTTTAAGATACTTGGATTATACAGAAAAGGCAATGAAATAGATTAGGAGGATTTAAAAAAGAAGAAGAAGAAGAAGAAGAAGAAGAACTAAGTACTAAGGCAGAAGGGAAAAAGCTCAGTGAAGACAGGAGTTTATTGAATAACATGAGTGTGTTGATCTGAAGTCATCCAGAATAGGATTAGCAGAACACTAGATGAAAGACAACCATGCGAGCAAGCCGGGTCCCGGGAAAACATCCAACCCCATCAAAAAATGGGGCAATGAAATGAACAGAAACTTTCTCAAAGAAGAAATCAGAATGGCAAAAAAGCACATGATAAAACGTTCTACATCATTAATCAAGGGAGATGCAGATCAAAACCACAATGAGATACCATCTCACACCTCAGAGACTGGCCCACATTCAAAGGAACAAAAGCAACCGATGCTGGCGTGGATGTGGCGAGAAAGGAACACTCCTTCACTTTTGGTGGGAATGCGGACTGGTTCAGCCCTTTTGGAAAACAATATGGACGATTCTCAAAAAATTAGAAATTGAGCTCCCATTTGAGCCAGCAATACCACTCCTGGGAATATATCCCAGAGAGGCAAAAATGTATAGTCGAAGTGACATCTGCACTTGTTTGTTCATTGCAGCACTCCTTACTATAGCCAGAAACTGGAAGAAACCTGAGTGCCCAAGAACAGATGACTGTTTAAAGAAACTTTGGTACATCTACACAGTGGAGTACTATGTAGCTGTTAGAAAAGATGAAGTCATGAAATTTACATACAAGTGGTACAACATACAAGTGGTACAACATGTTAAGCAAAATGAGTCAAAAACAGAGGGATGGACATAGAAAGATTGCATTTGTCTGGGGAATATAAAGTAACAAAATATGAGATTAATACCCAAGAATAGCTGAGATCAGCACCAGGAGGATTACTCCATAGCTTAGAGGCCAGCTGGGCATTCTAGGAAAAGGGCAGCTCAGATAGAGAAGGGAGCACCAAATAAAGGGTGTTTGGAGGATCTTCCCAGGAGGGGAGATGCTTGTTGAAAGTAGACTATGGACTGAACATATTTGCCACTCAATGCCTCTTTTGCAGACCACAACACCCAAGAGGAGAGAGAGAACAAAAGGGAATGCCCTGCTACAGAGGCAGGGTGGGATGGGGATGGGGGTGGGAGGGATATTATCCATTGGGGTGGAAAATGGGCACTGGTGGAGGGAGGGGTATTTGATCATTGTATAATCGAAACCCAAGCACAAAAAATTTTAAATCTACAACTGTACCTCATTGTGTTTAACTAATGAAAATTTTAAAAAATGGAAAAAAAAAGAAATAAAATAAAAAGATGAAGCACCAAAGATGCTTTGCAGGGCATGGGATCAAAAAAGATTCAAGCATAATCCATATTTTTTTTCAATTTGTCTAAATTTTTATTTGACTAGCAATACTTAGATCTCCAATTTTTACTTCCAGGCTTTTCTCTGAAAATGATTTTTCCAATCAGTTGTCTTGCCATCCAGAAACACAGGTTTGTTTTGTTACTCCATTAATTTCCTAAATTAGACCCATTTTAGACCATAAAAAACAATCTAAGTAATTCACCTTTCTTTACTTTTCATTTCTACTTTATTATTTTTCATATTAGGTTTCTACTTTAGAAATTGAAATTAACTCTTAAAGGTGTCTCAACCACCTCGCTTTCTAATGCAGGTTTCATCTTTTCAAACTCTTCAATATTTAACTGAGGTGATATGTTTATAACATTCTTTGTTACAGATGCAAGTATGTAATTTGACAAATGTATATAGTACAGCATGCAAACCACCAAAGGAGGAATTATATCCATCTCCACACCACTTATTCCATCTCTTCTTCCCTTCTAGTCATCATCAATTAAATACATAAATATTTAGATACTGTTTGAAAAATTTTAATGATAAAGATCATGACATCTAAGCATTATGACAAAGGTCCACTTGATTTGAAACGGTACTAATTCTTTAGAAAATTATTCTTTATAACAATATATAATATGAAGTTGCAAGTGACTTTGGGTATGATCTAATTCAACAGTGTACCCATTTTTTGGGCATTATATAATGGGATGGGGAAGTTATAGTGAGTGAATATATAAAGGTTGAACAGGATGTCAATGGAAACAATGAATGAAATATCTCTGGATAATATAAGACATTAGGTAAAGGACGTATTTGTATTGGAAGCCATATAGAATATAACTGAGACATTTTCCCAGAACACAGACACAAAATATTAAATAGATATTCATTTCATGAATGTAAATAAATAAGGCGTGTGGTACTAAACAAATGTAGATCAATACTGAACTTTTTGATTAATCTAAATATTCTTCTGTTTTGCTTAATATCTTTTAAGTAGAATGGATTAGAGAAAAGATACAGACCCAGAATAATAATACTCAGAGGAATACTGCTTAAAACTGGATTAAATTTATATTTACTCAACAGAAAATTGCACATGTACTTATGCATGCAGTGTCTTCCATCATCCTTACTTCATATCCCCATTATCAATTTTGCCAGATGTGGCTCATAACAAGAACAAGCGAATATCTTGAAGACCCATGAATAGCTTATTTGAATGGAAATGTCATCTTGTTTGGTTCAATTAAATTTGTTCTTTGGTCAGTTCATAGAAATTCTTTCTCTTATTGATACTACCCATCTTTGCCTTGAAGGAGAAGTACAAATATCCACAGTGTAGATGTAACCGTCAAATAACTTTTCAGTGTTTCCAACTGTCTGAAAATACCTATGGTGGAAAGTAGTCTAAGTGAAGCCTCTCAGTGTGGGATATTTATGGCACTGTAACCATTACTGGCATTTGGACTTCATTCCCTTGTACCTTTTATCATTCTTTAGTGCAACGATGGTTCAGATTTTGTGTTCTCTCCTACAACCAGTACTTCCTTCTCCTCCACAAAAATGTTATCTGCCAGTCCAAGTGAACACCGCCATGCTGCTGGGAAACCTGAGAATGTATGTTCTTACACACCATCCCAAAATTGAAGACCAGCAAACTGTTTTACATTTTTGTGAGGATACCTTGGAGGTATAACCAACTGACATAGAGATCAACTGAACATAGTGAGACAGGGTTCTTCCGAAAATGTTTAGGATGTCACATCATTCCTCCCCCCGCCCCACTTTGCTTCCCCCCCCCCCCCACTTTGCTTCTTTATTTTCCTATGAGGTTTTTTTGCCAACACTTCCTGAGGACACTTTTCACAGAAACATTCAATTTTGCAGTTCGTCTCCAACAAATCCAGTCTAAACAAGTTGACTGAAACAGTCGTGTGCCTCGGGGACTGCCCTCCTGAAATTCTTGGTCATGTTATATTTGATTTGACTTTCATTAGTGAGGTCCAAAGGGAGGATGGAGCAAATGGCAGGGAGCTTGGAGACTTGGCTTGCACAAAATCCTGCATCGTGTTGCTTCCTACCTATAGGGCAGGCAGGTTCTCAGCTCTCACCTTTGAACACAGACACAGTCTCTTAGTCCTTGGCAGTGCGTTCTGCCAGGTTGCATGATGTTGCAGATATCCGTGAGTTTTGGTACTCACCTTAGGGGCATATCATGCCTAAGCAAGTGCAACATTAAAAAGAGAAGAGAGGTAATGATGACATCTTCAGATGAAGCCCACAATAGCAAACAATATGCACTGTTCTGTTCTTTGAAGGAGGCCTCACATATTCACCTACAGTGGGTCTCCACAGATTTTGTAGAAGCACCCAGTCATCTTATTTTCTTCTTTATATTTTTTAATTTTTTGTTTTGGGGTCATACCTAGTGGTTTTCAGGGTTCAAACCTGGCTCTACTCTCACGGATCAATCCTGGCAGTGCTTAGGAAACATATGGGGTATGAGAGATTGAACCTACATGAACCATGTGCAAGCTAAGTGTCTGCCTGCTAAAGTATCTAACGCAAGTGCCTACTTGCTAAACTATCTTTCTCTCCCCATTTTTTGGTAATGATCTTAACAAAGACAAAGCTTTTGGTGAAAAATATTAATGGTCTTATTAATAGTTAAGGTAAGAAAAAATTTTGTTTTGAGTTGATGTGGTAGAATTGTTAAATATGCTTCTCAACTTCAATATCTCCTCCTCTGAAACGTATACGTACGTTGCTATAATTACAGCAGGTAGGGCATTTGCCTTGCATGCAGCCAACAAGGCAGAGCCGAGTTCGATTCCTCCGCGCCACTCGGAGAGCCCAGCAAGCTACCTAGAGTATCTCGCCCACACGGCAAAACCTGGCAAGCTACCCGTGAAGTATTTGATATGCCAAACACAGTAACAAGTCTCACAAAGTTACTGGGCCCACTAGAGCAAATCGATGAACAACGGGATGACAGTGACAGTGCCTATTTACTGATCAGGTTGGATTATTTTTTCCAGTATGCCTTTTATCTGAGTGTGATCTTGTGATAAAGTTCTGGTTAATGCTATATAAACATGTAAGCATATGGTATTTCATGAAATCAGCCTAGAAACACATGAAGGAAAAGAAATCAATTGTCTTAGGTGCGCCTGAGCCATTAAATAGTGATAGAGGATCATGAAGTAGCTTTAATAGGAGAAATAATCAGTTATAATTGTGTTGTAAAAGGTAAAGCTTGGTACTTTGATAAGAATGCTATATGTATTTCTGGATTATGAACATTTCAATTCCATGTAGTTAAGAGGGCATCATACATTGCGACCTTAAAGTCAGAATACTTGAGGTCTGAGCAAAAGTACAGTCGGTGACATGCTTACTGTGCACATGGGTCTTCTTCCTAGCACATAATATAGACTCCTGAGGCCACTACAAGTGATCAGTGTAAAACCAAGAAGGAATAAGAACTGACCATCACTGGATATGCCCCACCCAAAAAAGAATGAAATAGATGTGAAAACTAAAGTCAGAGTTCTCTCTTTCTCTCTCTCTCTCTCTCTCTCTCTCTCTCTCTCTTTCTCTCTCATAGAGGTTGGAGGAAATTGGACACTCTGGTGATGTATATGATTTAAAACTTTATACGCAAGAAACCATATAATTAACAATACTTAAATCACTGTTTTCAAAGGTAAATATATACAATATATAATTCTGTACTAAACCTATAATTTTATGGCATACCCAGTGGTGTCAGACTTCATACTATACATAGATGATTTTGCACCTGAATATAAATGGACAGTCATGGAAAATAAATTTATTTCATCAAAGCCTGAGGGTTTATTTTCATTAAAAATTGCTATTCACATGCTTGTAGGTTTATATACCAGGAATGAATGAGATTGTACAGACTCTACTTTCTCTTTCTGATTCATTGTGATGATATTGGCACCCTCTGGTTCCGTCCATGTTGAAGAAAAGGGCACATTTTCATAATTTCTGACAGTTGAGAGGTAAACGTACTGCATTGATATACGTTTTCACATTCTCTTTTTCTGCTCATCTGCTTTTGAATACTACGTTGTATTCAGATTGTGGTCAAAAAAAAAAGCACCACAATGAACATAGGTATGCATATCTCATTTCAAATTGTGTTTTTGTACTTTTTTGGAAAGAGATATGAGTGTAATCACTGAATCATATGGCAGATCTTTTTGAGAAATCTCCATGGCCTTTTCAGGAAGGCTGAACCAGTATTTTTTCACTTCAAAAAGAGAAGGTTGGGGCCAGAGAAATGGTAGAGGGGGTAAGGTACTAGCCTTGCCAACAACTTATACCAATGCAAGCCCCTGCACAATCTACGTCCTCCCTCAAACCCCCAACCCAAGCCTCACCAGGATTGACTCCTGAGCACATAACCAGTAGTATGGCCTGAGCACCAAGAGAGTTCTCCATCCCTAACAGCAAACAACAAGAGAAAATGAAGGATTGGGGGTTTTCTTTTTTCTTTATTCTTTTTGCTTCTACAACTCCATCAGCACTTGGTGCTTTCATATGTTCTATCCTCACTGGTGTAATGTGATATTTTTGTCATTTTTATTTACGTTCCCTAGATAATTCCTGATGATAATTAACACTTCATTTTATGTTCCTATTGGTCATTTCTATATCTTTTATGGAAAAATATTTGCCCAACTCTCTCCCCTCTGTTTGGATGAGGTTATTTGTTTTTGTTTATTTGTTTGGTTTGGTTTTGGGGTCACACCCGGCGATGCACAGGGGTTTCTTCTGGCTTTGCACTCAGGAATCACTCATTTTCCCCCCCACATTGCTTCTTTATTTTCCTATGAGGTATTTTTGCCAACACTTCCTGAGGACACTTTTCACAGAAACATTCAATTTTGCAGTTCGTCTCCAACAAATCCAGTCTAAACAAGTTGACTGAAACAGTTGTGTGCCTCTGGGACTGCCCTCCTGAAATTCTTGGTCATGCTATCTTTGGTTTGACTTTCATTAGTGAGGTCCAAAGGGAGGATGGAGCAAATGGCAGGGAGCTTGGAGACTTGGCTTGCACAAAATCCTGCATCGTGTTGCTTCCTACCTATAGGGCAGGCAGGTTCTCAGCTCTCACCTTTGAACACAGACACAGTCTCTTAGTCCTTGGCAGTGCGTTCTGCCAGGTTGCATGACGTTGCAGATATCCGTGAGTTTTGGTACTCACCTTAGGGGCATATCATGCCTAAGGAAGTGCAACATTAAAAAGAGAAGAGAGGTAATGATGACATCTTCAGATAAAACCCATAATATCAAACAATATGCACTGTTCTGTTCTTTGAAGGAAGCCTCACATATTCACCTACTCTGGATCTCCACAGCTTTTGTAGAAGCACCCAGTTATCTTATTTTCTTCTTTATATTTTTTAATTTTTTGTTTTGGGGTCACACCTGGCGATGCACAGGGGTTTCTTCTGGCTTTTCACTCAGGAATCACTACTGGCGGTGCTCGGGGGGCCATATGGCATGTTGGGAATCAAACATGGGTCGGACACGTGCAAGGCAAACAACCTACCCGCTGTGCTATCACTCCAGCCCCTGAGGTTATTTGTTTTATTGCTGAATTTTGTGAGTTCTTTATAGTAGTAATTTAGATGCTAGTTCTATGTCAGATGTGTGATGTGTGAATTTTTTTTCTATTTAGCAGAACATGTTTTTGTTTACTGATAGTTTCTTTCTCAGTGCATACGCATTGTAGTTTGATGAATTCTGCTTATTTTTTTCTCCTCTACAGGGCAAGGCTCAGGAACTGGTGCGGGAGTATAGTAGGTAAGGTCCTTGTCTTAGAGGTGGACAACCCGGGTTCAATCTCTAGCATCATTATTCGTAAGTTCTTGCAAACTATGGTTTTAAAGAAAACAATTTAATTCGGATTTTATTATATATTAATGTCAATAAAACATAATTTTCTCTGTCAGCCTTCCTCTAGGCATTGGAATATCACCAACCATCTGAAGAAATACCAGAACACTTTTCAATGTAATGAATGCTAAGTTGTTTATTTTTCTCTGTTTTCTTTGTCAGTAGAGCTGAATCATTGGGAACTTCTGAAATCAATATCATGAAGGCATGCTTATACATCTTTTTCTCCATTTTATGGTTTCAGTTCTAATATCACGGTCTAGCCTATTCTAAGTTAATTTTCTTACATAGTGTAAGATTCTATTCCAACCTAAATATTTTTTTATGCTTGACTCGGGTTGGAGCGATAGCACAGCGGTAGGGCGTTTGCCTTGCAAGCAGCCAACATGGCGGACCCAAGTTCAATTCCTGCACCCCTCTCGGAGAGCCCGGTAAGCTACCGAGAGTATCTTGCCCGCACTGCAGAGCCTGGAAAGCTACCTGTGATGTATTCAATATGCCAAACAAAGTATCAACAAAGTCTCCAATGGAGACGTTACTGGGCCCACTGGAGCAAATCGTTGAACAAAGGTAGGACAGTGTCAGTGTCAGTGTCAATTTCATTTAATCGTGAAGAGTTGTGACAAATGGAACTAATTTAGCCCTTTTACAATGTGGCAAAAATGATTACGGGGACAGAGAGAGAATTAGTGGACAGGCACTTGCCTTGCAAATACACAACCAGGGTTCCATCCCTGGCACCACATATGAACTCCAAAGCCCAATAGGACTGATTCCTGAGCACAAAGCCAAGAGTAACCCCTGCACATAGAAGGGGAGGGTATTAGACAAACTACAAAACTAGAAATGCAACAAACAAAATTGATAACGCATCTTGGTTTATTAGCACACCCATCATCCAATATGTACAACTGGGTGTCTGCACTGAGAACTTTTAAAACCTATTTCTCTTAGTAACACTAAGTACACAACATATTACTATCAGCTATAATCACTACTTGGCCCATGCTTTTGAAGTTTTATATATTAATCGAGGTGGAAAATGCCTTAAATCCTAGGCTTGCTTCCAGATGGGGATAGACTCTTGGAAGCTATCTCAAACAATACTGATCCATTTGCTTGAATAAATTACTCTTTGAGAAAAGACAACTTCAGTAGTAAAATTCAAAAAAATTCCAATAAATAATTGCAAAAATAGTAATAATGATTATGATAATAATCATAATCATAATAATTAGCCAGTCATAGATTCAGACAGGTGCATTGGGGAGCAAGGGAATATGAACAAAAACTAGAGAAGTGGAAAGGCAAGAAAATACATAAGATATTAGACTTCAAAGAAACTTGTTAGAAAACACTTCTTTCCCACTGAGTTTAAAAAAAATAAAAACAAGATATAAATAACAGCATTTAGGAAAAAATGAGAAATACCCTAGCATTTAGAAGAATAACTACTTATAATTCTTACAAATGAATACCTCAGTGAATAAAAACTGACTTAAAGTCAGAATAGACATGACTATATATGCCCATTATATAGAAATGTTTTGACATATCTGGAAGTAAGGAATTCTGTGTTGATGTTCCCAAACCACATATACGTTCCCACCTATTTTTTGAAACACCAAAATTTGCTGTTTATTATTTGTCTTACATTTTTTCAGTCACCAACATTGTTATTATTATTTTAATACGTTACACAAATAAAAAGTCAAAGTACATTAAGACTAGTGTAATGAACCTCTGGGCAGCCAGAATCCAGCATTTGTGGCACAGTCCTGCAACCTGGTAAAAACAATGTTTAAGAATTCAACAATCAAGAGACTTCACATGAATTTTGATGAGCCAAGCCCTCTTGTGGGGTTCATAGGTTGCAAAAAATACCATCAATTTTAGGGTCATTTACTTCAGTTAATTACAAAGAGGCAAATAAGCATGGCAAAGTTTACATAGAATCAAGGCTTCACCTGCCTCCCCACTTTCCCAACAACCTGTCTGAGGAGAGGAACCACTTCCAGAACCAGCTACAGTCCAGTACTGCAGTAGTGCAGGGGGAGTTGGATATCTCTTAGGGTCCAATGTAGCTGGATAGCTGGTGAGTGGCTACAACCGTCCTTAAGCCTACCCACAAGTACACAATGTACAGTCACCGATTTCCTACTTCTTGCTGTATCATAGGGCTGAAACAGTCCTCTTTCCTTTGATGTGTTTTGCTTAATGTTCAAACCCAACCGTGCTCAGGTGCTTCTCCAGGCAGGGTGCTCAGGAGTTGCTCCTGGGATGCTTCAGGTACCAAGGGGTCGAGGGATCAAATCCAGGCCTTCAGTAGGCAAAGCTTGTACTCACATCCTTGGAGCGATGCTGGCCCCATGTTTTTGGTAGGGCCCACGTAAGCCCACCTAGCTGGAATGACTACCATCTTCAGCAGTTGGTGGACCGATAGCGGAGAGAAGGAAATCACTGAATTAACAGACCCAGAAAGGCAGTCAATCAGAACCACAACGTCCCTAATTTCCCCAAGTCCAACCAAGCAGAGAATAGGTCTGTTGACAGTTGGGGTTCAGGGTATAAAAGGGGCTCAAAGATGTAGGGTTTCATTCTCTCTCTGGGGAGAAGACCCTGATTGATTGATCGATCAGTACCTCGACGCTATACTTGGAACGAAATAAAGCTCTGTTGAACTTTCCCATTTGTCCTGCACCCGTTCGTGATATCACAGACCCTAACAGTTTGAATGTCCACATGCTGCTGCTCTTGAAAACAATCATGCAATTAGAAGAACCACTGGTTGCCCACAGAGGGAGAGACAGGACTGATATTTCAGATTCAGAAGACTGCGAAGCTCTTATCAGTAAGTGTTCTTTATAGGGGTTTATCTCTTCAGCAGAGATTAGAATGAAAATGCTAGAAACACATATTCAGAGGGCAGAAATATAGTATAGTGCTTAAGGTTAGGAATCTCTGACATGATTTCTGGGATTGAGAAAGTAGTGCACTAAACTATGTCAAGGCAGGAAGGGTCAGGGCATAAAATCATGCACTTTATCTCTGAGGACACTCCATTCCCACTCGTTGTCTTGCCATTCAGAGTCACTTTGGGGAATGGGGAGTTCTGGGGCTCCTGGGGTGGGGGTGGGGAGCTGCCCTCAGGCCCAACTGCTGCATGAGCAGGAGTGGCTGCAGTCTCCATTGTGATGTCTGTGTTCTCTGCACAGGGTTGTGGGACATGGAATTCTCACTGGCCAATGGGGTTGCAGAACCTGGACCACACCCATGAAGCCCTCTATAAAAGCGCGACCTCAGCCTCTTGTGGCAACCTCTCTCAGCACTTTGATGAGAAATCCTCAAGGAAGTAACGAGATGAGGCCCCAACCCCCATTACCAATGGACACCCATCTGAATAAAGATATAAAATTAAAATTGGATAAAGCTAGAGAAATGGTAAGGAAAAAGTGCTGGGATCTGGTTCCCGTGGCTTGCCCAAGGCCCATGATGACCCATCAGTGGTCAGTGTGTGGCCACTGGCTGATAAACCCCTGGGCCCTTTCCAGACCAAGCAAGTCTTTAACCAGTTTCACCCAGCAGCTGCTGCCCTCCTGGGACTCCTGGGGACTCTAGTCCAGTAACCCCTCGGGCTCCCCTTCTCGAGACAAACACCATCCTCCTGCCCATGGGTTCCTCCCATGGAGACGAGTATAAGAGAACTTTTGTCAGTGAGATGGGAACAAGCAGGCTCAAGCAGGTGTTGCTTTGCTTTTCTGCAGCTCAAAAAGTTCGAAGTGGAGAATGATTTAGTCCCTGGCAAGAGAAGAAAAAACAACTGCGGAGACAGTGGCAGGAACACCGCCACCTCCAGGCCCTGCCAACTGCCGAATGGGGTGAGTCTTGCCCTGCAGGACATCCCAAGGAGATAGGTGCTCAAAGGGTGTTGCAGAGATGTTTAGGAATGTGGAAGGAGGGGGTACCCACAGAAAATCTGTTGCTGCTTCCCCACATGCTCGTGCTCTGCTTGGCCTGACATGGGGGGCAATCCCAAAGCCCTGAACTGGAGTGTTTCACTTGAATGGACAAGTTTGGCCTTTGAGATTGAGTTAGGACACGAGGGGAAGGGAGGGGGAAAGGCGGGAAGAAGTGTTTCTCAGGTATCAGCATGCTGGGCAGCCGAAGAAAAAAGGGTTCTTGTGTCTCTTCTCTGCCACAAACCACGATCATTTATCTGTAACCCCCTTTGTTTAAGCGAGCCCCTTCATCAGAAATCTGGTTCTAGTTCTTACAATGGAGAAGCTTAGGTGGATGGATGCAGCCCTTCGGCCGCCTACCCCATCCTCATGGGCCTGATGAAAGGGATTCACGGTGAAAAAAAAGCCTTGCAATGGGACAGGCTAATCCTCCAGGTAGGGAAATGTGTGGTACTGGCCAATGGCCCTATTTGTTATGGCCGCTTGGTTCTCTCCTGCCACATTGCAAGGGGACCTGCCACCCCTGGACACCTGGTCTCGGTTTGTCTCCCTATTTTCCCTGGCCCTTGTCCGCTCTGTACTCTTTGCTCCCTTTAGACTAAGGACTGGGGTGAAGTGTGACCTTTACTGCTGCAATGGAGAATACTGTCCCATGGGAAAAGTGGCATGCCAGGTGCCATGTCCCCTGACAGATCTGCACGAGGTGCTGGCTGCATTCCCACTGTCGGGGTGTCTCTTGTTCCCCCCTTGGCCCGTTCTGGATGTTTTCTCTACTGCTTGATTGACTGGGATGTTCTGGAATTTGTTTCCCTCTTCCATCTTCATCAGGAAGCAGGGAACAGGAATGAAAGCACAGAGCCCTACTTGGATGATGGGGGTAGAGGTGGGCAGGAGGTTTTCAGGTAAGGGGCTGGGGTGGCGCTGACTGACCGACTCACTTGGGTCTTCCAGAGTGGAGAATACGTTAAGGACCCGGAGAGAGAAAAATTGGAATTTCTGGAGCAAACGTTAGCAGATATCACCGATAAGGTAAGCTCTGCTCCTGCTGGGATGCGGCTCCTGCCTGAAAGGGGGAGGAGTTGCTGGGAGCCAGGGTAAGAGAGAACCAAGGCAGTTCCCATGAGGGAAAGGGGGAAGGGCAGTGGGAAGGCCTCTTTGTCAATTAGGGCCTGGCCTGGAAATTATAATCAAGGCTGAAGTATGTATCAAGAGAGAGTCCAAACAATGGGGGGTGGAGGGGTGAGGGAGGAGGGGCACAAAGCAGGGATTGAGCCCTGGACTGACGCCTAAACTTCACCACACAATAGCAAGATTCGGAAGCTTAAGGCCAGGTACAAAGATTCCTGTGAGGTTGGAGGAGGGAAGGAGGCAAGGGCCTGAGTGGTGTTGGTAGTGGTGTGCGTGTGCGTGTGTGTGTGTGTGTGTGTGTGTGTGTGTGTGTGTGTGTGTGTGTGTGTGGAGGGGGATCTCTTAAGTCCTGAGAGTAAGAACATCAGGACCTGTGCGGGGAACAGCCTGTCCCAAATGCTCTTTCCTTGGGCCTGGGAGTCTGTGTGTGACAGTCACCTGTTCTTGCTGCCCCTGCTGGCCATCCTTAATCCCAGCTTCATGCCCGCAGGTGAGGAAGAGCAACCAGGAACTCTGGACACTCTTCATCCTACAAGATTGTTACCTTCAAGATCTACAAGAGTGCTCTGCTAATCTGCACAGACAACTGGCTACATGCCAAGACTCAGCCATCAAAAAGGAGCGGCAGCTCCTGGAGCAATTAGACCAAGAGAAAAGAAACCATGAGTCTGAAATTAAAGAACTTCAAGTGAGAGAGGGGCCCTGTACAGTTGAGCAGGAAGACCTGAAGCAGGCTTCCTTCCTCACTCCCTCACCACCTTCCTCCCTCTCCTTTAGAAACTCGTGAAAACCAGCAAAAATGAAACACTGCACCTGAAGGCTCAGCTCAAAGTTCTCAGCATTAATGCAAATAGTAAGTGACAGGAACCGCAGGAGGGAGAAGCTAGCTTTGGGGGAGGTGGCAGCAGGGTGAGGGTAGGGCTACACAGGGAGGCAGAAACAAGCCAGATCTGCCCTAGGTGGCTCCACTGTCTTTGGCTCTTGGTGACCCTGGGGATCCTCCCACAGGAAATGGAGCTGAGCAGGAGCAAAAGGAGGAGAAAGTGGTGGAAGAAAAGCAGGAGGAGGACAATGAGAAGGACCAAAAGGAGGAGGAGGAGGAGGAGAAGAAGGAGGAGGTTAAGGAAGAGGAGGAGGTTGTAAAGGAGAAGGAGGAAGAGGAGGTGAAGGAGAATGTGGCAGTCCTACAAATTTCAGAACAAGACACTGATGTTCAGAATGAGCCTTTCACAGTGTTTACCACAACCTCGGTGAGACTGACTGCTGCCCTCAGGGGACCCTGGGAGAAATCCTCCTTAACTCTTGTTTTCCCTTCCAATTTCTCTCAACCCCCAACTTTCCCATGGCATATTCTGGGCCACCTCTTCTCAACACCTCCTTGAAAACCCATGTATGCTATTAGGGGCCAGGAAGGGACTGCCCTTCCCAAGGACACCCGACCAACACACCCCATTTGATCTTCCCCCAGCTGCAAGGTTCATGCATTCTACAAGAACAACCGGAAGAGGAGATTGAGGAGATCTTAAAGAACATGGAAGGGAAAGGAAAATCATCCCAGTCCCCACTGGACGAGAAGGCCACAGGCCATGAGACCGCTGACTATGTCATCATACAAATGGATTCTGTGGAAACAGAAAATAATTCAAGCTGGGGACTGAGGTCCTACCTCTCCTTTATCCCCTTTATTAAGCGGTCACATGGACCCACCATGTCAAAAATTGTAACAGTGTAATTCTGTTGTATTCTCCACCTCCCCACCACCCTCCTCCTCCCCACCCACAACACTTTTCCTAATCCCACAACACTTTTCCTAAATGTATGTTTAGAATAATAATAAAATATTTCTAAAAGTACTAAAAATTTTCTAATCTCTGGGCAAAATTAGCACATCAAAACCTGCATGCTGTCCTAAAGGATCACATGATGACACACCTGAGGTTTGGATATGAACAGAATTCTTAACATTTTTTTTTCGTTTTGGGAGACTGACACACATCTAAAATAACAAGAGAATACAACCAAAGCTGGCATGGATGTAGGGAGAAAGGGATTCTCATTCACTGCTTGTAGGAATGTCTAATGGTCCAGCCTGTTTGAAAAAAAACATATGGATGATCCTAAAAATATCTACAAATTGAGATTCCATTTGACTCAGCAAATCCAATTTTTGAAATACACCCTAAGATCTTGCCCAATAACAAAATGAGAAAAAGCATTTTCACCCCTCTGTTTCTTGCAGCGTTATCCAGAAAACAATTCTGGAAACAACCCAAGTGTCCAATAATGGATGACGGAAAAATGAAACTATGGTACAGATACAGAATGGAATATTACTTGGCCATAAATACATAAAGTAATGCAGTTTCCTGCACATGGAGGGAACTGTCAAGTTTCATGCTGAGTGAAGTTAATCAGAAAGAAAGGTACCGATACTGAACGATCTCTCTCATATGCAGAGTGCAATACAGAGAGTAAGGAAACATAATGGGGGAATAATGAATGTCAAAAATCATGAATGTCAATAATGAACGTCACTTCCAAAGGAAGTGGAAGCAAAGAACAGAATGGGTAGTCTAAGGAAACATAACAACTGAGGGGACTTGGAGATAGAACAAGGAGGGGACAAAAACTGCAATGGAGGGAAAATAAAATGAGAGGAGGAGGTGAAAAGGAGAAAGTGAAAAAGCATTATATATGATCAAAGTAAACTGAACTCCACAATAAATTCAGAGTCAACAGCAGGATTCAGGATTTGTCCTAGGGACACAGGAAAGTTAAATAAAAACAAACTAATTGATGCAATATAGGAAGGCATGTAAAGATGTATCAAATGATGTTTTACATAATCCTAGGACATTGGATAAGATTTAGTAAACATTTACAATGAAAAGCCCATTAAGTTTGGGATTAAAGAAACATATCTCAGTAAAGTACATGTTGTATTTGAGAAACCCACAGTTAAATCATATTCAGTTGTGAAAATTGGAAGATTTTCCCCTATCATCATGTAAAAGAAGGGATGTTCATTCACACCACTATAATTCAACATAACTCTAGAAGTTAAAGTGAGATAAATTAAGTAGCAAAGAGAAATAAATTAGGCAATAAAGAAAAATTAAAATGACCAGTGCTTTCAAAGATTTATGTTTTAAAAACTTCTGAACATCCCCACTGAAAAGCTGATTTTAAATAAACCAATATAGTAAAGTCGCCTGCTATAAAATCAATATATTAAAATATCCTACATATTTATATGTAAGAAAAAATGAAAGAAATATTTTAAATAAATAATTTTATTTATAATTTATCTAAAAATTTATGAACCTAGAAATAAACTTAACAAAAGTGAGACACTTATACATCAAAAAATATGTCATTTGTAAAATAAAGATAATATGCAAGGAGAAAGAAAGACCATGAAAATGAATTTCAAGGCTTAACGTTAGGAAAATTACCATCTCATAAAAATTATCATATAAATTATTTATATATGTATGTGTACACACACACACACACACACACACACTTTAGCACTGTCCTCCCTTTTTTCATCGATTTTCTTGAGCGAACACCAGTAACGTTTTCATTGTAAGACTTGTTGCTACTGTTTTTGGCATATCGAAAATGCCACAGGGCACAGGCAGCTTCTGAAGCTCTGCTGAGCAGGCAGGATACTCTGGGTAGCTTGCTGGGCTCTCCGAGAGGTACGGGGGAATAAAACCCGGGTCGGCTGCAAGCAAGGCAAGCGCCGTATCCGCTGTGCTAAGTGGAGTGCCAGCCCATATATGCACACATATATATTTTTAAAAAACTTGAAATTTTGAAAGCTTTGCATACAGGTGGCCCAACTTTGATTCCCAGTACCGCATTTGGTTCCCTGAGCACCAAGTCAGGAAGTGCCCCTGAGCAAAACTGGATGTACTTCCCAAGCATGACCCCTCCAGAACATAAACGGTATATTTCTGATTTCAAGTGATGAACATGGACCATGGAACCAAGAGCTGGTACAGAGGTTTAGATGTCTGCCTCAGATGTGGTTGACCTCAATCTGTTTGATGTCCAGAATCAAACCTGGTAAAATGAGCACCATCAGGAATGGCCCTGAGAAAAGAGCCAGGAGTAGCCCCAAAGCACCACTGGCTGTGTGACACGCCACCCCCCACCCCCAAATCATATAGTGTTACACACATAGATTTTGTTAGTTGATTTTCTGGGAACACACCGTACAGTGCTCAGCACTTACTCTCGTCTCTGCACTCAGGGATCACTCCAAGTGGGGATTAGGGGTCATATATGGTGCTAAGGATCAAACTCAGGTTTCCCACATACAAAGTAAGTGCCCTACTTACAGTACAGTCTCTCTGGGCCTAGAGGTTCATTAATTTTATTTAATTTTCTTATGGGAAATAATTCTCTAATATATAAACACATTTGAGAATAATTTGAGAATAATTCACGAAAGGGTTTTTTTTTTCAGTTATACAATGATCAAATACCCATCCCTCCACCAGTGCCCATTCTCCACCACCACCAGTCCCAGTATCCCTCCCACCCCCCTCCCCCCATCCCACCCTACCTCTGTGGCAGGGCATTCCCTTTTGTTATCTCTCTCCTTTTGGGACATTGACATTGACATTGAGTGGGAATCTTGTTCAGACTATAGTCTACTCTCATCACACATCTCCTGTCCTGAGAGGAACCTCCCAACACCCTTTATTTGGTGCTCCCTTCTCTATCTGAGCTTCCTTTTCCCCTAGCATGTGTGGTTGTCCTCAAAACCATGGAGTAATCCGCCTGGTCCTTATCTTGGCTATTCTTGGGTGTTAGTCTCCTATTTTGTTAATTTATGTCATCCAGATGAATGCAATCTTTCTATGTCTATCCCTCTCTTTCTGACTCATTTCACTTAGCATGATACTTTCCATGTAGTACCACTTGTATGTAAATTTTATGACTTCCTCCTTTCTGACACTACATAGTATTTCATTGTGTAGGTATACCAAAGCTTCTTTAACCAGTCATCTGTTCTCAGGCACTCAGTTTTTTTCCAGATTCTAGCTATTGTAAACAGTGCTGCAATGAATAGACAACTGCAGATGTCTCTTCGACTATACTTTTTTGCCTCTCTGGGGTATATTCCCAGGAGTGGAATTGCTGGGTCAAATGTGAACTCAATTTCCAGTATTTTGAGAATCGTCCATACTGTTTTCCAGAAGGGCTGAAACAGTCGGCAGTTCCACCAGCAATGAAGGAGGGTCCCTCTATTGCCACATCTGCGCCAGCACCGGTTGCTTTTGTTCTTTTGCATGTGGGCCAGTCTCTGTGGTGTGAAATGATATATCATTGTTGTTTTGATCTGCATCTCCCTGATGATTAATGATGTAGAGCATTTTTTCATTTGTCTTTTAGCCATTCGAATTTCATCTTTGATGAAGTTTCTGTTCATTTCGTTGCCCAAATTGCTGATAGGGTTGGATGTTTTCTTCTTGTGAAGTTCAACCAGTTCTTTGTATATCCTTGATATCAGCCCCTTGTTGGATGTGTATTTGGCGAATATCCTTTCCCATTCTGTCGGCTGTCTTTGTATTTTGGTCATTGTTTCTTTTGAGGTGCAGAAACTTCTTAGTTTAATATAGTCCCATTTGTCTATCTCTGTTTTCACTTGCTTAGCCAGTGGCATGACATCTTTGAAGATACCCTTAGCTTCAATATCATGGAGGGTGTTGCTGACTTTGTATTCAATGTACCTTATGGATTCCAATCTGATGTTGAGGTCTTTAATCTATTTTGATCTTACTTTTGTACATGATGTTAGGCAGAGATCTGAGCCCATTTTTTGCATGTAGCTGTTCAGTTTTGCCAGCACCATTTGTTAAAAAGGCTTTCCTTACTCCACTTCACATTTTTTGCTTCTTTATCAAAGATTATGTGATCATATGATTGAGGGGAGTGTCAGTGTATTCAACTCTGTTCCATTGGTCTGCTGTTCTGCCTTTCTTCCAGTACCATGCTGTTTTAATTAGTACTGCTTTGTAGTAGAGCTTGATGTTAGGGAGGTTGATTCCTCCCACTTTCTTTTTCCCAAGAATTGCTTTAGCTATTCGTGGGGGCTTATTGTTCCATATAAATTTCAGGAGTGTTTGCTCCATTTCTTTGAAGAATGTCATGGATATCCTTATAGGGATTGCATTGAATTTATACAATGCTTTCGGTAGTATTACCATTTTGACAATGTTAAGTCTCCCGACCCATGAGCAGGGGCTATCTTTCCATTTCCTCATGTCCTCTTTTATTTCCTGAAGTAGTATTTTGTAGTTTTCTTTGTACAGGTCCTTTACTTCCTTAGTTAAGCCGATTCCTAGGTACTTGATTTTCTGAGGCACAATTGTGAACGGGATTGTTTTTTAATGTAGCTTTCTTCTCTCTCACTGTTTGCATACAGGAAAGCCATGGACGTTTGGGTATTGATTTTATAGCCTGCAACTTTACATTACTATATAAGAATAACAAGCAATATGAACTAAATTTGTGTCTCTTGGTGCTGGAGCAAGAGCACAGTGGATAAGACATTTGCCTTGCACGAAGCCAACCAGGGTTCGATTCCCAGCATCCGATATGGTCCCCCTGCCCCGCCCCCCACCCCAACCCCCCCCCAGCACTAACAGAAGTAACTCCTGAGTGCAAAGTCAGGAGTAACCCTTGTGCATCACTGGGTGTGATCAAAAAAGCAAAAATAAATAAATATATATAAATAAAGCGGTAGGGCATTTGCCTTGCAAGCAGTCAGCCCAGCCGAGCCAGGTTCAATTCCTCTGCCCCTCTTGAAGAGCCCAGCAAGCTACCCAGAGTATCGCGCCTGCATGTCAGAGCCTGGCAAGCTCCCCATGCCGTAATGGATATGCCAAACCCAGTAACAACAAAGTCTCACAATGCAGACGTTACTGGGCCTGCTCAAGCAAATCAGTGAACAATGGGAGGACAATGCAGTGCAGTGCAGTATGAATAAATAAATTTTGTGCCTCTTAAGAGGACAGGCTTAGGGCAATGTAGATGGGAAATTGGGTATGTTGGTGGAGGGAAGACCACACTGGTGATAGGATTTGTGTTGGAACATTAAATGGGTGAAACAACTGTATTCTTAAGAACTTTGTAAATCATGGTGTTTAAGGTTTTATTTATTTAGTTACTTACTTACTTATTTTTTAAAGACACACGGTGGGGAGGTAGGCAGACTAACACAGAAGGGGAATTCTAACACCTGCTCCAGTGTGAGTAAATCTTGAAGACAATACAAACTGATCACAAACAACTATAAATAAATAGGATTCCGCTGTTGAAGAAAAACTAATGACTTTTTGTTAGGCAGAGGTAAATTCTCCCAAAGGTTGTCTTCTTTCAAAGAAAGAGAAGTTTTTCTTTGAGAATTGAAGTGTAGAAATAACCCCCACCACTTTACAATTCCAAGGTCTTCTGGAAAACAGGTCATTTTAACAATGGGCTTTGGAGCCTGGCATTCTTTTACATATGTTATGATTGTTAAATATTCCTACTTCAGACCTCCCAAAGTGGAAGTACTGTCTTTGATCAGCCCGAACGTTGGAACTTTCCAAGAGCTTGCTTTAAAAGAGAAATGTGTTGTTTTGCCCTGATTTACTTCAAATGTAACCACCTTCCCTACTAAATCCAAAAGTATATACGCTAAAGGTCTGTTTTTAATCTGAAAAAGAAGCTGCAGAATGCATGAACTTCTCCTACAGGGTAGCCCTAAAACTCTGAAATAAAGCTTATTCTTCTATCCAAGGTAGAAAAATTATTTATTTTAGTCAACACCATTTATATGAGTTACCTATAGTGGTGCGAGACAGCAAAGGTAATAAGATGGGAGATGGGTGAAATGGGGAGTTACTGCTCCTCAGTTCAGAATCTGTTTTGGAAGATGAAAAAGTTCTAGAGAAAGATACTGGTGATGACTGCACAATGGTGTGAATGTCCTCGTGGCCACTGAACTGCTGAAACAGGGCAATACACAAGTACTAGAACCCCTATCTGGGATGTGCAAGGCCCTGAATATGATCCTGATGCATCACACAGCCCAACCTGTTTCCCATCAGCACTGCTCAACCTGAGTAGCAAGCTGTCAGGCCCTCACTGCCATGCAAACCATAGGAATAATTCCCCAACAGCAGCGCCTATGGGAGAGGGTCTAGAAAAAAAGGAAGGAAGAAGGAAGAACAGAGGGAGGGAAGGAGGGAGGCAGAGAAGGAGGGAGGGAGGGAGGCAGAGAAGGAGGGAGGGAGGGAGGGAGGGAAGAAAGAAGGGAGGGGGGAGGGAGAGAGGTCATAATGCTGATACCAGGAGTTAATTTCACTCTGAAGACTCCTGGTTCATGTTTCAATTATCAAATTCAAATACAAAATCAGCAAGTACTAAGAGACAGGCAACTCATTTGCCTCTGTGCAGAGAGTTCTGATGGATGATGACAGGTGAGCTCTCACCTTGAAGTTAATGCCAGTTATAAAGCTCAGGGCTACACACAGGCTGGTTGTACTGTACCCGCATCTCTGGGGCCATGAGCACCTTGTTTAGAGGAGTTCTCTGTCCATCAATCTCTCACCTGTGACTGTCAAGCTATCTGGTGCTTAATAAGGTATTTATCCACTGTTGTTGTTTTCTTCTGCTACTGGTAAAACTATTTTTTACTCTGTTCTGCTTAAAGTATAGCTTTGACCTGTTATATAAAAATAGAGCTAATTGTGAGAAAAGGTGAAATCATGAAATTTGCGTATAAGTGGATAGACATGGAGAGCATCATGCTAAGTGAAATGAGTCAGAAAGAGAGGGACAGACATAGAATGAGTGCACTCATTTGTGGAATATAAAGTAACCTAATTTGAGACTAACACCTAAGGACAGTAGAGATAAGGTGCCAGGAGGATCACTACACAGTTTGGAGGGTGGCCTCACGTGCTGGAGAAATAGGCAGTTGGGATGAGGAAGGGACCACTAAGTAAATGATGGTTGGAGGGAATACTTGGGATGGGAGATGCGTGCTGAAAGTAGATTAAGGACCAAACATGATGGCCTCTTGGTATCTGTATTGACCAAAAGTAAAGGGAAAGAAGGAATGTACTTGCAACAGGAAGGGGGTGGGATGGGGTGGGGGAGGCGGTAGAGATACTGGGGACATTGGTGGTGGAAATGTGCACAGGTAGAGGGATGGGTGCCTGATCATTGTATGACTGAAATGTAATCAAGAAAGTCTGTAACTGTATCTCATGATGATTCAATAAAAAAAAATAATAAATAGAGCTAATAAATACTGTTTACTCCCTGATAAGGGAAACCCTCATTCAGATAACATAGAAAGTCTCGTGCTTTTTTATAATAGGTATCAACTGACTTTATTATTTAAGGAGGTCTCTTGAAAAAGTCAACTATTTAACTTTCTTCTAGTCTTTATACATAAAACAAATTGCATTCTTTTAATTTCACACATTTATAAACCATCTATGACTCGGCTCAGACAGCTTTATGGACAACTCTTTACAACCTTCAAACAAGAGAAACAAGTTAAGCTATGTAAACTCTTCTGCTGCACAGAAATAATGCAAGCAATCCTAATTAATTTAAGAAAATAACCCTAAAGTCAAAGTGACGAAATTAGTTTATAGTAGAAATAATTAGACCTACCTCAATTATACTGATCCAAAATTTTTAAATAAATTTATAACAAAAGTCTAAGGTGTTATAAATGATCTCTAAAAATATATTTGATTGTCACTTCAAAAAATATAAAAGAATCAAACCATCATCTCAATAGATTTGTTAAAATTTGGTGCATGTTCTTTTTTATTTTTAAGAGATTCCTTTTGGAGCAAGAGAAATAGCTCAACCAACTGGAGGGCATTTACAAGAAGACCCGGGTTCAATGCTTTAGCTTTTCCTGATCCCCCCCAAACACCGGCAGGAGCAATCCCAGAGCACTGACACAGGAGTATCCTCTGGGTACTGCCAGGTGTGACTCCCAAATATTTTTTAACTAGATATTTTTAAAGATAACTTTCTCAAATAAGATTTTGAAAGTGTTTTCCCACATGAATTATGATTAAAGAATTATATCAGAAAAAATACTTCTTTGACATTGAGAATCAACCTATGTAATTCTTCACATTAAAATGTTTTTAAAGAAACCATATGACCATCTCAAAGAAAGAAAATTTTGCAAAATCCAAAATATATTCCTGATTACTTATTGTTTTGTTTTGCTTTCAGGTGGGTTCACACCAGTGATGCTCTGGGCTTACTCCTGTCTCTGCATCTCAAAGAAAGAAAATTTTGCAAAACCCAAAATATATTCTTGATTACTTATTGTTTGTTTTGCTTTCAGGGGAGTTCACACCAGTGATGCTCTGGGCTTACTCCTGTTTCTGCCCTCAGGAATCACCCCTACCCAGGTTCAGACGACCATTTGGGGTGTCAGGAATCTAACCCAGATCAGTCTCAGGTAAGGCAAGTACCCACTCGGCTCTTTGATTTTTGTTTTGTTGGTTGGTTTTGTTGGTTTGGAGCCCCACCCAGTGGTGCTCAGGGCTTACTTCTGGTTCTGCACTCAGGGATTGCTCCTGGCAATGCTGGAGGACCATGTGGGGTACCAGAGATTAAACCCAGGTCAACCCAGGTACAAGGAAGGGCCCTACCCACTATAGCACTGTAGCACTGTCCTCCCATTGTTCAGCGATTTGCTCTACAGGCACCGATAACATCTCCATGTTGTTACTGTGTTTGGCATATCGAATATGTCAAGGGTAGCTTGCCAGGTTCAGCCGTGCGGGCAAGATACTCTCGGTAGCTTGCCAGCCTCTCCGAGAGGGGCAGAGGAATCAAACTCGGGTCGGCCACGTGCAAGGCAAACACCTTACCGCTGTGCTATTGCTCCAGCCCACTGTACTATCTGATTTTTGTTAGTTTGTTCTGGGGTCATTCCCAATGGTACTTCGGACTCTGCACTCAGGATTTCTCCTTGGGGTGAGGGGTGGAGGGGGGGGCATATGTTAGTGAGCCATATGGAGTGCCAGGATCAAACCTAACTCAGCTCATGAAAGACAAGCACCCTATCTGCTACACTATCTGTCGAGCCCTATTATCTGATTTTTTAAAAGAACAAAAAATATCTCTCAGCAAACAAGCAACTTCCTCAACCTTATGTAGAGTGGCTATAGAACTACTAACATTATACTGACAGATGAAAAACTGCATCTTTCCCTGACAAGATCAAGAACTTGGTTAGGATGCTTCTCTCTGCTTTCACTCCACATTGTACCAATGACTTGAGTCTAGGTGACAGGAAAAGAAATAAAGGTGTGCAGACTGGAAGAAAGTGCTAACTTGTTTTTATTTAGAGATGGTCTGATTAGCTAAATAAAAATACAATGCTTGGGCGTGGCCGAGGAAATGACTCCAGGCCAGATGCCAGTCTGGCTGCTGCTAGATCTCTGCTGCTTCAAGACCCCCTAAGCATCTCTGATCTTGGCCCTGGTGGCCCCCACCCAGCAGCTGAGGCTGAGAAGTGCTGCATCTCCCTACCAGTGAGACTGAGTAGTGGTTCCTTCCAAAAAGAACAGGCAAAAGGGGGAGGGATTTCAAAGAGAATCCTGCTCAGGACCTCAGCCCAGTAATGTCTAAGGAGACCTAAATGACTAAACTAACATAAATACCCTGAATTGAATCCTAGGTCAGAAAGAGGGTACTGGGGAAAAAAACAAGATTGAGAATGTAGGAGAAGTATATGGGATTTTAGTTGCCAGTCTATCTTGGTTCATTTAATGAGTCAATATGACAAAACACTTAAATTTTGTATTGCAAAACATTGCAAATATTTTCTAAATTATTATGTGGATACTGCTAAATATTTGCATACATAAGGTGTTGGTGTTAAGAGAGACTGGGTGTGAGATACGTGGCAAACCTCTCACATACCTAGTTTCACAACTTTTCTATACCTCTAAAAAAGTTTATATTATAAAGTGATAAATATATATATACATATATATATTTATATAGGAGCAAGGATGTAGCTCTATCAAAAAGTTCATGCTTTTTATGCAAGAGGAGTGGGCATGAATTCCAGCACCACAAAAAAGTAATAAAACGCCTGGGCTGAAGAGATAGTGCCGAGACTGAGATATTTTCACTGCATGTGATCAACCCAGGTTTCATCGCTAGCACCTAATAAGGTCCCCAGATCCCCACCGAAGTGATCCCTGAGCACAGAGTCTGGAGTAAAGTGATCCCCGAGCACTGCCAGGTGTGGCCCAAAATACAAAAATAAAACATAAAGCTACTTTCTTGGAAAAATTTTATAAAGACAAGAAAATACCACGTTTACGGAACAGAAAATGTGGGTGGTCTCTTTGTTCATCCAAAGTTCCCAGGTAGGTTCTTTTTTTTTTCCTCTTGCAATATTTTTGTGGGTTGTTTTTTTTTTTTAATTTTTATTAGTAATCACCATGAGATACAGTTGTAGACTTACAACTTTTTGTGCTTGGGTTTCAATTATACAATGATCAAATACCCATCCCTCCACCAGTGCCCATTTTCCACAACCACGGGTCCCAGTATCCCTCCCACCCCCCATCCCCCCCCCCCCCCCCCCCCCCCCCCGCCCAGGTAGGTTCTTAAATAAAGATGAATAATAAAGGTGCTCAGATTCAGGGTTAGAAATGAGGGAATGGGGTGTGGGGGGAAGGAAAACAGAAGAGAGACTTCTCAGGCAAGAAGCAGTGTAGTACAGGACTTTCAAGTGTGGCTCAGTTGGTGGTGTTTTCATAGGAAAACTGGATTTTTGCATTTCTTTTTTGTTTGCCTTTCTTTTATTGTTTTGTTGTTGTTGAATCACCCTGAGATACACAGTTGCAAATGCTGATCAGGCTTCATTCAGACAATGTTCCATCACCCATCCCTCCACCAGTGTACATTTCCCAAGTTTTCCTGTTTCTTATCAAACAAAATCTCAGCACTTTCCTGTTTCACCAGAGGTCTTGCTAATTTAGGGCTCATTTGTGTTGTTAAGATAAATTAACATCTTTTATTCAGACTTAGGCTGGTGGGGACTGTCTCTTTAGTTCAGACAGTTTAGTTTATATATTTTACCATATGCCCAGGTATTGTTTCTTTTCTTGTCTTTCCAAGGTCTGGGTCAGAATTTATGGTCTTGGAAAATTATAAACTTCTCACTCTCAAAAGGAGTCCAGGAATTTGTGGGGATATTTAAAATGTAGAGTGAGGACAGCTAAAATGAAGACCTGGCAAGGGGAATCTGAGGTTTCCTCTTTCATTATTAAGATGTTGTTATTAAGACATCATTAAAATGACTATCAAAAGCTATCTCAATTCTAATAAGATTTGATCTACAAAAATTGTGAGACTGATTCTAAAATTCACTCTAACAGTCAGGGGACCTAGGGTAATCAAAACAACTTTGAAAAATAAGTGCAGAGATTGAGGAATCACCCTAAGTGATTTCAAAAGTTATTATCAAGACAATAGAATACTGTGTATTACTATACAAACATTTGGCTACATCTTGTAGCCAAATAAGTTACAAGAGACTATGAAGTGCACAAATCCTATCGTCCTGTTATATCTGGTTGTAGCAGACCACTGATGCTGTAACTTTTATAGGACAATAAGCTCCATGTCAGGAAGATTGTCTTACTTAATGGAGTGGAGGAATCTGAGACGGAGTCATCAACACTTTTATTGGCTCTTGTTAAATCTACAATACCCAGTTTGCATTCATACTAACCCTCATAACCAGTCTTTCATTGGTCTCCTTACAGAAAGAAATGTGCTCACACCCCTATACTGCTTTCTGGGTGCCGTTGAAGGAATGGGGTGTTCACTGACTAGGATTCTGTGTTCTCTTTTGATACTCCGTTTGATGGATTAGGAACTTGCATTTACAGCCCATACACTACTGCCATCTAGTGGGAACACTATGCAAGTAGCCAGAGCTCTGTTTTCATAGGCTTCATTCCAAATCCCTCCACAAACAGTTGGTCCACAACATAAATCAGATCTGGTAAGTATTGTAAACCATGGTGCCCACAATAATTTTTTTTTAATCAGGTTTGACATGTGGGAGGGAAAGGGCCTGTGGAGAGAAGGCAGAGTCTATATTAAAGTGGAATCAAGAACTTAGATGCAATCAGGAAAAGAGCAACTCTTTAAAATAAGAAGAGTTCTGAGGAAGGGGGAACAAAGAGAGTTTGGGGAGTTTGGAGATGAGGAACTGTAAATAGTGGAGAGCAAGAGTAATAATTACAAAGCTGTCATTCTTCGTGAAAAAGACGGCATTCGAAAGTGGGCCTATTTCAGCTTCACAAATAAATCACAGAGAGATGACAAAACCTTAATGACTTTAAAGTGAGATACAACACTCCTCACTAACATTCTCCTAAGGAAACATTGTTTGATCATTCTCTTAGAAAATCATTGGTAGAAAGAAATATCAAATGAATGATTGAGGGCCTGCTATAGGGGCAGGCTTAAGGATGGTTGGAAAGATTGGAGACAATGGTGGAGGGAAGATGTAATGGTGGTGGGTTGGTGTTGGAATATTGAAAACCTCTGCCAAACCATCATGAACAAATCCGTAAACCACAGCAAAAAGGTAAAATGAATTAATTAAATGGCAAAAATATTATTTTTAATTAATAAAAAGAGAAATAAGAAGACCTTCTTGGACAATGACCAGAAGGGACAGAGAAACAGGAAGTTGCTCTAAGACAGTTAAATAAAAGTTCATGGCTAGAGTGATAGTACCACGGACAAGGCATTTGCCTTTCACCAGGCCGACCTGGGTTTGATCCTGGGCATCCCATATGGTCCCCATGACCTCCAGGAGTAATCCCTGAGAGTAAAGCCGGGACTAAACCCTAAACACTGCCAACAAAACAAAACCCAAAATTAGAAGATCACCTGAGGATTATTCATAAGCAATACAAAATAAATTATTTAGTCCTGGTTTGGGGGCAGGGTTTGGGGGTCTGTGTGGAAACTCAAAAGATGGTGGTGGGTTGGTGTAGTGGTGGTGGGATTGGTGTTGGAATATTACATGTATCAAATTATTGTGAACAACTTTACAAAAGTAAAATTAAATTTTAAAAATAAATACATAAAATAAAAGTATTGTTAAGAAAAAAAACCCAGTTCCCGGAAGGGAACAGCGCAGAGTCTCCTGCCCCTACCCCTGGGTGTCCACGCTGGGGCCCCTTGGAGGGGGGCGGGTTGAGTTTCCCTTCTCTTCCCTCCACAGCAGAGTCTGGCAAAGTCCCCGTGGCGTTCCCGATATGCCAAATACCAGTAACAATGATGGGTCTCATTCTCCTAACCCTGAAAGAGCCTTGAATATGGCACTTTCTAAAATCTCAGGGCTAGGACGAAGGAGACGTTACTGGTGCCTGCTCGAGGCAATCGACGAACAACAGGATGATGGTGATCGTGAAGAAAAAAGAAAGTTCAGCTGAGTACCCTCAGAAACAAACTGGGGGACCTGAGATAAAAATTCAAAGTGCCTATGGTTCATTTTTGGTTTTATTTTCAATTTTCAAAGATCACTAGTAAGGAATCCTTTCCTAAATTAACTTAGGATCAGTCCCTTTCTAATCCTAAAAAAAGTTGGATAATTTAAAAGCTAACTTTTCAATTGCCTACATCTTCCAGGTTGTTTATAGTTCAATCACAAAACTAATCACATTCCTTTGCCTTTAATTCTGTTTGGACATTCCCTCCAATTCCTCGAGTTTTGTGGGGGTGTTTTGTTGTTGGTAGTGATGGTGGTGTTTTGTTGAGGGGGCTACATCTGGCATTGCTCAGATTTTGCTCCTGACTCTGCACCCAGGGGTCAGTAGCGTTCCCCCCCAGATCCTCTGGGTGCAAGGCAAAAATCTCTCGCTCCAGCCCAGTCCTGCAAGTTTTATAGAGATTATGCTCTCCACAAATTTAAGGCAGAAGGTGATTTGTGGAGATGTGGGCACAATATATGCCACTTCCCTTTGGAACAAGCAATACCTGGGAACATAACCAAGAGCCGTGGGGTGCAGCTGGAATTCAGAGTCTGAAGTGGCTGACTCAAGTGCTTAAGAATCTTTACCTTTTGGGGATACTGGGAACATTAGTGGTGGAGGATGGGCACAGGTGGAAGGATGGGTACTCGATCATTGTATGACTGAAACGTAAGCACAAAGTTTGTAAATCTGTAACTGCATCTCATGGTGATTCATTAAAAAATTTAAATAAGAAAAAAGAAGAAGAATTTTCACCTTTTGGGCCGGAGTGAAACCGGGAGGGCGTTTACCTTGCACGCGGCCTTTACCTTGCACGCAGCCAACCCAGGTTGGATTTCCGGCATCCCATATAGTCCCCCGAGCACTGCCAGGAGTGATTCCTAAGTGCAGAGCCAGGAGTAACCTCCTGAGCATCACCACGTATGACCCCCCAAAAATCTTTACCTTTTGTTTTTTGGCTTGGGAACCACACCCAGTAGTGCTCAAGGCTTACTCCTGGCTCTATTCTGAGATCACTCTTGGTGGTGCTCAGGTGACCACATGGGGTCTAAGCCACATTGGCTGTGTGCAAGGCAAGCACCCTACTTGCTGTACTTTCGCTCCAGCCCCTATCATTTTTCTGAAGACAAAAGTGGTAAGATGAGCCTCTGCTGAAGAGACACTTGGGTCACATAAATCACCTTATAATTAATCTAATAATCTAACCAATAGCATTTTCCCATCTCTCTTCTACTAACATGTCAGTTTTCCTTTGGGGAGTTAGGTCCTCAATTGACATGGCTAAATAAATGCTCTGTGTAAACCAAACTACCTCAGTGTTTTCATGGGCACACAGGAAAACTGTCCTGTCCAAGACACTCGCATGAGGTGGGTCATGAGAAATGTTCTGGCCAGTGAAACGCAAGCAGAAATGCTGCAAATTACCTGAAAACCATCTCTCCCGCCCCCCAGTCTTCTATCAGTGCTGACATAAGAGAGGTGACTTATCATGATCTCAGACAAGGAAGCAAAACAGGGTCATGGAGTTACCACTTAGAAAAAAAAAACACATTACAGAGACTCCTCACTCTGAGCAGCCCGGATCTGAGCAAATTCCGTGCTGGAATTTGCATGAATGGAAAGTGAAGTGTTGCTGTATTAGCCAAGTCCCTGGTTCCCAAAAGTTTACGGCCTACTCTGGGAGATAAGATATAAACCGTTAAAGGAAAAACAACATTAAAATAACTACTTCTGTAGTATTCTGAGCGTCTGTCATGTAATAATTTATATAATCCTGAGTATAAACAAGCCAGGTAGGAAATATTTATTATCCCCAGTGTGGGAAAAAGAAACTGCGGCACTGCTTGCTTTAGTCACTTGCTCAAGAGCACATAGCTAGAGATCGGCAGATCTGGGAATTGAGCAGAGATTAGTCAGACGCCAGAGTCTACATTCTTAAATATTCTCTGCTGTATAATACTAGGCAGTTGATATTTTTTCAATGCCTATTTGTTCAATAAAAGCAATAGCAACAACAACAACAAAAAAACTGACAAACACTAGCAGGGTGTATGAAAACGTGTCTATTTTTCTTTCTTTTTGGGTCATACCCAGAGATGCACAGGGCTTACTCCTGGCTCTGCACTCAGGAATTACTCCTGGCGATGCTTGGGGGACCACATGGGATAGTGGGAATCAAACCAGGGTCAGCCGCACGCAAGGCAAACGCCCAACCCGCTGTGTTATCACTCCAGCCCCAACTAGCCGTGTTATCACTCCAGCCCCAACATGTCTATTCTTAAAACTAATCACACATGATGTAAAGTTGAGACACATCTGCAGAGAAATCGTGTGCACTACACTATGTTATTCAACCTGAGAAGCCAAGGAAGAGAAAGCAAACTGGACAGTGAATGTCACCCATACTAGCCTGAGAACTTGGGCCACTTTCATTCTTAACCAGTTTAAGTTTCCTAACAATCACAGGAAGTATATTCTCTAATCGTCTCTCCATCACAGAGGAGAGGGTAGCACAGCGTGGCAAAGACTTGCTTCTGCAGCCAGTAAGAAGCTAGACCAAGATCCACATCCACACTGCCTGGTTTCCAAGCCCATACTCTCCCTGCTAATCTGTCACGCCTCGTGACTCAGCATAAAGAGCCCAGCATCTGTCACAGGGATTTCAAATGCTGCCATTTCTGGCCATACGACTCCTGTCTTATTTCTCTTAGCCTTAATTTCCTTATCCCCAAAGTGGTGCTTGTTATTGATATTATCATTTTAATTATCACTAGAGAATGAGACAAACAAAAAAAGTGAAGAAAGACATGATCCATGCAAGCACACAGAGACAGAAAATCCAAAGATGTAGGTCAGCCACAAGAAATGACTCAATTCATCTGGTCAGCTAATTGTAGTCATGGCTGGACAAAAAAAAAGAGTTTGTTCATTATTGTTTCAGGAATCTTTCCATTGGTGAGCATTTTCCTGGCCTATTTAGGTAATCCTTGCCCATGATAACTCTAGGATCCTTCTTTTCCAATTTCAGTTTGCTAGCTTCATTCTCTTTTGTTCCTATATTTCATCTAGAAAATCCCATTGGATAATGCTTTTTATATTTTTGGCAAAGGACCTTTATATTCTTCAAAGAGGAGCTCCTACAAGGCAGCTCATATAGAGAAGGGACCAGCAAGTAAAGGATGCTTGAAGGACCCGCTCGGGATGGGAAATGTGTGCTGAAAGTAGACTATAGACCGAACATGATGACCACTTAATACCTGCATTGCAAACTACAACGCCCCAAAGGGGGGGGGGGGGAGAGAGAGAGAGAGAGAGAGAGAGAGAGAGAGAGAGAGAGAGAGAGAGAAAGGGGATCCACCTGCCACAGAGGCCGTGGCAGCGGAAAGGGTGGGAGGGGGATTGGGGGTTGGGGGGGAGACCAGGGGGGTTGGTGGGAAGGATACTGGGAACATTGGTGGTGGAGAATGGGCACTTGGTGGAGGGATGGGTACTCGATCTTTGTATGACTGAAACATAAGCACAAAAGTTTGTAAGTCTAACTGTATCTCATGGTGATTCATTAAAAAATAAAACTTAATCAATTAATTAATTAATTTTTTTAAAAAAGGGAGCTCCTATATAAAATGGATGGTGAGGGGGGCTGGGAGGGGCACGGGGGGGGGCAAACTCAACCTTTCTTGCTGACTAGGATCACTCCATAGCATAATTCCAAGTTACCAAATATCCTCTTCATACTGAGGATGAAAATGGTATGAAATGAAGAAAGTGAAGGAGACAGCATGTTTGGAAAACAATAGACACCATTCTCAGCAGGGATGTCATAAAGAATTTCATGGAGCACTCATGAAATTCTTTCACTTGGTCACTTGACATCCCGCTATTCAAACTTTAAGACCTGAAAAATATACTGTTCTTGAAATGAGCACAGGAGACCCAGGAAGAAGAAGCCATTTCATTATTATTATTATTATTATTATTATTATTATTAGTGAATCACCATGAGATACTGTTACATACTTATAAACGTTCATTTTTGCATTTCAGTCATACAGTGATCGGTTACCCATCCCTCCACCAGTGCCCATTCTCCACCACCAATGATCCCAGTACCCCTCCCACCTTCCCACCCCCTCCCCCTCTCCACCCTGCCTCTGTGACAGGGCTTTCCCTTTTGTTCTCTCTCTCCTTTTGGGTATTGTGATTTGCAACCCAGGTATTGAGTGGCCATCATTTCTGTTTAGTGTGCTCATATGCTAGCTTACCTCAGCATTGGATCATACCTGACAGAAGTGCTGGATTTGTTGTCATTACTAATTGCATGATGGAACTGAAATGTTTTCCCACATATTCTGCTTTCTAAAGTAAGCAGCTGCTTTGGGTTGATTGAAGAAAATCAGTCCAAACAGTAAAGTAAATCAGGGTAAATGGCTATAAAAAAATGACAGAAAGGAAACTTAAGAAGTCACTCTCATCTCTTTTCTCTATGGCATCAAAGTCAATTTCTTTCTTATCAATCTCTTCCAAATGCAGTCAGCAAAACATATAGTTCTAATTCTTTTTTGGGGGGGTATTTTTAACTCCTCAGTGAATGTTTTTCTTTTCTAAATTCTAAGCCTAGTTCTTGCCAATTGCTTTCCTTTTCAATTTTTTTTAATTGAGGTGGGATGCCACACCCAGCTCTGTTCAGGGGTTACTCCTAGCTCTGGGCTCAGGGATCACTCCTAACAGGGCTCAGCGAACTATATAGGGTGCTAGAGATTGAACCTGAGTTGACCGTGTGCAAGTAGGGTGCCTTACCTGCTGTCTATCTCTCTGGTCCCACCAATTCCTTTCTAATGTATTCAAAAGCACATAGATGTCTAGTCCCACAACAAGATGACATTTCAATTAAATCCAATTTAAAAATTATGCAAAATAGAAGACATCGGTGAACCCAAAGAGCTCGATTTAAGAATGTATAAAATACTTGAATAGTCACGTCACGAAGAATATAGAAATACATGAATAATAAATACATCAAAGTGTTCAAGGTTAGTGAGAGCCGAGAGCGAGCGTTCCTGGGCGCTGTCGTTGCGCGCGCCGCCTCCTGTGTTCCGAGCGACCTAGCGGACGCCGAGCGGGCGAAGATGTCCGAGTACATCCGGGTCACGGAGGAGGACGAGAACGACGAGCCCGTCGAGATCCCGTCCGAGGACGATGGCACCGTGCTGCTGTCCACGGTCACGGCGCAGTTCCCGGGCGCCTGCAGCCTGCGCTACCGGAACCCCGTGTCGCAGTGCATGCGCGGCGTGCGCGCGCCTGGTGGCCAGGGCGGGTTCGGGAACAGCAGGGGCGGCGGGGCGGGGCTGGGCCACAACCAGAGCAGCAACATGGGGGGCGGGATGAACTTCGGCGCCTTCAGCGTCCACCTGGCCATGAGGGCCACGACCCAGGCCACCCTGCAGAGCAGCTGGGGCATGATGGGGATGCTGGCCACTTCATCTTGTAACACATCATCAGACAAAAAATTCATTTTCAAAAGAGATTTGGTATTATAGCATTTGTAGAGAACAGCCAACATAAGCAACAGGTTCTCAACAGCCTGCAATGCAATTCCTTAAACATCATTATAAAGAAATTAATGTAATAAAGTAAAAAAGAAAACACATAAATACCTTTGTGATAAAGATTCAAGAGAAAAAGAATGAGAAATTATCCTGAATTGCAAAAGAAAAATTTGCTGATAACCTTTTAAGTCCTAAATAAAGAGAAGTTCTCTTTAATCAGACCACTGCATTCTCAATGTTATATACAACATAATTTTAACAAGATTACAGCATATAACAACATACAACAATATAACAAAATCAAAGATGTAATCATCTACTTCCTGGAAGAAGAGGCCAAGCCTGTAAAACTTAACATGAACTATTCCCAAAACAAACTAATATGACCTCCACTAAACACATTTTAGATCTACCACTGACATTTAGTTAAACCACCGAATTTTCTTACCTCCTTCCTTTTTCATATTTCACATTTCTTATTTCTCTAATTTTTCAACATGTGAGTTCTGAAAAGACCTCAAATTTTGTCAGAAAAACAGTGCCTAATCCCTGACCAGAGAAATTTACTTTCATATTTCTACTTTAGAAAAAAAATCATTAAGATTGTTGATCTTTAAGAAAAATAGAAAAAAAATTGTTTTCTGCGGCCAGAGAAATAATACATGGATAAGGGGATTGGCCAGCATTCAGCTGACCACGGTTTTATCCCAAGTATTACATATGGTGTCCCAGAGTTCTGCCAGGAGTGACCTCTAGTGCAAAGCCAGGACTAAGGCCCTAAGCACAACTGTGTGTACCCCCAAAACAAAATTAAACAAGCAAAAGAAACTTTTCTGTTTTTCTAAAATAAAGCACTCCTCTGAATTTATAACCGATTTCTGTGTCTCTCTTATTCTCTAGCATTGCTAGATACTGAACCGGCAGCATGATTTTACACCAAAAATCAGCTTAGCATTTAGAAATGATTTATGAGACACTAAATTCATAATTATCATAATTATAAAATACCTTAAAATTTAAATATTTTCAATTAAAGTAAATAAAAGCAAATAACGCAAAAAAGCAAACTTCAATTTAGCAAAGTTACATTTTCGTGCGTCTTTTTTTTTCATAAAATGTTTCTTTTGGAAATAAATCGATATTCAAACAAAACACTCCTATAAATATTGGCACTTCTCTGGGATCTTAGAGTAGAAAGAACTCTTTCCAGATAGCAGAAACTAAAGGAGGGTAGAAAGGGAGGAGCAGGAGTATCGGGTTCCTAACACTTAGGAAGAATGAAACTCTAATAAGTAAGATGCTAGAGCAAGGTTTGAATCTCTTCTCTGTCCACAATGCTGCACAATAGACCACACACCCATCTCAGAAACGTTAAGCAAGCGAATCTCTTCTGAAATACTTAATTAAAAAGGGTTTGCCAGGAAGACGCTAGTCTCCCTAACTCCATTCACCTGCCACAATAATCCTTAAAACCAAAGCTTCGAAAACAAGACTGAGAGTGAGTCTCGCTAAGCTGCCCCCTACCCATACCATTGGGTAACAGAACTTGGGTGCCTCTCTGCCTCCGTGGGTCATGTCACTTTCTGGAGTTTAAGAAGTTCGCTTTACACGGGGATAGCTGTCACACTCACCTTTGCGCGCAGCACCCTTCTCCTATTTTAAGTCCCCGGTTCTCAGTCCCTCCTGGAGCAGAAAACCAATTATCTCTCGCCCAAGCTTGCTTGAGCCTCAGTAAGATCCAACTCCACAGTTAAGAGAAAACCTGACTCAGGTTGGAGCGCAGAGGCGCTAAACCCAAGACAAAGGTTGCCCAGCTGGTTGACAGCGCCTCCCCCGCCCCCCAGCACCACCCTGGACCATAGGTGCGGGTCCCCTTCCAGCCCGCACGAGTACCTCGCAAGCCTGTCCAAGGGGCTGTCACTGATGCCGCGCTTTCCGAGGGGTGCGGCTCTGTGACTAGTGTGGAGCTGGTGTAAACAGCGCGCCTCGCACTGGGCATCCACCAGAAAGGACTCGCGCGCGCGGAGCGGGCGCTGGGATGCAACAAAGGTAACTAGCCAGGGCAGGAGGCTCCCGGAGCATCCACTCTACCGAGCTGAGCCTGCCGCCCGCGAGTCGCTCCCAATCCCAGCTCAGAATCCCAGCCAGAGGCATCATCCACTCCTCTCTGGACCCGCCAGCAAAGGCACCTGCTGCCGGGTCTGGTGCTCCAGCAGCGCTCTAGAGCTCAAGCTTCCCTCGGGTTCGGGGACACACCTGCCGGGACACCCGGCCCGGGGGTGCGGGCTCACTGCCAGGCCGGAAGGCGCAGGGCCATCACTCACCCGCGGAGGGCGAAGTCGCTCAGGCGGCCGCCTGCAGGCGTGCAGCCAGCAGCCCCGAGCGCTGGCATCTCCCCATCCTTTGTCAGTTGCGGGCGGAGCGCTTGTGCGAGCTCGCGGCCGTGCAGCTGGGTGGCAGGCAGCCCGGCTGGGGCTCAGCTTCCCAGCCCTCTCCCCTCCCCGCCTCCCCCTCCCCTTCTCAGTCCCGCTCTCGGAGCCCGCACTCACTCGGCTCCCATGATGTCATCTGGTGGAAATCTGCCATGCTCAAAGACTGGAATAATCCAGCGCTCACGCGGGGAACACCGCGCGGGTGGAGGCGGCGGCACAGCCTCCAGGTGGACCCCGCATCTCCTCGGCCAGATAACTGGAACCGAGCGCAGGACAGGGGAGGGCTCTGCGAATCCTGATGGCCTGGTGGGAGTGGTGGGGATAGCGCTGGGAGAAAGGGTGAGGGTCACTCTCAGCTGAGATTGCTAACTTCAAGGATACACTTGCTAGCAGAAGCCCAGAGGAAGGAGAAAGTTTTTTTTTTTTTTTTTTTTTTTTTGTTTTTTTGTTTTTGGGTTTTTTTGTTTTTGTCTCTTTGGAAGCTCCAGAGCTCAAAGAAGGACATGGACACCTGTGCTGCAACCAGGAGGATAATTGAACTGCTGGTGGCCTGGAGTCCTTGCTTGCCAGGGAAAGTTTGGGATGGCAAACCGGGAAGTGCCAGTGCCAAGCAGCTTAAAAGGGTGGAGAAGGAAGGACCGCTATGGGAAAAAGACTGAACTGAAACAGTGAGAAATTTGCTGGTAATTGTGACCTCTGAAACTAACAAACGATTCCCATAAGATAGAACCCAATAGCTGAAATTCACCAGTATTTTAAGTATTGCACCCCCCTCTTCTTCTTCCCACCAAATATTACTGAGCATTCCAAAGAGAAACTTCTTTCTAAATCTTACCCAAATGGTGCTTTCTCTGATGAAACCGTTTAAATCACAAGAGGTTCCTTATGAACCATGAAAAATGTGATGTAAATTCTTCTGTTACTCAAGGTTGCTTATAACATCAATTGATGCTTTGTTAGAGATCTTGGCAAACAGTTTCAGTGCCTCTGAAGATTCTCCTGAATTAATGGCCATACGCGCATGCGTGCACTCACACATGCGCGTGCACACACACACACACATACACACACAACCACAAGCACACATCCACGGAAAATCTTAGAGTCAGAAATACATCTATCTTGTGCGACTTGATGTTGAAAACTCCATTAAGAGAGGACCCCCAAAGAGGTCAGTGTGTGCTTTAATGTTTACAATAGTCTCTTAAAGTTCCCACTAACTACCTACCACTATTATTAGGAAGAAACTTAAGATTGCAGAGAACATCAACAGTCAGTGCAGGCTGGTTAGGAAGCTGAACCCAAAAGCAGCTGGGTAGGAATGTGTGGCTTTTCCACGAGAGTTCATGGAACATCATTCTTTCAAAGCATAAAAATTGAGTATAGCATTTATTAAAATGTGGGTAAAATTAGAGTTCCCTTAACCTCTATAAATAAAAAGGACTTATGATAATAATAACTTCAAGGCTAGTCCACTGAAAGTATTCTGAGGAAAAGATAATAAAATAAGTGTTAAAAAGTAGACTTAGAAATTAAAAAAGTGAAGACAATGGTACATGGAGTTTAGAATTAATTTAGAAAATCTGAAAGTACTAACTTGCGTTTATTGATTTTCAATGTTAAAATCTTAATATGCATCAAATTATTGATATATTACTAACATATGTTTTATATATTTCAGCATTCTATCAGTGCCCTTATTTTATTTTAGTTTTTGTACTTGGGCCATACCAGGCTGTACTCAGGGCTAACTCCTGATTCTGCTTTTAGGGATCACTCCTGGCTGGACTTCAGGGACTATATGAGGTGTGGGGAATCAAGCGAGGATCAGCAGCATGTAAGGCAAGAACCTTAACTACCTTACCATTAATGCTCTTTGGAAAAAAAAACACGATCACTTACTTTAATGTTTTGTGCAACATCATATGCATTTTTCTTGATGACTGCATACATATTAGGCATTTTGGTAGTCAATGGTGGCTCTCCTCAGTGGTATGCAGTCTTTCATAATTATAAGGAGTTATTTGTATGAAGTTACTGTCAAACCAGTAAGAGTGCATTTTCAGAATTGTTGGTAACCTGGACATGTTTTTCCCAAATAGCCTTGCCTCCCTCTGTGACAAGGCCCTACTTGCTCATATTCACCTTCATGACTGTACCTTTGGTGAGAGCACCAAGGCAGCATAGAGTGAAGATGAAGGATCTTTTTTACACCAAGTGTTGGCAGGCAAAAGGTAACTTTCAGTTCAAGATGTGTTACAAAGCCTTTTTTGAAATGTAAACCCATTGGCCTAATGGTAAAGGTAAAGGTAAAGGCCCTCCCGTTGACCGTCGATTTGCTCGAGCGGGCCCAGTAACGTCTCCATTGGAGACTTTGTTGTTACTGTGTTTGGCATATCGAATACTCTCGTAGCTTGCAGGGCTCTCCAGAGGGGCGGAGGAATCAAACTCGGGTCGGCCATGTTGGCCACGTGTAAGGCGAACGCCCTACCCGCTGTGCTATCGCTCCAGCCCTTTGGCCTAATGAATTTTTCAAATTTATGTTTCTTGTGAAGCCATCAACAACAAAGTAAACTTTAGTAACCATCCTCATTCATGCTTTCTTCTTTCTCTTTCCTGTCTGAATAATGTTTAATACTTCTGTTTCTCCTTGGAGATGAACTTCCCAATTCCCTGCTATTTATTTGTTGTTCTTTTTGTTTATTCATATGGAAAAGGACTTTATCCCTCTTTCCACCCAGATATACAGGTATGGCTTCTTGTACTGTCTTTCCATCATTCTTTCCTTTGGGAATTCTCCTTTCATGCATCTTAACAGTCTTTTTCATTTGTATTTTTTCAGTACTACACTGTTTACCTTTTTACCTTTACACTGTTTATGATAGAGCTTAGCCTTCAGGCCAATCATCATTTTTGCTTTTTTTAAAGGCTCTTAAGCCTCTTGATCTTCTTTCTCTTTTTCTCATGGAAATTCAAATAACATCCATAGTGCCTAAGGTGTTACTCAATACATTCAGTTTGTGGCTTTGTGATGGCTTCAGGACTTTCTGGTAGAGCTGCCCAAGTATCCAAAGTACTGAACTTTTGGCATTTGAAACTCATGAGCAACTAATGTTCTTTTTAAAGTTTATATGTTTTGGATAATCATTTATTCTTTTCTTTAAATCAAAATACAAAAGAACTTATAAAACTCAAAACATCTTTTAGAAAGAAATAATTGAATATATAAAATAATAAAGATTTTTTTAAAAATCAGGGTAACAAAAATAAACTATATAAAAAACTAAGGTAAGAATTTGATAATATAAGCAATGAGTATCTTTGAGAATAAAAAAAGATCTAAAAAATCTAATTGCTAGAAAAAAGGAATTAGGACAGCTAATGGTGCTGTTCTAAGTATATCAGAAGGTCAAGTTGTAAATCTTCTCTCCTAGATTGTTTCTCTAATGCTCCATCTATCTTCATTGCCCTGGATTATCATACCGTTCCTCTGCATTCTCTGGGCTTACAAGTTTGGAGACAAGAAGAAGGTCATGGGGAATTAGCAGGTCTGGCTACTTAGACAAAAATAAAAGGCATAATTGTTGGGTTTTAAAAATACATAATTTTGTTCTACAGAATTAAAGCAAATCCTTTATCTTTGACTTTATAGAAAATTAAATGCATTCCTAGGTACTCACTAATTTAATCCTATGGAAAAAAATCTTCAGTGATACGTAGAGGAATCTGACCTTCATGAAGAGCTCTAAGGTCCATGTTATGGCCTTCACTGTTGTTCTTGATTTTAGGAAAGTGAATTTACTACATCTCCACAAGACCTTCCTTCGCAGTACTTACTAACATACAAAGATCCTTTCTTATGTTAGTGACATTTCAACTTCTAAAGTCTGTTTTTAGCTTTGTTTGTAAGTTTTAAGCTATGCTGTTTGATTAGTTAAGATATTTTTATTCAAATGGATAAGAATTATAAATAATGAACTAAAGCATCTAATTTTGATAATTAAAATAACTGTCAGGCCTTAAGTAAAAATTTACATCTGTAATCAAATATTATACATTTGATACACTTTAATCTTGTTTAAGTGATGATGATATTAAAACTTGAATTCGAAGATTTACTGTAGAAATATAAGCTATGCTTATTTATTGATGGTTTGATGCACTGTTTTCATGTTTATACAAAATTTTCTTGGAAAGATAAATATTTTTGTGGTAAAAATAGACACTTTTTGCTGGAGATATAGTTTAAGTTGTAAAACACTTGGCTTGCATGTATGCCTTGCATTCACAGCTCATCAAAACATGAAACATTAAATTTCTGGATGCAAAGAGATAGCTTAATACGAGATAAAATCACATTATTCATTTATGTGAATTTACTAGATAATAAATATCAGCGATTGCTCTTTCATATACCTACTGATCCTCTCTACATCTTTTTAAGTGAAGTTTCTAGTTATATACTATCCCCATTCTTTGATGGAGTTATTAATTTGTTTTTTATTTTTATGAGTACTCTATCTTGGATATTAGTTCTTTATCTAATGTATTATTTGAAAATATTTTCTCATGACATGGAGAGTATCTTATTATGTTGCCTTGTGCACAAGACCAGGAGTAACATCTGAGCACCACCAAGTATGTTCCCCCCCACCACAACAAATCTCACATGCTCTGGACATATTCATTTCTAATTTATATTGATATTCATTGTTTCATTCACACAGATAAAATTTAAGGGATTCAATGGCTGGAGCAATAGTATAGTGGTCAGATCACTTACTTTGCATAAGGCTGACAAGTTTTCATTGTCATCACCATATCGTTGCCTCAAATATCCCCAGGAGTGATCTCTGAGCACATAACCAGAAGTTATCTGTGATGACTGCAGGGTGTGGCCCCAAACAAAAAGAAGGTAAGGAAGAAAGAAAAGGAGTGAGGGAGGGTGGGAAGAAGGGAGAAAGGGAGGAAGAAATGAAGGAAGGGAGGAAGGGAGGGAGGGAGGGAGGAAGGGAGGAAGGGAAGGAGGAAGGAAAGAAGGAAGGAAGGAAGGAAGGAAGGAAGGAAGGAAGGAGTACAAAGCAGGAAGGAGGAAGAAAATGATAAACTTAAAGCAAAAAGTAATAACTTTTAATAAAAAATAGATCCAAAAGATTAATGAAACCAAGACCTGGTTCTCTGAAAAGATAAATAAGATCTACGAACACTACCAAGACTTTCACTGTCACTATTTCTGTCACTGTCCTCCTGTTGTTCATCGATTTGCTCCAGCAGACCCAGTAACATCTCCATTTTTGAGACTTGTTACTGTGTTTTGCATATTGAATGCATAACAAGTAGCCAGCCAGGCTTTGCCACCAGGACTCTACTCTTGGTAGCTTACTGGGCTCTACAAGGGGGGCGGAGGAATAGAACCTGGCTTGACTGGGCTGGCCAAACGCCCTACTGCTGTGCTCCCCTAATAGACTGAATTAGAAATCTAAGGGGAGACTTCACAACAGATACAGTAGAAATGCAAAGGATCATCAGGGAATACTTTGAAAATCTTGATGCGATGGAATGAGAGAATCTAGAAGAAATAGATACATTTTTGAACTCTTCTAACTTCTCCAGGCTAAAACAAGAAAATACAGAATACTCCAACAAGACAATTACTGTAGAGGATATCTACATGCTAACCAAAAGGTTCCCCAAAACAAAAGACCAGGACAAGCTTGGTTCACTAGTGAGTCCTTCCAAACTTTTAAAGAAGACCTACTGCCAATTCTCTTCAGGCTCTTTCAGAAGGTGAAAGAAACAGAACTCCTCCCAGTTTCTATGAGACAAACATAACCCTGATACCCAAAGCAGACAAAGACAGCACAAAAAGGAAAACTACAGATCAAGATCCCTGATGAGATTCAATGCAAAGATCCTCACAACATGCCGGCAGAGTGAAAATAACAACACATCCAGAAGATCACACAACTTGACTGAGTAGGCCCTTTCCTGAGAAATTTGCCTGAGCCTGAAAATCTCCACACTCAGGTCTGGAGATGCAGTGCTGCTTTTCAGTCAGTGCTGGGGGCTGGGTACCACCATGTCCACTCCAGTAGCGCTAGGGGCTCCCAAGGTCACACCTGATGATGAGGAAGCAGTCTGCAACACCAGGCCTCTAACTCAGGGCCACTTCATGCTAGTATCAGGCCTTTTGAATTATCCTCGCCACACCCACCTCTTCCCCACCCCAGGCCCACATTTTTGTGTGTGTGTGATATTTATGTCTCTTATCTGCTTCTGATCTTGGAGATTTGCTAATTTATATGGTCTCTTTATTACATATGTAAATTATATTTATTGTAAATATTTAATCCTTTTTATCTATTTTTTATTTACTCATTAATATAAATACCTATCTAGGCAATCAATCCCCAATTCAATTTTTATAATGATTAATAAAAATACTTCCAAACTTATTTTGGTTCATAAACCAAACAAAGCAAGTAAGTTCACTTTCTTATTCAGCATGTTTATTTCACTCCTTATGGGGTAAAATTAAAGAACTCTTAAAACAAGGGGAGAACATAGAAGAAGATTTAGTGGTAGAATGAAAGAGACTGAAAATCACATCAGTGACCTTGAGGCCAAAGCACATGGCATCATGAATAAAGAAGAGGCAATAGAAAAGAGATTTTTGTAAAGAATGAATAAAATCCAAGCATTTAATGGGCAATGGCCAGAGGAACAATCTCTGCATCATCAGAATTCCGAAAGGAGAGGAGATAAAGGGGAGAACAGGTGCATAAGATCTACTGGCTGGGAACTTCCGCCTGGAAGGGACTCTGCACTTATCTAGGAGATCCAGAAGTGTCAAGCAAAATAAATTCCAATAGAACACATACTATAATTTTAATATTATAATTGTAATAGTGAGAATTAGAGAGAAAGAGAGTCCTTAAAGTGATAAGAAAGAAGCAAAACTCCTAACACAAGGGAAAATTCACATCGGATTTCTCAAATGAAACACTCCAAGTGAGAAGAGACAGGGCTGGAGTCAGAGTTATGCAAGAAAAAGATCTTAACCCTGTCCTATCTCTCTGACCTTGCTAATGTTTTTTGTTTTGTTTTGTTTTGTTTTGCTTTCTTGCTGTGTACCTAAGTTACAATGTTTCATGCAGACAAAAGTAATCACAATATATAAGGCAAACCAAATAATGCCATTAAGAGTAAATTTTTTTGTTATTGATATATGATAAATTTATTATTGTTAGACAATTAAAACTACAAAGAAGAGAGAAAATATTATTTGCAGTAGCGAGATGATCAGATGAGATCACTACATTTAGTCAGTGCCTCATGTTAAATTAGGGATTTAAACAAAATGGACACTTTCAGAGTTTTTCAGTGCAACAAAGTCTAATAGGAGTTTCTTTTTAATATTAATACTTAATGTAGTCATATTTATAAATTTAATAGCAGTAAAATATTCATTTCAATATCCACATTCTCTGTTATGTACTAGTATGCAATGGAAAAATCTAAGAAATGAGATAGTTAAGAAAATTTGAAGGCACAAAAGTTAAATAAAAATTCCATAGTCATGATTCGGAAAAATTAAAATTGTTACATGGTTCTATTTCCCAATTTATTTTACCTTCCAGACTAGCATTCTATTATAAAGCATAGTTTAGTTTTTGTTTTTCACTTTTGTGGTGCCTGGAGTCAAAGTCAGGCCTCACACACGTAAGGCAGGAATTCTACTACCTAGTCACATCCCCTACCCTAAAGCAGTTGAAATTTTAGAGCGTACATTTCAAAGTGTAGAAATTTCAGAGCTTACGTTTCATGAAGTCACATGATTTCAAGCCTTAATTTTAATTTACAGTTGTGTTAATTTGTAGAAATCTTCTAAGCCTCATCTCAGATATTGTAAGTATTAAGAGATACAATGATATAGAACATTAAAATCCTAGTATGCTATTTTTAATATAATGCTTTTGTTGTTAAATGTGAGAAAAGTTCTCCTAAAAATGTTACTATAAGGGGTTGGGCTAACGTTCAGAAATATGGTGGAGTTTACCTAAGCAAAGATAAGAAGAAATAAAAGCATGTGGGTGAACAGAAAAGAGTCGGAAAATTATACACCTAAAACAAACATAAGAGTGTAGATGAATATTTGATCAATTAAAAGAACAACCCCCAGATAAGTAGCATCTGGTAATTTCCCCTAGAATAAATTTTATTTTGATTATGAGGATTCTTTCAATATGCATTTAATTGCCTAGAGAAACACATACCAGTATGAAGTCTATCATATTTTTTTTAATCGGGGGCCACACCACACAGTTCTCAAGGCTTACTCTGGCTCTGTACTCAGGAATCACTTCTTGGAGGTATTCGGGGACCATATATGGCATCAGCAATTGAATCAAGGTTGGCTACATGGTATTATTTTAGTCCCCCATGCTCACTATTTTTAAGTTTACATAAGAGTCTGAGGACTGAAATCATTTCGAGAAGCTGTAATCATGAAGCAAAGTAGCACTATCAGGAACATCCTAAAGTATAGAGAGAATGGGTAAATGATAGACCAAACTCTCTCTTATAATTTTCCATTTTTTGGTGCCTTTAAAAATCCAGTAAGAAATTATAAGACAACAAAAATGTTTCATAGAGCTCAATCTTATAGAATAGAGAAAGAAAAAAATTATAAAATAGGACACAGAGGACAAAACAAGTAGAAAGAATGGGATGAAAGGAAATTAAATGGAGCTGGTGTCAATGAGTCTGGAAGTGGGAATCAATACTAGAAGTTTTTACAGAATCACAAACAGATGATTTAATGAATATGTCAGAAGACTCTACCAATACATGACTGAATATTTGACTGGAAATCAATGTCACTGAGTTGTTTGCTAGTCATGTTATAAAAGAACTGAAAATAATTTGTCAAAATATTATAATACAATTTAAAAATTATATGTGTATAAAGAATATTAAATATTTCAGTGATATACACATGAGAGATACATTATAATAAATTAATATAAATATTAGAAATTAATATTTCTAATCTTGAAAACAAAGGTGAATGACAAAATTATTTACCAAAGAACAGTATGACAAGAGTAGAGAGAAAGACTGGAGATAAATGTAAGAGTCAGTAAGTTATATCATTTATTTTTATATGACCGTTAGACTCTAGTTTGCTAAACTCTCTGCAATGACTTGAAGTAATTCTCCTCTAAATTTACAGTATTATCAGGTTATATGGAAAAAGTGACAGTATACAGGTCCACTGTGGATCATCATAATTTCAGACTAGTGACCACTTTCCATGGGAAAAAATAAATCTCTGCAGTAATAGTTGATGCCTGAGAGGAATGACTACAGAGAAAACACTCCTGTACACACACACACAGGAACACACGCAAACACACACACACAAACATACACACACACACACACATTATTCCAATGTCTCAGGTTTGGTAACAACAACTTCAAAGAACTTTTTAATGTCATATCATTAGATATGATTTTATAACATTTGACAGCTATGTTGCATTCAGCAATATGATAAAAATAGCAAATTAGTCAGGTCAAATAATGTTTCTATTCATATGTTTGAAGTTTCTGTATCATTTCTGTGACTATCTTATGCCTTAGAGCTATGTTTTCCATTTGATATGATAAAATATCTTTAATATACTTGCATATATTTCCCATATCTATGGATACTTAATTATCATTTTGGTTTCTAGCACCATACATATAGGTGCTCAAGACTTACTTGCATTTGGCAGGGATGGTGGGTCCCAAGCTGGGAATGAATCCTACTTGGTCATGGTGTATAAATTCAAGGGTCTTGACAATGTAAGAGTGGTTCAACATATGCAAGGCAATCAATGTAATACACCATATAAGGAAAAACAAAAAAATTATATGATTCCTTCAATAGATGCACGGTAAGCACCCATTCATAATAATAACTGTTAATAAAATATGAAAATATTCCCAGGAACCAGGTGAGACAGAAGAAGCTGCACGGACACTGGGCAAATTAATAGGAGGCAATTGCACAGGATTTAAATCCATGGATCTCTTCTAAACCTCACCCACAGGTTACAAAGGTGAAAGTTGTGTTTTTTTTTCAGTAGGTAGCCTCTAACGTGGCCACACTTATACTCCCTCCGTATAACTCATAAGATTCATCTCCAAAGTAACTCCACATAGTTACAAAGGAATGAAAGGAAAATCCTAGATCACTACCCTCAGACTTCACTAGGCACTAAGGGAAGACAGCTCAGGAACCCACCCCAAGGTAGGGAGGAAGATAGGAGTCCTGAAGTCTCAACATGGAATATCCACATACACAATTTCTCTGATAAAGAATTCAGAGATGATATGGTGAGGATGTCCAATGAGCTCACAGTGGAACAGACATCCGATAAAATACAGGAAGATGTGAGGGCAACAGTGGAATGAATAGTCAATAAGATACAGGAGGAAATGAGAGCAGAAATAAGAAAACTACAAACAGAAATGCCATCAGTTAAAAACTCAGTAGATGAAATAAAAAGCTCAATGGTTGCCCTCAACAGTAAAATGACAATAGTTAAAGACAGAATCAGTCAGCTTGAAGATGCAATCCAGTAAGTATACAGGCAACAAAAGAAGATGGAAAAAGACCTTAGAACAGCACAAGGTCAGGTAAGAGATGTAGCACTGCACTTTGCACTGACCTCCCATTGTTCATCGATTTGCTTGAGTGGGCACCAATCACATTTCCATTGTGAGACTTGTTGTTACTGTTTTTGACATATAGAACACACCATGGGGAGCTTTCCAGGCTCTGCCATGCAGGTGGGATGCTCTCTGTAGCTTGCTGAGCTCTCCGAGATGGAGGCAGGAAATGAACCTGGGTCAGCCGCATGCAAAGCAAACGCCCTACCAGCTGTGCTATCACTCCAGCCCCAAGTAAGAAATGAATGGGATGAATTCAAGAGGAACAGCAAAAGAATCATTGGAGTCCCAGAGTAATAAGCAGGCAACTCCAATGAAGTAATAACAGTTCAAGAAATCATCGCTGTAAAGTTCCCAAAGCTGGAAAAGCCAGGAATCCAGATCCAAGAAGCCCAAAGGGTGCCACTTAAAAGAAATCCCAATGAAAAGATCTCAAGACATATCCTAATAAGAACATCAAATATCATAGATAGACACAACACTGAAAGCAGCAAGATCAAAGAAGGAAATTACATACAAATAATCATACCTTAGATTTACAGCAGATTTATCGTATGAAATTCTCCAGGCCTGAGGTCAGTGGTGGGATATAGTTAAAAATTTAATGAAATGAATGCCTCACTAAGAATACTTTACCTAGCCAGATTCTCATTCATATTTGAAGGAATCATACTTAACTTCATGGATGGACTTTCCTTACCATAGGTAAAGCCATTTACCATAAGCCCATAGTGAACTTTATACTCTAATGAAGAACAGGTTTAAGATCAGTCACGATAAGATTACCCACTCTTACCAGTAGTGCTCAGCTTAGTATTGGAAGTCCTCACCAGAGAAATTAGGCAAGAATAAAACAGGACACCCAGATAGAAAAAGAAGTCAAGCTCTCACAAATAACAAAAATAAACTATACTTAGAAAGCCCTAACGACTCTTAAAAAAAAAAAACTATACTTAGAAAGCCCTAACAACTCTTAAAAAAAAGTCCTGGAAATGATAAATTTGTATAGTAAAGTGGCAGATTATGAAATCAGCATGTAAAGTCCACAGCTTTCCATATGCGAATAGAGAAACACAAAGGAGAGATTTTTTTCAAAATAATTTTTACAGTAAAGGCCCTCGCGTTGATCATCGATTTTCTCGAGCGGGCCCAGTAACGTCTCCATTGGAGACTTTGTTATTACTGTGTCTGGCATATCGAATACTTCACGGGGAGCTTGCCAGGCTCTGCCCTGCGGGCGAGATACTCTCGGTAGCTGGCCGGGCTCTCCGAGAGGGGCGGAGGAATCGAACTCAGGTCGGCCATGTTGGCTGCGTGTAAGGCAAACGCCCTACCGCTGTGCTATCGCTCGTGTCTGAGAAAAATAAGTACCAAATACATAGGAATCAGCTTAAAAAGAGAGGTTAAAGACCTATTCAAAGAAAACGACATGACACAAGACGTTAGTTAGAGAAATAAAAGTATACTTGGAGAAATGGAAGCACACCCCCTGCTCTTGGATGGGGAGCAAAATGACAATAGTCCTCAAAACTTTGTATAGATTCAAGATATATGACAATATATATACCACAATATCAAACTGTACTACAAAATGGTAGTAATTAAAACAGTTTGGTACTGGAATAAAAACAGACTCTCAGATCAATGGAATAATATTTAAAATGTAGAGACAGATCCTCAGGTACAAAATCAGTTAATTTTTGAAAAAGGAGTGAAAAGCATAAAATAGAACAAGGAAATCCTCTTCAATAAATGATTTTGGTAAAACTGGTCAGCCATATGCAAAAAAAAAAAAAACCAGTAAACTCAGAATCCCTTTGTAACACTTTGCACAAAATTCAGATTCAAATGGATTAAAGACCTCATTATCAAACAATAGTCCATAAGGTACATAGAGGAACTGAAAGTAAATTATGAATAATTTTGTAAGACATGGTGATTTAATATATTTTAAGAAAAATAACTATGTGACAAAAATATTATGCAAAAGCTAAAGAGAAAATAACACTTAAATTTCATCAGTACTGTGAGACCAGACCAATAGTACAGCGAGTAGGGCATTTGCCTTGACATGGCTGACCTGAGTTTGATCCGTGGTCTCCCCAGCACCACCAAGAGTAATTTCTGAATGCAGAGCCAGAAGTAACCCTGAGCATCACTGAGTGTGACACAAAAAGAAAAAAAATCATCAATACTGCATTATTTCCATAAATTAAGTTGCATAAAAAATGTATACTGACTTTTTCTTAAGTTTTCTAAAAACAGTCTTGTTCTCGATATTTCATTCACTCTCAACAGAATGACCATCTCTGAATGCAACAGTTATATATACCTAGGTCGAGAAGTCAACATGATGAATCACCTGGCACCTGAGTTACACAGGAGGAAGAGAGCAGCTTGGAATGCCTTCAAGAGTGTTGAAGAAATAACTAAGAGGACAAAGAACCTCCAGCTCCGAGCACATCTCTTCGATTGCACTGTTTTTCCTGCATTAACATATGCCTCAGAGACCTGGGCCCTCCGAAAACAGGATGAGAACACTATTCAGGTATCTCAAAGAAGAATCAAAAGAGCTATGTTTGGAGTATCATGCTTCACTCAAATGAGAGAATCTGGAGTTCTGATCTCCATCAACGCTCAAGAATCAGGGATGCTGTCTCATTTGCCAAGGCATCAAAAATCAGATGGGCTGGACACATAATGAGGTTTGGAGACGACCTCTGGACTAGAGCCATTACTGACTGGATTCCATGGGACGTCAAAAGATCACGTGGATGCCCACCTACGAGATGATCAGACTTTTTCGTCAAGACCCTGAACGATCAGTTTGAGGCTCTTCATGTTCCTAGAACCGGCAGATGCCATTGGGCTATACTAGCACGCAACAGGGATGAATGGAGACGTTCCTGGCGCCTGCTCGAGCAAATTTATGAGTAACAGGGAATCAAGTGATCAAGTGATCAATAACTTTATTTTCTTAATTTTTATTGGAACCCATACACTTAAAGTGGCAGAATTTATGAGATTTATAAATGTTAGTGATAGACTTTCTTAATTTAATTGAGCAGAATACCTAGTCAAATGAGTGAGCAGTTCAATGTGTTGATCTATGGATGTGGGAATCTCAGACACTGACATGAAGGTGATTACCTGTATGACCCTAGTAGTAATGAAGACCTGCAGTTCCACACTTAGTGGACCTAGGTAGGCATCCAGAATTACACTCAGAGCTTCCTTTGGGACTTCAATTAGTGCTTAGGATCAAAATGTGCAAGAAATGCATCATAACGCCTGTACTTTCTCTCTGCCCCTGATTTCTATTCTTAAACTACATTTCTTGAATCCAGGGAAAGTCCAGGAACACAATGAGGCATATATAAAATAATTGGTACTTCTGTGTTACTTGTAAGTCCTTAAAAATGCACTTGACTTTTCTTACTTTTGTGGGCCTCATCTGTCAAGTCAAAGTGTTAATAACTGCACTATTTCTCTTATTAACATATCGTGAGGAGCAACTGACTATCAGAGATCGAGGTTTCATTCCAAAAGTGTCACGAACTGATTTTGTCAATACCATTTTTATTAAATATGGAAATTAGACTGAGTTTACATTTACACTGTGCCCTTTTAAAATGAGTTATTTTTAGAGGAAAATATCTGATCTTATATGTAGATTGTGCATTTTATCTTGAAAGTAAATATTATTGTATTGACCTACTCCTTTCAAATTTCCTTTTGTAATATCTGTTTCACCTGGGACTTTAAAAAGATAAAAGTGTTTCTTTGAAAAATCAAATCCTTGAAGAGGGGTGGATTAGCCCAGGACCCACCCAAACAGAGCCCTGGGAGCCACTTGCTCCCATGCTGCAAAATTGCTGCCGTTTCTCTGACCGGACTCCATCGTCTCTGGACCAAGTCTCACGCAGAAAAATCACCCTGCTGAAAATTTGGGTATGTGGGTATTTGTGACTGAAATCTCCTGACTTTCTCAGGGTCAGGATGCGCTAGCTTCACTCATCCCCCTGTACTTCCAGAAGTCCAGGCAGTCAGGTCCACACTTCAAAGCTGCTGCCCAGTTAAAAACTTTAACTCCAGCTCTGTCGCCCAGTTAAAAATTCTGAACTTCCTAGAGTGACATCTCCAAACTCTCCGTTACTAATATTCCAGTAGTAGCTCTCCAGATTGGATAGACATAACATAGAAAGCAACCAATGTGGACTATCCAAACAGAAAGCTGTAACATTTTAGAAATCCCTCATACAAGAACTTAATGTCTCCATGGTGAATAATTACAATTTACACTGTCTTCTAAGGAAATATTTTTTGATCATTATGTTAGCAAATTATTGATAACAACCAATATAAAATAAATTATTGTGGGCCTCTTATGGAGGTAGGCTTGAGGGGTGGTTGCAAAAATTGGCAACAATGGTAGAGAGAAGAAGAAAATTGTGGTGAAAGTCTTTAAGAAATCATCATGAACAAGTTTGTAAACTACAAACTTAAAGAAGATGTAGGGGGTGGAAGTTATGTAAGTAAGCCTTTCCTATTTCATGCAAACTCCAAAATGTATTAGCACAAAATTTCTTTAAAAGCTTTATTCATGATAGGTAAGGAATGATTATTACCATAATGTTATCCAAATACAAAATAAAATTTAATGCAATCTATCTTGATTTCAGAGTTGAAAACTTACTTATGCAAATGAGAAGAATAATTTTATTACATTGTATTAAAGGGTTTATTTTCTTTGCTTACATAATTTAAAATCATCTAGCAATCACAAATTTGGCTCTTACTGATATATTTTCGGATCATTCTAGTTGCCATTTCTTAAAGTTTTATTGGAACAAATAATATAAAGTAAATTTACTTTGTGCCTAAGAGGGCAAGTTGGAATTTGGAGGGAAAATGGGAACATTGGTGGAGGGAAGATCACATTGGTGGTGTTGAAACAGTAAATGACTGAAAAAACTGTATAATGAATAACATTGTAAATCATGGTGTTTTTAATAAAAGCAAAATGTTAGCGTAATTAATAAAAATCAAATCCTATTAGGAGAAAATATAGCATTTTATTCATTTAATATTTTGTAGACAGCAATTATCTCTTAAATAAAGTTCTGCTAATAACACCACTGATGTAGTTCTATAATTATTTTTGTATGTTTTTCACAAAATATTAGACATAGCATAGTAATTTCCTGTAACTTTATAATAATAGTTAAAAATATCTAGTTTTAAATCATATTGAAAATTGTTGAAAACATACTAACTAAAGAAACTAAAGCTAAAAAGTTTAAGTGCTCTTTTAACATTTCACACTTAATATTTGGCAGAACTAAAACTATAAATCATTCTTTAACATAACACATGATTTGCTAAGTAGCACATTTGTGAAGACTTCACAAGGAAAAAAGCTGAATTTAGTTTTAAAATCTAATATTCAAAAAGGTTCAAAAAGATCAAAATATCTTATGTATTGATTTTATTTGAGAAAAGTTAAGAAACAAAAAAAAATTCTAGGGACTGGAGTGATAGCACAGTAGGTAGGGCATTTGCCTTGCATGTGGCCAACCTGGGTTTGATTTCTCCATCTCTCTCGAAGAGCGAGGCAAGCTACCAAGAGTATCCCACCCTCAAGGCAAAGCCTGGCAAGCTCCCCATCACATATTTGATATGCCAAAAACAGTAACAACAAGTATCACAATAGAGACATTACTGGTGCCCACTTGAGCAAATCAATGAACAATAAAAAGACAGTGCTAATATTCAAAAAGATAACTAAATTGGTTAGGAGCAGATTTCAGTATTCAGATAGTATCAGTTTTCTCTAAGTTCTGCGAAGTAGCTGAGTGAAATCCTGTCTGATTTTAAAAGACAAAAATGGCATCAAAATTCTTTGAAATTGAAACTGTATAGTTTGTAATTTTTTTTTTTTTTTTGCTTTTTGGGTCACACCCGGCGATGCTCAGGGGTTACTCCTGGCGGTGCTCGGGGGACCATATGGGATGCTGGGAATCGAACCTGTGTCGACCATGTTGGCTGTGTGCAAGGCAAACGCCCTACCCCCTGTGCTATTGCTCCAGCCCCATAGTTTGTAATATTTTCTACTATAATTTTAGCTTTTTCTTTTTTTGCTTTTTTATTACACCCAGCAATGCACAGGAGTTACTCCTGGCTCTGCACTAAGGAATTACTCTTGGCGGTACTTGGGGGACCATATGAGGTGCTGGGAATTGAACACGGGTCGGCCTTGTGCAAGGCAAAGGCCCTACCCGCTGTGCTATCACTCCAGCCGCTAAACTATTTTTGTTTCTTAACTTTTCTCAAATAGAATCAATATATGATATATTTTTATAGAGTACTTTTTCTTTTTCTTGTGGAAACCATTGTTCATATGCCATGAAATCGTGTTGGTAAAAACATGAACATCTAATAAAAAAATATCTAAAAAGGACTTGCGTTTAATCTTCCAAAATAAGAATTAGGTACTTATGTATCAAACTATATTGGATAACTACTAGATAGTGTATATAAATATAGTGTGAAAGTAAGCAAAAAAAGGGGGGGGGGAATAAACCTTTAATTTATATACCTTGCCTTTGATAGATGAGAAAAAATCTCAACAAAAATACAAAATATTTTAAGTTGACTTTATTTTGTTATAAGAAGGCATAAAACTGAGCTAAGAATTCTGAGCAATAAGATAGTGAGTTGGGCATTTTCCTTGCATGTGGACAACTGGGTTTGATTTCCTGCACCATGTACAGTCCCTGGAGCCCTGCTGGAAGCAATTCCTGAGCACAGAGCCAGAAAGAACCCCTGAGCACTGCTAAATGTGTCCCCTCTCCTCAAACAAGAAGGAACAACCCCCCCCCCCCATAAACTCTGAACTAAAATGTATCATTAGTTTCTAGCAAATAAAATAGCACAGTGGTAGGGCGTTTGCCTTTCGCACAGCCAGCCTGGACGAGCCAGGTTCGATTCCTCCACCCGTCTCAGACAGCCCCGCAAGCTTCCCCGTGACGTATTCGATATGCCAAACACAGTAACAACAAGTTTCATAATGGAAATGTTACTGGGCCCGCTCGAGCAAATCGATGAAGAACAGGAGGACTCTCTTCTCTCTCTCTTCATTATCAGATCTATATTTAATGACCAACAAATTGAAAATCATGTAAGAACTACCATGTCCTATGAGGAAATGGTGTCAGCAACTTTAGTAAGGACTTGATCCCTAAGGTAAATGAAAGCCCCGAGAGCTTGAAAAGCCAAATTTCTTGCATGAAACATTATGTCTGGTATCATAGCTGTCTTTCCTCCTACCAAACTTGTAAACCACTAGATTTTACTCTAAAAAAGAGTGCAAAATATGTGCATGCTGAGGAGTTCTCACTGGGTTTAAGCAAAAAAACAACAACAAAAAAAGATTTTCAACATCTTTTAAAAAATCCTTTATGAAACTAGATATTTAAGTTCTATTTTGTAAGATTGTAATCATCCACTTATTCGAGAAATGCCATGTGCTAGATTGCTTTGAGCATGACCACTCAAAGCAAAGTTTCTGCCTAACTTTATCTCTTTTCCTTACATCTTTGTTTTGGCTTATTTTCAATTCAGTGTCAAGCCCTATATTTTTATGGAGAATTGATTTCTTTAAAAATAGATTGCTCGGGCTTTCCTTACTGATTTTAAGACTGTGCTTAAGGATACTGTACCCACTGTGGTTCAGTGTCCTTTACCCAAGGACACACTTGATCAATTTGTGATTTAGTTCTGTTCAACAAAGAAATAATCTTTATGGATGGAGGTGCATGCTTTCAGTTGTCACAAGATGAAAGCTGTGTTTCTTTCTTTCTTTTTAAAATCTTGGCTGAACAAAAACAGCATCAAATTTATTCACTGAACACTGTAATTCATTTCTGGTCCTGCAGCCATTTCACTTTTTTTCTACTGACTTTTCAGGCACCATCGAGTTTTATACTTAAAATAGACAATTTTGAGCTCTTATTAAATCTGTAAAATTCCTCAGGAGTTTCTTCTAAACCCTTCTTCTGCTATATTTATCTGTCACTTTCTTTGCTTTTCATTGCAGGTCCAACACCAGATGGATAGTAAGCCTTCTTGATATAGAGAAAAAGGTAATGCATTAGGAGGTCCTAGAGAGTGTCTGGTATGAGATAAACTAGACTATGTTTAATCCAGAATTCAGTAATCTTGGTACACCTTTCCCTTCTTCCTTTATTCTGACTGTAACGATTGACTCAGTTTCTGGAATTAGTGTACCATGTTTATTGCTTGCAATAGATACCTACTCTAAACAGAACAGTTGTTGTTAGAACTCTGATAACAGGTGTAATACCAAATCATCTTTTTGTACGATGAGTATTCTGTGCACCTACTTGGTATGGACACAAAGGTGCTAAGGTACACGTGAGACTCTACACAATCTGAGAGTTCATCCAGATTTTTGAGAAGTTGAGGTTTTCAGGCTGAGATAAAAACCTCATAGGTTATGTTATTTGCAGAGAAAAAAAGTTAGACCCCACCTCCAGCCATGGCATAGTTCCTTGTCTTTACCACAGAAAGAAAATAAAAATGAAAGCATTCAAGCAGAAGAAAGTTGAATAAATGGTAGAGAATATTCAAGGAAGAACATGGACTTCTCTAGAAAAAGGAAAACAATAACTCAAAAGAGTCGTATTAAAAGAATATAGTACACACAGAAATAGGAATTGTAGATATTTCTAAGATAGAATGCCCTGAGTTGCTTTGGATAGCTGATTATATAAGATTTTATTTTTCCTAAGATGCTCCAGGAACTCTGGATTTCTTTTCATCAAATCTATGCACAGTCAGGGATTAACTTTGTCCTGAGAATCTTTTCTCCTTTTCTGACTATATCTTGTCATTCCAAATATTTCTTAGTTTGGAAATAAATTTTGCCTAAAATTTGCCTCATGGTGACTGCCTATTTCATTGTCATCTCTATTGTTGCTATCCCTCCATTAAAAGCCCTCGTGGTACTAACTATAACATGGATAAATAATTATATCCAACATCTTGCTTCCATCTTGTATTTCTTCCATAGAGAAGACATAGTAAAATCTATAATGCATTAAATCTGATATTTTCTCGTAAAAGAGAAAACTAAACTCTTGTTAGTCTTCTACCATGCTTAGAAAAAAATCAAATGTCCCCCTAAATTTATAAAATTATATAGTTATAGGATATGGCCGGGTTAAGTCTCCATCAAGATCTCTTAGCTTCTGTATACTATGAATAATTCATTCTTGTCACCTGACCTTTGGATATTTATTGAATTAGTCAGGCAAGCTCTTAGAGTATATTTGCACTGCATATTTCTTCTTCTTGGTGTTTGTATTCACAGAAGTCTTTTTGTTTTTCTGCTTTTAAGCATTAAGATCAAATGTTACCACCTCCAAGAAGTTGTCATGAAAAAAACATTGAAAATACCTCACATTAACAATCTATTTCCTTGAGTTCATTTGTTGCATGTTAATTATTATCACCTGTTAAAACAATCAGCAAACAACAAATAAGATGGATTTTGCTTAAAATACATCAGTTCATAAAAAGTTTAATCTTTCATTCCTGGCATTCTAAAATTAAAACCAAGAAATAGATACATTTCAAAAGTTTATATTGGCATTGAGAGGACACAAAATATTACCAACATGACCTACACATGTTTAGGTGGCGTTGTGTGAGAGTATTTAACATATTTAATATAAAATTCACTATCTGGGAAACTTTAGGTGATAACTTTGAAGTAGAACAAAAAATATATCAAAGAGAATCCTGCTCACGACCTCAGCCCAGTAATGTCTAAGGAGACCTAAATGACTACACTAACATAAATATCCTGAATTGAATCCTAGGTCAGAAAGAGGGTACTGGGGAAAAAAACAAGATTGAGGACGTAGGAGAAGTATATGGGATTTTAGTTGCCAGTCTCTCTTGGCTCATTTAATGAGTCCATATGACAAAACACTTAAATTTTGTATTGCAAAACATTGCAAATATTTTCTAAATTATTATGTGGATACTGCTAAGTATTTGCATACATAAGGTGTTGGTGTTAAGAGAGACTGGGTGTGATGTACATGGCAAACCTACCACATACCTAGTTTCACAACTTTTCTGTACCTCTAAAAAAGTTTATATTATAAAGTGATAGGAGCAAGGATGTAGCTCTATCAAAAAGTTCATGCTTTTTATGCAAGAGGAGTGGGCATGAATACCAGCACCACAAAAATAAGTAAGTAATAAAACGTCTGGGCTGGAGAGATAGTGCCGAGAGTGAGGTATTTTCACTGCATGTGATCAACCCAGGTTTCATCGCTAGCACCTAATAAGGTCCCCAGATCCCCACCGAAGTGATCCCTGAGCACAGAGCCAGGAGTAAAGTGATCCCCGAGCACTGCCAGGTGTGGCACAAAATACAAAAATAAAACATAAAGCTACTTTCTTGGAAAAATTATATAAAGACAAGAAAATACCACGTTCACAGAACAGAAAATATGGGTGGTCTCTTTATTCATCCAAAGTTCCCAGGTAGGTTCTTTTTTTTTTCCTCCTGCAATATTTTTGTGGGTTGTTTTATTTTTTTTTAATTTTTCTTAGCAATCACCATGAGGTACAGTTGTAGACTAACAAATTTTTGTGCTTGGGTTTCAATTATACAATGATCAAATACCCATCCCTCCACCAGTGCCCATTTTCCACCACCACGGGTCCCAGTATCCCTCCCACCCCCCATCCCCCCACCCCCCCTGCCCAGGTAGGTTCTTAAATAAAGATGAATAATAAAGGTGCTCAGATTCAGGGTTAGAAATGAGGGAATGGGGTGTGGGGGGAAGGAAAACAGAAGAGAGACTCCTCAGGCAAGAAGAAATGTAGTACAGGACTTTCAAGTGTGGCTCAGTTTGTGGTGTTTTCATAGGAAAACTGGATTTTTGCATTTCTTTTTTGTTTTCCTTTCTTTACTGTTTTGTTGTTGTTGAATCACCCTGAGATACACAGTTGCAAACGCTGATCAGGCTTCATTCAGACAATGTTCCATCACCCATCCCTCCACCAGTGTACATTTCCCAAGTTTTCCTGTTTCTTATCAAACAAAATCTCAGCACTTTCCTGTTTCACACAGAGGTCTTGCTAATTTAGGGCTCATTTGTGGTGTTAAGATAAATTAACATCTTTTATTCAGACTTAGGCTGGTGGGGACTGTCTCTTTAGTTCAGACAGTTTAGTTTATATATTTTACCATATGCCCAGGTATTGTTTCTTTTCTTGTCTTTCCAAGGTCTGGGTCAGAATTTATAGTCTTGGAAAATTATAAACTTCTCACTCTCAAAAGGAGTCCAGGAATTTGTGGGGATATTTAAAATGTAGAGTGAGGACAGCTAAAATGAAGACCTGGCAAGGGGAATCTGAGGTTTCCTCTTTCATTATTAAGATGTTGTTATTAAGACATCATTAAAATGACTATCAAAAGCTATCTCAATTCTAATAAGATTTGATCTACAAAAATTGTGAGACTGATTCTAAAATTCACTCTAACAGTCAGGGGACCTAGGGTAATCAAAACAACTTTGAAAAATAAGTGCAGAGATTGAGGAATCACCCTAAGTGATTTCAAAAGTTATTATCAAGACAATAGAATACTGTGTATTACTATACAAACATTTGGCTACATCTTGTAGCCAAATAAGTTACAAGAGACTATGAAGTGCACAAATCCTATCGTCCTGTTATATCTGGTTGTAGCAGACCACTGATGCTGTAACTTTTATAGGACAATAAGCTCCATGTCAGGAAGATTGTCTTACTTAATGGAGTGGAGGAATCTGAGACGGAGTCATCAACACTTTTATTGGCTCTTGTTAAATCTACAATACCCAGTTTGCATTCATACTAACCCTCATAACCAGTCTTTCATTGGTCTCCTTACAGAAAGAAATGTGCTCACACCCCTATACTGCTTTCTGGGTGCCATTGAGGGAATGGGGTGTTCACTGACTAGGATTCTGTGTTCTCTTTTGATACTCCGTTTCAAGGGTTAGGAACTTGCATTTACAGCCCATACACTACTGCCATCTAGTGGGAACACTATGCAAGTAGCCAGAGCTCTGTTTTTATAGGCTTCATTCCAAATCCCTCCACAAACAGTTGGTCAACAACATAAATCAGATCTGGTAAGTATTGTAAACCATGGTGCCCACAATAATTTTTTTTTAATCAGGTTTGACATGTGGGAGGGAAAGGGCCTGTGGAGAGAAGGCAGAGTCTATATTAAAGTGGAATCAAGAACTTAGATGCAATCAGGAAAAGAGCAACTCTTTAAAATAAGAAGAGTTCTGAGGAAGGGGGAACAAAGAGAGTTTGGGGAGTTTGGAGATGAGGAACTGTAAATAGTGGAGAGCAAGAGTAATAATTACAAAGCTGTCATTCTTCGTGAAAAAGACGGCATTCAGAAAGTGGGCCTATTTCAGATTCACAAATAAATCACAAAGAGTTGACAAAACCTTAATGACTTTAAAGTGAGACACAACACTCCTCACTAACATTCTCCTAAAGAAATATTTTTTGATCATTCTCTTAGCAAATCATTGATACAAAGAAATATCAAATGAATGATTGAGGGCCTGCTATAGGGGCAGGCTTAAGGGGTGGTTGGAAAGATTGGAGACAATGGTCGAGGGAAGATGTAATGGTGGTGGGTTGGTGTTGGAATATTGAATGCCTCTGCCAGACCATCATGAACAAATCCGTAAACCACAGCACAAAGGCAAAATGAATTAATTAAATGGCAAAAATAATATTTTTAATTAAGAAAAAAGAAATAAGAAGACCTTCTTGGACAATGACCAGAAGGGACAGAGAAACAGGAAGTTGTTCTAAGATAGTTAAATAAAAGTTCATGGCTGGAGCGATAGTACCACGGGCAAGGCATTTGCCTTTCACCAGGCCGACCTGGGTTTGATCCTGGGCATCCCATATGGTCCCCACCTCAGGAGTAATCCCTGAGAGTAAAGCCGGGACTAAACCCTAAGCACTGCCAACAAAACAAAACCTTAAATTAGAAGATCACCTGAGGATTATTCATAAGCAATACAAAATAAATTATTTAGTCCTGGTTTGGGGGCAGGGTTTGGGGGTCTGTGTGGAAACATTCAAAATATGGTGGAGGGTAGGTGTAATGGTGGTGGGATTGGTGTTGGAATATTACATGTATCAAATTATTGTGAACAACTTTACAAAAGTAAAATTAAATTTAAAAAATAGATACATAAAATAAAACATTGTTAAGAAAAAAGAAAGATCAGCTGAGAACCCTCAGTAATAAACTGGGGGATCTGAAATAAAAATTCAAAGTGCCTATGGTTCATTTTTGGTTTTATTTTCAATTTCAAAGCTCACTAGTAAGGAATCCTTTCCTAAATTAACTTAGGATCAGTCCTTTTCTCATCCTAAAAAAAGTTGGATAATTTAAAAGCCAACTTTCCAATTGCCTACATCTTCCAGGTTGTTTATAGTTCAGTCACAAAACTAATCAGATTCCTTTGCCTTTAATTCTGTTTGGACATCCCTTCCAATTCCTCGAGTTTTGTCGGGGGGGGTTGTTGTTGGTAGTGATGGTGGTGTTTTGTTGAGGGGGCCACATCTGGCATTGCTCAGAGTTTGCTCCTGACTCTGCACCCAGGGATCAGTGGCTTTACTCAGGGAAACTTATGGTGTGCCAAGAATCAAACCCAGATCCTCTGGGTGCATGGTAAAAGCTCTCGCTCCAGCCCAGTCCTGCAAGTTTTATAGAGATCATGCTCTCCACAAATTTAAGGCAGAGGAAGATTTGTGGAGATGTGGGCACAATATATGCCACTTTCCTTTGGAACAAGCAATACCTGAGAACATAACCAAGAGCCATGGGATGCAGCTGGAATTGAGAGTCTGAAGTGGCTGACTCAAGTGCTTAAGAATCTTTACCTTTTGGGGATACTGGAAACATTAGTGGTGGAGAATGGGCACAGGTGGAAGGATGGGTACTCGATCATTGTATGACTGAAACGTAAGCACAAAGTTTGTAAGTCTGTAACTGCATCTCACGGTGATTCATTAAAAAAATTTAAATAAGAAAGAAAAGAAGAATCTTCACCTTTTGGGCCGGAGTGAAACCTGGAGGGCATTTACCTTGCACGCGGCCTTTACCTTGCAGGCAGACAACCCAGGTTGGATTTCCGGCATCCCATATAGTCCCCCGAGCACTGCCAGGAGTGATTCCTAAGTGCAGAGCCAGGAGTAACCTCTGAGCATCACCACGTATGACCCCCCAAAAATCTTTACCTTTCGTTTTTTGGCTTCGGAACCACACCCAGCAGTGCTCAAGACTTACTCCTGGCTCTATTCTGAGATCACTCTTGGTGGTGCTCAGGTGACCACATGGGGTCTAAGCCACACTGGCTGTGTGCAAGGCAAGCACCCTACTTGCTGTCCATTCGCTCCAGCCCCTATCATTTTTCTGAAGACAAAAGTGGTAAGATGAGCATCTGCGAAGAGACACTTGGGTCACATAAATAAACTTATAATTAATCTAATAATCTAACCAATAGCATTTTCCCATCTCTCTTCTACTAACATGTCGGTTTTCCTTTGGGGAGTTAGGCCCTCAATTGACATGGCTAAATAAAGGCTCTGTGTAAACCAAACTACCTCAGTGCTTTCATGGGCACACAGGAAAACTGTCCTGTCCAAGACACTCGCATGAGGTGGGTCATGAGAAATGTTCTGGCCAATGAAACGCAAGCAGAAATGCTGCAAATGACCTGAAAACCATCCCTCCCGCCCTCCAGTCTTCTATCAGTGCTGACATAAGAGAGGTGACTTATCATGATCTCAGAGAAGGAAGCAAAACAGGGTCATGGAGTTACCACGTAGAAAAAAAACACATTACAGAGACTCCTCACTGTGAGCAGCCCGGATCTGAGCAAATTCCATGCTGGAATTTGCATGAATGGAAAGTGAAGTGTTGCTGTATTAGCCAAGTCCCTGGTTCCCAAAAGTTTACGGCCTACTCTGGGAGATAAGATATAAACCGTTAAAGGAAAAACAACATTAAAATAACTACTTCTGTAGTATTCTGAGCATCTGTCATGTAATAATATATAATCCTGACTATAAACAAGCCAGGTAGGAAATATTTATTATCCCCAGTGTGGGAAAAAGAAACTGGGGCACTGCTTGCTTTAGTCACTTGCTCAAGAGCACATAGCTAGAGATCGGCAGATCTGGGAATTGAGCCCAGATTAGTCAGACGCCAGAGTCTACATTCTTAAATATTCTCTGCTGTATAATACTAGGCAGTTGATATTTTTTCAATGCCTATTTGTTCAATAAAAACAATAGCAACAACAACAACAAAAAACTGACAAACACTAGTGGGGTGTATGAAAACGTGTCTATTTTTCTTTCTTTTTGGGTCATACCCAGAGATGCACAGGGCTTACTCCTGGCTCTGCACTCAGGAATTACTCCTGGCGATGCTTGGGGGACCACATGTGATAGTGGGAATCAAACCAGGGTCAGCCGCATGCAAGGCAAATGCCCAACCCGCTGTGTTATCACTCCAGCCCCAACTTGCTGTGTTATCACTCCAGCCCCAACAAGTCTATTCTTAAAACTAATCACACATGATGTAAAGTTGAGACACATCTGCAGAGAAATCGTGTGCAGTGCACTATGTTACTCAACATAAGAAGCAAAGGAAGAGAAAGCAAACTGGACAGTGAATGTCATCCATACTAGCCTGAGAACTTGGGCCACTTTCATTCTTAACCAGATTGAGTTTCCTAACAATCACAGGAAGTATATTCTCTAATCGTCTCTCCATCACAGAGGAGAGGGTAGCACAGCGTGGCAAAGACTTGCTTCTGCAGCCAGTAAGAAGCTAAACCAAGATCCACATCCACACTGCCTGGTTTCCAAGCCCATACTCTCCCTGCTAATCTGTCATGCCTTGTAACTCAGCATAAAGAGCCCAGCATCTGTCTCTGGGATTTCAAATGCTGCCATTTCTGGCCATACGATTCCTGTCTTATTTCTCTTAGCCTTAATTTCCTTATCCCCAAAGTGGTGCTTGTTATTGATATTATCATTTTAATTATCACTAGAGAATGAGACAAACAAAAAAAGTGAAGAAAGACGTGATCCATGCAAGCACACAGAGACAGAAAATCCAAAGATGTAGGTCAGCCACAAGAAATGACTCAATTCATCTGGTCAGCTAATTGTAGTCATGGCTGGACAAAAAAAAAAGAGTTTGTTCATTATTGTTTCAGGAATCTTTCCATTGGTGAGCATTTTCCTGGCCTATTTAGGTAATCCTTGCCCATGATATCTCTAGGATCCTTCTTTTCCAACTTCAGTTTGCTAGCTTCATTCTCTTTCGTTCCTATATTTCATCTAGAAAATCCCATTGGATAATGCTTTTTATATTTTTGGCAAAGGACCTTTATATTCTTCAAAGAGGAGCTCCTAAAAGGCAGCTCATATAGAGAAGTGACCACCAAGTAAAGGATGCTTGAAGGACCCGCTCGGGATGGGAAATGTGTGCTGAAAGTAGACTATAGACCGAACATGATGACCACTTAATACCTGCATTGCAAACTACAACGCCCCAAAAGGGGTGGGGGGGGAAGAGAGAGAGAGAGAGAGAGAGAGAGAGAGAGAGAGAGAGAAAGGGGATCCACCTGTCACAGAGGCCATGGCAGCGGAAAGGGTGGGAGGGGGATTGGGGGTTGGGGGGGAGACCAGGGGGGTTGGTGGGAAGGATACTGGGAACATTGGTGGTGGAGAATGGGCACTTGGTGGAGGGATGGGTACTCGATCTTTGTATGACTGAAACATAAGCACAAAAGTTTGTAATTCTAACTGTATCTCATGGTGATTCATTAAAAAATAAAACTTAATCAATTAGTTAATTAATTTTTTTAAAAAAGGGAGCTCCTATATAAAATGGATGGTGAGGGGGGCTGGGAGGGGCACGGGGGGGCGAACTCAACCTTTCTTGCTGACTAGGATCACTCCATAGCATAATTCCAAGTTACCAAAGATCCTCTTCATACTGAGGATGAAAATGGTATGAAATTAAGAAAGTGAAGGAGACAGCATGGTTGGAAAACAATAGACACCATTCTCAGCAGGGATGTCATAAAGAATTTCATGGAGCACTTATGAAATTCTTTCACTTGGTCACTTGACATCCCGCTATTCAAACTTTAAGACCTGAAAAATATACTGTTCTTGAAATGAGCACAGGAGACCCAGGAAGAAGAAGCCATTCATTATTATTATTATTATTATTATTATTATTATTATTATTATTAGTGAATCACCATGAGATACTGTTACATACTTATAAACGTTCATTTTTGCATTTCAGTCATACAATGATCGGTTACCCATCCCTCCACCAGTGCCCATTCTCCACCACCAATGATCCCAGTACCCCTCCCACCTTCCCACCCCCTCCCCCTCTCCACCCTGCCTCTGTGACAGGGCTTTCCCTTTTGTTCTCTCTCTCCTTTTGGGTATTGTGATTTGCAACCAAGGTATTGAGTGGCCATCATTTCTGTTTAGTGTGCTCATATGCTAGCTTACCTCAGCATTGGATCATACCTGACAAAAGTGCTGGATTTGTTGTCATTACTAATTGCATGATGGAACTGAAATGTTTTCCCACATATTCTGCTTTCTAAAGTAAGCAGCTGCTTTGGGTTGATTGAAGAAAATCAGTCCAAACAGTAAAGTAAATCAGGGTAAATGGCTATAAAAAAATGACAGAAAGGAAACTTAAGAAGTCACTCTCATCTCTTTTCTCTACGGCATCAAAGTCAATTTCTTTCTTATCAATCTCTTCCAAATGCAGTCAGCAAAACATATCGTTCTAATTCTTTTTGTGGGGGGGGGGTATTTTTAACTCCTCAGTGAATGTTTTTCTTTTCTAAATTCTAAGCCTAGTTCTTGCCAATTGCTTTCCTTTTCAATTTTTTTTTTAATTGAGGTGGGATGCCACACCCAGCTCTGTTCAGGGGTTACTCCTAGCTCTGGGCTCAGGGATCACTCCTAACAGGGCTCAGGGAACTATATAGGGTGCTAGAGATTGAACCTGAGTTGACCGTGTGCAAGTAGGGTGCCTTACCTGCTGTCTATCTCTCTGGTCCCACCAATTCCTTTCTAATGTATTCAAAAGCACATAGATGTCTAGTCCCACAACAAGATGACATTTCAATTAAATCCAATTTAAAAATTATGAAAAATAGAAGGCATCGGTGAACCCAAAGAGCTCGATTTAAGAATGTGTAAAATACTTGAATAGTCACGTCACGAAGAATATAGAAATACGACACCCGGGGGGAACGGGCGGGGAGAAGGCCGGGGCGGGGTCTGGAGGAGCCGGGGCTCCCCAACGGGCCCATCCGCCCCCGACCCCGAGGCGGACGGGCAGGCCCCCGAAGGGTCTTTAAACCTCCGCGCCGGAATGTGCTAGGTACCTGGGACAGGGTGGGGGCGCGGCCGCGACCGAGACGGCCGCGACGCGCCCCCGGCGGGGGAGGCGAGGGAAGACGCCGGACGGGCCTGGGCCGCAGAGGCAATGGCGGAGGGAGGCGTCAGGCGATGGACGCGAACGGACTGACGGCGCGGTTCGGGACGGAGAGGGAGGCGGAAAAGCCGCCGGCGGCAGCGGGGAGAGAGCGGTCGGAAGATCACGACGGGCCCGCGGGGAGCCGGCCGGCGCCGGGCCGGGCCGGGGGACCGCCCCCGGGAGGAGGGGGAGCGGCGGCCGGCGGCACACGGAACGCCACGCCGACCATTCGCACCCGCTCACCCTCCCCCGGGAGGGCCCGAGGCCCGACCCAGGCTGCAGCGCCGCCGTAACCCCGGCGGGATGAACCCCACGTCGAGAACAATCCCTGACAGACAGCAGCACCCCCGCGCGCAGGCGCGCGGCCTCTGCCTCCCACCCGGCCGCGGACGACAGACACCGCCGACCAACCAGGGCACTTCTCTGGCGACCTTCGTTCCGGCTCGCCTCAGCGACCCCCTGAGCACCCCCCCCTTCGCGAGCGGCGGGGCTCCGGGAGGGCGGGCGAGCGGGACCCGGGACGGACCCCGACCCGCAGCCCCTGCTCCTCCTCCTCCTCCTTGGGGGGGGGGGGGGGGCCGCGCCGCACGGGGAAGAGAGCCAGAGCAAGCCCCGGACATGAATAATAAATACATCAAAGTGTTCAAGGTTAATGCGAGCCGAGAGTGAGCGGTCGTGGGCGCTGTCGTTGCGCGCGCCGCCTCCTGTGTTCCGAGCGACCTAGCGGACGCCGAGCGGGCGAAGATGTCCGAGTATATCCGGGTCACGGAGGAGGACAAGAACGACGAGCCCGTCGAGATCCCGTCCAAGGACGATGGCATCGTGCTGCTGTCCACGGTCACGGCGCAGTTCCCGGGCGCCTGCGGCCTGCGCTACCGGAACCCCGTGTCGCAGTGCATGCCTGCCGTACGCGCGCCTGGTGGAGGGCATCCTGCACGCGCCCGACGCGGGCTGGGGCAACCTGGTCTACGTGGTCAACTACCCCAAAGATAAAAATAGGAACATGGAGGAGGCTGATGCTTCATCGGCGGTGAAGGTGAAAAGGGCCGTGCAGAAGACGTCCGACCCCATCGTGCTCGGCCTGCCCTGGAAGACCACCGAGCAGGACCTCAAGGAGTATTTCAGCACCTTCGGGGAGGTCCTCATGGTCCAGGTAAAAAAAAAGATATCAAGACTGATCACCAAAGAGGGTTTGGCTTTGTGCGGTTCACGGAGTATGAGACCCAAGTGAAGGTGATGTCCCAGCGACACATGATTGATGGACGGTGGTGTGACTGCAAACTTCCAAATTCTAAGCAAAGCCCGGATGAGCCTCTGAGGAGCAGGAAGGTGTCTGTGGGCCGCTGCACCCAGGACCTGACTGCCGACGAGCTGCGGCAGTTCTTCTGCCAGTACGGGGAGGTGGTCGATGTGTTCATCCCCAAGCCCTTGGGGGGGGGGGCGTTTGCCTTCTTCACATTTGCAGATGATCAGGTGGCCCAGTCCCTGTGTGGCGAGGACCTGATCATCAAAGGCATCATCAGCGTGCATATCTGCAACGCGGAGCCCAAGCACAATAGCAATAGGCAGTTAGAGAGAAGTGGAAGATTTGGTGGTAATCCGGGTGGCTTTGGGAACCAGGGCGGGTTCGGGAACAGCCGGGGCGGCGGGGCGGGGCTGGGCCACAACCAGAGCAGCAACATGGGGGGCGGGATGAACTTCAGCGCCTTCAGCGTCCACCCGCCCATGAGGGCCACGGCCCAGGCCACCCTGCAGAGCAGCTGGGGCATGATGGGGATGCTGGCCAGTCAGCAGAACCAGTCGGGCCCATCAGGGAACAATCAGAGTCAGGCCAACATGCAGAGAGAGCCCAACCAGGCCTTTGGCTCTGGGAACAACCAGTACAGCGGCTCCAACTCGGGCGCCGCCATCGGGTGGGGGTCGGCCTCCAACGCGGGCTCGGGCAGCGGCTTCAATGCATGGACTTCAGCTCCAGCATGGACTCGAAGTCGTCGGGCTGGGGCATGTAGGCTGGGCTGGTCAGTTAGACGCTAAAGACTGGTGGGAAGTCAAATTTTTCTAAACTCACGGTAAGTATATTGTAAGATACATATGCACTAAGAATTTTCAAAATTGGTTTGTTTGGTGTGGAGTATATTTAGCAGTAATTTTGACATTTTTCATTTAGAAAAAGAGGAAAAGCTAAAGGAATTTTCTAAGTTTTCTTACATAACGGGTTGAACTCTTGAGTGTTTGAAAGTGAACTGCTGTTTGCCTGACGGGTAAACCAACACCACAATTGCTATCAAGAAGCTTCTCCTGTAATATTTTATCCCTGGACTTGTCACCTGAATTATTTGCATGTTCAAAGTGGAACCCATTGGTTAGAGCTGCATTCTTTCCTCCTCGTTTTAATTTGAACCCCACCATACGGATTTTCTCCGTAGGAAGGTCCCTGGAGATCGTGGTGTTGCAATGTTTGGTTCTTTTCTTTCTGTGTGTTTTCTTAACACTTGTCTCCGCTCATATGCGAGAGTATGATATGAAGCCTTCATTTAATCTCTGCAGTTCATCTCATTTCAAACGTCTGTGGAAGAAGCACTCACTGACAGGAGTGCTGTACTCACTGCGCCGTGGGGCTCTGCCCGCTGCTTTGCCCACGCACGCAAGAGCTCGTCCCCACGCCGCCGGGCTGTGTCTCTGACGGTGGGTGTCCCATTTTTATCCGCTACTCTTTCTTTCCTGGAGGCGGATCAACGCTGTGACGGCAAGGCTGTGCTGTGAACCAGAAGGCTGTCTGAACTTCTGAAACCTTGTGTGGGATTGATGGTGGTGCCGGGGCATGAGACGCTGGTATGAGCGAGGACAGGAGAGCGCGTGCAGAGACTTGGTGGTGCATAATGGAGATTCTTTAACTGGGCGAGATGTGTCTCTCAACCTGTGGCTTTGGTGCGAGAGTGTGCGGAGAGCCATGTTAGCAGATAACATACGTACGAACGTTTCTTGCATTCAAAGGACATCCACGTCTGTTGGAAGACTTGAAGTGAGTCTTACTATTAGCGAACCAACGTTAGCTGAATGTGTTAGTGACACGATACTGTATCTGCCCGCCCCCTTGTCAACTGCTGTGAATGCTGTATGGTGTCTGTCCTCGTGTCCTCTCCTGCTCCTGATCTGTCGGTGTGGTCATGTGGCCTGGCGCTGGTGGGATGAGCTTGTGTGCTGTACAGGAATCCCGGAGCTGAGTCGCCAGTGAGGGCGGGGGGGGGGGCGGGGGGGGGGCCTGGGGCCTGCCCACCCCTAGGATGCTGTTGGTGGTCTTGTACCCTGTGCTCGGATGCTTTTATAAGAGTTGTCAATGTTGGAAATTCTGAAATAAAACTGATTTAAATTAAAAAAAAAGAAAAAATGTTCAAGGTTAAAATCTAAAAGTCCAATAATTTTATAGTTGGTGAGAATGCAAGCCACTGGAATCCTCATAAATAGGCAGCAAATGTGATGGTGGCAAATTCCTTAGAAAATTAAATGTAAATACATACTTAGCAACTCCATTTGTATTTCTCCCTAGAAGATAAGACAGCATATGTATACACAAACTGTATAAAAATACACATCAGCTTTAGAGAAACTGGAACTCATCCAAATATTTATCCACTGGTTAGTGTACAAATTGTGATAAATCCCTGTAATAGAATGCTTCTCCCTGATACAAAAGAATTATTCATGGAATTCTATAAATACTTTTATGTTCTTTTCTTTCATTTTGGTGTTGGGGCTCAGAGCTTACTTCTAGCTCTGTGCTCAGGGACCACTGCTGGTGGTGCGTTGGGGACCACATGGAGTCCTGGAAATTGAACCCTGGCGCAGCTGCACTATATAGCTCCAACCCCTGGGATTCTATAAACCTTATACTGGACACAAGGCAGCATACTTTGAAATTAGAAATACATAAAAATGCAAAACAGATTATGGTATAATAACCCGGGCTACTTGCTCCAGTCTAGGATTATTTGGCAAAGAATGACTAGAAAAGCATACAAAAGAACTTTCTGAATAATAGAAATGTTCTAAATTTTAATTGAGACATTGATTACATCTAGGAGTCTCAGTGAATTTTTCACATTATATGTAAGCCACTTTCTTTTTTTCTATTCCTCAGCCAAAGAAGGCAGAAAGAAAGAAAGAAAGAAAGAAAGAAAGAAAGAAGAAAAAGTGTACGTAATAAGCCCACTAATATTCTCAAGTTATCTCAAAGATTTGTAATAGTAGTTGGACCAAAGACTAACCGAAATAAAGATAAGACTGTAATTTGAGATACCAAAGAGTAATGAATAAGACTTTGCATATGATTTATTTAGAATGGGTGAAGGACAACTAGAAGGTGAAGGTAACCACCAGATTCTTGGTTTGAGACAATTAGGTGGTTTGTGGTTTCAAATCCATAAAAATACAGAAGTTGAAACTTTAATTGATATGTGAGGGGATGAAAACGATTACATGTTTCACATATGGTTGAGGTGACCCTAAATTATGCAAGTTAGGTCTGGGTAAAAGTTAGATATACTGTTTCACCTTGGATGGAAGAGGAATAATTTCCCATAATGTCTTGATAGTTATCATCACACAGATACCATAACACAGATAGAAAGGAGAGGAGGTTATCTAGAAAGAGAATGTAGTGAAAGTGCAATTAAAGAACTGATATGACAGAGCCTTTAAAAGAGTCTATAGACCAAGTAGAGAAGATATGGCATTATTTGTCAGTGTTCTTGACAAAGAACACTGACAAATAATGCCTAGAGATATCTGAGTAAGGCTTCCTGAGGAAGGGGAAGCAGCTGACACAGACAAAAGAACTATGCCTTTGATGAAACATTGGGTTGGAGAGGATAGGGTGGGTGGGTTTAGCTCCAGACAGTTTCTTAGGTTGAAAGATGTCAAAGTTTTACAGCTTTGAGCTGGGAGGCCAGACCACCTCCTGAAAAAGACACAGGGGAAAAACGAATGGATTTCACAATCACTAAAGTAGAACAGCAGAATTTAACTTTTAAAACTTGGATTAAAAGCTTGAGACTGTATAGGGTAGGCGCCTGCCTGGCACACTGCTGATCCTGGTTTGCTCACAGCACCACATATCATCACCTAAGCACAGTGATCTCTGAGCACGGAGCCTGGAGTGGCCTGAGCATACCCAGGTGATGCCCCAAAATAAAAACAAATAACAACCAAACAAGGTTGATAAGGTCTCTGGCAAGTGTTCAATGAGAGTTGGAATCAGTGCCTTGATTTTTTTCATAATAACAACCTGTCTAGTTATGCATTTTCTTTTCTTCTTTCTTTAATTGAATCACCAAGAGATAAAGAGTTGAAAAGCCATTTATGGTCAGATTTCAGTCAAACAGTGTTCCAACACCAATCCCACCACCAGTGTACATTTCCCACCACCTGTGTCCCTAGTTTCCCTCCCGTCACTCTTCCCCCACAAGCCTCTCTCTACAGCTGGCAATTTCCGTCTTTCTCGCTTTGCCTGTTTTTCCCCATCTCTGTCTGTCTCTGTCTGCCCCCCACCATCTATCCCCCTTCCCACTTTTGGGTATTATGGTTTGAAACACGGATACTGAGAGGTTATCCTATTTGTTCTTTTACCTATTTTCAGCAAGCAGTTCTTAGAGTGATCATTTCCAACTATCTTTGTCAGTGCAATTTTCAATTGCATAATTTTATGCTTATGCCCAAGCTAGAAAGGAGAATGGTTGGGTTCATATAACATCATAACATCATGGATATACAAATAGTTTCAATTAAAGAGTCAAAATTTTAGAGAATGAATAAAATTAGGTACCAAGGAGTGAGGAGAAGGACAGGAGGAAGCTGATGGACAGAAGAGGACAGGTACAAATTTGGACAGGAAGATCAGGTGCTGTCACAGCACAGGGTTGTTGGAAGTCTTTGAACCAGCAAACCAAAAAGACCAAAAGATTTGTCAGAGAGGGAATGTCTGCGTTGATTATTTCAGCAGATCCAGCATTTGGAGAAAGGAAATGACACAGGTATCAGATTGCTAAGGTAGAGTAGAGATCACAAAACCAAAAGTCTAGGATATTAGGTGAGTCAACGACAAGGATAATGAAGTTTTATTGATGATAGCAGATGCTGGAGAGCAAAACCATGCCACAGTTTTGATAGTCCAGTCCAGTGAGTAAGGCTGTTTCCAAACCACCACATAACAGCGGTGAGCAGGAGATGAGAGTAGCATAGCCAGCTGGCAAATAATGGGAAAAGAATTGATGTTTGGACAGCAAATCAACCCCAATAATCATCTTAAAAATGCAGAGAGATGCAGAGAAACCTCCACTTAAGAAGACTAAGAATGAAATTTTGTTCTTGTTTCAGGGGGAGCAGATCTCAGCCTCATCAGGAAAGGTGGGTGAAGGGGAGGAAGTCGTAGAGTTGGCGCTGGACTGAGATGAAAGAAAGAGAGAGGGTGAAGAGTAAGGGCCCGGTGAGGAGTGCTGCTTGGCTGTGGAAAGTCAGAGGGTGAAAGGTACGGGCATGGTGAGGAGTGGTGCTTGGCTGTGGGAAGTCAGCTCCTATTCTCTGCCACTAATCACTGGCCTCAATCAGTGTGGAGCGAACGGTAGTAGGGGCCACAGCAGAGTATATAAAACTAGAATATGAGGAAGATACAGAACCACTGCCCAACTACAGCTAATCGTCTCTTCATACACTGCCATTAATCAGTCAACAAAAGGGAGTTCTTAGTCTCAAATAAGGTTGATGAAAATAGTTGATTACCTAAACTTCTTTACAGGTGATAAAATAATAGAAAAATTGCAACTGAGTAGCCAATTCACCATATTATTGTTAAAGACTTTGATATAAAAATGAAAATAAGAAAATAAAGACTAATATAAAGGCTTGTCGACCAAGTGATCTTTAATTGTTTAAGGGCAAATCCTGAGCATGTCATTTTCTTTTCTTTTTTTTTTTTTGTTGCTTTTTGGGTCTTACCCAGCGATGCTCAGGGGTTACTCCTGGCTTTGCACTCAGGAGTTACTCCTGGTGGTGCTCCGGAGACCAAATGGGATGCCAAAAATCGAACCCAGGTTAGCCGCATCCAAGGTAAACGCCCTACCCCGCTGTACTATTGCTTCAACACCCTTAACATGTTATTTTCATTTCCTTTTAATTTCACTTCCATTGACTATTCCAGAAAACAAGGGATATACTGCTGAAATGGTTTTTTATTGTCAAAGTTCCTGGCTTTTACATTGCTGTGTAGGCTGTAATTAATTGCCTTAGTGGCATCCTGGTCCTAGAGAGAAATATGAGAAAGGGGCTTACTTGACTGGTATTAGTCAGTGGGGATGCACCATTCATGACAAACATTATCCATATCACTCATGTGTCTGACAGATATGTGATTGGCAGCTAGACTGAGCACATTTCAGCTGCAGGATTTATCCCAAATTTGATTCAATGATTTCTGAGATAAAAGCATCATAAATATCTTCCAAGCAGTCACTAGAAATTGCCAAGGCAGTAAAGGAGAAATTATTGAATTATCGATTCTGATACTGAATTTCTGTTTGATATTTTTATTTATATAACTGTTGGTCTTCTAAAAAAATACACTTTGTTCCAGTGCCAGACATCTCATGAGAAATTCATTTTCTTTTCATTTTAAGATACTTGGATTATACAGAAAAGGCAATGAAATAGATTAGGAGGATTTAAAAAAGAAGAAGAAGAAGAAGAAGAAGAAGAAGAAGAAGAAGAAGAAGAAGAAGAAGAAGAAGAAGAAGAAGAAGAAGAAGAACTAAGTACTAAGGCAGAAGGGAAAAAGCTCAGTGAAGACAGGAATTTATTGAATAACATGAGTGTGTTGATCTGAAGTCATCCAGAATAGGATTAGCAGAACACTAGATGAAAGACAACCATGCGAGCAAGCCGGGTCCCGGGAAAACATCCAACCCCATCAAAAAATGGGGCAATGAAGTGAACAGAAACTTTCTCAAAGAAGAAATCAGAATGGCAAAAAAGCACATGATAAAATGTTCTACATCATTAATCAAGGGAGATGCAGATCAAAACCACAATGAGATACCATCTCACACCTCAGAGACTGGCCCACATTCAAAGGAACAAAAGCAACCGATGCTGGCGTGGATGTGGCGAGAAAGGAACACTCCTTCACTTTTGGTGGGAATGCGGACTGGTTCAGCCCTTTTGGAAAACAATATGGACGATTCTCAAAAAATTAGAAATTGAGCTCCCATTTGAGCCAGCAATACCACTCCTGGGAATATATCCCAGAGAGGCAAAAATGTATAGTCGAAGTGACATCTGCACTTGTTTGTTCATTGCAGCACTCCTTACTATAGCCATAAACTGGAAGAAACCTGAGTGCCCAAGAACAGATGACTGTTTAAAGAAACTTTGGTACATCTACACAGTGGAGTACTATGTAGCTGTTAGAAAAGATGAAGTCATGAAATTTACATACAAGTGGTACAACATGGAAAGTATCATGTTAAGCAAAATGAGTCAAAAACAGAGGGATGGACATAGAAAGATTGCATTTGTCTGGGGAATATAAAGTAACAAAATCTGAGATTAATACCCAAGAATAGCTGAGATCAGCACCAGGAGGATTACTCCATAGCTTAGAGGCCAGCTGGGCATTCTAGGAAAAGGGCAGCTCAGATAGAGAAGGGAGCACCAAATAAAGGGTGTTTGGAGGATCTTCCCAGGAGGGGAGATGCTTGTTGAAAGTAGACTATGGACTGAACATATTTGCCACTCAATGCCTCTTTTGCAGACCACAACACCCAAGAGGAGAGATAGAACAAAAGGCAGGGTGGGATGGGGATGGGGGTGGGAGGGATATTATCCATTGGGGTGGAAAATGGGCACTGGTGGAGGGAGGGGTATTTGATCATTGTATAATCGAAACCCAAGCACAAAAAATTTTTAAATCTACAACTGTACCTCATTGTGTTTAACTAATGAAAATTTTAAAAAATGGAAAAAAAAGAAATAAAATAAAAAGATGAAGCACCAAAGATGCTTTGCAGGGCATGGGATCAAAAAAGATTCAAGCATAATCCATATTTTTTTTCAATTTGTCTAAATTTTTATTTGACTAGCAATACTTAGATCTCCAATTTTTACTTCCAGGCTTTTCTCTGAAAATGATTTTTCCAATCAGTTGTCTTGCCATCCAGAAACACAGGTTTGTTTTGTTACTCCATTAATTTCCTAAATTAGACCCATTTTAGACCATAAAAAAACAATCCAAGTAATTCACCTTTCTTTACTTTTCATTTCTACTTTATTATTTTTCATATTAGGTTTCTACTTTAGAAATTGAAATTAACTCTTAAAGGTGTCTCAACCACCTCGCTTTCTAATGCAGGTTTCATCTTTTCAAACTCTTCAATATTTAACTGAGGTGATATGTTTATAACATTCTTTGTTACAGATGCAAGTATGTAATTTGACAAATGTATATAGTACAGCATGCAAACCACCAAAGGAGGAATTATATCCATCTCCACACCACTTATTCCATCTCTTCTTCCCTTCCAGTCATCATCAATTAAATACATAAATATTTAGATACTGTTTGAAAAATTTTAATGATAAAGATCATGACATCTAAGCATTATGACAAAGGTCCACTTGATTTGAAACGGTACTAATTCTTTAGAAAATTATTCTTTATAACAATATATAATATGAAGTTGCAAGTGACTTTGGGTATGATCTAATTCAACAGTGTACCCATTTTTTGGGCATTATATAATGGGATGGGGAAGTTATAGTGAGTGAATATATAAAGGTTGAACAGGATGTCAATGGAAACAATGAATGAAATATCTCTGGATAATATAAGACATTAGGTAAAGGACGTATTTGTATTGGAAGCCATATAGAATATAACTGAGACATTTTCCCAGAACACAGACACAAAATATTAAATAGATATTCATTTCATGAATGTAAATAAATAAGGCGTGTGGTACTAAACAAACGTAGATCTTTTTGATGAGTAGTTGGATTCTATTTGCTAGTAGTTTGTTGAGGATCTTTGCATCTGTGTTCATCAGGGATATCGGCCTGTAATTCTCTTTCTTTGTGGTATCTCTGTCTGCTTTTGGTATCAGTGTGATATTTGCTTCGTAGAAACTGTTTGGAAGTGTTTTTGATATTTCAATTTCGTGGAAAAGCTTAAAGAGCATAGGGAGTAAGTCCGCTTTAAAGATTTGGAAGAATTCACTAGTGAATCCATCCGGGCCAGGACTTTTGTGCTTGGGGAGACTTTTTATTACCATTTCAATTTCCTTGATGGTGATAGGTCTGTTCAGGTATTCCAGGTCTTCTTGGTTCAGCCTTGGGAGTCTGTAGGAGTCTAGGAATTTATCCATTTCCTCGAGGTTTTGATGTTCCGTGGCATAAAGCTTCTCAAAGTACTCCCTGAGGATCCTCTGAATTTCTGTGGTTTCTGTTGTAATGACCCCCTTTTCATTTCTGATTCGGTTTATTAGGGTTTTCTCTCTCCCTTTCTTTGTGAGTTTTGCTAGAGGCTTATCGATCTTGTTAATTTTCTCAAAGAACCAGCTCTTGGTTTCATTGATCTTTCGGATTGTTTTTTGGGTTTCCATCTCGTTAATCTCTGCTCTGAGTTTTATTATTTCCTTTCTCCTGTTCGGGTTGTGCTCCTTTTTTTGGTCCTTCTCCAAGCTCTTAAGCTGTGAGGTTAGGTTACTTATGTGTGCTCGCTCCTCCTTCCTGAGGAATGCTTGTAGAGCTATAAACTTTCCTCTTAACACAGCCTTTGCTGTGTCCCATAAGTTTTGGTAACTCGTGTTCTCATTTTCATTCGTTTCTAGGAATCTTTTGATTTCCTCTTTGATTTCCTGTCTAATCCACTCGTTGTTCAATAGTGCACTGTTTAATTTCCAGGTGTTTGATTTAGTTTTCTGTTTTTGTGTGTGATTTACTTCTAATTTCAGAGCATTATGGCCTCAGAAGATTGTTGATACAATCTCTACCTTCTTAATTTTATGGAGGCATGTTTTGTGGCTCAGCATGTGGTCTATCTTGGAGAATGTTCCATGGACGCTTGAGAAGAATGTGTATTCAGCTTTCTGTGGATGAAGTGTCCTGTATATATCTACTAAGTCCCTTTCTTCCATTGTTTCCCTCAAATGAAGTATGTCCTTGCTAAGCTTGAGTCTGGTTGATCTATCAAGAGGTGACAAAGCAGTGTTGAAGTCTCCCACTAGTATTGTGTTGCTATTGATGTCTTTTTCCAAATCTATGAGTAGTTGTTTTAAGTACTTTGCTGGTCTCTCATTAGGTGCATATACATTTATTATTGTAAGTTCTTCCTGTTGTACAGATCCTCTGATCAATAAGTAATGGCCTTCACTGTCTCTTATGACCTTCCTCACTCTGAAATCAATGTGGTCTGATATAAGGATGGCTACCCCAGCTTTTTTATGGGAGCTGTTTGCCTGTAGGATTGTTTTCCAGCCTTTGACTCTGAGTCTGTGTTTGCTTTGACTATTGAGATGCGTTTCTTGCAGGCAGCAGAATGTTGGGTTCAATTTTCTAATCCATCCTGCCACTCTATGTCTTTTAATTGGTGCGTTTAGCCCATTGACATTGAGAGAGATTATTGTTATGGGATTTTGTCCCATTGTTCTGTTAAAATTGGGTGTATTTGAGGGGCCTTTCTTGCCTTAAAGTAGCCCATTTAGTTGTTCTTGTAACCATGGTTTTGAGTCTATGAAGTTCCTGAGCTGTTGTTTGTCTGTGAAACTGTGTGTTGTTCCTTCTATTATGAATGAGAGTCTTGCTGGGAAAAGTATTTTGGGGGAGGCATTTATTTCATTGAGTTTTTTCACTATGTCCCACCACTGTTTTCGGGCCATGAGGGTTTCATCAGAAAAATCAGCTGTGAATTTTAAGGATGCTCCTTTGTAAGAGATTTCTTTCTTCGATCTTGCTGCTTTCAGAATTTTGTCTCTGTCTAAGGTTTTGGTCATTTTGATCAGAATGTGTCTTGGGGTATTTTTATTCGGATTTCTTCTAGCTGGTACCCTTCGGGCCTCCTGAATGTGGTCACAAGTTTTCTTCAGCTCTGGAAATGTTGTAACAATGATTTCTTTGACAGTTTCTTCTTCATCGAGGTTTTCTTCCTGTCCCTCTGGGACTCCAATAATTCTTATGTTACCCCTCTTGGCTTCATCACGATCTTCTCTTGCCATCTGTTCCCGAATTGTGAGTCTCTTTTCCATTTTCTGCTCTTTTCTGGAGAGTCTCTGAACTTCATCTTCGAGCTCACTGATTCTGTTCTCAGCCGCTCTTACTCTGCTGCTGAGGCCTTCCACTGAGCTTTTCAATTCGCCTACGAGATTTTTCAAGTCTGACATTTCTGATTGCATTTTCCTCATTTCTGCCTTCAGATCCTCTTGTCTTCTATTGGCATTGGTTTCCATTGTTTCTTTTAATTCCCTAATATGGAAAGTATCATGCTAAGCGAAATGAGTCAGAAAGAGAGGGATAGACATAGAAAGATTGCATTCATCTGGGGGATATAAAGTAACAAAGTATGAGATTAATACCCAAGAATAGCTGAGATCAGCACCAGGAGGATTACTCCATAACTTAGAGGCCAGCCGGGTATCCTAGAAGAAAGGGCTATTCAGATAGAGAAGGGAGCACCAAAAAAAGGATGTTTGGAGGATCCTCCCAGGAGGGGAGATGCATGTTGAACGTAGACTATGAACTGAACATGTTTGCCACTCAATGCCTCTTTTGCAGACCACAACACCCAAAAGGAGAGAGAGAACACAGGGGATTGCCCTGCCACAGAGACGGGGGGATGGGGGGATGGGGGTGGGAGGGATATTATCCATGGTGGTGGAAAATGGGCACTGGTGGAGGGATGGGTATCTGATCATTGTATAATTGAAACCAAAGCACAAAAAATTGTAAATCTACAACTTTAAAAAAAAAATAAAATAAAATAAAGGGAAAAAAAAATGTAGATCAATATTGAACTTTTTGATTAATCTAAATATTCTTCTGTTTTGCTTAATATCTTTTAAGTAGAATGGATTAGAGAAAAGATACAGACCCAGAATAATAATACTCAGAGGAATACTGCTTAAAACTGGATTAAATTTATATTTACTCAACAGAAAATTGCACATGTACTTATGCATGCAGTGTCTTCCATCATCCTTACTTCATATCCCCATTATCAATTTTGCCAGATGTGGCTCATAACAAGAACAAGCGAATATCTTGAAGACCCATGAATAGCTTATTTGAATGGAAATGTCATCTTGTTTGGTTCAATTAAATTTGTTCTTTGGTCAGTTCATAGAAATTCTTTCTCTTATTGATACTACCCATCTTTGCCTTGAAGGAGAAGTACAAATATCCACAGTGTAGATGTAACCGTCAAATAACTTTTCAGTGTTTCCAACTGTCTGAAAATACCTATGGTGGAAAGTAGTCTAAGTGAAGCCTCTCAGTGTGGGATATTTATGGCACTGTAACCATTACAGGCATTGGGACTTCATTCCCTTGTACCTTTTATCATTCTTTAGTGCAACGATGGTTCAGATTTTGTGTTCTCTCCTACAACCAGTACTTCCTTCTCCTCCACAAAAATGTTATCTGCCAGTCCAAGTGAACACCGCCATGCTGCTGGGAAACCTGAGAATGTATGTTCTTACACACCATCCCAAAATTGAAGACCAGCAAACTGTTTTACATTTTTGTGAGGATACCTTGGAGGTATAACCAACTGACATAGAGATCAACTGAACATAGTGAGACAGGGTTCTTCCGAAAATGTTTAGGATGTCACATCATTCCTTCCCCCCCCCCCCCCACTTTGCTTCTTTATTTTCCTATGAGGTTTTTTTGCCAACACTTCCTGAGGACACTTTTCACAGAAACATTCAATTTGCAGTTCGTCTCCAAAAAATCCAGTCTAAACAAGTTGACTGAAACAGTCGTGTGCCTCTGGGACTGCCCTCCTGAAATTCTTGGTCAAGCTATCTTTGATTTGACTTTCATTAGTGAGGTCCAAAGGGAGGATGGAGCAAATGGCAGGAAGCTTGGAGACTTGGCTTGCACAAAATCCTGCATCGTGCTGCTTCCTACCTATAAGGCAGGCAGGTTCTCAGCTCTCACCTTTGAACACAGACACAGTCTCTTAGTCCTTGGCAGTGCGTTCTGCCAGGTTGCATGATGTTGCAGATATCCGTGAGTTTTGGTACTCACCTTAGGGGCATATCATGCCTAAGGAAGTGCAACATTAAAAAGAGAAGAGAGGTAATGTTGACATCTTCAGATAAAACCCATAATAGCAAACAATATGCACTGTTCTGTTCTTTGAAGGAGGCCTCACATATTCACCAACAGTGGGTCTCCATAGATTTTGTAGAAGCACCCAGTCATCTTATTTTCTTCTTTATATTTTTTAATTTTTTGTTTTGGGGTCATACCTAGTGGTTTTCAGGGTTCAAACCTGGCTCTACTCTCACGGATCAATCCTGGCAGTGCTTAGGAAACATATGGGGTATGAGAGATTGAACCTACATGAACCATGTGCAAGCTAAGTGTCTGCCTGCTAAAGTATCTAACGCAAGTGCCTACTTGCTAAACTATCTTTCTCTCCCCATTTTTTGGTAATGATCTTAACAAAGACAAAGCTTTTGGTGAAAAATATTAATGGTCTTATTAATAGTTAAGGTAAGAAAAAATTTTGTTTTGAGTTGATGTGGTAGAATTGTTAAATATGCTTCTAAACTTCAATATCTCCTCCTCTGAAATGTATACGTACTTTGCTATAATTACAGCAGGTAGGGCATTTGCCTTGCATGCAGCCAACAAGGCAGAGCCGAGTTCGATTCCTCCGCGCCACTCGGAGAGCCCAGCAAGCTATCTAGAGTACCTCGCCCACACGGCAAAACCTGGCAAGCTACCCGTGAAGTATTTGATATGCCAAACACAGTAACAAGTCTCACAAAGTTACTGGGCCCACTAGAGCAAATCGATGAACAACGGGATGACAGTGACAGTGCCTATTTACTGATCAGGTTGGATTATTTTTTCCAGTATGCCTTTTATCTGAGTGTGGTCTTGTGATAAAGTTCTGGTTAATGCTATATAAACATGTAAGCATATGGTATTTCATGAAATCAGCCTAGAAACACATGAAGGAAAAGAAATCAATTGTCTTAGGTGCGCCTGAGCCATTAAATAGTGATAGAGGATCATGAAGTAGCTTTAATAGGAGAAATAATCAGTTATAATTGTGTTGTAAAAGGTAAAGCTTGGTACTTTGATAAGAATGCTATATGTATTTCTGGATTATGCACATTTAAATTCCATGTAGTTAAGAGGGCATCATACATTGCGACCTTAAAGTCAGAATACTTGAGGTCTGAGCAAAAGTACAGTCGGTGACATGCTTACTGTGCACATGGGTCTTCTTCCTAGCACATAATATAGACTCCTGAGGCCACTACAAGTGATCAGTGTAAAACCAAGAAGGAATAAGAACTGACCATCACTAGATATGCCCCACCCAAAAAAGAATGAAATAGATGTGAAAAATAAAGTCAGAGTTCTCTCTTTCTCTCTTTCTCTCTCTCTCTCTCTCTCTCTCTCTCTCTTTCTCTCTCTTTCTCTCTCATAGAGGTTGGAGGAAATTGGACACTCTGGTGATGTATATGATTTAAAACTTTATACGCAAGAAACCATATAATTAACAATACTTAAATCACTGTTTTCAAAGGTAAATATATACAATATATAATTCTGTACTAAACCTATAATTTTATGGCATACCCAGTGGTGTCAGACTTCATACTATACAGAGATGATTTTGCACCTGAATATAAATGGACAGTCATGGAAAATAAATTTATTTCATCAAAGCCTGAGGGTTTATTTTCATTAAAAATTGCTATTCACATGCTTGTAGGTTTATATACCAGGAATGAATGAGATTGTACAGACTCTACTTTCTCTTTCTGACTCATTGTGATGATATTGGCACCCTCTGGTTCCATCCATGTTGAAGAAAAGGGCACATTTTCATAATTTCTGACAGTTGAGAGGTAAACGTACTGCATTGATATACATTTTCATATTCTCTTTTTCTGCTCATCTGCTATTGAATACTACGTTGTATTCAGATTGTGGTAAAAAAAAAGCACCACAATGAACATAGGTATGCATATCTCATTTCAAATTGTGTTTTTGTACGTTTTTGGAAAGAGATATGAGTGTAATCACTGAATCATATGGCAGATCTTTTTGAGAAATCTCCATGGCCTTTTCAGGAAGGCTGAACCAGTATTTTTTCACTTCAAAAAGAGAAGGTTGGGGCCAGAGAAATGGTAGAGGAGGTAAGGTACTAGCCTTGCCAACAACTTATACCAATGCAAGCCCCTGCACAATCTACGTCCTCCCTCAAACCCCCAACCCAAGCCTCACCAGGATTGACTCCTGAGCACATAACCAGTTGTATGGCCTGAGCACCAAGAGAGTTCTCCATCCCTAACAGCAAACAACAAGAGAAAATGAAGGATTGGGGGTTTTCTTTTTTCTTTATTCTTTTTGCTTCTACAACTCCATCAGCACTTGGTGCTTTCATATGTTCTATCCTCACTGGTGTAATGTGATATTTTTGTCATTTTTATTTACGTTCCCTAGATAATTCCTGATGATAATTAACACTTCATTTTATGTTCCTATTGGCCATTTCTATATCTTTTATGGAAAAATATTTGCCCAACTCCTCTCCCCTCTGTTTGGATGAGGTTATTTGTTTTTGTTTATTTGTTTGGTTTGGTTTTGGGGTCACACCCGGCGATGCACAGGGGTTTCTTCTGGCTTTGCACTCAGGAATCACTCATTTTTCCCCCCACATTGCTTCTTTATTTTCCTATGAGGTATTTTTGCCAACACTTCCTGAGGACACTTTTCACAGAAACATTCAATTTTGCAGTTCGTCTCCAACAAATCCAGTCTAAACAAGTTAACTGAAACAGTCGTGTGCCTCTGGGACTGCCCTCCTGAAATTCTTGGTCATGCTATCTTTGGTTTGACTTTCATTAGTGAGGTCCAAAGGGAGGATGGAGCAAATGGCAGGGAGCTTGGAGGCTTGGCTTGCACAAAATCCTGCATCGTGCTGCTTCCTACCTATAGGGCAGGCAGGTTCTCTGTTCTCACCTTTGAACACAGACGCAGTCTCTTAGTCCTTGGCAGTGCGTTCTGCCAGGTTGCATGACGTTGCAGATATCCGTTAGTTTTGGTACTCACCTTAGGGGCATATCATGCCTAAGGAAGTGCAACATTAAAAAGAGAAGAGAGGTAATGATGACATCTTCAGATGAAGCCCATAATAGCAAACAATATGCACTGTTCTGTTCTTTGAAGGAAGCCTCACATATTCACCTACTCTGGATCTCCATAGGTTTTGTAGAAGCACCCAGTTATCTTATTTTCTTCTTTATATTTTTTAATTTTTTGTTTTGGGGTCACACCTGGCGATGCACAGGGGTTTCTTCTGGCTTTTCACTCAGGAATCACTACTGGCGGTGCTCAGGGGGCCATATGGCATGTTGGGAATCAAACATGGGTCGGACACGTGCAAGGCAAACAACCTACCCGCTGTGCTATCACTCCAGCCCCTGAGGTTATTTGTTTTATTGCTGAATTTTGTGAGTTCTTTATAGTAGTAATTTAGATGCTAGTTCTATGTCAGATGTGTGATGTGTGAATTTTTTTTCTATTTAGCAGAACATGTTTTTGTTTACTGATAGTTTCTTTCTCAGTGCATACGCATTGTAGTTTGATGAATTCTGCTTATTTTTTTCTCCTCTACAGGGCAAGGCTCAGGAACTGGTGCGGGAGTATAGTAGGTAAGGTGCTTGTCTTAGAGGTGGACAACCCGGGTTCAATCTCTAGCATCATTATTCGTAAGTTCTTGCAAACTATGGTTTTAAAGAAAACAATTTAATTCGGATTTTATTATATATTTATATCAATAAAACATAATTTTCTCTGTCAGCCTTCCTCTAGGCATTGGAATATCACCAACCATCTGAAGAAATACCAGAACACTTTTCAATGTAATGAATGCTAAGTTGTTTATTTTTCTCTGTTTTCTTTGTCAGTAGAGCTGAATCATTGGGAACTTCTGAAGTCAATATCATGAAGGCATGCTTATACATCTTTTTCTCCATTTTATGGTTTCAGTTCTAATATCACGGTCTAGCCTATTCTAAGTTAATTTTCTTACATAGTGTAAGATTCTATTCCAACCTAAATATTTTTTTATGCTTGACTCGGGTTGGAGCGATAGCACAGCGGTAGGGCGTTTGCCTTGCACGCAGCCAACATGGCGGACCCAAGTTCAATTCCTGCACCCCTCTCGGAGAGCCCGGTAAGCTACCGAGAGTATCTTGCCCGCATTGCAGAGCCTGGAAAGCTACCTGTGATGTATTCAATATGCCAAACAAAGTATCAACAAAGTCTCCAATGGAGATGTTACTGGGCCCACTGGAGCAAATCGTTGAACAAAGGTAGGACAGTGTCAGTGTCAGTGTCAATTTCATTTAATCGTGAAGAGTTGTGACAAATGGAACTAATTTAGCCCTTTTACAATGTGGCAAAAATGATTACGGGGACAGAGAGAGAATTAGTGGACAGGCACTTGCCTTGCAAATACACAACCAGGGTTACATCCCTGGCACCACATATGAACTCCAAAGCCCAATAGGACTGATTCCTGAGCACAAAGCCAAGAGTAACCCCTGCACATAGAAGGGGAGGGTATTAGACAAACTACAAAACTAGAAATGCAACAAACAAAATTGAGAACGCATCTTGGTTTATTAGCACACCCATCATCCAATATGTACAACTGGGTGTCTGCACTGAGAACTTTTAAAACCTATTTCTCTTAGTAACACTAAGTACACAACATATTACTATCAGCTATAATCACTACTTGGCCCATGCTTTTGAAGTTTTATATATTAATCGAGGTGGAAAATGCCTTAAATCCTAGGCTTGCTTCCAGATGGGGATAGACTCTTGGAAGCTATCTCAAACAATACTGATCCATTTGCTTGAATAAATTACTCTTTGAGAAAAGACAACTTCAGTAGTAAAATTCAAAAAAATTCCAATAAATAATTGCAAAAATAGTAATAATGATTATGATAATAATCATAATCATAATAATTAGCCAGTCATAGATTCAGACAGGTGCATTGGGGAGCAAGGGAATATGAACAAAAACTAGAGAAGTGGAAAGGCAAGAAAATACATAAGATATTAGACTTCAAAGAAACTTGTTAGAAAACACTTCTTTCCCACTGAGTTTAAAAAAAATAAAAACAAGATATAAATAACAGCATTTAGGAAAAAATGAGAAATACCCTAGCATTTAGAAGAATAACTACTTATAATTCTTACAAATGAATACCTCAGTGAATAAAAACTGACTTAAAGTCAGAATAGACATGACTATATATGCCCATTATATAGAAATGTTTTGACATATCTGGAAGTAAGGAATTCTGTGTTGATGTTCCCAAACCACATATACATTCCCACCTATTTTTTGAAACACCAAAATTTGCTGTTTATTATTTGTCTTACATTTTTTCAGTCACCAACATTATTATTATTATTTTAATACGTTACACAAATAAAAAGTCAAAGTACATTAAGACTAGTGTAATGAACCTCTGGGCAGCCAGAATCCAGCATTTGTGGCACAGTCCTGCAACCTGGTAAAAACAATGTTTAAGAATTCAACAATCAAGAGATTTCACATGAATTTTGATGAGCCAAGCCCTCTTGTGGGGTTCATAGGTTGCAAAAAATACCATCAATTTTAGGGTCATTTACTTCAGTTAATTACAAAGAGGCAAATAAGCATGGCAAAGTTTACATAGAATCAAGGCTTCACCTGCCTCCCCACATTCCCAACAACCTGTCTGAGGAGAGGAACCACTTCCAGATCCAGCTACAGTCCAGTACTGCAGTAGTGCAGGGGGAGTTGGATATCTCTTAGGGTCCAGTGTAGCTGGATAGCTGGTGAGTGGCTACAACCGTCCTTAAGCCTACCCACAAGTACACAATGTACAGTCACCGATTTCCTACTTCTTGCTGTATCATAGGGCTGAAACAGTCCTCTTTCCTTTGATGTGTTTTGCTTAATGTTCAAACCCAACCGTGCTCAGGTGCTTCTCCAGGCAGGGTGCTCAGGAGTTGCTCCTGGGATGCTTCAGGTACCAAGGGGTCGAGGGATCAAATCCAGGCCTTCAGTAGGCAAAGCTTGTACTCACATCCTTGGAGCGATGCTGGCCCCATGTTTTTGGTAGGGCCCACGTAAGCCCACCTAGCTGGAATGACTACCATCTTCAGCAGTTGGTGGACCGATAGCGGAGAGAAGGAAATCACTGAATTAACAGACCCAGAAAGGCAGTCAATCAGAACCACAACGTCCCTAATTTCCCCAAGTCCAACCAAGCAGAGAATAGGTCTGTTGACAGTTGGGGTTCAGGGTATAAAAGGGGCTCAAAGATGTAGGGTTTCATTCTCTCTCTGGGGAGAAGACCCTGATTGATTGATCGATCAGTACCTCGACGCTATACTTGGAACGAAATAAAGCTCTATTGAACTTTCCCATTTGTCCTGCACCCGTTCGTGATATCACAGACCCTAACAGTTTGAATGTCCACATGCTGCTGCTCTTGAAAACAATCATGCAATTAGAAGAACTATTGGTTGCCCACAGAGTGAGAGACAGGACTGATATTTCAGATTCAGAAGACTGCGAAGCTCTTATCAGTAAGTGTTCTTTATAAGGGTTTATCTCTTCAGCAGAGATTACAATGAAAATGCTAGAAACACATATTGAGAGGGCAGAAATATAGTATAGTGCTTAAGGTTAGGAATCTCTGACATGATTTCTGGGATCGAGAAAGTAGTGCACTAAACTATGTCAAGGCAGGAAGGGTCAGGGCATAGAATCATGCACTTTCTCTCTGAGGACACTCCATTCCCACTCGTTGTCTTGCCATTCAGAGTCACTTTGGGGAATGGGGAGTTCTGGGGCTCCTGGGGTGGGGGTGGGGAGCTGCCCTCAGGCCCAACTGCTGCATGAGCAGGAGTGGCTGCAGTCTCCATTGTGATGTCTGTGTTCTCTGCACAGGGTTGTGGGACATGGAATTCTCACTGGCCAATGGGGTTGCAGAACCTGGACCACACCCATGAAGCCCTCTATAAAAGCGCGACCTCAGCCTCTTGTGGCAACCTCTCTCAGCACTTTGATGAGAAATCCTCAAGGAAGTAACGAGATGAGGCCCCAACCCCCATTACCAATGGACACCCATCTGAATAAAGATATAAAATTAAAATCGGATAAAGCTAGAGAAATGGTAAGGAAAATGTGCTGGGATCTGGTTCCCGTGGCTTGCCCAAGGCCCATGATGACCCATCAGTGGTCAGTGTGTGGCCACTGGCTGATAAACCCCTGGGCCCTTTCCAGACGAAACAAGTCTTTAGCCAGTTTCACCCAGCAGCTGCTGCCCTCCTGGGACTCCTGGGGACTCTAGTCCAGTAACCCCTCGGGCTCCCCTTCTCGAGACAAACACCATCCTCCTGCCCATGGGTTCCTCCCATGGAGACGAGTATAAGAGAACTTGTCAGTGAGATGGGAACAAGCAGGCTCAAGCAGGTGTTGCTTTGCTTTTCTGCAGCTCAAAAAGTTCGAAGTGGAGAATGATTTAGTCCCTGGCAAGAGAAGAAAAAACAACTGCGGAGACAGTGGCAGGAACACCGCCACATCCAGGCCCTGCCAACTGCCGACTGGGGTGAGTCTTGCCCTGCAGGACATCCCAAGGAGATAGGTGCTCAAAGGGTGTTGCAGAGATGTTTAGGAATGTGGAAGGAGGGGGTACCCACAGAAAATCTGTTGCTGCTTCCCCACATGCTCGTGCTCTGCTTGGCCTGACATGGGGGGGCAATCCCAAAGCCCTGAACTGGAGTGTTTCACTTGAATGGGCAAGTTTGGCCTTTGAGATTGAGTTAGGACACGAGGGGAAGGGAGGGGGAAAGGCGGGAAGAAGTGTTTCTCAGGTATCAGCATGCTGGGCAGCTGAAGAAAAAAGGGTTCTTGTGTCTCTTCTCTGCCACAAACCATGATCATTTATCTGTAGCCCCCTTTGTTTAAGCGAGCCCCTTCATCAGAAATCTGGTTCTAGTTCTTACAATGGAGAAGCTTAGGTGGATGGATGCAGCCCTTCGGCCGCCTACCCCATCCTCATGGGCCTGATGAAAGGGATTCACGGTGAAAAAAAAGCCTTGCAATGGGACAGGCTAATCCTCCAGGTAGGGAAATGTGTGGTACTGGCCAATGGCCCTATTTGTTATGGCCGCTTTGTTCTCTCCTGCCACATTGCAAGGGGACCTGCCACCCCTGGACACCTGGTCTCGGTTTGTCTCCCTATTTTCCCTGGCCCTTGTCTGCTCTGTACTCTTTGCTCCCTTTAGACTAAGGACTGGGGTGAAGTGTGACCTTTACTGCTGCAATGGAGAATACTGTCCCATGGGAAAAGTGGCATGCCAGGTGCCATGCCCTCTGACAGATCTGCACGAGGTGCTGGCTGCATTCCCACTGTCGGAGTGTCTCTTGTCCCCCCCTTGGCCCGTTCTGGATGTTTTCTCTACTGCTTGATTGACTGGGATGTTCTGGAATTTGTTTCCCTCTTCCATCTTCATCAGGAAGCAGGGAACAGGAATGAAAGCACAGAGCCCTAGTTGGATGATGGGGGTAGAGGTGGGCAGGAGGTTTTCAGGTAAGGGGCTGGGGTGGCGCTGACTGACCGACTCACTTGGGTCTTCCAGAGTGGAGAATACGTTAAGGACCCGGAGAGACAAAAAATGGAATTTCTGGAGCAAACGTTAGCAGATATCACCGATAAGGTAAGCTCTGCTCCTGCTGGGGTGCGGCTCCTGCCTGAAAGGGGGAGGAGTTGCTGGGAGCCAGGGTAAGAGAGAACCAAGGCAGTTCCCATGAGGGAAAAGGGGAAGGGCAGTGGGAAGGCCTCTATGTCAATTAGGGCCTGGCCTGGAAATTATAATCAAGGCTGAAGTATGTATCAAGAGAGAGTCCAAACAACGGGGGGGTGGAGGGGTGAGGGAGGAGGGGCACAAAGCAGGGATTGAGCCCTGGACTGAGGCCTAAACTTCACCACACAATAGCAAGATTCGGAAGCTTAAAGCCAGGTACAAAGATTCCTGCGAGGTTGGAGGAGGGAAGGAGGCAAGGGCCTGAGTGGTGTTGGTAGTGGTGTGCGTGTGTGTGTGTGTGTGTGTGTGTGTGTGTGTGTGTGTGTGTGTGGAGGGGGATCTCTTAAGTCCTGAGAGTAAGAACATCAGGACCTGTGCGGGGAACAGACTGTCCCAAATGCTCTTTCCTTGGGCCTGGGAGTCTGTGTGTGACAGTCACCTGTTCTTGCTGCCCCTGCTGGCCATCCTTAATCCCAGCTTCATGCCCGCAGGTGAGGAAGAGCAACCAGGAACTCTGGACACTCTTCATCCTACAAGATTGTTACCTTCAAGATCTACAAGAGTGCTCTGCTAATCTGCACAGACAACTGGCTACATGCCAAGACTCAGCCATCAAAAAGGAGCGGCAGCTCCTGGAGCAATTAGACCAAGAGAAAAGAAACCATGAGTTTGAAATTAAAGAACTTCAAGTGAGAGAGGGGCCCTGTACAGTTGAGCAGGAAGACCTGAAGCAGGCTTCCTTCCTCACTCCCTCACCACCTTCCTCCCTCTCCTTTAGAAACTCGTGAAAACCAGCAAAAATGAAACACTGCACCTGAAGGCTCAGCTCAAAGTTCTCAGCATTAATGCAAATAGTAAGTGACAGGAACCGCAGGAGGGAGAAGCTAGCTTTGGGGGAGGTGGCAGCAGGGTGAGGGTAGGGCTACACAGGGAGGCAGAAACAAGCCAGATGTGCCCTAGGTGGCTCCACTGTCTTTGGCTCTTGGTGACCCTGGGGATCCTCCCACAGGAAATGGAGCTGAGCAGGAGCAAAAGGAGGAGAAAGTGGTGGAAGAAAAGCAGGAGGAGGACAATGAGAAGGACAAAAAGGAGGAGGAGGAGGAGGTGAAGAAGGAGGAGGTTAAGGAAGAGGAGGAGGTTGTAAAGGAGAAGGAGGAAGAGGAGGTGAAGGAGAATGTGGCAGTCCTACAAATTTCAGAACAAGACATTGATGTTCAGAATGAGCCTTTCACAGTGTTTACCACAACCTCGGTGAGACTGACTGCTGCCCTCAGGGGACCCTGGGAGAAATCCTCCTTAACTCTTGTTTTCCCTTCCAATTTCTCTCAACCCCCAACTTTCCCATGGCATATTCTGGGCCACCTCTTCTCAACACCTCCTTGAAAACCCATGTATACTATTAGGGGCCAGGAAGGGACTGCCCTTCCCAAGGACACCCAACCAACACACCCCATTTGATCTTCCCCCAGCTGCAAGGTTCATGCATTCTACAAGAACAACCCGAAGAGGAGATTGAGGAGATCTTAAAGAACATGGAAGGGAAAGGAAAATCATCCCAGTCCCCACTGGATGAGAAGGCCACAGGCCATGAGACCGCTGACTACGTCATCATACAAATGGATTCTGTGGAAACAGAAAATAATTCAAGCTGGGGACTGAGGTCCTACCTCTCCTTTATCCCCTTTATTAAGCGGTCACATGGACCCACCATGTCAAAAATTGTAACAGTGTAATTCTGTTGTATTCTCCACCTCCCCACCACCCTCCTCCTCCCCACCCACAACACTTTTCCTAATCCCACAACATTTTTCCTAAATGTATGTTTAGAATAATAATAAAATATTTCTAAAAGTACTAAAAATTTTCTAATCTCTGGGCAAAATTAGCACATCAAAACCTGCATGCTGTCCTAAAGGATCACATGATGACACACCTGAGGTTTGGATATGAACAGAATTCTTAACATTTTTTTTTCTTTTTGGGAGACTGACACACATCTAAAATAACAAGAGAATACAACCAAAGCTGGCATGGATGTAGGGAGAAAGGGATTCTCATTCACTGCTTGTAGGAATGTCTAATGGTCCAGCCTGTTTGAAAAAAAACATATGGATGATCCTAAAAATATCTACAAATTGAGATTCCATTTGACTCAGCAAATCCAATTTTTGAAATACACCCTAAGATTTTGCCCAATAACAAAATGAGAAAAAGCATTTTCACCCCTCTGTTTCTTGCAGCGTTATCCAGAAAACAATTCTGGAAACAACCCAAGTGTCCAATAATGGATGACGGAAAAATGAAACTATGGTACAGATACAGAATGGAATATTACTTGGCCATAAATACATAAAGTAATGCAGTTTCCTGCACATGGAGGGAACTGTCAAGTTTCATGCTGAGTGAAGTTAATCAGAAAGAAAGGTACCGATACTGAACGATCTCTCTCATATGCAGAGTGCAATACAGAGAGTAAGGAAACATAATGGGGGAATAATGAATGTCAAAAATCATGAATGTCAATAATGAACGTCACTTCCAAAGGAAGTGGAAGCAAAGAACATAATGGGTAGTCTAAGGAAACATAACAACTGAGGGGACTTGGAGATAGAACAAGGAGGGGGCAAAAACTGCAATGGAGGGAAAATAAAATGAGAGGAGGAGGTGAAAAGGAGAAAGTGAAAAAGCATTATATATCATCAAAGTAAACTGAATTCCACAATAAATTCAGAGTCAACAGCAGGATTCAGGATTTGTCCTAGGGACACAGGAAAGTTAAATAAAAACAAACTAATTGATGCAATATAGGAAGGCATGTAAAGATGTATCAAATGATGTTTTACATAATCCTAGGACATTGGATAAGATTTAGTAAACATTTACAATGAAAAGCCCATTAAGTTTGGGATTAAAGAAACATATCTCAGTAAAGTACATGTTGTATTTGAGAAACCCACAGTTAAATCATATTCAGTTGTGAAAATTGGAAGATTTTCCCCTATCATCATGTAAAAGAAGGGATGTTCATTCACACCACTATAATTCAACATAACTCTAGAAGTTAAAGTCAGATAAATTAAGTAGCAAAGAGAAATAAATTAGGCAATAAAGAAAAATTAAAATGACCAGTGCTTTCAAAGATTTATGTTTTAAAAACTTCTGAACATCCCCACTGAAAAGCTGATTTTAAATAAACCAATATAGTAAAGTCGCCTGCTATAAAATCAATATATTAAAATATCCTACATATTTATATGTAAGAAAAAATGAAAGAAATATTTTAAATAAATAATTTTATTTATAATTTATCTAAAAATTTATGAACCTAGAAATAAACTTAAAAAAAGTGAGACACTTATATATCAAAAAATATGTCATTTGTAAAATAAAGATAATATGCAAGGAGAAAGAAAGACCATGAAAATGAATTTCAAGGCTTAACGTTAGGAAAATTACTATCTCATAAAAATTATCATATAAATTATTTATATATGTATGTGTACACACACACACACACACACACACACACACACACACACTTTAGCACTGTCCTCCCTTTTTTCATCGATTTTCTTGAGCGAACACCAGTAACGTTTTCATTGTAAGACTTGTTGCTACTGTTTTTGGCATTTCGAAAATGCCACAGGGCACAGGCAGCTTCTGAAGCTCTGCTGAGCAGGCAGGATACTCTGGGTAGCTTGCTGGGCTCTCCGAGAGGTACGGGGGAATAAAACCCGGGTCAGCTGCAAGCAAGGCAAACGCCGTATCCGCTGTGCTAAGTGGAGTGCCAGCCCATATATGCACACATATATATTTTAAAAATACTTGAAATTTTGAAAGCTTTGCATACAGGTGGCCCAACTTTGATTCCCAGTACCGCATTTGGTTCCCTGAGCACCAAGTCAGGAAGTGCCCCTGAGCAAAACCGGATGTACTTCCCAAGCATGACCACTCCAGAACATAAACGGTATATTTCTGATTTCAAGTGATGAACATGGACCATGGAACCAAGAGCTGGTACAGAGGTTTAGATGTCTGCCTCAGATGTGGTTGACCTCAATCTGTTTGATGTCCAGAATCAAACCTCGTAAAATGAGCACCATCAGGAATGGCCCTGAGAAAAGAGCCAGGAGTAGCCCCAAAGCACCACTGGCTGTGTGACACACCACCCCCCACCCCCAAATCATATAGTGTTACACACATAGATTTTGTTAGTTGATTTTCTGGGAACACATCTTACAGTGCTCAGTGCTTACTCTCGTCTCTGCACTCAGGGATCACTCCAAGTGGGGATTAGGGGTCATATATGGTGCTAAGGATCAAACTCAGGTTTCCCACATACAAAGTAAGTGCCCTACTTACAGTACAGTCTCTCTGGGCCTAGAGGTTCATTAATTTTATTTAATTTTCTTATGGGAAATAATTCTCTAATATATAAACACATTTGAGAATAATTCATGAAAGGGTTTCTTTTTTTTTTTTTTTTTGGCTGTATTTCTTTTTTTTTTCCCTTTATTTTATTTTATTTTTTTTTAAAGTTGTAGATTTACAATTTTTTGTGCTTTGGTTTCAATTATACAATGATCAGATACCCATCCCTCCACCAGTGCCCATTTTCCACCACCATGGATAATATCCCTCCCACCCCCATCCCCCCATCCCCCCTGTCTCTGTGGCAGGGCAATCCCCTGTGTTCTCTCTCTCCTTTTGGGTGTTGTGGTCTGCAAAAGAGGCATTGAGTGGCAAACATGTTCAGTCCATAGTCTACTTTCGACATGCATCTCCCCTCCTGGGAGGATCCTCCAAACATCCTTTATTTGGTGCTCCCTTCTCTATCTGAATAGCCCTTTCCTCTAGGATACACGGCTGGCCTCTAAGTTATGGAGTAATCCTCCTGGTGCTGATCTCAGCTATTCTTGGGTATTAATCTCATACTTTGTTACTTTATATCCCCCAGATGAATGCAATCTTTCTATGTCTATCCCTCTCTTTCTGACTCATTTCGCTTAGCATGATACTTTCCATATTGTACCACTTGTATGTAAATTTCATGACTTCATCTTTTCTAAGAGCTACATAGTACTCCATTGTGTAGATGTACCAAAGTTTCTTTAACCAGTCATCTGTTCTTGGGCATTCAGGTTTCTTCCAGTTTCTGGCTATTGTAAAGAGGGCTGCAATGAACAAACAAGTGCAGATGTCACTTCGACTATACATTTTTGCCTCTCTGGGATATATTCCCAGGAGTGGTATTGCTGGGTCAAATGGGAGCTCAATTTCTAATTTTTTGAGAATCGTCCATACTGTTTTCCAGAAGGGCTGAACCAGTCGGCATTCCCACCAACAGTGAAGGAGTGTCCCTTTCTCGCCACAACCACGCCAGCATCGGTTGCTTTTGTTCTTTTGAATGTGGGCCAGTCTCTGAGGTGTGAGATGGTATCTCATTGTGGTTTTGATCTGCATCTCCCTGATGATTAATGATGTAGAGCATTTTCTCATGTGCTTTTTTGCCATTCGGATTTCTTCTTTGAGAAAGTTTCTGTTCATTTCATTGCCCCATTTTTGGATGGGGTTGGATGTTTTCTTCTTGTGGAGTTTAACCAGTATTTTGTATATCCTGGATATCAACCCCTTGTCAGATGTGTATTCGGTGAATATCGAAAGGGTTTCTTTTTTCTCTTAAATTTTTATTAGTGAAACACCATGAGGTACAGTTGTAGACTTACAATTTTTTGTGCTTGGGTTTCAGTTATACAATGATCAAATACCCATCCCTCCACCAGTGCCCATTCTCCACCACCACCAGTCCCAGTATCCCTCCCACCCCCCTCCCCCCATCCCACCCTACCTCTGTGGCAGGGCATTCCCTTTTGTTCTCTCTCTCCTTTTGGGACATTGACATTGACATTGAGTGGGAATCTTGTTCAGACTATAGTCTACTCTCATCACACATCTGTCCTGAGAGGAACCTCCCAACACCCTTTATTTGGTGCTCCCTTCTCTATCTGAGCTTCCTTTTCCCCTAGCATGTGTGGTTGTCCTCAAAGCCATGGAGTAATCCGCCTGGTCCTTATCTTTGCTATTCTTGGGTGTTAGTCTCCTATTTTGTTAATTTATGTTATCCAGATGAATGCAATCTTTCTATGTCTATCCCTCTCTTTCTGACTCATTTCACTTAGCATGATACTTTCCATGTAGTACCACTTGTATGTAAATTTTATGACTTCCTCCTTTCTAACAGCTACATAGTAATCCACATTGTGTAGATGTACCAAAGTTTCTTTAACCAGTCATCTGTTCTCAGGCACTCAGTTTTTTTCCAGATTCTAGCTATTGTAAACAGTGCTGCAATGAATAGACAACTGCAGATGTCTCATCGACTATACTTTTTTGCCTCTCTGGGGTATATTCCCAGGAGTGGAATTGCTGGGTCAAATGTGAACTCAATTTCCAGTTTTTTGAGAATCGTCCATACTGTTTTCCAGAAGGGCTGAAACAGTCGGCAGTTCCACCAGCAGTGAAGGAGGGTCCCTCTCTTGCCACATCTGCGCCAGCACCGGTTGCTTTTGTTCTTTTGCATGTGGGCCAGTCTCTGTGGTGTGAAATGATATATCATTGTTGTTTTGATCTGCATCTCCCTGATGATTAATGATTTTTTCATTTGTCTTTTAGCCATTCGAATTTCATCTTTGATGAAGTTTCTGTTCATTTCGTTGCCCAAATTGCTGATAGGGTTGGATGTTTTCTTCTTGTGGAGTTCAACCAGTTCTTTGTATATCCTTGATATCAGCCCCTTGTTGGATGTGTATTTGGCGAATATCCTTTCCCATTCTGTCGGCTGTCTTTGTATTTTGGTCATTGTTTCTTTTGAGGTGCAGAAACTTCTTAGTTTAATATAGTCCCATTTGTCTATCTCTGTTTTCACTTGCTTAGCCAGTGGCATGACATCTTTGAAGATACCCTTAGCTTCAATATCATGGAGGGTGTTGCTGACTTTGTATTCAATGTACCTTATGGATTCCAATCTGATGTTGAGGTCTTTAATCTATTTTGATCTTACTTTTGTACATGATGTTAGGCAGAGATCTGAGCCCATTTTTTGCACGTAGCTGTTCAGTTTTGCCAGCACCATTTGTTAAAAAGGCTTTCCTTACTCCACTTCACATTTTTTGCTTCTTTATCAAAGATTATGTGATCATATGATTGAGGGGAGTGTCAGTGTATTCAACTCTGTTCCATTGGTCTGCTGTTCTGCCTTTCTTCCAGTACCATGCTGTTTTAATTAGTACTGCTTTGTAGAAGAGCTTGATGTTAGGGAGGTTGATTTCTCCCACTTTCTTTTTCCCAAGAATTGCTTTAGCTATTCGTGGGGGCTTATTGTTCCATATAAATTTCAGGAGTGTTTGCTCCATTTCTTTGAAGAATGTCATGGATATCCTTATAGGGATTGCATTGAATTTATACAATGCTTTCGGTAGTATTACCATTTTGACAATGTTAAGTCTCCCGACCCATGAGCAGTGGATATCTTTAGATTTCCTCATGTCCTCTTTTATTTCCTGAAGTAGTATTTTGTAGTTTTCTTTGTACAGGTCCTTTGCTTCCTTAGTTAAGCCGATTCCTAGGTACTTGATTTTCTGAGGCACAATTGTGAACGGGATTGTTTTTTAATGTAGCTTTCTTCTCTCTCACTGTTTGCATACAGGAAAGCCATGGACGTTTGGGTATTGATTTTATAGCCTGCAACTTTACATTACTATATAAGAATAACAAGCAATATGAACTAAATTTGTGTCTCTTGGTGCTGGAGCAAGAGCACAGTGGATAAGACATTTGCCTTGCACGAAGCCAACCAGGGTTCGATTCCCAGCATCCGATAGGGTCCCCCCGCCCCGCCCCCCCCCCCCAGCACTAACAGAAGTAACTCCTGAGTGCAAAGTCAGGAGTAACCCTTGTGCATCACTGGGTGTGATCAAAAAAGCAAAAATAAATAAATATATATAAATAAAGTGGTAGGGCATTTGCCTTGCAAGCAGTCAGCCCAGCCGAGCCAGGTTCAATTCCTCTGCCCCTCTTGAAGAGCCCAGCAAGCTACCCAGAGTATCGCGCCTGCATGTCAGAGCCTGGCAAGCTCCCCATGCCGTATTGGATATGCCAAACCCAGTAACAACAAAGTCTCACAATGCAGACGTTACTGGGCCTGCTCAAGCAAATCAATGAACAATGGGAGGACAATGCAGTGCAGTGCAGTATGAATAAATAAATTTTGTGCCTCTTAAGAGGACAGGCTTAGGGTAAGGTAGATGGGAAATTGGGTATGTTGGTGGAGGGAACACCACACTGGTGATAGGATTTGTGTTGGAACATTAAATGGGTGAAACAACTGTATTCTTAAGAACTTTGTAAATCATGGTGTTTAAGGTTTTATTTATTTAGTTACTTACTTACTTATTTTTTAAAGACACACGGTGGGGAGGTAGGCAGACTAACACAGAAGGGGAATTCTAACACCTGCTCCAGTGTGAGTAAATCTTGAAGACAATACAAACTGATCACAAACAACTATAAATAAATAGGATTCCGCTGTTGAAGAAAAACTAATGACTTTTTGTTAGGCAGAGGTAAATTCTCCCAAAGGTTGTCTTCTTTCAAAGAAAGAGAAGTTTTTCTTTGAGAATTGAAGTGTAGAGATAACCCCCACCACTTTACAATTCCAAGGTCTTCTGGAAAACAGGTCATTTTAACAATGGGCTTTGGAGCCTGGCATTCTTTTACATATGTTATGATTGTTAAATATTCCTACTTCAGACCTCCCAAAGTGGAAGTACTGTCTTTGATCAGCCCGAACGTTGGAACTTTCCAAGAGCTTGCTAAAAGAGAAATGTGTTGTTTTGCCCTGATTTACTTCAAATGTAACCACCTTCCCTATTAAATCCAAAAGTATATACGCTAAAGGTCTGTTTTTAATCTGAAAAAGAAGCTGCAGAATGCATGAACTTCTCCCATAGGGTAGCCCTCAAACTCTGAAATAAAGCTTATTCTTCTATCCAAGGTAGAAAAATTATTTATTTTAGTCAACACCATTTATATGAGTTACCTATAGTGGTGCGAGACAGCCAAGGTAATAAGATGGGAGATGGGCGAAATGGGGAGTTACTGCTCCTCAGTTCAGAATCTGTTTTGGAAGATGAAAAAGTTCTAGAGAAAGATACTGGTGATGACTGCACAATGGTGTGAATGTCCTCGTGGCCACTGAACTGCTGAAACAGGGCAATACACAAGTACTAGAACCCCTATCTGGGATGTGCAAGGCCCTGAATATGATCCTGATGCATCACACAGCCCAACCTGTTTCCCATCAGCACTGCTCAACCTGAGTAGCAAGCTGTCAGGCCCTCACTGCCATGCAAATCATAGGAATAATTCCCCAACAGCAGCGCCTATGGGAGAGGGCTCTAGAAAAAAAGGAAGGAAGAAGGAAGAAAGGAGGGAGGGTAGGAGGGAGGCAGGGAAGGAGGCATGGAGGGAGGGAGGGAGGGACGGAGGGAGGGAGGGAAGGAGGGAGGGATGGAGGGAGGGAGGGAGGGAAGAAAAGAGGGAAGAAAGAAGGGAGGGAGGAGGGAGAGAGGTCATAATGCTGATACCAGGAGTTAATTTCACTCTGAAGACTCCTGGTTCATGTTTCAATTATCAAATTCAAATACAAAATCAGCAAGTACTAAGAGACAGGCAACTCATTTGCCTCTGTGCAGAGAGTTCTGATGGATGATGACAGGTGAGCTCTCACCTTGAAGTTAATGCCAGTTATAAAGCTCAGGGCTACACACAGGCTGATTGTACTGTATCCGCATCTCTGGGGCCATGAGCACCTTGTTTAGAGGAGTTCTCTGTCCATCAATCTCTCACCTGTGACTGTCAAGCTATCTGGTGCTTAATAAGGTATTTATCTACTGTTGTTTTCCTCTGCTACTGGTAAAACTATTTTTTATCTCTGTTCTGCTTAAAGTATAGCTTTGACCTGTTATATATAAATAGAGCGAATTGTGAGAAAAGGTGAAATCATGAATTTTGCGTATAAGTGGATAGACATGGAGAGCATCATGCTAAGTGAAATGAGTCAGAAAGAGAGGGACAGACATAGAATGAGTGCACTCATTTGTGGAATATAAAGTAACCTAATTTGAGACTAACACCTAAGGACAGTAGAGATAAGGTGCCAGGAGGATCACTACACAGTTTGGAGGCTGGCCTCACGTGCTGGGGGAAAAGGCAGTTGGGATGGGGAAGGGACCACTAAGTAAATGATGGTTGGAGGGAATGCTTGGGATGGGAGATGCGTGCTGAAAGTAGACTAAAGACCAAACATGATGGCCTCTTGGTATCTGTATTGACCAAAAGTAAAGAGAAAGAAGGAATGTACTTGCAACAGGAAGGGGGTGGGATGGGGTGGGGGAGGCGGGAGGGATACTGGGGACATTGGTGGTGGAAATGTGCACTGGTAGAGGGATCGGTGCCTGATCATTGTATGACTGAAATGTAATCAAGAAAGCCTGTAACTGTATCTCATAATGATTCAATAAAAGAATAATAATAAATAGAGCTAATAAATACGGTTTACTCCCTGATAAGGGAAAACCTCAGTCAGATAACATAGAAAGTCTCGTGCTTTTTTATAATAGGTATCAACTGACTTTATTATTTAAGGAGGTCTCTTGAAAAAGTCAACTATTTAACTTTCCTCTAGTCTTTATACATAAAACAAATTGCATTCTTTTAATTGCACACATTTATAAACTATCTATGACTCGGCTCAGACAGCTTTATGGACAACTCTTTACAACCTTCAAACAAGAGAAACAAGTTATGCTATGTAAACTCTTCTGCTGCACAGAAATAATGCAAGCAATCCTAACTAATTTAAGAAAATAACCCTAAAGCCAAAATGACCAAATTAGTTTATAGTAGAAATAATTAGACCTACCTCAATTATACTGATCCAAAATTTTTAAATAAATTTATAACAAAAGTCTAAGGTGTTAAAAATGATCTCTAAAAATATATTTGATTGTCACTTCAAAAAATATAAAAGAATCAAACCATCATCTCAATAGATTTGTTAAAATTTGGTGCATGTTCTTTTTTATTTTTAAGAGATTCCTTTTGGAGCAAGAGAAATAGCTCAACCAGCTGGAGGGCATTTACAAGAAGACCCGGGTTCAATGCTTTAGCATTTCCTCATCCCCCCCAAACACCGCCAAGAGCAATCCCAGAGCACTGACACAGGAGTATCCTCTGGGTACTGCCAGGTGTGACTCCCAAATATTTTTTAACTAGATATTTTTAAAGATAACTTTCTCAAATAAGATTTTGAAAGTGTTTTCCCACATTAATTATGATTAAAGAATTATATCAGAAAAAATACTTCTTTGACATTGAGAATCAACCTATGTAATTCTTCATATTAAAATGTTTTTAAAGAAACCATATGACCATCTCAAAGAAAGAAAATTTTGCAAAATCCAAAATATATTCCTGATTACTTATTGTTTTGTTTTGCTTTCAGGTGGGTTCACACCAGTGATGCTCTGGGCTTACTCCTGTCTCTGCATCTCAAAGAAAGAAAATTTTGCAAAACCCAAAATATATTCTTGATTACTTATTGTTTGTTTTGCTTTCAGGGGAGTTCACACCAGTGATGCTCTGCGCTTACTCCTGTCTCTGCCCTCAGGAATCACCCCTACCCAGGTTCAGAGGACCATTTGGGGTGTCAGGAATCTAACCCAGATCAGTCTCAGGTTAGGCAAGTACCCACTCGGCTCTTTGATTTTTGTTTTGTTGGTTGGTTTTGTTGGTTTGGAGCCCCACCCAGTGGTGCTCAGGGCTTACTTCTGGTTCTGCACTCAGGGATTGCTCCTGGCAATGCTGGAGGACCATGTGGGGTACCAGAGATTAAACCCAGGTCAACCCAGGTACAAGGAAGGGCCCTACCCACTATAGCATGTAGCACTGTCCTCCCATTGTTCAGCGATTTGCTCTACAGGCACCGATAACATCTCCATGTTGTTACTGTGCTTGGCATATCGAATATGTCAAGGGTAGCTTGCCAGGTTCAGCCGAGCGGGCAAGATACTCTCGGTAGTTTGCCAGCCTCTCCGAGTGGGGCAGAGGAATCAAACTCGGGTCGGCCACGTGCAAGGCAAACACCTTACCGCTGTGCTATTGCTCCAGCCCACTGTACTATCTGATTTTTGTTAGTTTGTTCTGGGGTCATTCCCAATGGTACTTCGGACTCTGCACTCAGGATTTCTCCTTGGGGTGGGGGGTGGAGGGGGGGGGGGCATATGTTAGTGAGCCATATGGAGTGCCAGGATCAAACCTAACTCAGCTCATGAAAGACAAGCACCCTATCTGCTACACTATCTGTCCAGCCCTATTATCTGATTTTTTAAAAGAACAAAAAATATCTCTCAGCAAACAAGCAACTTCCTCAACCTTATGTAGAGTGGCTATAGAACTACTAACATTATACTGACAGATGAAAAACTGCATCTTTCCCTGACAAGATCAAGAACTTGGTTAGGATGCTTCTCTCTGCTTTCACTCCACATTGTACCAATGACTTGAGTCTAGGTGACAGGAAAAGAAATAAAGGTGTGCAGATTGGAAGAAAGCGCTAACTTGTTTTTATTTAGAGATGGTCTGATTAGCTAAATAAAAATACAATGCTTGGGCGGGGCCGAGGAAATGACTCCAGGCCAGATGCCAGTCTGGCTGCTGCTAGATCTCTGCTGCTTCAAGACCCCCTAAGCATCTCTGATCTTGGCCCTGGTGGCCCCCACCCAGCAGCTGAGGCTGAGAAGTGCTGAATCTCCCCACCAGTGAGACTGAGTAGTGGTTCCTTCCAAAAAGAACAGGCAAAAGTGGGAGGCATTTCAAAGAGAATCCTGCTCAGGACCTCAGCCCAGTAATGTCTAAGGAGACCTAAATGACTACACTAACATAAATATCCTGAATTGAATCCTAGGTCAGAAAGAGGGTACTGGGGAAAAAAACAAGATTGAGGACGTAGGAGAAGTATATGGGATTTTAGTTGCCAGTCTCTCTTGGCTCATTTAATGAGTCAATATGACAAAACACTTAAATTTTGTATTGCAAAACATTGCAAATATTTTCTAAATTATTATGTGGATACTGCTAAATATTTGCATACATAAGGTGTTGGTGTTAAGAGAGACTGGGTGTGAGATACGTGGAAAACCTATCACATACCTAGTTTCACAACTTTTCTATACCTCTAAAAAAGTTTATATTATAAAGTGATAAATATATATATATACATATATATATATTTATAAAGGAGCAAGGATGTAGCTCTATCAAAAAGTTCATGCTTTTTATGCAAGAGGAGTGGGCATGAATTCCAGCACCACAAAAAAGTAATAAAACGCCTGGGCTGAAGAGATAGTGCCAAGAGTGAGGTATTTTCACTGCATGTGATCAACCCAGGTTTCATCGCTAGCACCTAATAAGGTCCCCAGATCCCCACCGAAGTGATCCCTGAGCACAGAGCCAGGAGTAAAGTGATCCCCGAGCACTGCCAGGTGTGGCACAAAATACAAAAATAAAACAGAAAGCTACTTTCTTGGAAAAATTTTATAAAGACAAGAAAATACCACGTTTACGGAACAGAAAATGTGGGTGGTCTCTTTGTTCATCCAAAGTTCCCAGGTAGGTTCTATTTTTTTTCCTCCTGCAATATTTTTGTGGGTTGTTTTTTTTTTTATTTTTATTAGTAATCACCATGAGATACAGTTGTAGACTTACAACTTTTTGTGCTTGGGTTTCAATTATACAATGATCAAATACCCATCCCTCCACCCGTGCCCATTTTCCAGCATCACGGGTCCCAGTATCCCTCCCACCTCCCATTCCCCCACCCCCCCCGCCCAGGTAGGTTCTTAAATAAAGATGAATAATAAAGGTGCTCAGATTCAGGGTTAGAAATGAGGGAATGGGGTGTGGGGGGAAGGAAAACAGAAGAGAGACTCCTCAGGCAAGAAAAAATGTAGTACAGGACTTTCAAGTGTGGCTCAGTTTGTGGTGTTTTCATAGGAAAACTGGATTTTTGCATTTCTTTTTTGTTTTCCTTTCTTTATTGTTTTGTTGTTGTTGAATCACCCTGAGATACACAGTTGCAAACGCTGATCAGGCTTCATTCAGACAATGTTCCATCACCCATCCCTCCACCAGTGTACATTTCCCAAGTTTTCCTGTTTCTTATCAAACAAAATCTCAGCACTTTCCTGTTTCACACAGAGGTCTTGCTAATTTAGGGCTCATTTGTGGTGTTAAGATAAATTAACATCTTTTATTCAGACTTAGGCTGGTGGGGACTGTCTCTTTAGTTCAGACAGTTTAGTTTATATATTTTACCATATGCCCAGGTATTGTTTCTTTTCTTGTCTTTCCAAGGTCTGGGTCAGAATTTATGGTCTTGGAAAATTATAAACTTCTCACTCTCAAAAGGAGTCCAGGAATTTGTGGGGATATTTAAAATGTAGAGTGAGGACAGCTAAAATGAAGATCTGGCAAGGGGAATCTGAGGTTTCCTCTTTCATTATTAAGATGTTGTTATTAAGACATCATTAAAATGACTATCAAAAGCTATCTCAATTCTAATAAGATTTGATCTACAAAAATTGTGAGACTGATTCTAAAATTCACTCTAACAGTCACGGGACCTAGGGTAATCAAAACAACTTTGAAAAGTAAGTGCAGAGATTGAGGAATCACCCTAAGTGATTTCAAAAGTTATTATCAAGACAATAGAATACTGTGTATTACTATACAAACATTTGGCTACATCTTGTAGCCAAATAAGTTACAAGAGACTATGAAGTGCACAAATCCTATCGTCCTGTTATATCTGGTTGTAGCAGACCACTGATGCTGTAACTTTTATAGGACAATAATCTCCATGTCAGGAAGATTGTCTTACTTAATGGAGTGGAGGAATCTGAGACGGAGTCATCAACACTTTTATTGGCTCTTGTTAAATCTACAATACCCAGTTTGCATTCATACTAACCCTCATAACCAGTCTTTCATTGGTCTCCTTACAGAAAGAAATGTGCTCACACCCCTATACTGCTTTCTGGGTGCCGTTGAAGGAATGGGGTGTTCACTGACTAGGATTCTGTGTTCTCTTTTGATACTCCGTTTCAATGGTTAGGAACTTGCATTTACAGCCCATACACTGCTGCCATCTAGTGGGAACACTATGCAAGTAGCCAGAGCTCTGTTTTCATAGGCTTCATTCCAAATCCCTCCACAAACAGTTGGTCCACAACATAAATCAGATCTGGTAAGGATTGTAAACCATGGTGCCCACAATAATTTTTTTTTACTCAGGTTTGACATGTGGGAGGGAAAGGGCCTGTGGAGAGAAGGCAGAGTTTATATTAAAGTGGAATCAAGAACTTAGATGCAATCAGGAAAAGAGCAACTCTTTAAAATAAGAAGAGTTCTGAGGAAGGGGAAACAAAGAGTTTGGGGAGTTTGGAGATGAGGAACTGTAAATAGTGGAGAGCAAGAGTAATAATTACAAAGCTGTCATTCTTCGTGAAAAAGACGGCATTCCGAAAGTGGGCCTATTTCAGATTCACAAATAAATCACAAAGAGTTGACAAAACCTTAATGACTTTAAAGTGAGACACAACACTCCTCACTAACATTCTCCTAAAGAAATATTTTTTAATCATTCTCTTAGCAAATCATTGATAGAAAGAAATATCAAATGAATGATTGAGGGCCTGCTATAGGGGCAGGCTTAAGGGGTGGTTGGAAAGATTGGAAACAATGGTGGAGGGAATATATAATGGTGGTGGGTTGGTGTTGGAATATTGAATGCCTCTGCCAGACCATCATGAACAAATCCGTAAACCACAGCACAAAGGCAAAATGAATTAATTAAATGGCAAAAATAATATTTTGAATTAAGAAAAAAAGAAATAAGAAGACCTTCTTGGACAATGACCAGAAGGGACAGAGAAACAGGAAGTTGTTCTAAGACAGTTAAATAAAAGTTCATGGCTGGAGCGATAGTACCACGGGCAAGGCATTTGCCTTTCACCAGGCCGACCTGGGTTTGATCCTGGGCATCCCATATGGTCCCCACCTCAGGAGTAATCCCTGAGAGTAAAGCCGAGACTAAACCCTAAGCACTGCCAACAAAACAAAACCTTAAATTAGAAGATCACCTGAGGATTATTCATAAGCAATACAAAATAAATTATTTAGTCCTGGTTTGGGGGCAGGGTTTGGGGGTCTGTGTGGAAACATTCAAAATATGGTGGTGGGTAGGTGTAATGGTGGTGGGATTGGTGTTGGAATATTACATGTATCAAATTATTGTGAACAACTTTACAAAAGTAAAATTAAATTTAAAAAATAGATGCATAAAATAAAACATTGTTAAGAAAAAGAAAGATCAGCTGAGAACTCTCAGTAATAAACTGGGGGATCTGAAATGAAAATTCAAAGTGCCTATGGTTCATTTTTGGTTTTATTTTCAATTTTCAAAGCTCACTAGTAAGGAATTCTTTCCTAAATTAACTTAGGATCAGTCCTTTTCTCATCCTAAAAAAAGTTGGATAATTTAAAAGCCAACTTTCCAATTGCCTACATCTTCCAGGTTGTTTATAGTTCAGTCACAAAACTAATCAGATTCCTTTGCCTTTCATTCTGTTTGGACATTCCTTCCAATTCCTCGAGTTTTGTCGGGGGGGGTTGTTGTTGGTAGTGATGGTGGTGTTTTGTTGAGGGGGCCACATCTGGCATTGCTCAGAGTTTGCTCCTGACTCTGCACTCAGGGATCAGTGGCTTTACTCAGGGAACCTTATGGTGTGCCAAGAATCAAACCCAGATCCTCTGGGTGCAAGGTAAAAGCTCTCGCTCCAGCCCAGTCCTGCAAGTTTTATAGAGATCATGCTCTCCACAAATTTAAGGCAGAGGAAGATTTGTGGAGATGTGGGCACAATATATGCCACTTTCCTTTGGAACAAGCAATACCTGAGAACATAACCAAGAGCCATGGGGTGCAGCTGGAATTGAGAGTCTGAAGTGGCTGACTCAAGTGCTTAAGAATCTTTACCTTTTGGGGATACTGGGAACATTAGTGGTGGAGGATGGGCACAGGTGGAAGGATGGGTACTCGATCATTGTATGACTGAAACGTAAGCAGAAAGTATGTAAGTCTGTAACTGCATCTCATGGTGATTCATGAAAAAATAAAACTTAATCAATTAATTAATTAATTTTTTTTAAAAAGGGAGCTCCTATATAAAATGGATGGTGAGGGGGGCTGGGAGGGGCATGGGGGGGGGCAAACTCAACCTTTCTTGCTGACTAGGATCACTCCATAGCATAATTCCAAGTTACCAAAAGATCCTCTTCATACTGAGGATGAAAATGGTATGAAATGAAGAAAGTGAAGGAGACAGCATGTTTGGAAAACAATAGACACCATTCTCAGCAGGGATGTCATAAAGAATTTCATGGAGCACTCATGAAATTCTTTCACTTGGTCACTTGGCATCCCGCTATTCAAACTTTAAGACCTGAAAAATATACTGTTCTTGAAATGAGCACAGGAGACCCAGGAAGAAGAAGCCATTTCATTATTATTATTATTATTATTATTAGTGAATCACCATGAGATACTGTTACATACTTATAAACGTTCATTTTTGCATTTCAGTCATACAATGATCGGTTACCCATCCCTCCACCAGTGCCCATTCTCCACCACCAATGATCCCAGTACCCCTCCCACCTTCCCACCCCCTCCCCCTCTCCACCCTGCCTCTGTGACAGGGCTTTCCCTTTTGTTCTCTCTCTCCTTTTGGGTATTGTGATTTGCAACCGAGGTATTGAGTGGCCATCATTTCTGTTTAGTGTGCTCATATGCTAGCTTACCTCAGCATTGGATCATACCTGACAGAAGTGCTGGATTTGTTGTCATTACTAATTGCATGATGGAACTGAAATGTTTTCCCACATATTCTGCTTTCTAAAGTAAGCAGCTGCTTTGGGTTGATTGAAGAAAATCAGTCCAAACAGTAAAGTAAATCAGGGTAAATGGCTATAAAAAAATGACAGAAAGGAAACTTAAGAAGTCACTCTCATCTCTTTTCTCTATGGCATCAAAGTCAATTTCTTTCTTATCAATCTCTTCCAAATGCAGTCAGCAAAACATATCGTTCTAATTCTTTTTGTGGGGGGGGGGGTATTTTTAACTCCTCAGTGAATGTTTTTCTTTTCTAAATTCTAAGCCTAGTTCTTGCCAATTGCTTTCCTTTTCAATTTTTTTTAATTGAGGTGGGATGCCACACCCAGCTCTGTTCAGGGGTTACTCCTAGCTCTGGGCTCAGGGATCACTCCTAACAGGGCTCGGCGAACTATATAGGGTGCTAGAGATGGAACCTGAGTTGACCGTGTGCAAGTAGGGTGCCTTACCTGCTGTCTATCTCTCTGGTCCCACCAATTCCTTTCTAATGTATTCAAAAGCACATAGATGTCTAGTCCCACAACAAGATGACATTTCAATTAAATCCAATTTAAAAATTATGCAAAATAGAAGACATCGGTGAACCCAAAGAGCTCGATTTAAGAATGTATAAAATACTTGAATAGTCACGTCACGAAGAATATAGAAATACATGAATAATAAATACATCAAAGTGTTCAAGGTTAGTGAGAGCCGAGAGCGAGCGTTCCTGGGCGCTGTCGTTGCGCGCGCCGCCTCCTGTGTTCCGAGCGACCTAGCGGACGCCGAGCGGGCGAAGATGTCCGAGTACATCCGGGTCACGGAGGAGGACGAGAACGACGAGCCCGTCGAGATCCCGTCCGAGGACGATGGCACCGTGCTGCTGTCCACGGTCACGGCGCAGTTCCCGGGCGCCTGCAGCCTGCGCTACCGGAACCCCGTGTCGCAGTGCATGCGCGGCGTGCGCGCGCCTGGTGGCCAGGGCGGTTCGGGAACAGCAGGGGCGGCGGGGCGGGGCTGGGCCACAACCAGAGCAGCAACATGGGGGGCGGGATGAACTTCGGCGCCTTCAGCGTCCACCGGGCCATGAGGGCCACGACCCAGGCCACCCTGCAGAGCAGCTGGGGCATGATGGGGATGCTGGCCACTTCATCTTGTAACACATCATCAGACAAAAAATTCATTTTCAAAAGAGATTTGGTATTATAGCATTTGTAGAGAACAGCCAACATAAGCAACAGGTTCTCAACAGCCTGCAATGCAATTCCTTAAACATCATTATAAAGAAATTAATGTAATAAAGTAAAAAAGAAAACACATAAATACCTTTGTGATAAAGATTCAAGAGAAAAAGAATGAGAAATTATCCTGAATTGCAAAAGAAAAATTTGCTGATAACCTTTTAAGTCCTAAATAAAGAGAAGTTCTCTTTAATCAGACCACTGCATTCTCAATGTAATATACAACATAATTTTAACAAGATTACAGCATATAACAACATACAACAATATAACAAAATCAAAGATGTAATCATCTACTTCCTGGAAGAAGAGGCCAAGCCTGTAAAACTTAACATGAACTATTCCCAAAACAAACTAATATGACCTCCACTAAACACATTTTAGATCTACCACTGACATTTAGTTAAACCACCGAATTTTCTTACCTACTTCCTTTTTCATATTTCACATTTCTTATTTCTCTAATTTTTCAACATGTGAGTTCTGAAAAGACCTCAAATTTTGTCAGAAAAACAGTGCCTAATCCCTGACCAGAGAAATTTACTTTCATATTTCTACTTTAGAAAAAAAACATTAAGATTGTTGATCTTTAAGAAAAATAGAAAAAAAAATTGTTTTCTGCGGCCAGAGAAATAATACATGGATAAGGGGATTGGCCAGCATTCAGCTGACCACGGTTTTATCCCAAGTATTACATATGGTGTCCCAGAGTTCTGCCAGGAGTGACCTCTAGTGCAAAGCCAGGACTAAGGCCCTAAGCACAACTGTGTGTACCCCCAAAACAAAATTAAACAAGCAAAAGAAACTTTTCTGTTTTTCTAAAATAAAGCACTCCTCTGAATTTATAACCGATTTCTGTGTCTCTCTTATTCTCTAGCATTGCTAGATACTGAACCGGCAGCATGATTTTACACCAAAAATCAGCTTAGCATTTAGAAATGATTTATGAGACACTAAATTCATAATTATCATAATTATAAAATACCTTAAAATTTAAATATTTTCAATTAAAGTAAATAAAAGCAAATAACGCAAAAAAGCAAACTTCAATTTAGCAAAGTTACATTTTCGTGCGTCTTTTTTTTTCATAAAATGTTTCTTTTGGAAATAAATCGATATTCAAACAAAACACTCCTATAAATATTGGCACTTCTCTGGGATCTTAGAGTAGAAAGAACTCTTTCCAGATAGCAGAAACTATAGGAGGGTAGAAAGGGAGGAGCAGGAGTATCGGGTTCCTAACACTTAGGAAGAATGAAACTCTAATAAGTAAGATGCTAGAGCAAGGTTTGAATCTCTTCTCTGTCCACAATGCTGCACAATAGACCACACACCCATCTCAGAAACGTTAAGCAAGCGAATCTCTTCTGAAATACTTAATTAAAAAGGGTTTGCCAGGAAGACGCTAGTCTCCCTAACTCCATTCACCTGCCACAATAATCCTTAAAACCAAAGCTTCTAAAACAAGACTGAGAGTGAGTCTCGCTAAGCTGCCCCCTACCCATACCATTGGGTAACAGAACTTGGGTGCCTCTCTGCCTCCGTGGGTCATGTCACTTTCTGGAGTTGAAGAAGTTCGCTCTACACCGGGATAGCTGTCACACTCACCTTTGCGTGCAGCACCCTTCTCCTATTTTAAGTCCCAGGCTCTCAGTCCCTCCTGGAGCAGAAAACCAATTATCTCTTGCCCAAGCTTGCTTGAGCCTCAATAAGATTCGACTCCACAGTTAAGAGAAAACCTGACTCAGGTTGGAGCACAGCAGCGCTAAATCCAAGACAAAGGTTGCCCGGCTGGTACACAGCGCCTCCCCCGGCCCCCAGCACCACCCTGGACCATAGGTGCGGGTCCCCTTCCAGCCCGCACCAGTACCTCGCAAGCCTGTCCAAGGGGCTGTCACTGATGCCGCGCTTTCAGAGGGGTGCGGCTCTGTGACTAGTGTGGAGCTGGTGTAAACAGCGCGCCTCGCACTGGGCATCCACCAGAAAGGACTCGCGCGCGCGGAGCGGGCGCTGGGATGCAACAAAGGTAACTAGCCAGGGCAGGAGGCTCCCGGAGCATCCACTCTACCGAGCTGAGCCTGCCGCCCGCGAGTCGCTCCCAATCCCAGCTCAGAATCCCAGCCAGAGGCATCATCCACTCCTCTCTGGACCCGCCAGCAAAGGCACCTGCTGCCGGGTCTGGTGCTCCAGCAGCGCTCTAGAGCTCAAGCTTCCCTCGGGTTCGGGGACACACCTGCCGGGACACCCGGCCCGGGGGTGCGGGCTCACTGCCAGGCCGGAAGGCGCAGGGCCATCACTCACCCGCGGAGGGCGAAGTCGCTCAGGCGGCCGCCTGCAGGCGTGCAGCCAGCAGCCCCGAGCGCTGGCATCTCCCCATCCTTTGTCAGTTGCGGGCGGAGCGCTCGTGCGAGCTCCCGGCCCTGCAGCTGGGTGGCAGGCAGCCCGGCTGGGGCTCAGCTTCCCAGCCCTCTCCCCTCCCCGCCTCCTCCTCCCCTTCTCAGTCCCGCTCTCGGAGCCCGCACTCACTTGGCTCCCATGATGTCATCTGGTGGAAATCTGCCATGCTCAAAGACTGGAATAATCCAGCGCTCACGCGGGGAACACCGCGCGTGTGGAGGCGGCGGCACAGCCTCCAGGTGGACCCCGCATCTCCTCGGCCAGATAACTGGAACCGAGCGCAGGACAGGGGAGGGCTCTGCTAATCCTGATGGCCTGGTGGGAGTGGTGGGGATAGCGCTGGGAGAAAGGGTGAGGGTCACTCTCAGCTGAGATTGCTAACTTCAAGGATACACTTGCTAGCAGAAGCCCAGAGGAAGGAGAAAGTTTTTTTTTTGGTTTTTTTTTTTTTTTTGGTTTTTGGGTTTTTTTGTTTTTGTCTCTTTGGAAGCTCCAGAGCTCAAAGAAGGACATGGACACCTGTGCTGCAACCAGGAGGATAATTGAACTGCTGGTGGCCTGGAGTCCTTGCTTGCCAGGGAAAGTTTGGGATGGCAAACCGGGAAGTGCCAGTGCCAAGCAGCTTAAAAGGGTGGAGAAGGAAGGACCGCTATGGGAAAAAGACTGAACTGAAACAGTGAGAAATTTGCTGGTAATTGTGACCTCTGAAACTAACAAACGATTCCCATAAGATAGAACCCAATAGCTGAAATTCACCAGTATTTTAAGTATTGCACCCCCCTCTTCTTCTTCCCACCAAATATTACTGAGCATTCCAAAGAGAAACTTCTTTCTAAATCTTACCCAAATGGTGCTTTCTCTGATGAAACCGTTTAAATCACAAGAGGTTCCTTATGAACCATGAAAAATGTGATGTAAATTCTTCTGTTACTCAAGGTTGCTTATAACATCAATTGATGCTTTGTTAGAGATCTTGGCAAACAGTTTCAGTGCCTCTGAAGATTCTCCTGAATTAATGGCCATACGCGCATGCGTGCACTCACACATGCGCGTGCACACACACACACATACACACACAACCACAAGCACACATCCACGGAAAATCTTAGAGTCAGAAATACATCTATCTTGTGCGACTTGATGTTGAAAACTCCATTAAGAGAGGACCCCCAAAGAGGTCAGTGTGTGCTTTAATGTTTACAATAGTCTCTTAAAGTTCCCACTAACTACCTACCACTATTATTAGGAAGAAACTTAAGATTGCAGAGAACATCAACAGTCAGTGCAGGCTGGTTAGGAAGCTGAACCCAAAAGCAGCTGGGTAGGAATGTGTGACTTTTCCATGAAAGTTCATGGAACATCATTCTTTCAAAGCATAAAAATTGAGTATAGCATTTATTAAAATGTGGGTAAAATTAGAGTTCCCTTAACCTCTATAAATAAAAAGGACTTATGATAATAATAACTTCAAGGCTAGTCCACTGAAAGTATTCTGAGGAAAAGATAATAAAATAAGTGTTAAAAAGTAGACTTAGAAATTAAAAAAGTGAAGACAATGGTACATGGAGTTTAGAATTAATTTAGAAAATCTGAAAGTACTAACTTGCGTTTATTGATTTTCAATGTTAAAATCTTAATATGCATCAAATTATTGATATATTACTAACATATGTTTTATATATTTCAGCATTCTATCAGTGCCCTTATTTTATTTTAGTTTTTGTACTTGGGCCATACCAGGCTGTACTCAGGGCTAACTCCTGATTCTGCTTTTAGGGATCACTCCTGGCTGGACTTCAGGGACTATATGAGGTGTGGGGAATCAAGCGAGGATCAGCAGCATGTAAGGCAAGAACCTTAACTACCTTACCATTAATGCTCTTTGGAAAAAAAAACACGATCACTTACTTTAATGTTTTGTGCAACATCATATGCATTTTTCTTGATGACTGCATACATATTAGGCATTTTGGTAGTCAATGGTGGCTCTCCTCAGTGGTATGCAGTCTTTCATAATTATAAGGAGTTATTTGTATGAAGTTACTGTCAAACCAGTAAGAGTGCATTTTCAGAATTGTTGGTAACCTGGACATGTTTTTCCCAAATAGCCTTGCCTCACTCTGTGACAAGGCCCTACTTGCTCATATTCACCTTCATGACTGTACCTTTGGTGAGAGCACCAAGGCAGCATAGAGTGAAGATGAAGGATCTTTTTTACACCAAGTGTTGGCAGGCAAAAGGTAACTTTCAGTTCAAGATGTGTTACAAAGCCTTTTTTGAAATGTAAACCCATTGGCCTAATGGTAAAGGTAAAGGTAAAGGCCCTCCCGTTGACCGTCGATTTGCTCGAGCGGGCCCAGTAACGTCTCCATTGGAGACTTTGTTGTTACTGTGTTTGGCATATCGAATACTCTCGTAGCTTGCAGGGCTCTCCAGAGGGGCGGAGGAATCAAACTCGGGTCGGCCATGTTGGCCACGTGTAAGGCGAACGCCCTACCCGCTGTGCTATCGCTCCAGCCCTTTGGCCTAATGAATTTTTCAAATTTATGTTTCTTGTGAAGCCATCAACAACAAAGTAAACTTTAGTAACCATCCTCATTCATGCTTTCTTCTTTCTCTTTCCTGTCTGAATAATGTTTAATACTTCTGTTTCTCCTTGGAGATGAACTTCCCAATTCCCTGCTATTTATTTGTTGTTCTTTTTGTTTATTCATATGGAAAAGGACTTTATCCCTCTTTCCACCCAGATATACAGGTATGGCTTCTTGTACTGTCTTTCCATCATTCTTTCCTTTGGGAATTCTCCTTTCATGCATCTTAACAGTCTTTTTCATTTGTATTTTTTCAGTACTACACTGTTTATGATAGAGCTTAGCCTTCAGGCCAATCATCATTTTTGCTTTTTTTTAAAGGCTCTTAAACCTCTTGATCTTCTTTCTCTTTTTCTCATGGAAATTCAAATAATATCCATAGTGCTTAAGGTGTTACTCAATACATTCAGTTTGTGGCTTTGTTATGGCTTCAGGACTTTCTGGTAGAGCTGCCCAAGTATCCAAAGTACTGAACTTTTGGCATTTGAAACTCATGAGCAACTAATGTTCTTTTTAAAGTTTATATGTTTTGGATAGTCATTTATTCTTTTCTTTAAATCAAAATACAAAAGAACTTATAAAACTCAAAACATCTTTTAGAAAGAAATAATTGAATATATAAAATAATAAAGATTTTTTTAAAAATCAGGGTAACAAAAATAAACTATATAAAAAACTAAGGTAAGAATTTGATAATATAAGCAATGAGTATCTTTGAGAATAAAAAAAGATCTAAAAAATCTAATTGCTAGAAAAAAGGAATTAGGACAGCTAATGGTGCTGTTCTAAGTATATCAGAAGGTCAAGTTGTAAATCTTCTCTCCTAGATTGTTTCTCTAATGCTCCATCTATCTTCATTGCCCTGGATTATCATACCGTTCCTCTGCATTCTCTGGGCTTACAAGTTTGGAGACAAGAAGAAGGTCATGGGGAATTAGCAGGTCTGGCTACTTAGACAAAAATAAAAAGCATAATTGTTGGGTTTTAAAAATACATAATTTTGTTCTACAGAATTAAAGCAAATCCTTTATCTTTGACTTTATAGAAAATTAAATGCATTCCTAGGTACTCACTAATTTAATCCTATGGAAAAAAATCTTCAGTGATACGTAGAGGAATCTGACCTTCATGAAGAGCTCTAAGGTCCATGTTATGGCCTTCACTGTTGTTCTTGATTTTAGGAAAGTGAATTTACTACATCTCCACAAGACCTTCCTTCGCAGTACTTACTAACATACAAAGATCCTTTCTTATGTTAGTGACATTTCAACTTCTAAAGTCTGTTTTTAGCTTTGTTTGTAAGTTTTAAGCTATGCTGTTTGATTAGTTAAGATATTTTTATTCAAATGGATAAGAATTATAAATAATGAACTAAAGCATCTAATTTTGATAATTAAAATAACTATCAGGCCTTAAGTAAAAATTTACATCTGTAATCAAATATTATACATTTGATACACTTTAATCTTGTTTAAGTGATGATGATATTAAAACTTGAATTCGAAGATTTACTGTAGAAATATAAGCTATGCTTATTTATTGATGGTTTGATGCACTGTTTTCATGTATATACAAAATTTTCTTGGAAAGATAAATATTTTTGTGGTAAAAATAGACACTTTTTGCTGGAGATATAGTTTAAGTTGTAAAACACTTGGCTTGCATGTATGCCTTGCATTCACAGCTCATCAAAACATGAAACATTAAATTTCTGGATGCAAAGAGATAGCTTAATACGAGATAAAATCACATTATTCATTTATGTGAATTTACTAGATAATAAATATCAGCGATTGCTCTTTCATATACCTACTGATCCTCTCTACATCTTTTTAAGTGAAGTTTCTAGTTATATACTATCCCCATTCTTTGATGGAGTTATTAATTTGTTTTTTATTTTTATGAGTACTCTATCTTGGATATTAGTTCTTTATCTAATGTATTATTTGAAAATATTTTCTCATGACATGGAGAGTATCTTATTATGTTGCCTTGTGCACAAGACCAGGAGTAACATCTGAGCACCACCAAGTATGTTCCCCCCCCACCACAACAAATCTCACATGCTCTGGACATATTCATTTCTAATTTATATTGATATTCATTGTTTCATTCACACAGATAAAATTTAAGGGATTCAATGGCTGGAGCAATAGTATAGTGGTCAGATCACTTACTTTGCATAAGGCTGACAAGTTTTCATTGTCATCACCATATCGTTGCCTCAAATATCCCCAGGAGTGATCTCTGAGCACATAACCAGAAGTTATCTGTGATGACTGCAGGGTGTGGCCCCAAACAAAAAGAAGGTAAGGAAGAAAGAAAAGGAGTGAGGGAGGGTGGGAAGAAGGGAGAAAGGGAGGAAGAAAGGAAGGAAGGGAGGAAGGGAGGGAGGGAGGGAGGAAGGGAGGAAGGGAAGGAGGAAGGAAGGAAGGAAGGAAGGAAGGAAGGAAGGAAGGAAGGAAGGAAGGAGTACAAAGCAGGAAGGAGGAAGAAAATGATAAACTTAAAGCAAAAAGTAATGACTTTTAATAAAAAATAGATCCAAAAGATTAATGAAACCAAGACCTGGTTCTCTGAAAAGATAAATAAGATCTACGAACACTACCAAGACTTTCACTGTCACTATTTCTGTCACTGTCCTCCTGTTGTTCATCGATTTGCTCCAGCAGACCCAGTAACATCTCCATTTTTGAGACTTGTTGTTACTGTGTTTTGCATATTGAATACAAAACAAGTAGCCAGCCAGGCTTTGCCACCAGGACTCTACTCTTGGTAGCTTACTGGGCTCTACAAGGGGGGCGGAGGAATAGAACCTGGCTTGACTGGGCTGGCCAAACGCCCTACTGCTGTGCTCCCCTAATAGACTGAATTAGAAATCTAAGGGGAGACTTCACAACAGATACAGTAGAAATGCAAAGGATCATCAGGGAATACTTTGAAAATCTTGATGCGATGGAATGAGAGAATCTAGAAGAAATAGATACATTTTTGAACTCTTCTAACTTCTCCAGGCTAAAACAAGAAAATACAGAATACTCCAACAAGACAATTACTGTAGAGGATATCTACATGCTAACCAAAAGGTTCCCCAAAACAAAAGACCAGGACAAGCTTGGTTCACTAGTGAGTCCTTCCAAACTTTTAAAGAAGACCTACTGCCAATTCTCTTCAGGCTCTTTCAGAAGGTGAAAGAAACAGAACTCCTCCCAGTTTCTATGAGACAAACATAACCCTGATACCCAAAGCAGACAAAGACAGCACAAAAAGGAAAACTACAGATCAAGATCCCTGATGAGATTCAATGCAAAGATCCTCACAACATGCCGGCAGAGTGAAAATAACAACACATCCAGAAGATCACACAACTTGACTGAGTAGGCCCTTTCCTGAGAAATTTGCCTGAGCCTGAAAATCTCCACACTCAGGTCTGGAGATGCAGTGCTGCTTTTCAGTCAGTGCTGGGGGCTGGGTACCACCATGTCCACTCCAGTAGCGCTAGGGGCTCCCAAGGTCACACCTGATGATGAGGAAGCAGTCTGCAACACCAGGCCTCTAACTCAGGGCCACTTCATGCTAGTATCAGGCCTTTTGAATTATCCTCGCCACACCCACCTCTTCCCCACCCCAGGCCCACATTTTTGTGTGTGTGTGATATTTATGTCTCTTATCTGCTTCTGATCTTGGAGATTTGCTAATTTATATGGTCTCTTTATTACATATGTAAATTATATTTATTGTAAATATTTAATCCTTTTTATCTATTTTTTATTTACTCATTAATATAAATACCTATCTAGGCAATCAATCCCCAATTCAATTTTTATAATGATTAATAAAAATACTTCCAAACTTATTTTGGTTCATAAACCAAACAAAGCAAGTAAGTTCACTTTCTTATTCAGCATGTTTATTTCACTCCTTATGGGGTAAAATTAAAGAACTCTTAAAACAAGGGGAGAACATAGAAGAAGATTTAGTGGTAGAATGAAAGAGACTGAAAATCACATCAGTGACCTTGAGGCCAAAGCACATGGCATCATGAATAAAGAAGAGGCAATAGAAAAGAGATTTTTGTAAAGAATGAATAAAATCCAAGCATTTAATGGGCAATGGCCAGAGGAACAATCTCTGCATCATCAGAATTCCGAAAGGAGAGGAGATAAAGGGGAGAACAGGTGCATAAGATCTACTGGCTGGGAACTTCCGCCTGGAAGGGACTCTGCACTTATCTAGGAGATCCAGAAGTGTCAAGCAAAATAAATTCCAATAGAACACATACTATAATTTTAATATTATAATTGTAATAGTGAGAATTAGAGAGAAAGAGAGAGAGTCCTTAAAGTGATAAGAAGAAGCAAAACTTCTAACACAAGGGAAAATTCACATCGGATTTCTCAAATGAAACACTCCAAGTGAGAAGAGACAGGGCTGGAGTCAGAGTTATGCAAGAAAAAGATCTTAACCCTGTCCTATCTCTCTGACCTTGCTAATGTTTTTTGTTTTGTTTTGTTTTGTTTTGCTTTCTTGCTGTGTACCTAAGTTACAATGTTTCATGCAGACAAAAGTAATCACAATATATAAGGCAAACCAAATAATGCCATTAAGAGTAAATTTTTTTATTATTGATATATGATAAATTTATTATTGTTAGACAATTAAAACTACAAAGAAGAGAGAAAATATTATTTGCAGTAGTGAGATGATCAGATGATCAGAAAGGAAACTTAAGAAGTCACTCTCATCTCTTTTCTCTACGGCATCAAAGTCAATTTCTTTCTTATCAATCTCTTCCAAATGCAGTCAGCAAAACATATCGTTCTAATTCTTTTTGTGGGGGGGGGGGGGTATTTTTAACTCCTCAGTGAATGTTTTTCTTTTCTAAATTCTAAGCCTAGTTCTTGCCAATTGCTTTCCTTTTCAATTTTTTTTAATTGAGGTGGGATGCCACACCCAGCTCTGTTCAGGGGTTACTCCTAGCTCTGGGCTCAGGGATCACTCCTAACAGGGCTCAGCGAACTATATAGGGTGCTAGAGATTGAACCTGAGTTGACCGTGTGCAAGTAGGGTGCCTTACCTGCTGTCTATCTCTCTGGTCCCACCAATTCCTTTCTAATGTATTCAAAAGCACATAGATGTCTAGTCCCACAACAAGATGACATTTCAATTAAATCCAATTTAAAAATTATGCAAAATAGAAGACATCGGTGAACCCAAAGAGCTCGATTTAAGAATGTATAAAATACTTGAATAGTCACGTCACGAAGAATATAGAAATACGACACCCGGGGGGAACGGGCGGGGAGAAGGCCGGGGCGGGGTCTGGAGGAGCCGGGGCTCCCCAACGGGCCCATCCGCCCCCGACCCCGAGGCAGACGGGCAGGCCCCCGAAGGGTCTTTAAACCTCCGCGCCGGAACGCGCTAGGTACCTGGGACAGGGTGGGGGCGCGGCCGCGACCGAGACGGCCGCGACGCGCCCCCGGCGGGGGAGGCGAGGGAAGACGCCGGACGGGCCTGGGCCGCAGAGGCAACGGCGGAGGGAGGCGTCAGGCGATGGACGCGAACGGACTGACGGCGCGGTTCGGGACGGAGAGGGAGGCGGAAAAGCCGCCAGCGGCAGCAGGGAGAGAGCGGTCGGAAGATCACGACGGGCCCGCAGGGAGCCGGCCGGAGCCCGGCCGGGGCCGGGGGACCGCCCCCGGGAGGAGGGGGAGCGGCGGCCGGCGGCACACGGAACGCCACGCCGACCGTTCGCACCCGCTCACCCTCCCCCGGGAGGGCCCGAGGCCCGACCCAGGCTGCGCCGCCGCCGTAACCCCGGCGGGATGAACCCCACGTCGAGAACGATCCCCGACAGACAGCAGCACCCCCGCGCGCGGGCGCGCGGCCTCCGCCTCCCACCCGGCCGCTGACGACAGACACCGCCGACCAACCAGGGCACTTCTCTGGAGACCTTCGTTCCGGCTCGCCTCGGCGACCCCCTGAGCACCCCCCCCTTCGCGAGCGGCGGGGCTCCGGGAGGAGGGAGGGAGGGAGGGCCGGTGAGCGCGGGACCGGGGAAGGACCCCGACCCGCCGCCGCTGCTCCTCCTCCTCCTCCTGGGGGGGGGGGGGGGGCGCGCCGCACGGGGAAGAGAGCCAGAGCAAGCCCCGGACATGAATAATAAATACATCAAAGTGTTCAAGGTTAATGCGAGCCGAGAGCGAGCGGTCATGGGCGCTGTCTTTGCGCGCGCCGCCTCGTGGGTTCCGAGCGACCTAGCGGACGCCGAGCGGGCGAAGATGTCCGAGTATATCCGGGTCACGGAGGAGGACGAGAACGACGAGCCCGTCGAGATCCCGTCTGAGGACGATGGCATCGTGCTGCTGTCCACGGTCACGGCGCAGTTCCCGGGCGCCTGCGGCCTGCGCTACCGGAACCCCGTGTCGCAGTGCATGCCTGCCATACGCGCGCCTGGTGGAGGGCATCCTGCACGCGCCCGACGCGGGCTGGGGCAACCTGGTCTACGTGGTCAACTACCCCAAAGATAACAATAGGAACATGGAGGAGGCTGATGCTTCTTCGGCGGTGAAGGTGAAAAGGGCCGTGCAGAAGACGTCCGACCCCATCGTGCTCGGCCTGCCCTGGAAGACCACTGAGCAGGACCTCAAGGAGTATTTCAGCACCTTCGGGGAGGTCCTCATGGTCCAGGTAAAAAAAAAGATATCAAGACTGATCACCAAAAGAGGGTTTGGCTTTGTGCGGTTCACGGAGTATGAGACCCAAGTGAAGGTGATGTCCCAGCGACACATGATTGATGGACGGTGGTGTGACTGCAAACTTCCAAATTCTAAGCAAAGCCCGGATGAGCCTCTGAGGAGCAGGAAGGTGTCTGTGGGCCGCTGCACCCAGGACCTCACTGCCGACGAGCTGCGGCAGTTCTTCTGCCAGTACGGGGAGGTGGTCGATGTGTTCATCCCCAAGCCCTTGGGGGGGGGGGGGGCGTTTGCCTTCTTCACATTTGCAGATGATCAGGTGGCCCAGTCCCTGTGTGGCGAGGACCTGATCATCAAAGGCATCATCAGCGTGCATATCTGCAACGCGGAGCCCAAGCACAATAGCAATAGGCAGTTAGAGAGAAGTGGAAGATTTGGTGGTAATCCGGGTGGCTTTGGGAACCAGGGCGGGTTCGGGAACAGCCGGGGCGGCGGGGCGGGGCTGGGCCACAACCAGAGCAGCAACATGGGGGGCGGGATGAACTTCAGCGCCTTCAGCGTCCACCCGGCCATGAGGGCCACGACCCAGGCCACCCTGCAGAGCAGCTGGGGCATGATGGGGTTGCTGGCCAGTCAGCAGAACCAGTCGGGCCCATCAGGGAACAATCAGAGTCAGGCCAACATGCAGAGAGAGCCCAACCAGGCCTTTGGCTCTGGGAACAACCAGTACAGCGGCTCCAACTCGGGCGCCGCCATCGGGTGGGGGTCGGCCTCCAACGCGGGCTCGGGCAGCGGCTTCAATGCATGGACTTCAGCTCCAGCATGGACTCGAAGTCGTCGGGCTGGGGCATGTAGGCTGGGCTGGTCAGTTAGACGCTAAAGACTGGTGGGAAGTCAAATTTTTCTAAACTCACGGTAAGTATATTGTAAGATACATATGCACTAAGAATTTTCAAAATTGGTTTGTTTGGTGTGGAGTATATTTAGCAGTAATTTTGACATTTTTCATTTAGAAAAAGAGGAAAAGCTAAAGGAATTTTCTAAGTTTTCTTACATAACGGGTTGAACTCTTGAGTGTTTGAAAGTGAACTGCTGTTTGCCTGACGGGTAAACCAACACCACAATTGCTATCAAGAAGCTTCTCCTGTAATATTTTATCCCTGGACTTGTCACCTGAGTTATTTGCATGTTCAAAGTGGAACCCATTGGTTAGAGCTGCATTCTTTCCTCCTCGTTTTAATTTGAACCCCACCATACGGATTTTCTCCGTAGGAAGGTCCCTGGAGATCGTGGTGTTGCAATGTTTGGTTCTTTTCTTTCTGTGTGTTTTCTTAACACTTGTCTCCGCTCATATGCGAGAGTATGATATGAAGCCTTCATTTAATCTCTGCAGTTCATCTCATTTCAAACGTCTGTGGAAGAAGCACTCACTGACAGGAGTGCTGTACTCACTGCGCCGTGGGGCTCTGTCCGCTGCTTTGCCCACGCACGCAAGAGCTCGTCCCCACGCCGCCGGGCTGTGTCTCTGACGGTGGGTGTCCCATTTTTATCCGCTACTCTTTCTTTCCTGGAGGCGGATCAACGCTGTGACGGCAAGGCTGTGCTGTGGACCAGAAGGCTGTCTGAACTTCTGAAACCTTGTGTGGGATTGATGGTGGTGCCGGGGCATGAGAGGCTGGTATGAGCGAGGACAGGAGAGCGCGTGCAGAGACTTGGTGGTGCATAATGGAGATTCTTTAACTGGGCGAGATGTGTCTCTCAACCTGTGGCTTTGGTGCGAGAGTGTGCGGAGAGCCATGTTAGCAGATAACATACGTACGAACGTTTCTTGCATTCAAAGGACATCCACGTCTGTTGGAAGACTTGAAGTGAGTCTTACTATTAGCAAACCAACGTTAGCTGAATGTGTTAGTGACACGATACTGTATCTGCCCGCCCCCTTGTCAACTGCTGTGAATGCTGTATGGTGTCTGTCCTCGTGTCCTCTCCTGCTCCTGATCTGTCGGTGTGGTCATGTGGCCTGGCGCTGGTGGGATGAGCTTGTGTGCTGTACAGGAATCTCGGAGCTGAGTCGCCAGTGAGGGCGGGGGGGGGGGGGCGGGGGGGGCCTGGGGCCTGCCCACCCCTAGGATGCTGTTGGTGGTCTTGTACCCTGTGCTCGGATGCTTTTATAAGAGTTGTCAATGTTGGAAATTCTGAAATAAAACTGATTTAAATTAAAAAAAAAGAAAAAATGTTCAAGGTTAAAATCTAAAAGTCCAATAATTTTATAGTTGGTGAGAATGCAAGCCACTGGAATCCTCATAAATAGGCAGCAAATGTGATGGTGGCAAATTCCTTAGAAAATTAAATGTAAATACATACTTAGCAACTCCATTTGTATTTCTCCCTAGAAGATAAGACAGCATATGTATACACAAAATGTATAAAAATACACATCAGCTTTAGAGAAACTGGAACTCATCCAAATATTTATCCACTGGTTAGTGTACAAATTGTGATAAATCCCTGTAATAGAATGCTTCTCCCTGATACAAAAGAATTATTCATGGAATTCTATAAATACTTTTATGTTCTTTTCTTTCATTTTGGTGTTGGGGCTCAGAGCTTACTTCTAGCTCTGTGCTCAGGGACCACTGCTGGTGGTGCGTTGGGGACCACATGGAGTCCTGGAAATTGAACCCTGGCGCAGCTGCACTATATAGCTCCAACCCCTGGGATTCTATAAACCTTATACTGGACACAAGGCAGCATACTTTGTAATTAGAAATACATAAAAATGCAAAACAGATTATGGTATAATAACCCAGGCTACTTGCTCCAGTCTAGGATTATTTGGCAAAGAATGACTAGAAAAGCATACAAAAGAACTTTCTGAATAATAGAAATGTTCTAAATTTTAATTGAGACATTGATTACATCTAGGAGTCTCAGTGAATTTTTCACATTATATGTAAGCCACTTTCTTTTTTTCTATTCCTCAGCCAAAGAAGGCAGAAAGAAAGAAAGAAAGAAAGAAAGAAAGAAAGAAAGAAGAAAAAGTGTACGTAATAAGCCCACTAATATTCTCAAGTTATCTCAAAGATTTGTAATAGTAGTTGGACCAAAGACTAACCGAAATAAAGATAAGACTGTAATTTGAGATACCAAAGAGTAATGAATAAGACTTTGCATATGATTTATTTAGAATGGGTGAAGGACAACTAGAAGGTGAAGGTAACCACCAGATTCTTGGTTTGAGACAATTAGGTGGTTTGTGGTTTCAAATCCATAAAAATACAGAAGTTGAAACTTTAATTGATATGTGAGGGGATGAAAACGATTACATGTTTCACATATGGTTGAGGTGACCCTAAATTATGCAAGTTAGGTCTGGGTAAAAGTTAGATATACTGTTTCACCTTGGATGGAAGAGGAATAATTTCCCATAATGTCTTGATAGTTATCATCACACAGATACCATAACACAGATAGAAAGGAGAGGAGGTTATCTAGAAAGAGAATGTAGTGAAAGTGCAATTAAAGAACTGATATGACAGAGCCTTTAAAAGAGTCTATAGACCAAGTAGAGAAGATATGGCATTATTTGTCAGTGTTCTTGACAAAGAACACTGACAAATAATGCCTAGAGATATCTGAGTAAGGCTTCCTGAGGAAGGGGAAGCAGCTGACACAGACAAAAGAACTATGCCTTTGATGAAACATTGGGTTGGAGAGGATAGGGTGGGTGGGTTTAGCTCCAGACAGTTTCTTTAGGTTGAAAGATGTCAAAGTTTTACAGCTTTGAGCTGGGAGGCCAGACCACCTCCTGAAAAAGACACAGGGGAAAAACGAATGGATTTCACAATCACTAAAGTAGAACAGCAGAATTTAACTTTTAAAACTTGGATTAAAAGCTTGAGACTGTATAGGGTAGGCGCCTGCCTGGCACACTGCTGATCCTGGTTTGCTCACAGCACCACATATCATCACCTAAGCACAGTGATCTCTGAGCACGGAGCCTGGAGTGGCCTGAGCATACCCAGGTGATGCCCCAAAATAAAAACAAATAACAACCAAACAAGGTTGATAAGGTCTCTGGCAAGTGTTCAATGACAGTTGGAATCAGTGCCTTGATTTTTTTCATAATAACAACCTGTCTAGTTATGCATTTTCTTTTCTTCTTTCTTTAATTGAATCACCAAGAGATAAAGAGTTGAAAAGCCATTTATGGTCAGATTTCAGTCAAACAGTGTTCCAACACCAATCCCACCACCAGTGTACATTTCCCACCACCTGTGTCCCTAGTTTCCCTCCCGTCACTCTTCCCCCACAAGCCTCTCTCTACAGCTGGCAATTTCCTTCTTTCTCGCTTTGCCTGTTTTTCCCCATCTCTGTCTGTCTCTGTCTGCCCCCCCCCCCCATCTATCCCCCTTCCCACTTTTGGGTATATGGTTTGAAACACAGATACTGAGAGGTTATCCTATTTGTTCTTTTACCTATTTTCAGCAAGCAGTTCTTAGAGTGATCATTTCCAACTATCTTTGTCAGTGCAATTTTCAATTGCATAATTTTATGCTTATGCCCAAGCTAGAAAGGAGAATGGTTGGGTTCATATAACATCATAACATCATGGATATACAAATAGTTTCAATTAAAGAGTCAAAATTTTAGAGAATGAATAAAATTAGGTACCAAGGAGAGAGGAGAAGGACAGGAGGAAGCTGATGGACAGAAGAGGACAGGTACAAATTTGGACAGGAAGATCAGGTGCTGTCACAGCACAGGGTTGTTGGAAGTCTTTGAACCAGCAAACCAAAAAGACCAAAAGATTTGTCAGAGAGGGAATGTCTGCGTTGATTATTTCAGCAGATCCAGCATTTGGAGAAAGGAAATGACACAGGTATCAGATTGCTAAGGTAGAGTAGAGATCACAAAACCAAAAGTCTAGGATATTAGGTGAGTCAACTACAAGGATAATGAAGTTTTATTGATGATACCAGATGCTGGAGAGCAAAACCATGCCACAGTTTTGATAGTCCAGTCCAGTGAGTAAGGCTGTTTCCAAACCACCACATAACAGCGGTGAGCAGGAGATGAGAGTAGCATAGCCAGCTGGCAAAGAATGGGAAAAGAATTGATGTTTGGACAGCAAATCAACCCCAATAATCATCTTAAAAATGCAGAGAGATGCAGAGAAACCTCCACTTAAGAAGACTAAGAATGAAATTTTGTTCTTGTTTCAGGGGGAGCAGATCTCAGCCGCATCAGGAAAGGTGGGTGAAGGGGAGGAAGTCGTAGAGTTGGCGCTGGACTGAGATGAAAGAAAGAGAGAGGGTGAAGAGTAAGGGCCCGGTGAGGAGTGCTACTTGGCTGTGGAAAGTCAGAGGGTGAAGGGTACGGGCATGGTGAGGAGTGGTGCTTGGCTGTGGGAAGTCAGCTCCTATTCTCTGCCACTAATCACTGGCCTCAATCAATGTGGAGCGAACGGTAGTAGGGGCCACAGCAGAGTATATAAAACTAGAATATGAGGGAGATACAGAACCACTGCCCAACTACAGCTAATCGTCTCTTCATACACTGCCATTAATCAGTCAACAAAAGGGAGTTCTTAGTCTCAAATAAGGTTGATGAAAATAGTTGATTACCTAAACTTCTTTACAGGTGATAAAATAATAGAAAAATTGCAACTGAGTAGCCAATTCACCATATTATTGTTAAAGACTTTGATATAAAAATGAAAATAAGAAAATAAAGACTAATATAAAGGCTTGTCGACCAAGTGATCTTTAATTGTTTAAGGGCAAATCCTGAGCATGTCATTTTCTTTTCTTTTTTTTTTTTGTTGCTTTTTGGGTCTTACCCAGCGATGCTCAGGGGTTACTCCTGGCTTTGCACTCAGGAGTTACTCCTGGTGGTGCTCCGGAGACCAAATGGGATGCCAGAAATCGAACCCAGGTTAGCCGCATCCAAGGTAAACGCCCTACCCCGCTGTACTATTGCTTCAACACCCTTAACATGTTATTTTCATTTCCTTTTAATTTCACTTCCATTGACTATTCCAGAAAACAAGGGATATACTGCTGAAATGGTTTTTTATTGTCAAAGTTCCTGGCTTTTACATTGCTGTGTAGGCTGTAATTAATTGCCTTAGTGGCATCCTGGTCCTAGAGAGAAATATGAGAAAGGGGCTTACTTGACTGGTATTAGTCAGTGGGGATGCACCATTCATGACAAACATTATCCATATCACTCATGTGTCTGACAGATATGTGATTGGCAGCTAGACTGAGCACATTTCAGCTGCAGGATTTATCCCAAATTTGATTCAATGATTTCTGAGATAAAAGCATCATAAATATCTTCCAAGCAGTCACTAGAAATTGCCAAGGCAGTAAAGGAGAAATTATTGAATTATCGATTCTGATACTGAATTTCTGTTTGATATTTTTATTTATATAACTGTTGGTCTTCTAAAAAAATACACTTTGTTCCAGTGCCAGACATCTCATGAGAAATTCATTTTCTTTTCATTTTAAGATACTTGGATTATACAGAAAAGGCAATGAAATAGATTAGGAGGATTTAAAAGAAGAAGAAGAAGAAGAAGAAGAAGAAGAAGAAGAAGAAGAAGAAGAAGAAGAAGAAGAAGAAGAAGAAGAAGAAGAAGAAGAAGAAGAAGAACTAAGTACTAAGGCAGAAGGGAAAAAGCTCAGTGAAGACAGGAATTTATTGAATAACATGAGTGTGTTGATCTGAAGTCATCCAGAATAGGATTAGCAGAACACTAGATGAAAGACAACCATGCGAGCAAGCCGGGTCCCGGGAAAACATCCAACCCCATCAAAAAATGGGGCAATGAAGTGAACAGAAACTTTCTCAAAGAAGAAATCAGAATGGCAAAAAAGCACATGATAAAATGTTCTACATCATTAATCAAGGGAGATGCAGATCAAAACCACAATGAGATACCATCTCACACCTCAGAGACTGGCCCACATTCAAAGGAACAAAAGCAACCGATGCTGGCGTGGATGTGGCGAGAAAGGAACACTCCTTCACTTTTGGTGGGAATGCGGACTGGTTCAGCCCTTTTGGAAAACAATATGGACGATTCTCAAAAAATTAGAAATTGAGCTCCCATTTGAGCCAGCAATACCACTCCTGGGAATATATCCCAGAGAGGCAAAAATGTATAGTCGAAGTGACATCTGCACTTGTTTGTTCATTGCAGCACTCCTTACTATAGCCATAAACTGGAAGAAACCTGAGTGCCCAAGAACAGATGACTGTTTAAAGAAACTTTGGTACATCTACACAGTGGAGTACTATGTAGCTGTTAGAAAAGATGAAGTCATGAAATTTACATACAAGTGGTACAACATGGAAAGTATCATGTTAAGCAAAATGAGTCAAAAACAGAGGGATGGACATAGAAAGATTGCATTTGTCTGGGGAATATAAAGTAACAAAATCTGAGATTAATACCCAAGAATAGCTGAGATCAGCACCAGGAGGATTACTCCATAGCTTAGAGGCCAGCTGGGCATTCTAGGAAAAGGGCAGCTCAGATAGAGAAGGGAGCACCAAATAAAGGGTGTTTGGAGGATCTTCCCAGGAGGGGAGATGCTTGTTGAAAGTAGACTATGGACTGAACATATTTGCCACTCAATGCCTCTTTTGCAGACCACAACACCCAAGAGGAGAGATAGAACAAAAGGCAGGGTGGGATGGGGATGGGGGTGGGAGGGATATTATCCATTGGGGTGGAAAATGGGCACTGGTGGAGGGAGGGGTATTTGATCATTGTATAATCGAAACCCAAGCACAAAAAATTTTTAAATCTACAACTGTGCCTCATTGTGTTTAACTAATGAAAATTTTAAAAAATGGAAAAAAAAGAAATAAAATAAAAAGATGAAGCACCAAAGATGCTTTGCAGGGCATGGGATCAAAAAAGATTCAAGCATAATCCATATTTTTTTTCAATTTGTCTAAATTTTTATTTGACTAGCAATACTTAGATCTCCAATTTTTACTTCCAGGCTTTTCTCTGAAAATGATTTTTCCAATCAGTTGTCTTGCCATCCAGAAACACAGGTTTGTTTTGTTACTCCATTAATTTCCTAAATTAGACCCATTTTAGACCATAAAAAAACAATCCAAGTAATTCACCTTTCTTTACTTTTCATTTCTACTTTATTATTTTTCATATTAGGTTTCTACTTTAGAAATTGAAATTAACTCTTAAAGGTGTCTCAACCACCTCGCTTTCTAATGCAGGTTTCATCTTTTCAAACTCTTCAATATTTAACTGAGGTGATATGTTTATAACATTCTTTGTTACAGATGCAAGTATGTAATTTGACAAATGTATATAGTACAGCATGCAAACCACCAAAGGAGGAATTATATCCATCTCCACACCACTTATTCCATCTCTTCTTCCCTTCTAGTCATCATCAATTAAATACATAAATATTTAGATACTGTTTGAAAAATTTTAATGATAAAGATCATGACATCTAAGCATTATGACAAAGGTCCACTTGATTTGAAACGGTACTAATTCTTTAGAAAATTATTCTTTATAACAATATATAATATGAAGTTGCAAGTGACTTTGGGTATGATCTAATTCAACAGTGTACCCATTTTTTGGGCATTATATAATGGGATGGGGAAGTTATAGTGAGTGAATATATAAAGGTTGAACAGGATGTCAATGGAAACAATGAATGAAATATCTCTGGATAATATAAGACATTAGGTAAAGGACGTATTTGTATTGGAAGCCATATAGAATATAACTGAGACATTTTCCCAGAACACAGACACAAAATATTAAATAGATATTCATTTCATGAATGTAAATAAATAAGGCGTGTGGTACTAAACAAATGTAGATCAATATTGAACTTTTTGATTAATCTAAATATTCTTCTGTTTTGCTTAATATCTTTTAAGTAGAATGGATTAGAGAAAAGATACAGACCCAGAATAATAATACTCAGAGGAATACTGCTTAAAACTGGATTAAATTTATATTTACTCAACAGAAAATTGCACATGTACTTATGCATGCAGTGTCTTCCATCATCCTTACTTCATATCCCCATTATCAATTTTGCCAGATGTGGCTCATAACAAGAACAAGCGAATATCTTGAAGACCCATGAATAGCTTATTTGAATGGAAATGTCATCTTGTTTGGTTCAATTAAATTTGTTCTTTGGTCAGTTCATAGAAATTCTTTCTCTTATTGATACTACCCATCTTTGCCTTGAAGGAGAAGTACAAATATCCACAGTGTAGATGTAACCGTCAAATAACTTTTCAGTGTTTCCAACTGTCTGAAAATACCTATGGTGGAAAGTAGTCTAAGTGAAGCCTCTCAGTGTGGGATATTTATGGCACTGTAACCATTACAGGCATTGGGACTTCATTCCCTTGTACCTTTTATCATTCTTTAGTGCAACGATGGTTCAGATTTTGTGTTCTCTCCTACAACCAGTACTTCCTTCTCCTCCACAAAAATGTTATCTGCCAGTCCAAGTGAACACCGGCATGCAGCTGGGAAACCTGAGAATGTATGTTCTTACACACCATCCCAAAATTGAAGACCAGCAAACTGTTTTACATTTTTCTGAGGATACCTTGGAGGTATAACCAACTGACATAGAGATCCACTGAACATAGTGAGACAGGGTTCTTCCGAAAATGTTTAGGATGTCACATCATTCCTTCCCCCCCCCCCCCCCCACTTTGCTTCTTTATTTTCCTATGAGGTTTTTTTGCCAACACTTCCTGAGGACACTTTTCACAGAAACATTCAATTTGCAGTTCGTCTCCAAAAAATCCAGTCTAAACAAGTTGACTGAAACAGTCGTGTGCCTCTGGGACTGCCCTCGTGAAATTCTTGGTCAAGCTATCTTTGATTTGACTTTCATTAGTGAGGTCCAAAGGGAGGATGGAGCAAATGGCAGGAAGCTTGGAGACTTGGCTTGCACAAAATCCTGCATCGTGCTGCTTCCTACCTATAGGGCAGGCAGGTTCTCAGCTCTCACCTTTGAACACAGACACAGTCTCTTAGTCCTTGGCAGTACGTTCTGCCAGGTTGCATGATGTTGCAGATATCCGTGAGTTTTGGTACTCACCTTAGGGGCATATCATGCCTAAGCAAGTGCAACATTAAAAAGAGAAGAGAGGTAATATTGACATCTTCAGATAAAACCCATAATAGCAAACAATATGCACTGTTCTGTTCTTTGAAGGAGGCCTCACATATTCACCAACAGTGGGTCTCCATAGATTTTGTAGAAGCACCCAGTCATCTTATTTTCTTCTTTATATTTTTTAATTTTTTGTTTTGGGGTCATACCTAGTGGTTTTCAGGGTTCAAACCTGGCTCTACTCTCACGGATCAATCCTGGCAGTGCTTAGGAAACATATGGGGTATGAGAGATTGAACCTACATGAACCATGTGCAAGCTAAGTGTCTGCCTGCTAAAGTATCTAACGCAAGTGCCTACTTGCTAAACTATCTTTCTCTCCCCATTTTTTGGTAATGATCTTAACAAAGACAAAGCTTTTGGTGAAAAATATTAATGGTCTTATTAATAGTTAAGGTAAGAAAAAATTTTGTTTTGAGTTGATGTGGTAGAATTGTTAAATATGCTTCTAAACTTCAATATCTCCTCCTCTGAAATGTATACGTACTTTGCTATAATTACAGCAGGTAGGGCATTTGCCTTGCATGCAGCCAACAAGGCAGAGCCGAGTTCGATTCCTCCGCGCCACTCGGAGAGCCCAGCAAGCTATCTAGAGTACCTCGCCCACACGGCAAAACCTGGCAAGCTACCCGTGAAGTATTTGATATGCCAAACACAGTAACAAGTCTCACAAAGTTACTGGGCCCACTAGAGCAAATCGATGAACAACGGGATGACAGTGACAGTGCCTATTTACTGATCAGGTTGGATTATTTTTTCCAGTATGCCTTTTATCTGAGTGTGGTCTTGTGATAAAGTTCTGGTTAATGCTATATAAACATGTAAGCATATGGTATTTCATGAAATCAGCCTAGAAACACATGAAGGAAAAGAAATCAATTGTCTTAGGTGCGCCTGAGCCATTAAATAGTGATAGAGGATCATGAAGTAGCTTTAATAGGAGAAATAATCAGTTATAATTGTGTTGTAAAAGGTAAAGCTTGGTACTTTGATAAGAATGCTATATGTATTTCTGGATTATGCACATTTCAATTCCATGTAGTTAAGAGGGCATCATACATTGCGACCTTAAAGTCAGAATACTTGAGGTCTGAGCAAAAGTACAGTCGGTGACATGCTTACTGTGCACATGGGTCTTCTTCCTAGCACATAATATAGACTCCTGAGGCCACTACAAGTGATCAGTGTAAAACCAAGAAGGAATAAGAACTGACCATCACTAGATATGCCCCACCCAAAAAAGAATGAAATAGATGTGAAAAATAAAGTCAGAGTTCTCTCTTTCTCTCTCTCTCTCTCTCTCTCTCTCTCTCTCTCTCTCTCTCTCTCTCTTTCTCTCTCTTTCTCTCTCATAGAGGTTGGAGGAAATTGGACACTCTGGTGATGTATATGATTTAAAACTTTATACGCAAGAAACCATATAATTAACAATACTTAAATCACTGTTTTCAAAGGTAAATATATACAATATATAATTCTGTACTAAACCTATAATTTTATGGCATACCCAGTGGTGTCAGACTTCATACTATACATAGATGATTTTGCACCTGAATATAAATGGACAGTCATGGAAAATAAATTTATTTCATCAAAGCCTGAGGGTTTATTTTCATTAAAAATTGCTATTCACATGCTTGTATGTTTATATACCAGGAATGAATGAGATTGTACAGACTCTACTTTCTCTTTCTGACTCATTGTGATGATATTGGCACCCTCTGGTTCCATGCATGTTGAAGAAAAGGGCACATTTTCATAATTTCTGACAGTTCAGAGGTAAACGTACTGCATTGATATACATTTTCATATTCTCTTTTTCTGCTCATCTGCTATTGAATACTACGTTGTATTCAGATTGTGGTAAAAAAAAAGCACCACAATGAACATAGGTATGCATATCTCATTTCAAATTGTGTTTTTGTACGTTTTTGGAAAGAGATATGAGTGTAATCACTGAATCATATGGCAGATCTTTTTGAGAAATCTCCATGGCCTTTTCAGGAAGGCTGAACCAGTATTTTTTCACTTCAAAAAGAGAAGGTTGGGGCCAGAGAAATGGTAGCGGGGGTAAGGTACTAGCCTTGCCAACAACTTATACCAATGCAAGCCCCTGCACAATCTACGTCCTCCCTCAAACCCCCAACCCAAGCCTCACCAGGATTGACTCCTGAGCACATAACCAGTTGTATGGCCTGAGCACCAAGAGAGTTCTCCATCCCTAACAGCAAACAACAAGAGAAAATGAAGGATTGGGGGTTTTCTTTTTTCTTTATTCTTTTTGCTTCTACAACTCCATCAGCACTTGGTGCTTTCATATGTTCTATCCTCACTGGTGTAATGTGATATTTTTGTCATTTTTATTTACGTTCCCTAGATAATTCCTGATGATAATTAACACTTCATTTTATGTTCCTATTGGCCATTTCTATATCTTTTATGGAAAAATATTTGCCCAACTCCTCTCCCCTCTGTTTGGATGAGGTTATTTGTTTTTGTTTATTTGTTTGGTTTGGTTTTGGGGTCACACCCGGCGATGCACAGGGGTTTCTTCTGGCTTTGCACTCAGGAATCACTCATTTTTCCTCCCACATTGCTTCTTTATTTTCCTATGAGGTATTTTTGCCAACACTTCCTGAGGACACTTTTCACAGAAACATTCAATTTTGCAGTTCGTCTCCAACAAATCCAGTCTAAACAAGTTAACTGAAACAGTCGTATGCCTCTGGGACTGCCCTCCTGAAATTCTTGGTCATGCTATCTTTGGTTTGACTTTCATTAGTGAGGTCCAAAGGGAGGATAGAGCAAATGGCAGGGAGCTTGGAGGCTTGGCTTGCACAAAATCCTGCATCGTGCTGCTTCCTACCTATAGGGCAGGCAGGTTCTCAGTTCTCACCTTTGAACACAGACGCAGTCTCTTAGTCCTTGGAAGTGCGTTCTGCCAGGTTGCATGACGTTGCAGATATCCGTTAGTTTTGGTACTCACCTTAGGGGCATATCATGCCTAAGGAAGTGCAACATTAAAAAGAGAAGAGAGGTAATGATGACATCTTCAGATGAAGCCCATAATAGCAAACAATATGCACTGTTCTGTTCTTTGAAGGAAGCCTCACATATTCACCTACTCTGGATCTCCATAGGTTTTGTAGAAGCACCCAGTTATCTTATTTTCTTCTTTATATTTTTTAATTTTTTGTTTTGGGGTCACACCTGGCGATGCACAGGGGTTTCTTCTGGCTTTTCACTCAGGAATCACTACTGGCGGTGCTCGGGGGGCCATATGGCATGTTGGGAATCAAACATGGGTCGGACACGTGCAAGGCAAACTACCTACCCGCTGTGCTATCACTCCAGCCCCTGAGGTTATTTGTTTTATTGCTGAATTTTGTGAGTTCTTTATAGTAGTAATTTAGATGCTAGTTCTATGTCAGATGTGTGATGTGTGAATTTTTTTTCTATTTCGTAGAACATGTTTTTGTTTACTGATAGTTTCTTTCTCAGTGCATACGCATTGTAGTTTGATGAATTCTGCTTATTTTTTTCTCCTCTACAGGGCAAGGCTCAGGAACTGGTGCGGGAGTATAGTAGGTAAGGTGCTTGTCTTAGACGTGGACAACCCGGGTTCAATCTCTAGCATCATTATTCGTAAGTTCTTGCAAACTATGGTTTTAAAGAAAACAATTTAATTCGGATTTTATTATATATTTATATCAATAAAACATAATTTTCTCTGTCAGCCTTCCTCTAGGCATTGGAATATCACCAACCATCTGAAGAAATACCAGAACACTTTTCAATGTAATGAATGCTAAGTTGTTTATTTTTCTCTGTTTTCTTTGTCAGTAGAGCTGAATCATTGGGAACTTCTGAAATCAATATCATGAAGGCATGCTTATACATCTTTTTCTCCATTTTATGGTTTCAGTTCTAATATCACGGTCTAGCCTATTCTAAGTTAATTTTCTTACATAGCGTAATATTCTATTCCAACCTAAATATTTTTTTATGCTTGACTCGGGTTGGAGCGATAGCACAGCGGTAGGGCGTTTGCCTTGCACGCAGCCAACATGGCGGACCCAAGTTCAATTCCTGCACCCCTCTTGGAGAGCCCGGTAAGCTACCGAGAGTATCTTGCCCGCATTGCAGAGCCTGGAAAGCTACCTGTGATGTATTCAATATGCCAAACAAAGTATCAACAAAGTCTCCAATGGAGATGTTACTGGGCCCACTGGAGCAAATCGTTGAACAAAGGTAGGACAGTGTCAGTGTCAGTGTCAATTACATTTAATCGTGAAGAGTTGTGACAAATGGAACTAATTTAGCCCTTTTACAATGTGGCAAAAATGATTACGGGGACAGAGAGAGAATTAGTGGACAGGCACTTGCCTTGCAAATACACAACCAGGGTTACATCCCTGGCACCACATATGAACTCCAAAGCCCAATAGGACTGATTCCTGAGCACAAAGCCAAGAGTAACCCCTGCACATAGAAGGGGAGGGTATTAGACAAACTACAAAACTAGAAATGCAACAAACAAAATTGATAACGCATCTTGGTTTATTAGCACACCCATCATCCAATATGTACAACTGGGTGTCTGCACTGAGAACTTTTAAAACCTATTTCTCTTAGTAACACTAAGTACACAACATATTACTATCAGCTATAATCACTACTTGGCCCATGCTTTTGAAGTTTTATATATTAATCGAGGTGGAAAATGCCTTAAATCCTAGGCTTGCTTCCAGATGGGGATAGACTCTTGGAAGCTATCTCAAACAATACTGATCCATTTGCTTGAATAAATTACTCTTTGAGAAAAGACAACTTCAGTAGTAAAATTCAAAAAAATTCCAATAAATAATTGCAAAAATAGTAATAATGATTATGATAATAATCATAATCATAATAATTAGCCAGTCATAGATTCAGACAGGTGCATTGGGGAGCAAGGGAATATGAACAAAAACTAGAGAAGTGGAAAGGCAAGAAAATACATAAGATATTAGACTTCAAAGAAACTTGTTAGAAAACACTTCTTTCCCACTGAGTTTAAAAAAAATAAAAACAAGATATAAATAACAGCATTTAGGAAAAAATGAGAAATACCCTAGCATTTAGAAGAATAACTACTTATAATTCTTACAAATGAATACCTCAGTGAATAAAAACTGACTTAAAGTCAGAATAGACATGACTATATATGCCCATTATATAGAAATGTTTTGACATATCTGGAAGTAAGGAATTCTGTGTTGATGTTCCCAAACCACATATACATTCCAACCTATTTTTTGAAACACCAAAATTTGCTGTTTATTATTTGTCTTACATTTTTTCAGTCACCAACATTGTTATTATTATTTTAATACGTTACACAAATAAAAAGTCAAAGTACATTAAGACTAGTGTAATGAACCTCTGGGCAGCCAGAATCCAGCATTTGTGGCACAGTCCTGCAACCTGGTAAAAACAATGTTTAAGAATTCAACAATCAAGAGACTTCACATGAATTTTGATGAGCCAAGCCCTCTTGTGGGGTTCATAGGTTGCAAAAAATACCATCAATTTTAGGGTCATTTACTTCAGTTAATTACAAAGAGGCAAATAAGCATGGCAAAGTTTACATAGAATCAAGGCTTCACCTGCCTCCCCACATTCCCAACAACCTGTCTGAGGAGAGGAACCACTTCCAGAACCAGCTACAGTCCAGTACTGCAGTAGTGCAGGGGGAGTTGGATATCTCTTAGGGTCCAGTGTAGCTGGATAGCTGGTGAGTGGCTACAACCGTCCTTAAGCCTACCCACAAGTACACAATGTACAGTCACCGATTTCCTACTTCTTGCTGTATCATAGGGCTGAAACAGTCCTCTTTCCTTTGATGTGTTTTGCTTAATGTTCAAACCCAACCGTGCTCAGGTGCTTCTCCAGGCAGGGTGCTCAGGAGTTGCTCCTGGGATGCTTCAGGTACCAAGGGGTCGAGGGATCAAATCCAGGCCTTCAGTAGGCAAAGCTTGTACTCACATCCTTGGAGCAATGCTGGCCCCATGTTTTTGGTAGGGCCCACGTAAGCCCACCTAGCTGGAATGACTACCATCTTCAGCAGTTGGTGGACCGATAGCGGAGAGAAGGAAATCACTGAATTAACAGACCCAGAAAGGCAGTCAATCAGAACCACAACGTCCCTAATTTCCCCAAGTCCAACCAAGCAGAGAATAGGTCTGTTGACAGTTGGGGTTCAGGGTATAAAAGGGGCTCAAAGATGTAGGGTTTCATTCTCTCTCTGGGGAGAAGACCCTGATTGATTGATCGATCAGTACCTCGACGCTATACTTGGAACGAAATAAAGCTCTGTTGAACTTTCCCATTTGTCCTGCACCCGTTCGTGATATCACAGACCCTAACAGTTTGAATGTCCACATGCTGCTGCTCTTGAAAACAATCATGCAATTAGAAGAACTATTGGTTGCCCACAGAGGGAGAGACAGGACTGATATTTGAGATTGAGAAGACTGCGAAGCTCTTATCAGTAAGTGTTCTTTATAAGGGTTTATCTCTTCAGCAGAGATTACAATGAAAATGCTAGAAACACATATTGAGAGGGCAGAAATATAGTATAGTGCTTAAGGTTAGGAATCTCTGACATGATTTCTGGGATCGAGAAAGTAGTGCACTAAACTATGTCAAGGCAGGAAGGGTCAGGGCATAGAATCATGCACTTTCTCTCTGAGGACACTCCATTCCCACTCTTTGTCTTGCCATTCAGAGTCACTTTGGGGAATGGGGAGTTCTGGGGCTCCTGGGGTGGGGGTGGGGAGCTGCCCTCAGGCCCAACTGCTGCATGAGCAGGAGTGGCTGCAGTCTCCATTGTGATGTCTGTGTTCTCTGCACAGGGTTGTGGGACATGGAATTCTCACTGGCCAATGGGGTTGCAGAACCTGGACCACACCCAAGAAGCCCTCTATAAAAGCGCGACCTCAGCCTCTTGTGGCAACCTCTCTCAGCACTTTGATGAGAAATCCTCAAGGAAGTAACGAGATGAGGCCCCAACCCCCATTACCAATGGACACCCATCTGAATAAAGATATAAAATTAAAATCGGATAAAGCTAGAGAAATGGTAAGGAAAAAGTGCTGGGATCTGGTTCCCGTGGCTTGCCCAAGGCCCATGATGACCCATCAGTGGTCAGTGTGTGGCCACTGGCTGATAAACCCCTGGGCCCTTTCCAGACGAAAAAAGTCTTTAGCCAGTTTCACCCAGCAGCTGCTGCCCTCCTGGGACTCCTGGGGACTCTAGTCCAGTAACCCCTCGGGCTCCCCTTCTCGAGACAAACACCATCCTCCTGCCCATGGGTTCCTCCCATGGAGACGAGTATAAGAGAACTTGTCAGTGAGATGGGAACAAGCAGGCTCAAGCAGGTGTTGCTTTGCTTTTCTGCAGCTCAAAAAGTTCGAAGTGGAGAATGATTTAGTCCCTGGCAAGAGAAGAAAAAACAACTGCGGAGACAGTGGCAGGAACACCGCCACCGCCAGGCCCTGCCAACTGCCGACTGGGGTGAGTCTTGCCCTGCAGGACATCCCAAGGAGATAGGTGCTCAAAGGGTGTTGCAGAGATGTTTAGGAATGTGGAAGGAGGGGGTACCCACAGAAAATCTGTTGCTGCTTCCCCACATGCTCGTGCTCTGCTTGGCCTGACATGGGGGGCAATCCCAAAGCCCTGAACTGGAGTGTTTCACTTGAATGGGCAAGTTTGGCCTTTGAGATTGAGTTAGGACACGAGGGGAAGGGAGGGGGAAGGCGGGAAGAAGTGTTTCTCAGGTATCAGCATGCTGGGCAGCCGAAGGAAAAAGGGTTCTTGTGTCTCTCCTCTGCCACAAGCCATGATCATTTATCTGTAGCCCCCTTTGTTTAAGCGAGCCCCTTCATCAGAAATCTGGTTCTAGTTCTTACAATGGAGGAGCTTAGGTGGATGGATGCAGCCCTTCGGCCGCCTACCCCATCCTCATGGGCCTGATGAAAGGGATTCACGGTGAAAAAAAAGCCTTGCAATGGGACAGGCTAATCCTCCAGGTAGGGAAATGTGTGGTACTGGCCAATGGCCCTATTTGTTATGGCCGCTTTGTTCTCTCCTGCCACATTGCAAGGGGACCTGCCACCCCTGGACACCTGGTCTCGGTTTGTCTCCCTATTTTCCCTGGCCCTTGTCTGCTCTGTACTCTTTGCTCCCTTTAGACTAAGGACTGGGGTGAAGTGTGACCTTTACTGCTGCAATGGAGAATACTGTCCCATGGGAAAAGTGGCATGCCAGGTGCCATGCCCTCTGACAGATCTGCACGAGGTGCTGGCTGCATTCCCACTGTCGGAGTGTCTCTTGTCCCCCCCTTGGCCCGTTCTGGATGTTTTCTCTACTGCTTGATTGACTGGGATGTTCTGGAATTTGTTTCCCTCTTCCATCTTCATCAGGAAGCAGGGAACAGGAATGATAGCACAGAGCCCTACTTGGATGATGGGGGTAGAGGTGGGCAGGAGGTTTTCAGGTAAGGGGGTGGGGTGGCGCTGACTGACCGACTCACTTGGGTCTTCCAGAGTGGAGAATACGTTAAGGACCCGGAGAGACAAAAAATGGAATTTCTGGAGCAAACGTTAGCAGATATCACCGATAAGGTAAGCTCTGCTCCTGCTGGGGTGCGGCTCCTGCCTGAAAGGGGGAGGAGTTGCTGGGAGCCAGGGTAAGAGAGAACCAAGGCAGTTCCCATGAGGGAAAAGGGGAAGGGCAGTGGGAAGGCCTCTATGTCAATTAGGGCCTGGCCTGGAAATTATAATCAAGGCTGAAGTATGTATCAAGAGAGAGTCCAAACAACGGGGGGTGGAGGGGTGAGGGAGGAGGGGCACAAAGCAGGGATTGAGCCCTGGACTGACGCCTAAACTTCACCACACAATAGCAAGATTCGGAAGCTTAAAGCCAGGTACAAAGATTCCTGCGAGGTTGGAGGAGGGAAGGAGGCAAGGGCCTGAGTGGTGTTGGTAGTGGTGTGCGTGCGTGTGTGTGTGTGTGTGTGTGTGTGTGTGTGTGTGTGTGTGTGTGTGTGGAGGGGGATCTCTTAAGTCCTGAGAGTAAGAACATCAGGACCTGTGCGGGGAACAGACTGTCCCAAATGCTCTTTCCTTGGGCCTGGGAGTCTGTGTGTGACAGTCACCTGTTCTTGCTGCCCCTGCTGGCCATCCTTAATCCCAGCTTCATGCCCGCAGGTGAGGAAGAGCAACCAGGAACTCTGGACACTCTTCATCCTACAAGATTGTTACCTTCAAGATCTACAAGAGTGCTCTGCTAATCTGCACAGACAACTGGCTACATGCCAAGACTCAGCCATCAAAAAGGAGCGGCAGCTCCTGGAGCAATTAGACCAAGAGAAAAGAAACCATGAGTCTGAAATTAAAGAACTTCAAGTGAGAGAGGGGCCCTGTACAGTTGAGCAGGAAGACCTGAAGCAGGCTTCCTTCCTCACTCCCTCACCACCTTCCTCCCTCTCCTTTAGAAACTCGTGAAAACCAGCAAAAATGAAACACTGCACCTGAAGGCTCAGCTCAAAGTTCTCAGCATTAATGCAAATAGTAAGTGTCAGGAACCGCAGGAGGGAGAAGCTAGCTTTGGGTGAGGTGGCAGCAGGGTGAGGGTAGGGCTACACAGGGAGGCAGAAACAAGCCAGATGTGCCCTAGGTGGCTCCACTGTCTTTGGCTCTTGGTGACCCTGGGGATCCTCCCACAGGAAATGGAGCTGAGCAGGAGCAAAAGGAGGAGAAAGTGGTGGAAGAAAAGCAGGAGGAGGACAATGAGAAGGACAAAAAGGAGGAGGAGGAGGAGGTGAAGAAGGAGGAGGTTAAGGAAGAGGAGGAGGTTGTAAAGGAGAAGGAGGAAGAGGAGGTGAAGGAGAATGTGGCAGTCCTACAAATTTCAGAACCAGACATTGATGTTCAGAATGAGCCTTTCACAGTGTTTACCACAACCTCGGTGAGACTGACTGCTGCCCTCAGGGGACCCTGGGAGAAATCCTCCTTAACTCTTGTTTTCCCTTCCAATTTCTCTCAACCCCCAACTTTCCCATGGCATATTCTGGGCCACCTCTTCTCAACACCTCCTTGAAAACCCATGTATGCTATTAGGGGCCAGGAAGGGACTGCCCTTCCCAAGGACACCCAACCAACACACCCCATTTGATCTTCCCCCAGCTGCAAGGTTCATGCATTCTACAAGAACAACCCGAAGAGGAGATTGAGGAGATCTTAAAGAACATGGAAGGGAAAGGAAAATCATCCCAGTCCCCACTGGACGAGAAGGCCACAGGCCATGAGACCGCTGACTATGTCATCATACAAATGGATTCTGTGGAAACAGAAAATAATTCAAGCTGGGGACTGAGGTCCTACCTCTCCTTTATCCCCTTTATTAAGCGGTCACATGGACCCACCATGTCAAAAATTGTAACAGTGTAATTCTGTTGTATTCTCCACCTCCCCACCACCCTCCTCCTCCCCACCCACAACACTTTTCCTAATCCCACAACATTTTTCCTAAATGTATGTTTAGAATAATAATAAAATATTTCTAAAAGTACTAAAAATTTTCTAATCTCTGGGCAAAATTAGCACATCAAAACCTGCATGCTGTCCTAAAGGATCACATGATGACACACCTGAGGTTTGGATATGAACAGAATTCTTAGCATTTTTTTTTTCTTTTTGGGAGACTGACACACATCTAAAATAACAAGAGAATACAACCAAAGCTGGCATGGATGTAGGGAGAAAGGGATTCTCATTCACTGCTTGTAGGAATGTCTAATGGTCCAGCATGTTTGAAAAAAAACATATGGATGATCCTAAAAATATCTACAAATTGAGATTCCATTTGACTCAGCAAATCCAATTTTTGAAATACACCCTAAGATCTTGCCCAATAACAAAATGAGAAAAAGCATTTTCACCCCTCTGTTTCTTGCAGCGTTATCCAGAAAACAATTCTGGAAACAACCCAAGTGTCCAATAATGGATGACGGAAAAATGAAACTATGGTACAGATACAGAATGGAATATTACTTGGCCATAAATACATAAAGTAATGCAGTTTCCTGCACATGGAGGGAACTGTCAAGTTTCATGCTGAGTGAAGTTAATCAGAAAGAAAGGTACCGATACTGAACGATCTCTCTCATATGCAGAGTGCAATACAGAGAGTAAGGAAACATAATGGGGGAATAATGAATGTCAAAAATCATGAATGTCAATAATGAACGTCACTTCCAAAGGAAGTGGAAGCAAAGAACATAATGGGTAGTCTAAGGAAACATAACAACTGAGGGGACTTGGAGATAGAACAAGGAGGGGGCAAAAACTGCAATGGAGGGAAAATAAAATGAGAGGAGGAGGTGAAAAGGAGAAAGTGAAAAAGCATTATATATGATCAAAGTAAACTGAATTCCACAATAAATTCAGAGTCAACAGCAGGATTCAGGATTTGTCCTAGGGACACAGGAAAGTTAAATAAAAACAAACTAATTGATGCAATATAGGAAGGCATGTAAAGATGTATCAAATGATGTTTTACATAATCCTAGGACATTGGATAAGATTTAGTAAACATTTACAATGAAAAGCCCATTAAGTTTGGGATTAAAGAAACATATCTCAGTAAAGTACATGTTGTATTTGAGAAACCCACAGTTAAATCATATTCAGTTGTGAAAATTGGAAGATTTTCCCCTATCATCATGTAAAAGAAGGGATGTTCATTCACACCACTATAATTCAACATAACTCTAGAAGTTAAAGTCAGATAAATTAAGTAGCAAAGAGAAATAAATTAGGCAATAAAGAAAAATTAAAATGACCAGTGCTTTCAAAGATTTATGTTTTAAAAACTTCTGAACATCCCCACTGAAAAGCTGATTTTAAATAAACCAATAGAGTAAAGTCGCCTGCTATAAAATCAATATATTAAAATATCCTACATATTTATATGTAAGAAAAAATGAAAGAAATATTTTAAATAAATAATTTTATTTATAATTTATCTAAAAATTTATGAACCTAGAAATAAACTTAAAAAAAGTGAGACACTTATATATCAAAAAATATGTCATTTGTAAAATAAAGATAATATGCAAGGAGAAAGAAAGACCATGAAAATGAATTTCAAGGCTTAACGTTAGGAAAATTACTATCTCATAAAAATTATCATATAAATTATTTATATATGTATGTGTACACACACACACACACACACACACACACACACACACTTTAGCACTGTCCTCCCTTTTTTCATCGATTTTCTTGAGCGAACACCAGTAACGTTTTCATTGTAAGACTTGTTGCTACTGTTTTTGGCATTTCGAAAATGCCACAGGGCACAGGCAGCTTCTGAAGCTCTGCTGAGCAGGCAGGATACTCTGGGTAGCTTGCTGGGCTCTCCGAGAGGTACGGGGGAATAAAACCCGGGTCAGCTGCAAGCAAGGCAAACGCCATATCCGCTGTGCTAAGTGGAGTGCCAGCCCATATATGCACACATATATATTTTAAAAATACTTGAAATTTTGAAAGCTTTGCATACAGGTGGCCCAACTTTGATTCCCAGTACCGCATTTGGTTCCCTGAGCACCAAGTCAGGAAGTGTCCCTGAGCAAAACCGGATGTACTTCCCAAGCATGACCCCTCCAGAACATAAACGGTATATTTCTGATTTCAAGTGATGAACATGGACCATGGAACCAAGAGCTGGTACAGAGGTTTAGATGTCTGCCTCAGATGTGGTTGACCTCAATCTGTTTGATGTCCAGAATCAAACCTGGTAAAATGAGCACCATCAGGAATGGCCCTGAGAAAAGAGCCAGGAGTAGCCCCAAAGCACCACTGGCTGTGTGACACACCACCCCCCACCCCCAAATCATATAGTGTTACACACATAGATTTTGTTAGTTGATTTTTTGGGAACACATCTTACAGTGCTCAGTGCTTACTCTCGTCTCTGCACTCAGGGATCACTCCAAGTGGGGATTAGGGGTCATATATGGTGCTAAGGATCAAACTCAGGTTTCCCACATACAAAGTAAGTGCCCTACTTACAGTACAGTCTCTCTGGGCCTAGAGGTTCATTAATTTTATTTAATTTTCTTATGGGAAATAATTCTCTAATATATAAACACATTTGAGAATAATTCATGAAAGGGTTTCTTTTTTCTCTTAAATTTTTATTAGTGAAACACCATGAGGTACAGTTGTAGACTTACAATTTTTTGTGCTTGGGTTTCAGTTATACAATGATCAAATACCCATCCCTCCACCAGTGCCCATTCTCCACCACCACCAGTCCCAGTATCCCTCCCACCCCCCTCCCCCCATCCCACCCTACCTCTGTGGCAGGGCATTCCCTTTTGTTATCTCTCTCCTTTTGGGACATTGACATTGACATTGAGTGGGAATCTTGTTCAGACTATAGTCTACTCTCATCACACATCTCCTGTCCTGAGAGGAACCTCCCAACACCCTTTATTTGGTGCTCCCTTCTCTATCTGAGCTTCCTTTTCCCCTAGCATGTGTGGTTGTCCTCAAAGCCATGGAGTAATCCGCCTGGTACTTATCTTGGCTATTCTTGGGTGTTAGTCTCCTATTTTGTTAATTTATGTTATCCAGATGAATGCAATCTTTCTATGTCTATCCCTCTCTTTCTGACTCATTTCACTTAGCATGATACATTCCATTATAGTACCACTTGTATGTAAATTTTATGACTTCCTCCTTTCTGACACTACATAGTATTTCATTGTGTAGATATACCAAAGCTTCTTTAACCAGTCATCTGTTCTCGGTCACTCAGTTTTTTTCCAGATTCTAGCTATTGTAAACAGTGCTGCAATGAATAGACAACTGCAGATGTCTCTTCGACTATACTTTTTTGCCTCTCTGGGGTATATTCCCAGGAGTGGAATTGCTGGGTCAAATGTGAACTCAATTTCCAGTTTTTTGAGAATCGTCCATACTGTTTTCCAGAAGGGCTGAAACAGTCGGCAGTTCCACCAGCAGTGAAGGAGGGTCCCTCTCTTGCCACATCTGCGCCAGCACCGGTTTCTTTTGTTCTTTTGCATGTGGGTCAGTCTCTGTGGTGTGAAATGATATATCATTGTTGTTTTGATCTGCATCTCCCTGATGATTAATGATGTAGAGCATTTTTTCATTTGTCTTTTAGCCATTCGAATTTCATCTTTGATGAAGTTTCTGTTCATTTCGTTGCCCAAATTGCTGATAGGGTTGGATGTTTTCTTCAACCAACCAGTTGAAGTTGGTGGAGTTCAACCAGTTCTTTGTATATCCTTGATATCAGCCCCTTGTTGGATGTGTATTTGGCGAATATCCTTTCCCATTCTGTCGGCTGTCTTTGTATTTTGGTCATTGTTTCTTTTGAGGTGCAGAAACTTCTTAGTTTAATATAGTCCCATTTGTCTATCTCTGTTTTCACTTGCTTAGCCAGTGGCATGACATCTTTGAAGATACCCTTAGCTTCAATATCACGGAGGGTGTTGCTGACTTTGTATTCAATGTACCTTATGGATTCCAATCTGATGTTGAGGTCTTTAATCTATTTTGATCTTACTTTTGTACATGATGTTAGGCAGAGATCTGAGCCCATTTTTTGCATGTAGCTGTTCAGTTTTGCCAGCACCATTTGTTAAAAAGGCTTTCCTTACTCCACTTCACATTTTTTGCTTCTTTATCAAAGATTATGTGATCATATGATTGAGGGGAGTGTCAGTGTATTCAACTCTTTTCCATTGGTCTGCTGTTCTGCCTTTCTTCCAGTACCATGCTGTTTTAATTAGTACTGCTTTGTAGTAGAGCTTGATGTTAGGGAGGTTGATTCCTCCCACTTTCTTTTTCCCAAGAATTGCTTTAGCTATTCGTGGGGGCTTATTGTTCCATATAAATTTCAGGAGTGTTTGCTCCATTTCTTTGAAGAATGTCATGGATATCCTTATAGGGATTGCATTGAATTTATACAATGCTTTCGGTAGTATTACCATTTTGACAATGTTAAGTCTCCCGACCCATGAGCAGTGGATATCTTTAGATTTCCTCATGTCCTCTTTTATTTCCTGAAGTAGTATTTTGTAGTTTTCTTTGTACAGGTCCTTTGCTTCCTTAGTTAAGCCGATTCCTAGGTACTTGATTTTCTGAGGCACAATTGTGAACGGGATTGTTTTTTAATGTAGCTTTCTTCTCTCTCACTGTTTGCATACAGGAAAGCCATGGACGTTTGGGTATTGATTTTATAGCCTGCAACTTTACATTACTATATAAGAATAACAAGCAATATGAACTAAATTTGTGTCTCTTGGTGCTGGAGCAAGAGCACAGTGGATAAGACATTTGCCTTGCACGAAGCCAACCAGGGTTCGATTCCCAGCATCCGATAGGGTCCCCCCGCCCCGCCCCCCCCCAGCACTAACAGAAGTAACTCCTGAGTGCAAAGTCAGGAGTAACCCTTGTGCATCACTGGGTGTGATCAAAAAAGCAAAAATAAATAACTATATATAAATAAAGCGGTAGGGCATTTGCCTTGCAAGCAGTCAGCCCAGCCGAGCCAGGTTCAATTCCTCTGCCCCTCTTGAAGAGCCCAGCAAGCTACCCAGAGTATCGCGCCTGCATGTCAGAGCCTGGCAAGCTCCCCATGCCGTATTGGATATGCCAAACCCAGTAACAACAAAGTCTCACAATGCAGACGTTACTGGGCCTGCTCAAGCAAATCAATAAACAATGGGAGGACAATGCAGTGCAGTGCAGTATGAATAAATAAATTTTGTGCCTCTTAAGAGGACAGGCTTAGGGTAAGGTAGATGGGAAATTGGGTATGTTGGTGGAGGGAAGACCACACTGGTGATAGGATTTGTGTTGGAACATTAAATGGGTGAAACAACTGTATTCTTAAGAACTTTGTAAATCATGGTGTTTAAGGTTTTATTTATTGAGTTACTTACTTATTTTTTAAAGACACACGGTGGGGAGGTAGGCAGACTAACACAGAAGGGGAATTCTAACACCTGCTCCAGTGTGAGTAAATCTTGAAGACAATACAAACTGATCACAAACAACTATAAATAAATAGGATTCCACTGTTGAAGAAAAACTAATGACTTTTTGTTAGGCAGAGGTAAATTCTCCCAAAGGTTGTCTTCTTTCAAAGAAAGAGAAGTTTTTCTTTGAGAATTGAAGTGTAGAGATAACCCCCACCACTTTACAATTCCAAGGTCTTCTGGAAAACAGGTCATTTTAACAATGGGCTTTGGAGCCTGGCATTCTTTTACATATGTTATGATTGTTAAATATTCCTACTTCAGACCTCCCAAAGTGGAAGTACTGTCTTTGATCAGCTCGAACATTGGAACTTTCCAAGAGCTTGCTAAAAGAGAAATGTGTTGTTTTGCCCTGATTTCCTTCAAATGTAACCACCTTCCCTACTAAATCCAAAAGTATATACGCTAAAGGTCTGTTTTTAATCTGAAAAAGAAGCTGCAGAATGCATGAACTTCTCCCATAGGGTAGCCCTCAAACTCTGAAATAAAGCTTATTCTTCTATCCAAGGTAGAAAAATTATTTATTTTAGTCAACACCATTTATATGAGTTACCTATAGTGGTGCGAGACAGCAAAGGTAATAAGATGGGAGATGGGCGAAATGGGGAGTTACTGCTCCTCAGTTCAGAATCTGTTTTGGAAGATGAAAAAGTTCTAGAGAAAGATACTGGTGATGACTGCACAACGTGTGAATGTCCTCGTGGTCACTGAACTGCTGAAACAGGGCAATACACAAGTACTAGAACCCCTATCTGGGATGTGCAAGGCCCTGAATATGATCCTGATGCATCACACAGCCCAGCCTGTTTCCCATCAGCACTGCTCAACCTGAGTAGCAAGCTGTCAGTCCCTCACTGCCATGCAAACCATAGGAATAATTCCCCAACAGCAGCGCCTATGGGAGAGGGTCTAGAAAAAAAGGAAGGAAGAAGGAAGAACAGAGAGAGGGAAGGAGGGAGGCAGAGAGGGAGGGAGGGAGGGAGGGAGGGAGGGAGGGAGGGAGGGAGGGAGGGAAGAAAAGAGGGAAGAAAGAAGGGAGGGGGGAGGGAGAGAGGTCATAATGCTGATACCAGGAGTTAATTTCACTCTGAAGACTCCTGGTTCATGTTTCAATTATCAAATTCAAATACAAAATCAGCAAGTACTAAGAGACAGGCAACTCATTTGCCTCTGTGCAGAGAGTTCTGATGGATGATGACAGGTGAGCTCTCACCTTGAAGTTAATGCCAGTTATAAAGCTCAGGGCTACACACAGGCTGGTTGTACTGTACCCGCATCTCTGGGGCCATGAGCACCTTGTTTAGAGGAGTTCTCTGTCCATCAATCTCTCACCTGTGACTGTCAAGCTATCTGGTGCTTATTAAGGTATTTATCCACTGTTGTTTTCTTCTGATACTGGTAAAACTATTTTTTATCTCTGTTCTGCTTAAAGTATAGCTTTGACCTGTTATATAAAAATAGAGCTAATTGTGAGAAAAGGTGAAATCATGAAATTTGCGTATAAGTGGATAGACATGGAGAGCATCATGCTAAGTGAAATGAGTCAGAAAGAGAGGGACAGACATAGAATGAGTGCACTCATTTGTGGAATATAAAGTAACCTAATTTGAGACTAACACCTAAGGACAGTAGAGATAAGGTGCCAGGAGGATCACTACACAGTTTGGAGGCTGGCCTCACGTGCTGGGGAAAAAGGCAGTTGGGATGAGGAAGGGACCACTAAGTAAATGATGGTTGGAGGGAATGCTTGGGATGGGAGATGCGTGCTGAAAGTAGATTAAGGACCAAACATGATGGCCTCTTGGTATCTGTATTGACCAAAAGTAAAGAGAAAGAAGGAATGTACTTGCAACAGGAAGGGGGTGGGATGGGGTGGGGGAGGCGGTAGAGATACTGGGGACATTGGTGGTGGAAATGTGCACTGGTAGAGGGATGGGTGCCTGATCATTGTATGACTGAAATGTAATCAAGAAAGTCTGTAACTGTATCTCATGATGATTCAATAAAAAAATAATAAATAGAGCTAATAAATACTGTTTACTCCCTGATAAGGGAAACCCTCAGTCAGATAACATAGAAATTCTCATGCTTTTTTATAATAGGTATCAACTGACTTTATTATTTAAGGAGGTCTCTTGAAAAAGTCAACTATTTAACTTTCCTCTAGTCTTTATACATAAAACAAATTGCATTTTTTTAATTTCACACATTTATAAACCATCTATGACTCGGCTCAGACAGCTTTATGGACAACTCTTTACAACCTTCAAACAAGAGAAACAAGTTAAGCTATGTAAACTCTTCTGCTGCACAGAAATAATGCAAGCAATCCTAATTAATTTAAGAAAATAACCCTAAAGTCAAAGTGACCAAATTAGTTTATAGTAGAAATAATTAGACCTACCTCAATTATACTGATCCAAAATTTTTAAATAAATTTATAACAAAAGTCTAAGGTGTTAAAAATGATCTCTAAAAATATATTTGATTGTCACTTCAAAAATATAAAAGAATCAAACCATCATCTCAATAGATTTGTTAAAATTTGGTGCATGTTCTTTTTTATTTTTAAGAGATTCCTTTTGGAGCAAGAGAAATAGCTCAACCAACTGGAGGGCATTTACAAGAAGACCCGGGTTCAATGCTTTAGCATTCCCTGATCCCCCCCAAACACCGCCAGGAGAAATCCCAGAGCACTGACACAGGAGTATCCTCTGGGTACTGCCAGGTGTGACTCCCAAATATTTTTTAACTAGATATTTTTAAAGATAACTTTCTCAAATAAGATTTTGAAAGTGTTTTCCCACATGAATTATGATTAAAGAATCATATCAGAAAAAATACTTCTTTGACATTGAGAATCAACCTATGTAATTCTTCACATTAAAATGTTTTTAAAGAAACCATATGACCATCTCAAAGAAAGAAAATTTTGCAAAATCCAAAATATATTCCTGATTACTTATTGTTTTGTTTTGCTTTCAGGTGGGTTCACACCAGTGATGCTCTGGGCTTACTCCTGTCTCTGCATCTCAAAGAAAGAAAATTTTGCAAAACCCAAAATATATTCTTTTTCTTTTTTTTTTCCCCCTTTATTTTATTTTATTTTTTTTAAAGTTGTAGATTTACAATTTTTTGTGCTTTGGTTTCCATTATACAATGATCAGATACCCATCCCTCCACCAGTGCCCATTTTCCACCACCATGGATAATATCCCTCCCACCCCCATCCCCCCATCCCCCCTGTCTCTGTGGCAGGGCAATCCCCTGTGTTCTCTCTCTCCTTTTGGGTGTTGTGGTCTGCAAAAGAGGCATTGAGTGGCAAACATGTTCAGTCCATAGTCTACTTTCGACATGCATCTCCCCTCCTGGGAGGATCCTCCAAACATACTTTATTTGGTGCCCCCTTCTCTATCTGAACTGCCATTTCCTCTAGGATACCTGGCTGGCCTCTAAGTTATGGAGTAATCCTCCTGGTGCTGATCTCAGCTATTCTTGGGTATTAATCTCATACTTTGTTACTTTATATCCCCCAGATGAATGCAATCTTTCTATGTCTATCCCTCTCTTTCTGACTCATTTCGCTTAGCATGATACTTTCCATATTGTACCACTTGTATGTAAATTTCATGACTTCATCTTTTCTAACAGCTACATAGTACTCCATTGTGTAGATGTACCAAAGTTTCTTTAACCAGTCATCTGTTCTTGGGCATTCAGGTTTCTTCCAGTTTCTGGCTATTGTAAAGAGCGCTGCAATGAACAAACAAGTGCAGATGTCACTTCGACTATACATTTTTGCCTCTCTGGGATATATTCCCAGGAGTGGTATTGCTGGGTCAAATGGGAGCTCAATTTCTAATTTTTTGAGAATCGTCCATACTGTTTTCCAGAAGGGTTGAACCAGTGGACATTCCCACCAATAGTGAAGGAGTGTCCCTTTCTCGCCACATCCACGCCAGCATTGGTTGCTTTTGTTCTTTTGGATGTGGGCCAGTCTCTGAGGTGTGAGATGGTATCTCATTGTGGTTTTGATCTGCATCTCCCTGATGATTAATGATGTAGAGCATTTTCTCATGTGCTTTTTTGCCATTCGGATTTCTTCTTTGAGAAAGTTTCTGTTCATTTCATTGCCCCATTTTTGGATGGGGTTGGATGTTTTCTTCTTGTGGAGTTTAACCAGTATTTTGTATATCCTGGATATCAACCCCTTGTCAGATGTGTATTCGGTGAATATCCTTTCCCATTCTGTAGACTGTCTTTGTATTTTGGTCACTGTTTCTTTGGAGGTGCAGAAGCTTCTTAGTTTAAGATAGTCCCATTTATCTATCTCTGTTTTCACTTGCTCGGCCAGTGGCGTGGCATCTGTGAAGATACCATTAGCTTCAATGTCATTTATGGTTTCTGGTCTGATGTTGAGGTCTTTAATCCATTTTGATCTTACTTTTGTACATGGTGTTAGGCAGAGTTCTGACCCCCAGGACTTTGCAGTAAATAATGGGGTATCCCAAATGGAGAGTTCTCTAATTTTGCTGTGTTTATGCAAAAGGACAAGCCAGGTTTGTTAAGCTATCTTGCAAAGTTTTAAAATGAAGGTGGAGAGAAAATCATGTTTCTGTAACTTGTTTCTTGTAAGAATCAGATTCTAATTCTACAGAGGTGATTGGGTAAATGTGTGAATTGGCCAATGTTGCTTTGGTTTCTGTTGCTTTAACTCTTTTTAAGACTGCATTGAGAAATCTCTAACATCCCTGTCCAAGATAGTCTTTCAAAACTGGAGAGGACTCGACCTTCGACCTGCTGTTCTCAAGAACGAAGGGCTCTGCGCTGCTCTGGCGGAGGAATGCTGTTTCTACTCTGATCACCCTGAGGTTGTCAGAGACTCTATGGCCAAGCTACGGGAAGGCCTTGACCTATTATTTCTTAAGAATGGGGGGCTGTGTGCCGCCCTAGGTGAAGAGTGTTGCTTTTATGCTGACCATTCAGGAGTGGTTCGGGACTCCATGACCAAATTAAGGGAAGGATTGGAACAACGAAGGAAAGAGAGGGAGTCCCGAGAAGGGTGGTTTGAATCCTGGTTTAATCAGTCACCCTGGTTAGCAACTCTCCTTTCGACACTACCTGCACCACTCTTGATACTTCTAACTCTGTTTACCTTGGGACCCTGTATCCTCAATAAATTAGTTACGTTTGTTAAGGAACAAATTAATTATATCCAATTGCTAGTGCTGAGACAGCAGTATCAGACTTTACTCCATGAGGAAGAAAGTACCACCTAAGAATATCTCTAGGATTAGCGATATGCACAAGAAGAAGTGGGGAATGAAAGGAGCTAGGAAGGCTAGGAAGGAGTTAATTAACTTGGAAAATTGCTTTCTGTAAACAGTTCAGCAGACTTGAAGTTACAAAATTGGATTGAATCCAGTAGATGTGTAAGGTATGGGTTAGACATAACTATTTAAATAGATAGAGTGTTTTGACCATTCTGGAAGCTGAAACTATGTGACCGGGTCAAGGTGTTTGAGTTGAGATACTGCAAGAAAAACTGCAAGGAACCTAGCAAAACATGTATGTTCAAAATATGTGGCCTTTGTTCTCAAACTGTATAAATATGACCTGTTTCTGAGTTCGAGGCTCTCAGACTCTGCCCGCTCATGGGTACGTTGTGGACCCCCAGCATGCTGGTCTGAATAAAACCCCGCTTGAATTCCTGCAGGAACGTTGTCTGTCTGGTCTCTCCGTGCCGCTCAGGGTCAGGGAACTCCCGACCCCAATAATATATGAGGAATAGGTGGGTTGGAGGGATAGCACAGAGGGTAGGGCGTTTGCCTTGCACGCAGCCAACCTGGCCTACCCGAGTTTGATTTCTCCGCCGGTCGCGGGGAGCCTGACAAGCTACTGAGAGTATCTCACCTGCATGACAAAGCCTGGCAAGCTACCTGTGACATATTCTATAAGTCAAACACAGTAACAACAAGACTGACAATGTTACTGGGCCCGCTCGAGCAAATTGATGAACAACGGGAGGAGAGTGACAGTGACAGCGAGGGATAGGTAAATGTAGACAATGCCTGGATTTACAAAATGTTAATTTCATAGACTACATGGTAGCACTAAGAAACGCTTTAGGAGCTAGAAAGAGTGAGTAGTGGGTAAAGTACTGGTCTTGCACACTGACAACCTGGGGTTGACCCCATCACTCTAAATGACAGGAAGTATCCCTAAGAACAGAATCCAGGACTAAGCCAACAACAACAAGTTTCAATTTACATTTATATAATTTTCCAAGCCACTTTCAAGTTATATTTATATCATTTCCTTCAAATCACCATTTTGGTAGTACAATAGTTTTATTTAGAGATCGTGAGAAATAAAAAGAGGAGACAGAACCTGACTTCTCTGAGGAGAGCTGAGAGCAACACCTGAGGTGAAGATGAGAGGAGGCACGCACTTGTCTTCACAATTTTGTAGTAATTTTATAGGTTTTCTCCTAGGCTGCCCCAAGGCAGCTTTTCTACCTAGATAAGTCTGTTCAATGCTACACTATTGTCAAAAAAGAGCCTGAGACTTTTGATGACTCTCCTTCATGTGCTTACCACAACCATTGCTCATGGTGGAGCTTCTCTGCAAGGGCTCCAAGCTCCTCTGGGCTTTTGCTGGGGCCAATTAAAGTCTCATCAGACCTCACTTCCTACGTTCAAAAAAGTGGATCAGGCAGTATTGAGTCTTGCCACTCTAGGGCCAGTAACAGTAACTTCTTCAGTCTCATCTTGGTTGTATTAATTCCGAAGAACTCAATCCCTGGGAGCCCCCTATCGGCCATTCTTACTAAAGGGAAATGAAAATAATGAAGCAAACTGCACTCATCTGTGGAATATAAAGTAACAGAATGGGAGACTAACACCCAAGAATCGTAGAGACAAGGACCAGGAGGTTTACTCCACAGCTTGGAAGCTGGCCTCAAATGCTGGGGGGAAAGGCAGCTCAGATAGAGAAGGGAGCACCAAGTAAATGCGGGATGGGAGATGCGTGCCCAATGTAGACTATAGATCAAACACAATGGTCACTCATTGTCTCTATTGCAAACTACAACAACAACCAAAAGGAAAGAGAGAACAAAAGCGAATGCCCTGCCACAGAGGCAGGGTGGGGAAGTGGGGGTGGGGTGGGGGTGGTGACAGGGATCCTGGGACCATTGGTGGTGGAGAATGGGCACTGGTTGAGGGATGGGTACTCGATCATTGTATGACTGAAACGTTAACTACAAAAGTTTGTAAGTATGTAACTGTACCTCACAGTGATTCACTAATTAAAAAAATGTAAAAAAGCAATAAATAAAATTAAATTAAAAAAGGAGTGATCTCCACATGTTGAAGTTAAATCACCATTTGTGGGTTTTTTTAAACAGATTTGAAATGAGGCGAAATGATAAATAAAATACTTATGAATTATTAGAAAAACTAATGAGAGCACCTAAACCTACACATGTCAGACATGTCCATCAGAGGAAGAATGATTACTCAGACTGTTCTTTGACCATTCAGTTCTGAATGGTAGAACTCAAACAGTGTAAGTTATTTTAGTCCAAATTCTCTATGTATATACAGCAAATACATATTTTTTATTTTTATGTATTTTTTAACAGACTTAGGAATTTTCTTGGGCTGGAGCAATAGCACAGAAGGTAGGGCATTTTCCTTGCATGTGGCTGACCAGGCCAACCTGGGTTCGATTCCTCTGCCCCTCTCAGAGAGCCCGGCAAGCTACCAAGAATATCTTGCCCATACAGGAAATCCTGGCAAGCTACCCGGGATGTATTCGACATGCCAAACACAGTAACAACAAGTCTCACAATGGACACGTTACTGGGCCTGCTCAAGCAAATTGATGAACAATGGGAGGACAGTGCTACAGTGTGTTTCAGTCATGCAGTGTTTGAGTACTCTCCACCAGTGTCCATTCTCTATCACCAATGTAAAAATACAATAAATTTAAAAAAGGAATGATCATCACATGTTGAAGTTAAATCAGCATTTGTGGGTTTCTTTGAAAACAGCTTTGAAATGAGGCTATATGATAAATAAAATATTATGAATTATTAGAAAAACTAATGAGAGCACCTAAACCTACAAATAACAGACGTGTCCCTCCCACCACCCCCACCCTATGTCTATGTCTCTGTGGCAGGTGCATTCTCTCTCTCTCTCTCTCTCTCTCTCTCTCTCTCTCTCTCTCTCTCTCTCTCCTCTATCCTCTCTTGGGTGTTATGGTTTGCAATAGAGTTAGTAAGCAGCCATCATGTTTGATCCATAGTCCAATTTCCACACAAATCTCCCATCATGAGCGAGCCCTCCAAGCATCATTTACTTACTGGTCCCTTCTCTATCCCAGCTGCCTTTTCCCCCAGCACATAAGATCAGCTTCCAAGCTGTGGAGTGATCCTCTTGGCCCTTATCTCTACTATTCTTAGGTGTTAGTCTCCTATTATGCAGCAAATATATTGAAATTAAAACTTTCTGTCTTTTATCTTTTATTTATTTTTGTATTTGAACCAGGCTGAGAAGGACTTAGGGGATAGTCCTTGTTCCATGCTCAGAAGTTCCATCCTGGAGTGTTACATAATTGAGAGAAATTGGTTAAACTTACATATGCTCTAAGACAATACAAACCTGTGTGCAAGTGAAACCTTTACACTCTAGAGATAACAAACTAATTAGCAGGAGTGGACATGAGGCATTTGAAATGACATTTAGCACATCTTTCTATTGAAAGGGAGAAAAAGTTTGAAATAAAATTTTATTTTATTAGAAATAGATATAAGGATACACAATTACAAAATTTGTAGTACTTTTACTACAGGCTGGAGCGATAGCACAGCGGTAGGGCGTTTGCCTTGCACGCAGCCAACATGGCCGACCCAAGTTCGATTCCTCCGCCCCTCTGGGAGAGCCTGGCAAGCTACCTAGAGTATCTTGCTCACACGGCAGAGCCTGGCAAGCCACCCGTGATGTATTCGATATGCCAGACACAGTAACAGTTCTACAAATTCTACAAATTTGTAGAATTGTGAAAAAGAAGGGCTGGTGTAAAAGCACAGTGAGGGGGGCGTTTGCCTTGCACGCGGCCAACCCGGGTTCGATTCCCAGCATCCCATGTGGTCCCCCGAGTACCACCAGGAGTGATTCCTGAGCGCAGAGCCAGGAGTAACCCCTTTGCATTGCCGGGTGTGATCCCCCCCCAAAAGAATTATGAGAAAGAGATCATTTCTCCCCCATGTTCACTGAAAGTGAATACCTATGCAGTCACCCCAAAATCTAAAAGACCACCAGCTTTCCACACTGGGAGGGTGGGGGAAGGGTGAGCGTCAGAGAAGCCATGGAAGGAAGAAGGAAGGGATCATCCCCCTGAACCTTTCTTGTGCCTACAGTCAGAGGGGTGCAATCTTGAGTGGGGGATATATAAAAGTGAGTGTTATCTGCTTCCTAATTATGTCTGTAATTGTAACAATATATTCATAAAAAGTTCAGAACTTCTTTTGTTTTATCTTTTATTTATTTACTTTATTTTCGGTCGGCCCAGGATCTATTCCTTCGCCCCTCTCGGAGAGCTCGGCAAGCTACCCAGAGTATCTCACCCATAGAGCAAAGCCTGGCAAGCTCCCTGTGACCTCTTCAATATGCCAAAAACAGTAACATCAAGTCTCAAAATAGAGACGTTACTGGGCCCACTCGAGTAAATCGATGAACAATGGGAGGACACTGCAATGCAGTGCTCCTTTATTTTAGTATTTGGGCCTCACCTAGCTGGCCTTAGGGGATAATGCTTGCTTCATGCTCAGAGAAAACCCTGAAAGGGTTACAAAATCGAGGAAAATTGGTTGAACATACATAATCGCTAAGAATATACAAACAGTGTCCAGGAACAAGCAGAACATTTCAGCACTAGAGAAAAGCAACTAGTGAGCCCGCACATGAATATTTTGCAATGTATTAGAAAATAACTTTATGACGAAAGAAAATATGAAACTAAAAATGTCTGTACTTAAAATTTTCTTATTAAAAATAGACATAAAGAGAGAAACAGCCCCTAGACAGCCGGTTTTCAACCCCTGATCTGCGTGGGACAGGCACAGAGGCCCAGCTCTGGGCAACAAAGCTGAATGGCTCCAATTCCAACAGGTTCAGCCCGCCCCCAAGGGCCTGGGTCCCTCTCTGGGCACGCGCAGCTAGAAACAGCCCCGAGACAGCCGGTTTTCAACCCCTGATCTGCGTGGGACGGGCACAGAGGCCCAGCTCTGGGCAACAAAGCTGAACGGCTGCAATTCCAACAGGTACAGCCCGCCCCCAAGGGCCTGGGTCCCTCTCTGGGCACGCGCAGCTAGAAACAGCCCCTCGACAGCCGGTTTTCAACCCCTGATCTGCGTGGGACTGGCACAGAGGCCCAGCTCTGGGCAACAAAGCTGAACGGCTCCAATTCCAAACAGGAGACGTTCCCAACTCCTCGCCCAGTGCCAGGGACTCTTTCCGGAGCCGCGGCCGCTAACGCGGACGCGAAATATTTTCCCACTACATGTACCATAGGAACCATAAGCTAACTTCTTAGATGGAAACTTCTCTATTTTAGCTCAGCCACTAGAAACACAGTAGCCAATAACTCATAAGCTTATCTTAACTCACACAGCATATCAAGCAGAATAGTAACAGTGAACGTGAAGGACTAAACCACACCTCTCACAATGGTAAAGCAACGCAAAAGCCCACCAAACTTTCATATAGAAGAGTCTAGCCCAGATGACACCAACAGTACTGTAGTGTTAGACAACCTCTCTGACAAGGAATTCAGAAGGGAGCTACTTACGATGCTTAGGGAATTAAAAGAAACAATGGAAACCAATGCCAATAGAAGACAAGAGGATCTGAAGGCAGAAATGAGGAAAATGCAATCAGAAATGTCAGACTTGAAAAATCTCGTAGGCGAATTGAAAAGCTCAGTGGAAGGCCTCAGCAGCAGAGTAAGAGCGGCTGAGAACAGAATCAGTGAGCTCGAAGATGAAGTTCAGAGACTCTCCAGAAAAGAGCAGAAAATGGAAAAGAGCCTCACAATTCGGGAACAGATGGCAAGAGAAGATCGTGATGAAGCCAAGAGGGGTAACATAAGAGTTATTGGAGTCCCAGAGGGACAGGAAGAAAACCTCGATGAAGAAGAAACTGTCAAAGAAATCATTGTTACAACATTTCCAGAGCTGAAGAAAACTTGTGACCACATTCAGGAGGCCCGAAGGGTACCAGCTAGAAGAAATCCGAATAAAAATACCCCAAGACACATTCTGATCAAAATGACCAAAACCTTAGACAGAGACAAAATTCTGAAAGCAGCAAGATCGAAGAAAGAAATCTCTTACAAAGGAGCATCCTTAAAATTCACAGCTGATTTTTCTGATGAAACCCTCATGGCCCGAAAACAGTGGTGGGACATAGTAAAAAAACTCAATGAAATAAATGCCTCCCCAAAAATACTTTTCCCAGCAAGACTCTCATTCATAATAGAAGGAACAACACACAGTTTCACAGACAAACAACAGCTCAGGAACTTCATAGACTCAAAACCATGGTTACAAGAACAACTAAATGGGCTACTTTAAGGAGAGAAAGGGCCCTCAAATACACCAAATTTCAACAGAACAATGGGACAAAATCCCATAACAATAATCTCTCTCAATGTCAATGGGCTAAACGCACCAATTAAAAGACATAGAGTGGCAGGATGGATTAGAAAATTGAACCCAACATTCTGCTGCCTGCAAGAAACGCATCTCAATAGTCAAAGCAAACACAGACTCAGAGTCAAAGGCTGGAAAACAATCCTACAGGCAAACAGCTCCCATAAAAAAGCTGGGGTAGCCATCCTTATATCAGACCACATCGATTTCAGAGTGAGGAAGGTCATAAGAGACAGTGAAGGCCATTTCTTATTGATCAGAGGATCTGTACAACAGGAAGAACTTACAATAATAAATGTATATGCACCTAATGAGAGACCAGCAAAGTACTTAAAACAACTACTCATAGATTTGGAAAAAGACATCAATAGCAACACAATACTAGTGGGAGACTTCAACACTGCTTTGTCACCTCTTGATAGATCAACCAGACTCAAGCTTAGCAAGGACATACTTCATTTGAGGGAAACAATGGAAGAAAGGGACTTAGTAGATATATACAGGACACTTCATCCACAAAAAGCTGAATACACATTCTTCTCAAGCGTACATGGAACATTCTCCAAGATAGACCACATGCTGAGCCACAAAACATGCTTCCATAAAATTAAGAAGGTAGAGATTGTATCAACAATCTTCTCAGACCATAATGCGCTGAAATTAGAAGTAAATCACACACAAAAACAGAAAACTAAATCAAACACCTGGAAATTAAACAGTGCACTATTGAACAATGAGTGGATTAGACAGGAAATCAAAGAGGAAATCAAAAGTTTCCTAGAAACGAATGAAAATGAGAACACGAGTTACCAAAACTTATGGGACACAGCAAAGGCTGTGTTAAGAGGAAAGTTTATAGCTCTACAAGCATTCCTCAGGAAGGAGGAGCGAGCACACATAAGTAACCTAACCTCACAGCTTAAGAGCTTGGAGAAGGACCAAAAAAAGGAGCACAACCCGAACAGGAGAAAGGAAATAATAAAACTCAGAGCAGAGATTAATGAGATGGAAACCCAAAAAACAATCCGAAAGATCAATGAAACCAAAAGCTGGTTCTTCGAGAAAATTAACAAGATCTATAAGCCTCTAGCAAAACTCACAAAGAAAGGGAGAGAGAAAACCCTAATAAACCGAATCAGAAATGAAAAGGGGGTCATTACAACAGAAACCACAGAAATTCAGAGGATCCTCAGGGAGTACTTTGAGAAGCTTTATGCCACGGAACATCAAAACCTCGAGGAAATGGATAAATTCCTAGACTCCTACAGATTCCCAAGGCTGAACCAAGAAGACCTGGAATACCTGAACAGACCTATCACCATCAAGGAAATTGAAATGGTAATAAAAAGTCTCCCCAAGCACAAAAGTCCTGGCCCGGATGGATTCACTAGTGAATTCTTCCAAATCTTTAAAGAGGACTTACTCCCGATGCTCTTTAAGCTTTTCCACGAAATTGAAATATCAAAAACACTTCCAAACAGTTTCTACGAAGCAAATATCACACTGATACCAAAAGCAGACAGAGATACCACAAAGAAAGAGAATTACAGGCCGATATCCCTGATGAACACAGATGCAAAGATCCTCAACAAACTATTAGCGAATAGAATCCAACTACTCATCAAAAATATCATACACCATGACCAAGTAGGATTCATCCTAGGGATGCAAGGATGGATTAACATTTGGAAATCAATCAACATAATCCACCATATCAACAAAAGAAAAGATAAAAAGCATATGATCATATCAATAGATGCAGAGAAAGCATTTGATAAGATCCAGCACCCCTTTATGATGAAAACCCTAGCCAAAATGGGTATAGAGGGGACCTTCCTCAACATAATTAAAGCCATCTACCACAAGCCTACAGCAAGCATCATCCTCAATGGGGAAAAACTGAGAGCCTTCCCTCTAAGATCAGGGACGAGACAGGGATGCCCACTCTCTCCACTGCTGTTCAATATAGTACTGGAAGTACTTGCAATAGCGATTAGGCAGGAAAAAGATATTAAGGGCATTCAGGTAGGAAAGGAAAATATATTCTTGATTACTTATTGTTTGTTTTGCTTTCAGGGGAGTTCACACCAGTGATGCTCTGGGCTTACTCCTGTCTCTGCCCTCAGGAATCACCCCTACCCAGGTTCAGACGACCATTTGGGGTGTCAGGAATCTAACCCAGATCAGTCTCAGGTAACGCAAGTACCCACTCGGCTCTTTGATTTTTGTTTTGTTGGTTGGTTTTGTTGGTTTGGAGCCCCACCCAGTGGTGCTTAGGGCTTACTTCTGGTTCTGCACTCAGGGATTGCTCCTGGCAATGCTGGAGGACCATGTGGGGTACCAGAGATTAAACCCAGGTCAACCCAGGTACAAGGAAGGGCCCTACCCACTATAGCACTGTAGCACTGTCCTCCCATTGTTCAGCGATTTGCTCTACAGGCACCGATAACATCTCCATGTTGTTACTGTGTTTGGCATATCGAATATGTCAAGGGTAGCTTGCCAGGTTCAGCCGTGCGGGCAAGATACTCTCGGTAGCTTGCCAGCCTCTCCGAGAGGGGCAGAGGAATCAAACTCGGGTCGGCCACGTGCAAGGCAAACACCTTACCGCTGTGCTATTGCTCCAGCCCACTGTACTATCTGATTTTTGTTAGTTTGTTCTGGGGTCATTCCCAATGGTACTTCGGACTCTGCACTCAGGATTTCTCCTTGGGGTGGGGGGTGGAGGGGGGGGGCATATGTTAGTGAGCCATATGGAGTGCCAGGATCAAACCTAACTCAGCTCATGAAAGACAAGCACCCTATCTGCTACACTATCTGTCCAGCCCTATTATCTGATTTTTTAAAAGAACAAAAAATATCTCTCAGCAAACAAGCAACTTCCTCAACCTTATGTAGAGTGGCTATAGAACTACTAACATTATACTGACAGATGAAAAACTGCATCTTTCCCTGACAAGATCAAGAACTTGGTTAGGATGCTTCTCTCTGCTTTCACTCCACATTGTACCAATGACTTGAGTCTAGGTGACAGGAAAAGAAATAAAGGTGTGCAGACTGGAAGAAAGTGCTAACTTGTTTTTATTTAGAGATGGTCTGATTAGCTAAATAAAAATACAATGCTTGGGCGGGGCCGAGGAAATGACTCCAGGCCAGATGCCAGTCTGGCTGCTGCTAGATCTCTGCTGCTTCAAGACCCCCTAAGCATCTCTGATCTTGGCCCTGGTGGCCCCCACCCAGCAGCTGAGGCTGAGAAGTGCTGAATCTCCCTACCAGTGAGACTGAGTAGTGGTTCCTTCCAAAAAGAACAGGCAAAAGGGGGAGGGATTTCAAAGAGAATCCTGCTCAGGACCTCAGCCCAGTAATGTCTAAGGAGACCTAAAGGACTAAACTAACATAAATATCCTGAATTGAATCCTAGGTCAGAAAGAGGGTACTGGGGAAAAAAACAAGATTGAGATGTAGGAGAAGTATATGGGATTTTAGTTGCCAGTCTCTCTTGGCTCATTTAATGAGTCAATATGACAAAACACTTAAATTTTGTATTGCAAAACATTGCAAATATTTTCTAAATTATTATGTGGATACTGCTAAGTATTTGCATACATAAGGTGTTGGTGTTAAGAGAGACTGGGTGTGATGTACGTGGCAAACCTACCACATACCTAGTTTCACAACTTTTCTGTACCTCTAAAAAAGTTTATATTATAAAGTGATAAATATATATATATATATTTATATAGGAGCAAGGATGTAGCTCTATCAAAAAGTTCATGCTTTTTATGCAAGAGGAGTGGGCATGAATTCCAGCACCACAAAAAAGTAATAAAACGCCTGGGCTGAAGAGATAGTGCCAAGACTGAGATATTTTCACTGCATGTGATCAACCCAGGTTTCATCGCTAGCACCTAATAAGGTCCCCAGATCCCCACCGAAGTGATCCCTGAGCACAGAGCCAGGAGTAAAGTGATCCCCGAGCACTGCCAGGTGTGGCACAAAATACAAAAATAAAACATAAAGCTACTTTCTTGGAAAAATTTTATAAAGACAAGAAAATACCACGTTTACGGAACAGAAAATGTGGGTGGTCTCTTTGTTCATCCAAAGTTCCCAGGTAGGTTCTTTTTTTTTTCCTCCTGCAATATTTTTGTGGGTTGTTTTTTTTTTTTATTTTTATTAGTAATCACCATGAGATACAGTTGTAGACTTACAACTTTTTGTGCTTGGGTTTCAATTATACAATGATCAAATACCCATCCCTCCACCCGTGCCCATTTTCCAGCATCACGGGTCCCAGTATCCCTCCCACCCCCCATTCCCCCCCCCCCCCCGCCCAGGTAGGTTCTTAAATGAAGATGAATAATAAAGGTGCTTAGATTCAGGGTTAGAAATGAGGGAATGGGGTGTGGGGGGAAGGAAAACAGAAGAGAGACTCCTCAGGCAAGAAGAAATGTAGTACAGGATTTTCAAGTACGGCTGAGTTTGTGGTGTTTTCATAGGAAAACTGGATTTTTGCATTTCTTTTTTGTTTTCCTTTCCTTTATTGTATTGTTGTTGTTGAATCACCCTGAGATACACAGTTGCAAACGCTGATCAGGTTTCATTCAGACAATGTTCCATCTCCCATCCCTCCACCAGTGTACATGTCCCAAGTTTTCCTGTTTCTTATCAAACAAAATCCCAGCAGTTTCCTGTTTCACACAGAGGTCTTGCTAATTTAGGGCTCATTTGTGGTGTTAAGATAAATTAACATCTTTTATTCAGACTTAGGCTGGTGGGGACTGTCTCTTTAGTTCAGACAGTTTAGTTTATATATTTCACCATATGCCCAGGTATTGTTTCTTTTCTTGTCTTTCCAAGGTCTGGGTCAGAATTTATAGTCTTGGAAAATAATAAACTTCTCACTCTCAAAAGGAGTCCAGGAATTTGTGGGGATATTTAAAATGTAGAGTGAGGACAGCTAAAATGAAGACCTGGCAAGGGGAATCTGAGGTTTCCTCTTTCATTATTAAGATGTTGTTATTAAGACATCATTAAAATGACTATCAAAAACTATCTCAATTCTAATAAGATTTGATCTACAAAAATTGTGAGACTGATTCTAAAATTCACTCTAACAGTCAGGGGACCTAGGGTAATCAAAACAACTTTGAAAAATAAGTGCAGAGATTGAGGAATCACCCTAAGTGATTTCAAAAGTTATTATCAAGACAATAGAATACTGTGTATTACTATACAAACATTTGGCTACATCTTGTAGCCAAATAAGTTGCAAGAGACTATGAAGTGCACAAATCCTATCGTCCTGTTATATCTGGTTGTAGCAGACCACTGATGCTGTAACTTTTATAGGACAATAAGCTCCATGTCAGGAAGATTGTCTTACTTAATGGAGTGGAGGAATCTGAGACGGAGTCATCAACACTTTTATTGGCTCTTGTTAAATCTACAATACCCAGTTTGCATTCATACTAACCCTCATAACCAGTCTTTCATTGGTCTCCTTACAGAAAGAAATGTGCTCACACCCCTATACTGCTTTCTGGGTGCCGTTGAAGGAATGGGGTGTTCACTGACTAGGATTCTGTGTTCTCTTTTGATACTCCGTTTCAAGGGTTAGGAACTTGCATTTACAGCCCATACACTACTGCTGTCTAGTGGGAACACTATGCAAGTAGCCAGAGCTCTGTTTTTATAGGCTTCATTCCAAATCCCTCCACAAACAGTTGGTCAACAACATAAATCAGATCTGGTAAGTATTGTAAACCATGGTGCCCACAATAATTTTTTTTTTTAATCAGGTTTGACATGTGGGAGGGAAAGGGCCTGTGGAGAGAAGGCAGAGTCTATATTAAAGTGGAATCAAGAACTTAGATGCAATCAGGAAAAGAGCAACTCTGTAAAATAAGAAGAGTTCTGAGGAAGGGGAAACAAAGAGTTTGGGGAGTTTGGAGATGAGGAACTGTAAATAGTGGAGAGCAAGAGTAATAATTACAAAGCTGTCATTCTTCGTGAAAAAGACGGCATTCGAAAGTGGGCCTATTTCAGATTCACAAATAAATCACAAAGAGTTGACAAAACCTTAATGACTTTAAAGTGAGACACAACACTCCTCACTAACATTCTCCTAAAGAAATATTTTTTAATCATTCTCTTAGCAAATCATTGATAGAAAGAAATATCAAATGAATGATTGAGGGCCTGCTATAGGGGCAGGCTTAAGGGGTGGTTGGAAAGATTGGAAACAATGGTGGAGGGAATATATAATGGTGGTGGGTTGGTGTTGGAATATTGAATGCCTCTGCCAGACCATCATGAACAAATCCGTAAACCACAGCACGAAGGCAAAATGAATTAATTAAATGGCAAAAATAATATTTTGAATTAAGAAAAAAAGAAATAAGAAGACCTTCTTGGACAATGACCAGAAGGGACAGAGAAACAGGAAGTTGTTCTAAGACAGTTAAATAAAAGTTCATGGCTGGAGCGATAGTACCACGGGCAAGGCATTTGCCTTTCACCAGGCCGACCTGGGTTTGATCCTGGGCATCCCATATGGTCCCCACCTCAGGAGTAATCCCTGAGAGTAAAGCCGAGACTAAACCCTAAGCACTGCCAACAAAACAAAACCTTAAATTAGAAGATCACCTGAGGATTATTCATAAGCAATACAAAATAAATTATTTAGTCCTGGTTTGGGGGCAGGGTTTGGGGGTCTGTGTGGAAACATTCAAAATATGGTGGTGGGTAGGTGTAATGGTGGTGGGATTGGTGTTGGAATATTACATGTATCAAATTATTGTGAACAACTTTACAAAAGTAAAATTAAATTTAAAAAATAGATGCATAAAATAAAACATTGTTAAGAAAAAGAAAGATCAGCTGAGAACTCTCAGTAATAAACTGGGGGATCTGAAATGAAAATTCAAAGTGCCTATGGTTCATTTTTGGTTTTATTTTCAATTTTCAAAGCTCACTAGTAAGGAATTCTTTCCTAAATTAACTTAGGATCAGTCCTTTTCTCATCCTAAAAAAAGTTGGATAATTTAAAAGCCAACTTTCCAATTGCCTACATCTTCCAGGTTGTTTATAGTTCAGTCACAAAACTAATCAGATTCCTTTGCCTTTCATTCTGTTTGGACATTCCTTCCAATTCCTCGAGTTTTGTCGGGGGGGTTTGTTGTTGGTAGTGATGGTGGTGTTTTGTTGAGGGGGCCACATCTGGCATTGCTCAGAGTTTGCTCCTGACTCTGCACTCAGGGATCAGTGGCTTTACTCAGGGAACCTTATGGTGTGCCAAGAATCAAACCCAAATCCTCTGGGTGCAAGGTAAAAGCTCTCGCTCCAGCCCAGTCCTGCAAGTTTTATAGAGATCATGCTCTCCACAAATTTAAGGCAGAGGAAGATTTGTGGAGATGTGGGCACAATATATGCCACTTTCCTTTGGAACAAGCAATACCTGAGAACATAACCAAGAGCCATGGGGTGCAGCTGGAATTGAGAGTCTGAAGTGGCTGACTCAAGTGCTTAAGAATCTTTACCTTTTGGGGATACTGGGAACATTAGTGGTGGAGGATGGGCACAGGTGGAAGGATGGGTACTCGATCATTGTATGACTGAAACGTAAGCAGAAAGTATGTAAGTCTGTAACTGCATCTCATGGTGATTCATGAAAAAATAAAACTTAATCAATTAATTAATTAATTTTTTTTAAAAAGGGAGCTCCTATATAAAATGGATGGTGAGGGGGGCAGGGAGGGGCATGGGGGGGGCGAACTCAACCTTTCTTGCTGACTAGGATCACTCCATAGCATAATTCCAAGTTACCAAAAGATCCTCTTCATACTGAGGATGAAAATGGTATGAAATGAAGAAAGTGAAGGAGACAGCATGTTTGGAAAACAATAGACACCATTCTCAGCAGGGATGTCATAAAGAATTTCATGGAGCACTCATGAAATTCTTTCACTTGGTCACTTGACATTCCGCTATTCAAACTTTAAGACCTGAAAAATATACTGTTCTTGAAATGAGCACAGGAGAGAGAGAGAGAGAGAGAGAGAGAGAGAGAGAGAGAGAGAGAGAGAGAGAGAGAGATAGAAAGGGGATCCACCTGCCACAGAGGCCGTGGCAGCGGAAAGGGTGGGAGGGGGATTGGGGGTTGGGGGGAGACCTGGGGGGTTGGTGGGAAGGATACTGGGAACATTGGTGGTGGAGAATGGGCACTTGGTGGAGGGATGGGTACTCGATCTTTGTATGACTGAAACATAAGCACAAAAGTTTGTAAGTCTAACTGTATCTCATGGTGATTCATTAAAAAATAAAACTTAATCAATTAATTAATTAATTTTTTTTAAAAAGGGAGCTCCTATATAAAATGGATGGTGAGGGGGGCTGGGAGGGGCAAGGGGGGGGGGCGAACTCAACCTTTCTTGCTGACTAGGATCACTCCATAGCATAATTCCAAGTTACCAAAAGATCCTCTTCATACTGAGGATGAAAATGGTATGAAATGAAGAAAGTGAAGGAGACAGCATGTTTGGAAAACAATAGACACCATTCTCAGCAGGGATGTCATAAAGAATTTCATGGAGCACTCATGAAATTCTTTCACTTGGTCACTTGTCATCCCGCTATTCAAACTTTAAGACCTGAAAAATATACTGTTCTTGAAATGAGCACAGGAGACCCAGGAAGAAGAAGCCATTCATTATTATTATTATTATTATTATTATTATTAGTGAATCACCATGAGATACTGTTACATACTTATAAACGTTCATTTTTGCATTTCAGTCATACAATGATTGGTTACCCATCCCTCCACCAGTGCCCATTCTCCACCACCAATGATCCCAGTACCCCTCCCACCTTCCCACCCCCTCCCCCTCTCCACCCTGCCTCTGTGACAGGGCTTTCCCTTTTGTTCTCTCTCTCCTTTTGGGTATTGTGATTTGCAACCGAGGTATTGAGTGGCCATCATTTCTGTTTAGTGTGCTCATATGCTAGCTTACCTCAGCTTTGGATCATACCTGACAGAAGTGCTGGATTTGTTGTCATTACTAATTGCATGATGGAACTGAAATGTTTTCCCACATATTCTGCTTTCTAAAGTAAGCAGCTGCTTTGGGTTGATTGAAGAAAATCAGTCCAAACAGTAAAGTAAATCAGGGTAAATGGCTATAAAAAAATGACAGAAAGGAAACTTAAGAAGTCACTCTCATCTCTTTTCTCTATGGCATCAAAGTCAATTTCTTCCTTATCAATCTCTTCCAAATGCAGTCAGCAAAACATATAGTTCTAATTCTTTTTTGGGGGGGTATTTTTAACTCCTCAGTGAATGTTTTTCTTTTCTAAATTCTAAGCCTAGTTCTTGCCAATTGCTTTCCTTTTCAATTTTTTTTAATTGAGGTGGGATGCCACACCCAGCTCTGTTCAGGGGTTACTCCTAGCTCTGGGCTCAGGGATCACTCCTAACAGGGCTCAGCGAACTATATAGGGTGCTAGAGATTGAACCTGAGTTGACCGTGTGCAAGTAGGGTGCCTTACCTGCTGTCTATCTCTCTGGTCCCACCAATTCCTTTCTAATGTATTCAAAAGCACATAGATGTCTAGTCCCACAACAAGATGACATTTCAATTAAATCCAATTTAAAAATTATGCAAAATAGAAGACATCGGTGAACCCAAAGAGCTCGATTTAAGAATGTATAAAATACTTGAATAGTCACGTCACGAAGAATATAGAAATACATGAATAATAAATACATCAAAGTGTTCAAGGTTAGTGCGAGCCGAGAGCGAGCGTTCCTGGGCGCTGTCGTTGCGCGCGCCGCCTCCTGTGTTCCGAGCGACCTAGCGGACGCCGAGCGGGCGAAGATGTCCCAGTACATCCGGGTCACGGAGGAGGACGAGAACGACGAGCCCGTCGAGATCCCGTCCGAGGACGATGGCATCGTGCTGCTGTCCACGGTCACGGCGCAGTTCCCGGGCGCCTGCGGCCTGCGCTACCGGAACCCCGTGTCGCAGTGCATGCCTGCCGTACGCACGCCTGGTGGAGGGCATCCTGCGCGCACCTGACGTGGGCAACCGAGTCTACGTGGTCAACTACCCCAAAGATAACAAAAGGAACATGGAGGAGGCTGATGCTTCGTCGGCGGTGAAGGTGAAAAGGGCAGTGCAGAAGACGTCTGACCCCATCGTGCTCGGCCTGCCCTGGAAGACCACCGAGCAGGACCTCAAGGAGTATTTCAGCACCTTCGGGGAGGTCCTCATGGTCCAGGTAAAAAAAAAGATATCAAGACTGGTCACCAAAAGAGGGTTTGACTTTGTGCGGTTCACGGAGTATGAGACCCAAGTGAAGGTGATGTCTCAGCGACACATGATTGATGGACAGTGGTGTGACTGCAAACTCCCAAATTCTAAGCAAAGCCCGGATGAGCCTCTGAGGAGCAGGAAGGTGTCTGTGCGCCGCTGCACCCAGGACCTCACTGCCGACGAGCTGCAGTTCTTCTGGCAGTATGGGGAGGTGGTCGATGTGTTCATCCCCAAGCCCTTGGGGGGGGGGGGGGGGCGTTTGCTGTCGTCACGTTTGCAGATTATCAGGTGGCCCAGTCCCTGTGTGGCGAGGACCTGATCATCAAAGGCATCCTCTGCGTGCATATCTGCAACGCGGAGCCCAAGCACAATAGCAATAGGCAGTTAGAGAGAAGTGGAAGATTTGGTGATAATCCGGGTGGCTTTGGGAGCCAGGGCGGGTTCGGGAACAGCCGGGGCGGTGGGGCGGGGCTGGGCCACAACCAGGGCAGCAACATGGGGGGCGGGATGAACTTCGGCGCCTTCAGCGTCCACCCGGCCATGAGGGCCACGACCCAGGCCACCCTGCAGAGCAGCTGGGGCATGATGGGGATGCTGGCCAGTCAGCAGAACCAGTCGGGCCCATCAGGGAACAACCAGAGTCAGGCCAACATGCAGAGAGAGCCCAACCAGGCCTTCGGCTCTGGGAACAACCAGTACAGCGGCTCCAACTCGGGCGCCGCCATCGGGTGGGGGTCGGCCTCCAGCGCGGGCTCGGGCAGCGGCTTCAATGCATGGACTTCAGCTCCAGCATGGACTCGAAGTTGTCGGGCTGGGGCATGTAGGCTGGGCTGGTCAGTTAGACGCTAAAGACTGGTGGGAAGTCAAATTTTTCTAAACTCACGGTAAGTATATTGTAAGATACATATGCACTAAGAATTTTCAAAATTGGTTTGTTTGGTGTGGAGTATATTTAGCAGTAATTTTGACATTTTTCCTTTAGAAAAAGAGGAAAAGCTAAAGGAATTTTCTAAGTTTTCTTACATAACGGGTTGAACTCTTGAGTGTTTGAAAGTGAACTGCTGTTTGCCTGACGGGTAAACCAACACCACAATTGCTATCAAGAAGCTTCTCCTGTAATATTTTATCCCTGGACTTGTCACCTGAGTTATTTGCATGTTCAAAGTGGAACCCATTGGTTAGAGCTGCATTCTTTCCTCCTCGTTTTAATTTGAACCCCACCATACGGATTTTCTCCTTAGGAAGGTCCCTGGAGATCGTGGTGTTGCAATGTTTGGTTCTTTTCTTTCTGTGTGTTTTCTTAACACTTGTCTCCGCTCATATGCGAGAGTACGATATGAAGCCTTCATTTAATCTCTGCAGTTCATCTCATTTCAAACGTCTGTGGAAGAAGCACTCACTGACAGGAGTGCTGTACTCACTGGACCATGGGGCTCCGTCCGCTGCTTTGCCCACGCACTCAAGAGCTCGTCCCCACGCCGCCCAGGCTGCGTCTCTGACGGTGGGTGTCCCATTTTTATCCGCTACTCTTTCTTTCCTAGAGGCGGATCAACGCTGTGACGGCAAGGCTGTGCTGTGGACCAGAAGGCTGTCTGAACTTCTGAAACCTTGTGTGGGATTGATGGTGGTGCCAGGGCATGAGAGGCTGGTATGAGCGAGGACAGGAGAGCGCGTGCAGAGACTTGGTGGTGCATAATGGAGATTCTTTAACTGGGCGAGATGTGTCTCTCAACCTGTGGCTTTGGTGCGAGAGTGTGCGGAGAGCCATGTTAGCAGATAACATACGTACGAATGTTTCTTGCATTCAAAGGACATCCACGTCTGTTGGAAGACTTGAAGTGAGTCTTACTATTAGCGAACCAACGTTAGCTGAATGTGTTAGTGACACGATACTGTATCTGCCTGCCCCCTTGTCAACTGCTGTGAATGCTGTATGGTGTCTGTCCTCGTGTCCTCTCCTGCTCCTGATCTGTCGGTGTGGTCATGTGGCCTGGCGCTGGTGGGCTGAGCTTGTGTGCTGTACAGGAATCTCGGAGCTGAGTCGCCAGTGAGGGTGGGGGGGCGGGGGGGGGGGCCTGGGGCCTGCCCACCCCTAGGATGTGGTTGGTGGTCTTGTACCCTGTGCTCGGATGCTTTTATAAGAGTTGTCAATGTTGGACATTCTGAAATAAAACTGATTTAAATAAAAAAAAAGAAAAAATGTTCAAGGTTAAAATCTAAAAGTCCAATAATTTTATAGTTGGTGAGAATGCAAGCCACTGGAATCCTCATAAATAGGCAGCAAATGTGATGGTGGCAAATTCCTTAGAAAATTAAATGTAAATACATAATTAGCAACTCCATTTGTATTTCTCCCTAGAAGATAAGACAGCATATGTATACACAAAATGTATAAAAATACACATCAGCTTTAGAGAAACTGGAACTCATCCAAACATTTATCCACTGGTTAGTGTACAAATTGTGATAAATCCCTGTAATAGAATGCTTCTCCCTGATACAAAAGAATTATTCATGGAATTCTATAAATACTTTTATGTTCTTTTCTTTCATTTTGGTGTTGGGGCTCATAGCTTACTTCTAGCTCTGTGCTCAGGGACCACTGCTGGTGGTGCATTGGGGACCACATGGAGTCCTGGAAATTGAACCCTGGGGCAGCTGCACTATATAGCTCCAACCCCTGGGATTCTATAAACCTTATACTGGACACAAGGCAGCATACTTTGAAATTAGAAATACATAAAAATGCAAAACAGATTATGGTATAATAACCCAGGCTACTTGCTCCAGTCTAGGATTATTTGGGCAAAGAATGACTAGAAAAGCATACAAAAGAACTTTCTGAATAATAGAAATGTTCTAAATTTTAATTGAGACATTGATTACATCTAGGAGTCTCAGTGAATTTTTCACATTATATGTAAGCCACTTTCTTGTTTTCTATTCCTCAGCCAAAGAAGGCAGAAAGAAAGAAAGAAAGAAAGAAAGAAAGAAAGAAAGAAAGAAAGAAAGAAGAAAAAGTGTACGTAATAAGCCCACTAATATTCTCAAGTTATCTCAAAGATTTGTAATAGTAGTTGGATCAAAGACTAACCGAAATAAAGATAAGACTGTAATTTGAGATACCAAAGAGTAATGAATAAGACTTTGCATATGATTTATTTAGAATGGGTGAAGGACAATTAGAAGGTGAAGGTAACCACCAGATTCTTGGTTTGAGACAATTAGGTGGTTTGTGGTTTCAAATCCATAAAAATACAGAAGTTGAAACTTTAATTGATATGTGAGGGGATGAAAACGATTACATGTTTCACATATGGTTGAGGTGACCCTAAATTATGCAAGTTAGATCTGGGTAAAAGTTAGATATACTGTTTCACCTTGGATGGAAGAGGAATAATTTCCCATAATATCTTGATAGTTATCATCACACAGATATCATAACACAGATAGAAAGGAGAGGAGGTTGTCTAGAAAGAGAATGTAGTGAAAGTGCAATTAAAGAACTGATATGACAGAACCTTTAAAAGAGTCTATAGACCAAGTAGAGAAGATATGGTTGACAAAGAACACTGACAAATAATGCCTAGAGATATCTGAGTAAGGCTTCCTGAGGAAGGGGAAGCAGCTGACACAGACAAAAGAACTATGCCTTTGATGAAACATTGGGTTGGAGAGGATAGGGTGGGTGGGTTTAGCTCCAGACAGTTTCTTTAGGTTGAAAGATGTCAAAGTTTTACAGCTTTGAGCTGGGAGGCCAGACCACCTCCTGAAAAAGACACAGGGGAAAAACGAATGGATTTCACAATCACTAAAGTAGAACAGCAGAATTTAACTTTTAAAACTTGGATTAAAAGCTTGAGACTGTATAGGGTAGGCGCCTGCCTGGCACACTGCTGATCCTGGTTTGCTCACAGCACCACATATCATCACCCAAGCACAGTGATCTCTGAGCACGGAGCCTGGAGTGGCCTGAGCATACCCAGGTGATGCCCCAAAATAAAAACAAATAACAACCAAACAACGTTGATAAGGTCTCTAGCAAGTGTTCAATGACAGTTGGAATCAGTGCCTTGATTTTTTTCATAATAACAACCTGTCTAGTTATGCATTTTCTTTTCTTCTTTCTTTAATTGAATCACCAAGAGATAAAGAGTTGAAAAGCCATTTATGGTCAGATTTCAGTCAAACAGTGTTCCAACACCAATCCCACCACCAGTGTACATTTCCCACCACCTGTGTCCCTAGTTTCCCTCCCGTCACTCTTCCCCCACAAGCCTCTCTCTACAGCTGGCAATTTCCTTCTTTCTCGCTTTGCCTGTATTTCCCCATCTCTGTCTGTCTCTGTCTGTCCCCCCCCCCATCTATCCCCCTCCCCACTTTTGGGTATTATGGTTTGAAACACAGATACTGAGAGGTTATCCTATTTGTTCTTTTACCTATTTTCAGCAAGCAGTTCTTAGAGTGATCATTTCCAACTATCTTTGTCAGTGCAATTTTCAATTGCATAATTTTATGCTTATGCCCAAGCTAGAAAGGAGAATGGTTGGGTTCATATAACATCATAACATCATGGATATACAAATAGTTTCAATTAAAGAGTCAAAATTTTAGAGAATGAATAAAATTAGGTACCAAGGAGAGAGGAGAAGGACAGGAGGAAGCTGATGGACAGAAGAGGACAGGTACAAATTTGGACAGGAAGATCAGGTGCTGTCACAGCACAGGGTTGTTGGAAGTCTTTGAACCAGCAAACCAAAAAGACCAAAAGATTTGTCAGAGAGGGAATGTCTGCGTTGATTATTTCAGCAGATCCAGCATTTGGAGAAAGGAAATGACACAGGTATCAGATTGCTAAGGTAGAGTAGAGATCACAAAACCAAAAGTCTAGGATATTAGGTGAGTCAACTACAAGGATAATGAAGTTTTATTGATGATAGCAGATGCTGGAGAGCAAAACCATGCCACAGTTTTGATAGTCCAGTCCAGTGAGTAAGGCTGTTTCCAAACCACCACATAACAGCGGTGAGCAGGAGATGAGAGTAGCATAGCCAGCTGGCAAAGAATGGGAAAAGAATTGATGTTTGGACAGCAAATCAACCCCAATCACCATCTTAAAAATGCAGAGAGATGCAGAGAAACCTCCACTTAAGAAGACTAAGAATGAAATTTTGTTCTTGTTTCAGGGGGAGCAGATCTCAGCCTCATCAGGAAAGGTGGGTGAAGGGGAGGAAGTCGTAGAGTTGGCGCTGGACTGAGATGAAAGAAAGAGAGATGGTGAAGAGTAAGGGCCCGGTGAGGAGTGCTGCTTGGCTGTGGAAAGTCAGAGGGTGAAGGGTAAGGGCATGGTGAGGAGTGGTGCTTGGCTGTGGGAAGTCAGCTCCTATTCTCTGCCACTAATCACTGGCCTCAATCAGTGTGGAGCGAACGGTAGTAGGGGCCACAGCAGAGTATATAAAACTAGAATGTGAGGGAGATACAGAACCACTGCCCAACTACAGCTAATCGTCTCTTCATACACTGCCATTAATCAGTCAACAAAAGGGAGTTCTTAGTCTCAAATGAGGTTGATGAAAATAGTTGATTACCTAAACTTCTTTACAGGTCATAAAATAATAGAAAAATTGCAACTGAGTAGCCAATTCACCATATTATTGTTAAAGACTTTGATATAAAAATGAAAATAAGAAAATAAAGACTAATATAAAGGCTTGTCGACCAAGTGATCTTTTATTGTTTAAGGGCAAATCCTGAGCATGTCATTTTCTTTTCTTTTTTTTTTTTTTGTTCCTTTTTGGTTCTTACCCAGCGATGCTCAGGGGTTACTCCTGGCTTTGCACTCAGGAGTTACTCCTGGTGGTGCTCCGGGGACCAAATGGGATGCCAGAAATCGAACCCAGGTTAGCCGCATCCAAGGTAAACGCCCTACCCCGCTGTACTATTGCTTCAACACCCTTAACATGTTATTTTCATTTCCTTTTAATTTCACTTCCATTGACTATTCCAGAAAACAAGGGATATACTCTGAAATGGTTTTTTATTGTCAAAGTTCCTGGCTTTTACATTGCTGTGTAGGCTGTAATTATTTGCCTTAGTGGCCTCCTGGTCCTAGAGAGAAATATGAGAAAGGGGCTTACTTGACTGGTATTAGTCAGTGGGGATGCACCATTCATGACAAACATTATCCATATCACTCATGTGTCTGACAGATATGTGATTGGCAGCTAGACTGAGCACATTTCAGCTGCAGGATTTATCCCAAATTTGATTCAATGATTTCTGAGATAAAAGCATCATAAATATCTTCAAGCAGTCACTAGAAATTGCCAAGGCAGTAAAGGAGAAATTATTGAATTATCGATTCTGATACTGAATTTCTGTTTGATATTTTTATTTATATAACTGTTGGTCTTCTAAAAAAATACACTTTGTTCCAGTGCCAGACATCTCATGAGAAATTCATTTTCTTTTCATTTTAAGATACTTGGATTATACAGAAAAGGCAATGAAATAGATTAGGAGGATTTAAAAAAGAAGAAGAAGAAGAAGAAGAAGAAGAAGAAGAACTAAGTACTAAGGCAGAAGGGAAAAAGCCCAGTGAAGACAGGAGTTTATTGAATAACATGAGTGTGTTGATCTGAAGTCATCCAGAATAGGATTAGCAGAACACTAGATGAAAGACAACCATGCGAGCAAGCCGGGTTCCGGGAAAACATCCAACCCCATCAAAAAATGGGGCAATGAAATGAACAGAAACTTTCTCAAAGAAGAAATCAGAATGGCAAAAAAGCACATGATAAAACGTTCTACATCATTAATCAAGGGAGATGCAGATCAAAACCACAATGAGATACCATCTCACACCTCAGAGACTGGCCCACATTCAAAGGAACAAAAGCAACCGATGCTGGCGTGGATCTGGCGAGAAAGGAACACTCCTTCACTTTTGGTGGGAATGCGGACTGGTTCAGCCCTTTTGGAAAACAATATGGACGATTCTCAAAAAATTAGAAATTGAGCTCCCATTTGAGCCAGCAATACCACTCCTGGGAATATATCCCAGAGAGGCAAAAATGTATAGTCGAAGTGATATCTGCACTTGTTTGTTCATTGCAGCACTCCTTTCTATAGCCAGAAACTGGAAGAAACCTGAGTGCCCAAGAACAGATGACTGTTTAAAGAAACTTTGGTACATCTACACAGTGGAGTACTATGTAGCTGTTAGAAAAGATGAAGTCATGAAATTTACATACAAGTGGTACAACATGGAAAGTATCATGTTAAGCAAAATGAGTCAAAAACAGAGGGATGGACATAGAAAGATTGCATTTGTCTGGGGAATATAAAGTAACAAAATCTGAGATTAATACCCAAGAATAGCTGAGATCAGCACCAGGAGGATTACTCCATAGCTTAGAGGCCAGCTGGGCATTCTAGGAAAAGGGCAGCTCAGATAGAGAAGGGAGCACCAAATAAAGGGTGTTTGGAGGATCTTCCCAGGAGGGGAGATGCTTGTTGAAAGTAGACTCTGGACTGAACATATTTGCCACTCAATGCCTCTTTTGCAGACCACAACACCCAAGAGGAGAGAGAGAACAAAAGGGAATGCCCTGCTACAGAGGCAGGGTGGGATGGGGATGGGGGTGGGAGGGATATTATCCATTGGGGTGGAAAATGGGCACTGGTGGAGGAAGGGGTATTTGATCATTGTATAATCGGAACCCAAGCACAAAAAATTTTAAATCTACAACTGTACCTCATTGTGTTTAACTAATGAAAATTTTAAAAAATGGAAAAAAAAAGAAATAAAATAAAAAGATGAAGCACCAAAAATGCTTTGCAGGGCATGGGATCAAAAAAGATTCAAGCATAATCCATATTTTTTTTCAATTTGTCTAAATTTTTATTTGACTAGCAATACTTAGATCTCCAATTTTTACTTCCAGGCTTTTCTCTGAAAATGATTTTTCCAATCAGTTGTCTTGCCATCCAGAAACACAGGTTTGTTTTGTTACTCCATTAATTTCCTAAATTAGACCCATTTTAGACCATAAAAAAACAATCTAAGTAATTAACCTTTCTTTACTTTTCATTTCTACTTTATTATTTTTCATATTAGGTTTCTACTTTAGAAATTGAAATTAACTCTTAAAGGTGTCTCAACCACCTCGCTTTCTAATGCAGGTTTCATCTTTTCAAACTCTTCAATATTTAACTGAGGTGATATGTTTATAACATTCTTTGTTACAGATGCAAGTATGTAATTTGACAAATATATATAGTACAGCATGCAAACCACCAAAGGAGGAATTATATCCATCTCCACACCACTTATTCCATCTCTTCTTCCCTTCTAGTCATCATCAATTAAATACATAAATATTTAGATACTGTTTGAAAAATTTTAATGATGAAGATCATGACATCTAAGCATTATGACAAAGGTCCACTTGATTTGAAACGGTACTAATTCTTTAGAAAATTATTCTTTATAACAATATATAATATGAAGTTGCAAGTGACTTTGGGTATGATCTAATTCAACAGTGTACCCATTTTTTGGGCATTATATAATGGGATGGGGAAGTTATAGTGAGTGAATATATAAAGGTTGAACAGGATGTCAATGGAAACAATGAATGAAATATCTCTGGATAATATAAGACATTAGGTAAAGGACGTATTTGTATTGGAAGCCATATAGAATATAACTGAGACATTTTCCCAGAACACAGACACAAAATATTAAATAGATATTCATTTCATGAATGTAAATAAATAAGGCGTGTGGTACTAAACAAATGTAGATCAATACTGAACTTTTTGATTAATCTAAATATTCTTCTGTTTTGCTTAATATCTTTTAAGTAGAATGGATTAGAGAAAAGATACAGACCCAGAATAATAATACTCAGAGGAATACTGCTTAAAACTGGATTAAATTTATATTTACTCAACAGAAAATTGCACATGTACTTATGCATGCAGTGTCTTCCATCATCCTTACTTCATATCCCCATTATCAATTTTGCCAGATGTGGCTCATAACAAGAACAAGCGAATATCTTGAAGACCCATGAATAGCTTATTTGAATGGAAATGTCATCTTGCTTGGTTCAATTAAATTTGTTCTTTGGTCAGTTCATAGAAATTCTTTCTCTTATTGATACTACCCATCTTTGCCTTGAAGGAGAAGTACAAATATCCACAGTGTAGATGTAACCGTCAAATAACTTTTCAGTGTTTCCAACTGTCTGAAAATACCTATGGTGGAAAGTAGTCTAAGTGAAGCCTCTCAGTGTGGGATATTTATGGCACTGTAACCATTACTGGCATTGGGACTTCATTCCCTTGTACCTTTTATCATTCTTTAGTGCAACGATGGTTCAGATTTTGTGTTCTCTCCTACAACCAGTACTTCCTTCTCCTCCACAAAAATGTTATCTACCAGTCCAAGTGAACACCGGCATGCTGCTGGGAAACCTGAGAATGTATGTTCTTACACACCATCCCAAAATTGAAGACCAGCAAACTGTTTTACATTTTTGTGAGGATACCTTGGAGGTATAACCAACTGACATAGAGATCAACTGAACATAGTGAGACAGGGTTCTTCCGAAAATGTTTAGGATGTCACATCATTCCTCCCCCCCCCCCACTTTGCTTCCCCCCCCCCCACTTTGCTTCTTTATTTTCCTATGAGGTTTTTTTGCCAACACTTCCTGAGGACACTTTTCACAGAAACATTCAATTTTGCAGTTCGTCTCCAAAAAATCCAGTCTAAACAAGTTGACTGAAACAGTCGTGTGCCTCGGGGACTGCCCTCCTGAAATTCTTGGTCATGTTATCTTTGATTTGACTTTCATTAGTGAGGTCCAAAGGGAGGATGGAGCAAATGGCAGGGAGCTTGGAGACTTGGCTTGCACAAAATCCTGCATCGTGTTGTTTCCTACCTATAGGGCAGGCAGGTTCTCAGCTCTCACCTTTGAACACAGACACAGTCTCTTAGTCCTTGGCAGTGCGTTCTGCCAGGTTGCATGATGTTGCAGATATCCGAGAGTTTTGGTACTCACCTTAGGGGCATATCATGCCTAAGCAAGTGCAACATTAAAAAGAGAAGAGAGGTAATGATGACATCTTCAGATGAAGCCCACAATAGCAAACAATATGCACTGTTCTGTTCTTTGAAGGAGGCCTCCCATATTCACCTACAGTGGGTCTCCACAGATTTTGTAGAAGCACCCAGTCATCTTATTTTCTTCTTTATATTTTTTAATTTTTTGTTTTGGGGTCATACCTAGTGGTTTTCAGGGTTCAAACCTGGCTCTACTCTCACGGATCAATCCTGGCAGTGCTTAGGAAACATATGGGGTATGAGAGATTGAACCTACATGAACCATGTGCAAGCTAAGTGTCTGCCTGCTAAAGTATCTAACGCAAGTGCCTACTTGCTAAACTATCTTTCTCTCCCCATTTTTTGGTAATGATCTTAACAAAGACAAAGCTTTTGGTGAAAAATATTAATGGTCTTATTAATAGTTAAGGTAAGAAAAAATTTTGTTTTGAGTTGATGTGGTAGAATTGTTAAATATGCTTCTAAACTTCAATATCTCCTCCTCTGAAATGTATACGTACTTTGCTATAATTACAGCAGGTAGGGCATTTGCCTTGCATGCAGCCAACAAGGCAGAGCCGAGTTCGATTCCTCCGCGCCACTCGGAGAGCCCAGCAAGCTACCTAGAGTATCTCGCCCACACGGCAAAACCTGGCAAGCTACCCGTGAAGTATTTGATATGCCAAACACAGTAACAAGTCTCACAAAGTTACTGGGCCCACTAGAGCAAATCGATGAACAACGGGATGACAGTGACAGTGCCTATTTACTGATCAGGTTGGATTATTTTTTCCAGTATGCCTTTTATCTGAGTGTGATCTTGTGATAAAGTTCTGGTTAATGCTATATAAACATGTAAGCATATGGTATTTCATGAAATCAGCCTAGAAACACATGAAGGAAAAGAAATCAATTGTCTTAGGTGCGTCTGAGCCATTAAATAGTGATAGAGGATCATGAAGTAGCTTTAATAGGAGAAATAATCAGTTATAATTGTGTTGTAAAAGGTAAAGCTTGGTACTTTGATCAGAATGCTACATGTATTTCTGGATTATGCATATTTCAATTCCATGTAGTTAAGAGGGCATCATACATTGCGACCTTAAAGTCAGAATACTTGAGGTCTGAGCAAAAGTACAGTCGGTGACATGCTTACTGTGCACATGGGTCTTCTTCCTAGCACATAATATAGACTCCTGAGGCCACTACAAGTGATCAGTGTAAAACCAAGAAGGAATAAGAACTGACCATCACTGGATATGCCCCACCCAAAAAAGAATGAAATAGATGTGAAAACTAAAGTCAGAGTTCTCTCTTTCTCTCTCTCTCTCTCTCTCTCTCTCTCTCTCTCTCTCTCTCTCTCTCTCTCTCTCTCTCTCTTTCTCTCTCATAGAGGTTGGAGGAAATTGGACACTCTGGTGATGTATATGATTTAAAACTTTATACGCAAGAAACCATATAATTAACAATACTTAAATCACTGTTTTCAAAGGTAAATATATACAATATATAATTCTGTACTAAACCTATAATTTTATGGCATACCCAGTGGTGTCAGACTTCATACTATACATAGATGATTTTGCACCTGAATATAAATGGACAGTCATGGAAAATAAATTTATTTCATCAAAGCCTGAGGGTTTATTTTCATTAAAAATTGCTATTCACATGCTTGTAGGTTTATATACCAGGAATGAATGAGATTGTACAGACTCTACTTTCTCTTTCTGACTCATTGTGATGATATTGGCACCCTCTGGTTCCGTCCATGTTGAAGAAAAGGGCATATTTTCATAATTTCTGGCAGTTGAGAGGTGAACGTACTGCATTGATATACGTTTTTACATTCTCTTTTTCTGCTCATCTGCTTTTGAATACTACGTTGTATTCAGATTGTGGTCAAAAAAAAAAGCACCACAATGAACATAGGTATGCATATCTCATTTCAAATTGTGTTTTTGTACTTTTTTGGAAAGATATATGAGTGTAATCACTGAATCATATGGCAGATCTTTTTGAGAAATCTCCATGGCCTTTTCAGGAAGGCTGAACCAGTATTTTTTCACTTCAAAAAGAGAAGGTTGGGGCCAGAGAAATGGTAGAGGGGGTAAGGTACTAGCCTTGCCAACAACTTATACCAATGCAAGCCCCTGCACAATCTACGTCCTCCCTCAAACCCCCAACCCAAGCCTCACCAGGATTGACTCCTGAGCACATAACCAGTTGTATGGCCTGAGCACCAAGAGAGTTCTCCATCCCTAACAGCAAACAACAAGAGAAAATGAAGGATTGGGGGTTTTCTTTTTTCTTTATTCTTTTTGCTTCTACAACTCCATCAGCACTTGGTGCTTTCATATGTTCTATCCTCACTGGTGTAATGTGATATTTTTGTCATTTTTATTTACGTTCCCTAGATAATTCCTGATGATAATTAACACTTCATTTTATGTTCCTATTGGTCATTTCTATATCTTTTATGGAAAAATATTTGCCCAACTCTCTCCCCTCTGTTTGGATGAGGTTATTTGTTTTTGTTTATTTGTTTGGTTTGGTTTTGGGGTCACACCCGGCGATGCACAGGGGTTTCTTCTGGCTTTGCACTCAGGAATCACTCATTTTTCCCCCCACATTGCTTCTTTATTTTCCTATGAGGTATTTTTGCCAACACTTCCTGAGGACACTTTTCACAGAAACATTCAATTTTGCAGTTCGTCTCCAACAAATCCAGTCTAAACAAGTTGACTGAAACAGTCGTGTGCCTCTGGGACTGCCCTCCTGAAATTCTTGGTCATGCTATCTTTGGTTTGACTTTCATTAGTGAGGTCCAAAGGGAGGATGGAGCAAATGGCAGGGAGCTTGGAGACTTGGCTTGCACAAAATCCTGCATCGTGTTGCTTCCTACCTATAGGGCAGGCAGGTTCTCAGCTCTCACCTTTGAACACAGACACAGTCTCTTAGTCCTTGGCAGTGCGTTCTGCCAGGTTGCATGACGTTGCAGATATCCGTGAGTTTTGGTACTCACCTTAGGGGCATATCATGCCTAAGGAAGTGCAACATTAAAAAGAGAAGAGAGGTAATGATGACATCTTCAGATAAAACCCATAATATCAAACAATATGCACTGTTCTGTTCTTTGAAGGAAGCCTCACATATTCACCTACTCTGGATCTCCACAGGTTTTGTAGAAGCACCCAGTTATCTTATTTTCTTCTTTATATTTTTTAATTTTTTGTTTTGGGGTCACACCTGGCGATGCACAGGGGTTTCTTCTGGCTTTTCACTCAGGAATCACTACTGGCGGTGCTCAGGGGGCCATATGGCATGTTGGGAATCAAACATGGGTCGGACACGTGCAAGGCAAAGAACCTACCCGCTGTGCTATCACTCCAGCCCCTGAGGTTATTTGTTTTATTGCTGAATTTTGTGAGTTCTTTATAGTAGTAATTTAGATGCTAGTTCTATGTCAGATGTGTGATGTGTGAATTTTTTTTCTATTTAGCAGAACATGTTTTTGTTTACTGATAGTTTCTTTCTCAGTGCATACGCATTGTAGTTTGATGAATTCTGCTTATTTTTTTCTCCTCTACAGGGCAAGGCTCAGGAACTGGTGCGGGAGTATAGTAGGTAAGGTGCTTGTCTTAGAGGTGGACAACCCGGGTTCAATCTCTAGCATCATTATTCGTAAGTTCTTGCAAACTATGGTTTTAAAGAAAACAATTTAATTCGGATTTTATTATATATTAATGTCAATAAAACATAATTTTCTCTGTCAGCCTTCCTCTAGGCATTGGAATATCACCAACCATCTGAAGAAATACCAGAACACTTTTCAATGTAATGAATGCTAAGTTGTTTATTTTTCTCTGTTTTCTTTGTCAGTAGAGCTGAATCATTGGGAACTTCTGAAGTCAATATCATGAAGGCATGCTTATACATCTTTTTCTCCATTTTATGGTTTCAGTTCTAATATCACGGTCTAGCCTATTCTAAGTTAATTTTCTTACATAGTGTAAGATTCTATTCCAACCTAAATATGTTTTTATGCTTGACTCGGGCTGGAGCGATAGCACAGCGGTAGGGCGTTTGCCTTGCACGCAGCCAACATGGCGGACCCAAGTTCAATTCCTGCACCCCTCTCGGAGAGCCCGGTAAGCTACCGAGAGTATCTTGCCCGCACTGCAGAGCCTGGAAAGCTACCTGTGATGTATTCAATATGCCAAACAAAGTATCAACAAAGTCTCCAATGGAGACGTTACTGGGCCCACTGGAGCAAATCGTTGAACAAAGGTAGGACAGTGTCAGTGTCAGTGTCAATTTCATTTAATCGTGAAGAGTTGTGACAAATGGAACTAATTTAGCCCTTTTACAATGTGGCAAAAATGATTACGGGGACAGAGAGATAATTAGTGGACAGTCACTTGCCTTGCAAATACACAACCAGGGTTACATCCCTGGCACCACATATGAACTCCAAAGCCCAATAGGACTGATTCCTGAGCACAAAGCCAAGAGTAACCCCTGCACATAGAAGGGGAGGGTATTAGACAAACTACAAAACTAGAAATGCAACAAACAAAATTGAGAACGCATCTTGGTTTATTAGCACACCCATCATCCAATATGTACAACTGGGTGTCTGCACTGAGAACTTTTAAAACCTATTTCTCTTAGTAACACTAAGTACACAACATATTACTATCAGCTATAATCACTACTTGGCCCATGCTTTTGAAGTTTTATATATTAATCGAGGTGGAAAATGCCTTAAATCCTAGGCTTGCTTCCAGATGGGGATAGACTCTTGGAAGCTATCTCAAACAATACTGATCCATTTGCTTGAATAAATTACTCTTTGAGAAAAGACAACTTCAGTAGTAAAATTCAAAAAAATTCCAATAAATAATTGCAAAAATAGTAATAATGATTATGATAATAATCATAATCATAATAATTAGCCAGTCATAGATTCAGACAGGTGCATTGGGGAGCAAGGGAATATGAACAAAAACTAGAGAAGTGGAAAGGCAAGAAAATACATAAGATATTAGACTTCAAAGAAACTTGTTAGAAAACACTTCTTTCCCACTGAGTTTAAAAAAAATAAAAACAAGATATAAATAACAGCATTTAGGAAAAAATGAGAAATACCCTAGCATTTAGAAGAATAACTACTTATAATTCTTACAAATGAATACCTCAGTGAATAAAAACTGACTTAAAGTCAGAATAGACATGACTATATATGCCCATTATATAGAAATGTTTTGACATATCTGGAAGTAAGGAATTCTGTGTTGATGTTCCCAAACCACATATACATTCCCACCTATTTTTTGAAACACCAAAATTTGCTGTTTATTATTTGTCTTACATTTTTTCAGTCACCAACATTGTTATTATTATTTTAATACGTTACACAAATAAAAAGTCAAAGTACATTAAGACTAGTGTAATGAACCTCTGGGCAGCCAGAATCCAGCATTTGTGGCACAGTCCTGCAACCTGGTAAAAACAATGTTTAAGAATTCAACAATCAAGAGACTTCACATGAATTTTGATGAGCCAAGCCCTCTTGTGGGGTTCATAGGTTGCAAAAAATACCATCAATTTTAGGGTCATTTACGTCAGTTAATTACAAAGAGGCAAATAAGCATGGCAAAGTTTACATAGAATCAAGGCTTCACCTGCTTCCCCACTTTCCCAACAACCTGTCTGAGGAGAGGAACCACTTCCAGAACCAGCTACAGTCCAGTACTGCAGTAGTGCAGGGGGAGTTGGATATCTCTTAGGGTCCAATGTAGCTGGATAGCTGGTGAGTGGCTACAACCGTCCTTAAGCCTACCCACAAGTACACAATGTACAGTCACCGATTTCCTACTTCTTGCTGTATCATAGGGCTGAAACAGTCCTCTTTCCTTTGATGTGTTTTGCTTAATGTTCAAACCCAACCGTGCTCAGGTGCTTCTCCAGGCAGGGTGCTCAGGAGTTGCTCCTGGGATGCTTCAGGTACCAAGGGGTCGAGGGATCAAATCCAGGCCTTCAGTAGGCAAAGCTTGTACTCACATCCTTGGAGCGATGCTGGCCCCATGTTTTTGGTAGGGCCCACGTAAGCCCACCTAGCTGGAATGACTACCATCTTCAGCAGTTGGTGGACCGATAGCGGAGAGAAGGAAATCACTGAATTAACAGACCCAGAAAGGCAGTCAATCAGAACCACAAAGTCCCTAATTTCCCCAAGTCCAACCAAGCAGAGAATAGGTCTGTTGACAGTTGGGGTTCAGTGTACAAAAGGGGCTCAAAGATGTAGGGTTTCATTCTCTCTCTGGGGAGAAGACCCTGATTGATTGATCGATCAGTACCTCGACACTATACTTGAAACGAAATAAAGCTCTGTTGAACTTTCCCATTTGTCCTGCACCCGTTCGTGATATCACAGACCCTAACAGTTTGAATGTCCACATGCTGCTGCTCTTGAAAACAATCATGCAATTAGAAGAACTATTGGTTGCCCACAGAGGGAGAGACAGGACTGATATTTCAGATTCAGAAGACTGCGAAGCTCTTATCAGTAAGTGTTCTTTATAGGGGTTTATCTCTTCAGCAGAGATTAGAATGAAAATGCTAGAAACACATATTGAGAGGGCAGAAATATAGTATAGTGCTTAAGGTTAGGAATCTCTGACATGATTTCTGGGATCGAGAAAGTAGTGCACTAAACTATGTCAAGGCAGGAAGGGTCAGGGCATTGAATCATGCACTTTCTCTCTGAGGACACTCCATTCCCACTCGTTGTCTTGCCATTCAGAGTCACTTTGGGGAATGGGGAGTTCTGGGGCTCCTGGGGTGGGGGTGGGGAGCTGCCCTCATGCCCAACTGCTGCATGAGCAGGAGTGGCTGCAGTCTCCATTGTGATGTCTGTGTTCTCTGCACAGGGTTGTGGGACATGGAATTCTCACTGGCCAATGGGGTTGCAGAACCTGGACCACACCCATGAAGCCCTCTATAAAAGCGCGACCTCAGCCTCTTGTGGCAACCTCTCTCAGCACTTTGATGAGAAATCCTCAAGGAAGTAATGAGATGAGGCCCCAACCCCCATTACCAATGGACACTCATCTGAATAAAGATATAAAATTAAAATTGGATAAAGCTAGAGAAATGGTAAGGAAAAAGTGCTGGGATCTGGTTCCCGTGGCTTGCCCAAGGCCCATGATGACCCATCAGTGGTCAGTGTGTGGCCACTGGCTGATAAACCCCTGGGCCCTTTCCAGACCAAGCAAGTCTTTAGCCAGTTTCACCCAGCAGCTGCTGCCCTCCTGGGACTCCTGGGGACTCTAGTCCAGTAACCCCTCGGGCTCCCCTTCTCGAGACAAACACCATCCTCCTGCCCATGGGTTCCTCCCATGGAGATGAGTATAAGAGAACTTTTGTCAGTGAGATGGGAACAAGCAGGCTCAAGCAGGTGTTGCTTTGCTTTTCTGCAGCTCAAAAAGTTCGAAGTGGAGAATGATTTAGTCCCTGGCAAGAGAAGAAAAAACAACTGCGGAGACAGTGGCAGGAACACCGCCACCTCCAGGCCCTGCCAACTGCCGAATGGGGTGAGTCTTGCCCTGCAGGACATCCCAAGGAGATAGGTGCTCAAAGGGTGTTGCAGAGATGTTTAGGAATGTGGAAGGAGGGGGTACCCACAGAAAATCTGTTGCTGCTTCCCCACATGCTCGTGCTCTGCTTGGCCTGACATGGGGGGCAATCCCAAAGCCCTGAACTGGAGTGTTTCACTTGAATGGGCAAGTTTGGCCTTTGAGATTGAGTTAGGACACGAGGGGAAGGGAGGGGGAAAGGCGGGAAGAAGTGTTTCTCAGGTATCAGCATGCTGGGCAGCCGAAGAAAAAAGGGTTCTTGTGTCTCTTCTCTGCCACAAACCACGATCATTTATCTGTAACCCCCTTTGTTTAAGCGAGCCCCTTCATCAGAAATCTGGTTCTAGTTCTTACAATGGAGAAGCTTAGGTGGATGGATGCAGCCCTTCGGCCGCCTACCCCATCCTCATGGGCCTGATGAAAGGGATTCACGGTGAAAAAAAAGCCTTGCAATGGGACAGGCTAATCCTCCAGGTAGGGAAATGTGTGGTACTGGCCAATGGCCCTATTTGTTATGGCCGCTTTGTTCTCTCCTGCCACATTGCAAGGGGACCTGCCACCCCTGGACACCTGGTCTCGGTTTGTCTCCCTATTTTCCCTGGCCCTTGTCCGCTCTGTACTCTTTGCTCTCTTTAGACTAAGGACTGGGGTGAAGTGTGACCTTTACTGCTGCAATGGAGAATACTGTCCCATGGGAAAAGTGGCATGCCAGGTGCCATGTCCCCTGACAGATCTGCACGAGGTGCTGGCTGCATTCCCACTGTCGGGGAGTCTCTTGTTCCCCCCTTGGCCCGTTCTGGATGTTTTCTCTACTGCTTGATTGACTGGGATGTTCTGGAATTTGTTTCCCTCTACCATCTTCATCAGGAAGCAGGGAACAGGAATGAAAGCACAGAGCCCTAGTTGGATGATGAGGGTAGAGGTGGGCAGGAGGTTTTCAGGTAAGGGGCTGGGGTGGCGCTGACTGACCGACTCACTTGGGTCTTCCAGAGTGGAGAATACGTTAAGGACCTGGAGAGAGAAAAATTGGAATTTCTGGAGCAAACGTTAGCAGATATCACCGATAAGGTAAGCTCTGCTCCTGCTGGGGTGCAGCTCCTGCCTGAAAGGGGGAGGAGTTGCTGGGAGCCAGGGTAAGAGAGAACCAAGGCAGTTCCCATGAGGGAAAGGGGAAAGGGCAGTGGGAAGGCCTCTTTGTCCATTAGGGCCTGGCCTGGAAATTATAATCAAGGCTGAAGTATGTATCAAGAGAGAGTCCAAACAATGGGGGGTGGAGGGGTGAGGGAGGAGGGGCACAAAGCAGGGATTGAGCCCTGGACTGACGCCTAAACTTCACCACACAATAGCAAGATTCGGAAGCTTAAAGCCAGGTACAAAGATTCCTGCGAGGTTGGAGGAGGGAAGGAGGCAAGGGCCTGAGTGGTGTTGGTAGTGGTGTGCGTGCGTGTGTGTGTGTGTGTGTGTGTGTGTGTGTGTGTGTGTGTGTGTGGAGGGGGATCTCTTAAGTCCTGAGAGTAAGAACATCAGGACCTGTGCGGGGAACAGACTGTCCCAAATGCTCTTTCCTTGGGCCTGGGAGTCTGTGTGTGACAGTCACCTGTTCTTGCTGCCCCTGCTGGCATCCTTAATCCCAGCTTCATGCCCGCAGGTGAGGAAGAGCAACCAGGAACTCTGGACACTCTTCATCCTACAAGATTGTTACCTTCAAGATCTACAAGAGTGCTCTGCTAATCTGCACAGACAACTGGCTACATGCCAAGACTCAGCCATCAAAAAGGAGCGGCAGCTCCTGGAGCAATTAGACCAAGAGAAAAGAAACCATGAGTCTGAAGTTAAAGAACTTCAAGTGAGAGAGGGGCCCTGTACAGTTGAGCAGGAAGACCTGAAGCAGGCTTCCTTCCTCACTCCCTCACCACCTTCCTCCCTCTCCTTTAGAAACTCGTGAAAACCAGCAAAAATGAAACACTGCACCTGAAGGCTCAGCTCAAAGTTCTCAGCATTAATGCAAATAGTAAGTGACAGGAACCGCAGGAGGGAGAAGCTAGCTTTGGGGGAGGTGGCAGCAGGGTGAGGGTAGGGCTACACAGGGAGGCAGAAACAAGCCAGATCTGCCCTAGGTGGCTCCACTGTCTTTGGCTCTTGGTGACCCTGGGGATCCTCCCATAGGAAATGGAGCTGAGCAGGAGCAAAAGGAGGAGAAAGTGGTGGAAGAAAAGCAGGAGGAGGACAATGAGAAGGACAAAAAGGAGGAGGAGGAGGAGGTGAAGAAGGAGGAGGTTAAGGAAGAGGAGGAGGTTGTAAAGGAGAAGGAGGAAGAGGAGGTGAAGGAGAATGTGGCAGTCCTACAAATTTCAGAACAAGACATTGATGTTCAGAATGAGCCTTTCACAGTGTTTACCACAACCTCGGTGAGACTGACTGCTGCCCTCAGGGGACCCTGGGAGAAATCCTCCTTAACTCTTGTTTTCCCTTCCAATTTCTCTCAACCCCCAACTTTCCCATGGCATATTCTGGGCCACCTCTTCTCAACACCTCCTTGAAAACCCATGTATGCTATTAGGGGCCAGGAAGGGACTGCCCTTCCCAAGGACACCCGACCAACACACCCCATTTGATCTTCCCCCAGCTGCAAGGTTCATGCATTCTAAAAGAACAACCGGAAGAGGAGATTGAGGAGATCTTAAAGAACATGGAAGGGAAAGGAAAATCATCCCAGTCCCCACTGGACGAGAAGGCCACAGGCCATGAGACCACTGACTATGTCATCATACAAATGGATTCTGTGGAAACAGAAAATAATTCAAGCTGGGGACTGAGGTCCTACCTCTCCTTTATCCCCTTTATTAAGCGGTCACATGGACCCACCATGTCAAAAATTGTAACAGTGTAATTCTGTTGTATTCTTCACCTCCCCACCACCCTCCTCCTCCCCACCCACAACACTTTTCCTAATCCCACAACACTTTTCCTAAATGTATGTTTAGAATAATAATAAAATATTTCTAAAAGTACTAAAAATTTTCTAATCTCTGGGCAAAATTAGCACATCAAAACCTGCATGCTTTCTTAAAGGATCACATGATGACACACCTGAGGTTTGGATATGAACAGAATTCTTAACATTTTTTTTTTCTTTTTGGGAGACTGACACACATCTAAAATAACAAGAGAATACAACCAAAGCTGGCATGGATGTAGGGAGAAAGGGATTCTCATTCACTGCTTGTAGGAATGTCTAATGGTCCAGCCTGTTTGAAAAAAAACATATGGATGATCCTAAAAATATCTACAAATTGAGATTCCATTTGACTCAGCAAATCCAATTTTTGAAATATACCCTAAGAGCCCAATAACAAAATGAGAAAAAGCATTTTCACCCCTCTGTTTCTTGCAGCGTTATCCAGAAAACAATTCTGGAAACAACCCAAGTGTCCAATAATGGATGACGGAAAAATGAAACTATGGTACAGATACAGAATGGAATATTAATTGGCCATAAATACATAAAGTAATGCAGTTTCTTGCACATGGAGGGAACTGTCAAGTTTCATGCTGAGTGAAGTTAATCAGAAAGAAAGGTACCGATACTGAACGATCTCTCTCATATGCAGAGTGCAATACAGAGAGTAAGGAAACATAATGGGGGAATAATGAATGTCAAAAATCATGAATGTCAATAATGAACGTCACTTCCAAAGGAAGTGGAAGCAAAGAACATAATGGGTAGTCTAAGGAAACATAACAACTGAGGGGACTTGGAGATAGAACAAGGAGGGGGCAAAAACTGCAATGGAGGGAAAATAAAATGAGAGGAGGAGGTGAAAAGGAGAAAGTGAAAAAGCATTATATATGATCAAAGTAAACTGAATTCCACAATAAATTCAGAGTCAACAGCAGGATTCAGGATTTGTCCTAGGGACACAGGAAAGTTAAATAAAAACAAACTAATTGATGCAATATAGGAAGGCATGTAAAGATGTATCAAATGATGTTTTACATAATCCTAGGACATTGGATAAGATTTAGTAAACATTTACAATGAAAAGCCCATTAAGTTTGGGATTAAAGAAACATATCTCAGTAAAGTACATGTTGTATTTGAGAAACCCACAGTTAAATCATATTCAGTTGTGAAAATTGGAAGATTTTCCCCTATCATCATGTAAAAGAAGGGATGTTCATTCACACCACTATAATTCAACATAACTCTAGAAGTTAAAGTGAGATAAATTAAGTAGCAAAGAGAAATAAATTAGGCAATAAAGAAAAATTAAAATGACCAGTGCTTTCAAAGATTTATGTTTTAAAAACTTCTGAACATCCCCACTGAAAATCTGATTTTAAATAAACCAATATAGTAAAGTCGCCTGCTATAAAATCAATATATTAAAATATCCTACATATTTATATGTAAGAAAAAATGAAAGAAATATTTTAAATAAATAATTTTATTTATAATTTATCTAAAAATTTATGAACCTAGAAATAAACTTAACAAAAGTGAGACACTTATACATCAAAAAATATGTCATTTGTAAAATAAAGATAATATGCAAGGTGAAAGAAAGACCATGAAAATGAATTTCAAGGCTTACCGTTAGGAAAATTACCATCTCATAAAAATTATCATATAAATTATTTATATATGTATGTGTACACACACACACACACACACTTTAGCACTGTCCTCCCTTTTTTCATCGATTTTCTTGAGCGAACACCAGTAACGTTTTCATTGTAAGACTTGTTGCTACTGTTTTTGGCATATCGAAAATGCCACAGGGCACAGGCAGCTTCTGAAGCTCTGCTGAGCAGGCAGGATACTCTGGGTAGCTTGCTGGGCTCTCCGAGAGGTACGGGGGAATAAAACCCGGGTCGGCTGCAAGCAAGGCAAACGCCGTATCCGCTGTGCTAAGTGGAGTGCCAGCCCATATATGCACACATATATATTTTTAAAAAACTTGAAATTTTGAAAGCTTTGCATACAGGTGGCCCAACTTTGATTCCCAGTACCGCATTTGGTTCCCTGAGCACCAAGTCAGGAAGTGCCCCTGAGCAAAACCGGATGTACTTCCCAAGCATGACCCCTCCAGAACATAAACGGTATATTTCTGATTTCAAGTGATGAACATGGACCATGGAACCAAGAGCTGGTACAGAGGTTTAGATGTCTGCCTCAGATGTGGTTGACCTCAATCTGTTTGATGTCCAGAATCAAACCTGGTAAAATGAGCACCATCAGGAATGGCCCTGAGAAAAGAGCCAGGAGTAGCCCCAAAGCACCACTGGCTGTGTGACACGCCACCCCCCACCCCCAAATCATATAGTGTTACACACATAGATTTTGTTAGTTGATTTTCTGGGAACACACCGTACAGTGCTCAGCACTTACTCTCGTCTCTGCACTCAGGGATCACTCCAAGTGGGGATTAGGGGTCATATATGGTGCTAAGGATCAAACTCAGGTTTCCCACATACAAAGTAAGTGCCCTACTTACAGTACAGTCTCTCTGGGCCTAGAGGTTCATTAATTTTATTTAATTTTCTTATGGGAAATAATTCTCTAATATATAAACACATTTGAGAATAATTTGAGAATAATTCACGAAAGGGTTTTTTTTTCAGTTATACAATGATCAAATACCCATCCCTCCACCAGTGCCCATTCTCCACCACCACCAGTCCCAGTATCCCTCCCACCCCCCCTCCCCCCATCCCACCCTACCTCTGTGGCAGGGCATTCCCTTTTGTTATCTCTCTCCTTTTGGGACATTGACATTGACATTGAGTGGGAATCTTGTTCAGACTATAGTCTACTCTCATCACACATCTCCTGTCCTGAGAGGAACCTCCCAACACCCTTTATTTGGTGCTCCCTTCTCTATCTGAGCTTCCTTTTCCCCTAGCATGTGTGGTTGTCCTCAAAGCCATGGAGTAATCCGCCTGGTCCTTATCTTGGCTATTCTTGGGTGTTAGTCTCCTATTTTGTTAATTTATGTCATCCAGATGAATGCAATCTTTCTATGTCTATCCCTCTCTTTCTGACTCATTTCACTTAGCATGATACTTTCCATGTAGTACCACTTGTATGTAAATTTTATGACTTCCTCCTTTCTGACACTACATAGTATTTCATTGTGTAGGTATACCAAAGCTTCTTTAACCAGTCATCTGTTCTCAGGCACTCAGTTTTTTTCCAGATTCTAGCTATTGTAAACAGTGCTGCAATGAATAGACAACTGCAGATGTCTCTTCGACTATACTTTTTTGCCTCTCTGGGGTATATTCCCAGGAGTGGAATTGCTGGGTCAAATGTGAACTCAATTTCCAGTTTTTTGAGAATCGTCCATACTGTTTTCCAGAAGGGCTGAAACAGTCGGCAGTTCCACCAGCAGTGAAGGAGGGTCCCTCTCTTGCCACATCTGCGCCAGCACCGGTTGCTTTTGTTCTTTTGCATGTGGGCCAGTCTCTGTGGTGTGAAATGATATATCATTGTTGTTTTGATCTGCATCTCCCTGATGATTAATGATGTAGAGCATTTTTTCATTTGTCTTTTAGCCATTCGAATTTCATCTTTGATGAAGTTTCTGTTCATTTCGTTGCCCAAATTGCTGATAGGGTTGGATGTTTTCTTCTTATGGAGTTCAACCAGTTCTTTGTATATCCTTGATATCAGCCCCTTGTTGGATGTGTATTTGGCGAATATCCTTTCCCATTCTGTCGGCTGTCTTTGTATTTTGGTCATTGTTTCTTTTGAGGTGCAGAAACTTCTTAGTTTAATATAGTCCCATTTGTCTATCTCTGTTTTCACTTGCTTAGCCAGTGGCATGACATCTTTGAAGATACCCTTAGCTTCAATATCATGGAGGGTGTTGCTGACTTTGTATTCAATGTACCTTATGGATTCCAATCTGATGTTGAGGTCTTTAATCTATTTTGATCTTACTTTTGTACATGATGTTAGGCAGAGATCTGAGCCCATTTTTTGCATGTAGCTGTTCAGTTTTGCCAGCACCATTTGTTAAAAAGGCTTTCCTTACTCCACTTCACATTTTTTGCTTCTTTATCAAAGATTATGTGATCATATGATTGAGGGGAGTGTCAGTGTATTCAACTCTGTTCCATTGGTCTGCTGTTCTGCCTTTCTTCCAGTACCATGCTGTTTTAATTAGTACTGCTTTGTAGTAGAGCTTGATGTTAGGGAGGTTGATTCCTCCCACTTTCTTTTTCCCAAGAATTGCTTTAGCTATTCGTGGGGGCTTATTGTTCCATATAAATTTCAGGAGTGTTTGCTCCATTTCTTTGAAGAATGTCATGGATATCCTTATAGGGATTGCATTGAATTTATACAATGCTTTCGGTAGTATTACCATTTTGACAATGTTAAGTCTCCCGACCCATGAGCAGGGGCTATCTTTCCATTTCCTCATGTCCTCTTTTATTTCCTGAAGTAGTATTTTGTAGTTTTCTTTGTACAGGTCCTTTACTTCCTTAGTTAAGCCGATTCCTAGGTACTTGATTTTCTGAGGCACAATTGTGAACGGGATTGTTTTTTAATGTAGCTTTCTTCTCTCTCACTGTTTGCATACAGGAAAGCCATGGACGTTTGGGTATTGATTTTATAGCCTGCAACTTTACATTACTATATAAGAATAACAAGCAATATGAACTAAATTTGTGTCTCTTGGTGCTGGAGCAAGAGCACAGTGGATAAGACATTTGCCTTGCACGAAGCAAACCAGGGTTCGATTCCCAGCATCCGATATGGTCCCCCTGCCCCGCCCCCCACCCCCCCCCCCAGCACTAACAGAAGTAACTCCTGAGTGCAAAGTCAGGAGTAACCCTTGTGCATCACTGGGTGTGATCAAAAAAGCAAAAATAAATAAATATATATAAATAAAGCGGTAGGGCATTTGCCTTGCAAGCAGTCAGCCCAGCCGAGCCAGGTTCAATTCCTCTGCCCCTCTTGAAGAGCCCAGCAAGCTACCCAGAGTATCGCGCCTGCATGTCAGAGCCTGGCAAGCTCCCCATGCCGTAATGGATATGCCAAACCCAGTAACAACAAAGTCTCACAATGCAGACATTACTGGGCCTGCTCAAGCAAATCAGTGAACAATGGGAGGACAATGCAGTGCAGTGCAGTATGAATAAATAAATTTTGTGCCTCTTAAGAGGACAGGCTTAGGGCAATGTAGATGGGAAATTGGGTATGTTGGTGGAGGGAAGACCACACTGGTGATAGGATTTGTGTTGGAACATTAAATGGGTGAAACAACTGTATTCTTAAGAACTTTGTAAATCATGGTGTTTAAGGTTTTATTTATTTAGTTACTTACTTACTTATTTTTTAAAGACACACGGTGGGGAGGTAGGCAGACTAACACAGAAGGGGAATTCTAACACCTGCTCCAGTGTGAGTAAATCTTGAAGACAATACAAACTGATCACAAACAACTATAAATAAATAGGATTCCACTGTTGAAGAAAAACTAATGACTTTTTGTTAGGCAGAGGTAAATTCTCCCAAAGGTTGTCTTCTTTCAAAGAAAGAGAAGTTTTTCTTTGAGAATTGAAGTGTAGAAATAACCCCCACAACTTTACAATTCCAAGGTCTTCTGGAAAACAGGTCATTTTAACAATGGGCTTTGGAGCCTGGCATTCTTTTACATATGTTATGATTGTTAAATATTCCTACTTCAGACCTCCCAAAGTGGAAGTACTGTCTTTGATCAGCCCGAACGTTGGAACTTTCCAAGAGCTTGCTTTAAAAGAGAAATGTGTTGTTTTGCCCTGATTTACTTCAAATGTAACCACCTTCCCTACTAAATCCAAAAGTATATACGCTAAAGGTCTGTTTTTAATCTGAAAAAGAAGCTGCAGAATGCATGAACTTCTCCCACAGGGTAGCCCTAAAACTCTGAAATAAAGCTTATTCTTCTATCCAAGGTAGAAAAATTATTTATTTTAGTCAACACCATTTATATGAGTTACCTATAGTGGTGCGAGACAGCAAAGGTAATAAGATGGGAGATGGGTGAAATGGGGAGTTACTGCTCCTCAGTTCAGAATCTGTTTTGGAAGATGAAAAAGTTCTAGAGAAAGATACTGGTGATGACTGCACAATGGTGTGAATGTCCTCGTGGCCACTGAACTGCTGAAACAGGGCAATACACAAGTACTAGAACCCCTATCTGGGATGTGCAAGGCCCTGAATATGATCCTGATGCATCACACAGCCCAACCTGTTTCCCATCAGCACTGCTCAACCTGAGTAGCAAGCTGTCAGGCCCTCACTGCCATGCAAACCATAGGAATAATTCCCCAACAGCAGCGCCTATGGGAGAGGGTCTGGAAAAAAAGGAAGGAAGAAGGAAGAACAGAGGGAGGGAAGGAGGGAGGCAGAGAAGGAGGGAGGGAGGGAGAGAGGCAGAGAAGGAGGGAGGGAGGGAGGGAGGGAGGGAGGGAGGGAGGGAGGGAGGGAGGGAGGGAGGGGGGAGGGAGAGAGGTCATAATGCTGATACCAGGAGTTAATTTCACTCTGAAGACTCCTGGTTCATGTTTCAATTATCAAATTCAAATACAAAATCAGCAAGTACTAAGAGACAGGCAACTCATTTGCCTCTGTGCAGAGAGTTCTGATGGATGATGACAGGTGAGCTCTCACCTTGAAGTTAATGCCAGTTATAAAGCTCAGGGCTACACACAGGCTGGTTGTACTGTACCCGCATCTCTGGGGCCATGAGCACCTTGTTTAGAGGAGTTCTCTGTCCATCAATCTCTCACCTGTGACTGTCAAGCTATCTGGTGCTTAATAAGGTATTTATCCACTGTTGTTGTTTTCTTCTGCTACTGGTAAAACTATTTTTTACTCTGTTCTGCTTAAAGTATAGCTTTGACCTGTTATATAAAAATAGAGCTAATTGTGAGAAAAGGTGAAATCATGAAATTTGCGTATAAGTGGATAGACATGGAGAGCATCATGCTAAGTGAAATGAGTCAGAAAGAGAGGGACAGACATAGAATGAGTGCACTCATTTGTGGAATATAAAGTAACCTAATTTGAGACTAACACCTAAGGACAGTAGAGATAAGGTGCCAGGAGGATCACTACACAGTTTGGAGGCTGGCCTCACGTGCTGGGGGAAAAGGCAGTTGGGATGGGGAAGGGACCACTAAGTAAATGATGGTTGGAGGGAATACTTGGGATGGGAGATGCGTGCTGAAAGTAGATTAAGGACCAAACATGATGGCCTCTTGGTATCTGTACTGACCAAAAGTAAAGGGAAAGAAGGAATGTACTTGCAACAGGAAGGGGGTGGGATGGGGTGGGGGAGGCGGTAGAGATACTGGGGACATTGGTGGTGGAAATGTGCACTGGTAGAGGGATGGGTGCCTGATCATTGTATGACTGAAATGTAATCAAGAAAGTCTGTAACTGTATCTCATGATGATTCAATAAAAAAATAATAAATAGAGCTAATAAATACTGTTTACTCCCTGATAAGGGAAGCCCTCAGTCAGATAACATAGAAAGTCTCGTGCTTTTTTATAATAGGTATCAACTGACTTTATTATTTAAGGAGGTCTCTTGAAAAAGTCAACTATTTAACTTTCCTCTAGTCTTTATACATAAAACAAATTGCATTCTTTTAATTTCACACATTTATAAACCATCTATGACTCGGCTCAGACAGCTTTATGGACAACTCTTTACAACCTTCAAACAAGAGAAACAAGTTAAGCTATGTAAACTCTTCTGCTGCACAGAAATAATGCAAGCAATCCTAATTAATTTAAGAAAATAACCCTAAAGTCAAAGTGACCAAATTAGTTTATAGTAGAAATAATTAGACCTACCTCAATTATACTGATCCAAAATTTTTAAATAAATTTATAACAAAAGTCTAAGGTGTTATAAATGATCTCTAAAAATATATTTGATTGTCACTTCAAAAAATATAAAAGAATCAAACCATCATATCAATAGATTTGTTAAAATTTGGTGCATGTTCTTTTTTATTTTTAAGAGATTCCTTTTGGAGCAAGAGAAATAGCTCAACCAACTGGAGGGCATTTACAAGAAGACCCGGGTTCAATGCTTTAGCATTTCCTCATCCCCCCCAAACACCGCCAAGAGCAATCCCAGAGCACTGACACAGGAGTATCCTCTGGGTACTGCCAGGTGTGACTCCCAAATATTTTTTAACTAGATATTTTTAAAGATAACTTTCTCAAATAAGATTTTGAAAGTGTTTTCCCACATGAATTATGATTAAAGAATTATATCAGAAAAAATACTTCTTTGACATTGAGAATCAACCTATGTAATTCTTCATATTAAAATGTTTTTAAAGAAACCATATGACCATCTCAAAGAAAGAAAATTTTGCAAAATCCAAAATATATTCCTGATTACTTATTGTTTTGTTTTGCTTTCAGGTGGGTTCACACCAGTGATGCTCTGGGCTTACTCCTGTCTCTGCATCTCAAAGAAAGAAAATTTTGCAAAACCCAAAATATATTCTTGATTACTTATTGTTTGTTTTGCTTTCAGGGGAGTTCACACCAGTGATGCTCTGGGCTTACTCCTGTCTCTGCCCTCAGGAATCACCCCTACCCAGGTTCAGACGACCATTTGGGGTGTCAGGAATCTAACCCAGATCAGTCTCAGGTAAGGCAAGTACCCACTCGGCTCTTTGATTTTTGTTTTGTTGGTTGGTTTTGTTGGTTTGGAGCCCCACCCAGTGGTGCTCAGGGCTTACTTCTGGTTCTGCACTCAGGGATTGCTCCTGGCAATGCTGGAGGACCATGTGGGGTACCAGAGATTAAACCCAGGTCAACCCAGGTACAAGGAAGGGCCCTACCCACTATAGCACTGTAGCACTGTCCTCCCATTGTTCAGCGATTTGCTCTACAGGCACCGATAACATCTCCATGTTGTTACTGTGTTTGGCATATCGAATATGTCAAGGGTAGCTTGCCAGGTTCAGCCGTGCGGGCAAGATACTCTCGGTAGCTTGCCAGCCTCTCCGAGAGGGGCAGAGGAATCAAACTCGGGTCGGCCACGTGCAAGGCAAACACCTTACCGCTGTGCTATTGCTCCAGCCCACTGTACTATCTGATTTTTGTTAGTTTGTTCTGGGGTCATTCCCAATGGTACTTCGGACTCTGCACTCAGGATTTCTCCTTGGGGTGGGGGGTGGAGGGGGGGGCATATGTTAGTGAGCCATATGGAGTGCCAGGATCAAACCTAACTCAGCTCATGAAAGACAAGCACCCTATCTGCTACACTATCTGTCCAGCCCTATTATCTGATTTTTTAAAAGAACAAAAAATATCTCTCAGCAAACAAGCAACTTCCTCAACCTTATGTAGAGTGGCTATAGAACTACTAACATTATACTGACAGATGAAAAACTGCATCTTTCCCTGACAAGATCAAGAACTTGGTTAGGATGCTTCTCTCTGCTTTCACTCCACATTGTACCAATGACTTGAGTCTAGGTGACAGGAAAAGAAATAAAGGTGTGCAGACTGGAAGAAAGTGCTAACTTGTTTTTATTTAGAGATGGTCTGATTAGCTAAATAAAAATACAATGCTTGGGCGGGGCCGAGGAAATGACTCCAGGCCAGATGCCAGTCTGGCTGCTGCTAGATCTCTGCTGCTTCAAGACCCCCTAAGCATCTCTGATCTTGGCCCTGGTGGCCCCCACCCAGCAGCTGAGGCTGAGAAGTGCTGCATCTCCCTACCAGTGAGACTGAGTAGTGGTTCCTTCCAAAAAGAACAGGCAAAAGGGGGAGGGATTTCAAAGAGAATCCTGCTCAGGACCTCAGCCCAGTAATGTCTAAGGAGACCTAAATGACTAAACTAACATAAATATCCTGAATTGAATCCTAGGTCAGAAAGAGGGTACTGGGGAAAAAAACAAGATTGAGAATGTAGGAGAAGTATATGGGATTTTAGTTGCCAGTCTATCTTGGTTCATTTAATGAGTCAATATGACAAAACACTTAAATTTTGTATTGCAAAACATTGCAAATATTTTCTAAATTATTATGTGGATACTGCTAAATATTTGCATACATAAGGTGTTGGTGTTAAGAGAGACTGGGTGTGAGATACGTGGCAAACCTATCACATACCTAGTTTCACAACTTTTCTATACCTCTAAAAAAGTTTATATTATAAAGTGATAAATATATATATACATATATATATTTATATAGGAGCAAGGATGTAGCTCTATCAAAAAGTTCATGCTTTTTATGCAAGAGGAGTGGCCATGAATTCCAGCACCACAAAAAAGTAATAAAACGTCTGGGCTGAAGAGATAGTGCCGAGACTGAGGTATTTTCACTGCATGTGATCAACCCAGGTTTCATCGCTAGCACCTAATAAGGTCCCCAGATCCCCACCGAAGTGATCCCTGAGCACAGAGTCAGGAGTAAAGTGATCCCCGAGCACTGCCAGGTGTGGCCCAAAATACAAAAATAAAACATAAAGCTACTTTCTTGGAAAAATTTTATAAAGACAAGAAAATACCACGTTTACGGAACAGAAAATGTGGGTGGTCTCTTTGTTCATCCAAAGTTCCCAGGTAGGTTCTTCTTTTTTCCTCTTGCAATATTTTTGTGGGTTGTTTTTTTTTTTTAATTTTTATTAGTAATCACCATGAGATACAGTTGTAGACTTACAACTTTTTGTGCTTGGGTTTCAATTATACAATGATCAAATACCCATCCCTCCACCAGTGCCCATTTTCCACCACCACAGGTACCAGTATCCCTCCCACCCCCCATCCCCCCCACCCCCCCTGCCCAGGTAGGTTCTTAAATAAAGATGAATAATAAAGGTGCTCAGATTCAGGGTTAGAAATGAGGGAATGGGGTGTGGGGGGAAGGAAAACAGAAGAGAGACTCCTCAGGCAAGAAGAAATGTAGTACAGGACTTTCAAGTGTGGCTCAGTTTGTGGTGTTTTCATAGGAAAACTGGATTTTTGCATTTCTTTTTTGTTTTCCTTTCTTTATTGTTTTGTTGTTGTTGAATCACCCTGAGATACACAGTTGCAAACGCTGATCAGGCTTCATTCAGACAATGTTCCATCACCCATCCCTCCACCAGTGTACATTTCCCAAGTTTTCCTGTTTCTTATCAAACAAAATCTCAGCACTTTCCTGTTTCACACAGAGGTCTTGCTAATTTAGGGCTCATTTGTGGTGTTAAGATAAATTAACATCTTTTATTCAGACTTAGGCTGGTGGGGACTGTCTCTTTAGTTCAGACAGTTTAGTTTATATATTTTACCATATGCCCAGGTATTGTTTCTTTTCTTGTCTTTCCAAGGTCTGGGTCAGAATTTATGGTCTTGGAAAATTATAAACTTCTCACTCTCAAAAGGAGTCCAGGAATTTGTGGGGATATTTAAAATGTAGAGTGAGGACAGCTAAAATGAAGACCTGGCAAGGGGAATCTGAGGTTTCCTCTTTCATTATTAAGATGTTGTTATTAAGACATCATTAAAATGACTATCAAAAGCTATCTCAATTCTAATAAGATTTGATCTACAAAAATTGTGAGACTGATTCTAAAATTCACTCTAACAGTCAGGGGACCTAGGGTAATCAAAACAACTTTGAAAAGTAAGTGCAGAGATTGAGGAATCACCCTAAGTGATTTCAAAAGTTATTATCAAGACAATAGAATACTGTGTATTACTATACAAACATTTGGCTACATCTTGTAGCCAAATAAGTTACAAGAGACTATGAAGTGCACAAATCCTATCGTCCTGTTATATCTGGTTGTAGCAGACCACTGATGCTGTAACTTTTATAGGACAATAAGCTCCATGTCAGGAAGATTGTCTTACTTAATGGAGTGGAGGAATCTGAGACGGAGTCATCAACACTTTTATTGGCTCTTGTTAAATCTACAATACCCAGTTTGCATTCATACTAACCCTCATAACCAGTCTTTCATTGGTCTCCTTACAGAAAGAAATGTGCTCACACCCCTATACTGCTTTCTGGGTGCCGTTGAAGGAATGGGGTGTTCACTGACTAGGATTCTGTGTTCTCTTTTGATACTCCGTTTCAAGGGTTAGGAACTTGCATTAAGACCAAGATGACTGCCCTCCGACGTCCTGATGGATCCATCACATCCTCCAGATCGGCAATGGAGAAGATTATCCATGACTTCTACTCAAATCTCTTCGATAGCCATGTCCACTTGCCGACATACCAAATTCCACAGGATGGGTATGTCGTTCCCAACGTTCTCCCTTCCGAAATCCGACACGCCATTTCGTCGGTAAAGAAGCAAACAGCACCCGGCCCAGACAAGGTCAGACCTGAACACCTGAAGAACCTGCCGTCAGTACTCATCAATACACTGGCCCGGCTCTTCACTCGCTACCTGTCTGAATGCAAGGTTCCATCTCAATGGAAAACCAGCAGGACCGTACTACTGTTCAAGAAGGGAGACATCCATGACATTGGCAACTATCGCCCGATCTGCCTATTGTCTGTCATCTACAAGTTGTTCACTCGAGTCATCCTGAATAGGATTGGCAGAACACTAGATGAAGGACAACCATGTGAGCAAGCAGGGTTCCGCAAAGGATTCAGCACCATCGACCATATCCACACGATAACCAAACTCATTGAGGTTTCTCGGGAGTTCAAGATGCCGCTCTGCTTAACGTTCATTGATTTAAAGAAGGCCTTTGATTCTGTTGAGACGGAAGCGGTCATTGAAGCCCTAGCCAATCAGGGCATACAAGCCCAATACATCAGGATCCTCCGTGAGCTGTATTGCGGATTCACTACCAGGATCTCACCATTCTACAAAGAAGTGATCGTTGATGTCAAGAGAGGGGTGCGGCAGGGTGATACCATTTCACCAAAACTCTTCAGTGCCACCCTCGAGAACATCATGCGACGGCTGGAATGGGAAAACATGGGAGTGAAGATAGATGGTCGGCAACTACACCACCTCCGCTTTGCTGATGACATTGTTTTAATAACACCAGACATCAGCCAAGCGGCACAAATGCTGGCCGACTTTGACCGTGAGTGTGGAAAGGTAGGACTACAGCTGAATCTTACGAAGACAATGTTTATGAGAAACAGCCTTGTTCCTGACGCCCCATTCGCTCTCAATGGAACGACCATCTCCGAATGCAACAGCTATGTCTACCTAGGTCGAGAGGTCAACATGACAAATGACCTGGCACCCGAGCTGCGCAGGAGGAAGAGAGCGGCTTGGAACGCCTTCAAGAACGTCGAAGAAATAGCTAAGAGGACGAAGAACCTCCGGCTCCGGGCACATCTCTTTGATTCCACTGTTCTTCCTGCATTAACATATGCCTCAGAGACCTGGGCCCTACGCAAACAAGATGAGAACGCCATTCAGGTCTCCCAAAGAAGAATAGAAAGAGCTATGCTTGGAATATCACGTTTCACTCAAATGAGAGAACGAATCCGGAGTTCTGACATCCGTCGACGATCAAGGATCAGGGACGCTGTCTCATTTGCCAAGGTGTCGAAAATCAGATGGGCTGGTCACGTAATGAGATTTAAAGACGACCGTTGGACTAGAGCTGTTACTGATTGGATTCCACGGGATGTCAAGAGACCGCGTGGCCGCCCACCTACCAGATGGTCAGACTTCTTTGTCAAGGTCATGAACGATCGGTTTGAGGCCCTCCATGTTCCCGGAGCGAAGAGATGCCATTGGGCTACACTAGCACGCGACAGGGACAAATGGAGACGTTACTGGCGCCCGCTCGAGCAAATCGACGACTAACGGGAAGTTAAGTGATTAAGTGACACTACTGCCATCTAGTGGGAACACTATGCAAGTAGCCAGAGCTCTGTTTTTATAGGCTTCATTCCAAATCCCTCCACAAACAGTTGGTCCACAACATAAATCAGATCTGGTAAGTATTGTAAACCATGGTGCCCACAATAATTTTTTTTTAATCAGGTTTGACATGTGGGAGGGAAAGGGCCTGTGGAGAGAAGGCAGAGTCTATATTAAAGTGGAATCAAGTACTTAGATGCAATCAGGAAAAGAGCAACTCTTTAAAATAAGAAGAGTTCTGAGGAAGGGGAAACAAAGAGATTGGGGGGTTTGGCGATGAAGAACTGTAAATAGTGGAGAGCAAGAGTAATAATTACAAAGCTGTCATTCTTCGTGAAAAAGACGGCATTCCGAAAGTGGGCCTATTTCAGATTCACAAATAAATCACAAAAAGATGACAAAACCTTAATGACTTTAAAGTGAGATACAACACTCCTCACTAACATTCTCCTAAAGAAATATTTTTTGATCATTCTCTTAGCAAATCATTGATACAAAGAAATATCAAATGAATGATTGAGGGCCTGCTATAGGGGCAGGCTTAAGGGGTGGTTGGAAAGATTGGAGACAATGGTGGAGGGAAGATGTAATGGTGGTGGGTTGGTGTTGGAATATTGAATGCCTCTGCCAAACCATCATGAACAAATCCGTAAACCACAGCATAAAGGCAAAATGAATTAATTAAATGGCAAAAATAATATTTTTAATTAAGAAAAAAAGAAATAAGAAGACCTTCTTGGACAATGACCAGAAGGCACAGAGAAACAGTAAGTTGTTCTAAGACAGTTAAATAAAAGTTCATGGCTGGAGCGATAGTACCATGGGCAAGGCATTTGCCTTTCACCAGGCCTATCTGGGTTCGATCCTGGGCATCCCATATTGTCCCCATGACCTCCAGGAGTAATCCCTGAGAGTAAAGCCGGCACTAAACCCTAAGCACTGCCAACAAAACAAAACCTTAAATTAGAAGATCACCTGAGGATTATTCATAAGCAATACAAAATAAATTATTTAGTCCTGGTTTGGGGGCAGGGTTTGGGGGTCTGTGTGGAAACATTCAAAATATGGTGGTAGGTAGGTGTAATGGTGGTGGGATTGGTGTTGGAATATTACATGTATCAAATTATTGTGAACAACTTTACAAAAGTAAAATTAAATTTAAAAAATAGATACATAAAATAAAACATTGTTAAGAAAAAAGAAAGATCAGCTGAGAACCCTCAGTAACAAACTGGGGGATCTGAAATAAAAATTCAAAGTGCCTATGGTTCACTTTTGGTTTTATTTTCAATTTTCAAAGCTCACTAGTAAGGAATACTTTCCTAAATTAACTTAGGATCAGTCCTTTTCTAATCCTAAAAAAAGTTGGATAATTTAAAAGCCAACTTTCTAATTGCCTACATCTTCCAGGTTGTTTACAGTTCAGTCACAAAACTAATCACATTCCTTTGCCTTTAATTCTGTTTGGACATTCCCTCCAATTCCTCGAGTTTTGTGGGGGTGCTTTGCTGTTGATAGTGATGGTGGTGTTTTGTTGAGGGGACCACATCTGGCATTGCTCAGATTTTCCTCCTGACTCTGCACCCAGGGGTCAGTGGCATTCCCCCCCAGATCCTCTGGGTGCAAGGCAAAAGCTCTCACTCCAGCCCAGTCCTGCAAGTTTTATAGAGATCATGCTCTCCACAAATTTAAGGCAGAGGAAGATTTGTGGAGATGTGGGCACAATATACGCCACTTCCCTTTGGAACAAGCAATACCTGGGAACATAACCAAGAGCCGTGGGGTGCAGCTGGAATTCAGAGTCTAAAGTGGCTGACTCAAGTGCTTAAGAATCTTTACCTTTTGGGGATACTGGGAAAATTAGTGGTGGAGAATGGGCACAGGTGGAAGGATGGGTACTCGATCATTGTATGACTGAAACGTAAGCACAAAGTTTGTAAATCTGTAACTGCATCTCAAGGTGATTCATTAAAAAAATTTAAATAAGAAAAAAAAGAAGAATCTTCACCTTTTGGGCCGGAGTGAAACCGGGAGGGCTTTTACCTTGCACGCGGCCTGTACCTTGCACGCAGCCAACCCAGGTTGGATTTCCGGCATCCCATATAATCCCCCGAGCACTGCCAGGAGTGATTCCTAAGTGCAGAGCCAGGAGTAACCTCCTGAGCATCGCCACGTATGACCCCCCAAAAATCTTTACCTTTCGTTTTTTTTCTTGGGAACCACACCCAGCAGTGCTCAAGGCTTACTCCTGGCTCTATTCTGAGATCACTCTTGGTGGTGCTCAGGTGACCACATGGGGTCTAAGCCACATTGGCTGTGTGCAAGGCAAGCACCCTACTTGCTGTCCTTTCGCTCCAGCCCCTATCATTTTTCTGAAGACAAAAGTGGTAAGATGAGCATCTGCTGAAGAGACACTTGGGTCACATAAATAACCTTATAATTAATCTAATAATCTAACCAATAGCATTTTCCCATCTCTCTTCTACTAACATGTCGGTTTTCCTTTGGGGAGTTAGGCCCTCAATGACGTGGCCGAATAAATGCTCTGTGTAAACCAAACTACCTCAGTGTTTTCATGGGCACACAGGACAACTGTCCTGTCCAAGACACTCGCATGAGGTGGGTCATGAGAAATGTTCTGGCCAATGAAACGCAAGCAGAAATGTTGTGAATGACCTGAAAACCATCCCTCCCACCCTCCAGTCTTCTATCAGTGCTGACATAAGAGAGGTGACTTATCATGATCTCAGAGAAGGAAGCAAAACAGGGTCATGGAGTTACCACTTAGAAAAAAAAACACATTACAGAGACTCCTCACTGTGAGCAGCCCGGATCTGAGCAAATTCCATGCTGGAATTTGCATGAATGGAAAGTGAAGTGTTGCTGTATTAGCCAAGTCCCTGGTTCCCAAAAGTTTACGGCCTACTCTGGGAGATAAGATATAAACCGTTAAAGGAAAAACAACATTAAAATAACTACTTCTGTAGTATTCTGAGCATCTGTCATGTAATAATTTATAGAATCCTGACTATAAACAAGCCAGGTAGGAAATATTTATTATCCCCAGTGTGGGAAAAAGAAACTGCGGCACTGCTTGCTTTAGTCACTTGCTCAAGAGCACATAGCTAGAGATCGGCAGATCTGGGAATTGAGCCCAGATTAGTCAGACGCCAGAGTCTACATTCTTAAATATTCTCTGCTGTATAATACTAGGCAGTTGATATTTTTTCAATGCCTATTTGTTCAATAAAAACAATAGCAACAACAACAACAAAAAACTGACAAACACTAGTGGGGTGTATGAAAACGTGTCTATTTTTTTTCTTTTTGGGTCATACCCAGAGATGTACAGGGCTTACTCCTGGCTCTGCACTCAGGAATTACTCCTGGCGATGCTTGGGGGACCACATGGGATAGTGGGAATCAAACCAGGGTCAGTTGCACGCAAGGCAAACGCCCAACCCGCTGTGTTATCACTCCAGCCCCAACTTGCTGTGTTATCACTCCAGCCCCAACATGTCTATTCTTAAAACTAATCACACATGATGTAAAGTTGAGACACATCTGCAGAGAAATTGTGTGCACTGCACTATGTTACTCAACATAGGAAGCCAAGGAAGAGAAAGCAAACTGGACAGTGAATGTCACCCATACTAGCCTGAGAACTTGGGCCACTTTCATTCTTAACCAGTTTAAGTTTCCTAACAATCACAGGAAGTATATTCTCGAATTGTCTCTCCATCACAGAGGAGAGGGTAGCACAGCGTGGCAAAGACTTGCTTCTGCAGCCAGTAAGAAGTTAGACCAAGATCCACATCCACACTGCCTGGTTTCCAAGCCCATACTCTCCCTGCTAATCTGTCACGCCTTGTGACTCAGCATAAACAGCCCAGCATCTGTCTCAGGGATTTCAAATGCTGCCATTTCTGGCCATAAGACACCTGTCTTATTTCTCTTAGCCTTAATTTCCTTATCCCCAAAGTGGTGCTTGTTATTTATATTATCATTTTAATTATCACTAGAGAATGAGACAAACAAAAAAAAAAGTGAAGAAAGACGTGATCCATGCAAGCACACAGAGACAGAAAATCCAAAGATGTAGGTCAGCCACAAGAAATGACTCAATTCATCTGGTCAGCTAATTGTAGTCATGGCTGCACAAAAAAAAAAAAAAAGAGTTTGTTCATTATTGTTTCAGGAATCTTTCCATTGGTGAGCATTTTCCTGGCCTATTTAGGTAATCCTTGCCCATGATATCTCTAGGATCCTTCTTTTCCAACTTCAGTTTGCTAGCCTCATTCTCTTTCGTTCCTATATTTTATCTAGAAAATCCCATTGAATAATGCTTTTTATATTTTTGGCAAAGGACCTTTATATTCTTCAAAGAGGAGCTCTTAAAAGGCAGCTCATATAGAGAAGGGACCACCAAGTAAAGGATGCTTGAAGGACCTGCTCGGGATGGGAAATGTGTGCTGAAAGTAGACTATAGACCGAACATGATGACCACTTAATACCTGCATTGCAAACTACAACGCCCCAAACGGGGGGGGGGGGGGGGGGAGAGAGAGAGAGAGAGAGAGAGAGTAAAAGGGGATCCACCTGCCACAGAGGCCGTGGCAGCGGAAAGGGGGGGAGGGGGATTGGGGGTTGGGGGGGAGACCAGGGGGGTTGGTGGGAAGGATACTGGGAACATTGGTGGTGGAGAATGGGCACTTGGTGGAGGGATGGGTACTCGATCATTGTATGACTGAAACATAAGCACGAAAGTTTGTAAGTCTAACTGTATCTCATTGTGATTCATTAAAAAATAAAACTTAATCAATTAATTAATTTTTTTGAAAAAGAGGAGCTCCTATATAAAATGGATGGTGAGGGGGGCTGGGAGGGGCACGGGGGGGGGGGGTGAACTCAACCTTTCTTGCTAACTAGGATCACTCCATAGCATAATTCCAAGTTACCAAAAGATCCTCTTCATACTGAGGATGAAAATGGTATGAAATGAAGAAAGTGAAGGAGACAGCATGTTTGGAAAACAATAGACACCATTCTCAGCAGGGATGTCATAAAGAATTTCATGGAGCACTCATGAAATTCTTTCACTTGGTTACTTGACATCCCGCTATTCATTGTTTAAGACCTGAAAAATATACTGTACTTGAAATGAGCACAGGAGACGCAGGAAGAAGAAGCCATTTGTTATTATTATTATTATTATTATTATTATTATTAGTGAATCACCATGAGATGCTGTTACATACTTACAAACGTTCATGTTTGCATTTCAGTCATACAATGATCGGTTAACCATCCCTCCACCAGTGCGCATTCTCCACCACCAATGATCCCAGTACCCCTCCCACCTTCCCACCCCCTCCCCCTCTCCACCCTGCCTCTGTGACAGGGCTTTCCCTTTTGTTCTCTCTCTCCTTTTGGGTATTGTGATTTGCAACCGAGGTATTGAGTGGCCATCATTTCTGTTTAGTGTGCTCATATGCTAGCTTACCTCAGCATTGGATCATACCTGACAGAAGTGCTGGATTTGTTGTCATTACTAATTGCATGATGGAACTGAAATGTTTTCCCACATATTCTGCTTTCTTTTTTTTTTTTTTTTTTTTTTTTTTGCTTTTTGGGTCACACCCGGCAATGCTCAGGGGTTACTCCTGGCTCATGCACTCAGGAATCACTCCTGGCGGTGCTCGGGGGACCATATGGGATGCTGGGAATCGAACCTGTATCGGCCATGTTGGCTGCATGCAAGGCAAATGCCCTACCCGCTGTGCTATCGCTCCAGCCCCCATATTCTGCTTTCTAAAGTAAGCAGCTGCTTTGGGTTGATTGAAGAAAATCAGTCCAAACAGTAAAGTAAATCAGGGTAAATGGCTATTAAAAAATGACAGAAAGGAAACTTAAGAAGTCACTCTCATCTCTTTTCTCTACGGCATCAAAGTCAATTTCTTTCTTATCAATCTCTTCCAAATGTAGTCAGCAAAACATAGAGTTCTAATTCTTTTTTTGGGGGGGGGTATTTTTAACTCCTCAGTGAATGTTTTTCTTTTCTAACTTTTTGCCAATTGCTTTCCTTTTCAATTTTTTTTAATTGAGGTGGGATGCCACACCCAGCTCTGTTCAGGGGTTACTCCTAGCTCTGGGCTCAGGGATCACTCCTAACTGGGCTCAGGGAACTATATAGGGTGCTAGAGATTGAACCTGAGTTGACCATGTGCAAGTAGGGTGCCTTACCTGCTGTCTATCTCTCTGGTCCCACCAATCCCTTTCTAATGTATTCAAAAGCACATAGATGTCTAGTCCCACAACAAGATGACATTTCAATTAAATCCAATTTTAAAACTATGAAAAATAGAAGACATCGGTGATCCCAAAGAGCTCAATTTAAGAACGTGTAAAATACTTGAATAGTCACCTCACGAAGAATATAGAAATACATGAATAATAAATACATCAAAGTGTTCAAGGTTAGTGCGAGTCGAGAGCGAGCGGTCGTGGGCACTGTCGATGCGCGCGCCACCTCGTGGGTTCCCAGCGGCGTAGCGGACGCCGAGCGGGCGAAGATGTCCGAGTACATCCGGGTCACGGAGGAGGACGAGAACGACGAGCCCGTCGAGATCCCGTCCGAGGACGATGGCACCGTGCTGCTGTCCACGGTCACGGCGCAGTTCCCAGGCGCCTGGGGGAACTGATTTAAATAAAGAAAAGTGTTCAAGGTTAAAATCTAAAAGTCCAATAATTTTATAGTTGGTGAGAATGCAAGCCACTGGAATCCTCATAAATAGGCAGCAAATGTGATGGTGGCAAATTCCTTAGAAAATTAAATGTACATACACACTTAACAACTCCATTTGTATTTCTCGCTAGAAGATATGACAGCATATGTATACACAAAGTGTATAAAAATAAACATCAGCTTTAGAGAAACTGGAACTCATTCAAACATTTATCCACTGGTTAGTGTACAAATTGTGATAAATCCCCGTAATAGAATGCTTCTCCCTGATACAAAAGAATTATTCATGGAATTCTATATATACTTTTATGGTCTTTTCTTTCATTTTGGTGTTGGGGCTCAGAGCTTACTTCTAGCTCTGTGCTCAGGGATCACTCCTGGTGGGTGGTGCCTTGAGGACCAAATGGAGACCTGGAAATTGAACCCTGGGCAGCTGAACTATATAGCTCCAACCCCTGGGACTCTATAAACCTTATACTGGACACAAGGCAGCATACTTTGAAATTAGAAATACATAAAAATCCAAAATAGATTATGATATAAAAATCCGGGCTTCTTGCCCCAGTATAGAATTATTTGGGCAAAGAATGACTAGAAAAGCCTACAAGGGAACTTTCTGAATAATAAAAATGTTCTAAATTTTAATTGAGACATTGCTTACATCTAGGAGACTCAGTGAATTATTCACATTATATGTAAGCCACTTTTTTTCTATTCCTTGGCCAAAGAAGGCTAAAAGAAAAAAAAGAAAGAAAGAAAGAAAAAAGAGGAAGAAAGAAAGAAAGAAAGAAAACAAGAAAAAGTGTATGTAATAAGCCCACTAATATTCTCAAGTTATCTCAAAGATTTGTAATAGTAGTTGGACCAAAGACTAACCGAAATAAAGATAAGACTGTAATTTGAGATACCAAAGAGTTATAAGACTTTGCATATGATTTATTTATAATGGGTGAAGGACAAATAGAAATTGAAGGTAACCACTAGATTCTTGGTTTGAGACAATTAGGTGGTTTGTGGTTTCAAATCCATAAAAATACAGAAGTTGAAACTTTAGTTGATATGTGAGGGGATGAAAACAATTACATGTTTCACATATGGTTGAGGTGACCCTAAATTATGCAAGTTAGGTCTGGGTAAAAGTTAGATATACTGTTTCACCTTGGATGGAAGAGGAATAATTTCCCAGAATGTCTTGATAGTTATCATCACACAGATTTTATAACACAGATAGAAAGGAATACATTAGAGGAGAGGAGGTTGTCTAGAAAGAGAATGTAGAGAAAGTGCAATTAAAGAACTGATATGACAGAGCCTTTAAAAGAGTCTGTAGACCAAGCAGAGAAGATGTGGTTGACAAAGAACACTGACAAATAATGCCTAGAGATTTCTGAGTAAGGCTTCCTGAGGAAGGGGAAGCAGCTGACACAGACAGAAGAACTATGCCTTGGATGAAACATTGGGTTGGAGAGGATAGGGTGGGTGGGTTTAGCTCCAGAAATATTCTTTAGGTTGAAAGATGTCAAAGTTTTACAGCTTTGAGCTGGGAGGCCAGACCACCTCCTGAAAAAGACACAGGGGAAAAACGGATGGATTTCACAATCACTAAAGTAGAACAGCAGAATTTAACTTTTAAAACTTGGATTAAAAGTTTGAGACTGTATAGGGTAGGGGCCTGCCTGGCACACTTCTGATCCAGGTTTGTTCACAGCACCACATATCATCACTCAAGCACAGTGATCTCTGAGCACGGAGCCTGGAGTGGCCTGAGCATACCCAGGTGATGCCCCAAAATAAAAACAAATAACAACCAAACAAGGTTGATAAGGTCTCTGGCAAATGTTCAATGACAGTTGGAATTAGTGCCTTGATTTTTTTTCATAATAACAACCTGTCAAGTTATGCATTTTCTTTTTTTCTTTTTTAATTGAATCTCCAAGAGATAAAGAGTTACAAAGCCATTTATGGTCAGGTTTCAGTCAAAAAGTGTTCCAACACCAATCCCACCACCAGTGTACATTTCCCACCACCAATGTCCCTAGTTTCCCTCCCGTCACTCTTTCCCCACAGGCCTCTCGCTACAGCTGGAAATTTCCTTCTTTCTCTCTTTGTCTGTTTTTCCCCATCTCTGTCTCTGTCTGTCCCCCCCCCCCCACCATCTATCCCCCTCCCCACTTTTGGGTATTATGGTTTGAAACACAGATACTGAGAGGTTATCCTATTTGTTCTTTTACCTATTTTCAGCAAGCAGTTCTTAGAGTGATCATTTCCAACTACCTTTGTCACTGCAATTTTCATTTGCATAATTTTATGCTTATGCCCAAGCTAGAAAGGAGAATGGTTGGGTTCATATAACATCATAACATCATGGATATACAAAAAGTTTCAATTAAAGAGTCAAAATTTTAGACAATGAATAAAATTAGGTACCAAGGAGAGAGGAGAAGGACAGGAGGAAGCTGGTGGACAGAAGAGGACAGGTGCAAATTTGGACAGGAAGATCAGATGCTGGCACAGCACAGGGTTGTTGGAAGTCTTTGAACCAACAAACCAAAAAGACCAAAAGACTTGTCAGAGAGGGAATGTCTGCGTTGATTATTTTAGCAGATCCAGCATTTGGAGAAAGGAAATGACACAGGTATCAGATTGCTAAGGTAGAGTAGAGATCACAAAACCAAATGTCTAGGATATTAGGTGAGTCAACTACAAGGATAATGAAGTTTTATTGATGATAGCAGATGCTGGAGAGCAAAACCATGCCACAGTTTTGATAGTTCAGTCCAGTGAGTAAGGCTGTTTCCAAACCACCACATAACAGCGGTGAGCAGGAGATGAGAGTAGCATAGCCAGCTGGCAAAGAATGGGAAAAGAATTGATGTTTGGACAGCAAATCAACCCCAATCACCATCTTAAAAATGCAGAGAGATGCAGAGAAACCTCCACTTAAGAAGACTAAGAATGAAATTTTGTTCTTGTTTCAGGGGGACCAGATCTTAGCTTCATCAGGAAAATTGGGTGAAGGGGAAGAGTCGTAGAGTTGGCGCTGGACTGAGATGAAAGAAAGAGAGAGGGTGAAGAGTAAGGGCCAGGTGAGGAGTGCTACTTGGCTGTGGAAAGTCAGAGGGTGAAGGGTAAGGGCATGGTGAGGAGTGGTGCTTGGCTGTGGGAAGTCAGCTCCTATTCTCTGCCACTAACCACTGGCCTCAATCAGTGTGGAGCGAACGGTAGTAGGGGCCACAGCAGAGTATATAAAACTAGAATATGAGGGAGATACAGAACCACTGCCCAACTACAGCTAATCTTCTCTTTATACACTGCCATTAATCAGTCAACAAAAGGGAGTTCTTAGTCTCAAATGAGGTTGATGAAAATAGTTGATTACCTAAACTTCTTTACAGGTGATAAAATAATAGAAAAATTGCAACTGAGTAGCCAATTCACCATATTATTGTTAAAGACTTTGATATAAAAATGAAAATAAGAAAATAAAGACTAATATAAAGGCTTGTCGACCAAGTGATCTGTAATTGTTTAAAGGCAAAGCCTGAGCATGTCATTTTCTTTTTTTTTTTTCTTTTTGGTTCTTACCCAGCGATGCTCAGGGGTTACTCCTGGCTTTGCACTCAGGAATTACTCCTGGTGGTGCTCCGGGGACCACATGGGATGCCGGAAATCGAACCCAGGTTGACTGCATCCAAGGTAAACGCCCTACCCCGCTGTGCTATTGCTTCAACACCCTTAACATGTTATTTTCATTTCCTTTTAATTTCACTTCCATTGACTATTCCAGAAAACAAGGGATATACTGCTGAAATGGTTTTTATTGTCAAAGTTCCTGGCTTTTACGTTGCTGTGTAGGCTGTAATTAATTGCCTTAGTGGCATCCTGGTCCCAGAGAGAAATATGAGAAAGGGGCTTACTTGACTGGTATTAGTCAGTGGGGATGCACCATTCATGACAAACATTATCCATATCACTCATGTGTCTGACAGATATGTGATTGGCAGCTAGACTGAGCACATTTCAGCTGCAGGATTTATCCCAAATTTGATTCAATGATTTCTGAGATAACAGGATCATGAATATCTTCCAAGCAGTCACTAGAAATTGCCAAGGCAGTAAAGGAGAAATTATTGAATTATCGATTGTGATACTGAATTTCTGTTTGATATTTTTATTTATATAATTCTTGGCCTTCTAAAAAAAATACGCTTTGTTCCAGTGCCAGACATCTCATGAGAAATTCATTTTCTTTTCATTTTAAGATACTTGGATTATACAGAAAAGGCAATGAAATAGATTAGGAGGATTTAAAAAAGAAGAAGAAGAAGAAGAACTAAGTACTAAGGCAGAAGGGAAAACGCTCAGTGAAGACGGGAGTTTATTGAATAACATGAGTGTGTTGATCTGAAGTCATCCAGAATAGGATTAGCAGAATACTAGATGAAAGACAACCATGCAAGCAAGCCGGGTCCCGCAAAGGATTCAGCATGATCGACCATAATCCACACGATAACCAAGCTCATTGAGGTTTCTCGGGAGTTCAAGATGCCTCTCTGTCTAACATTCATTGATAAAGAAGGCCTTTGATTCTGTTGAGATGGAAGCAGTCATCAAAACCCTGGCCAAACAGGGCGTTCAAATTCAATACATCAGAATCCTCCATGAGCTGTATTACAGATTCACTACCAGAATATCACCATTCTACAAAGAAGTGATCATCCATGTCAAGAGAGGGGTTCAGCAGGGTGATACCACTTCACCGAAACTCTTCAGTGCCACCCTAGAGAATATCATGAAGAAATAGCTAAGAGGACGAAGAACCTCCGGCTCAGGGCACATCTCTTTGATTCTGCTGTTCTTCCTGCATTAACATACACCTCAGAAACTTGGGCCCTACGAAAACAGGATGAGAATGCTATTCGGGTTTCCCAAAGAGGAATCAAAAGAGCTATGCTTGGAGTATCACGCTTCACTCAAATGAGAGAATGAATCCGAAGTTCCAACCTCCATCGAAGGTCAAGAATCAGGGATACTGTCTTATTTGCCAAGGTGTCGAAAATAAGATAGGCTGGACACATAATGAGATTTGGAGATGACTGCTGGACTAGAGCCATTACCTACTGATTTCCACGGGATGTCAAAAGACCGCGTGGAGACATTACTGGGGCCCGCTCGTGCAAATCGATGAGTAATGGGATGTCAAGTTATCAAGTGATCTGAAGTACCTATTAGTTTGAAAGCGTGACACTTGGGCAAGGGGGAACCAAAGAAAGATTAATAACCAGGACATCATGTGGGTGACAAGTGAGCTGAAGTGTGACGGGCTGGGTTTCTGTGTGGACCAGTTGGGCAGGTTATGCTCAGTCCTTTCAGCATCAAGCCATGGCCTGAAAGGAGGACATACTGCTGGAAAAGGGCCATGAATTTACCTCCATTCCAACCCTTGACACCTGGTGTTGGTTTCCAGGGAGCACCAAATCAGCTCTTTCCTCATGAAAGAGCTGTCCCTGTGTGCTTGGGATTAAATTAAAGCCATGCAGAGGCTGCCAGGTGGCAGGAATCCTGAGCTGGGTTTAACCAGTACAACTGAAAGATACAGGTTCAAGGAAATTGAGGGAATTCAAAAGAGATTAAAGTGCCTACCTTGGGGTCCTAGCATGAGCCAAGGGGGGTGGGGGCTAAGAGCCTGATGAGAGGGGCCGGAGAAATAGTAGAGTAGGGAGGGCGTTTGCCTTGCACCTGACTGACCTGGGTTTGATCCCCAGTATCCCATATTGTTCCCTGAGCAATGCCAGAGCTAATTCCTGAATGCAGAACTAGAAGTAACCTCTGAGCATCGCCAGGTGTGACCCCAAAAGCAAAATAAGGTAAAGGTAAAGGTAAAGGCCCTCCCCCGTTGATCGTCGATTTGCTCGAGCGGGCCCAGTAACGTCTCCAATGGAGACTTTGTTGTTACTGTGTCTGGCATATCGAATACTCTCGGTAGCTTGCCGGGCTCTCCGAGAGGGGCAGAGGAATCGAACTCGGGTCGGCCATGTTGGCTGCGTGTAAGGCGAACGCCCTACCCACTGTGCTATCACTCCAGCCCATTAATAAAACCTTTAAAAATTTTTTAAAGATGCCCTACTGTGTAAACCCACACAAAGAGGGGGCACAGCACCCAACTCAGCGGCGGTGGCTCTATCTCTCCCGCCACCCGCGTTCGGTAGTCTCACCCTTCTCCCACCCCGGAGAGGTCAATGGTGATGGTCAGGCAGAGGAAGGAACGAGGGCCAGGCTGGTAGGTATTAGTCGTAGTTTATTCTGATTCTCTCCTCATCTCTCCGTCTGTCTCTGCCCCCATTCTTCCTCCCCCAGCTACTTCATTCTCCTTCTCCATTCCCCTTCATCCTCCTTCTCTGGAGTCTGGGTTCTGATCCTCTCTGAACTCTCTTCTTCCTTCTGCCCCAGCCCGCTCCTACAGTACAGTTAAATCCTCTCTCCGTGAGGAATTGCGGAAACAATTAGGTGCGGTAGCAATCAATAGGGGTAGAAATCTTAGCCTCAGGGAAGACCGCTCCTAGGACAGATCCTTCCTCAGCAGGAGGACCCACCCTAGAGCAGAATCCCATGGGCGTGCCTCTCCTCTCCTTGTCCGACAAGCATACAAGAATATAATATAAATCATTTTGTATGGATACAGTAAGAAATATCTTAAACTTATAGAATTGCTCTCCTAGGGCCATCTCAATCTCAGACTACGGTGCTCAGGCCAGATAGTCTTTCCCACCCCTAGCAGGATCCTAGTCTTGTCGTTACCTTGGATCATGACAGCATTTGTCCATGATCAAACTCTTAACTTAGTTAAGAATCGTGGCACTTTGGCCTGGCCCATTTCCCTGCCAGGGTAGCTCACCGCTTGCCCTGAGTCCATTCAGTCCCTCGTCGGGACCCTGCTTTGGGGTGTTAGGAACTAAGGGAAACTGAGGCTAAGTCGAGAAAGCAGATGCCCGGGAGTGAATAATATTCAAGGCCAATCAAATCCTAAGTTACAAAGCATAATGTTAACGGTCTTCCTGTATCTATACAAAAAGGATATTACCTTAAGGTAAACTATTCATAAGGCATAAGGAGAGGAGAAAGGCAATATTTCACTCATACATATAAAATCATAGATTTCTGGGAAACTGATCTTACAAATTAACAAAGTCTGATTAAGGAGAAAGCTGATTAACTGGGTGGGAAGGAGAGCATAGGGAAGACTGTTTACATGTTTACATGTAAACACAATGGAAGTGGAAGTGCCTCTGGAGCACTGTGGTGGGTGTAACCAGATGAATGGGTGTAACCAGATAAAACCTAAGCTTCTTGAAGGACAGAGCAATGTTACCCAACACCCTACACCACATGAGAATGGTGTAGGGCATCTTTTAAAACTGGGAGTTGTGGGAATGGGTAGGCAGCATAACTGGCCAGAGTATGGAAAAAAATCTGGGAGTTCTCCCCCTAGGTAGAACGCCCAAAGTCCATAAAAGTGGAGGGTTTGAGCGGGGATTAGGGTTGCCCTTCTCCTTGTTCTTTTGAAAGGTAACGCCCTTTGTGGGATTTCTTACCTAACATCTAAATCTGGAAGGAAAGATAAAAGTGTGTGTCTCCAGCAGAGAAGAACAACACTACAAGTAAGTTAACTTTTGGGTGCCTCACTGGTGGTCTCAGGTGTCCTCTCCTTTCAGAGATCTTGAGAAGAAACAGCATTTATTGGTGCAGTAGAGAAAATAATGAGCAGAAACGGAAAGTCCCAATGTACTCAGCCTATGTAGGAACTGATCCTTAAGCCCTTGTAGACTTGTAGACAACAAATTTCTCCTTTCCCTGCCCCTTCTCCCCTCTGGGATCCCACTAGTGTTCTCTCAAGGATCCCTGGAGATCTCAGAATTAGAGCTCAGAACAACTTGTATTTGTCGCGGGATAAAATTTGTTTGCATGAGGATGATCAATAAACTTTATTCACTCAACAGACCTCCCATTTCTTCTTCTCTGAGAGCCTCCATAACTCCAAATTTGAGTTGGTTTTGTGAGTTCATTGACTCTTTTCTGCAGAGCTCTCATTTGCTTCAATGAATCAGCTTTATTCTATGGAGTTTACCATCTCTCTTTTCCCCATGCCCTCGAAACTTTCCCATTAGAAAGAGTAGAGAAATAAATGATTGATAATATAGCACTGACCTCTTATAAGTTTCATCTCTTCAACAGCAGCAGACATACTCATGCTTTTTCTGGGCCTCTGTAAAAATCAAGTTACTATGTATAACACCCTTGGGTCAGAGCCTGGTACATAATAAATGTTAGCTATCATCAACATGACTATGAACTAACAGATTGTCTCATTAAACAATCAACACCAGCTTTACTGTCTCATAGCTTTTGGTTCTCCGCAGTTAATTAAGCTCGTCCTCACTTGCTCGTCTATTTCTAATTTTGGAGAAGCACTTAGGAGACTGTGTTTAACACATCCTATTGCTTCTTTCCCATCCCCAAATTAAGGTTCTTTGCTTTTGTTTAGGGGGCCAACCTGTGGTGCTCAGGGCTTAGTCCTGATTCTGCACTCAGGGATCACTTCTGGTTGGGCTTGGGAGATCATATGTAGTGCAAAAGACCAAATCAGGTCAGCAATGTTTAAGACAAGCACCTACCCACTGTATTATTGCTCCAGCCCACCATCCCCAAACCATAAACTTTGAGGCTGAATCAAGACTTGTCCTTTCCAATGGTGGGCAAGCTGAGATTCATGCTGAATAGAGTGAATCATTTATTTCTTGCAAAGAGGACCAAAAACACCCACAGAAGTTAAACTCTTTCCTAACGATACACACCTAACCAGTAACACTGTCTAGACTCGTCCCCATTTTTGTGGCTGAGCAAAAGATTCAATGTGTTTTCCCTTATAGAGTAAGTGCTACAAAAACCGAACAGAAAATGCACGAACAACAGCAAGACAAAAGAAAAAGAAAACATTTCCTGAAAGAGAATGCTTTCCAATTCCGTTCTTCTTGTTCTCAGTTTGGGGATTAAATCACACCATTCTCTGATCAGAGAATTTAATCCACACCATATATATGAGATTAAATCACACCGGAGTATTCCTGGGCTCCCACAAGACTCTCTGTGCAGATGCATTTTCTAGCCATCTTCCAGTCTCACCACTTATTTAACAGGAGTCAAAGCTGATGAGACACTCTGGATCAGAGCCTGTACCTGAGGCTGTGCGGACTTTCCTCAACCAGCTTTGGCACTGGGCCTCTTGCTTTCCAGTTCATATGACGCCAACCATTCTACAAAGACCCCTCTGATAAGTCCATCTTTAGGAGAACACACCACATACTCAATGCAGGTATCCCTTGGACCAGCTCTCTGCTAGCTTCTGGACAAAGCAGGGGCACACCCGCTGGGGTATTCCCCTGCATGATATGAGAGCTGTCTTGGCATAAGATAAAGCCAAGGAGGGATTAAAAGGATGGGTCTTGGACCCGAGGTTAAGTCAAGACACGGGTGCCATAAACATCTTCCTGTGTCAGTCATGAACATTGACTCAAGGGCAGGATACAAACCTGCCCCAAACACTCAACACTCTGGCAATCAGGCCTGATGACCACAAATCTCTGTGCACCTCCTGATAAACTAACACTTCTATCTTTTGGTCACCATAAATGTTATAACTAGCCATGTTTTCCTTTTGTGTTTTTCTAGTTAGAACCATAAGAGCTCTCTCACACGTCTTCAATCTCACTGAACAAATGGTACTCACTCCACTTGGGCATTATCTTGCTTTTCACTCTTATTTTCTTTTCATCCATAGTTTACAAAAATTTGGTGGGGGCTTTGGGGTTTTTTGTTTGTTTGTTATCTTATTATGACATCTTATTATCTCATTCCAACTTTGGACAAACTGGCAGTTTACCGAATGTAGCCTGCCCACACGGCAGAATCAGGCAAACTCCCCGTGGCGTTCCCAATATGCCAAATACCAGTAACAATGATGGGTCTCATTCTCCTAACGAGCCTTGAATATAATCTCAGGGCTAGGATGAAGGAGATGTTACTGGGGCCTGCTCGAGGCAATCAACGAATAACAGAATGATTTGTGATTTGTTTTGTGATTGTTTGTTTTTGGTAAAGCATCTCATATCCTGTTTTATCAGTACCAGATAGAAAACAAACCAGAGAAAGGGAGAGAAAAAAAAGATACTACTAACAGATGATGGGCCCAGGGAGTCCCAAGCACAAACCTATTTTTTTTTCCTCGTTATCAGTCAGTACCGCCAGTGCCAGGGAACAGGGTACATGTGAAGACAGGTGCCCAATCCTCTAGGATTTTCATCGCTCTTTCCTAAACGTGCAGTCTGGCCCTGGCTTGGTGAATGAACATGTGCTTCATGAGAAGCTCTGGAAGCCTATCAAAACCCTTCTGGGGGGCTGGAACAATAGCACAGCGGGTAAGGCGTTTCTCTTGCATGCAGCCGACCTAGGTTCGATTCCCAGCATCCCATATGGTCCCCCGAGCACCTCCAGGAGTAATTCCTGAGTGCATGAGCCAGGAGTGACTCCTGCGCATTGCTGGGTATAACCCAAAAAGCAAAAAAAAAAGCTTAAAAAAATGGGGCTGGAGCAATAGCACAGCAGGTAGGGTGTTTGCCTTGCACACAGCCGACCCGGGTTCAATTCCCAGCATCCCATATGGTACCCTGAGCACCGCCAGGAGTAACTCCTGAGTGCAGAGCCAGAGCCAGGAGTAACCCTGTGCATCGCCAGGTGTGACACAAAAAGGAAAACAACAACAACAACAACAAAACCCTTCTGGGGAGCTGGAGCGTAGCACAGCGGGTAGGGCATTTCCTTGCACATGGCCGACCCAGGTTCAATCCCCAGCATCCCATATGGTGCCCCAAGCACTGCCAGGAGTAATTCCTGAATGCAGAGCCAGGAGTAACCTCTGAGCATAGCTGGGTGTGATCCAAAAAAGCAAAACAAAACCAAACCAAAACACAAAACCCCTTCATCTGTATGTCCCAATCCTTTATACAGCTCAAGGGCTTTGCAGGGTAAACAAGCCCCAAGGCTACCAAGAGCCCTAAGGTGTAACCCCTAGAGTTCAACCCCCGCTCCCAGGTCACTTATATTTTCATCTTGATTGTGGAGGTTCTCTGGGATTAGAGTCTACGCATTTCTGACACTTAAAATTCACCTTCAGTGGCTGGGCCGTAACAACCTGGGACAGGCAATGAGAACCCTTGAGTGAGCAGAGTCAACAAAAGGAAGCCAAAGGTGCCCCAAATGCTTTGGAAGGGAGGCGGGGCTGCAGCCACACCGAGCAGCTGCCTCCCAGAACATCTGGACACAGACACACCCCTGAAACAACCACAGTTTGCTTTATTAGGTGTTCCATGGTGATATAACACAGCGTTCTGAAGGAATAATAAACACGAGACTTGTTTTTTTTTTTTTGCCATAATTATTTTGCCATTAAGACAGTGGTTACAAAAACAAAAACAAAAACAAAACCCAAAACCAAAGATACTCTTCTGGCCACACATATTATCGGCTTTAGTATTGGAAGTTGCTCCACTCATGGGTCACAATCACAATTCCAAGGATTAAAAACCATCTATTATTATCCTACACTGTTTTAGAGCATCAAGTCACTGCAGTTATTCAGTTCTGAGACACTGTCCATTTATTTTAGCATTTACATATGACATTCATTTAACAGCACACAAAGCAAGCCAACAGGTAAACATGCTGACGAAGCCTGCGGAAATCTTCAGGTTTTATGTTGCTTTAAGGAAACATTGAAAAGAACCAAAAATCACCATGAGCTCATACAGGAAAAACAGGAAGACTCAAGTGAATACTAAAGAGCTGCAAGTGTTTCTTAGAATTGAAACAAAAAATTTTTTCCGACTTGTTCAAATTTCCTCTGAGTGCAGGTGAGAAAATACTGTGTATTCGATATGCCAAAACCAGTAACTACAACTGTTCTCATTCACCTGACCCTGAAGGCTTCACCGACATGGCAGCACTGAGAAGGATGAGAAAGGAGAGGCCGACAAAATCTCAAGGCCGACCTAGGCTGCCACAACGAAGGAAGACAAAAATGATCGTCTGTACTTTCAATGCACGTACGCTAGCATCAGATGCATCCATCGAGGACCTGATGGTACAAGCGCGAATGATCAAGTACGACATCATTGGTCTGACCGAGACAAGAAGACACGAATCTCACCATGCCGTTTTTGACACTGGAGAAGAATTGTTCCTCGGAACATGCGATAAAAGAGGTGTTGGAGGCGTCGGTGTCCTTGTCAACACAAACTTGGCCAAGAGCATTGATTCATTCGAATGCCTAACAACCTGAATCGGACGTTTACATTTGAATAGATGTGGCTCACTGCCTGCAGTTTCTATCTTCGTTGTCTACGCACCAACATCTCATTATGATGAAAGAGAAATCGAGAAGTTCTACATGGAGCTAGAGAAGTTCTATAAAGAAGACCACACCTTCTACAAGATCATTGTGGGTGATTTTAATGCCAAGATAGGACCGAGAAGATCAGCTGAAGAACTTCACATTGGAACCCATGGCCTAGAATGGAACGAACAGGGTGAGAGACTGTCTGAGTTCATCATGTCGACCAAGACCATTCATGGTAACTCACAGTTCCAGAAGGCAGAATCTAAACGATGGACATGGGAGTCTCCCGGTGGACGATTCCACAACGAAATAGACCACATCATATTCAATCGACGGTTTTGCCTGACTGATGTCGCTGTTGTCCCAAAATTTCGAATGGGATCGGACCACCGTCTCCTTCGTGCAAAATTCTACTTCACAGAGCGGGGAGAAAGGGCTGCAAAGTTCAAAAAGAGAACTCCCAGAACGACCACCAACTGGGAACTCTTTGGTACTATTGCGGCAACATGGGAAGATGCCATTGTTGACAACATTGACGAGGAATACGATCGACTGGTTCAGCACCTCCATGAATGTGCGAGGAACGCCAAGAGAGAGATAGCCACAAAAAGTCGCCTATCTTCGAAAACTCTTGAGCTAATTCGCCAGCGTGGTTTGGCGCATGCCTCAGGCAACCGCAAGCTAACGTCCGAGCTTGCAAAGCAGTGCAGAGATGCGATCAAGGAAGACCTCAAAGAGAGAAGAGCAGAAGTACTGGTAGATGCGGCAGAAGCCGGGAAAAGTATTCGTAACGCCCGCCTGTCCTTCGCCAACTATAAGACCAAGATGACTGCCCTCCGACGTCCTGATGGATCCATCACATCCTCCAGAACGGCAATGGAGAAGATTATCCATGACTTCTACTCAAATCTCTTCGATAGCCATGTCCACTTGCCGACATACCAAATTTCACAGGATGGGTATGTCGTTCCCAACGTTCTCCCTTCCGAAATCCGACACGCCATTTCGTCAGTAAAGAAGCAAACAGCACCCGGCCCAGACAAGGTCAGACCTGAACACCTGAAGAACCTGCCGTCAGTACTCATCAATACACTGGCTCGGCTCTTCACTCGCTACCTGTCTGAATGCAAGGTTCCATCTCAATGGAAAACCAGCAGGACCGTACTACTGTTCAAGAAGGGAGACATCCATGACATTGGCAACTATCGCCCGATCTGCCTATTGTCTGTCATCTACAAGTTGTTCACTCGAGTCATCCTGAATAGGATTGGCAGAACACTAGATGAAGGACAACCATGTGAGCAAGCAGGGTTCCGCAAAGGATTCAGCACCATCGACCATATCCACACGATAACCAAACTCATTGAGGTTTCTCGGGAGTTCAAGATGCCGCTCTGCTTAACGTTCATTGATTTAAAGAAGGCCTTTGATTCTGTTGAGATGGAAGCGGTCATTGAAGCCCTAGCCAATCAGGGCATTCAAGCCCAATACATCAGGATCCTCCGTGAGCTCTATTGCGGATTCACTACCAGGATCTCACCATTCTACAAAGAAGTGATCGTTGATGTCAAGAGAGGGGTGCGGCAGGGTGATACCATTTCACCAAAACTCTTCAGTGCCACCCTCAAGAACATCATGCGACGGCTGGAATGGGAAAACATGGGAGTGAAGATAGATGGTCGGCAACTACACCACCTCCGCTTTGCTGATGACATTGTTTTAATAACACCAGACATCAGCCAAGCGGCACAAATGCTGGCCGACTTTGACCGTGAGTGTGGAAAGGTAGGACTACAGCTGAATCTTACGAAGACAATGTTTATGAGAAACAGCCTTGTTCCTGACGCCCCATTCGCTCTCAATGGAACGACCATCTCCGAATGCAACAGCTATGTCTACCTAGGTCGAGAGGTCAACATGACAAATGACCTGGCACCCGAGCTGCGCAGGAGGAAGAGAGCGGCTTGGAACGCCTTCAAGAACGTCGAAGAAATAGCTAAGAGGACGAAGAACCTCCGGCTCCGGGCACATCTCTTTGATTCCACTGTTCTTCCTGCATTAACATATGCCTCAGAGACCTGGGCCCTACGCAAACAAGATGAGAACGCCATTCAGGTCTCCCAAAGAAGAATAGAAAGAGCTATGCTTGGAATATCACGTTTCACTCAAATGAGAGAACGAATCCGGAGTTCTGACATCCGTCGACGATCAAGGATCAGGGACGCTGTCTCATTTGCCAAGGTGTCGAAAATCAGATGGGCTGGTCACGTAATGAGATTTAAAGACGACCGTTGGACTAGAGCTGTTACTGATTGGATTCCACGGGATGTCAAGAGACCGCGTGGCCGCCCACCTACCAGATGGTCAGACTTCTTTGTCAAGGTCATGAACGATCGGTTTGAGGCCCTCCATGTTCCCGGAGCGAAGAGATGCCATTGGGCTACACTAGCACGCGACAGGGACAAATGGAGACGTTACTGGCGCCCGCTCGAGCAAATCGACGACTAACGGGAAGTTAAGTGATTAAGTGAATTATTCTTTAAAAGTGCAATTTACTTTTAAAATAACAAATAAACAACAACAACAAAAAATATACCCTAACTACAACCCCAAAGGCAAAAATGTGGAGAGACAAGTTCAGTGATGATGGAATGACCTACATTTTTGTGTTATGCTTTACAAAAGCAGATTTGGTTTTATAAAAGCCTGCCAACATAACATGAGGAGAGAGCTTAGGAGAACCTGTAAACATGTTTGGAAGGAAACACGACACAGATCAGCAGATGTGGAGACGGGCCCAGAGGCAGTTCATGGAAAAGGGTCACGGAAGAGACAGGAAAGGGAAGCAGAGCCAAGCTCAGTTGTGGCCTTGAAGAGAACCACACGGCTAATATGAATTACGTCCTCCCGACTGCAGTGCTGAAATGATGTCCCACTCAGAATACAGATTTTTCCTCCTGCTCTGTGAAATGGATTTAAAATCATTGGAAATCCCAATGATTTTCTGAGTTTAGAAGGGCTATCTATATTGCATTGGATTTTTTCCTTTTTTTTCCTTTTTGGGCCACACCCAGCAATGCACAGGGGTTACCCCTGGCTCATGTGCTCAGGAATTACTCCTGGCAGTGCTCGAGGGACCATATGGAATGCTGGGAATCGAACCCAGGTCGGCCGCGTGCAAGGCAAACGCCCTACCCGCTGTGCTATCTCTCCAGCCACTGCAATAGGTTTTGTTTTGTTTTTTTAATACATAGTTGGAGAAGAAAAATGTTGAGGTGGTCTCCACCTTCCACCTCCAAAGGGAAGCCACAGGATGCCCTGAAATTCCAAAGACACTTTACACAAAACAATAGGCTTCCAGGCTGAACTCCCACTTACTCAACATTCTGAGCTGGTGGATGGTTTGAGACTGGTTGATTCACTGGGTTCAGCAGCACAAGTTACAGGTTAAATTTGCTCTGTAGGCACTACCAATGTACAGGGAGAAAGTCCTGACATCCTGTAGTCTGACTTAAGCTTCTCCATATGGTTCCATTCTTGGTCCCACATAGGTTAGTGTGGTAGGTAACTAGGATCCGTTCCCCTCAAGAAACGTGGCATCAGGTCCAAGCCTCCTAACAAAGGATGCATCAGTCTTGGGTGGATAGGGACAGAGTATTACTATATGGTTGCCATGAAAAAGCTCACATCCTGCTAGGTAGGTTTTCAGGACCACAGTCAATTGATGGAACTGGTCATTTGCAAAGAAAATGAGGAAAGGAGAAGAAAACAGCATCTCAGAGACACAGGCTAGCAGAAACACAGTGAAAAGAGACAGCTGTGAAAGTATTCTTGATGAGAGAGAGAGAGAGAGAGAGAGAGAGAGAGAGAGAGAACAGAAAAGAGGCGAAAAGAGGAGAAGCGAGTACTCCATAGACTTAATCTGCAGCAAAATCTAGGCCAAAATGAAAATCTGCCCTTTATCTACAGTTGACCTAGAAGAAAGACTACGGAATGACATGTGGACATTTTAAAGCCTCTCAGGAGGATCAGAAATCTGCCGTCATCCTGAATCAGCCTGATGGTTATATGATTGCATCATTAGGATGTCCAGTTCAAACCCTTGTATTAGTATTTAATTAGGCTTCCCAATTTTAGTATTAAAATAAAACCCTCCCCCTTCCCACCCCGCCTAGCCCTCCCACCCTCATGAACAAAACTTTTCTAAAAATTTTTAAAAAGAAAAAGACAGCTCTGGGCAATTCACTTTATCTTCCCCAACCCCCCCATGAGAAGGAAGATGATAAATTAAGTACAACAGAGGGCAGAGAGAAACACCCTTGTGATTTGCTTGGTCTATATGTCTGAATGTTTGATGCGGTTCCGTGATTGGGGTTGGTGGACAGACTCGTGTGTGATATTTGCAGGATGGAGGGAAGTGGGTGAGCAAAATCAGTGACTCTGGGTGAAAGATGAAAGGAAGGGTCCCAGAGGGAGTCCCATGAACTGGCTGCCCCACAGTAACTATCACAGGCTCTTAAAAAAATAGGAAGGAAGGAAGAAAGGTAGGAAGGAAGGAAGTCTCAGAATGTCCTCAGCTGTCCTGTCCCACGTCCCCGGTGGACTGCAGTGAACTTTAGCCCAGACTGGTGATGTTGGCACGTCCACCAGGGGGAGCCACGATACGCTGGGTGGTGCGGCTGGGAATGTTGTCATCAATCTGAGCGCCTGCAGAGAACAGAAGGTGAGGGTCAAAAGTGTGTTATGAGGGTTCCTGCTGCAAACTGAAATAATACTCCTGGGGGAGAACAGGCCAGGCCCAGGGGCCTCCAGTGGACAAAGATTCAGACCATAAAAGCAGTCTTTGTCGAGGAGAGTTGGAGCCACTCCTTGTAAGTCAAACTAGAGAAATTGCCTGAAATGCTGGAGTGCCTGCCCAGCAGGGGAACATAAGGGTTAATTTTACTCAGCAACACTTAAAGCTTTGAGCACCCTTAGCAGCAATCCTGAGCAACACATTGGGAGCCAGGAACAAGCACTGAGCACTGACACTGAGTCTGGTGTGGTTCCAAAATTATCAACAACAACAAAAAAAAGAAGAAGAAAATTATATAGTAAAAATATCCCTAGTAACACAGGTATAGGAATTACCAAAAAGTTCATTTTTTCTTTTTTTTTAAATTGTTCTCTGGCATCGATCTATGCTAAGGTTTTAAACTGGTGTTTGAGCATCTATCTGTGTTCAGGGTTTACTCCTGCCTCTGCGTTCAGGGATTACTCTCAGCTGGGTTCCTGTGACCAATGGGCTTCTGAGGATAAAACCCGCATCAGACACATTCAAGGTTAGTTCCTTACTCACCTTACTCTCTCCCAGCCCAATTGTGATCTTTAAGAGAGCTCCCTCATACGTATTTTTTGCCCTGCTTCTATACTCTTAGGTATGATTTAGCTTTCACTCTTCTATATGATGTGTTTTGAAGTTTTTCTCCTTGGAATTATTCTATTTGGAACTTTTAATGCTTCCACAGTGAACGTACAGTGGGAGTATCATTTTCCTTACATTCAGCTGACCTGTATTCGATCCCCAATATCCTATTCCTCGGTCCCTGAGCCCTGGAGAAGTAGTTCCTGAGTGCAGAACCAGGAGTAATCCCTGAGCACCACTGGGTGTGGCCCCAAAACAAAACAAACAAACAAACAAACAGCTTTCAGCATCTGAGTGTATGATTCAAGCCTTGCCTTGGAGCTGTTCTTAGCTTCAATTCTCCCTCCAAAATGTAATACCCTATTCTCTTTTCTTTGAGACCCTTACTATAGGGATATTTCTCTTCATGCCAAACCATCTCTGGTATTTTCTTCTTTTAACATGTTTGAGGTTTTTTAAAAAAAAATTTTTATCTTGGAATTTATCTTGTTCAAACACTCAGATTTTTTCCCAGCTTCTGTCATTCTGATGTTTATTCACAACGGGTATTTCTCTCCTTCTTGATTATCAAGCTTTAGTCAATCAGGGAATTATTCATTACTAAATAATTACTAAATTTTTCATGACTAAAATTCTGGTTCTGACCACATTGAGTATCTGTCCAGATTTCTGATAGTTCCACTAGGGACAGAATGTGTGCATGTTAGTCATATATAAGAAGAGGGGGGATGGTGAATTAACAACCCTCATTCTGCTCTCTGATTCTCTATTTTAACTAGGTCTACTCTCTCTCTCTCTCTCTCTCTCTCTCTCTCTCTCTCTCTCTCTTTCTCTCTCTCTCTTCTTTCCTCCTTCTTGTCTCTTCCAAAAACACTTATCATACCTAGCAGTAAGCACTCACTGAGGCTTCTCCGCCCACCTCTATGGGTAGAACAGCCAAAAGTGAGACGCAGGGCTAACCAAGGGAGTGACGTGGTGGCTTTGCTTTGTCACCTTATTGCTCATGAGGCCACTCTCAGTTCCTCCTGGGAGTCTCTCAACAGTGAGGTATGAGCAGATTGGTTACCAGTTTACACTTTTACATAAGAAACCATATTCAAATGATAAGAGGACAAAAAGACATATTCTAAACCTAATCAATCTAGCCATACAACATTGTGCCATTTAATCTCTTCTCTAATATGAAGCAAATTCCACACTATAGGTGACCTTCGGTGAAAATCCTCCACAATATTCACAGTCACTGTCACTGTTACTGTCACTGTCCTTCCGTTGTTCATCGATTGTCTCAAGCGGGCCCAGTAACATCTCCATCGTGAGACTTTGTTGTTTGGCATATCGAATACGTCATGGGTAGCTTGCCAGGCTCTGCCGTGCAGGCGAGATACTCTCGGTATCTTTCCGAGCTCTCGGAGAGGGGCAGAGGAACCAAACTCGGGTCGGCCATGTTGGCTGAGTGCAAGGCAAACGCCCTACCCGCTATGCTCTCACTCTGTTCTAATATTTAATTCATAATAGCATGATTTTATTAAAAGTAAAATCAAATAAGATGCTACGATGCATTTGGTTATCATTTTATGTGCTCTCTATATATACATATAGGCTGGAGTGATAGCACAGTGGTAGGTGATTTGCCTTGCAATCTGCTGCCTAGCTGAGCTGGGTTCGATTTCTCCACCCCGCTCATAGAACCCGGCAAGCTACTGAGAGTATTTTGCCCGCACGGCAAAGCCTGGCAAGCTATCCGTGATCTATTTGATAACACAGTAACAAGTCTCACAATGGAGATGTTACTGGGCCCGCTGGAGCAAATCGATGAACAATGGGAACAAGTGCTATATAAATACATATATATGCTAAAATATATATTTGTTTCAGACAATTTATACTTAGCATTGACCTATGTACCACTTGTACTATATGTATCTTTTTTCTTTTGACAGTGTGTGGTGAAATTATCAAACCAAAGTTACTTGGATATCCTCGACTTGACCTAATTTCATCACTTTCTTGATCTTGTGCCTGTTTTGTAACAAAAAAGGCCAAAATGCCAAGATAACTGAGTGAAGGGGACCCAGACCCCCAGACATTGTCGACGGTGATCATCTGGCCACACTCTCACTTGGCAGCTGCAAAGATCTCAGGATTTTCAAAGAAGAAATCAAAAACAAGTTTGTGGTAGTAGAACTTGCTGAAAACCTGGAAAGAGGTCAGCTTTTCGAAAAGCGTGAGGGCTAAGAAGAACGTTGCTTCTGACCTTAGAGTGGGTGGAGAACCAGATAATTCTCAAAGGAACTTCTTCAAGTAGCCCTATTCCTGACCAATGGCATTTTCAGCTTCCCTGGCTGAGATCCCAGCAGAGGTCAGCTGCCCTCTCTGTCTGAATTACCTGAGAGGCCCAGTGACCCTTGAGTGTGGGCACAACTTCTGTGATTCCTGCATCCACCAGTGCTGGGTTGACCTTCAGGATGTCTTCCCGTGTCCCGTCTGCCTCCACCACTCCCCTGACAGGAACTTCAAGAGTAACAAACAATTGCGTCACGTCACAGAAGTCCTTAAGCAGCTCCCCACTGGAAAGAGCAAAAGGAAATGGCAGGCAGAGGAACCACTGTGTGAGAATCACAATGAGGCCATGGACCTGTTCTGTGAGGAGGACCAGCAGCTGTTGTGTCCTCAGTGTCGAATCTCCACTCACCACCAGGGTCACCACCTGATCCCCACTGACCGAGCTGCAGAGAGTCAAAGGAAGAAGCTCAAAGGATTCATAGAACTTCTGAAGACAAAGATGAGCGATGCTAAGAATGAGTGTGAAAATCAAATTGCATAGAGTGTGGGCAGGAGGTGGAAGATAGAGTCTTGGAAAGAAGAACTACACACTGAATTTGAGCAGTTCAAACTTTCCTTGAGAGAAGAGCAATTATCAATTCATGCCAGCTTGCTCAATAGAGAGAGAGATGGAAGAACAGATAGCACAAAATAAGAGCCAAAGTTTAAGCAGTATGAACACGGTGAAAATTCTCTTACGTGACATAACAGAGAAGTGTTTGCAGGCTGACCAGGATTTTCTAGCAAGTGTTGAGAACCTTCAGAGTAGGTATGAAAACCCACTCTTCCCTACAGTCTCCTCATATGAATTCAAGAATGAGAGCTACACTCTTCCTCTCAATTGAGTTGGTCTGCACAAAATAATGAGCAAATTCCAGGAGAATTTAACACTGGATCCTGATACCGTCCATCCAAGTCTGACCATCTCCAAAGATAGAAGTAGTGTCCACATTGGATCAAGTCACCCTCACCTGCTGGACCACCACCATGTTGACAACATTGTTCCTTTCCTAGCTGTGCAGTGCTGTGAGTCCTTTGACGGAGGCAGGCATTTTTGGCAGGTACAAGTGAGAGGCATAGGCGAATGTTCCCTCGGACTGTGTAAAGCATCCTTCTGCGATCATATATGGACACTTCCCTTCTCTCAAAGTGACTTATGGCAATCAGATATCACCTTGTCTTTCCCTGGTAATATGCACATTGAAAGGCCAGAACAATATGTGACAATGAGAATTGGTGTTTTTCTGGATTATGAAATGGGAGAACTTTCTTCTTTTAATATGACTAACAGGTCACGTTTGCATAGGCTCACTGGTACACTCTTAGAAAAAGTGATACCCTATTTTGCTATTGGACCTTTATCAAAATCTCTTACAATGCAGATGGTTATAGACTAATGATGTGAGCATACTGGAGGATAATGTGGTCTGTGGTATGTTTCTTCCCCCTGCTATTGAAGGTTCAATGTAAATAAAGCTTCTCACACAACTGCTAAAAGGCTTCTTTGATTTTTTTTTTCCTCATTTCATCTTTGCCTGGGAAAACTGACAGGAGAGCCTTTCGTATCAAGAGAATCTCTGTAGACAAGCAAGTTCCTAGTAATGCTAGAATAATCCCCGCATGCCAACCACTATTCACTAGAATACCTAAAATACTTATTTTGGGCAACTTTTCTTTTTGGCGACCTACTGTGTATTTTTACCTCATGTGTTTCCAGCTTATCATTATTTGCCCATAGTCATCTCTGCTTCCAAAACTCCTAGACATTTTCTACTTTGTTTTTTGTACAGAATTTGCAGATATCGCCTCATTCTCAGGAATTACTCCAGCTTTTTATGCTATTCCCTCTACCATTTTACTGAAATTAAGAATAAAGTTATGGGTTGAGCTTCTTAATGTGTCTTATGGGGATCAAGTGTTTTAACCAGGGATATCCCAAATGTGTGACAATGAAGCTTAGTTTAAGTAATGGTATAAGCAGCCTGGAAGCTAGTATTATTCAGATTGATCTTGGCATATGAGTTTAAATTCGCCTGGAGCAATAGCACAGCAGGTAGGTCATTTTGTGTTGCAAGTGGCTGACCTGGGTTCTATTCCTTTGTCCCTCTTGGAGAGTCCAGCAAGCTTCTGAGAGTATCTTGCCCACACGGCAGGGCTGGGCAAGCTCCCCATGGTATATTCAATATGCCAAAAACAGTAACAAGTCTCACAATGGAGATGTTACTGGTGCCTGCTTGAGAAAGTCTATGAACACTGGGACAAAAGGGCTACAGTGCTATGAATTTAAATTAAATTTGACAATGAAATTCAAAATACCCTTTAAGTATTATCTACCAGATAAGAGTTCTCTTGTGTCCAACAGAATAAAACTTTTCCCCAGGCACTGATGTGGCCCTCAGGAGATCTGAGGAGGTGGTTACAGGGCAGAGCGCACAGGCCAGGGGCATGCACAGGATGCACTGGGTGAAGTTTTGGAATGAGAAAATTCAAGGATTATTCAAGGAAAGATTTAGGAAGTAATTACTTGATGAGGTTGACTTGTCAGTCAAAATATAATTTCCATACTAGACAAAAAAAATTTCACAGGCCCCACACATCCCCGGATATGGTTGTTTTGTGAAGGTAGTGAGATTTGTACAATCACTCACACTTTCCTAATGAGAAATTGATGCTTCCTAGTAAAGACTTCCGGATTTCAGTTTGTTCCCAATCAAACATTGAACAAAGATACAAGAAGTCAGGGAAAGCCCTAAAAGTGCAAAGAAGATCACACATGTCCACAGCCCTGGCTCTGGAACTTCATTTTTTTTGTTTTGTTTTTCATTTTTGGTTTTTCTTTTGGGGTGATACTCAGCTGTGCTTAAGGTGCACTTCTGGCTCTGCCTTAAGGTATCTCTCATGGTGGGCTTGAGGGAACAACGATATGGGGTTGGTGCAAGGCAAATATCTTTCCTGCCTTACTATGCCCTGGCTGCTTCACTTTATTTTGGGAGAGTCCCTCCCTTATAACCTGTACCTTTATGTGTTCTCTCAGCTCAGCTCCAGGCCAACCCTGCATGCACTCTCTCTACTGGAGGAATCTGAGGTCTTTTCTGGTTGGAATCTGAATAGTCCCACCCACCTTGTGGAAATTCCTTCATGGTTATCAAAAGATTTCACACCTGCTTTGGGAGGTCAGAATGTTACTATAACCATTAAGGCTGGTTATGCATGAGAATCCATATTCAGTTCCTGTCACCCCAGTATTTTACCATGCATTGCCAAGAGGGATCCCTAAGTACAGGATTCAAAAATAAGCCGTGAACAATAGTGGGTATAGCCCCCAAACTACTTTAGATTTCATCACTTGTTCACTTGATATCCCATTACTCATCGATTTTCTCAGTGACGTCTCTTGCTCCAGAAACATGAAGAGCCTCAAACCGTTCAGTCAGGGTCTTGACAAAGAAGTCTGACCATCTCATAGGTGAGCGACCACGCGATCTTTTGACGTCCCGTGGAATCTAGTCAGTAACGGCTCTAGACCAGTTGTTGTCTCCAAATTGCATTACGTGTCCAGCTCATCTGATTTTTGATGCCTTGGAAAATGAGACAGCATCCCCGATTCCTGATCATCAATGGAGGTCGGAACTACGGATTCCTTCTCTCACTTGAGTGAATCTTGATACTCCAAGCATAGCTCTTTGGATTCCTCTTTGGGAGACACTGATAGCGTTCTGATCCTATTTTCGTAGGACTCAGGTCTCTGAGTAGTATGTAGTGCAGGAAGAAAGGTGGAGTCAAAGAGATGTGCCCAGAGCTGGAGGTTCTTTATTTTCTTAGCTTAGATGCTTTGATGCTCTTGAAGGCATTTCAAGCGGCTCTCCTCCTCCTGCACAACTCAGGTGATAGGTTTTTTTTCATGTTGAGTTCTAGATCTAGGTATACATTAATGCTGCATTCAGAGATGTTCATTCATTGAGAGTGAATGGAATGTCAGGAGGTCGTCCATCTCTCATAAAAATTGTCTTTGTGAGACCCAGCTGCATTCCCACCTTTCCATACTCATGGTCGAAATCAGCCAGCATTTGTACTACTTGGCTAATGTTTGGTTTTATTAGTACAATGTCTAGGGCTATTGTGATATCACAGCAGCAAGTGCATTTGCCTTGCACCCGGCCAACGTGGGTTCAATTCCCGGCATCCCATATGGTCCCCTGAGCATCACCAGGAGAAACTCCTGAGTGCAGAGTCAGGAGTAGCCCCTGAGCACCACGAGCTGTGACCCAAAAAGCAAAAAAAAAAGTCAAAGAATGATGTCAACAGTGAAGCAGAGGAGTTGTAGTTGCCAACCGTCTATCTTTACTTACATTCCTTCCCATTCCAGTTGCCGTATTACATTCTCGAGGATGGCATTGAAGAGTTTCGGTGAAATGGTATCACCCTGCTGAATTCCTCTCTTGACGTTGATGATCACTTCCTTGTAGAATGGTGAGAGCCTGGTGGTGTATCCGTAATATAGCTCACGGAGGATCCTGATGTATTGAGTTCGAATGCCCTGTTTGGCTAGGGCTTCGGTGACCACTTCAGTCTCAACAGAATCAAAGGCCTTCTTTCAATTGATGAACGTTAGACATAGTGGCATCCTGAACTCCCGAGAAACTTCAATGAGCTTGGTTACCATGTGGATATGGTTGATCATGCTGAATCCTTTTCAGAACTCGGCAAGCTCCCATGGTTATGCTTCATCTAGTGTTCTGCCAGTCCTATTCAGGATGACTCGAGTCAATAGCTTGTAGATAACAGACAACAGGCAGATCAGGTGATAGTTGCCAATGTTGTGGATGTCTCCCTTCTTGTACAATAGAATGGTTCTGCTGGTTTTCTATTGGGATGAACCCTGCATTCAGACTTGTAGTGTGTGAAGAGCTAAGCCAATGTATTGATGAGTACTGATGGCATATTCTTCACTACCCAGCCGCCTCCATGCTCCAGGCTGCTTTCCTGACCACTCGGGCCAAGCCTCACGCATGAGTGAAGCTCCACAGAACCAGGCAAAGCAGAACTTTGTGACCTTGGACTCCAGACTTTATATTCATATCATACTCCCCAAATCATCGTCCTTTTTTTAAGTTAAATTCTTTATATAGAGATTATGAAGAATGTAATAAAAGAATAACTCATTCAAGACAGAACATGGGCTTGTCTGGAGAAGAGCTAGGAGTGAAATCTGAGTTTGGAGATAGAGGGGCAGAGGAGTTTCATAAGATTTATCCTAAGCTGCCCCCAGACGGAGCTTTATACCTACCTAAAAGTCACTGCATTGCTGTAGCCTTGTCAAGAAGAAGAGCTTGAAACTTTTGATGATCTACCTTTATGAGCTTCTCACACCTTTAGTCCAACTGGAACATCTTTCCAAAGGGCCAGGATCCTATGGGCCTGTGCTGGTGTCAATTAAAGTCTTATCTGCCCTGACATCTTGTGGCCAAAAAGTGGGTCTGCCCTTTAATATTTGATCGTTTAGGACTAGTGACAGTTCTTTCTTCAGTCTCTTCGTGACTGAAGAAAGAACTAATGAATTCATTACCAATATCTACCGTTGTTCTTTTTAAAAAAGGTACATGAAAATAGAATGGACCCATAGAATAGCTGGTAGAGCGTTTGCTTTGCACACGGTGTACCAGGTTCAATTCCTAGCATCCTATCTGGTCCCCAGTGCACTGTCAGGAGTAATTTCTGAGGGTAGAGCCAAAAGTCAGGCCTGAGCATCACCTGCTGTGGCTATAAAGCCAAAGATATCTAAAAATATACAAACCACTAAAATAAGATAAATATAACGATGAAGAAAGAAACTGAAAGAAATGTTCTTCATGTGTTGATGTTAAATTGGCATTTACGTGTGTAGGGAGTGAGACTGCGTTGTGTTGGCCACTCTGCCTGGCAGGGCACAGGGATGGTTCCTACCTCTGTGCTGATGTGTAATTGACGGACGTGTCAGATAGGAAAACTGGGCTGCCCTTATGTGAGGCAAATGCCTTAACCCAGTATTAGCTCCCCAACTGTCTCAAATTAGGAGTCTTAAAAACGTAATCATACAACTTACCTGGCAACATGGAATTTTGAACAACACGGAGAACCTCAACACCCTAATTCCAAACAAAACAATTAGAAAAGCAGGTAATGTTAGATTACTTGAAGCTGATAAACTTCTAACCAATATTCACCTTGAAAAACGTGAACATAGAGCAAATCCACGGTGAATATACTATGACGGATGGCAGAGATTGGAAGAGGAATAGAACTTGACCCACAAATAAAAGCAATTTTATATCAGTATGTTCATCCGGAAGAATGAGAGTTTTCACAGTTTCACATCACGAGGTGCAGGCTTTGCATAAAGAACACTCAGTTTCGATCCATGGCACTGTGTAGTCTCCCCCTGAGTATGATGAACAGAGATCATCAATAGAGAGTTCTGAGTCCCAAGCCGGGAGTACCATTTTACCACCACCAGGTGTTATTACAAATGACCTTTACTCATATTGTGACACTGAAGCACTGTCTTCCCATTGTTCCTAGATTTGCTCGTGCAGCCACCTGTAATGTCTCCATTGAGAGACTTGTTATTATTGTTTTGGCATATCTAATACGTGGCAGGGAGCTTGCCAGGCTCAGCCGTGCAGTTGGGATACTCTCGGTAACTTGCCAGGCTCTCTGAGAGGGGCAGTGGAATCGAATGGGGTGGGCCACTTGTAAGGCAAATGCCCTACTGCTGTGCTATTGCTCCAGCCCTTACTCATATTATACCATGAAATTTGCCTCCGTCCATGATCCAGATGAATGCAATCCTTGAGGCTGTGCTACATGCTGTCAGAGGAATAGAACGAACCAGATCCTCCAGTCCTTTCTCAACTTCTTTCTGTAGATGAATCAGTCAGTACCTAACATGACCCAAATTGAGTTTCTCTTCCGGCTGACAAAGGATTCACAAGTGAAAACTCCTTCTAGGAAAGTGGAGTGAAGGATGATTAGTTGCAGGTGTATTGTGGATAAAATACAGGCAAATAATCATGTGGGGGCAACCATTGATGAGGTTTTCCTCTACTAAAGAACATTACTTAGGGGCTAGAGCGATAGCACAGTGGGTAGGGCTTTTGCCTCTCATGCGTCCAACTCGGGTTCGAATCCAGCATTCGAATTGGTCCCCTGAGCACTGCAAGGAGTAATTCCTGAGTACAGGAGTAACCCATGTGCATCGCCAGGTGTGACCCAGAATGATTAAAAAAAAAAACTACTTAGTCACATTCTCTAATGCTGCCCGAAGCAGGACTGTGGAACATCTCTGAGGCTCTGAGGTGCAAAGACTGAGCACTTTAGGGTGGGAGGGAAAACAATCTGAGCATTTTGGAGCTATGCAGGAACTTGGTCAGGTCCACCAGCCTGCCCAGTTGGGCGTTGGCACTGGTGCCCATCTCCTGGCAGGATTACTGGCACACAGGACAAGGGAATTTGTCCTGCAGGTCCTTCCATGACATGTGGATGCAGGAGTCACAGAAGTTGTAGCCGCAGTCCATGGTGACGGGGTCATTGAGGTAGTCCAGACAGACGGGACAGATAAGCTCTCTCTGCATTTTGGCCAGGGTTGCCAACACTTCCATTCTCAGGTGTGGGAAAGGTAGGACTGGGGTGTTTTTCCTCACAAGGCAGAGCTGCTTGGGCTCTCTCTTGCCAGAAAGGAGAAAAAGATATTTATCTGACGAGGCTCAAATAAATCATTTCTGAGTTGGGGAACTGCATAAATATGTGACATCAGATTCATAATTCTGTTTGTAAATGTAGCAATATATTCATAAGAAATTCAGATCTTTTTTTGTTTTTATAATTGATTGTTTTATTATTTGGTCCTCATCAATCTGAGCTAAGTGGATAATCCTTGCTCCATGCTCAGAGGTCACTGCTGAAGTGTTACAAAATGAGGAAAACTGGCTAAATACAGATATTCTCTAAGAATATGCAAACTCTGCCAAGGACCAAGAAAAATGTCCCAGGGCTAGAGAAAAGCACCTAGTAAAACTGGACGTGAAAATTTTGCAATGTCTTTGAAAATAACTTTTTAAAGAAAGGAAGTATAACTTCTTCGCCAGTAAATTTTAATTTTAATAGAAATGGACATAAAGATATAAAAGTATTGGTATTATATTACAAAGAGTTACAAAATGGGAACAGTTCTTCCCCACCAACCTTAAGCATCGACACCTGATGCAAAGAATTCCAAATTTACAAGACCAGGAGCTATCCACATGAGGCAGCAGAGAAGCCCAGGGTGTGCTCATCCCTCCTCAGTCCCGCCAGCGCCCACAGAGAGAGGGGCGCAGTCAGGCCCCACGCAGAAGTACAGCTTGAGCTCTTGAGCAAAGGGCTCAGTGACCAAATGCAGGTGAGACCTGTCGGTGGCGTTGTAGAAGGAAAGCTGGCCCAGCTCCCAGTCCAGGTAAACACGGATGGCCGCGGGCTGGTCCCTGAGAGCCAGAGGCACGGCCCCTGCGCTCATGGCCAGGTAGTCGCAGTCCTGCAGCTGCAGCGTCCAGCATCTCTTGGGAGCTGCCAGGGGCCGTGAGGTCTGGGCAGAAGGGGCAACGCGGCACACACCCACGGCCCACTCGGGCTTGGCCCCCACCTGCACCTCCCAGTAGTGGCGACCAGAGGCAAAGCCCTCCCAACCCATGACCACCAGTGGGGCGTAGTCATCCCAGGACCCGGGTTCCCCCTCCCCTTTGGGCCTCTCCCTCACGCAGGTCACCCACTGGAGGTCCTGGGAAATGCACAGGCTGGGGTGGGCCGTGTCGGGGTCCAGGCTGATGCTCTCCTGGAATCTCCGGATGATGCTGTCTGAGCACAGAGGAGGGAGGCTGTAGGCTACCGGCCTGAAGTGAAGGGACTGCAGGGCCTGGGCCTTCAGGCCCACCTAGCGCTACTGCAGGCCCCTCACCCCCCTCAGCACCATCTTCTCGAACATCAAGCTCTGCTCTGCTCCGCCAACTCCTGTCTGAGGTCTTTCAGTGCCCAGGTGTGGTTAAATAGGCCTCCAGGTTGGCCCTGAACTGCTGCTGCAGGCGTTTGTCCTCTTCTGCCAGCCTGCAGAGCACGTCCTCGTGCTCATGCTCCACAAACTGGGTGAGCTGCTCAAATTCCGAGGCCAGCTGACTCCTGTGCTTTTGCATGTCCACTCTCAGCTGCAGGAGGTTTCTGTCTTGGGCCACTTCTCGCTTCTGCAGCTCTACCAGCTGCTTCTTCAGGGACTCGATACAGCCGCCAAGCTTCTGTCTGTGATGAGCCTCTGCCTTGCCCACAGACCTGATGTGGTGGCTCTGGTGGGCAGGGCCCTGGGCGCACAGGTGACACACCAGCTCCTGGTCATCCTCACAGAAGAGGCTCACTTTCTGCCTGTGCTCCTCACACCTGCTCTCCTCTGCTGGCGCCACCTTGCTGCTCCCGGATCTGTGCAGGAACTTGGCCAGGACCACCAGCCTGCCCAGCTGGGCGTTGGCACTGACACCCTTCTCCTGGCGGGATTACCGGCACATGAGACAAAGGAATTTTTCCTGCAGGTCCTTCCATGACATGCGGATGCAGGAGTCACAGAAGTTGTGGCTGCAGTCCATGGTGACGGGGTCATTGATATAGTCCAGAAAGACAGGACAGATGAGGTCTGGCTGCATTTTGGCCAGGGCTGCTGACACCTCCTCCATCCTCGGGTGTGGGAAGGGCAGGTCAGGGGAGATTTTCATCAGAAAGTTGAAACCCTCAGGCTCTCTCCTGTCAGGAAAACAGTTACACACTCAGTCATTCTCCTGAACTCAATATGGCTTTCTAAGGGATGGGTCTCTCTGATGACCAGAACACTTCAAGGGCTTCTCCAACTGTACTCTCCTAAGACCAATCGAACTGCTCGAGCCTCATGCATTAGGGTTCCCTTTTCAAATAATATTGCTTCATTGCATCATTGAGGTAGTCCAGGCAATCGGGACAGATTACTCTAGGTAGCTTGCCAGGCTCTCAGAGAGCGGCAGAGGAATCGAACTCAGCTTGGCTAGGCTGGCTGCGTGCAAGGCAACCTACTGCCCTATCTGCATGTTGTCTGTTGTCTACAAGTTATTCACTCAAGTCATCCTGAATAGGATTGGAAGAACACTAGATTGAGGACAACCGTGCAATCAATTCGGGTTCCAAAAAGGATTCAGCATAATCGTCCATATCCACATGATAACCAAGTTCATTGAGGTTTCTCAGAAGTTCAAGATGCAGCTCTATCTAATGTTCATTGATTTAAAGAAGGCTTTGATTCTGTTGACTGAAGTGACATCAAAGCCCTAGGCAAACAGGGCATTCAAACTCAATACATCAGGATCCTCTGTGCGCTATGTTGTGGATTCACTACCAGGATCTCATCATTCTACATGGAGGTGATCATTGACTCAAGAGAGGGGTTTGGCAGGGTGATTCCATTTCACCAAAACTCTTCAGTGCCACCCTCAAGAATGTCAGGTGACAACTGTAATGGGAAGGAATGGGATTGAAGATAGACAGTCAGCAACTACACTACCTCCGCTTCGCTGATGACATCATTCTAGTTACACCAAGCATCAGCCAAGCAGTACAAATGCTGGTTATTTCGACAGTGAGTGTGGAAAGGTCGGAATACAGCTAAATCTCACGAAGACAATGTTTATGAGAAACAGTCTCATTCCTGATGTTCCATTCACTCTCAACGGGATGAACATTTCCGAATGCAACAGTTACATGTACCTAGGGTCAAGAAGTCAACATGACGAATGACCTGGCACCAGAGTTGCGCAGGAGGAAGAGAGCATCTTGGAACGCCTATCAGAGCATCGAAGAAATAACTAAGAGGATGAAAAACCTCCGGCTTTGGGCCCATCTCTTCAATTCCACTGTTCTTCTTGCATTAACATATATCTCAGAGACATGGATTCTATGAAAACAGGATGAGAATGCTATTTGAGTCTCCCAAAGAGGAATCAAAAGAGCTATGCTTGAGGTATCATATTTCACCTGAATGAGAGAAAGAATCCGGATCCGACCTATATCATATCAACGGTCAAGAATCAGGGATGCTCTCTTGTTTGCCAAGGCATCGAAAATTAGATCGGCTGGACACATAATGTGATTTGGAGACAACCGCTGACTAGAGCCATTACTGACTGGATTCCATGGGATATCAAAAGATCACGTGGCCATCCACCTATGAGATGGTCAGACTTCTTTGAAAGACCTTGACAGAACGGTTTGAGGCTGCTCATCGTCCTAGAATGAGCAGACAGCATTGGGCTACACTAGCAATTGACAGGGACAAATGGAGATATTACAGGCGCCCACATGAACAAATCGATGGGTAATGGAATGTCAAGTCATCAAGTGATTAAGTGATTCGTGCTCACATTTCAACTCAAATGTGTGACACTAAAGCTTAGCTTAAGTAATTGTATAAGAAACCTCCAAGCTAATATTATTTAGATTTATCTTGGCATATGGCTTTCAATTTAAGTTTGGCAATGTAATTAAAAATACCCTTTAACCCATCGAGAGAGATTGGGGGTGGAGTGTGGGGTATTGGGGATGGTGGGAGGGAAACTGGGGACATTGGTGGTGGGAAATGTACTCTGGTGGAGGAATGGGTGCTGGATCATTGTATGACCGAAATCCAAACCCCAATTATAAACAGCTTTGTAATGGTCTATCTCATGGATATTCAGTTAACAAAATTAAAAGGAAAAACAAAAAGTAATGGAGAGTTCATGCCTGCTTCAAATAGCTTAGTCAGTGGCTGAATAAATAGCAGTATTACTACATTAAAGCAATGTGTATAGAGGGTGGAGTGATAGTACAGCAGGAAGGGTGTTTGCCTTGCACACGGCCGACCCAGGTTTGATTCCCTCCATCCCATAAGGTTCAGCACCGCCAGGAGTAATTCCTGAGTACATGAGCCAGCAGTAACTCCTGTGCATCACCGGGTGTGACCCAAAAAGAAAAAAAAAACTATCCTTTAAGTATTATCTACCAGATAAGAGCTTTCCAGTGTTCTTAGGACAAAGCTTTTCCCCAGGCACTGATGCGTTCCTAAAGGAGCTCTGAGGAGAAGATGAGAGAGCAGAAGGCAAAGGCCTGAATGTGGCTACAGGAGGAACAGGTTCATGGTACTGAGCACAGGGTTTGCTCTTGGTGGACTGGGTGAAATTTTCAAATAAGAAAATTCAAGGATGATTGCAACGACTTTCACATGTGCTGATAGAAAGTTAAGTAAATGGTGCCTCAATAAGAGAGCTGTGGACACTTATAATGTCATTTTAAAAATATATTTTTTATAATTTTAAGGCTGGAGTGATAGCGCAGTGATAGGGCCTTTGCCTTGCTCGCAACCAGCCCGGCCGAGCCGGGTTCGATTCCTCTGTCCCTCTCGGAGAGCCTGGCAAGATACTGAGAAAATTCAATATTCCAAAAACAGAAATAAGAAGTCTCACAATGGAGACATTACTGGGGCCAATTGAGCAAACAGATGAACAACGGGAGGACAGGATTTATTTTTTAAAATTTGGGACTGGAGCAATAGCATAGTGCATAGGGCAATTGCATTCCACGCAGCCAACATAACCTACCCGAGTTCAATTCTTCCGCCCCTCTTGGAGAGCCCAGAAACCTACTGAGATTATCTCGCCCACACTGCAAAGCCTGGCAAGCTCCCAGTGACTATTCAGTATGCCAAAAACAGTAACAGCAAGTAACACAATTTGTTGTGAGATGTTACTGGTACCTGCTTGAGCAAATCGATGAACAATGCTATTTATTTAGGCACTGAGTAAGCTGATTGAATTGGGCATGATTTCCACATTGCGTTTTCTTTTTTATTCAGAATGTTAATTTTATTATTTTATTATTATTTCCCCCACCCCCCCTTTTTTTATTTACCGTGAGATACAGTTACAAAGCTTTCATGTTTGAGCTTCAGTCAAACAATCATCAAAGACCCATCCCTTCACCAGTACAAATTCATGCTTTCACTAGTACACATTTTCCACCACCAAAATCCTTAGTATTTTCCCAGACCTACCCCCATTCCATACTTTGTTCTGCCTATGTGGAAGACAATTTACTGCATACCTTCTCTCTACTTGGGTTACATTCCATATGTTGACACCAGTCTCACCACTCTCAAACCTGCCTAAAAGACAATGCTAGATGATTTCTTTTGTATTGCTTGTTATGGATAGAGTATAATGTGCAGGAAATTCTGTGTTGTTCTCTTTCAGGAGCTTTAGTTTATAGAGTCTGGGTCTTGGCTGTTGATGAGATTACATGGCTTGGAGATTACAGGGCTGGGGATCTCAGTCACAGGTTCCTGTGTACCTGGGTTTGCCTGCTGGTCTGCTCTCCAGTGAGATTCATCCGGTCTTGAGTGAGGCTCGTCTTCTCTTGGGAGAGGTCATCCGAATGTGTGGAGAGTGGCCTTCAACTTGGCGTTGGTTGGGTTCTGGAGGTTTTCAGCTGCCAGGGCACTGCTTGGGGTGGGGAGGGTGACTCAACTAGCTCCCCTCCAAGGTGCCTCAATGAGAACAGCCTGGCGTGGGGTCAGGAGACTCTTTGGGCCCTCTTCTGAGACCTTTAGTATGTAGTCTCTGGTTACTGGTGAGGTTACATGGCACCACAGGCGGTTTGTGGGTGACTGCCAAACTACTGGAAAACTGGGGAGCTGTGGGGAGGAGGCCCTTTCCCTATCCAAGTGGGCCTGAAGATCTCAGTCATGGGTTCCTGCCTACCTCCACACTATAGGCCCTAACTGAGTCTTTTGATCTCAATCAAGATTTGTGGGTCTTTGAATAAGGCCAATAAGTGAGCTTATACAGCTGAGCTAGAGGTGGTTTGTGGGTGTGGCTCCCACATACCTAACTTTTGGCCAATTAATTTCTTGGTAAACTTGGCCCAAAGTTGTCTGGGTCTGGCCAAAGGGACAGCAGCAATATTGAGGTCTACATGTCTGAAGGCACCATCAGGCTATTGATGCACTCAACCCGCAGGTACAGGGTGACTGGCTGGTGGCACCATACACCATTGGGTTGAGCTTCTTAATGTGTCTGTTGGGAATTAAGGGTTGCAGACAGTGGTGAAGTACTTGTCCTGCATGACGAGGTCCTGGTTTTGGAATTTTCATAAAAAATAAATAAACATTTCTTTTAAAATATAATAAAATAATACTTAAAACATAAAATAAATAAAATATAAAATAAATACTTCTACAAGTTTATCTTACAAAACATAAAAATAAATATTTCTACAAATTAATCTTACAAATGGAGCAATTGACTTTTATTTATTAGATCCTAGGACTGATTACCACACTGCATGTTCTCTCAACATCAGGATGGGAGTAGCCCCAGAACACCAGCCTGTGAACCAAAAACCAAAAATTGTCTCAACACACACCTTTCAATGCCTTGCAATGGACTGACTGTTTCGTTTTTGACATTGTCTATGAAGTATGCAGTGAGAGAAGGATTCTCTCCTATGTCAAATTAATTGTGTCTCTCAGACCTTGACCCATGTTCTATACAGAGCTCATGGGATACAACAAGTCTAGTTAAAATCATTTTACTCTATAGTGCTTCCTGTGAAACAGGTATAGTCTCTATAAATAACCCATCATTATATGAAGATTCAGCTATTTTGATATCGGTATACCTATAAAGTGGCTGGTCCAGGACCAGCCACCACCATGCTGAGTCCACTCTCCTCACACATGAACGTACTGGCAGAGGGACAAAGTCACGCGGGTTCCGGGGCCGACATCTCCAAGCCTACTCGGATTTGGTCCAAGCATCCTCCACCCAGATCCTCCAAATTCCAGTAGGCGGGGGGTCACACCCACCAACTGGCGCCCCTGGCGCCGTGTAATCCCATCAACGGCCAAGACTCAGAGACTATAAAAACCAGCTCCTGGAACCGCGTGACCGTGAATGCATCCTATTATGGCATCCTATTATGACATCTTATTATCTCATTCCTACTTTGGACAAACTGGCAGGCTACCGAATGTAGCCTGCCCACACGGCAGAGTCTGGCAAACTCCCTGTGTCGTACCCAATATGCCAAATACCAGTAACAATGATGGGTCTCATTCTCCTAAAGAGCCTTGAATATAATCTCAGGTCTAGGATGAAGGAGACGTTACTGGGGCCTGGTCGAGGCAATCGACAATTAACCGGATGATTTGTGATTTGATTTGTGATACCTATAAAATATCTTTGCTAACACCGCACAGCTGCTTATGTTTATCATAACAAAGATTTTGTTATCAGAGCTATAGAAAATAAAATACCCACACCCTGTCCCACACAGTGTCATACTGGTGGGATTAGTTTCCATCATATTTAACTCCAGAATATTAAGATCTACAAGGAGTCATGAAAGTTTGGGGCCAGACTAATCATACAGTGGGAAGAGTATTTGCCTTGCATATAATACTATATGGTCTTCTGAGCACTGCCACATATTATCTCTAAGCTAGGAGCCATCCCTGATACCTCTAGATGTGGTCCAACCCACTCCAATGTCAACAACCCCTGCTCCCCAAAACATGACCTTTCGTTTATGTTGATGAATATAAAGGGGGATCTATATTGGGGGTGGAAACTGGGGACATTAGTGTTGAGAAATGTACATTGATGGATGGATGGGTATTGGAAATCTAAATGCCCCAAACAACTATTTTATTATAATTTTGTAAACCACAGTATTTAGTTTTTTTTAAATAAAAAAGAAATAAAATTAGTGATTTTATTCTTTGTGCCTCTGTAATAGAGAAAAGGTTCAAATTTCAGCATTAGCTAACATCCATTTTCTGTATCAAAATAGCAACTCAAGGTCCTTTGTAGAACTTTATCTATATTACTAAACACAGTATAATAAACTCTAATTGAAGATGTAGGTACTTTATTTGATATCTCTATGCCATACATTTCTATGCAAATTTCCAAAATAAGTACAATCACTTGTTGCATATATTTTCTAATTTAATATCACCATCTTTAACTTGAACTGTTGAAAGTGACTTATGTGAAGATTGAGAAGAGAACCATTAGCCATCATGTGAGATTCTGCCACTTTCCTTTCTATCTTCTTTGGTCAATGGGGGCGGTGCTGAAGTGAGTTGGGACTAAGTAAGACCTTTGAGTACCAGGCTGAGAATTGTTGGTGCTGCCAACACCTCACTGGGGCTTTAATAAACTCAAAAGAGTTTATTGATAATCTGACCCACCTGGACAATTTTATTGATAATCTGACCCACCTGGACAATTCTTTCCTTTTTTTTTTCTTTTTGGGTCACACCCCGTGATGCACAGGGGTTACTCCTGGCTCTGCACGCAGGAATTACTACTGGTGGTGCTTGGGGGACCATATGGGATGTTGGGAATCAAACCCGGGTCAGCAGCGTGCAAGTCTGTTCCACAGAAAGTTCCAGAAGACACTTTATCGCTTATGGTTATAGAAGCAAAGGTGGCAGTTTTCCCAAAATTTGAGGAAACTGTCACAAGTCTGTGAGCTAATTGGTCATGCCCCTCTGCTGTGCCCAGAGATATCCTACTTCTCACAGGACTGTCAAAAGGTGCCTAGGGATTTCTAGCTTTGGCCAAGGACAGTTTCAGGAAATTCTTTGGTGTGTTGGGGGGACAGGGGGGACAGAAACTTAGGCCTACTGCTCGTTTGTTGAAATGCAGCCTGTCACGGTGCTAATGAGGTTCTTTCTCTACCTCACAATATGAGGAATAGGTAAATGGAGACAAGCATGACTGGATTTATAAATTGTTAATTCCATAGACTCCAGGCTAGCATCAAGAAATTCTTTAAGAGCTGGAAAGAAAGAATAGTGGGTAAAGCACTAGCTTTACACAGAACCTGGGTTTGAACCCTATCACTTTAAATGATGACAGGGATTGTCAGTAAGGATCCCAAAGAACAGAATCCAGGACTAAGCTAGGAACAACAAACTTTAATTGATATAGTTTCTTAAACCACTTTCAATTTATGTTTATATCATTTCCCCCAAATCACTATTTTTTGGGTTGTATAATAGTTGTATTTAGAGATTACTAGAAGTGAAAGAAAGAGAATGACACGTTCAGAGAGAGCATAGACTTCTCCAAGATGAGAGCTGAGAGCAATACCACAGTTAGAGATTCAGGGTAGGAAAGTACTTGCCTTCACAATAATTTTAGAGTAACTTTATAGGTTTTCTCCTAATCTGCCTACAGACAACTTTTCTACCTGGCTAAAAGTCTGTTCACTGCTATGGTATTGTCAAAAAAAGCCTGAGACTTTTTTTTTTTTTTTTTTTTTTTTGCTTTTTGGGTCACACCCGGACAATGCACAGGGTTTACTCCTGGTTTATGTACTGAGGAATTACTCTTGGCAGTGCTCAGGGGACCATATGAGATGTTGGAAATCGAATCTAGGTTGGTTGCCTGCAAAGTTGGGTCTGACCATATTGAGTATTAAGAGTTTTTTTTTTTTTTCCTTTTTTGGTCACACCTGGTGATGCACAGTCATCACTCCTGGCAGTGCTTGGGAGACCATATGAAATGCTGGGAATCAAACCCAGGTCTCATGCAAGGTAAATGCCCTACTTGTTGTACTATTGCTCCAACCCTGACCATATTGAGTCTTCCTATTTTAGAGCTAGTGATAGTAAATTCTTCAATCCCACCCTAGTTGTATTCCTTTCGAGGGTTGAGTTTCTCTCTCCCCCCCCCTCCAACCCTGAGCAGAGCCCCAGCAGCTGAGGACCTCCGGAGTCAGGCACAGCTATGCTTGGACCACTCTCCACATGTCTAGACGGGCCTCAAGCATGAAAGAACTGGCAGAGGAACCCAGGCATGCGGGTCCCCGGGGCTGAAGTCTCCAAGCTTACTCGGATTGGGACTGGGCCTTCTCCACCCAGACCCCTCCCTCCATCTTCCAGTAGGTAGTCATCACACCCACCAGCTGCCGACAGGGCCAGATTGGTCCCATCAACGGTCAAGACGCAGAGACTATAAAACCCAGCTCCCGGAGGAGAACAGCGCAGTCTCCTGTCCCCGTGCCTTGCTGTCCTCACTGGGGCCCCTTCGACGGGGGAGGGTTGAGTTTCTCTCCACCCCCCACCCCGAGCAGAGCCCCAGCAGCTGAGGATCTCCGGAGCCAGCCACGGCCATGCTGGGACCACTCTCTACTCGTCCGGACGGGCCTCATTCATGAAAGAACTGGCAGAGGAACCCATGCGGGTCCTGGGGCTGAGGTCTCCAAGCCTACTCGGATTGGGACTGGACCTTCTCCACCCAGACCCCCCTCATCTTCCAGTAGGTAGGCGTCACACCCACCAGCTGCCGCCAGCGCCAGATTGGTCCCATCAATGGTCAAGACGCAGAGACTATAAAACCCAGCTCCCAGAAGTGTGCGGCCTCATTCGCGGCATCTTATTTTTTCTTTTGGAGAACGTGGCAGGCTACCTAATGTATCCTGCCCGCACGGCAGAGTCTGGCAAACTTCCCGGGTCATACTCAATATGCCAAATACCAGTAATAATGATGGGGCTCATTCTTCTAATCCTGAAAGAGCATTGAAACGGCTCTTTTAAAAATCTCAGGGCTAAGAAGAATTAGACGTTACTGGTGCTTGCTTGAGAAAATCAACGAACAACAGGATGATCGTGATCATGATCCTGATAGTATATTCTTCAATCCCATCTTAGTTGTGTTCCTTTTGAGGAACTCATACCAAGTGAGCCCACGAAATACTATTCTTACTAAAAGAAAATGAAAAGAGTGATTAAAAAATACAAAATGAAGGACATATTTTTCATGCGTTGAAGTTAAATTAGCATATTTGTTTTTTTGAATTAAATTTGAAAACAATTAATAAATAGAATATTTAAGAATATTAGAAAGATTCTAATGAGCGCTTTAAGCCTGCTTATGACATACATGTCAACAGAAGAAGGAATGTTTACACAGAAAGGTCTTTGACCAATCATTAATGAGTGGTGTAATTGCACCACTCATTAGTGAGTGGTGTAATTATGATGGCATGTGATATTTTAGTCCAAATTCTCTTTGTAAATACAGAAAATATATCAAAACTAAATCCAGAACTGTTTTTAACTTTTTTATATACTTATTTTAGTATTTAAACCTGATACTCAGTAGGGCTTAGAGGATATTCCTTGTTCCAGGCATGGAGATCACTACTCCTAGGTTTTATATAATTGAGGGAAATTTGTCAAATGTGCATACCGCTAATAAAATACACTGTAGATATAAAGTAATAAGCAGGAATGGATATGAGACCTGTGTAAAAGTAAAAGGCCCTCCCGTTGATCATCGATTTGCTCGAGTGGGCCCAGTAACGTCTCCATTGGAGACTTTGTTGTTACTGTGTTCGGCATATTGAATATGTCACGGGGAGCTTGCCAGGCTCTGCCGTGCGGGCGAGATACTCTCGGTAGCTTGTCGGGCTCTCCGAGAGGGGCGGAGGAATCGAACTCGGGTCGGCCATGTTGGCTGCGTGCAAGGCAAACGCCCTACCGCTGTGCTATCGCTCCAGCCCGTGAGATCTGTGTAATGCCTTTTAAAACATATTTCTGCTGCAAGGAAGTAAGACTTTTCTTTGCAGTAAAAGTGTATTTTCTTAGACACAGGCATATAGGTGCAAAATAATCAGAGATATATTACAAAGAGTTACAAGAAGAGATCATCTCCCTAAGCTGCCCCAAAATTGAAGACTTATGCAACCAGTCTCATATATATCAGATAACCTATAGTCCACATGAGGCAGGGGGGAAACCCAGGCTGTGCTCACCCTTCCCCAGCCCTCCCCGCCCTCACGGAGAGAGGGGCGCAGTCAGGCCCTACGCGAAAGTAGGGCTTGAGCTCTTGAGCAAAGGGCTCTGTGAACGAGTGCAGGTGAGACCTGTCGGCCGCGTTGTAGAAGGAAAGCTGGCCCAGCTCCCAGTCCAGGTAAACGCCGATAGTAGCAGGCTGGTCCCTGAAAGCCAGAGGCATGGTCCCCGAGCCCATGGCCAGGTAGTCGCCGTCCTGCAGCTGCAGCGTCCAGCATCTTTTGGGAGCCACCAGGGGCCGTGAGGTCTGGGCCGAAGGGGCGACACTGCACACGCCCACGGCCCACTCGGGCTTGGTGCCCACCTGCACCTCCCAGTAGTGGCGGCCAGAGGAAAAGCCCTCCCGGCCCAGGACAACCAGCGGGGTGTAGTCATCCCAGGGCACGGGGTCCCCATCCCCTTTGGACCTCTTCCTCATGCAGGTCAACGACTAGAGGTCCTGGGACACGCGCAGGCTGGGGTGGGCCGTGTCGGGGTCCAGGCTGATGCTCTCTCGGAATCTCTGGATGATGCTGTTGAGTGCTGAGCACAGAGGAGGGAGGCTGTAGGTCACTGACCTGAAGCGCAGGAGCTGCACGGCTGGGGGCTGCAGTCCCGCCCAGCGCTGCTGTAGGTCCCTCACCCCCCTCAGCACCATCTCCTCCGACATCACGCTTCGCTCCGCCACCTCCCGTCTGAGGTTCTTCAGCTCCGAGATGTGGTCCGAGTAGGCCTCCAGGTTGGCCCTGAGCTGCTGCTGCAGGCGTTTGTCCTCTTCTGCCAGCCTACAGAGTGCCACCTCCTGCTCACGCTCCACAAACTGGGTGAGCTGCTCAAATTCCGAGGCCAGCTGACTCCTGTGCTTTTCCACGTCTGCTCTCAGCTGCAGGAGGTTTCTATCTTGGGCGACTTCTCGCTTGTGCACCTCTACCAGCTGCTTCTTCAGGGACTCGATATAGTCACCAAGCCTCTGTCTGTGATGAGCCACTGCCTCGGCCACCAACCTGACGTGGTGGCCCTGGTGGGCAGAGCCCTGGGCACACAGAGGACATACCAGCTCCTGGTCATCCTCGCAGAAGAGACTCACTCCCTGTCTGTGCTCCTCACACCAGCGCTCCTCTGCCCACGCCATCTCGCTGCTCTCAGATCTGTGCAGGAGCTTGGCCAGGTCCAGCAGCCTGCCCAGCTGGGCGTTGGCACTGACAAGCCTCTCCTGGTGGGCCTGCCGGCACACAGGACAGGGGAATGTGTTCTGCAAGTCCTTCCATGACATGCGGATGCAGGAGTCACAGAAGTTGTGGCCGCAGTCGATGGTGACAGGGTCATTAAGGTAGTCCAGGCAGACGAGACAGATGAGTTCTGGATGCATTTTGGCTAGGGCTGCCGACACCTCCTCCATCCTTAGGTGTGGAAAGGGCAGGACAAGGACGTTTTTGCTCACAAGTTCGAACTCCTAAAGTTTTCTCCTGCCAGAAAATAAAAAATTAAAAAATCACAAACTCAGCCTCTGTTCGAAATTTAATATGGTTTTCTCTGTGATTTATCTCTGTGAAAACACAGCTCCCAACTGGATTCAAGGCCCTCCAAACTGTTTTCACCAATAAGCCCACCAACCTCCGGGGCTTCATCTATTAGAATCCCCTGTTTCAAGTGATCACCACTTTCTGTGATGAGAAAATGACCCCTTTTACATCAGAGGAATGGTCACTCAACTCTGGGGTATAGTATAAAGAAAATAGAGATCAGATGGTCAAACGGAGCCCCTCTAGACCCTGCACACAGTAGGCACTAAGGAAGCTGTAGAAATAATGCTCTGACCCCACAAGAACCACAAATTCCCTGATTGATTTCTTGTCCCTTAATCCTGCCTCCAGTTACTACAAGCCCCAGATTGATCACTAACTCACCTTGATCCTGACTCTGGCTGGTGCAGTGCTTGGTCCTGCTGGTGAGCTACTTCCCTTGAAGGATGCAGACTCAGGCTGGCACTAGCGCATTGTGTGCCCTGCACTCAGCACCGTGTTTATATGCATCATAAGGTGGGTCTGGAGAGACCCACCCAGGAATGACTGACGGGAGGTCGGGTGGGGCTGGATAGAAGGGATTTTCAGAGCAGTGATGGGATTCCCCAGAGCTCTAACCTGTCACTAGAAGCTCCATGTTTAGGGAAGTAGCGTTCACAGGAAGCAAGCCCTTCCTTAACTGTCTTTATGTTCCCTATCCCATTCTCATTGAGAAAAAGTAGAGAATGTTTATGAATTAGAAGGAAAGTGCTGTTGGGGTAAGAGAGATAATGGAGGCTCTAAGGTGTTTGCCAGGTGTGGCACCGAGTCAACAGAATGCCATGTTCAGTGTAGGGTGTGGCACAACCAAACTAATTATAGCCCTGTATAGCACAATCCTCCTATTGTTCAGTGATTTCCTTGAGCGGGCACCAGTAATATCTCCATTGTGAGACTTGTTACGGTTTTTGGCATATCAAATATGTCATGGTTAGCTTGCCAGGCTTTGCATGAGGGCACGAAACTCTCGGTAGCTTGCCGGGCTCTCCAAGTGGGGCGGAGGAATCAAACCAACGTCAGCCCAGGTCGGCTGCAAGCAAGGCAAGCGCCCTACCCGCTGTGTTATTGCTCCAGCCCTATAAAATTAATTAAATACCAAAATACACTGAAGTTCCAGGCTGCGCTACAGTTTCAGTCTCTCCACAGGGGAGTGTAAGTGGGTCCACAATTTGTCCTTTCCAGAGTCTTCAGTGCTGCATTGAGATTTCAAAAATTTTCGCCAATGACACTGGGGGTGGCACTGGTGCCAGAACAGTTTGGGTCACATATTCTACTATGAGAAACTTGTTAAATTGCTGTGCCCTAATAAAATTTTAAACTGTAGCACTATAGCACTGTACTCTCGTTGTTCATCGATTTGCTCAAGCAGGTACCAGTAACATCTCACAACAAATTGTGATACTTGCTGTTACTTTTTTTGTCATATCGAATACATCACTGGGAGCTTGCCAGGTTTTGAGTTGCGGGTGAGATACTCTCGGTAGCTTGCTGGGCTCTCCAAGAGGGGCGGAGGAATTGAACTCGGGTAGGTTATGTTGGCTGCGTGGAATGCAAACGCCCTATCTGCTGTGTTATTGCTTCAGCCCCAAATTTTAAACAATAAATAAAAAAAATATTTAAAATGACATTATAAGTGTCCACAGCTCTCTGATTGAGACACCATTTATTTAACTTTCTATCAGCACGTGTGAAAGTCGTTGGAAACATCCTTGAATTTTCTTATTTGAAAACCTCACCCAGTCCACCAAGAGCAAACCCTGTGCTCAGTACCATAAACCTGTTCCTGCTGTAGTCACATTCGGGCCTTTTCCTTCTGCTCTCTCACCTTCTCCTCAGAGCTCCTTTAGGGACACATCACTGCCTGGGGAAAGCTTGTCCTAAGAACACTGGAAAGCTCTTATCTGGTAGATAATACTTAAAGGATAGTTTTGTTTTTTTCTTTTTGGGTCACACCCGGTGATGCACAGGAGTTACTCCTGGCTCATGTACTCAGGAATTATTCCTGACGGTGCTGGACCATATGGAATGCTGGGAATCAAACCTGTGTCAGCCGTGTGCAAGGCAAACACCCTTCCTGCTGTGCTATCACTCCACCCCCTATACACATTGCTTTATTGTAGGTCTACTGCAATTTATTCAGCCATTGACTAAGCTGATTGAAGCAGGCATGAACGATATATTACTTTTTTTTTTTTAATTTTGTTAACTGACTATTGATGAGATAGACCATTACAAAGCTGTTTATAATTGGGTTTTGGTTTTCAGTCATACAATGATCCAGCACCCATTCCTCCACCAGTGTACATTTCCCACCACCAATGTCCCCAGTTTCCCTCCCACCATCCCCAATACCCCACACTCCACCCCCAGTCTCTCTCGATGGGTTAAAGGGTATTTTTAATTACATTGCCAAACTTAAATTGAAAGCCATAAGCCAAGATAAATCTAAATAATATTAGCTTCGAGGTTTCTTATACAATTACTTAAACTAAGCTTCAGTGTCACACATTTGAGTTGAAATGTGAGCATGCATCACTTAATCACTTGATCAGTTGAAATCCCATCACCCATCGATTTGTTCATGTGGGTACCAGTAATGTCTCCATTTGTCCCTGTCAGTTGCTAGTGTAGCCCAATGCTGTCTGCTCATTCTAGGACGATGAGCAGCCTCAAACCATTCTGTCAAGGTCTTTCGAAGAAGTCTGACCATCTCATAGGTGGTCGGCCACGCGATCTTTTGATATCCCATGGAATCCAGTCAGTAATGGCTCTAGTCAGCGGCTGCCTCCAAATCACATTATGTGTCCAGCCCATCTAATTCTCGACGCCTTGGCAAACAAGAGAGTATCCCTGATTCTTGACCGTTGATAGAGGTCGGAAGTCCGGATTCTTTCTCTCATTCGAGTGAAGCATGATACCTCAAGCATAGCTCTTTTGATTCCTCTTTGGGAGAATCGAATAGCATTCTCATCCTGTTTTATTAGGACCCAGGTCTCTGAGACGTATGTTAATGCAGGAAGAACAGTGGAATTGAAGAGATGGGCCCGGAGCTGGAGTTTCTTCCTCCTATTAGTTATTTCTTCGACGTTCTGATAGGCGTTCCAAGATGCTCTCTTCCTCCTGCGCAACTCAGGTGCCAGGTCATTCGTCATGTTGACTTCTTGACCTAGGTACATGTAACTGTTGCCTTTGGAAATGTCCATCCCGTTGAGAGTGAAAGGAACATGAGGAACGAGACCATTTCTCATAAACATTGTCTTCATGAGATTTAGCTGTATTCCAACCTTTCCACACTCACAGTCGAAGTCGCCAAAATTTGTACTGCTTGGCTGATGTTTGGTGTAACTAGAATGATGTCATCAGCGAAGCAGAGGTAGTGTAGTTGCTGACTGTCTATCTTTACATCCATTCCTTCCCATTCCAGTTGTCGCCTAACATTCTCGAGTGTGGCACTGAAGAGTTTTGGTGAAATGGTATCACCCTGCCGAACGCCTCTCATGAGTCAATGATCATCTCTCTAGAATGGTGAGATCCTGGTAGTGAATCCGCAACACAGCTCACAGAGGATCCTGATGTATTGAGTTTGAATGCCCTGTTTGCCTAGGGCTTCGATGACACTTCAGTCAACAGAATCAAAGCCTTCTTTAGATCAATGAACATTAGACAGAGCTGCATCTTGAACTTCTGAGAAACCTCAATGAACTTGGTTATCATGTGGATATGGACGATTATGCTGAATCCTTTTTGGAACCCGACTTGTTTGCACGGTTGTCCTTAATCTAGTGTTCTTCCAATCCTATTCAGGATGACTTGAGTGAATAACTTGTAGACAACAGACAACAGGCAGATAGGGCAATAGTTGCCTTGCACACAGCCAGCCCGGTCAAGCTGAGTTCGATTCCTCTGCCGCTCTCTGAGAGCCTGGCAAGCTACCTAGAGTATCTGGCCTGCACAGCAAAGCCTGGTAAGCTACCCGTGACGTATTCGATATACCAAACACAGTAACAACAAGTCTCACGATGGAGATGTTACTGGGCCCACTCGAGCAAATCAATGAAAATGGAAAGACAGTGCTACAGTGTGAATACTTATTGGAGGCCCAGATTCAATCTCAGCACTGCACAGTTCTGTGGGGGCTGTGTCATGTGACAATGAACACAGCCAGATAGAACCTAAAAAAAAAAAGTGGAAAAGGGATATTTACTTGCATGAAATCTCCTCCAATAGTAAAAACAGATGCTTTTGACTGTTGTTCACATTTCAATTCAAATGTATGAAACTGAAACTTATTTTATATAATTGTATAAGAAGTCCTGATTCAGCAGAATCGATCATATCCACAAGTGACTAAACTCATTGATATTTCACGAGACTTCCACATGCCGCTCTGTCTAACGTTCATTAATTTAGAGAATACCTTTGATTCTACTGAGACTGAAGCGGTCATCGAAGCCCTAGCCAAACAGGGCATTTAAATTCAGTACATCCGAATCCTCCTTGAGCTGTATTAATGATTCACTACCAGGATCTCACCAATCTACAAGGAAGTGATCATCGAGATCAAGAGAGGGGTTTGGCAGGGTGATACCATTTCACCGAAATTCTTCAGTGCCACCCTCTAGAATGTCATTCGACGACTAGAATGGGAAGAAATGGGAATTAAGATAAATTGTCGGCAACTACAACACCTCTGCTTCATGATGACATCATTCTAATAATACCAAACATTAGCCAAGCGGCGCAAATGCTGGCCGACTTCAGCTGTGAGTGTGGAAAGTTCAGACTGCAGTGAATCTCACCAAAACAGTATTTGTGAAAATGAACAAGTCCTTGATGTTCCATTTGCTCTCAATGGAACAAACATCTCCGAATGTAGCAGCTATGTGTACCTGACTTGAGAACTCAACATGAGGAATGATTTGGTGCCAATATTGCGCAGGAGGAAGAGAGCCATGTGGAACACCTTCCAGAGTGTCAAAGAAGTAGTTAAGAAGATAAAGAACCTCCAGCTCCGGGCACATCTTTACGACTCCACCATTCTTTCTGCTCTAACTTAAGCCTCAGAGACCTGGGCCCTATGAAAACAGGATGAGAAAGCTATTTGTGTTCTCCCAAAGAGGAGTCGAAAGAACTATGCTTGGAATATCACATTTCACTCAAGTGAGAGAAGGAATCCAGAGTTTCAACCTGCATCGATGATCAAGAATCAGGGATGCTTTCTCGTTTGCCATGGTGTCGAAGTTCAGATGAGCTGGACATGTAATTTGATTTAGAGACGACCACTGAACTAGAGCCATTACTGACTGAATTCCACAGGATGGCAAAAGGATGCGTGGCCACCCACCTAAGAGATGCTCATACTTCTTCATCAAAACCCTGAACCAACTGGTTTGAGGTTCTTCGTGTTCCTGGAGCAAGCAGATGTCATTGGGCTACACTAGCACGCGACAGGAACGAATGGAGAAGTTACTGGTGCCCTCTCTCTCGAGCAATCCAAGATTAATAGGATGACAAGTGATGCAAATGATAAGAAGCCTGGAAGCTAACAATTCAGAATTATCTTCCCATGTGGCCTTAAGTTTGGCAATAGGATTAAAAGTATCCTTTAAGTGTTACCATCCAGATAACAGTGTTAACCTGTGACTCAGTTTCTCGAAAGACCACCAAGGAGTTGACTCTGATGCAACTATAAGAGTATCTTTATTGATTAGCTCGAGCTAGTCCTAGCCTGGGCTATTGCCTCCATCCAGCTCACCGACACAGCAGCTTACTCTGAATGAGCAGCCGCAAACAACAAAGGTTTTTACACATTACAGTGGCATAGTGGGGGCATTCCGTTGGCAATGGTCTAGGGGACTTTCTATTACTTGGTAACTTCTGATTGGGTGAAGGCTGAGTTTACTTGTGTGGAGGCGAGGTTACATGAAGACATGGTGGATCTGATTAGATTAGATGTTCTGGCTGGCATCATGTTTAATTAGTTCTTCTGCTGACCTCGACACTGTATTTCAGGGAAAGTGCAACGCAAGTTTAGGGAACCAAAACTTAGGCTTAGTCGGGCCAAGTTCTTCACTGAGCCGGTTCTTCATGGCACTGTCTCAGCCTTTCTATCTTTCAACAGCTTTCCAGTGTTCATCAGAACAAATCTTTTCCACTTAGACTGATGCAGCCCCAAAGGAGATCTGAGGATAAGGAGCAGGCAGAGGGCACAGGCCAGGGCATGGTCTCAGCAGGAAAACGTTCACGGTACTGAGCACAGGGTTTGCTCTTGGTTGACTGGGTAAAGTTCTGGAATGAGAAAATTCAAAGATAGTTTCGAGGATTTTCACGTGTGCAGATAGGCAAATAGGTAAATGAACGATGCAGCGATCAGTGAGCTGGGGAGAGTAATGAATGTCATTTTAAAATTTCTTTATTTGATTGATTGTTTAAGCTCTTTATTAGGAGGCCATGATTTACAAATTATTTATAGTCAAGTTTCTGGCATATGCTGTTCCAGTAGCGATCTGACCACCAGAAATTTTGGATTTAGTCAGGAGATAATTCATACATGTTAGAGGAAAAATGTTCTCAATGACCTCAATTGCAGCACAGCAAGTTTGAAAAGAACAAATACTGGGATCAGCTACACTGCCTGGGGAGAGAGAGCAGCACAATCAGTTCTTTGTGTATTCTGTTTGTTTTGTTCTGCAGACACACCCTGCAGTGCTCAGGGGTCTATTCCTGATACTGGAACTAAGGCAGGAATCGCATGGCAAACACCTTTTGGTGCTACGAAGTCTCTGATCCAACAGCGCTTTATTTCTACTTCATGGAGCATTTCTATTTTTCTCTGAAAGAATGGAATTGGGGCTCAGGATGGCATAAAGGAAGGGCTTGCTTCATACAATAAGTAGATTGTAAAATGAATCCGGGTTCCCTGCATGTGTAGTTCCAGATATTCCGACTAGTGTGGGGAAATCAATCACCCCTTTAAAAATCCTTTCAAAGGTCAGTCCCCCCTTACCTCCCATCAGTCATACCTGGGTGGGTCTCTCCAACCCCACCCTGTGATGTATATAAACACGGTGCTGAGTGCAGGGCACACAATGTGCTGGTGCCAGCCTGAGTCTGCATCCTGCAAGGGGAGTAGCTCAGCAGCAGCACCAGGCATTGCGCCACCCAGAGTCAGGAGCAAGTTGAGTAGCAATTAATCCGGGAATTTACCATTATTCAGGGGTGACAGGAAGGGATAAGGGGACATTAACTCCCACAACTTCCTTGGTGCTATCCTTGTACAGGGTCTAGAGGGCAACCTTTTGACTCTCTGGTAATATGTTCTTTATACTAAATCTCAGAATTGAGTTCCCTTTTATCTGGTTTGAATGGACTCATTTCTTTATTGAGAGAGAGTAGTTGTCGGTGGAAAAATATCACTTGAAAAGGGGGAAGGAAAGCATGAAGTGTTAGTGGCTGATATGATCGCCAGAGACTACTTAGGGAGGCCCTTGAGTCCAGGGTGCTGCTCATCAGAAAGGACATCCCCGGGAATGCTGATTGAATTCAGTACAGAGGTCTGAGTGTGATATACATATACATATATATATATTTTTTTTTTTTCTGGCAGCCTCGACTTTGTGAGAAAAAAAAAAAAACCACCCGAATCCTGCCCTTCCCACACCCAAGGATGGAGGAGGTGTTGGCAGCCCTGGCCAAAATGCAGCCAGACCACATCTGTCCCATTTGCCTGGACTACCTCAATGATCCAATGAAGCAATATTTTTTGAAAAGGGGACCCTAATTCATGAGGCTCGAGCAGTTCGTTTGGTCTTAGGAGAGTACACTTGGAGAAGTCCTTGAGTCTAGAAGTGTTCTGGTCATCAGAGAGACACATCCTTAGTTGAGCTCAGGAGAAATGACTGAGTGTGTAACTTTTCCTGGCAGGAGAGAGCCTGAGGGTTTCAACTTTCTGAGGAAAATCACCCCAGACCTCCCCTTTCCCACACCCAAGGATGGAGGAGGTGTCGGAAGCCCTGGCCAAAATGCAGCCAGACCTCATCTGTCCCGTCTGTCTGGACTACCTCAATGACCCCATCACCATGGACTGCGGCCACAACTTCTGTGACTCCTGCGTCCGCATGTCATGGAAGGACCTGCAGGACAAATTCCCTTGTCCTGTGTGCTGGTAATCCCGCCAGGAGATGAGCGTCAGTGCCAACGCCCAGCTGGGCAGGCTGGTGGACCTGGCCAAGTTCCTGCACAGCTCCAATATTCTCATATTGTTTTCCCTCCCTCCCTAAAGTGCTCAGTCCTTGCACCTTAGAGCCTGAGAGGTGTTCAACAGTCCTGCTTTGGGGCAGCATTAGGGAATGTGACTAAGTAGTCTTTTTTTTTTTTTTAATCTCTCTGGGTCACACCCGGTGATGTACAAAGGTTATTCCTGTACTCAGGAATTACTCCTTGCGGTGCTCAGGGGACCAATTCGAATGCTGGATTTGAACCCGGGTTGGCCGTATGCAAGGCAAAAGCCCTACCCACTGTGCTATCGCTCTAGCCCCTAAGTAATCTTATTTAGTAGAGGAAAACCTCATCAATGATTGCCCCCACATGATTATTTGCCTGTATTTTATCCACAACACACCTGAAAATAATCATCCTTCACTCCACCATCCTAGAAGGAGTTTTCACTTGTGAATCCTTTGTCAGCAGGAAGAGAAACTCAATTTGGGTCATGTTAGGTACTGACTGATTCATCTACAGAAAGAAAGTTGAGAAAGGACTGGAGGCTCTGGTTCGTTCTATTCCTCTGACAGCATGTAGCGCAGTCTCAAGGATTGACATTCACCTGGATCATGGATTGAGGCAAATTTCATGTTATAATATGAATAAGGGCTGGAGCAATAGCAGAGCAGTAGGGAGTTTGCATTACAAGTGGCCCACCCGGATTCGATTCCACCGCCCCTCTCAGAGAGCCTGGCAAGTTATCGAGAGTATCCCGCCTGCACGGCAGAGGCTGGCAAGCTTTCTACCGCGTATTAGATATGCCAAAACAATAATAACAAGTCTCTCAATGGAGACATTACAGGTGGCTGCACGAGCAAATCAAGGAACAATGACAGGACAGTGCTACAGTGCCACAATATGAGTAAAGGTCATTTGTAATAACACCTGGTGGTGGTAAAATGGTACTCCTGGCTTGGGACTCAGAACTCTCTATTGATGACCTCTGTTCATCATACTCAGGGGGAGACTACACAGTGCCATGGATCAAACTGAGTGTTCTTTATGCAAAGCCTGCACCTCGTGATGTGAAACTCTGTGAAAACTCTCATTCTTCTGGATGAACATACTGATATAATAATACTTTTATTTGTGGGTCAGGTTCTATTCCTCTTCCAATCTCTGCCATCCGTGATAATATATTCACTGTGGATTTGCTCTATGTTCACGTTTTTCAAGGTGAATATTGGTTAGAAGTTTATCAGCTTCAAGTAATCTAACATTACCTGCTTTTCTAATTGTTTTGTTTGGAATTAGGGAGGTGAGGTTCTCCGTGTTGTTCAAAATTCCGTGTTGCCAGATAAATTGTATGATTACGTTTTTAAGACTCCTAATTTGAGACAGTTGGAGAGCTAATACCAGGTTAAGGCATTTGCCTCAAATAAGGGAAGCCCAGTTTTGCTATCTGACACGTCCATCAATTACACATCAGCACAGAGGTAGGAACCATCCATGCGCACTGCCACGCAGAGTGGCCAACACAACGCAGTCTCACTCCCTACACATGTAAATGCCAATTTAACATCAACACATGAAGAACATTTCTTTCAGTTTGTTTCTTCATCATTATATTTATTTTATTTTAGTGGTTTGTATATTTTTATTTATCTTTGGCTTTATAGCCACAGCAGGTGATGCTCAGGGCTGACTTTTGGCTCTACCCTCAAAAATTACTCCTGATAGTGCACAGGGGACCAGATATGATGCTAGGAATTGAACCTGGTACAGCGTGTGCAAAGCAAACGCTCTACCAGCTATTCTATGGGTCCATTCTATTTTCATGTACCTTTTTTAAAAAGAACAACGGTAGATATTGGTAATGAATTCATTAGTTCTTTATTCAGTCACGAAGAGACTGAAGAAAGAACTGTCACTAGTCCTAAATGAGCAAATATTAAAGGGCAGACCCACTTTTTGACCACAGGAAGTCAGGGCAGATAAGACTTTAATTGACACCAGCACAGGCCCATAGCATCCTGGCCCTTTGGAAAGATGCTCCAGTTGGACTAAAGGTGTAAGAAGCTCAGAAAGGTGGATCATCAAAAGTTTCAAGCTCTTATTCTTGACAAGGCCACAGCAATGCATTGACTTTTAGGTAGGTATAAAGCTCCGTCTGGGGGCAGCTTAGGATAAATCTTATGAAACTCCTCTGCCCCTCTATCTCCAAACTCAGATTGCGCTCCCAGCTCTCTTCTCCAGAGAAGCCCATGTTCTGTCTTGAATGAGTTATTCTCTTATTACATTCTTCATAATCTCTATATGAAGAAATTTAACTTAAAAAAAGGACGATGATTTGGGGAGTATGATATGAATATAAAGTCTGGAGTCCAAGGTCACAAAGTTCTGCTTTGCCTGGTTTTGTGAAGCTTCACTCATGCGTGAGGCTTGGCCCGAGTGGTCAGGAAAGCAGCCCGGAGCATGGAGGCGGCTGGGTAGTGAAGATTATGCCATCAGTACTCATCAATACATTGGCTTGGCTCTTTACATGTTAAATATCTGAATGCAGGGTTCATCCCAAGGAAGACCAGCAGGACCATTCTGTTTTACAAGAGGGAGACATCCATGACATTGGCAACTATCGCCTGATCTGCCTGTTGTTCGTTATCTACAAGCTGTTGACTCGAGTCATCCTGAATAGGACTGGCAGAACACTAGATGAAGGATAACCATGGGAGCTTGCAGAGTTCCAAAAAAGATTCAGCATGATCAACCATATCCACATGGTAACCAAACACATTGAGGTTTCTGGGGAGTTCAAGATGCCACTCTGTCTAATGTTCATCTATTTAAACAAGGCCTTTGATTCTGTTGAGACTGAAGTGGTCATCAAAGCCCTAGCCAAACAGGGCATTCAAACTCAATATATCAGGATCCTCCGTGAGCTATTTTACGGATACACCACCAGGATCTCACCAGTCTACAAGGAAGTGATCATCGACTTCAAGAGAGGATTCAGCAGGGTGATACCATTTCACCAAAACTCTTCAATGCCACCCTCGAGAACATCATATGACAACTGCAATGGGAAGGAATGAGAGTGAAGATAGGCAGTTGGCAACTACAACACCTCTGCTACACTGTTGACATCATTCTTTGACTTTTTTTTTTTGCTTTGCTCTTTGGGTCACACCTGGTGGTGCTCAGGGGCTACTCCTGACTCTGCACTCAGGAGTTTCTCCTGGTGATGCTCAGGGGATCATGTGGGACGCCGGAAATCGAACCCAGGTTGGCCGCATGCAAGGCAAATGCACTAGCCGCGGTGCTATCGCGATAGCCCTAGACATTGTACTAATAACACCAAACATTAGCCAAGCACTACAAATTGTGGCCGACTTCAACTATGAGTATGGACAGTCGGACTGCAGCTGGGTCTCACGAAGACAATTTTTATGAGAAATGGACTACCTCCTGACATCCCATTCACTCTCAATGAACGAACATCTCTGAATGCAGCAGTAATGTATACCTATATCTAGAACTGAACATGAAAAACAACCTGGCACCTGAGTTGCACAGGAGGAAGAGAGCTGCTTGAAATGCCTTGAAGAGCGTTGAAGAAACAGCCAAGAGGATAAAGAACCTCCAGCTCTGGGAACATCTCTTTGACTCCACCTTTCTTCCTGCACTACATACTACTCAGAGACCTGAGTCCTACGAAAATAGGATCAGAACGCTATCAGTGTCTCCCAAAGAGGAATCCAAAGAGCTATGCTTGGAGTATCAAGATTCACTCAAGTGAGAGAAGGAATCCATAGTTCCGACGTCCATTGAGGATCGAGAATCGGGGATGCTGTCTCATTTGCCAAGGCATCAAAAATCAGATGAGCTGGACACGTAATGCAATTTGGAGATGATAGCTGGACTAGAGCCATTACTGACTGGATTCCACGGGACGTCAAAAGACTGCGTGGCTGCCCACCTATGAGATAGTCAGACTTCTTCGTCAAGACCCTGACCGAATGGTTTGAGGCTCTTCATGTTCCTGGAGCGAGTAGAGGCCATTGGGATACACTAGCACACAACAGGGACAAATAGAGACGGCACTGACACCCGGTCGAGCAAATCAATGAGAAATTGGATGTCAAGTGATCAAGTGATGAAATATAAAGTAGTTTGGGGGTTACACCTGCCATTGTTCACGGCTTATTTTTGCATTCTGTCCTTAGGGATCCCTCTTGGCAATGCATGGTAAAATGCTGGGCTGACAGGAACTGAATATGGGTTCACATGCATAACCAGCCTTAATGGTTATAGTAACATTCAGGCCTCCCAAAGCAGGTGTGAAATCTTTTGATAACCATGAAGGCATTTCCACAAGGTGGGTGGTACTATGCAGATTCCAACCAGCAAAGACCTCAGATTCCTCCAGTAGAGGGAGTGCATGCAAGGTTGGCCTGGAGAAGAGCTGAGAGAACACATAAAGGTACGGGTTATAAGGTAGGGACTCTCCCAAAATAAAGTGAAGCAGCCAGGGAATAGTAAGGCAGGAAAGATATTTGCCTTTCACCAACCCCATATAGTTGTTCCCTAAAGCTCACTATGAGAGATACCTTAGGGAAGAGCCAGAAGTACACCTTGAGCACAGCTGAATATCACCCCAAAAGAAAAACCAAAAATGAAAAACAAAACAAAACAAAAAATGAAGTCCCGGAGCCAGGGCTGTTGACATGTGTGATCTTCTTTGCACTTTTAGGGCTTTCCCTGACTTCTTGTATCTTTGTTCAATGTTTGATTAGGAAGAAACTGAAATCCCGAAGTCTTTACTAGGAAGTATCAATTTCTCAATAGGAAAATGTGAGTGATTGTACAAATCTCACTACCTTCACAAAACAACCATATCCAGGGATGTGTCGGGCCTGTGAAATTGTTTTCTGTCTAGTATGGAAATTATATTTTGATTGACATGTCAGCCTCATCAAGTAATTACTTCCTAATTCTTTCCTTGAATAATCTTTGAATTTTCTCATTCCAAAACTTCACCCAGTGCATCCTGTGCATGGCCCTGGCCTGTGCCCTCTGCCTTATAACCACCTCCTCAGATCTACGGAGGGCCACATCAGTGCCTGGGGAAAAGTTTTATCCTGTTGGACACAAGAGAACTCTTACCTGGTAGATAATACTTAAAGGGTATTCTGAATTTCATTGCCAAATTTAATTTAAATTCATAGCACTGTAGCACTTTTGTCCCAGTGTTCATAGATACTCTCAAGCAGGCACTAGTAACGTCTCCATTGTGAGACTTGTTACTGTTTTTGGCGTATCGAATACACCATGGGGAGCTTGCCTGGCCCTGCTGTCTGGGCAAGATACTCTCAAAAGCTTGCTGGACTCTCCAAGAGGGACAAATGTGTAGAACCCAGGTCAGCCACTTGCAAGCAAAATGCCCTACCTGCTGTGCTATTGCTCCAGGCGAATTTAAACTCATATGCCAAGATCAATCTGAATAATACAAGCTTCCTGGATTCTAATACCATTACTTAAAATAAGCTTCATTGTCACACATTTGGGAAATCCCTGGTTAAAACTCTTGATCCCCATGAGACACATTAAGAAGCTCAACCCATAACTTTATTCTTTTTTTTTTGAAAATAGGCAACATTTATTGACATTATTGACAAATAGGCAACATTATCAACATTATTTCATAATCTAATTTGAAACTTACAAGACCTCAAGGCATTATTATCCCGCTTCGCAGAAATTGAGATGCAGGAATATTAGCTACCACAGGTCCATCAACTCCAAAATTTCTGTTTATCCCACTCTGCTATATTCTCTCCCCACTTCCCTGGAGGCAAAAGCCTTGTTTTCCCTGTCTGAGACCTGGTCTTCTTCAATGACATGGGTCTAATTACATCTCTGTAACGGTTTTGGCATCCTTGGTTCTTAATAATTCGAGGAAAAAGTTTAGAGATCATCAAATGAAAGAAAATAAATATGTACATATATAAATATAGCAAACTGATACCATGTAAAACTGTTCAGCAAATAAGTTTCTGAGACCAATAATTTAAAAATAGTATAGCATATATATTATCTTCAAGCTCTTTGTGACCTTTTATTTATATTTCATTCACTCCTAATCTTTCTCTTAGCCATATCACTAAGCATGAAAATGTATTATCCCCATTAAACAGGTAAAGATGGTGTTAATTCAAGAGATTAAGCAATCAGTTTTTTTCACGAGTGTAAAATAGAGGTAGAAGCTAAAGATATAGTAGAGGGGGTTAAGGCACTTGCCTGATTGCAAATAACCCGAGTTTAATTCTTGGCACTGTCTATGGTTTCCTAAGCACCATGAGGAGTGAACCCAAAGCATAGAGTCAGGAGTAATCCCTGATAATGTGCTCCCAAACCCCCAAATGAATTAATAAGAAAATAAATCTATGTTTTTCTTTCTTCAGATTTATTCTTCTCTGAATTTCCCTCTATTCATTCTTACTGTTGTTTTGTGTTGCTATGACCAGAAGTGCATATACCCAGCTTTGGTGCTCACACATTTTATCTGTGGTGGTCGCCAGGAATCACAATAGGGTTGTACCCCTTTCACTGCACATAGGGGTTCACCAGGGTTCACATTATTTGGTTGTGGTATGCATATATCATTTGGTTGAACACTGAGGGTCACTTACTCAGTTGCTAGTAAGAGGTTGTGCTTCCTGGCGGTGGTGCTCACACATCTTTTAGTGGTACTCACTCGGGGTTGCACCTCTCTAGTAGTGATACTCACACATACTTGACAAGAGTAAAACTAGAAATTGCTTACAGTGCAGGTTTGAAAAATCAAAGAACAGAGTTATCAAAATCATGTTCAGCACATGTGGTAGCACTGAGGAATAAACTTGAGACCTTAGACTTGCGAGACAGGCAATCGAACACCCTTCCTAACTCTTTTATTTTAATTTTTTCCTTTATTTTTAATTGTGATTTCACAGTTTCTTTTTTTGGTATTTTTTTTATTAGTGAAACACCATGAGGTACAATTGTAGATTTGCAATTTTTTGTGCTTGGGTTTTGATTATACAATGATCAAATACCCATCCCTCCACCAGTGCCCATTTTCCACCACCATGGAAAATATCCCCCCACTGCCATCCCCCCCATCCCACCCTGCCTCTGTGGCAGGGCATTTTTGTGTTCTCTCTCTTCTTTTGGGTGTTGTGGTCTGCAAAAGAGGCATTGAGTGGCAAACATGTTCAGTCCATAGTCTACTTTCGACATGAATCTCCCCTCCTGGGAGAATCCTCCAAACACTCTTTATTTGGTGCTCCCTTCTCTATCTGAGCTGCCCTTTCCCCTAGAATGCCTGGCTGGCCTCTAAGCTATGGAGTAATCCTCCATCCTTATCTATCTCTGGTGCTGATCTCAGCTATTCTTGGGTATTAATCTCATACTTTGTTACTTTATATCCCCCAGATGAATGCAATCTTTCAATGTCTATCCCTCTCTTTCTGACTCATTTCGCTTAGCATGATACTTTCCATGTTGTACCACTTGTATGTAAATTTCATGACTTCATCTTTTCTAACAGCTACATAGTACTCCATTGTGTAGATGTACCAAAGTTTCTTTAACCAGTCATCTGTTCTTGGGCATTCAGGTTTCTTCCAGTTTCTGGCTATTGTAAAGAGTGCTGCAATGAACAAACAAGTCAGATGTCACTTCGACTATACATTTTTGCCTCTCAGGGATATATTCCCAGGAGTGGTATTGCTGGGTCAAATGGGAGCTCAATTTCTAATTTTTTGAGAATCGTCCATACTGTTTTCCAGAAGGGCTGAACCAGTCGACATTCCCACCAACAGGGAAGGAGTGTCCCTTTCTCGCCACATTCGTGCCAGAGTCGGTTGCTTTTGTTCTTTTGAATGTGGGCCAGTCTCTGAGGTGTGAGATTGTATCTCATTGTGGTTTTGATCTGCATCTCTCTGATGATTAATGATTTAGAGCATTTCTTCATGTGTTTTTTTTGCCATTCGGATTTCTTTGAGAAAGTTTCTGTTCATTTCATTGCCCCATTTTTTGATGGGGTTGGATGTTTTCTTCTTGTGTAGTTCAACCAGAATTTTGTATATCCTCGATATCAACCCCTTGTAGTAGAGTTTGAAGTTAGGGAGGTTGATTCCTCCCATTTTCTTTTTCCCAAGAATTACTTTAGCTATTCGTGGGGGCTTATTGTTCCATATAAATTTCAGGAGTGTTTGCTCCATTTCTTTGAAGAATGTCATGAGTATCCTTATAGGGATTGCATTGAATTTATACAATGCTTTCGGTAGTATTGCCATTTTGAAAATGTTAAGCCTCCCAACCCATGAGCAGGGGATATCTTTCCATTTCCTCATGTCCTCTTTTATTTCCTGAAGTAGCGTTTTGTAGTTTTCTTTGTACAGGCCCTTTACTTCCTTAGTTAAGTTGATTCATAGGTACTTGATTTTCTGGGGCACAATTGTGAACGGGATTGTTTTTTTCATGTAGCTTTCTTCTCTCTCACTGTGTGCGTATAGGAAAGCCATGGACATTTGGGTATTGATTTTATAGCCTGCAACATTACTATACCAGTCTATTGTTTCTAGGAGTTTTTTGGTGGAGGTTATTGGGTTCTCTACGTATAGTATCATATCATCTGTGAATAGTGAGCGCTTGATTTCTTCCTTTCCTACCTGAATGCCCTTAATATCTTTTTCTTGCCTAATCGTTATTGCAAGAACTTCCAGTACTATATTGAACAGCAGTGGAGAGAGTGGGCATCCTTGTCTCGTCCCTGATCTTAGAGGGAAGGCTCTCAGTTTTTCCCCATTGAGGATGATGCTTGCTGTAGGCTTGTGGTAGATGGCTTTAACTATGTTGAGGAAAGTCCCCTCCATTCCTATTTTGGCTAGGGTTTTCATCATAAAGGGGTGCTGGATCTTGTCTAATGCTTTCTTTGCATCTATTGATATGACCATACGCTTTTTATCTTTTCTTTTATTGATATGATGGATTATGTTGATTGATTTCCGAACGTTAAACCATCCTTGCATCCCTAGGATGAATCCGACTTGGTCATGGTGTATGATCTTTTTGATGAGTAGTTGTATTCTATTTGCTAGTAGTTTGTTGAGGATCTTTGCATCTGTGTTCATCAGGGATATCGGTCTGCAATTCTCTTTCTTTGTGGTATCTCTGTCTGCTTTTGGTATCAGTGTGATATTTGCTTCGTAGAAACTGTTCGGAAGTGTTTTTGATATTTCAATTTCGTGGAAAAGCTTAAAGAGAATTGGGAGTAAGTCCTCTTTAAAGATTTGGAAGAATTCACTAGTGAATCCATCTGGGCCAGGACTTTTGTGCTTGGGGAGACTTTTTATTACCTTTTCAATTTCCTTGATGTTGATAGGGCGGTGCAGGTATTCCAGGCCTTCTTGGTTCAGCCTTGGAAGTCTGTAGGAGTCTAGGAATTTATCCATTTCCTAGAGGTTTTGATGTTCTGTGGCATAAAGCTTCTCAAAGTACTCCCTGAGGATCCTTTGAATTTCTGTAGTTTCTGTTGTAATGACCCCCTTTTCATTTCTGATTCGGTTTATTAGTGTTTTCTCTCTCCCTTTCTTTGTGAGTTTTGCTAGAGTCTTATAGATCTTGTTAATTTTCTCGAAGAACCAGCTCTTGGTTTCATTGATCTTTCAGATTTTTTGGGGGGGTTTCCATCTCATTAATCTCTGCTCTGACTTTTATTATTTCCTTTCTCCTGTTTGGGTTGTGCTCCTTTTGTTGGTCCTTCTCCAAGCTCTTAAGCTGTGAGTTTAGGTTATTTATGTGTGCTCGCTCCTCCTTCCTGAGGAATGCTTGTAGAGCTATAAACTTTCCTCTTAACACAGCTTTTGCTGTGTCCCATAAGTTTTGGTAACTCGTGTTCTCATTTTCATTCGTTTCTAGAATCTTTTGATTTCTTCTTTGATTTCCTTTCTAAGCCACTCATTGTTCAATAGCGCACTGTTTAATTTCCAGGTGTTTGATTTAGTTTTCTGTTTTTGTGTGTGATTTACTTCTAATTTCAGCGCATTATGGTCTGAGAAGATTGTTGATACAATCTCTATCTTCTTAGTTTTATGGAGGCATGTTTTGTGGCTCAGCATGTCGTCTATCTTGGAGAATGTTCCATGTACACTTGAGAAGAATGTATATTCAGCTTTTTGAGGATGAAGTGTCCTGTATATATATATATACTAAGTCCCTTTCTTCCATTGTTTCCCTCAGATGAAGTATGCCCTTGCTGAACTTGAGTCTGGTTGATCTATCAAGAGGTGACAAAGCGGTGTTGAAGTCTCCCACCAGTATTGTGTTGCTATTGATTCTTTTTCCAAATCTATGAGTATTTGTTTTAAGTACTTTGCTGGTCTCTCGTTAGGTGCATATATATTTATTATTTTAAGTTCTTCCTGTTGTACAGATCCTTTGATCAATAAGAAATGCCCTTCACTGTCTCTTATGACATTCGTCACACTGAAATCGATGTGGTCTGATATTAGGATGGCTACCCCAGCTTTTTTATGAGAGCTGTTTGCCTGTAGGATTGTTTTCCAGCCTTTGACTCTGAGTCTGTGTTTGCTTTGACTATTGAGATCTGTTTCTTGCACGCAGCAGAATGTTGGGTTCACGTTTCTAATCCATCCTGCCACACTATGTTTTTAATTGGTGTGTTTAGCCCATTGACATTGAGAGAGATTATTGTTATGGAATTTTGTCCCATTGTTCTATTGAAATTTGGTGTATTTGAGGGGCCTGTCTTGCCTTAAAGTAGCCCATTTAGTTGTTCTTGTAACCATGGTTTTGAGTCTATAAAGTTCCTGAGCTCTTTCTTTTCTGTGAAAATGTGTGTTGTTCCTTCTATTATGAATGAGAGTCTCGCTGGGCAAAATATTTTTGGAGAGGCATTTATTTCATTGAGTTTTTTCACTATGTCCCACCACTGTTTTCGGGCCATGAGGGTTTCATCAGAAAAATCAGCTGTGAATTTTAAGGATGCTCCTTTGTAAGAGATTTCTTTCTTCGATCTTGCTGCTTTCAGAATTTTGTCTCTGTCTAAGGTTTTGGTCATTTTGATCAGGATGTGTCTTGGGGTATTTTTATTTGGATATCTTCTAGCTGGTACCCTTCGGGCCTCCTGAATGTGGTCACAAGTTTTCTTCAGCTCTGGAAACGTTGTAGCAATGATGTCTTTGACAGTTTCTTCTTCAACAAGGTTTTCTTCCTTTCCCTCTGGGACTCCAATAATTCTTATGTTACCCCTCTTGGCTTCGTCACGATCTTCTCTTGCCATCTGTTCCCGAATTGTGAGTTTCTTTCCCATTTTCTGCTCTTTTCTGGAGTGTCTCTGAACTTCATCTTCGAGCTCACTGATTCTGTTCTCAGCAGCTGTTACTCTGCTGCTGAGGCCTTCCACTGAGTTTTTCAATTCGCCTACGAGATTTTTCAGGTCTGATATTTCCGATTACATTTTCCTCATTTCTGCCTTCAAATCCTCTTGTCTTCTATTGGCATTGCTTTCCATTGTTTCTTTTAGTTCCCTAAGCATCCTAAGTAGCTCCCTTCTGAATTCCTTTTCAGAGAGGTTGTCTAACAGTACAGTACTGTTGGTGTCATCTGGGCTAGACTCTTCAATAAGAAAGTTTGGTGGGCTTTTGCGTTGTTTTACCATTGTGACAAGTATGGTTTAGTCCTTCGTGTTCACTGTTACTATTCTACGTAATATGCATCGTGAGTTGAGATAGGCTTATGAGTTATTGGCTACTGTGTTTCTAGTGGCTGAGGTAAAATAGAGAAGATTCCATCTAAGAGGGTAGCTTATGGTTCCTATGGCATATGTAGTGGGAGAATATTTCGCTGCCGCATTAGCGGCCGCGGCTCCGGAAAGGGTCCCTGGCACTGGGTGCCAGGCTGTACCTGGTTGGAATAGGAGACCTTCAGCTTTGTTGCCGAGATGTGGGCCTCCGTTCCTGTCCCGCGCAGATCAGGGGAGAAAACCGGTTTTCTAGAGATCGAGCTAGCTGCACATGCCCAGAGAGAGTCCTGGACCCTGGGTGCGAGCTGTACCTGGTTGGAATAGGAGACCTTCAGCTTTGTTGCCAAGAGGTGGACCTCCATTCCTGTCCCGCGCAGATCAGGGGAGAAAACCGACTTTCTAGGAGATCGAGCTAGCTGCACATGCCATAACTTTATTCTTAATTTCAGTAACAAGGTAGAGGAAATAGCATAAAAAGCTGGAGTAATTCCTAATAATGAGGCGAAATCTGCAAATTCTGTACAAAATAACAAAGTAGAAAATGTCTAGGAATTTTGGAAGCAGAGATGACTACGGGCAAATAATGATAAGCTGGAAATACATGAGGCAAAAATACACAGTAGGTCCCAAAAAAGAAAAGTTGCCCAAAACAAGTATTTTAGGTGTTATAGGGAGTAGTGGCTGGCATGCGGTGATTATTCTAGCATTATTAGAAACTTGCTTGTCTACAGAGATTCACTTGATACGAAAGGCTCTTCTGTCAGTTTTCCCAGGCAAAAACGAAATGGGAAAAACAAATCAAAGAAGTCTTTTAGCAGTTGTGTGAAAAGCTTTATTTACATTGAACCTTCAATAACAGGGGGAAGAAACATACCACAGACCACATTATCCTCCAGTATGCTCACATCATTAGTCTCTAACGATATGCATTGTAAGAGATTTCGATAAAGATCCAATAGCAAAATAAGGTATCACTTTTTCTGAGAGTGTACCAGTGAGCCTATGCAAACATGACCTGTTATTCATATTAAAAATAGAAAGTTCTCCCATTTCGTAATCCAGAAAAACACCAATTCACATTCTCACAAATTGTTCTGGCCTTTCAATGTGCATATTACCAGGGAGAGTCAAGGTGATATCTGATTGCCATAAGTTGCTTTGAGAGAAGGGAAGTGTCCAATATGATCATGGAAGGATGCTTACACACTCCGAGGGAACATTCGCCTATGCCTCTCACTTCTACCTGCCAAAAATGCCTGCCTCCATCAAAGGACTCACAGCACTGCAGAGCTGGGAAAGGAACAATGTTGTCAACATGGTGGTGGTCCAGCAGGTGAGGGTGAATTGATCCAATGTGGACACTTCTTCTATCTTTGGAGATGGTCAGACTTGGATGAGTGGTATCAGGATCCAGTGTCAAATTCTCCTGGAATTTGCTCATTATTTTGTGCAGACCAACACAATTGAGAGGAAGAGTGTAGCTCTCATTCTTGAATTCATATGAGGAGACTGTAGGGAAGAGTGGGTTTTCATACCTACGCTGAAGGTTCTCAGCAGTTGCTAGAAAATCTTGGTCAGCCTGCAAACACTTCTCTGTTATGTCACCCAAGAGAATTTTCACCGTGTTCATACTGCTTAAACCTTGGCTCTTATTCTGCGCTATCTGTTCTTCCATCTCTCTCTCTCTGTTGAGCAAGGTGGCATGAATGGAAAATTGCTCTTCACTCAAGGAAAGTTTGAACTGCTCAAATTCAGCTTGTAGTTCTTCTTTCCAAGACGCTATTTTCCACCTTCCTTCCACACTTCTTTTAATTTGATTTTCACACTCTTTTTCAGCATCGCTTATCTTTGTCTTCAGAAGTTCTATGAATCCTTTGAGCTTCTTCCTTTGACTCTCTGCAGCTCTGTCAGTGGGGATCAGGTGGTGACCCTGGTGGTGAGTGGATATTCGACACTGAGGACACAACAGCTGCTGATCCTCCTCACAGAACAGGTCCAGGGCTTCATTGTGCTTCTCACAAAGGGGTTCCTCTGCCTGCCATTTCCTTTTGCTCTTTCTAGTGGCGAGCTGCTTAAGGACTTCTGTGATATGACACAATTGGTTGTTCCTCTTGAAGTTCCTGTCAGGGCAGTGGTGGAGGAAGATGGGACACGGGAAGACGTCCTGGAGTTCAACCCAGCACTGGTGGATGCAGGAGTCACAGAAGTTGTGCCCACACTCAAGGGTCACTGGGTCTCTCAGGTAATCCAGACAGTGAGGGCAGATGGCCTCTGCTGGGATCTCAGTCAGGGAAGTTGAAAATGCCATTGGTCAGGAATAGGGCTACCTGAAGAAGTTCCTTTGAGAATGTTCTGGTTCTCCACCCACTCTAAGGTCAGAAGCAATGTTCTTCTTAACACTCACGCTTTGAGGAATGCTGACCTCTTTCCAGGTTCTCAGCAAGTTCTACTACCGCAAACTTGTTTTTGATTTCTCCTTTGCAGATCCTGAGATCTTTGCAGCTGCTAAGTGAGAGTGTGGCCAGATGATCATCGTCGGCAATGTCTGGGGGTCTGGGTCCCCTTCACTCAGTTATCTTGGTATTTTGGCCTTTTTTGTTACAAAACAGGCAGAAGATCAAGAAAGTGATGAAATTATGCCACATCGAGGATATCCAAGTAACTTTAGTTTGATAATTTTACCATACACTGTCAAAAGAAAAAAATACATATAGACAAGTGGAGATAGGTCAATGCAAAGTATAAATTGTCTGAAACAAATATATATATAGCACAGCACGTAGGGCATTTGCCTTGCAAGCAGCCAACATGGCCAACACGAGTTCGATTCATCCGCCCCTCTCGGAGAGCCTGGGAAGCTACCCGTGACGTATTCGATATGCCAAACACAGTAACAAGTCTCGTAATGGAAATGTTACTGGGCCCACTCGAGCAAATCGATGAACGTCGGGAGGACAGTGACAGTGATATATATATATATATGCATATATATAAGTGCTATATATATATATATTACTTCCTCCCAATGTTCATTGATTTGTTCCAGCGGTCCCAGTACCATCTCTATTGTGAGACTTGTTGTTACTGTGTTTGGCATATGAAATACATCACGGGTAGCTTGCCAGGCTTTGCCGTGTGGGCAAAAGACTCGGTAACTAGCCAGGCTCTCTGAGAGGGGCGACGAATCAAACCCGGCTCAGCCAGGCAGCAGCTTGCAAGTCAAATGCTACCACTGTGCTATAATTCCAGCGTATATATGTATATAGAGAGAGCATATAAAATGATAACCAAATGCAACTTAGCATCTTATTTGATTTTACTTATAATCAAATCATGCTATTATGATTTAAATATTAGAACAGAGTGATAGCATAGCGGGTAGGGCGTTTGCCTTGCACTCAGCCAACATGACTGACCCAAGTTCAATTCCTCTGCCCCCTTTCAGAGAGCCCTGGCAAGCTACCAAGAGTTTCTTGTCCGCTTGGCAAAGCCTCACAAGCTACCCGTGACGTTTTTGATATGCCAAACACAGTAACAACAAAGTCTCACAATGGAGATGTTACTAGGCCTGCACGAGAAAATCGATGAACAACAGGAGGACAGTGACAGTGACAGTGACAGTGACAGTGACTGTGAATATTGTGGAGGATTTCCACCGAAGGTCACCTGTAGTGTGGAATTTGCTTCGTGAGATTAGAGAAGAGATAGAATGGCACAATGTTGTATGGCTAGATTGATTAGGTTTAGAATACGCCTTTTTGTCCTCTTATCATTTGAATATGGTTTCTAATGAAAAAGTTTAAACTGGGAACCAAGCTGCTCATACCTCACTGTTGAGAGACTCGCAGGAGGAACTGAGAGTGGCCTCATGAGCAATAAGGTGACAAAGCAAAGCCACCACGTCACTCTCTTGGTTAGCCCTGCCTCTGACTTTTGGCTGTTCTACCCATAGAGTTGGGCGGAGAAGCCTGGGTGAGTGCTTACTGCCAGGTATGATAGGTGTTTTCAGAAGAGATGAGAGGGAGGGAGGAAGAGAGAGAGACAGAGAGCGAGAGAGAGAGAGAGAGAGAGAGAGAGAGAGTAGACCTAGTTAAAATAGAGAATCAGAGAGCAGAATGTGGTTTGTCAACTCACCATCCCCCGTCTTCTCATATATGACTAACATGCACACATTCTGTCCCTAGTGGAACTGTCAGAAATCTGGACAGATACTCAATGTGGTCAGAACCAGAATTTTAGTCATGAAAAATCTAGTAATTATTTAGTAAGGAATAACTCCCAGATTGACTAAAGCTTGATAATCAAGAAGGAGAGAAGTCCCCATTATGAATAAACATCAGAATGACAGAAGCTGGGAAAAAATCTGAGTGTTTCAACAAGATAAATTCCAAGATCAAAAAAAAAATTTTTAAAAACCGCAAACATGTTAAAAGAAGAAAATACCAGAGATGGTTTGGCATGAAGAGAAATATCCCTATAATAAGGGTCTCAAAGAAAAGAGAATAGGGTGTTACATTTTGGAGGGAGAATTGAAGCTAAGAACATCTGCAAGGCAAGGCTTGAATCATACACACAGATCCTGAAAGCTGTTTGTTTGTTTGTTTGTTTTGTTTTGTTTTGTTTTGGGGCCACGCCCAGTGGTGCTCAGGGATTACTCCTGGTTCTGCACTCAGGAACTACTTCTCCAGGGCTCAGGGACCTAGGAATAGGATATTGGGGATCGAACACAGGTCAGCTGAACGTAAGGCAAATGCTACTCCCACTGTATGTTCACTCTGGAAGCTTTAAATGTTCCAAATAGAATAACTCCAAGGAGGAAAAACTTCAAAACACATCATAATGAAGAGTGAAAGCTAAATCAAACCTAAGAGCAGAGAAATAGGACAAAAAAATACGTATGAGGGAGCTCTCTTAAAGATCACAATTGGGCTGGGAGAGAGTAAGGTGAATAAGGATCTAACCTTGAATGTGTCTGATCTGGGTTTTATCCTCAGCAGCCCACTTGGTCACAGGAACCCAGCTGAGAGTAATCCCTGAACGCAGAGGCAGGAGTAAACCCTGAACACAGATAGATGCTCAAAAATCAGTTTAAAACCTTTAGTATAGATCGATGCCAGAGAACAATTAAAAAAAAAGAAAAAATGGACATTATTTCATTCATATGTGGAGTATAAAGAAACAAAGCAAGGAAATAGACAAACCGAAGTTAAACAAACCCTTCAATATTGTCCACATAACTTAACTGAGGATGCAATGTGGGTGATGGTATATCAGGATAAAAATTGATATAAAAACTAAGTATGTCCAACCAAAACTACTACTGTTTTTCTAACCACACTCTTGACAAGCCAATTTCCATGTCAGTGCTTTTCTTTTTTACTTTAATTCAAAACTGTAATCCAAACTCTCTCTCTCTCTCTCTCTCTCTCTCTCTCTCTCTCTCTCTCTCTCTCTCTCTCCTCCCTCTCTCTCTCTCTCTTTGTGTGTGCCACGGAGACTTTATGTGGAGCCTGGGATCAAACCATGGTTAGATGCAAACGAGGCAATTGTGATGCCTCTATGGCCCTCTCTTTAAAGACAAAAATGTTATGCTTTAGATAATAAGGTTAATGTAATATTACAGCTGTGGAAAGCTATGGAATTGGTATACAAAGTGAATGTTCTCACTGACAAAGTACACACAACTGGCCAGTTCTATCCCAAACTCACCTCCAGTCCGATATTCTTTACTCAGAGTTTCTAGGGGATTAGACGGGTGACTAACACCAGCTTCTTCAGATGTTTCATCACACATCAGGTGTCAGTCATTGCGTCCCCTCTGCACCCCAAGTCCCACAGTGAGCCCATCCATCACATTCCCCCACTGTTTCTGATCTATGTCACGGTGCAAATTGCTATCTGAATTTAGCAAGAATATATGTGATGAAGAAGAGAAAGGTAGAGGAACTGGAATTTGTAATGAATGGAAAATCTTTTCCAGGAAACTGAACAGAGGGTGTGTTTCCTTTACAGGTGCAGATCTCTGTCTCTGCAGGGCCAGAAATCTCCAGAGTATGTGTCCCTTCAAAGTTCTGCCTCCCCACATCGTCTCAATCCCATGCTTACCTGGTTGACCAGTTGTAAAGGTCTTGAGTTCCTCTGGGGTCAGTCTGCAGTGGATTTCCTGGATGCTGTGTGAGGGCAGCCTGGCAGCAGTGCGCTGTCTCTGAGCTGGCCAGCTAATTTAAAGGCCACTGGGTGGGTCTCCACTCGGTGGGTCTCCACTGGGTGGGTCTTCCAACTATGGCAACCAATCTCAGGAAAGAGCAATGACCCCACCTCCAAGAAACAACTGGTGGACTGGCCTAGAGCTAAAGGGAGATTTAGAGAAACCCTTGCACCTTTTATCCTCACTTAATCCTTTCAGTGCCACCAAGTTCTCTTAGTTTACAAAGACACTGGAAAGACATGTTCTTTCTTTCACCACTGAAGCGTTGATTGGATTCCAAACTTCCACCCAAGTCCACTTTTTGTCAGTTTTCTGCTGCCTAGACCCATTTGAAATGAGGGTTCATCTAATAGGTAATAAATAACTCTTCACTAGAAAACGTCTTCATCTGACACACACACACACACACACACACACACACATATACATACACCGTTACAAATGTGTGTGTATTGTTGAGTGTTTGTATCGATAGATAGATATGTATTTATCTATATATAGAGAGATTTTCATCTTTTCCAAACTCTCTCTATATATATTATAACTATGATTAGGGTATATAACATTATATTCTGTTATATAGAGCTGGAGCGATAGCAGAGGAGGTAGGGCACTTGCCTTGCATGCAGTCAACATGGCCAACCCGAGTTCGATTCCTCTGCCCCTCTCAGAGAGCCCGGCAAGCTACCAAGAGTATCTTGCCTGCACAAAAAGCCTGGCAAGCTCCCCGTGACATATTCGATATGCCAAACACAGTAACAAGTGTCACAATGGAGACGTTACTGGGCCCGCTCGAGCAAATCGATGAACAATGCGAGGACCGTGACTGTGACCGTAACCATATATATACATATATATATACATACATATATACATACATATATACATATATATGTATATACAGACACACGCACTAAGAAGTGACAGGGTTCGAAAGGTTATGAATCTGCTTACTCCTTAACTACAGGTTAATAACAATTGTTGACTCAATGTGAAGCTACATCACAGTGAAACATTTCACAGCAGTAGCTTAAAGCACCCTTTGCTTTTCCCTGGCCTCAGTTCCCACTTTGAGCTCCCACATAACTGTTCTTTTCAAAAACCTGCCAGAATACATACTGCTTAAGTTTAACCAGGCTTGGGATTTCCAACTCTAAAACAATTAAAGCAAAAGCAACTTCAAAACCCCAAGGCTACCCTCTAGGGCATGATAACAGCTCCAGGAAAAGTGACTGTTAGGGACATTTGACAGCACACCGAGCTGGGCCCTGCTCGGTCTGTGAAGGGGAAAGCAGCCGGAGAGGTGGGCTTCTCTATCCTACTCTCTCACCTGCAGTCCTCATTTCAAAATAATACAAATATGATGCTAATGATGATGATGATGATAAAAATAATAATAAATATTATTTAACCACCTGAAGGAAGCTTTTGGAAAAATGTATTTCCCCACAGGTCCAGTCAGATTAGAATCAGAACTGCAGTGGGAGTGGAAATGAGTGGTGCTAGGGGTTTGGGGGCAAGTACTCTGCAGACTGGCAGCAGTAATAGGGGTCCTGGGGTGTGTGGGGTCCAGGGAGAGATCTGGGCCACAAGGAACTGCCTGAGAAAACCATGTGCTCAGGAAGTGCCTTTCCTGTAACTGCCATCACTGCAAAACACCGGGGTGACCAGAGCCAAGGTTGGAATTCTTAGTTCACAGGATGAAAACTTGCAAGACAGCAGTGCTCCAAAATTAATTTTCCATCCCAGTTGTCTAGTTCTAGATTGTTCTTTTCTAAACTTTTTGGTAATTCCTATACCTGTGTTACTAGGGATAATTTTACTATATAATTTTCTTTTTTCTTTTTTTGTTGTTGTTGTTGTTAATTTTGGGACCACACCAGACCAGTGCCAGTGCTCAATGCTTGTTCCTGGCTCCCGATGTGTTGCTCAGGATTGCTGCTAAGGGTGCTCAAAGCTTTAAGTGTTCCTGAGTAAATTAACCCCTATGTTCCCCTGCTAGGCAGGCACTCCAGCATTTCAGGCAATTTCTCTAGACACTAAGTTGTTTTCTCATTTCAGACCACATTCCTCATTTTGTAATATGTATTCTGGCTTTATTGTTGTCACTGTTGGATGCAACAAGCATTTGGAAAAATCGCCCTGTCTCCATTATCACACTGGCTCTCTGCCAATGGACTTCACTGATGAAGTAGAAATTCTTTCAGTCTAGAATGCTGCTTTAAGTGAAAACTTACCTTCTGGAACCTGCCAAGCTTTTCTGGGCATGCCGCTTTCCTGGTGCTGTGTGTGGCATTCTCTCGTGTGCAGGCACTTGTCTCCTTCTGCCAGCCTGCAGAGAGCAGCATCTTGCTCACGCTCCACAAACTGGGTGAGCTGCGCAAGTTTCAAGGCCAGCCGAGTCCTGTGCTTTCCAACATCTGCTCTCAGCTGCAGGAGGTTTCGGTCATGGGTGACTTCTCACTTCTGCACCTCTGCCAGCTGTTTCTTCAGGGATTTGATGCAGTCGCCGACCCTCTGTCTGTGAGCCACTGCCTCAGCCACGGACCTGACTTGGTGGCCCTGGTGTTCTGGGCCCTGGGCGCACAGGGGACACACCAGCTCCTGGTCCTCCTCACAGAAGAGGCTCATCCCCTGCCTGTGCTCCTCACACCTGCCTTCCTCTGCCTGCGCCATCTCTCTGCTCCCGGAGCTGTGTGGGAGCTTGGCCAGGTCCACCAGCCTGCCCAGCTGGGCGTTGGCACTGACGCACATCTCCTGGCAGGATTGCCGGGACATGGGACAAGGGAATGTATCCTGCAAGTTCTTCCATGACATGCGGATGCAGGAGTCACAGAAGTTGTGGCTGCATGTCGATGGTGACGGGGTCATTGAGGTAGTCCAGGCAGATGTGATAGATGAGCTCTGGCTGCATTTTGGCAAGGGCTGCCGACACCTCCTCCATCTTCAGGTGTGGGATGGGCAGGACTAGGGTATTTTTTCCTCACAAGGCAGAGCTCCACAGTTCCTCCAGCCAGAAAAAAATTACCTATTCAGACCTCTGTTCTGAATTCAATTTGGTTTACTCAGGGATGATCTCTGAGAATCTAGTGTACGTCCGAACTCAACGCCCTCCAAACGGTATTTACCAATAAGCAAATCAATTTCTGGGGCTTCATACATTAGGATCCGAGAGGGACAGAGGAATCAAACCCAGGACAGCTGTGTGCAAGGCAAACACCTTACCCGTTGTGCTATTGCTCCAGCTGGTAGGGCGTTTGCTTTGCACATGGCTGACCAGGACGATCTGGGTTTGATTCCTCTACCCCTCTCGGAGATCCCGGCAAGCTACCGAGAGTATCTCGCCCGCACAGCAAAGCCTTTCAAGCTTTCCGTGATATATTCAATATACCAAATATGCCCACATGGCAATATTCTTTTTTTTTATTTTATAGCACATCAGTAGGGCATTTGCCTTGCACGCAGCCAACATGGCTGACCGAAGTTTAATTCCTCTGCCCCTCTCGGAGAGCCCGGCTAGCTACCGAGAGTATCTAGCCCACACGGCAGAGCCTGGCAAGCTACCCGATATGCCAAACTCGATATGCCAAACACAGTAACAACAAAGTCTCCAATGGAGACACTACTGGGCCCGCTCGAGCAAAATCAATGAACAACGGGAGGACTGTGATTGTGACTGTGACTTATTTTTATTAGTGAAACACCATGAGGTACAGTTGTAGACTTACAAATTTTTGTGCTTGGGTTTCAGTTATACAATGATCAAGTACCCATCCCTCCTCCAGTGCCCATTTTCCACCACCAGGGGTCCCAGTATCCCTCCCACCCCACATTCCTCCCATCCCATCCTGCTTCTGTGGCAGGGCATTCCCTTTTGTTCTCTCTCTCCTTTTGGGTGTTGTGGTTTGCAAAAGAGGCATTGAGTGGTAATCATGTTCGGTCTATAGTCTACTTTCAGCATGCTTCTATTGCCACATGGCAATATTCTATATGCCAAACACAGTAACAACAAGTCCCACAATGGAGATGTTACTGGGCCCACTCAAGCATCACCAGGTATGGACCAAAAAGAAAACAAATAAAAAATAATCAATTTTATTTCATTTCTTAGTATATTTTTTGTTTGATTGCTTTCACCCCAAATTAGCAGTGCTCCAGGCTTAACTCTGGCACTGTGCTCAGGTTCATGTTTGAAGGTTACTAGGGATATGTGGAATAGGAATAATTGGTATTAGGGACCAAAGCTGGTGAGCTTCATGCAGGTGAATGCCCTACCGACTGTACTCTCTCTCTCTGACTCCATAAAAAGAAACACATTTTGGTAAGAGGTTGATTATTCTTGATTATGGGCTCACAAAATTACTTGACATATTTTCTAAAACCTTTTATTTTTGGAATGTTTTTATCCCAAAAAGCATGGTGCACTTAAAAATTGTTATTATATAATAATTATATATGTATCACTGTCACTGTCACTGTCCTCCCATTGTTTATCGATTTGCTCCAGCGGGCCCAGTAACGTCTCCATTGTGAGATTTGTTGTTACTGTTTTTGGCATATCGAATATGTCACGGGGTGCTTGACAGGCTTTGCCATGTGAGCGAGATACTCTCTGTAGCTTGCCAAGATCTCCAAGAGGGGCAGAGGAATCGAACTCGGGTCAGCCGGTCGGCTGCATGCAAGGCAAACACCCTACCTGCTATACTATCGCTCCAGCCCCATTTTGTAACAAAAAGGGGAAAAAAAGAAAAAATAAGCACTTTCTTTTCAATGTGAGAAAAGCATGGAACTTGTAACATACTAAACTCAAGAATTTCTAAGAAAGGAAACTAGTAGGAAAAATGTAGACGCTATGAGCACATTTGTGAAACCTGGAAAATGCAATGTTGAAAAATAACTTGTAGTTTATTTATTTATTTATTTTTTTTTTGGAATTTCAAAAGAACTTTGTTTTGTTTCCTGAACATTTTCTATATAAACTGCCTTTTAATAGAAATATCAAAATTTCAGAAGCAGCTGAAGAGAAATCAAATAATCACCATTTTGGTGATAACCAAAAAGCTCTGTGTGCCCATAGAATGTTGCAATCTAAGTAATTCTCTGAGGGGTTCGAGCAATAGCATAGCGGGTAGGGCATTTGCCTTGCACGCGCTGGACCCTGGTTTGATTCCCAGCATCCCATATGGTCCCCCGAACACCGCCAGGAGTGATTCCTGAGTGAAAAGACAGGAGTAATCCCTGAGCATCACCGGCTGTGGCCCAAAAAGCAAAAAAAAAAAAAAAAAAAAGCTAAATAATTCTCTGAAAAGCCAAACCTCATATCGGAGCCCAGAGATTATCCTCAAAAGGCTAATGGACCATGCATGGGACCGCTGGACTAGAGCTGTTACCAAATGAATTCCATGGGACATCAAAAGATGGAGTGGCCACCCACGTATGAGATGGTCAGATCTGTGTAAGGCTCTTCATGTTCCTGTAGCGAGCAGATGACATTGGGCTACACTAGCACGCAATATTTTTTTTATTTTTATTAATTGTGAATGCTAATTAGAATTATAGATTACCAAGGAAGTTGATGAAAATGTTTGCATTGTTTATTATTCAACAACGTTCCTCATGTATGAGACAACTCAGATTTTTTTTTATCTCTTTCAAGAATCCATTTGTTTAAATTTATTTCTTTAGTTTTTCCAAATTTCCTTTAATACTTTATATAAACACTGTGGATTACAAAGTTCTTCATGAGTGACAAGTATTTAACATAAAATAAGTCTTAAAATATTACTGATCATGAAGAAATGAAAAGCTTTATCACTGTAAAATATTGGTGATTTATTGGGAAAAAATTAAAAATCAGTAGGAATGACTGATAATACTTGTCATGCATGTGACCTACACAGATTGAATCTTGGGACCTCAAAGAGTTCCCCAAGACCACAAGGAGTAATAACTGAAGAATAAGCACTGAGCACTGCTAGAAGTGGCATAAAATGAAACAACACAAAAGTCTCTCAGGGTAACTTAAAACACACTGATCTTAAAATTAAATAAAAAGATTGCATTCATCTGGGGAACATAAAGCAACAAAATGGGAGACTAACACCCAGGAGTGGCTGAGATTAGTACCAGGAATTTTGCTCCATGACTTGGAGGCCAGTCACACGTGCTAGGGGAAAAGGAAGCTCAGATAGAGAAGAGAGCACCAAATAAAGGGTGTTGTGAGAATCCTCCCAGGGTGGGAGAAGCATGCTGAAAGTAGACTATAGACCAAACATGATTGCCACTCAATGCCTCTCTTGCAAAACACAGGACCCAAAAGAAGAGAGTGAACAAGGGGGAATGCCCTGCCACAGAGGCAGGGTGGGATGGAGAGGATGGGGGGTGGGAGGGATGCTGAGACCAGTGGTGGTGGAGGATGGGCGCTGGTGGAGGGATGGGTACTTGATCATTGTATAACTGAAACCCAAGCACAGTCTATAACTGTACCTCACGGTGTTTCACTAATAAAAAAATAATTCTGAGGTCAGCAATATAATAGAGAACAAGGTTCTTGTCTTCCACACAGCTGATCCAGTTTACTCTGCTGGAAAACAAACGGTAGGTACACTAAACCCTGCCAGGAGAAAACCCTGAGCACAGTGCCCAGAGTAGGTCCTGATCCCAGCTCCTTGTGACCCCAAACTAAGCAAAACAAACAAACCTTCAGGGCTGTCTGGCACTTCAGTATTCTCTTTGTTTATTTGTTTTATGGTGGGAACACACACCCTACAGTGCTTGGGGGTACTTGCCTGCCTCTGGGCTCAAGGATCACACCTGGCAAACACCTTATATCTTCCACTATCTCTCTGATGCCAACAGCGCTCAGTTTCTAGTTTATTTATCATTTCTACTTTTCCTCAACAAGGATGGGATGTGGAACATGAAGACCAGTGGTGGTGGAGGATGGGCGCTGGTGAAGGGATGGGTACTTGATCATTGTATAACTGAAACCCAAGCACAGTCTATAACTGTGCTTTAGAGAATTAAAGAATTAAAGAAGGGCTTGCTTCCCCAGAAAGCTATTTCCCTGAGCATGGCATTTCTTTGGACAAAATACAGCTCTGGGGAATCACTCCCCTCTCTGAAAATCCTTTAGTCCAGCCCCGCCCTATCTCAGGGTGGTTCTCCAGAGACCCACCCTTGGGTGTATATAAATGCTGTGCTGAGTGTAGGGAAAGCAGTGCCAGGCTGAAGTCTGCATCCTGCAAGGAGAGGAGCTCACCAACAGCAACAAGCACTGTGCAGGGCCAGAATCAGGACCAAGGTGAGTAGTGACCAATCAGGGGTTTTGCCTTATGTGGAGCAGGGATGGGGCAGAGAGATCAAAGAGTGGATGGGGAGGGGGAGGGAAGAGGGGCTGTGTTTTCTTGTTCTTTCTTGGGCCAGAAATTAACTCCCACAAGTTCCTTTGTGCGCACTGTGTGAGGTTCTAGAGGGCACCTTTTTGACTATCTGGTATCTATCTTCCTTATACTGAGTCCCAGAATTAAGTTCCCTTTCCTCTAATGTGAATGGGGTCGTTTTCCCATTCATGGAGACTTGGCATCTGTGAAGCAATATTACTTGAAAAAGGGGACCCTAATGCAAGAGGCTCTAGCAGTTTCTTTGGTCTTAGGAGAGTAAATTTGGAGAAGCCCTTGAGTCTAGAAGTGTGCTGGTCATCAGAGAGACACATCCCTTAGAAAGCTATATTGAGTTCAGGACAATGACTGAGTGTGTAACTGTTTTCCTGGCAGGAGAGAGCCTGAGGGTTTCAAATTTCTGAGAAAAATCACTCCGGACTTGCCCTTTTCCACACCCAAGAATGGAGGAGGTGTGGGAAGCCCTAGCCAAAATACAGCCAGACCTCATCTGTCGCATCTGCCTGGACTACATCAATGACCCTGTCACCATCGACTGCGGCCACAGCTTCTGTGACTCCTGCATCCGAATGTCATGGAAGGACCTACAGGACACATTCCCTTGTCCCGTGTGCCGGCAGTCCCGCCAGGAGATGCGCATTAGTGCCAACGCACAGCTGGGCAGGCTGGTGGACCTGGCCAAGCTCCTCCACAGCTCCAGGACCAGCCAGATGGCGGGGGCAGAGGAGGGGAGGTGTGAGGAGCACAGGCAGGGGGTGAGCCTCTTCTGCGAGGATGACCAGAGCTGGTGTGTCCCCTGTGCGCCCAGGGCCCTGCCCACCAGGGCCACCACGTCAGGTCTGTGGCCGAGGCAGCAGCTAATCACAGACAGAGGCTTGGTGACTGCATCAAGGCCCTTAAAGAATCAGCTGGTAGAGCTGCAGAAGCTAGAAGTCGCCCAAGACAGAAACCTCCTGCAGCTGAGAGCAGACATGGAAAAGCACAGGAGGCAGCTGGCCTCGGAATTTGAGCAGCTCACCGAGTTTGTGGAGCATGAGCACGAGGCGGCGCTCTGCAGGCTGGCAGAAGAGGACAAACGCCTGCAGCAGCAGCTCAGAGCCAACCTGGAGGCCTACTCGGACCACATCTCTGTGCTGAAAGACCTCAGAAGGGAGGTGGCGGAGCGAAGCGTGATGTACAAGGAAATGGTGCTGAGGGGGAAAAGGGGCCTGCAGGAGCACTGGGCGGACCTGCAACCCCCGGCTGTGCAGCCCCTGCGCTTCAGGCCAGTGGCCTACAGCCTCCCTCCTCTGTGCTCGGCACTCAACAGCATCATCCAGAGATTCTGAGAGAGCATCAGCCTGGACCCCGACACGGCCCACCCCAGCCTGCGCGTGTCCCAGGACCTCCAGTCGGTGACCTGCGTGAGGGAGAGGCCCAATGGGGATGGGAACCCCGGGCCCTGTGAAGACTATACCCCCCTGGTGTTCCTGGGCCGAGAGGGCTTCACCTCTGGCCGCCACTACTGGGAGGTGCAGGGGGGCGCCAAGCCTGAGTGGGCCGTGGGCGTGTGCAGTGTTGCCCCTTTGGCCCAGAACTCGCGGCCTCTGGTGGCTCCCATGAGATGCTGGACGCTGCAGCTGCAGGATGGCGACTACCTGGCCGTGAGCACGGGGGCCGTGCCTCTGGCTCTCAGGGACCAGCCCACGGCCATTGGCGTTTACCTGGAGTGGGAGCTGGGCCAGCTTTCCTTCTACAATGCCGCCGACAGGTCTCAACTGCACTCGTTCACCGAGCCCTTTGCTCAAGAGCTCAAGCCCTACTTCCGCGTGGGGCCCGACTGTGCCCCTCCTCTGTGGGCTCGGGGAGGGCAGAGGAGGGGTGAGCACAGCCTGGGCTTCCCCCCTGCCTCATGTGGACTGCGGGTTATCTTGTAAATATTGGACTGATTGCATAAGTGTTCAATTTCAGGCTAGCTGAGGGAAATGATCTTTTCTTGCAAATCTTTGTAATATATCTCTGACTATTTTGCATCTATATGCCTGTGTAAAATAAAATATATTTTTACAGCCAAGAAACGTTTTGCTGTCTTTCAGCAGAAAAGTGTTTAAAAAGCATTACGCAGGTCTCATATCCATTCCAACTTATTAATTTATATCTAGAGTGTATTTTATTAGTGGTATGCACATTTAACAAATTTCCCTCAATTATATAAAACCTAGGAGTAGTGTTCTATGCATGAAACAAGGAATATCTCCTGTCTCTCAGACCTTGACCCCTGTTCTACACAGAGCTCATGGGATGAAACAAGTCTAGTTAAAATATTTTACTCTGGTGCTTCCTGTGAAACAGGTACATTCTCTATAAATTACCCATCATTATATGAATATTCAGCTGTTTTGATGTCTATGTCACTGTCACTGTCACTGTCACTGTCCTCCCATTGTTCATCAATTTTCTCGAGCGGGCCCAGTAACGTCTCCCTTGTGAGACTTTGTTGTTACTGTGTTTGGCATAATGAATACGTCACAGGGAGCTTGCCAGGCTTTGCCTTGCGGGCAAGGTAGCTTGTCGACCTCTCTGAGAGGGGTGAAGGAATCGAACCCGACTCAGCCGGGCTGGCTGCGAGCAAGGCAAATGCCCTGCCGCTGTGCTATCACTCCAATGATGTCTATGTACCTATAAAATATCTTTGCTAACACTACACAGCTGCTTACGTTTATCATAACAAAGATTTTGTTATCAGGGCTATAGAAAATAAAATACCCACACCCTGCGCCACAGTGTCATACTGATGAGATTTTCTATCATATTTAACCCCAGAATATTAAGATCTACAAGGAGTCATGAAAATTTGGGGCCAACCAAGCATACAGTGGGAGGAGTATTTTCCTTGGACGTGATCAGAGTAGTTTGTATCCCTGGCATCCTATATGGTCTTCTGAGCACTGCCACATATCATCTCTAAGCTAGGAGCCAGCCCTGATACTTCTAGGTGTGGTTCAACCAACTCCAAGCTCAACAACCCCTGCTCCCCAAAACAAAAACATTTTGTTTATGTTTATGAAAATAAAGGGGAATCTCTATTGGGGGTGGAAACTGGGGACATTAGTGTTGAGAAATGTACACTGATGGACGGATGGATATTGGAACACTGAATGCCAAAAACAACTATTTTATTATAACTTTGTAAACCACAGAGTTCAAATAGTTCTTTTTAAATAAAAAAGAAATAAAATTGGTGGTTTTGTTCTTTGTGCCTCTGTAATAGAGAAAAGGTTCAAATTTCAGCATTAGCTAACATCCATTTTTTTTTAATTTTTATTAGTGAGACACCATGAGGTACAGTTGTAGACATACAAATTTTGTGCTTGGTTTCAATTATACAATGATCAAATACCAATTCCTCTACCGGTGCCCATTTCCCACCACCACGGATCCCAGTATCCCTCCCACACCCCATCCCCTCCAGCCCACCCTGCCTCTGTGGCAGGACATTCCCCTTTGTTCTCTCTCTCCTTTTGAGTGTTGTGGTTTGCAAAAGAGGCATTGAGTGGCAATCATGTTTGGTCTATAGTCTACTTTCAGCATGCATCCATTTTTTTGGTATCAAATTAGCAACTCAAGGTCCTTTGTAGAACTTTATATTAATAAACACATTACAAGAAACTCTAATAGAAGATGTAGGTACTTTACTTGGTTTCTTTATGCCATACATTTCTATGCGAATTTCCCAAAATAAGTACAATCACTTGTTGTATATATTGTTTTTACTTAATATCACCATTTTTAGCTTGACCTGTTGAAAGTGACTTATGTGAAGATTGAGAAGAGAGACACTAGCCATGATATGGGATTCTGCCACTTTCCTTTCTACCTTCTTTGGTCAATGGGGGTGGTGCCGAAGTGAGTCGGGACTGAGAAAGACCTTTTGAGTACCAAGCTGAGAACTGTTGGTGCTGCCAACACCTTACCGGGGTTTTAATAAATCCAAAAGACTTTATTGATAATCTGACCTACCTGAACAATTATTTCTAGAAAATGATGTGGCTCCCTGCCATTTTTTTTACAAAAACCTTTTCTCATGACTGTAAGACAAGATGTTAACTTGGAGGACCTGGATTTCCCATTTTCCAACTTGCCAGTTTGTTGACAATTAAGTTAATTTTCTACTTATCTCACCATCTCTTGAATTGGTTTTCACTGCAGAGACAGTGTAACTGGACCTTCAGTAAAATTAGCTATTCCATCCTGCTCGAAACATTGCAGGCAGATATGAAAGACGAAAATAAATATATGTTGTTATACCCGGGTACTGGGTGTCCCGTTCACAGAGAGACCAGTTCCACAAGTGAGAATGCAAAGGCAAAGGAATCTTTATTGTTAGCTCCAGCTAGGACCCAAGCCTCATCCAATGCAGCAGAGTCTTGACAAGGACAGGCCCTAGTTCCAGGGGACATTTTATCGCATATGGTGATAGAAGCAAAGGTGGCAGTTTTACCAAATTTCAAGGAAACAGTCACAAGTCTGTGAGCTAATTGGTCATTCCCACCCACTGTGCCCAGAGATATCCTACTTATCACAGGACTTTCAAAAGGGATCTCTAGCTTTGGCCAAGGACAGTCTCAGGAAATTCTTTGGGATGATGGCGGGGGGAGGGGGGACAGAAACTTAGGCTTACTGCTGGTTTGTTGAAATGCAGCCTGTCACGGTGCATATGAGGTTCTTTCTCAACCTCACAATATGAGGAATAGGTAAATGGAGACAATCACGACTGGATTTATAAATTGTTAATTCCATAGACTCCAGGGTAGCATCAAGAAACTCTTTAAGAGCTGGAAAGAAAGAATAGTGGGTAAAGCTCTAGCTTTACACAGAACCTGGGTTTGACCCCTGTCACTTTAAATGATGACAGGGATTGTCAGGAAGGAGCCCAAAGAACAGAATCCCGGACTAAGCCAGGAACAACAAGCTTTAATTGATATACTTTCTTAAACCACTTTCAATTTATGTTTATATCATTTTCCCCAAATCACCATTTGTTTGGTTGTATAAAAGATGTATTTAGAGATTATTAGAAATGAAAGAAAGAGAATAACATGCTCAGAAAGAGCACAGTCTTCTCCAAGATGAGAGCTGAGAGCAATACCTGAGTTGAAGATGCAGGGGAGGAAAGCACTTCAAAATAACTTTATAGTAGTTTTATAGGTTTTCTCCTAAGCTGCCTGCATACAACTTTTCTACCTGGCTAAAAGTCTTTTCACTGTTATGGTATTGTCAAAAAGAGTCTGACACTTTTTTTTTTTTTTTCTTTTTTGGGTTACAACCAGCGATGAACAGAGTTTACTCCTGGATTATGCACTCAGAAATTACTCCTGGCGGTGCTCAGGGGACCATATGAGATGCTGGGAATCGAACCTGGGTTGGTTGCGTGCAAAGTTGGGTCTAACTATATTGAGTATTTAGAGGTTTTTTTTTCCTTTTTTTGTCACACCTGGTGATGCACAGGCATCACTCCTGGCAGTGCTCAGGAGACCATATGAAATGCTGAGTATCAAACCCAGGTTGCATGCAAGGGAAACGCCATAACCGTTGTACTATTGCTCCAACCCTGACCGTATTGAGTCTTCCTATTTTAGAGCTAGTGATAGTAAATTCTTTAATCCCATCTTAGTTGTATTCCTTTCAAAGAACTCATACCCAGTGAGCCCACCAAATACCATTCTTACTAAAAGAAAATGAAAATAGTGATGAAAAAGCACAATGAAAGAAATATTTTCCATGTGTGGAAGTTAAATTAGCGTATTTGTTTTTTAAATAAATTTGAAATCAATTAATAAATAGAATATTGAAGAATTATTAGAAAGATTCTAATGAGAGCTTTATGCCTGCTTATGACAGACATGTCAACAGAAGGAGGAATGTTTACATAGAAAGGTCTTTGACCAATCATTGATGAGTTGTGTAAGACCAGTCATTAGTGAGTGGTGTAATTATGATGGCACGTGATATTTTAGTCCAAGTTCTCTTTGTAAATACAGAAAATATATCAAAACTAAATCCAGAACTGTTTTTCACTTTTTTATATACTTATTTTAGTATTTGAACCTGACTGTGTAGGGCTTAGGAGATATTCCTTGTTCCATGCATGGAGATCACTACTCCTAGGTTTTATATAATTGGGGGATATTTGTTAAATGTGCATACCGCTAATAAAATACACTGTAGATATAAACTAATTAGCAGGAATGGATATGAGATCTGTGTAATGCCTTTTAAAACATATTTCTGCTGAAAGGAAGCAGATGTTTCTTTGGCGTAAAAATATATTTTATTAGACACAGGCATATAGATGCAAAAGAGATATATTACAAAGAGTTACAAGAAGAGATCATCTCCCTCAGCTAGCCCAAAATTGAAGACTTACACAACCAGTCCCATATATATCAGATAACCCGCAGTCCACATGATGCAGGGGGGAAGCCCAGGCTGTTTTCACCCCTCCACAGCCCTCCCGGCGCCCACAGAGAGAGGGGCGCAGTCGGGCCCCACGTGAAAGTAGGGCTTGAGCTCTTGAGCAAAGGACTCCGTAAACGAGTGCAGGTGAGACCCGTCGGCGGCATTGTAGAAGGAAAGCTGGTCCAGCTCCCAGTCCAAGTAAACGCCTATAGCCTCAGTCTGGTCCCTGAGAGCCAGAGGCACAGCCCCCGCGCTCACGGCCAGGTAGTCGCTGTCCTGCAGCTGCAGCGTCCAGCATCTCTTGGGAGCCGCCAGGGGACACGAGGCCTGGGCCGAAGGGGCGATGCTGCACACGCCCACGGCCCACTCGGGATTGACGCCCACCTGCACCTCCCAGTAGTGGTGACCAGAGGCAAAGCCCTCCTGGCCCAGGACCACCAGCTGGGCGGTGTCATCACAGGATTTGGGGTCCCCATCCCCTTTGGACCTCTTCCTCATGCAGGTCACCGACTAGAGGTCCTGGGACACGCGCAGGCTGGGGTGGGCCGTGTCGGGGTCCAGGCTGATGCTCTCTCAGAATCTCTGGATGATGCTACTGAGCCCCGAGCACAGAGGAGGGAGGCTTTAGGTCACCGGCCTGAAGCGCAGGGGCTGCACGGCCGGGGGCTGCAGGTCCGCCCAGCGCTGCTGCAGTCCCCTCACCCCCCTCAGCACCATCTCTTCCGACATCACGCTTCGCTCCGCCACCTCCAGTCTGAGGTCCTTCAGCTGCGAGATGTGGTCCAAATAGGCCTCCAGGTTGGCCCTGAGCTGCTGCTGCAGGCGTTTGTCCTCTTCTGCCAGCCTGCAGAGCGCCGCCTCCTGCTCACGCTCCACAAACTGGGTGAGCTGCTCAAATTCCGAGGCCAGCTGACTCCTGTGCTTTTCCACGTCTGCTCTCAGCTGCAGGAGGTTACTATCTTGGGCGACTTCTCGCTTGTGCACCTCTACCAGCTGCTTCTTCAGGGACTCGATATAGTCACCAAGCCTCTGTCTGTGATGAGCCGCTGCCTCGGGCACTGACCTGACGTGGTGGCCCTGGTGGGCAGAGCCCTGGGCACACAGAGGACATACCAGCTCCTGGTCATCCTCGCAGAAGAGACTCACTCCCTGTCTGTGCTCCTCACACCAGCGCTCCTCTGCCCGCGCCATCTCGTTGCTCTCAGATCTGTGCAGGAGCTTGGCCAGGTCCAGCAGCCTGCCCAGCTGGGCGTTGGCACTGACAAGCATCTCCTGGCGGGCCTGCCGGCACACAGGACAGGGGAATGTGTTCTGCAGGTCCTTCCATGACATGCGGATGCAGGAGTCACAGAAGTTGTGGCCGCAGTCGATGGTGACAGGGTCATTGAGGTAGTCCAGGCAGACGAGACAGATGAGTTCTGGATGCATTTTGGCCAGGGCTGCTGATACCTCCTCCATCCTTAGGTGTGGAAAGGGCAGGACAAGGACGTTTTTGCTCACAAGTTCGAACTCCTCAGGTTTTCTCCTGCCAGAAAATAAAAAATTAAAAAAATCACAAACTCAGCCTCTGTTCGAAATTTAATATGGTTTTCTCTGTGATTTATCTCTGTGAAAACACAGCTCCCAACTGGACTCAAGGCCCTCCAAACTGTTTTCACCAATAAGCCCACCAACCTCCGGGGCTTCGTCTATTAGAATCCCCTGTTTCAAGTGATCACCACTTTCTGTGATGAGGAAATGACCCCTTTTACATCAGAGGAATGGTCACTCAACTCTGGGGTATAGTATAAAGAAAATAGAGATCAGATGGTCAAACGGAGGCCCTCTAGAGCCTGCACACAGTAGGCACTAAGGAAGCTATAGAAGTAATGCTCTTGCCCCATAAGAACCACAAATTCCCTGATTGGTTTCTTGTCCCTGGTTTCTGCCTCCAGTTACCACAAACCCCAGATTGATTGCTAACTCACCTTGATCCTGACTCTGGCTGGTGCAGTGCTTGGTCCAGCTGGTGAGCTACTTCCCTTGAAGGATGCAGATTCAAGCTGCACTAGGCGTTGTGTGCCCATGCTCAGCACTGTGTTTATATACATCACAGGGTGAGTCTGGAGAGACCCACCCAGGAATGACTGACGGGAGGTCGGGTGGGGCTGGATAGAAGGGATATTCAGAGCAGTGATGGGATTCCCCAGAGCTCTAACCTGTCACTAGGAGCTCCATGTTTAGGGAACTAGAGTTCACAGGAAGCAAGTCCTTCCTTAACCGTCTTTGTGTTCCCTATCCCATTCTCGGTGATAATGTCTAGAAAATGTTATACGAATTAGAAGGAAAGTGCTATTGGGTTAAGAGAGATAATGGAGGCTGTAAGGTGTTTGCCAGGTGTGGTACTGAGTCAGCAGAATGCCCTGTTTATTGTAGGGTGTGGCAAAACAAAACTAATTATAGTACTGTATAGCACTGTCCTCCCGTTGTTCAGCTATTTCCTCCAGCATGCACCAGTAACATCTCACAAAAAATTGTGAGACTTGCTGTTACTGTGTTTGGCATATCAAATGCATCAGGGATAGCTTGCCAGACTTTGCCGTGCGGGCAAGATACTCTCGGCAGCTTGCCGGGCTCCCCGAGAGGGGCAGAGGATTCGACTTGGGTCGACCATGTTGGCTGTGCGCAAGGCAAATGCCCTATCTGCTGTGCTATTGCTTCAGCACCAAAATTTAAACAATAAATAAAAAAATAAAATAATTTTTAAAATGGTATTATAAGTGTCCACAGCTCTCTGATTGAGACACCATTTATTTAACTAACGTTCTATCAGCACTTGTGAAAGTTGTTGGAATCATCCTTAAATTATCTTATTCGAATACCTCAGCCAGTCCACCAAGAGCAAACCCTGTTTTCAGTACCATGAACCTGTTCCTGCAATAGCCACATTCGGGCCTTTGCCTCTGCTCTCTCACCTTCTCCTCAGAGCTCCTTTAGGGACACATCAGTGCCAGGGAAAGAGCTTTGTCCTAAAGAACACTGGAAAGCTCTTATCTCCAAGCCATGGAGAGAACCTCCTGGTACGTATCTCAACTATTCTTGGGTGTTTGTCTCCTATTTTGTTACTTTATATTCCCCAGGTGAATGCACTCTTTCTATGTCTGTCCTCTCTTTCTGACTCATGTCACTTAGCATACTTTCCATGTAGTACCACTTGTATGTAAATTTCAATTTTCTTACTAAACTTCAGTGCTATCCTCAGGAACATCCAGGGTGAAATATGGATATTCTAAGTGCTTTTATTGGGACAAAAAGAATATGAGATGTATTATTTTACGGTAGTCTAATTGAGATTTTTGCTTTAAAGTGGTAGAAACTTTAGCTGAACAGTGTCCAATAGTTATGCTGACTGTGAAAATTTCAGTGCTTAGCTGAAATTTTCAAGCGAATGTAATGTGCTATGTGATTTATTTTTGCTGCTCATAGGAGAATGTGACAGTAACGAGACAAGTTGGAGAGAAAGTTAGGAAATTAAAATAAAAGAGAAGAGAAAAGATATAATAATCATGAGTCCAAAGATCCTCATTCCCAGATAATTTTTTTTATTACCCCAAACTAAAAGACTCAACTCCTAGAGAATCCACATTGGGAAGATGAAGGTTGTAGCTGCACGTCTTGTTAATTCTAAAATGATCAGGACTAGCTTCAGCCGTGGGTTGGATCCATGGTAATTTTCTTGAAAGAAATCAAAATTAAGAAAAGTATATTAGTGTGCACGTACACTGCATGAGCCCAGGTGCTGCTTCTGTCTATGTGTCATGGCCAAATGTATGTGCCACTTGAGCACACATGTTGCCTGCATGTCTCTTCTTGAGATGTTCTTTTCATACCTTCATACTTGAATGCAGGGTTACGTAGTGGGGCTCTTTCTGCCTTTGGAGAAGCCTGAGTTGTTCGTTGTTCTCTCTTTAGTTTCTCTCTCTCTCTCTCTCTCTCTCTCTCTCTCTCTCTCTCTCTCTCTCTCTCTCTCTCTCTCTCTCTCTCTCCCCCTTTCCACCCATCCACTTCCCAAACAAATAAATAACTGTATGAAGAACATTGATCCACGGTAAATTGTTAACCTGAGAGCATAGCAATTTCTATTATGTTTTAAAACCTCAAATTAATCCTCTGTGCTAGAGAGTGCTTGTTAAACAACCACTGACAGTATAAGGTTGTCAGTAGAGAATTTTTATTTTTTAACTAGACATACAGGGAATTTTGTGTTTTTCAGACCATTTTAAGGGAAACATTTTCTGTGCTTTTGTTGTGTGTGCTTGTATTCTAACAAAACCTCTACCCCAGCTCTGACTTTGATCCTGTCACTCTAGTCATTATGAAGTTCCTGGAAGCTTATTCACAGAAGCTTTGCCAGTTAACAGGTTTTATTGGTTTATAAGTTTATTGTTTGCTTACTTTGGGGCCAGACCCAGCTGAGATTAATGCTGACTCCTGGCTCTGAGGAATCTCCATGCTCCTCAAAGAGTTTGAAGCACCTACCATTTCTGTTCCTGCAGAGAAAACATCCTTGTGTCAAGACAGGACCTTAAACTCTATTATATTGCTGACCTGAGAATTCTTATTTTGCTTTATCTTTAAGTTCAATGTGTTAGACGTTACCTTGAGAGACTTTAGTTCTGTTTGTTGTAAGCCTCACCCATCAGTGCTCAGTGCTTACCCTTCAGGGATCACTCCTCCTGCTCTTGGGGAACCACAGAGAGTGCAGAGATCCCATTTGGAGACTTAACATTTCTCCTAGATGAGGACGTTTTCTAGTCAAGAGATATTTATATGATGAACAATCATTTAAAGTGGGTCCAGGCAGCAGGAAACTGCCAACAGTGTACTAGGGTGGAAATTATGAATCCAGTGAATGCTTCAGTGGTGAACAAAAGAATTGTCCTTCCAGTATCTTTGTAAACCAAGAAAACCTGGGGGCACTGAAAGGATTAAGTGAGGATTAAAGGTGTAAGTGTTTCTCTAAATATCCCTTTAGCTCCAGGCCAGTATAGCCCCGGTTACTTGGAGGCGGAGTCATCTCTATTTCCTGGGATTGGTCGCTGGAGCTGGAAGACCCACCCAGTGGCCTATAAATGAGCTTGGGGAGTAAAGGACCACGCACAGCTGCCAGCTTGCCCTCACATAGCATCTAGGAGATCCGCAGCCAACTGACCCCAGAGGAACTCAAGACCTTTACAACTGACCATCCAGGTAAACAGAGAAATTAGATAATGTGGAATGCAAGGAGGCAGAACATTGAAGGGACACACATTCGAAGATTTCTGCACCTACAAAGGAAATGCAGCCTCTGTTTAGTTTATTGGAAAAGATTTTCCGTTATTACAAATTCTACTTCTGGGGCTGGAGTGATAGCACAGCAGGTAGGGTGTTTGCCTTGCACGCGGCGGACACGGGTTCGATTCTCAGCATCCCATATGGTCCCAGGAGTAATTCCTGAGTGCAGAGCCAGGTGTAACCGCTGTGCAACGCTGGGTGTGACCCAAAAAGAAAAAAAAAATGCTATTCCTTTCCTTTTTTTATTTTTTTTTGGGGGGGAGCGGTGGGGCAGGGCACACCTAGGTCAGTTGCATACAAGGCAATAGTCCCATGTGGGGTGCTATCTCCCTGGCCCTTCTTTCAATATTTATTGAGATATTGTCCACAATTATAGTATAACCATAATTGAAATAGCTCATTATATTGGCTGGAGCGATAGCACAGCGGTAGGGTGTTCGCCTTACAAGCGGCCAACATGGCCGACCCGAGTTCGATTCCTCCGCCCCTCTCGGAGAGCCCGGCAAGCTACCGAGAGTATTCGATATGCCAAGCACAGTAACAACAAAGTCTCCAATGGAGACGTTACTGGGCCCGCTCGAGCAAATCGACGATCAACGGGAGGGCCTTTACCTTTACATTATATTGCATGTGCTCTATTTGTTTTAATTTTCAATAAGACTATTTATAAAACTAACCTACAGATCTGTGATAACACTTTTCTATAAATGATGAAGTACATTCACCTTAGTTTCCTTTATCTACATTTTAAAATTGAATGCTATTAGTATCTATAGTGTGGTGTGTGTGTTTGTGTGTGTTTTAATAGTATAGTTTCATTCCTCTTCAAAGTATGTGTTAGCACACCAACTCCAACAACAAAGAATCCATATCTTTGCATCCTAGTTCATTTGACCCCATTCCCCTCCTAATATTTTCCCCTTTTCCTCTCCTCTCTGGTAATTAGAATTGTGTGGTCTGAGTCCATTGATTTATCTTGTTGTCTTGTGTGGTTCCTTATTGCCACGATACCAAATTAGGCAACTGTGAGTTTCCAAGAAAAGGTGGGTAGGTGCCTAGCACACAGGGCACACAAGCTTTCGGTGGACAAGAAATGTTCCCCAACCTGCCCACAGTGACGAATAGATGAAAGAAGGACTCGGGAACAGAGAAACTTGGCCCAGGGCCCCAAGCTTGTCGGTAGTCAGTTTATTTCTCTCTCCTCCCCAGTGTAGTCCAATCTCTCCCCTTACAGCACAGTTTTAGTTTTGGTCGTAGTCCCAGTCATCATAGTTCCGTCATCCTAGTCTCCTCTTAGACCTTGAAGTCATCTACCTAGTTAACATTTTCTTCCTCATCTCATCATAGTCTTAAAGTCCTCTACTTCCAGTCATCGTCATCATCTAGTCCTTCTAGTCCTCACAGACACTCTAGTCCTCAAAGACCCCAAAGTCTCAGTTCTCATCCTCCCCTTACAGCATAGTTATATCGCAATCATGAAGAGAGGGGTGCACATAGGTGGAGTTACTCATTGTCATAAGAAGAAATAGAGGTAAAGGCACTCCTTCCGGAGATTTACTCAATGACAAAATCTAAGATGAGGGTTCAGAACTCTAGATTATTAGGAGATTGCTCATGGGCAAGATTCCATCTAAGGTGTATTGCTTTTACCTTTTCTCAGTTAGTAGTCCATTTAACTAATTATAGTAAATTTACTACTTATAATGTTTCTAGTCATTTTGTATGAACACTGTAAGAAATATATTAAGCTTAAAGGTTGGCTCTTCCTGGGGACATCTTGATATATATTCCAGATCATAGTCCTCAGGACAAGTTAGTCTTTCCTAAACCCAGCAGGGTTCTTACTGAGTTACTACTTTTGGGGTCATAACAGAATCTGTTCATGACCATGCTTCTTAACTTATTTTACTTGTGGAACTTAGCTTGTCTCTTTTCGATGCCAGAGTAGCTTCTAGCTTGCTGTGGGTCCATCCAGTCCCTTCGTCAGGATCCTGCTTTTGGAAAGCTTGGAACTAAGGGCAATTGAGGCTTGAGTCAAGTAAATATGGATGGTCGGGAGGAAATATTATTTGGACTCAATTAACTCCCATGTTACAAAGCATAGTGTGAACTGTCTTCCTGTGTCTATACAAAAAGGACATTGCTAAATCAACCATGCAAATGGCATAAAGGAATGAGAAAAGCAATATAGAATTGTTAGTGCTTGATGAAATTGGGTGTGTCTTAGGGTCACTGTTGTGGGAGTAGCACTGTAGCACTGTCGTCCCATTGTTCATCTATTTGCTTGAGTGGGCACCAGTAAAGTCTCCATTGAGAGACTCGTTGTTACTGTTTTTGGCATACTGAATATGCCACAGGGAGCTGCCAGGCTCTGCCATGCGGGTGGGATACTCTCAGTAGCTTGCCAGGCTCTCTGAGAGGGACGGGGGAATCGAACTCGGGTTGGCCGCATGCAAGGCAAATGCCCTTCCTGGTGTGCTATCGCTCAATAAACGTAAAGTCCCCTGTGGGAGGATCAAGGACAACTCAATGTTATCCAACGGGCAACTATGAAATCTATTTGTACTGTGACTAGCAAAACTTAAAACTTGCCAATTATAACAAGTACAAAATAAAAACTGATACTTTTGTTCCTCACTCTTATAGGTGTTACTCAAACACTTTCTTCACATGGAAAAATATATCTTCTCAGTAAAATAAGGCTTAATCATAATTGATACAAAATAATTATATTGTTTTTCTTATTATATTTCAGTGATTTACTAAAAGAATCATTGAGGAATGATTAAGAACAGAGTTGTTAAGAAAGTAAACAAGACACTCTCAGCTGGTAAAGGCTTATGTTGATTAAGTGTCAGGAGCTCCATAAATCACTAGGGGAACAAGGTGAAGGTCAGTGGTACAATTGAGATTTGGTGTCACAAAAAAATACACACAGCTATACATGTGTATAGAGCTATACTACATATAGTTCTCCTATGCATGACTGGTGAGTAGTATAAATTTCAGTTTCAGGGCCCAGTAACATTGATCATTATATATATGAAAATTATGAAGACTGTAGATCCAATTCATCTTCAGGAATTTACAGGATTATTTTTCCCCAAATATATATTCAGAATGGTCCTTGAACATCAATTAACACTTGGTGGTTGCTATGAGCAAGTCTTTTGCTTCCATTTATTTTGGTTACTAAGGAAAGAAATCCTCCTTTATCTGGGTTATTCAAAAATCTTAATTTTCCTGTGAGCTAGTATAACCTTAAAGGTAAAGGTAAAGGCCCTCCCGTTGATCATTGATTTGCTCGAGCGGGCCCAATAACGTCTCCATTGGAGACTTTGTTGTTACTGTGTTTGGCATATCGAATATGTCACGGGGAGCTTGCCAGGCTCTGCCATGCGGGCGAGATACTCTCGGTAGCTTGCCGGGCTCTCCGAGAGAGGTGGAGGAATCGAACTCGGGTCGGCCATGTTGGCTGCGTGCAAGGCAAACGCCCTACCGCTGTGCTATCGCTCCAGCGATATTATCTTACATAATAAACATTTATAAAATAATACTCCACAAAAAATGTTCCACTGAAATCATTTCCAGTAATTTCCTAAGAGGCCTGGCAGTTAACCTTAAACTCTCCCATCCTTATGTGTGCTGAAAGTAGACTATGGACTGAATATGATAGCCACTTAGTATCTGTATTGTGAACTATAACACCCCAAAGAAGAGAGAGAGTAAAAGGGAATGTGCCTGCCACAGAGAAGAGGGTGGTGTGGAGGGGGAGGGGGGATCGGAAGGATACTGGGAACATTGGTGGTGGAGAATGAGTACTGGTAGGGGGGATGGGTACTTGATCACTGTATGACTGAAAAATTATCATGAAAGTTTGTACATCTGTAACTGTGAATCATCTCAAGGTGATTCATTAAAAAAAATTCTCCCATCCCCATTCCAGACAAGCCCAGTCTCCTTTCCTAGGGAAGAACCACCCTTTTTTCATGGGTGTGATCTCAATTGCCCCAACCAGCTAGTATTATATAAACTCCATGGTCACTTTAAGAGATCACATAAACCGCTTCCTTACTGGTTTTACATAATTCAAACATTTGCCTCATGGACCAGTCTTAGGAAACAAGAGCCATCCCAGAATTGTCATCCAAGGTAAGCAGGAAATGCCAGTGTAGGCAACAGGGATACAGGAGCATTGAGGAGTCTCCACGTCTTGGGATTCCTGTGTCATGCAGGGGTAGAGATCTGCATTTTCATAGGATAGTCAATTTCTATGTAATTTCAGGATTATATACACTCACTGTGAATTCCATTCATTCAAAGAGATTTGTCCTAACTTAAGTAAATTCTTGTTAGTTACAGATACCAATTTTCTACTCTTTGACCTGAAACTATGTGTGTGAGTGTGTGAGTGTGTGTGTGTGTGTGTGTGCTTGATGTGTGGACAAGGGTTTAGAGTAATATCTGAAGTAAGGATCTGAAGACATCTGTGTCTTCTACAATATCTCACTGAGGGTTGATTGTGTATATTTGGAGAGTGGGTTGACGAAAGCAATATAACTGTGGGACTAGTTTTTCTGTGAACTCTGATCTTGAGTAGAATCAAGAATGAGACGCAAGATTTCAGCAGGACAGCTAGGTGTGTGAGATGCTAACCAGAGGAGTCTATACAACTCTGCCAGGGACCAGGCCCCAGTGAAAGACAGAGGGAGAATGAAAACAAACTAAAGCAAAACAAAAACAAAAGACAAACTGTTTCAGTCAGGGCTGTGGGGGCTGAAAGATACTTCAGAGGAGTATTGATGGAATTAATTTGGAAGGCACATATAAAATTGAGAGATGGTGAATGTTTGCAGGTTTGGGGGAGAATGGAATAAACGATGTTTAAGAGGTGATTGTCAACTGTTAGTCCACAATATGAGTCAGTAGAATCCTACTAGTTGGTCTTGCTTGATTTTCTACACAACTGAACTAGAATAAGCCATTTACATTTAAGAAATGACGACTAGGAATGAGAAAGAGTTGGAGAGATAGGTCAAGCCATATGGGGGAAACTATAAAGAGAAATAGTACCTTGAAAAGATGGGGGGCAAGGGGGGCGGGGGGGGGGTAAAAAAAAAGAAAAAAAAAGAAAAGATGGGGAAACTATTCTTATGTACCTTAGGGTCTTTATTTTAGCCTTTAAAATTGGCTGTATAAGAACTAGAAAGGACTATGCTTCATTTGTTTCACTTATGAATTCAAGAAAATACTAATCAAGGTAAATAAGAGATACTTTTATAGTAATAAAAAAAATTAGTGACCCTTCTAAGCTCCTTTGGAAAATTCAGATTAAGACTTAGAATTTAACAGATGGAACAATTTAATAAAAATGTGTTTTGCAGGTCTTTGTTGGGTATTAGCAATATACTAATAAATTACCTGAGAAAGGAAAAAAAGAGGGGAAAAAGAAAGCTGAGACAAAGAAGAGTATGACAGAAGTTGGAGTGGTTAGAATAGGGGCACACAACACTAATGATTAAAAGGTAAAGGTAAAGGCCCTTCCGTTGATCTCGATTTGCTCGAGCGGGTCCAGTAACGTCTCCATTGGAGACTTTGTTGTTACTGTGTTTGGCATATCGAAGGTAGCTTGCCAGGCTCTCCGAGAGGGGCGGAAGAATCGAACTCGGGTCGGCCATGTTGTCCGCTTGTAAGGCGAACACCCTACCGCTGTGCTATTGCCCCAGTAATCAACAAAATAATAAGGGAAATGAATTAATTTACAAACCTTTGCCCTCTTCTCTCTTCCTCAGTATAATGAAGCAATCCAAGACACATGCAGTTTAGTTATATATGCTGCATATTTAATTTATTTTTTTTGTTTTTGGGTGACACCCAGTGTACTCAAGGATTGCTTCTGGCTCTGCACTCAAAATCACTTCTGATGGGGTTCAGGTGACTTTATGGAGTATCTGGGCTCAAACTTGGGTCTGGCAACTGCTCTACCCACTGTGCTGTCTCTCCAGCATTGTTTGTATACTATTTTCATGTGTAAATTCTATACTAGATATACCCAACACCAAGCCATAATATCATAATGCTCATCATAAATAAGAGTATTTTTACTGAGTTATTTAGCATTCCAAATGTTTATAATTTTTGAGTAAGAAATGCCTGTATTGAGGGCTGGAGCAATATCACAGCCGGTGGGGCTTTTGCCTTGCAAGCCGCTGACCCAGGTTCTATTCCCAGCATCCCATATGGTCCCCTGAACACCACCAGGGGTAATTCCTGAGCACAGAGCCAGGAGTAACCCCTGTGCATCTCCGGGTGTGACCCAAAAAGCAAAAAAAAAAAAAAGGCATGTATTAGGGCTGGAGTGATAGTACAGCAGGCAGGGCATTTGCCCGGCATGCGACCAACTCAGGTTCAATCCCCAGCATCCCCTATGGTCCCCCAAGTATTGCCAGGAGTAACTCCTGACTGCAGAGCTAGGAGCAACCCCTAAATACCACTGGGTGCGACCCAAAAAGCAAAAAAATATGCATATATTTATATCAATAAAGTTGTCTTTCTTACTGATATATATACTCTGTATGTATATCAGTTTCTTTGATAATTTTATATTCATATATGTGTGTGGAGAGAAAGAGAGATTTAAGTCCTTGATATACATACCTTGTATGTATATCAGTTTTTTAATTTTATATTCATATATGTGTGTGGAGAGAGATTTAATTCCTTAATATGCATACCCAGTATGTATATCAGTTTGTTTGTTAATTTTATATTCATATATGTGTGTGTGGAGAGAGAGAGAGAGATTCAATTCCTTGTCAGTTTGAATGGAAGTGATCAGAACAATTATTCCATGGAGATTCTTCATGTGCAGAATTTCATCCTTTCTTAAAATAATAGATGTTTTTGTCTAAGAGAACCAACTGATCAAGATCAATTTAGGCAACAGTGATTCAGAGTAAAAGGATCAGTGATTATCTGGGCAGTTGCTTCTTGACCTGATTGGATGTAATGAGAAATGGGTTTTTGGGGTTGGAGCTTGCTGATATCCTAAAAAGTATCACAGTCTCCTCAGGAGAATAAGGACTATGAAACAATTTTCTTCTCTCTTCTCACAGTGGTTGGAGAATCAGAATTTCTGAAAAAATATTTCATCACACCGATGTCTAGAACAATAGCATTTGAAGCCGCCCTGGCTGAACTCCATGCAGAGGCCTGCTGCCCCCTCTGCATGGATTACTTCAGAGATCCGGTGACTCTTGACTGTGGGCACAACTTCTGTGACTCCTGCATCCGCCAGCGCTGGGAAGATTTAGAGGATGTCTTCCCCTGTCCTATCTGCCTCCACCACTGTCGTGGCAGGAAACTCAGGAAGAACTACCAATTGTGTAACATCATTGACAGCATTAAGCAGGTCCCCATCAGAAACACTAGGCAGAATTGGCAGGAAGAACAGCTGTGTGAGAAACACAATGAGATCCCGGATTTGTTCTGTGAGGAGGACCTGGAGCCAGAGGAGGACCTGGAGCCGGTGGAGGACCTTGATCACCACCTGATCCCCACTGAGAGAGCTGCAGTGAGTCAAGAAAGAAGCTCCGAAGATGCACAAAGATTGTGAAGAAACAGATGGAAGTGGCTGAAATGAGTTTGGATAGTCTGGTTTTAAAATCTTTTGAAGTGAGAAAGCAAATAGAAAACTGGAAGGAAGAATTGCAACCTGAATTCGAAAAAATTCAAATTTTCTTGAGAAAACAGCAAGATTCAACCCAAGTCAGTTTGCTTTCGGAAGAGAAAGAGGTGGAAGAAAAACTAAACATAAACAGACACTGGAGCTTGGCCAGCTCCGGGAGCAGGAAGGAGGGCTGAGGAGGGATGAGCACAGCCTGGGCTTCCCCCCTGCCTCGTGCACCGCGGGTTATCTTATACATATAGGACTGGTTGCATAAGTCTTCAATTTTGGGGTAGATGAGGGAGATGATCTCTTCTTGTAACTCTTTGTAATATATCTCTGATTATTTTGCATCTATATGCCTGTGTCTAATAAAATATATTTTTACAGCCAAGAAACGTTTTACTTCCTTTCAGCAGAAAAATGTTTTAAAAGGTATTACACAGGTCTCATATCCGTTCCCGCTAATAAGTTTATATCTGCAGTGTATTTTATTGGCGGTATCCACATTCAACAAATTTCCCTCAATTATATAAAACCTAGGAGTAGTGATCTCCATGCATGGAACAAGGAATATCTCCTAAGCCCTACTCAGTCAGGTTCAAATACTAAAATAAGTATATAAAAAAGCGAAAAACAGTTCTGGATTTAGTTTTGATATATTTTCTGTATTTACAAAGAGAATTTGGACTAATATATCACATGCCATCATAATTACACCACTCACTAATGACTGGTCTTACACAACTCATTAATGATTGGTCAAAGACCTTTCTATGTAAACATTTCTCCTTCTGTTGACATGTCTGTCATAAGCAGGCTTAAAGCTCTCATTAGAATCTTTCTAATAATTCTTCAATATTCTATGTATTAATTTTTTTCAAATTTACTTCAAAAAAACCCAAAAATGCTAAGCTTACTTCCACACATGGAGAATATTTCTTTCATTTTACTTTTCAGCACTATTTTTTTTTTTTTTTTTTTTTTTTTAGTAAGAATGGTATTTTGTGGGCTCACTGGGTATGAGTTCCTTGGAAGGAATACAACTAAGATGGGACTGAAGAATTTACTATCACTAGCTCTAAAATAGGAAGGCTCAATACCGTCAGGTTTAGAGCAATAGTACAATGGGTAGGGTGTTTACCTTGCATGCGACCCGGATTTGATTCCCAGCATTCCATATGGTCTCTCAGGCACTGCCAGGAGTAATGCCTGTGCATCGCCAGGTGTGACCAAAAAAGGAAAAAAAGAAACTCTTAATACTCAATGTGGTCGGAGCCAATTTTTAGACCGAGGAGTTAAGGTCTGATGAGACTTTAACTGGCCCCTGCAAAGGCCTGGACCCATTGGAGAGAAGCTCCAGCATGATCAATGGTTGTGATAAGCTCATGAAGGTGGATCATCAAAAGTCTCACGCTCGGGGCTGGAGTGATAGTACAGCCGGTAAGGCGTTTGCCTTGCATGCAACCAACCCAGGTTCAATTCCCAGCATCTCATCTGGTCCCCTGTGCACCGCCAGGAGTAATTCCTGAGTGCAGGAGCCAGGGGTAAAGTACCCACTGTGCATCCCTGGATGTGAATCAAAAACAAAAACAAACAAACAAACAAAAAAGCCTCAGGCTCTTTTTGACAATACCATAGCAGTGAACAGACTTTTAGCCAGATAGAAAAGTTGTCTGCAGGCAGCTTAGGAGAAAACCTATAAAATTACTATAAAGTTATTTTGAAGGCAAGTGCTTTCCTCCCCTGCATCTCCAACTCAGGTATTGCTCTCAGCTCTCATCGTGGAGAGACTATGTTCTCTCTGAGCATGTTATTTTCTTTCTTTCATTTCTAGTAATCTCTAAATACAACTATTATACAAGCAAAACAAATGGTGATTTGGGGAAAATGATATAAACAAAAATTGAAAGTGGTTTAAGAAAGTATATCAATTAAAGCTTGTTGTTCCTGGCTTAGTCCGGGATTCTGTTCTTTGGGATCCTTCCTGACAATCCTTGTCATCATTTCAAGTGACAGGGGTCAAACCCAGGTTCTGTGTAAAGCTAGTGCTTTACCCACTATTCTTTCTGTCCAGCTTTTAAAGAGTTTCTTGATGCTACCCTGGAGTCTATGGAATTAACAATTTATAAATCCAGTCGTGATTGTCTCCATTTACCTATTCCTCATATTGTGAGGTTGAGAAAGAACCTCATATGCACCATGACAGGCTGCATTTCAACAAATGAGCAGTAGGCCTAATTTTCTCTCCGCCCCCCCCCCCCCACCATCACCCCAAAGAATTTCCTGAGACTGTCCTTGGCCTAAGATAGAAATCCCTAGACACCTTTTGACAGTCCTATGATAAGTAGGATATCTCTGGGCACAGTGGGTGGGAATGACCAATTAGCTCACAGACTTGTGACTGTTTCCTCGAAATTTGGGAAAACCGCCACCTTTGCTTCTATCACCATTTCATCATTTTTTCATTTCATCATCCTGTTATTTGTCGATTACCTCGAGCAGGCCCCAGTAACGTCTCTTTCATCCTAGCCCTGAGATTATATTCAAGGCTCTTTAGGAGAATGAGACCCATCATTGTTACTGGTATTTGGCATATTTGGTACACCACAGGGAGTTTGCCAGACTCTGCCCTGTGGGCAGGTTATATTCGATAGCCTGCAAGTTTGTCCAAAGTAGGAATGAGATAATAAGATGTCATAAAAAGATGTCCTGATAAGATGTCGAGCAGCCGCAAATGCGGCCGCGCGGTTCCGGGAGCTGGATTTTATAGTCTCTGAGTCTTGGCCGTTGATGGGATTACACGGTGCCAGGGGGCCAGGTGGTGGGTGTGACCCGTGGAACCCACGTGGCTTTGTCCCTCTGCCAGTACCTTCATGTGTGCGGAGAGTGGTCTCAGCATGGTGGTGGCTGGTCCTGGAGGTCTTCGGCTGCCGGAGTCCTGGTCGGGGCAGGGAGGAAAGCTCAACCCGCTCCACTCCAAGGGGCCCTGGCGATGGACAGCCAGGCGCGGGGGCAGAAGACTGCACTGCTTCTATCACCATATGCGATAAAATGTCCCCTGGAACTAGGGCCTGTCCTTGTCAAGACTCTGCTGCATTGGATGAGGCTTGGGCCCTAGCTGGAGCTAACAATAAAGATTCCTTTGCCTTTGCATTCTCACTTGTGGAACTGGTCTCTCTGTGAACGGGACACCCAGTACCCGGGTATAACAACATATATTTATTTTCGTCTTTCATATCTGCCTGCAATGTTTCGAGCAGGATGCAATAGCTAATTTTACTGAAGGTCCAGTTACACTGTCTCTGCAGTGAAAACCAATTCAAGAGATGGTGAGATAAGTAGAAAATGAACTTAATTGTCAACAAACTGGCTAGTTGGAAAATGGGAAATCCAGGTCCTCCAAGTTAACATCTTGTCTTACAGTCATGAGAAAGGGTTTTTGTAAAAAAATGGCAGGGAGCCACATCATTTTTTAGAAATAATTGTTCAGGGGCTGGAGAGATAGCACAGCGGGTAGGGCGTTTTGCTTGCACGCTGCTGACCCGGGTTCGATTCCCAGCATCCCATATGGTCCCCTAAGCACCAACAGGAGTAATTCCTGAGTACAGAGCCAGGAGTAACTCCTGTGCATCACCGGTTATGACCCAAAAAGCAAAAAAAAAAAAAAAAAAAAAAAAAAAAAAAGAATTGTTCAGGTGGGTCAGATTATCAATAAACAATTTTGGGTTTATTAAAACCCCAGTGAGGTGTTGGCAGCACCAACAGTTCTCAACCTGGTACTCAGAGGTCTTAGTCAGTCCCGACTCACTTCGGCACCAACCCCATTGACCAAAGAAGATAGAAAGGAAAGTGGCAGAATCCCATATCATGGCTAGTGGCTCTCTTCTCAATCTTCACATAAGTCATTTTCAACAGGTGAAGCTAAAAATGGTGATATTAAATAAAAAAAAATATATGCAACAAGTGATTGTACTTATTTTGGGAAATTCGCATAGAAATGTATGGCATAAAGAAACCAAGTAAAGTACCTACATCTTTGATTAGAGTTTATTATAATGTGTTTAGTAATATAAAGTTCTACAAAGGAACTTGGGTTGTTAATATGATACAAAAAAATGGATGTTAGCTGAAATTTGAACCTTTCTTCTATTACAGAGGCACAAAGAACAAAATCGCTAATTTTATTACTTTTTTATTTAAAAAAAACTATTTAAACACTGTGGTTTACAAAGTTATAATAAAATAGTTGTTTTTGGTATTCAGTGTTCCAATACCCATCCGTTCAACAATGTACAATTCTCAACACTAATGTCCCCAGTTTCCACCCCCAATATAGATCCCCCTTTATATTCATAAACATAAATGAAAGGTTTATGTTTTGGGGGGCAGGGGTTGTTGAGGTTGGAGTGGGTTGGACCATACCTAGAGGTATCAGGGCTGACTCCTAGCTTAGAGATCATATGTGGCAGTGCTCAGAAAACCATATAGGATGCCAAACTACTCTGATCACGTCCAAGGAAAATACTCCTCCCACTGTATGCTTGGTTGGCCCCAAATTTTCATGACTCCTTTTAGATCTTAATATTCTGGGGTTAAATATGATGGAAATTAATCTCATCAGTATGACACTGTGTGGCACAGGGTGTGGGTATTTTATTTTCTATATCCCTGATAACAAAATCTTTGCTATGATAAACGTAAGCAGCTGTGCAGCTTTAGCAAAGATATTTTATAGGTATATAGGCAACAAAACAGCTAAATCTTCATATACTGATGGGTTATTTATAGAGACTGTACCTGTTTCACAGGAAGCACCACAGAGTAAAATATTTTAACTAGACTTGTTTTATCCCATGAGCTCTGTGTAGAACAGGGGTCAAGGTCTGAGAGACACAATTAATTTGACACAGGAGAGAATCCTTCTCTCACTGCATGCCTCATACATAATGTCAAAAACTAAACAGTCAGTCCACTGCAAGGCATTGAAAGGTGTGTGTTAAGACAATTTTTGGTTTTTGGTTCACAGGCTGGTGTTCTGGGGCTACTCCCATCCTGATGTTGAGAGAACATGCAGTGTTGTAATCAGCCCTAGGACCTAATAAATAGAAGGCAAATGCTCCATTTGTAAGATTAATTTGTAGAAGTATTTATTTTATGTTTTATAAGATAAATGTTTTGTAAGATAAATTTGTAGAATTTGTAGAATAAAATTGTAGAATTTATTTTATATTTTATTTTATGTTTTTAAGTATTATTTTATTATATTTTAAAAGAAATGTTTATTTATTTTTTGTGAGGAATCCACAAACAGGACCTCACTCATGCAGGACAAGTACTTCACCACTGACTGCAACCCTTAATCCCCAAGAGACACATTAAGAAGCTCAACCCAAGGGTGTATGGTGCCACCAACCAGTCAACCTGTGCCTGCATGAGGAGTGCATTGGCAACCTGATGGTGCCTTCAGACTTCCAGATCTCAATATAGCTGCTGTCCCTTTGGCCAGACCCCGACAACTTGGGGCCAAGTTTACCAAGAAATTAATTGGCCAAAAGCTAGGTATGTGGGAGCCACACCCACAAACCACCTCTGGCTCATCTATATACGTTCACTTATTGGCCTTACTTCAAAGACCCACAAATCTCGATTGAGATCAAAAGACGCAGTTAGGGCCTAGAGTGTGGAGGTAGGCGGGAACCCATGACTAAGATCTCCAGGCCCACTTGGATAGGGACTGGGCCTCCTCCCTGTAGCTCTCCAGTTTTCCGGTCACCCACAAACCGCCCGTGGTGCCATGTAATCTCACCAATGACCAGAGACTATATACTAAAGGTCCCAGAAGAGGGCTCAAAGAGTCTCCTGACCCCACGCCAGGCTGTCCTAATTGGGGCATTTGGAGGGGAGCTAGTTGAGTCGCCCTCCGCACCCCAAGCAGTGCCCTGGCAACTGAAAACCTTCAGAACCCAACCGACCCCATGTTGGATGCAACTCTCCACACACTCAGATGACCTCTTCCAGGAGAAGACGACCCTCACTCAAGACGGGATGAATCTCACTGGAGAGCAGACCGGCAGGGAAACTCAGGTACACAGGAACCCGTGACTGAGATCTCCAAACCCTGTAATCTCCAAACCATATAATCTCATCAACGGCCAAGACCCAGACACTATAAACTAAAGCTCCTAGAAGAGAACGACACATAATTTCCTGAACATTATACTCTATCCATAACAAGAAATACAAAAGAAATCATCTAGCATTGCCTTTTAGGCAGGTTTGAGTGGTGGTGAGACTGGTGTCAACATATTGAATGTTATCCAAGTAGACAGAAGGTATGGGGGAAATTGTCTGCCACACAGGCAGAAGAAGGTATGGAATGGGGGCGGGGCTGGGAAAATACTGAGGATTTTGGTGGTGGAAAATGTGTACTGGTGAAAGGATGGATTTGTACTGGTGAAGGAATGGGTCTTTGATGATTGTTTGACTGAAGCTCAAACATGAAAGCTTTGTAACTGTATCTCACGGTGAATAAATAAAAGGGGTGTGGGGGAAATAATAATAAAATAATAAAATTAACATTCTGAATAAAAAAAAGGAAAGGCAACGTGGAATTCATGCCCAATTCAATCAGTTTAATCAATGGCTGAATAAATAGCAGTACTCTTACATTATATAAAAAAAAAAGCTCAACCCATAAATTTATTGTTAAATTTGAATAACCAGGTAGAGGATATAGCTTGTAAGATAAATATAAGATAAAGCTTCATAAGATAAAGCTTATAGGCTTTCGGGTCATACTGCAAACTGCCCCCAGCTCTGAACACAGAGCCAGGAGTTTCCCCTGAGCACTTCCTCGTGTAGGGCCCTCAAAATCCAAAATGAACAAAACGTGTAAGCTTTCAAGTACTGCCTGGAGTAAGCACCAAGTCTTGTCTGGAGTAAGCACCAAGTCTTGTCTGGTGTAACCTCTGAGCACTGCTGGTGGTGCGCCCCCATTTCCCCAAATAATCTGCTGATATTTCTAATTAAAATTTCCAAACCATTCAAAAAAATTTTTTAATCCCAAAATCTGGGTTTTACTCCTGAAATTTATATGGAACAATAAGCCCCCACAAATAGCTAAAGCAATTCTTGGGAAAAAGAAAATGGGAGGAATCAACCTCCCTAACTTCAAGCTCTACTACAAAGCAGTAATAATTAAAACAGCATGGTACTGGAACAAAGGCAGAACAGCAGACCAATGGAACAGGGTTGAATACACTGACATCTCCCCTCAATCATATGATCATCTAATCTTTGATAAAGGTGCAAAAACTGTGAAGTAGAGTAAGGAAAGTCTCTTTACCAAATTGTGCTGGCATCACTGGACGGCTACATGCAAAAAAAAATGGGCTCAGAACTCTGCCTAACACCATATACAAAAGTAAGATCAAAATGGATTAAAGACCTCAACATCAGACCAGACACCATAAGGTACATTGAAGACAAAGTTGGCAAAACCCTCCATGACATTGAGGCTAATGGTGTTTTCAAAGATGCTACCCCACTGGCCGAGCAAGTAAAAACAGAGATAGATAAATGGGATTATCTTAAACTAAGAAGCTTCTGCACCTCCAAAGAAACAGTGACCAAAATACAAAGACAGTCAACAGAATGGGAAAGGATATTCGCCGAATACACATCTGACAAGGGGTTGATATCAAGGATATACAAAGTACTGGTTAAACTCCACAAGAAGAAAACATCCAACCCCATCCAAAAATGGGGCAAAGAAATGAACAGAAACTTTCTCAAAGAAGAAATCCGAATGGCAAAAAAGCACATGAGAAAATGCTCTACATCATTAATCATCAAGGAGATGCAGATCAAAACCACAATGAGATACCATCTCACACCTCAGAGACTGGCCTACATTCAAAAGAACAAAAGCAACCGATGCTGGCCAGGATGTGGCGAGAAAGGGACACTCCTTCATTGTTGGTGGGAATGCCGACTGGTTCAGCCCTTCTGGAAAACAGTATGGACGATTCTCAAAAAATTAGAAATTGAGCTCCCATTTGACCCAGCGATACCACTCCTGGGAATATATCCCAGAGAGGCAAAAATGTATAGTTGAAGTGACATCTGCACTTGTTTGTTCATTGCAGCACTCTTTACAATAGCCAGAAGCTGGAAGAAACCTGAATGCCCAAGAACAGATGACTGGTTAAAGAAACTCTGGTACATCTACACAATGGAGTACTATGTAGCTGTTAGAAAAGATGAAGTCATAAAATTTACATGCAAGTGGTACAACATGGAAAGTATCATGCTAAGCGAAATAAGTCAGAAAGAGAGGAATAGACATAGAATTGCATTCATCTGGGGGATATAAAGTAACAAAATATGAGATTAATACCCAAGAATATCTGAGATCAGCACCAGGAGGATTACTCCATAGCTTAGAGGCCAGCTGGGCATTCTAGGGGAAAGGGCAGCTCAAATAGAGAAGGGAGCACCAAATAAAGAGTGTTTGGAGGATCCTCCCAGGAGGGGAGATGCATGTTGAAAGTAGACTATGGACTGAACATGTTTGCCATTCAATGCCTCTTTTGCAGACCACAACACCCAAAAGGAGAGAGAGAACAAAAGGGAATGCCCTGCCACAGAGGGTGGGATGGGGGGGGGGGTCGTAGGGATATTATCCATTGTGGTGGAAAGTGGGCACTGATGGAGGGATGGGTATTTGATCATTGTATAATTGAAACCCAAGCACAAAAAATTGTAAATCTAAAACTGTACTTCATGGTGTTTCACTAATAAAAAGAAAAAAAATGAAAAAAAATCTGGGTTTTAGCATTTCTGTATTGAATATCTCATTCCGACGGAGGTCAGAGCTCCGGATTTCTACTCTCACTTGAGTGAAGCCTGATACTCCAAGCATAGCTCTTTGATTCCTCTTTGGGTAATCCAAATAGCATTCTCATCCTGTTTTCTTAGGGCCCAGGTCTCTCAGATTGATGTTAGTGCAGGAAGAATGGTGGAGTCAAAAAGATATGCCTGAAGCCGGGGCTTCTTTGTCCTCATTACAATGTCTTCAACACTCTTGAAGGCGTTCCACACTGCTCTCTTCCTCCTGTGCAGTTCTGGTGCCAAGTTGTTCCTCATTTTGAGTTCTCGACCCAGGTACACATAGCTACTGCATTTGGAGATGTTCATTCCATTGAGAGCAAATGGAACATCAGGGACTAGTTTGTTTTTCATGAACATGGTCTTGGTGAGATTCAGCTGCAGTCCGACCTTTCCACACTCACGGTCAAAGTCAGCCAGCATTTGTGCCGCTTGGCTAATGTTTGGTGTTATTAGAATGATGTCATCAGCGACTCAGAGGTGGTGTAGTTGCTGACCGTCTATCTTCACTCTCATTTCTTCCCATTGCAGTCAGCGCATGACGTTCTTGAGGGTGGCACTGAAAAGTTTTGATGAAATGGTATCACCCTGCCAAACCCCTGTCTTGATTTCAGTGATCCTTGTAGAATGGTGGGATCCTGGTGGAGAATCTGTAATACAGCTTGCAGAGGATCCTGATGTACTGAGTTTGAACCCAGTTCAAACACTATTTTTCTACCATTATGTTATTATTTCCATCACATAGATGTAAAAGCAAAAAAATAGGAGTTCAAGATAATTTGTAAGATTACGCGAGAACTGTATACACACACGTTTGGGGTAACCTCTGACAACGCTTAGGGGATACTCGTTTCTGAAAACTCAATTTATCTTATTGTTAGTGATACCAGATATTGAACCCGGGCCTCCTACATGCCTGGGATGCACACAGCCTGCTAAGCTAACTCTCAAGCCTCTCTGTAAATATTTTTTAAATTTGTTATAGAGAAGGTAATTTCAAAGGCCACTAGGTGGCACTGGAGACTGCAAACATTGAAGATAGTTTAAAAAGTCATATTAATATTCATTGGTGAGAAAATGAACATGCCTCGCATAGTCTTTCAGATTACACTGCCCTCCTAAGAAATGGGATAAATAAATTGAGAGGAGCAATGGAGGATGAGAGAGGAGCAGTTGGGATTCTTTGTATTAGCACAGGGGTCAGGGCTCTGGGAGGTCCTCTCTCTCATCACCTAAGCATCCTCTAAACTCCAGGCCAACCCAGCCCTCTCTCCTGGTGAAGAAACACTAACTTCACCAGGTGTGGGTTCAACCTGTAATATGAATACCATGGTTTGACTAAACACAACAAATTGGTGCCGCATTGGCTGCTGACATCTGTGTAGAAGACTCATCTCAGAGGTCAGCCTGAGAAAAGTAGAGGTGCCAGCCCACATAAGCAGGGAGATGTGACAGTATGGGTACTGTGAGAACTGTCGAGGGGAGACTGACAAAGTGGTCCTGCTTCCTGATGCTGCCAGTGACTCTGAAAAGTGGGGAGCGAGGGAGGTAGACTCACGAAAACAGTTTTTCCACCTCTTTGCTTATTTGCTTAAACACTTTTTTTTTATGTGCTTAAAAAAATTTTAATTTGGTTCCTTTAGCCAGAGTCCTTCATGAGGTTTTCCCAATGAGAGAAGGTCTGGGTTGTTTCTTCCAAATGAAATAGCCATTCTTGGTGAAGTTCCAGAACAGCTAACAGATGACAGGAAGACAGTTCTTTGGGCCCTTGTTTGAAATCAACAGCTAGAGTGTAACTATTGATCTTCAGTCAGGGCCTGCTTAAACACTTTGATTCAGATGGATAACGTCCACTGTGAAGAGAAGATCACAGGATGAGTTTCAAGATTTAAAGCTTTTCTTGATCACTTGATCACTTGATCCCCGTTATTCATCAATTTACTTGAGCGGGTTCCAGTAACGTCTCCATTCAACCCTGTTGCGTGCTAGCATAGCCCAATGGCATCTGTTCATTCTAGGAACATGCAGAGCCTCAAACTGATCATTCATGGTATTGACGAAGAAGTCTTATCATCTGGTAGGTGTGCGTCCATGCAATCTTTTGATGTCCCGTGGAATCCAGTCAGTAATGGCTCTAGTCCAGCGGTTGTCTCTAAATCTCATTACCTGTCCAGCCCATCTGATTTTTGATGCCTTGGCAAATGAGACAGCATCCCTGATTCTTGAGCTTTGACAGAGATCAGAACTCTGGATTCTATCTCTCATTTGAGTGAAGTGTGATATTCCAAGCACAGCTCTTTCGATTCTTCTTTGAGAGACCCGAATAGCGTTCTCATCCTGTTTTCGTAGGGCCCAGGTCTCTGAAGCATAGGTTAATGCAGGAAGAACAGTGGAATCGAAGAGATGTGCTTGTAGCTGGAAGTTCTTTGTCCTCTTACTTATTTCTTCAACGCTCTTGAAGGCATTCCAAGCCGTTCTCTTCCTCCTGAGTAACTCAGGTGCCAGGTCATTCATCATGTTGATTTCTCGAACTAGGTATATATTTTCTTGATAAGTGAAGAAAATATAATTCATACAAAAATTCTAGTGGGAATGATGATTGTAGAAAGACAACTAAACAAAAACAAAATCCAAAGTTCAAGCCACATAGAGAATCATAGAGAAAAGAATCTATTAAGTTAAAACAGTAAGTAAAGTAAAAGTAAAGGCCCTCCCGTTGATCATCGATTTGCTCGAGCGGGCCCAGTAACGTCTCCATTGGAGACTTTGTTGTTACTGTGTTTGGCATATCAAATACGTCACGGGGAGCTTGCCAGGCTCTGCCGTGTGGGCGAGATACTCTTGGTAGCTTGCCGGGCTCTCCGAGAGGGGCGGAGGAATCGAACTTGGGTCGGCCAAGTTGGCTGCGTGCAAGGCAAACGCCCTACCGCTGTGCTAAAACAAGAGAAGTATTTATTGCTCAACATGGGTTTACTAGTAAATTGAGAGAATATGCACCACAGTTATGAAACCCTGACATTCCCAGCAATCTTTTCACATGAATATCAAGAAAGAGAACTGCTTTTCCCTCCATATTATGTTCGTCTTCACAAAATGATCAGTATATTCCAGGAAGAGTTGACACTGCATTCACAACCTTCCCATTAATAATTTTTCACCACAGAGAGAAAAAGTGTGGTTTTAAGAACAGGTATACCCAAACACTGAGTCCTCATCCAGCTGTGGTCAGCTTTAAGGGCTTTGATGAAGGCAGATGTTTGGGGCAGGTAGAAGGCACCGGTGAATGATTCCTACGTGTGTATAAAGAATCCATATGCATAAATACTCTGATGTTCAACCCCATCACAATGGCAATTTATTCAGTCCATGCTGAACATGGAAAGAAAGCAATGAAAATTGGCGTGTCTCTTTATCATGTGTTGGAAGAACTTTCATTTTACAGTTTGAATAGTAGGTCATCCATGCATCTGGTGATTGACATAGTCACAGGCAAATTGGTCCCATATTTTGCTATTGGACCTTATTCAGCAGCATTCTCAATGAGTATGGCCAGAGAGAAACAGTGAATTTTATAGAGGAATAATTTATAGAAAAATAATTGAATTTGAATAAATTTTCTTCTGTTTCTTCAAAGGAATATTTTAAATATAGGTTTTGTTTCATGTCTGATGCTGGACTTGTGAAATTATTAGATAAAAATCATCCTTTTCCCTTCCCTTTTACACCGAATTTTAGAATTTGATAATAAAACCCAGACACTCCCTCATTTGGGGTAGGTGGAAGGCTCATAGCAAGCAGTTCCTTAGTTGTTCTAGAATCCTCATGCACACAGCCAATACCTGCCATAAACATCTTGGCTTAAAACTTTACTTAGTTTGGGACCTGCTCTGTTCACCTTCCTGCTGTAATAAGGACTCAATTGTATGAGTAGGAAAATTTTCATAATCTCATGTTTGTGCCATCATCATTATTGACAATTGAAACAAATTTTATGGGGGGGGGCAGGTACTCTGGTTATATAAGTTTGTCCTCATGATTGGAATTTTTCACAGGAACTTGTTGATATGGTGGACCATCTCCAGGACATTTCTCCTCTGGCTTTGACTGGAAATGGCTCTGCCACTGCAGAGATGAGATGTGCCTGACCGGGCCCCAATGAACAGGTCTGACGCAGGGACTCCATAAGGAAGAAAAGAGACAGAAATAAGAGACAAAACATGGGGCTAAGGGGTTAATAGCCTCATAGACTAAGAGCCCGGACTGTCCTCCAGGTATAGTATTCATTACTTAGAACCAGTAACCACAAAAAGAAGAATAGCAGCATTCTTTGGTTGGATGCCTAGCAATCTTCTACATCTCAGAGGGCCTTAAATTATGGTCATCATCATCTTTCACAATAGAAGTTCTTCTAAGGAAGGAAGCAGAGAACAGATACAAGTACCCCCACCAGGAGCAGCATTCCACCTCTGGACGGGCAGCATTCCACTTCCAGCAATGCTAGACTCTCGCATTCTGAATTGAAAGGTCCCATGAGGGGCTGGGGCAATAGCACAGTGGGTAGGGCGTTTACCTTGCATGCAGCCAACCGACGTTTGATTCCCAGCATTCCATATGGTCTGCCGAGCACTGCCAGGAGTAATTCCTGAGTGCAGAGCCAGGAGTAACCCCTGTGCATCACTGGGTGTGATGAAAGAAAGAAAGAAAGAAAGAAAGAAAGAAAGAAAGAAAGAAAGAAAGAAAGAAAGGAAGGAAGGAAGGAAGGAAGGAAGGAAGGGAGAGAGAGAGAAAGAGAGAGAGAGAGAGAGAAAGAAAGAAAGAAAGAAAGAAAGAGAGAGAGAAAGAGAGAGAGAGAGAAAGAAAGAAAGAAAGAAAGAAAGAAAGAAAGAAAGAAAGAAAGAAAGAAAGAAAGACAGGTCCCATGAACTGCCATTCCTGTCTGTCTATCCAGTTTCCCACAGAGAACGGCAGCATTTGCAGCGGCTTTGTGCTGCCTTTGCTGATCTCCATCATCTCTGATACAGGTTGAATGCCACAGATATTGACATGCATGCTACCACACAGAATTATTTCTCACGTGAGTGAAATTTAAAGCAACAAAGTAGGTATAAAACACATGCCCAAAGGCATTGAAACAGAAACAGTTCTTCAGTAGGGCATTTACCACAGGGAAGGCAAGGGAGATAAAGGACAGGTGGAGGTGGAGAGACTGGGACAGTGATGGAGGCGAGTGTTCATGCTGGTGGAAGGTGAGATGCTGGAACATTTTATGCATGAAACCCTATCATTAATGGCCTTGTAAACCACAGTCCCCAAAACAAAATTGTTAAAAAACAGAGACAAAAAAATGAAGAAAGTAAGCATAAATTGCACTTCTTAGATAACTTGCATTTCAGTATAGTTTCAGTATAGACCATTTCCTTCTTCCACGTAATTGACTATCTAGATTCTGACAAGAGTGATTCATATGGTGATGGTAAGGCTAACTAGTGGCCACTTGCTTGTCTCAGCTTGATTTTGCTTCCTATTCCAGAGAAATCATGGGAAAGTCTCTATCTGTGGGAATTCCTGCTCATTGTAAGATGCAGCAGCACTATAAAATGCTTATTACACAAAGATTAGAGTTATTGATTTCATATGCCTAAGGCTAAAAGTTCTTTAGGACCCCAACCCCCAAATGTCTTTGCTGACATTGCACAACTACTTCAGACTTTTTGACAACAGAGATCCTGATCCCACAGGTTTCAATATTAATAAAGTCCTAAGGGACTCAATGTAGTGCACTAGGGATTAAATATCAGAGATAAAACCAGGATGTCAAACGTTATAAAAGAACCAAGGCATAAAAGAACATCTCATTGTCATGATCCTATTCTCTGTTTGCAGAATGAAAATCAATAAAAATAATTTTATATTTTTTATAAAATATAAAGAAATAGAAGATCATCACTGAATACATCCAGTGTCTTAGATGGAGGGTTCGAAAGAAAAAGATAAGAGGTCAAGTGATCAAGCTGGGTTGATGGATTATCAACTACAAACTATACATAAGTTCTTAATTTCCCCACTAGAAAATAAGAAATTTATTGAAATAATTTGCACCACATAGAGTGCCTTTTGGACTTTGTGTACTAACATTGAAATGTAGTTTTCTGTCAATGTTTGCTGAAAGGCATCTTTACAGTTATATAAATTAATGAATGTTGGACTCCAAAATAGCAAATATAATCAAGTTCTCATAATTTTGTTATATTAATGACCTAAAATAACGGTCAAGGAAGTATAACTCTTCTTACACATACGATTTATTTGCTTGCCTCAAGTTCTTAGATCATGACATATATTTGTGATACTATATTCCTAAAATGCATGGTCTTTTTCAATTTTGTTTTGTTTTTTGAGCCACACTCAGGTGGCTATTTCATCACAGTGCTCTGGAATTGCTCCTAGTGATTCTCAGGGTATCAGGTGGCAGTTCAGGGTATCAAGTGGGACCTTCCAGATGCAAAGCATTCATGCTAGCACTTTGAGCTTAGATAGTCTTTTTGGGGTAGGGGCAGGGTGGGTTTGGAGTTATTGCTAGGTGATTGCTACTCCAAAGTGTACTCAGGAGCACACACAAAAAGTGCTCAGGGGCTTGTGAGATGCCATGAACTGAACTAGGGCTAGCAGTATGCAAGGCAGAATTTTTTCCTCTCCTGCGAAAGCTCCATCCTATAATTTAAAACCCCCTCTTGGTAGCTTGCCGGGCTCTCTGAGAGGAGCGGAGGAATCGAACTCGGGTCAGCCATGTTGGCCACTTGTAAGGCAAACGCCCTACCACTGTGCTATCGTTCCAGCCCTCTTAATAAGGTATTCTTGATAAAATATTGATATAACAGACCAAACATCAGGTACTTGCCACTGGGATTTCTGAACATTGTGAAACCACAATTATTGTTTTTATGAACTCTGGGGCTGTTTCCTAAAGTTATCCTCTCCTGGTAAGAACTTTGACCTCACCAATACCCGAAATATTCAGCAGTTGTATATATATATACCTCTATCTGCTTCAAGATCTGCACATAAGATCTTACCAGGCCATGCCTTATTTCCTTTGGAGGCCCAGAAGCTGTGATTTACTTGACCTCTCAAATACACAATTCTAGGAACTCAAACGATGTTCTTTCCCCCTAGTAAATTAAAGATTCAGAAATATCATAACATAATAGCTTGCTTTCAAAATCTATCCAATTAGAACTGTACCAATAATAGAGACAGTAGGGTGTTTTCTTCGCAGGCATCCCACCCAGCTTCCATCTGAAGCACCCTATATAGTCCCTGGGTGCTGGCCAGAAGTGATTCCTGAGCACAGAGACAGAATTAAGTCCTGAGCACCCCAGCTGTGACCCAAAAACAAATAAACAAAAGTTACAATTCAACTAAATGTAATTTGATATATCTTCTCTACAGCTGACTGGCTGGAGTGATAGCACAGCGGGTAGGGCGTTCGCCTTACAAGCGGCCAACATGGCCGACCCGAGTTCGATTCCTCCGCCCCTCTCGGAGAGCCTGGCAAGCTACCGAGAGTATTCGATATGCCAGACACAGTAACAACAAAGTCTCCAATGGAGACGTTACTGGGCCCGCTCGAGCAAATCTACAATCGACGGGAGGGCCTTTTCTCTACAGCTGAGCAGTATGAGTGGATAAGAAATAATGAATTGTTTTTTAAGTTTATGGCTGTTGACAAACTTCCACTTCACTCCTTTTTTTCTTTCCCCTCTGCTCTATATATGGTCTACTGATGAAGAAGTCCAGGAGATCCCTCTCTGCCTGAAGCAGAGAGATATGAACCATTCCAATGTGATCCTGATAAGGCAATCCTCATCCCAACTCCATATTGGAACCACATCTCCTCTCTCAAACCATTTTCAGTTCATATGCATTATTGTAGTTTTTCCTCTCCTGCGAAAGCTCCATCCTATAATTTAAAAACCCCTCCACACCTCTTCAAACTGTATTTTTGGTGTCATCAATGTTGAAAAAAATTAACATATTTTAGAAAGATGCTGCATAACTCATGTTGTATGATGAGATCATAAAAACACAATTGGATGTAAAATGGGATTTAGATGTAAAAAACATGATCATCACCAAACAGAACAAGAGCTATTATCTATATTATTTGGACTTAAAATCCAAGTGATTTTTTTAACTATCTATAAATAACGCTACAAGTTCTTAGCATTAATGTTGTGTCTCACAACCAGCCTGCTACAAACAATTTTGCAAGAGTAGATTTAGATCAAGTGATTAAAATAGACCTTTATTCACTAGCAATGTAATTTACAGATTATCATCCAAAGAGGTGGTATTTGTTTGAAGTTTTTTCCAAGTTGTGTGTGTGTGTGTGTGTGTGTGTGTGTTAATGTTTACAGGTCTTTTTGTTTGTTTGTCTTGTTTTGGAGCCACACCCAACAGTGCCAAGGGCTCACTTCTGACTTTATGTTAATGGATCACCCCAGGCAGTCAGGGCTCAGGAGGTCATCTGAGGTGGAAAGGATATAACCCAGGTTGGCCACATAAAAGACAAACACCCCACCTGCTATACTATTGCTCCAAGCCCCAGTGCTTGTTAATATGCAACATTATATAATGGAGAGAGAGAGAGAGAGAGAGAGAGAGAGAGAGAGAGAGAGAGAGAGAGAGAGAGAGAGAGAGAACAAGACAAGACAACTTGAAAGGGAATAAATATTTAGTAGATTCAGATAGCAGGTTACTGATTTAAAGGAGAGACTTCAGTGGAGTACTTGGGATGAAAGTTAGGATAGCCCTGGTGAGAAATCTAAGAGAAATATTACCTGTATTTTCTAAGTAGTATTAGAATAAAGAATGAAAATAAAGCTCATAATGGCTTGGAAATTAATTTGCATCTCTGATGGTAGGCAATTTCATCTTAGTTCTGCTTTCTTTACCTATAGGTTAACGCCTTCAATTCCAGCCAGCAATATAAGGATAAAGGAAATAATCAACCCTACAGGGAATGTTGCCATTCTGTATTTTAGTGCCAGGCAGAGATCTCCTGCCATGAGATTGATCTTGAGAAGTTAGTTCAAGCGGTGTAGCATATGCCCTCCAAGTGTGAGGCACTAATCTCACTCTCAGTATTTTATGGCTTCTGAAGCACTGTGGGGTGTTACTCAGATGGTCCCTGGCCACACCAGACTTAAGCAATAGTGAGCATGAAAATAGTGCTGTCAGGGCCAGAACTTCACTGAGGTATGACTCCTAATTAGAAAAATAAATGAATAGGCATAGGCTTGCTCTTCAATCCCTTGTTCTCCCTTGAACACATCTCAATTGCTTGTCTCTGTTATTTTGCTTTCTGCTTGCTATATCAAGACCAGGTTCTCCCTTGAACACATTTCATCGATTCATGTCTCTGCTTGTTTGCTTCCTTGCTTTCTCTTTCAAGCTTGTGTTCTTTCTTGGAAACGTTTTGCTTAGGTCCGGAGAAGTAGTACAGGGGGTAGGGCATTTCCTTTGCAAGCAGCCAACCTGGGTTCAATTTCTGGCATCCCATATGGCATTCATATATACTCCATATGGCCCCCTCGATCCCCCATGAGGTCCCTAAGTCTGCCAGGTGTGATCCCTGAGTAGAGTTAGGAGTAAGTCCTAAGCACCCTCAGGTGTGGCTTATAAACAAACAAGAAACAAAAGAAAGAAAAAAAAGGAAAGATGATGGAAGGAAGGAAGGAAGGAAGGAAGGGAGGGAGGGAGGGAGGGAGGAAGGAAGGAAGGAAGGAAGGAAGGAAGGAAGGAAGGAAGGAAGGAAGGGAGAGAGACTGATACATGTAAATGTTGAGTCTTGTCATTGCAATCTAGTAAATGTTGCAGTTGTAATAAATATAGCTTGTTTAACATTTGGGGTAAAAACAAATAAATGTGAGAAATAACACCGATAGCCATCAAAAGGCTGTGGATGGTCAGCCCTGCCATCTCTATAAGACACACCAATGCTCTCTAGTGGTCATACTCCAAAGCTTTCATTATGGCTGCATTCTGAAGATTGCCCTGTCTACTATTCCTAAAGGTAACTGATACTTTAGCATAAAGTATACCACTTAGGATAAAACACACTATTACACTTTAGAGGCCTATTCAGATTGCTCCCTTAAATCGTTCTTGATTCTTCTCTCCTCACTCTTACTAACTTCTATATTTATAAAATGATTTATCTACTTCATTTAATTTTAATTTCATATAATATTTAATTTTAAAATGTATTAGCATAGAATAATTCATTCTATTAGTTTTAAATTATAAAAAGAAAGATACACAGTTTGAGAAAATATTTCAGCACTAAATTTACAATTATGTAAAATTTCAGAAATTTCTTTAATCATGTATATTTGTAAAGGAAGCACCACTTCCACTATAATGGGGTGGAGAAAACCTCTCTAATATATGAGATATAAAGAAACATAGGGACCAACAAATAGTCAAAATCATGAGAACAAGATTTTTATATAGAACTGAGGTTATACGAGAGAGGATGTGGCTAAAGGCATCCCCAAGACACCGGAGGAGGATAACGGGCTATCTGGTGTTTGGTATAACATTGGAATGATGTCTGCAAACAGCAGTATTGCAAATCCCAATGACTCCAGAAAATGATAAAAATAAATTGGTAAATAAATAGAAAAAAGAAAATAAGTCAGTTATAGAAGGACAAATATTGTACAATTCTATTCATATGAAGTATAGAAACTAAGGAAAATCATACAAACATAAAATTGAAATTTTATTACCATGAGAAAAGGGCAAGGAGACTCAATAATGAATGCTTCAGTGCTGCAATATTAAAATCTTTTATAATTTTTTAAAAAATACTGCAGATCTTTTGCTATAGATTGGGCACATACTTATCAGTATTAAAGTACACACAGAGAAGGTGAAAGCGACAACTGTGTTTCTTACATAATAGTAAAGTAAAGTAAAGGCCCTCCCGTTGATCATCGATTTGCTCGAGCGGGCCCAGTAAAGTCGCCATTGGAGACTTTGTTGTTACTGTGTTTGGCATATCGATTATGACATGGGGAGCTTGCCAGGCTCTGCCCTGCGGGCGAGATACTCTCAGTAGCATGCCGGGCTCTCCGAGAGGGGCGGAGAAATCGAACTCGGGTTGGCCATGTTGGCTGCGTGCAAGGCAAACGCCCTACCGCTGTGCTATCGCTCCAGCGATATTATCTTACATAATAAACATTTATAAAATAATACTCCACAAAAAATGTTCTTGGGGGTCGGGATCTCAGTGGTCTGAAGACAGGGTTTGCACACAGGAGGCTCAGATTCAAAATTCAGTACCATTGGGTCCCTTCTCACTGACAGGAACGACCTTCAGCACTGAAAAGGGAGTGATCCCTGAGAAGTTCCGGGTGTGGCACAAAAACCAAATACCACCCGCCAAAATGCTTTAATTCTTTGAGCCTCAGTTTTCTCATCAGAAATAGTTAAAAACTCTAGCAGCACGATGCTGTTCTCCTGGGATTTAATCTCATCACAAAATTTAGCAAAAGTCAGCAAGCAATGCCAGAACCCATGGTATCAGCTGTCTCTCTGAGAGCTGGAGCCTTCCTATTCAGTCTTGACACCCCTACAGGAAGCTCCCAGCAGGTGGGGGCGGCCCCTTGTTTTCCTGTCAGGTTTCTTGTCAAGGTCCCTTTTTCAGTGTAGCGGAAACACTGATCAAGTTTGCTGAGTGAATAGATGTGTTTATGGGCTATCAATGAAAGTGATATCAGGTAAATGAGTGCATTAATTAAAACATAATGAGAGACGCCAAGGGGATAGCATGGGCAGAGCACGCAAAGTATGCTCTCAGCTCAAAAGGCTGAGAGCATACTTTGCTTGCCTAGTATGCTGGAGTCTTCAGTTTGATTCCAAATATTGCGTAGTCCCCCCTACATATCACAGGGCAAGAACACTGAGCACCAAACTAAGAGTCATCCCTCAGTACTACAGGATGTGACTTTAAAAAAAATGAAACAATTCATTGACAGATATAGTATGGGGTTTACTGACACGGATCAGAAAAGGCCAGAAATCAACCGGAAGGAGATACTTATTTAAACTACCTGCACAAATCCTCCAAAGCACAACCGCAATGCAACTAGTTCCCTATGGGAAGCTACTCCTACTGCTGAACATGGCCCTTCCCACTCTCTCCAGCACCTCCCAAATCTCCCACCACTGCAGTGAGCAAGGACAGGAGAGATGGCTCTAGTGGGAACTAGTCTGTTGCTTGGAATTATTTAGAGGTTTAAGGACTGCAGGGTAAATTTGGGGATCAAGAAAACCTAAGCAATGATTGACTTTTTCGCTGAATACTGCCCTTATTGTGGAAGACGGAAGGAGGGACCTAAGCGATATATAGTAGAATGGCTGAGAAGCTTGCCTTGCCCACATCCAACCTGGCATCATTCCCCTGGCATCCCATGCAGTCCCCTGAACACTGTTAGGAGTGATTCCCGAGTACAGAGCCAGGAGTAAGTCCTGTGCACTGCTGGGTGTGGCTCCAAAACAAAATAGACCAAGAATAAAGTATAAGAAGGAACTAAAGCTACCTGAGAAGCAAGAGACAGTCACCAAGCCTGTATCTCACCTGCTGAGAAAGACTAGATCATGTACTTCACCAAGAAATTAGACTGAACATAAACAAAATAGAATGAAAGAATTTTATAGATTAATCAATTTATTTTATTTTGTTAAGACACTGTGATTGACAAAGTTGTTCATAATAGTTGTTTTAGAGCTACAATGTTCATTACACCAGTCCCATTACCATGAGACTTTTCCTTCACCAATATCTCCAGTTTTCTTTCCCCCACCCAACCTGACCTCTTAGTAGGCATGTAACAAATTTACTTCATATTCCTTACTCCAACGAAACTTAAAGAGGTGGTAAAGAAAATTATCAGAAAATAAATCAAATTTAACCAATGTAAAAAAAAAGAAAATCTAAATCATTCAATACAATACAAGATGCCAAGAATAGAAGAATTTTAGTAGAGACAAAGGTAGAGCTGGCAACATGGGTGATTTCTCCTAACTCCTCTTCACATTAACAGTGCAGAGATTGGCAAATGACATCAGGGATCTCTTCATGCCGATGCCCTGAGAGTTAGCTCAATGCAGAAATAAAAAACACTGTCACTGTCACTGTCCTCATGTTGATCATCGAATTGCTCGAGCAGGCCCAGGAATATTGTGAGACATGTTACTGTGTTTGCATATCGAATACATCACAGGTAGCTTGCCAGGCTTTGCTGTGGGGGGAGAGATACTCTCAGGAGTTTCCGGGATCTCCAAGAGGGGCGGAGGAATCAAACTTGGGTTGGCCCGGTCAGCTTCGTGCAAGGCAAACGCCCTACCTGCTGTGCTATCGCTTCAGCCAACTTATGTAAAACTTTATCATTAGAAAATAATTTGAAATACAAAAAACAACAATAACAAAAAAGGAGAAAAACAACATAAAAATTAAAGTGCAGGGCCTGGGGTGGGGGAGTAGTTCAAAGGATCAATTACCCAGAGGCAAGGGCTTTCTAGTTCCTCATACTCTCCTCCATTAAGAGCACCTTCTGTAACCCTGATGCACTCCCCACCCAGCATCAGGGATTATGCCTTGTGACTGCAGAGATCTGCCAGCATATAATCCCAGGGGCCTTCAGCATCTCTGGATCAGAACAGCAATACATGGAGGGGTGGGGCACTGAGATAACTTGCCTGTTTGTCAAGTAGCATTACCCACACCCTTAGCCCCAGCCCCCGCTCAGTAATTATATATGTCTCATGTGTGGGGAGGGTGAAGTGGGGCTGTATTAGTACTGCTTGAAGTTTCCCGTCTCATCCTCTACACACACACAATGATTGTAATACAGAAATTCCAAGATTTATAATTTACTTACTCTTCCCTGGAGCAAGAAAGACTCCACTGATATATATGCTTTTTGAGTCACATCCAGCGATGCACAGGTGTTACTCCTGGCTTTGTACTCAGGAAATACTCCTGGCAGTGCTCTGGGGACCATATGGGATTCTGGGAATCAAACACAGGTCGTCTGCATGCAAGGCAAATGCCCTACCTGCTGTACTATAGCTCCAGCCCTGCTCTTAGTGTTAAGGGAAAACATTCCCTTCTTGGGTTGATCTAGGTCTTGTTATATGGAGGGTCTATGGCTACAGGCACCAACTCAGGTGCAGATGTAGTTCAACCTGCATTCAGGGAAGGGCAGGCACCTCGGGCAGGTCCCTGGGGTTGTGGTAAAAGGGCAATCTCAGGGGAAGAGGTGGTGAGTTGGATGGCGCCAATAGAGCAGTTCATCAAGATCACGATCATCCTGTTCGTCGATTGCCTTGAGCAGGCACCAGTAACGTCTCCTTTGTGCTAGCCCTGAGATTTAAAAAGTGCCATATTCAAGACTCTTTCAGGGTTAGGAGAATGAGACCCATCATTGTTAGTGGTATTTGGCATATTGGGTACACCACAGGGAGTTTGCCAGACTCTGCCGTGTAGGCAGGTTACATTCTGTAACCTGCCAAGTTGTCCAAGGTAAGAACGAGATAGTAAGATTCGAGGCCGCACGCTTCTGGGAGCTGTATTTTTATAGTCTCTGAGTCTTGGCCATTGATGGGATTACACGACGCAGGGGGCCAGTTGGTGGGTGTGACCCCGGCCTACTGGAAGGTGGAGGATCTGGGTGGAGGATGCTCAGCCCCGATCCAAGCAGGCTTGGAGATCTCAACTCCGGGACCCACATGCCTTTGTTCCTCTACCGGTACCTTCATGCCTGTGGAGAGTAGTCTCAGCATGTTTCTGGAGGTCTTCGGCTGCTGGAGCTCTGCTGGGGCAATTCAACCCACCCCCCTCCAAGAGGCTCCGGCGAGGAAGGCCAGGCGCGGGGGCAGGAGACTCTGTGCTGTTCTCTTCCAGGACCTGGGATTTATAGTCTCTGGGTCTTGGCCGTTGATGAGATTACACGGCGGCTCAGGGGGCCAGATGGTGGGTGTGAGCAGTTCATGAGCGAGGAAAAGGAAGAGGAAAAAGATATTTGTCTGGTATCACTGAGAAGGATGATACATTCATTTTGATGAACCTTCTAATGGAGGAGAAGTAGATGAATGTGTCTGCTGAGTAATGAGACCAAAAGAGAGCTAGAAATGAACTGGTAGTGGTTTCCTGAAAGTTTTGTGTTGACTCTGAAAGGAAGAGTACTTTCAGAAGGTACATCAGAGCTTGAAGTAACATAAAAAAGAAAGGTACAAGTCAAAGCAAAGAGTAACAGAGCTGATGTAAGTGGAATGGGGGCAGACACCAATTAATAAAAATGTTAATAAGCAATAAAAATGCTAAGCCTTTGTCCAGATGCTTAGTATATCTGAAAGATGCTTGGTACAGGTACGGTGTTTGCTTTGCCTGTGGCCAACCTTGGTTCAACAGCTGTCACTTGTCACTCCCCTGAGTGCAATCCCAAAGGAGTGATGTCTGAGAGCAGAATCAAGAGTAAACCCCAGGCTTAAGTCCTGAGCACCTCCAGGTATGGACCCAAAACCAAATGAATAAATAAATAAAAGTGCTTTTTAAGACTCATTAGGCATTTTATATTAATACTGCAAGTTTATTATTAATACTTCAAGTTTAATTCATAAACAACAATAAGAAAAATAATTCAGCATGCAAGAGTCTTCTGGGAAATTATTCCAGAGTGGTTTAGGGATTATTGCAAAGCTTGCGATACCAGCAAATACAAAAATAATCCTGAAGTTTTCTTCTAAATGTATTTGCTTAAGTAGAACTACAAAAATCTATTGCCCAAAGTACAATGAAACCTCTCATCCTCAGAGGCCTGAAAGATGCCATAATAACTAAGGTGTCAAAGCAGAGTTGGTTTCATCACCATCTGTCTCTTGGGGGATACAGAGGTTATGGTGTTACTTTTTAATTTTTTAATTTGATTTTTGGTTTGTGGGCGGACCTGGTGGGCTGGAGTGATAGCACAGCAGTAGGGCGTTTGCCTTGTACGCAGCCAACATGGCCGACCCGAGTTCGATTCCTCCGCCCCTCTTGGAGAGCCCAGCAAGCTACCGAGAGTATCTTGCCCACACGGCAGCCTGGCAAGCTACCCGTGATGTATTTGATATGCCAAACACAGTAACAAGTCTCAAAATGGAGACGTTACTGGACCTGCTCGAGCAAATTGATGAACAACGGAAGGACAGTGACAGTGGGCGGACCTGGTGAGGCTCACAGAATCCTTCTGGTTCTGTATGCACGAATCATGCCTGGTGGGCTCCCAGGACCTTATGGGAGGCCAGTCATCAAACCCACATTGGCCTTGTGGAAGGTGAGCCCCTACCTGCTGTACTGGCCCTCTAACTCTAGAGGTCAGAGGTCATGGTGGTTGTGGGAGAGATCCCTTACACATTCTGTGCATTCATTCACTATTGCCTCTTACCTGCCCTAATACCAGCCAAAATGAAATCAGAATAAAGTAAGAATCTCTCTCTCTCTCTCTCTTTTTTTTTAATATTTTTGTGCATTGGAGAGATGGCACAGCTGGTATGACGTTGCATGTGACCAACTCAGGTTAGATCCCTAGCAAGCATGTTTTATTCCCAGCTCTCAAAGATCTCTGGGACATCCCTGGAGGAATCTCTGAGCACAAAGCCAGGAGTAGATGCAAAGCAACTGGGTGTATTCCCCTCAATGCACTTTCTAAAGAAAGATTGATTTTAATTTCTGTGGAAATTCTTAAACTATTAAAAATGATGTTGCAGTTTATGCTTTGATTATGTACCTTCAAAGAATTTAAGTGCTTTTATTTTATTTTTTTAACATAAATTTCTTTATTTTATAAAGTAGTTCACAGTATTTGATTACACTTAATATTAACGTGAATTTCATGCACCTCCCTTTTTTGCTTTGGAAGTCGCACCTCGTGATGGTCAGGGATTACTCCTGGCCCTGCACTCAGGGATCACTGTTGGTGGTACTTGGGGGACAATATGAGATGTGGAGGAATGGAACCTGGGCCAGTCACATGTAGGGCAAATGCCCTATCCATTGTACTATCACTCTGGCACCCATCATGCCCCCTTTAAGCATCTTCAATCTGCTTCTGCAAAGGATGATAGTAGCTTCTGAGCTTTGTCCTGATTATCAACGGGAGTCAGGTTAACTCCAGACTCAGAGGATATTTTGCACTGGACACAGCTCTAGATCTCACAGAACAGGGAGAAGCTATACTGTTATTTCATGCAAAGGTTTCTTGTCCAGCCAATTTATATTTGCTTTCTTGTTGTGGAGCAGGGGAGTGGGGGAGGTAGAAGGGCGGGATGGGAGCCGAGGGGATGTTTCACAACTGGAAGTGCTGAAGACCTACTTGATTCTGTTCCTGGGGAACATTCCCTGCAATGCTTGGGGACCATGTGGTAGAGTGACTTGAATCGGTGTTATAGCATGCCAAGCATACACTCAGCCCTTTGATCTATCTCCCCTAGCCGTTAGACAATTTTTCTTCTTCTTTCTGGTGGGAAGTTGCTTAACAGTGATGGGATACACCAGATATTCCTCTTGAGGTTCATGCCAGGCAGTAGAGAGGGCCAGGGAAAAGAAAGAGTCTTACCAGGATTGGTTGAAGTGGATAGAAAGTTCTATTTCTCTAGCAGCAGAAATAGTGAGAATAGGTTCTTCCTCTGTCTTCCTGGCTTGCATCACTTAGGCAGCCAATTTGCAACCTGCATTTCTACTTTACATCCTTGAATCCCAGAGAACATTTCCATGAGGGATACTGTTCATAAAGAACTAAAAAATACTGGCTTTGTTCTGTAAAAACGGGTGACATATGGCAGTTCAATTTCGCTCAGAGCTGGTGGAAATCAGCAAATGAAGCAGAGTAAGGAAAGCTGAAAGTGCCCACCTGTTTCAAAGTCAGAGCCAGTAACAGAGAAAGCTAGAGGAGTGATGGCTGGAGATGGTTCCTGATATCATGATAGGCCCACCAACACTGCCAGGTATCGAAGTCAGTTTGCACACCACTTTCCATATAGCATTTCAAATGCTCCCAATGATGAGACCACAAACATGTAAGGTTAAGAAGAATTTTAATATCACAGAATAAGGCTTTGTGAGTAGACTAGAAAAATGATAATAATAATATAATAGTAAGATAATAGTAAAAGATGATGATAGTAGATTTGACTGATCTAGCAGAACTAGGGCATTGCTTTTGTGACCCTCCCGCCTATTCCAAATGAGGAAGCACCTAAGCTTTCTTCTTCAAGTTGCAGGTGTGTACCAAAGGGGAGGAGAAGAGGTTCAGTCTTAATGATTTGAATAGTTAAGTCTTTATGATTTGAATAATTAACTAAAAATTATGCAATCAAAACCTTTCCTATTTAATGAATACATACAATGAATTCAAAACCATACTCTAAGTCATCATTCCTCCATGACAATGCTGATTGAAAGTGTGCTTGAAGAAGGTCCAATAGAAAAATAGGGCATCAGTCTTTCTGTGAATGTATCGGTGAATTTATACAAGAACAGCCTGCTATTCATATTATAAAAAGAAAGCTCTCCCAACTCATAGTCCAGAAAAACACCAACTCTCACAACTAGTTCTTTGTCACTGATACAAGAGGTCCTCCTGGACTGTTCAAATGGCCAACAGCCATTGTGAGGGGTTGGTGCCATCAGAGTGTTTCTGCAGAAGGATTCCTTACACACTCCTAAGAACCATTCACCTGTGCCTCGGACTTCAACCCTCCAAAAATGCCTGCCTCCATCAAAGCCCTGGCAGCTGAGCACAGCTGGGTAAGGAGTAAATGTCTGGGGATTATCAAGAAAGTCCTGTAGATTTGCTTTATAAATCACACTTTTTCTATCTTCAGAGATTAACAGATCTGGATGGGCGGTTTCAAGATCCAGTATCAAATCTTCCTCGAATGTGCTGATCATTCTGTGAAGGCTAAAATAATGTGGGGGAAGAGTGCAACTCTCTTTCTTGAGTTCATATGAAATGACTGTTGGGGATGGGATCTCTGCATACCTACTATAGATGCTTTTAATGCTAGCTAGTAAATTCTGGTCAGTCAGGAACTGCTTCTCTACCATTTCAGCTAAGAGACTTTTAAGTGTGTCTATATGGCTTAAAAGATGATTTTTGTTTCTGGTGAGTTTATCCTGCACATTTTTTTCGCTCTTAAACAATCTGGCATTAGCTTCAACTTGTTCCTTTCTCAAGAAAAAATGAAATTCTTCCAGTTCAAGTTGTAATTCTTTTCCCCACTTTTCCAAATTCCGAAACTCTTGAAGATAAATCGAGACCTGCTCACTTTCATTCATTTCAGCGATTTCAATCTGCCTCTTCAAAAAGTCCATGCGCCTTTTGAGCTTCTTTCTTTGACTCACTTCAGCTCTCTCCAAGGAGACCAGGCGGTGATACTGGTGGTCAGGGGAGTCCCTGCACTGAGGGCAGAGCAGCTCAAGATCCTCCTCACAGAACCGGTCCACCGCCTCATTGTGCCTCTCACACAGAAGCTTCTCTTCCTGCTCTTTCTTCGTCTGCCTTCTGGTAAAATGTTGCCTGACAGCGTCACTAATGTGACACAGTTGTACATTAACCTTGACGTTCCCATCAGCGCAGTGGTAGAGGCAGACTGGACAGGGGAAGATGTCCTCCAGATGTTCCCATCGCTGGCGGATGCAGGAGCCACAGAAGTTGTGCCCACAGTGAATAGTCACCGGCTCTCTCAGAAAATCCAGGCAGAGGGGACAACTGACCTCTTCTTGGATCTCTTCCAGGGAATTTGCAAAAGCCATTGTGATAGGATGAGTCTGTCTGATGAAAGGCCTTTCAGAAAAATTCTGGGTTTTCTGCCTTTATGAGAAGCAAGAAGTAGGCATCTCCTTAGAATTCACTTGTTTGCTCCCTCTCTTCAGCATTGATAAGATCTGTGAGAGGAGATAGGATACAGATGATTTTTATCAGTATGTCTTCCTGGTCAAGAAATTGTCATGATTTCAAGAAGAAATGAAAAGTAATGCAAAAGAGTCCCAAGTTAACATTTTCCACTTTTTTTTTGAACACAAAATGGAAAGGAAAGAAATAATATATGTTAATGAAGGCATTTAAAATATGACAGACTTGCCTAAACTGTTTTCCTTTATACAAGTGCATATACTTATTAACACAATAAATATAAGCAAGTGTTATGGTGAAAATAAATATATTATGATTATGGGTTGTGTGATTTTGTTTGTTTTTTTTTTCAGTCTTTTGTTAGTTAATTTTTGGTGTACAGGGGACTGAATCCCATAGGTTATCAGCAAGGTAAATAGTTCTACTACTGAGTTATAATCCTGACCACCAAATCTCATGATTAAAAATATTCTAATAGGGACTGGAAAGATAGTACAGTGTGTAGGGCAATTTCCTTGCACATGACTGGCATGGGTTTAATCCCTAGCACCCACATGGTCTCCTGAGCACCGCCAGGCATGAGACCCTGACCGCAGAGCCAGGAGCATGCCCAGATCACTATAGGATGTGGTCGCCAAACTAAAATAAATAAATAAAAGAAAAAATATTCTAATAATACTATAGTGACTTAACTGGTTCTATACATGAGACATATAATAAAAGATATACTTGCAAGATATTAGCTAATTGGTGGCCTTGTTTCATTATACTGAAGGGCAGAGAGTGAGGACATAACCGTATAGATGGCTTCAATTGTTTCATTGTACTGTTTTATCTGTTTTGGTAATATAATGTCTAATGAAAAATAAAGCTGCTAATTAATATATGTTCCCCTCATTTCAGCCAAGCCAACTTGTTTCCTCTTGTTTACCTTTTTTCTTTTTTGTCTCCAATTCAAAACTCTAAGACTCTTCCTGGTTTGTTTTGGGGCCACACCCAGTGGTGCTCAAGGCTTAGTCCTGGCTCACTCAGGGATTCCTCTTGGTTTACTCCTGACTCTCTTGGGAGGCCAAAAAGGGTCCTGAGGATCAAACCTCCATCAACCTCTCACAATACCTCACATTCACTAAGATTCAAGACAAGCACTTAACTGCTATACTATTGTTCCGGTCCCCAAACTCTAAGACTCTTGGTTCTAGCACCCCAAAAGAAAAGTCCCAAAGAGGAACTGAATGGACCCAGGGCAAGCAGTGAGCTTCCCTGGCATCAAGATGGGCCTGGCCAAAGCACCATAATACTTAACTACAAGTCATGGCCATGGACAAATTCTGTCGTAATACTTAACTACAAGTCATGGTCATGGACAAATTCTGTCATGATCCAAAAAGTAATAACTATATTCAGACCCTGCTAGGGTTAGGAATGATTAATCCAGCCTGAGCACTGTAGTCTGAATCTGTGGCAAGATGTCCCCAAGAGAGTCACCCTACAAGCCTCAATGTATCTATTACTATGTCCATACAAAATAACTAATATTAAGAAGTAGAATTGAGATGTTAATTAAGATGTTATATAAGTTATTGGACTAAGGAAAGGGAGCGATAGCACAGCGGTAAGGGCGTTTGCCTTGCACGCAACCAGCCCAGCCGAGCCAGGTTCGATTCCTCCGTTCCTCTCGGAGAGCCCAGCAAACTACTGAGAGTATCTCACTGGCGCGGCAAAGCCTGGCAAGCTACCTGTGACGTATTCAATATGCCAAACAGAGTAACAACAAGTCTCAAAAATGGAGATGTTACTGGGCCCGCTCGAGCAAATCGATGATGAACAACGGGGAGGACAGTGTTTGTAAGTGGAAACACTTTGATCAAGTAGATCAAAGCCCTTGATCTAAGGAAGGGCTTTCATAGGTTGATTTTGCTATGGGACAGGGTATGAGACTACCCCCAATGCTGGGGAGTAAGAGAGAGACCAGGGCAGCAAGATGGAGCTTGGAGAGACTAGCAAGGGGGACAGAAGGAGAAGAATGTTGAAGAATGCAGGAGCAGGCATGTGGAGAGCAGGGAGCGTGGAGAGATGAGCGGGAAAGACAGGAGGAGACAGGAATGAGGGGCAGTGTAAGACTAGAATGGGGGGCTCAGTGAGACTTGAACGGGAGCATGGGGAGAATGGAATAAAAAGCAACTGATCACCAATCAGTCTGGTGGGTCTCGCTTCCTCCTTCGTCCACTCATGGCAAGAACCACCCCTGGTCGGCGAAGTGGCTCAAGTCTACCAAACCTGGGCAGCAAGAGGGAGATCCGCGGGGGGGGGGGGGGGGGGGCTTTCCCTACCCGCCCTAAGATTACACAGTCTCCCAAACACCAACAGAAGTAATTCCTGAGTGCAGAGCCAGGAGCAAACTTTGAGTATTGCCAGGTGTGGCCCAACAAACAGACAAACAAGCAACCAAACAAAAGAATTCTTTGGATTAATACTATGGATTGACTGCAAAAACCAGAGACATCCAACCCCTCTTACAAACTAAGTACTACATTGTAGGATAACAGTTTTGTCCTTCCTGCATAGCCTCAGGTTGATTGGGTTGATTGGGTTGCTCCCATCCTGGTGCTCCCATTCTCTGTGTTTATTTGTAACTTCTTTCTTTGTGCTCTGTTGACTTGTAAATATTGTTTTTCTCTTCTCCCTAAGTCCTTTGCATAGTTTATTCAGAGCAATGTCCTTTTTTGTATGGACATAGAAGACTTGCTTTTATTTTTTTTTATAATCTTATTTATTGAATCACCATGAGAGCAGTTACAAAGCTTTCGGGTTTAAGTCTCGGTCACACAATAAAACACCCGTACCTTTACCAGTGCCCATTCTCCACCACCAAAACCCCCAGCATATGCCCATCCCACACCCTCCCCCTACCTGTGGGGCAGATGATTTCCACATTACTCTCTCTACTTTGATCACATTCAATATTTTGACACCAGACCCATCATTATTATTTGGGATTTTACCCCAACACTCAAATCTGTTGAAAAGGCAACAGTAGACAATTTGTTTTCTATTGCTGGTTAAGAATAACATATGATGTCGCGTGACTGCAGTAGTGGGTATGGTGCTGCCAGAAGGTCAATCTGTACCTGTGAGGCAAGTGCATCAGCAGCCTGGGACGCCTTCAGACTTCCAGATACCCCAAAATCGTTGCTGTGCCTTTGGCCAAAAGACTTGCTTTTGTAATGTGACTCTCAGTGATATTTCCCTCCTGGGCATCTCTTCTCTCACCTAAGCCTCAGCTGTCCTTACTTCCTAGTGCCCCCCAAAGCAGGGTCCTGACGAGGGACTGGATGGAACCAGGGCAAGAGGTAAGCTATGTGCTACCCTGGCATAAAGATGGGCCTGGCCAAAGCGCCCTAATGCTTAATGGTAAGTTAAGAGCTTGGTCATGGACAAACGCTGTCATGATCCAAAAAGTAATAACTAGATTCGGACCCTGCTAGTGTTAGGAATGATTAATCTGGCCTGAGTGCAAGTCTGAGTCTGTGGCAAGATGTTCCCAGGAGAGCTGCCCTACAAGCCTCAATGTTATCTCTTACTGTATCCATACAAAAATAACTAGTGTTGATATGTTGATAGAGTTATTGGACTAGGCAAAAGAGAAAAACACCTTAAGGGGTATTTTGCCCTTGGGCAGTCAGGAAGGGCTTTGGAATATCCTAGGTGGTGTTCCCTTTGAACTTGGTGGGCCCTCAGGAAGGACTTTCTTATGTTGATTTGGCTACCCTCCCCAACTGGGTGCAGTGTCAGCCCAGAGTGAGGGGAGTTGGAGAAAAGAGAGCAGGGGACAGGAGAGAGCAGGGAGGCAAGATGGATGGCGGAGAGGCTAGCAAGGTGATCAGAGAGAGAAGGATGTAGAGGAATACAGGAGTAGGCATGTGGAGAGAGAGAACCCAGGCTGTGAGGAGCATGGAGAGATAAGTGGGAGAGACAGGAGGAGACGGGAATGAGGGGCAGTAGAGACTAGAATGGGAGGCTTAGAGAGACTGGGGCAGGTGCAAGGGAGAATGGAACAAACAGCATCTTATCAATCAACTGGCTTGGCCCTTGCTTCCTCCGCCATCAGCCCCAGGGCCCGGGCCACCCTGGTTGGGGGCGTTTGCCTTGCACGGGGCCAACCTGGTTGGCCCAGATTCGATTCCTCTGCCCCTCTCAGAAAGCCCGGCAAGCTACCGAGAGTATCTCGCCCGCCACGGCAAGCTACCTGTGACGTATTCGATATGCCAAACACAGTAACAACAAGTCTCACAATGGAGACATTACTGGGCCTGCTCGAGCAAATCGATAAACAATGGGAGGACAGTGCTACAATGCTACTGACTTATATTCATCTCACAAAGGTGTCGTCAAAAGATAAACTTCATCAATCTGACTTCTGAGCAGCTTCCAAACCTTTCAACCAGTACCAATGCAAAGGTCAGTTTCCCTATTTTCTCTTCTTGGACTGAAGTGACTAGTCCCTGCAAGGTTATCCATTTCCAGAACACACACCCAGAAAACACACCCATCCCTGCAACTGTACAGAGTACTTAGTGCCCAGAGTGCTCTAATCCCTTAATCCAGACCAATCCCCAATGCACCTATACACACCAGTCCTTCCTGAGACTATATGGAAAGATTCCATATCTGACTCCAGATTACCTCTGGAAGAAGGCAAATAACTGAAGGTATGATTTACCTTCCCCCTGATAATATCCACTGTGTTTGGTTTTCTGTCTGTATGCAAAAGGGGCATCTGTAGCCAGCAAGAGTTTCTTATTTTTTACATTTTGTTTGTTTCAGTTTTTTGTTTGTTTGAGTGCTATACCCCATAATATTTAGGGCTTACTTCTGGCTCTGCACTCAGGAATTATTTCTGGCAGTGCTCCTGGGAATACCAGAGATTGAATCTGGGTTGGGTCAGTTGCGAGCAACACAAGCACCTTATCTGTTGTATTATTACTCCAAACCCTATTATTTTGGTTTAAATGCATTTTTTCCTCCTGAGTTTTTTGAGTCACACCTGGCTCAGGGGTTACTCCTGGCTGTGCACTCAGGAATTTCTCCTGATGATGCTCTGGGGACCAGAGAGGATGCCGGGGAATCGAACCCATCTCGACCATGTGTGAGGCAAATGCCCTCCCCACTCTACTATCGCTCCAATCCAATAAATGTGTTTCTTTCCAAAGCAAACTCTGTCAGATGCACAGATACAGTACAGAAGAACTGTGAAACAAATATTGTCTTAAATTAATATTGTCTTAAATTAATTGAGCAGTTGGGCTGGAGCGATAGCACAGCGGGTAGGGTGTTCGCCTTACAAGCGGCCAACATGGCCGACCCAAGTTCGATTCCTCCATCCCTCTCGGAGAGCCCGGCAAGCTACCGAGAGTATTCGATATGCCAGACACAGTAACAACAAAGTCTCCAATGGAGACGTTACTGGGCCCGCTCGAGCAAATTGAGCAGTCAAAGAAGAATCTAAGTTTTGGCATAAAGTTCACTGAAATACTGGAGTTCGTAATAAAAGATTTGTGCTTATAAATAAACCAAGTTGAGATTGAAAAGACAGAGATGCAGATCTCTGTCCTGTGAGAAGCTGAACTCTCAGGCGTGAGTCACTTAGACATTCCTGCCTCCCCAGTGTTTACAAGTTCCAGTTCCCCTTCTTACCTGAAGTTGGTAGTTCCTGAAAGGTCCTTCAAGGCTGGCGTCTGAGGCAGATCTCTGCGGAAAGTGTCTGAAGCCAGTCTAGTAGCAGTTGGCAAAATATTCTGACACACCAGTAGGTGGGCGGAGCTACTTGGACCCAAAGTGAAGACCACAGATGCCGCCCAGTGGAGGGAGGACTGGGTTGATCTGGAGCTGAGAGAATATTTGGGTTGGAGGGGAGGGTCACTCCCAGGACAAAAGGAAGAGAGGATCTAAAATCTGAAAGGCTCTATGAAGAACTCATTTCTCCCCAGGGAACTGTAATTAGTTCCATTGAGTATCAGTCTATCTTCATAGTGGTAGTCTCCAGAAAATAAACTAGAAATTATTTTCTAATATTGGAAAAATGTGTCTCTGAATTTGGCAGGACAAACTCATCAGCGAACCTAGCCTCCACATCTCTGTGATGAAATCACTACTTACCTGAGAGCAAATCCTTTGGAACCATTTTTGAATTCTCTCAGGCCTTCACCTCAACTAATCATTAATCCAAGAGCATGTGGTAGACCTTTGTTTGATACTGTACTGCAGCTTTCCTATAATCCTTGCAAGTATATTTTCTCATCTCTGCTTTGTCCTGCCTTTCCTTAGCAAACCATCCCACCCCAAACACACACACACACACACACACACACACACACACACACACACACACACACTCTTTAAGGCCACAATATTTAATGGGAAAAAATCCCTGTTCACGTGAGTCTGGGAAAGCAGTAGACTGTCTAGATTCATGTTTGACTCTTCTTAATCTAATTGCCAAGACAGAGCCAATAAGCAAAAAACTGACAAAATAGTGTCCATGCAGGTCACGTTGGCATTGCCATGTGGGGCATAAGAAGAGAACACAGGGGCTGGAGCAGTAGCACAGCGGGTAAGGCGTTTGCATTGCACGCAGCCGACCTACGTTCGATTCCCAGCATCCCATATGGTCCCCCGAGCACCTCCAGGAGTAATTCCTGAGTGCATGAAGCAGGAGTAACTCCTGTGCATTGCCAGGTGTGACCCAAAAAGCAAAAAAAAAAAAAAAAAAAAAAAAAGAAGAGAACACAGAGGAAAGTCTATCTGCTGCTCATCCTGCTTCCAATGCTCGAATAAGGGCCTTCTATCAGGAACCTTGGGGCCTGCTACAACGTCAGCTCTAGAGAAGGGCTAAAGGAGGATGCCGGGTCCATGACCATCACTGGCTTGGTCTTCCTTGGCTTTCAGGATTTCAAACCCACTAGTGATGCCCCCTTCCTCCTCCTCCCCCACACATAAATTTTGTAAGGGACCTTCTGCCAGGCAAACAGCTTTCTCACTCAAGGGGTTTGCCTTCTCTCATCTGGCCGGATGTATGAGTTTTGTGCAGTTCTACATTGTGAGCTCCATGATCTCAGCATCCCCGAGGAAGTTCACTTCAGAGCTGTGATTACGTAGATGGTATCTGGCTCCAGTGGTGGATGACTCTCAGGGGGTCTGGCAGTAAAGCAGAGCCCTGAAATGAATAAGGAACTTACTGAGTACGTAAGACTATAAGTCTCAGAAAGTGCCTTGACATGTGAGAGCTCCTAGTCTAAAAAGCCTGTAGTGACTAAGAAGAAAAAGTAACAATAAAATGTGTTTCTGGGGACTTCAGTTAGGACCTTGGCATGATGTCACACCACTTTGCACCTGAAAAAAAAAAAAACCCACACAAAAACCGAAAAAGTAAAAAAATTCAGAACACCTGGGATATATTCCTCAAATAACAAATCAGTAAAAAGTGTTAATATGCAAATTCACAATTCTAATCAAAGCAAGTCATACATTTTGGGAGGACTAGATTAAATAAAAGGCAGAATACTCAGAGCATGAAAAATTAAGATCTTGTGACGATACTGTGGATGGTATATATTTCCTTGTTCATCAGGAGAAAACAACGGCAAGCAGGAACTTGTAGGACAGAACTATGTAGGAAGTACAAGTCCCAGATGGCAAAATTTGAACAGAGGGATATAACAAGTGGACTAGATCTTGGAGCCATATGGAGGAAAATACAATAAAAAAGCTTTGTTCCTTAGTGAATAACTTATAGATAATAATGGTGCAAATGATCTCTGTGGCTTTCATCTTTGAAAAGAATAGAATATAAACTTTAAGCTTGAATGGCACTGGTGGAGGGATGGGTGTCTGATCATTGTATAATTGAAACCAAAGCACAAAAAATTGTAAATCTACAACTTTAAAAAAAATAAAATAAAATAAAGGGAAAAAAAAAATTCTAAGGAAACCCAAGCACAAAAATTTGTAAGTCTACAACTGCACCTCATGGTATTTCACTAATAAAAAAAATAAATTTATTAAAAAAAAAAAAAAGAAAATGTAAAAAAAAAAAAGAAAGAAAATCAACAGGTAGGAATGTTAAATAGATATGAGAAGGTAAATGGTATGTTAGTGTTGCTTTCACAAAAAATGGGAAAATTAGAAATATAATATTTATGAGCAGGGGAGCATTTTGCTATTTAATGACTATAACTGTAAATTTACTAAAATAATACATTAAGGAGAGAAGAATAGAAGAGAACTATGAAATCAGTGATGATTACTAATGATGGAGAGCTCAGATAAAACGTCTTTATAAAAAAAAATCAATTATCTGATGTTTTTAAGTACTGAGTCCAGACCTACAGGAAATTTCTAGATTACCCCAGTTTGAAAGGTCTCAAGGACATGGTCACTTAAACATATAAATGTGCCCTACCTAAAACACCACTGACTCTGGAGCACACACTCCCAATCACTCATTCCCAAGATCTTTATATTGAAAATAATTTTTTTTAATTTTGGACCACACCACACCTGGGTATATTTTAGGTTTACTCCTAGAGACCATATGGGGGGCAGGAATCTAACCAGGTTGGCTGCTGTAAGGCAAGTGCTCTACCCGACCCCTCAAGATTCCTTTAAAATAATTAACTTGCGTGGGGATGGGGCACCTAGGGGAAAAAAAGACTCCCAAAGCCTTACTCTGTCCCTTTTTCCTCTCCCTCTCAATGAAGTGTTACTTTGCTCTTTCTAAAGTCTAGGTATTTGGTAAACTCCCCACACAAGCCCCTCTGAGTTAAAGTCCTAGTAAAACCCTTCAGAGAGATAATCAGTTGTTTAGATTCTGTGGAGACAATGTTGAATCAGAAAAATGAAAGTTTTTCCAGAATTGTGCTGCATACCTGAACTTGTAATACTAGCCAAAGTCACCCATCGTTATGCAATCATGGAATACGAATATAACAAAAAAATGAGTATGTAACTGTGGGGCTTGAGGAAGAGAAGGAGTGCTTAATGGGGGAGAAGAAATGTCCAAGTGGATAGAACTAATCAACACTTAGAAATACAGTATATGAATGTTTAAGAAACCATTTAATCATGTTACTCAGAAGACAGTACAAGAAAAGGCTGAGGGTTAAAAATGGCTGTTGGTAAAAAAAATAAAATCAGAGAGAGAAAAAAGTCAAAAACTGCTGTTGCTCCATCAACTCTAAGAGTAGTATTTGATATGTCTTGATTGTATATATATTTCTTTGGTAAAAAATTAATTTAAATATTTTTATGAATACTTGGGGGGTATATCCAGCAGTGCTCCAGGCTCTGTGCTCCAGGATCGCTCCTGGAAGTGCTCAGGGGATCATATGCAGTTCCTGCATATGTCAAACCATGGTTCCCACATGCAAGGCAAGCACCTTAAGCTCTATACTATCTCTCTGACCTCAAAGTAATAAGTTTTCAAAGTGTTCAAAGGAGAATAGAATAGGGACAGATAAGAATAAAATATCATTATCAAGAGACGTAGTTGCCAGATTTATTAAGAAAATACTGAAAACATTTTCATTTAAGTCTAAGATTAAGTTGTCTTTGAGTTGAAGTATATGGAGGCGTCAAAATATTGTTTTCTTCTTTAAGGAGATAAAACAATGTTGAGCAAGGTTCACAATTCAATTTCATCTTGATTCAGCTTGTCTCTACTGTATATTTCTGATTTATTTATTTTTGCTTATTTTTGGCCACTCCCAAAGGTTGTCAGGAATTATGTTACAGATCACGGGATGAACCAGCCCCAGCTGAGAGCATGTTAACATATAGTTTAGCCTAAGAGAACTTTTATATGCTGTCTTCAAAATCATGTTGGTTGAAAATAGACAGAATTGGGGCTGGAGCGATAGTATTGTAGGTAGGGATTTGCCTTGTAGATGACCAATCTGCATTCTATATCCAGCACCCTCTATGGTGCCCCAAGGACTGCCAGGAGAAATTTCTGAGTGCAGACCCAGAAATGAGTCCTGAGCATCACTGGGTATGGCCCTCTCTCCCCACAAAAAGAAACATAATACATAGAATAATAGAATTTAAAGGTGATTATGGTCAATAAACAGAAGAAAGTGATAAACATAAAAGGATCATCTTTTTCTATAGATTTTGTTGCTATATAGTTGAACTGTGTCCTACACTGTTGTGTGGAAATCAGAATTTGTAATAAACTTAAGATATTTAGATGAAATTTTAAAGTAAATTGTACAACCTGGCTTCTTCTGGCTTTTATAAGTGTGAGTAGAGAGAAATAGAAGCAGCACAGAAGCATGAGAGAGCCAATATTGATTGTTTGAGTATAACTATCATATCTAGAATGCAAAGGTTTCCCATTGGAGATTTGCTATTAGAAAAATGTGTGTTGAAGAGACTAGGATTGCTCTGCACACACTTTGTTAGTGTTGGCTCTTGGGTGTCATTTTCCCAGACAAATTTCTTCTCCAGTAGAGAAAATTTCATTAGGTTTCAAGGCCTAAGATTAATTCTCTGTGTCCGAACAAGTCCTCTGGATCTACATTGTTTGTATAGAACTATGCATAATTCATAATTCATGCATGTATTTATAATGGTTGATAAGTTATTTTAATAAAGTAAAAGTAAAGTAAAGGCCTTTCCGTTGTTCATTGATTTGCTCGAGCGGGCCCAGTAACGTCTCCATTGGAGATTTTGTTGTTACTGTATTTGGCATATCGAATACATCACAGGTGCCTTGCCAGGCTCTCTTGTGTGGGCGAGATACTCTCGGTAGCTTGCCGGGCTCTCCGAGAGGGGCGGAGGAATCGAACTCGGGTCGGCCATGTTGGCTGCGTGCAAGGCAAACACCCTAAATAATGTACAATAAGATATATTTTTAATTATTTTTATGTTACTAAGCATAAACTAGAAATACAATTATATAAAATAGCACTGCACTGCACTGTCCTCCCATTGTTCATTGATTTGCTCGAGTGGGTCCAGTAATGTCATTGTGAGACTTGTTACTGCGTTTTGCATATCAAATATGTCATGGCAAGTAGCTTGCCAGGCTTTGCATATCAAATATGTCATGGCATGTAGCTTGCCAGGCTTTGCCGTGAGGGCGAGATACTATTGGTAGCTTGCCGGGTTCTCCGAGAGGGGCGAAGAATCGAACCCGGGTCAGCCGGGTCAGTTGCATGCAAGGCAAATGCCCTACCATTGTGCTATTGCTTCCGCCCTAATTATTAAAGTATAAAATTCTGTATACATTATGATAAATTATTGGCACATGAAATTTACTTGTAAATGACAGAAATCATTTTTCACAACCAATATACTTGGATATCTTAAATTTGAACCACTGGAATATTATTGTTTGCACTAACAATGGAACTGAATAATGTTTTTCAGGACTCAAAAGGACAATTAATTCTGCATGCCCATGTCTGGTTTTGGCCTAAGCAAAGGTCCTTGGTCTTTGCTATGCCCTCATCAAAATCACCAACACTTTTAAGATGCTTTTCAATCATTAAATAAGAGCATCTCTTAGAACTTATTTTACAGTAAAACAGATACCTAGTATTTGAGGGAAGGTACTGAAAAAAAATTCTATGTGTTATTTTGAGACCACTGTTCCTGGTCTCATCAAATATTTTGAAGCCATTGCCGAAAATATTAATTTTTTTCATTGTCACCCAATTTAAATTGGTCACAGTTATTAAGAACCAAAGGCATGCTTCAGTAGTTGCCCAAGTTGAGAAATTGGGTAGAATTGGTGGCCTCTTGAAAGGATGGGAGCCAACTCCATGTGCTACTCCCAGATTTTATGTCAAATGAAAAAAATGGATCTTTCCTCATTTCATTTTGCAGTTGAGAAAAGCTTCAGTCCTAAGGAAAGTGACTTCCTAATAAAGAAGAAGATTTTTCCTTAAGGTCCTCAAATTCTGCACTAATATCTGTATTTCTCCAACCATACACTATGGCCAAGTCTCAGGAATTTCACTTTCTCTTAAAAATCCAGAAGTTTCTAGGTATTTTACAAGACAAACAGGAAAGTGAGGATGACCAGGGTGGAGACAGCACTGAAGGTCTAAAACAATGTGCCTAGTTTCAACAAAGACAACACACTGTCCTTCTCGGGGAGATGGAAGAACTATAATCAACTCCCCAAAACTTCCGCCCCCGAAAAAGAAAACATCAGATTTTTTAATTAATGTCAAATACCAGTGAATTTAGTAAACAGATACCAAGATTCAAAGAGAAGGGAAGAGCTGAGTGAGCGAGGTGGAAAGAACTCAGTGCTGGGCTCAATCCACTAGGGGGCGTTCCAGTAATCGTGCAGGATTTCAGCGCCAGGGTGGATAGTCTGGTGGATAAGAAACACCTTGGCTAAGGTGTTAAGAGGTTAAGAGGTTAAAGCCATTGATTGCTTTCAAGCTTCCAACCACAGTTCCATCCCCAATACCACATATGATCTCCTGAATACCACCAGGAATGAGCACTGAACCAGGAGTAAGCACTGAGAACCTCTGGTTGTATCCCAAATTCTCCCTTGAGCTCCCCACAAAAAATAACCGGAAATTTTATAAAATATTGAGTAATTTTCATGTTACAAGTCAGTAGGTTGCTAGAGGAGAGCACACCCAGAAATTCCCAGGAGCTGAACGTGGTTCAGTACTCAGGGGATCATGCAGTGTTTAGAATTGAATCCAGGCCTCCACCATACACAATATATACTCCAGTCCTTTGAGCTATCTTTCCAATTCCGCAAAAGATATTTCATTTTCTGGGGTTGGGGTCTTCTAAATTGATTGTCTACATGTTCATAAACAACAATGCCTGGTGCTTGGAAGGTCATGTGTTGTCAATCAAACATAATTCAAGTCATGTGTCCTAATCTCTATACTATATCTCCCTGGTTCAGTGCACTATTTGTTTTTCCTTTATAAAAAAAAATTGTCAGAGTACTGTATTTAATTACAATGCATTTCGTGTACTGACTTAAAGGGAAATATCGTAAACAAAAATGAAAGTTTAGGGGGAAATGGCAGTTGAACTTGTACTTATTTTATTTATTTTTTTTGGGGGGAGTCACACCTGGCGATGCACAGGGGTTACTCCTGGCTTTACACTCAGGAATTACTCCTGGCAGTGCTCGGGGTACCATATGGAATGCTGGGAATTGAACCTGGGTCAGCCGCGTACAAGGCAAACGCCCTATCCACTATGCTATCATTCCATCCCAGCTTGTGCTTATTTTAACAACACATTTGTAATAATCTGTCTCATATTTTAAAGTTCATTATTGAATTTCAGAATAAAAACTGAATAAATAGAAAATATGACATCAAGAGTTAAAACAGAGAAAGTGATAGATTGATACGTTGAAAGTAAAATTTATCTTGACTAGGCTTGAACACTGAAAGATAATTTTCTCCAAAGGAATGTTTATCTTGGACCAGAAAGATTATTTATGTAGCTCAACACCATTCTCAAACTAGGAACTCATGATATGATGAAAAATTGATTTTTGTTTTTAGTAGAGCTGGGAATAAAAGAGTACATTCAAGGTAAGGTTTTATATGCTCTACTTTTGAGATCTACAAACAGCTTTATTTAGTTACATCTGCTACCTAAAATCCTACTGAATGTGTTATTTGCCATGTGTTCTTGCTGAGTTAACCATCTACCCTCTTAAACCCAGAGACTTCACCTATGGCTCAAGTTTCATGAAATATTTGTAGAAAGCACCAAAAGAATAATCTGTTGCTAGAGGATACTTAATGGTACAACAACTATTCTACAAATAAAAAATACTTGTCTGTGAATATTCCATAGAAACTAAAAATGAGAAACCCCAAAACTGATCTGCACACAAACACACACACACACACACACACACACACACACACACACACACACACTAACATTTTTAAATTTTTCAGAACAGGTTTTCTCCAGGGTGCCCGGACACGTTGCATACCAGGTCCGGGCAGACGTGGGGCAAAGGAGGAACACCCCCCTGGGAGCAGCTGATGGCTGCATCTTTTATAGAGGGTCTCAGTCTAAAGGAAGGTCAAATCACATAAAGTTTAGCATCACTGGCCTGCTAGCTCTCCTACTCTGCCTTGCCTTAGTCCAATCCCAATCAAGATTAGATGCTGCAGTTAAGATAACCTGCTAAGCATATGTGACAGATTCTGTCTTAGGAGCATGTGAGTAGCAAGTCAAGTGAGACTCAAGTCCGGACACCTGGTGCTGACACCCTGTTCTTGCCAACTTTGCCCAGGTACTCCCTCTTTCAAGGGTTCACTTCAGGGCCACTTTGCAAGGTCTGGTCTTATCTGCTCCAGTGCCCATCACCATGCTCCACAAAATTATCGCAGACAGGTTCAAGGAGGTAATCAGGCCTCAACTTTCTAAATTCAAAAGGTAGAGATAAATTTTTTTTGTATATCAAATCAATGGTATTACTAGCTAATATGTTTTGGTTAGAACACTATGGTCTATGTTTTATTAGTACTTTGGTTCCCATTTTTTGAAGAAAGACATTCAAAATATTCACGGCAAAGCCTGGCAAGCTACCCGTGATGATATGCCAAACACAGTAACAACAAAGTCTCATGATGGAGACATTACTGGGCCCGCTCGAGCAAATCAATGAACAATGGGAGGACAGTGACAACAACAACAGTGACAACATTTTTCAGAAGTTTGTGTTTGATATAATATTTCCTTGCAATTGAAGACACACTATTCTGTAAAACCTATTTCATAAATATAATATCACAAACAAAACAAAAACAAACTGTCCTCCCGTTGTTCATCGATTTGCTCGAGCGAGCCCAGTAATGTCTCCATTTTTGTTACTGTGTTTGGCATATTGAATACGTCATGGATTTCTTGCCAAGCTTTGCTGTGCGGACGAGATACTCTCAGTAGCTTGCCAGACTCTCTAAGAGGGGCGGAGGAATCGAACCCGGCTCCGCCGGGCTGGCTGCACGCAAGGCAAACGCCCTACCGCTGTACTATCGCTCCAGCCCCAAATATAATTTTATTATTTTTAAATATAATATACAAAATTTATTCTAAAAGTCTGATCATATAATGGATTCTTTGCTACTAACAAAAATTAGGTTACAGATAACTGAATATAGGGCTGGAGCAATAGTAGAGCAAGTAGGACATTTGACTTGCATTTGGCCCACCCAGGTTGGATCCCTGGCATCCCATAAGTTCCCTCCGAGCATCTCCAGTAGTAATATTGAGTGCAGAGCCAGGTGTAACTCCTGAGCATCACCTGGTGTGACCCAAAACAAAACAAAAATATTTTAATAAAACCAAAAAAAAACCCCAGATAACTAAATAGAAATGGAACTACCAACTAAACCAGTTACACAGGAACTGTACTTCATTTTAGGGGGAAAATTCAAACCTCACTATTAGAAAAAAAAGTGCACTGGTCATAGTATACATTTTAATATTTCATTAAAGTGGGAAGTAAATTTTTATTTAATTACCTATTTGGCATTTGGGCCATACCCGGCAATGCTCACGGTTCACTCTTGGCTTGCACTCAGGAATTACTCCCGGTGGTGATTGGGGGAACAAACCCAGACTGACTGTGTGTAAGGCAAGGGCAAGTGCCCTACCGGCTATACTTTTGTTCTGGACCCTAGGGGCTGAATTTTTGTAATAAAAATGTTTAGGACTAACCCTTTCTGTACATTCAGGAACTATCATACTATCACTGGTTACATAATTTTTTCATTTTGAAAAAAAAAAGTGGGGGAGGAGCCATAGCACAGCAGGTAGGGTGTTTGCCCTGCACACTGTCAACTGGGGTTCGATCTTCGGCATCCCATATGGTCCCCTGAGCGCCACCAGAGGTGATTCCTGTGTGCAGAGACAGGAGTAACCCCTGAGCATTGCTGGGTGCGACTCTCCCCGCCCCTCCCCCCAAAAAAAGGAAAGAAAGAAAAAGAAAAGAGCAAAACAGTCTCTCTGTAAGTGGTTTCTGAGACATAATTTAAAAAAAAAAATAGTAACAGCATTTTATTAGCAAGCTGTAAATCAGAGGGGTGTAGCTTTTCTGCAGCTGACTTGTCTAGAGTAATGCTACAAATCCCTCCCTGGATTAGAAGAATAGCACAGTAAGACCTTCATCATTGAAACAAATGATAAAACATGAAAGAGAAGAAAGAGTTCTTAAAGTCACGGCTATCTTTCTGAACGTTTATAAAAGTAAAGGATTGTTTGTACAAATAAAGGCAGTTAATAAAGGCAGGCATCTAAGCATGGTACATAAAGGGAGTGTCAAGATTATGTTAGAATTATATTTATTTTAAAACTTATCTGGTCTATCTATTGAGTATACAAAAAAGTTGGATTAGACATTGGTGCAAGTTTAACCTGACTATATATTTGTGGAGAAGGTTAGTTTTGGTGAAAGCAAAAAGTCAAATCTTTCCTTTTAAACAGAGTAACAACAGAAATTTAAAGGTAGAGACCAAAATAGGCAGTAATTTTTTTCTAATTATGTATTTTTTTCCAATTAAACAGGTTGAAGCTACATCGCGTTAAAATACTTTACAGTCCCCAAACTTATTAGCCTATATAAAGTGCCAGTTCAATTAAATTTTGATTAAAAACTATTTTCCAAGAGCTATCATATCTAGGAGTGAAAAAATTAGATTTCTCCCCGGTCAAAGATATCATTCAACTCTAAACGTAAGCAAAGCTCCATCTTATACATATTAGCCTTCCAAAAGTAATGTGGTTTTAGACTGATGACATTTTGTCGCTTTTGTGGTTAAAAAATAAATAAATAAATAAACATATAAGTATTTACCAGACACAAAAATATAAGTACCAATTAGGCATGTTCAGTCTTATTCATCTCTAAAGCTTATTTAATTATGGGCACTATGAAATAACGCATAGAATAATTATTATGCAAAACAATAATGCATTTTGGTACGTGAATCACGAATTGTGGAAAGAAGTAGTGTATTCAAGAAAGACGATGGTTCATATACGGACAAACAATCACAGGGTGGAACAAATTTCTTCTAGGAACTTTGCGCTTTGGGTTTCAGCTGGTCGCTGGTATATCCTTGACTCGATTCTTCTTCGGGGCACACCTTTCCTCGGGATGTCTGCGCTATCACTGGTCCCCCTGGCCCCCGCGGCGCCGCCGCCGCCGCCGCCGCCGCCGCCTGCGCCTCCTCCTCCTCCCCCTCCTCATCCTCTTCCTCCCACTCCTCCTCGTTCAGATCTTTGGAAATGAGTTCTCGGGCTAACTTGATATTCAGGCCTTCGTTGTAGTGCAGCTTCCTCTTAATCTCGAACTGCCGCTTTTTCTCACGCTCCTCGGGGGACAGGTCGTTATCCTCGTCGCCGCTGCTCTCCAGGTCGTGGACTCGAAACTTGATCTCGGAGCCCTTGGCCGCGGCCAGTTTCTTGGCCAGGAGCGCCGGGGTGCCCGCGTCGCTGGTCTCCGAGTCGCTGGCCGCGTCCTCGTCGCGGCCGGCCCGACGGTTGTGGGGGCTGCAGGGCGGGGCGATGTCCACCAAACCGTAGTCCTTGTCCGCGGCGGCGGCGGCGGCGTGGTAGGGCGCCAGCAGGGTCCTCGCCTCCCGGGGGGTGTTGCTCAGCTCTTCCGGGACGCTCCGGGGGTCGTCGGGCTGCTCGGCCGCGCCCACCACCGTGGACGTCGTGGAGCTCTTGTTCTTCAGGATCCCCTTGATGGGCCGGTGCGAGGCCGTCGAGGCGGCCATGGTCCTCCGCACCCACCCACCCACCCACCCGGCTCGGCTGAGCGTCGCTCGTGGGTGCTGCGTCCAGGAAGGCAAGGGCTGGGCTTGGCCAGGCAGCCGCGGAGCCCTTCGGCGGCGGGGGCTAACGCGGCGCCACTTGCCGTCGCGGAGAGGGGGGACCCCCGTCGTTGTCACGACACAATGATCTTGGTGACCCCCCCACCCCCGATGGATGGCCCGGAGCAGACGCCGCCGCCGCCGCCCACCGCGCGACTGACTGGCCACCCACCGCGGCTTCTTCCCTCCCCATCCCCCTCCAAGACCCCCCCCCCTCCGCCACCCTCCTGCGCCCACCCCCCCACTGCCAAGGAAGCCGCCCTGATCCCTTTTCTTCTTCTTCTATTTTTAAAGTATTATTTATTTAGTTTTATTTATTTATTGAATTATGGGCACTATGAAATAACGCATAGAATAATTATTAGGCATAGATAATATGCATAATAATATGCATAATAATATCATGCATAATAACGCGTAGAATAATAATTATTTCCACTGCCTGAGAGCAAATCGATGCACAACCGGGACGACAGTGCTACAGTGGCTGCGTTTAGAGGAGTCCTCAGTTTACCAAATCGATGTTGGAGATTTCAACCAGGTAATTAGGGCGTTCAGTGTGTGTGTGTGGGGGGGGGGGGTGATTGATTTCTTTCCCTTACAAACTCCTTTGGGTTGGAGCCATAGCACAGCGGTAGGGCCTTTCACGCAGCCTTTCACAGAGCCAGCCAGCCAGCCAAATCGAGCCGGTTCGATTCCTCCACCCCTCTCGGAGAGCCCGGCAAGCTATGAGAGTATCTCGCCTGCGAGGCAAAGCCTGGCAAGTATTCGATATGCCAAAACACAGTAACAACAAGTCTCACAATGGAGATGTTACTGGGCCCGCTCCAGCAAGTCAATCAGGGAGGACAGTGCTACGAACTCCTTTGAAGTGAATTAGATCCCAAAGGAATGCTCCAAATTGGATTTATCCGGAATTGGAAATCATCAATGCAAACCCTATCAGTGTTTCTGGCAAAGTATGGATGTGGTTGAGAGATTTTCTGAACGTCACATGCCAAGGTAAGGTTGTTCAGGTAACCCCCAAGGCCATCTAAGTCTGGGAAACTGTGAGGATACAGTAGCCAAATAGGGGATAGCTGGTTATTCACCAGTTGTTAAAAGGCAGTCATGTAATATGGCCAGGCAACAGGATTAACTCACTGTTAGAAATACTCTTCAATGTTTTTGAGTTCTAGAATAAGCCACACTGAAGTTAGTGAAGCAGTTTGGAGCATCATTCCTAAGATACCTTACAAAAATGGATTGTTTGTGGTTTGATTTTGGGGTTTCAGAGCCACATCCAGCTATCCTGGGGGCTTTTTTTTCTGGGTGGGTGCTCAGGGATTACTTCTGAAGGTGTTCAAGGGAACATATATAGTAGCCGGATCAAATGTGGCAACTACACACATCCTGTGCTATTTCTCTGCCCCTTGATATTAGCTGAGGAGCATATATTCAGAAACACTATTTAACTGGGGGTGCAATTATTTATGGGGTACCAAGTGCAAATCATTTGCAAATGGAAAGGAATTCACTTAATTTTCATATTTTATTCATCTTATCAAGAGACCATTCCTTCTCAGAAATATTTTAGGGCACCGTAGACAATGGAATAGTTCTGATGGATGCAAATATCTCCTGGAATAATAATTTATGATCAGTAATATATAGCAAGATTATAAAGCAGAATTTAACTTAGCTAATTTCTTTAAATTCATGTGATTACAGTAGATGGAGTTTTAGCAAATGCAGAAATTTTAACTTTCTTAATTGTAGAGGCTCGAAAGGCAAATATCAATTTTTCTTTGCTGCAAAAAATATTTGTAAAAATGGTTTTAGAGTTATACTTTTTTTAATATACCAAATTATGGGATTATTCTCTGGTTTTTACTTTCCTCCATTGAATTCAAGCTGATCACTTTTGCCCTCCTTCCTTTCCTTCCTTCCACCAACTTGAAAATCTGGTTTTACTTCAAAGAATGGTTCATCTCTGCTCACAGTTATAAATTCACTAGGGAACCTAAAATTAAACCATTAAACTTTGAGTCCCCCTCATGGTTCTTTACAGAGTTTAAGATTCTGCAGTTAAGTCTTTTGGGAATTAATCCCTTCCCTGTGACACACAGATGCTTTGGGATTTTTTTCCCCCTATTACCCTGGGGATCAGAATCTTTCTACTGATAGAGTTAGGCAGTGGTAGAGTGTAAACAGGCCTTTTACTGGCAAGCTCCCCGTGACGTATTCGATATCCCAAACACAGTAACAACAAAGTCCCCAATGGAGACGTTACTGGGCCCGCTCGAGCAAATCGATGATCAACGGGAGGGCCTTTACCTTTACTGGAGTTTATAGATACAAAATTTCAAATCTTCATATAATGATGGTTATTTTACCCAAACTATTCTCTTTTTCATAGGAGTGGAATGAATATGGCACAGATGTCTTTCCCCGTAAGCTCTCTGCAGAACAGCACCAATGTTGAGCGGAGGCACACAACTAGTTACTGCTTAGAATCTGGTCCTACTGAACAATTCATTTGAAAGCATATAGCACTGTAGCACTGTAGCACTGTCCTTCCATTGTTCATCAATTTGCTTGAGCGAGCACCAGTAACATCTCCATTGTGAGACCTGTTGTTACTGTTTTTGGTATATTGAATACACCACGGGGAGCTTGCCAGGCTCTGCCATGCGGGCAGATATTCTCGGTAGCTTGCTGGGCTCTCTGAGAGAGACAGAGGAATCAAACCCAGATCAGCCGTTTGAAAGGCAAATGCCCTACCCACTGTTCAATCATTCCAGCCTGAAAGCTTATGGTAGGTGTTTAATAAGACACATATGATGGAGACACATTTGTTTTGGGACCTAGGGCATGGGAGCCCCTGGAAATGCTCGGGAGCTATTTCCAGTTTGGAACTCAGAACATGAACTGCTGGAATCAAATTCAGGGTCATGCAATGGCATCTCTGGCCCTTCTCTTAAGTTCATAATTTATTTTTATTTTTGCAGCACCAGGCTTCTAATCAATAGCCTCACCTGGGTAAGGCCAGTGCTCTACCAAGTTGTAGCCACGTTAAGAAAGAGACCAAGACACAATTTTAGTCATAGCTTTGAACTACCAGGTGGAGGAGATAACTCAAAGGGCTAGGGTAATTATTTAGAATTGGCAGAGGTCAACAAAGGCAGCACAAAGCGCAGCTGCAGTGCTCACCAGCTTTGCATGCAACAAAGCCAGGTTAAGTCATATGATGATGCCACATACACATGATTAGATCATGAAAAGTTTTATTATACAATGAGGCCTTAAGTGGAAACTAGCAAGGTAATAAGAGTTTGGGGGCTGAGCAAACATGTATTTTTTCCAGGTGATTAAAAAACATTTATTGACATAATATTAGTCTATAAAATGTGTTTTAGGCATACCATCTTATAATTTGACATATGAATATATTTCATGATCACCAACAGAAGTTGAGTTTCTCCGTTACTGTACAAGGACCCCTGTACTGCACTTACTGAGTGAATATATTAACAAAGAGTATTTAAAGTGTTTCTCGGGGTTACCGGCTGGTGAACTGTAGAGATTCTAGCATAACTAGGAATTGCTTGGCTTGAGAGTTTCCCTTGATAGTACCATCCTATCTTTTTTTTTTAATGTAGGGACTAAAGAGAAAGAAAAAATGAAACTGCACTTGAGTCATCAAACATAGAATCCAAAACTTTATTTACAGTGTTTCTTTCAACAACAGGGGGGAAAAATACCAAACCATCTTCTAATAAGCACATCATTGCTCCGTAACTATACTGATCATAAGAGAATCTGAGGAAGATCCAAACGAAAAAAATGGTATCACTCTTTCTGGGAATGTACCAGTAATCTTACGCAAGAACAACTTGCTCTTCAAATTATAAAAGGAAAGTTCTCCCAATTCATAATCCAGAAACACACCAAATCTTCTACTTTGTTCTCCTTGTTCAATGTCCCTAGTATTCCAGATGGGCCTCAAGGTCTGATTAAACTGCCAGAAGTCATTGTCAGAGATTGATGACATCGGAATACTTTCACGGAAGATTTCTTTACACACTCCTAGGGAAAATTCACCAGTACCTTTGACTTCTACCTGCCAAAAATGTCTGCCTTCATTAAAGTACTCACAACACAGCACAGCTGGGAAAGGAATCCTGTTCTGAAAATTGTCTACAATGTTTGTTGGTCTTATTCCAAATGCTACCCTTTTTCTGTCATTGGAAATAATAAGTTTTGGATGGGCAGTTTCAACGTCTAGTGTCAAATTTTCCTGAAAAGTGCTGACCATTTTCTGTAGACCAAAATAATGAGGAGGGAGAATGAAACTGTCTCTCTCGATCTCACATGTCAAGACCCTCGAGGATGGCAGGTCTGCATACTCACTCTCAGTACTTTTAATGCTTCTTAAAAATTTCTGGTCGGCCTGCAAACACTTCTTTGTTATTTCATACAGACGATTTTTCAGGGTTTTCATATGGTTTGAAATACAACTTTTGTTTTGAGTTAGCTTATCTTCCATAATGACCTCTGAAGTAAGCAAAGCGGCGGCCATTGCAATCTCCTCCTTTTTCAAGATATACTTAAATTTCTCAAGTTCATGGCGTAATTCTCCCTTGCGATTTTCTATCTTAAACCTTGCATCTGTACATTCTGAAAGTTGATTTTCATATGCCATTTCCGCATCGGAGATCTGTTTCTTCAGAAGTTCCACATACGTTTTGAGCTTCTTTCTTTGATGCACTATGGCTCTCCCAGTGGGCATCAGGTGGTGACCCTGATGGTCAGAAGAGGTCCTGCACTGGGGACACAATAGCTCAGAGTCCTCCTCACAGAACAGGTCTAAGACTTCATTGTGCTTCTCGCAGATGGGTTCCTCTTCCTGCTGTTTCCTCTTACTACTTCCATTGGGAAGCTGCTTACTGGCATCAATAATGTGAGACAATTGGGCATTCCTTTTGGTGTTTCCACCAGGGCAGTGGTGAAAGCAGACTGGACAAAGGAAGACGTCCTGTAGATGATCCCAACGCTCTTGGATACAAGAGTCACAGAAGTTGTGCCCACAGTCAAGGGTGACTGCATCTCTCAGGTAATCCAAGCAGAGGGGGCAAGTGGCCTGTTTCGGGAGCTCAGTTAGGGAGGATGCAAAGGCCATTGCTGTGGGTGGGGTTTGTCTGAGGAAATGCCGTTCAGAAAGTCCTGGTTTTCCAGTCACTCTGAAGGTTGAGAAACAGACACTTCCTTAACTTTCACTCTTGGGGACCTGAAATCTTTCCAGGTTCCCAAGCTCTAAGGTCACAAGCTTATTTCTGCTTCCTTTTCTTCAGCCACTGAAGCAGATGCTAAGTGTAATCAGGTCCAGGTAATCACTGACCACAGTCTCCGGATTCCTGTTGCTCAAATTATCTTGACCAGTTAATTCTCCTTGATAGGAAACAGCTATGAGATCAACAAGTGAGGCGGTCTGATCACTTCAGACGAGATTCAGGGTGATGGCCACAGACGATCTGATCACTTCAACAGAAACTATCAAGGAGAAAAAAAAAAGGCGATAAATAGCATGTATGTCAGTAATAAAATATATACAGTTTCCTGATCCCAATTTATACATAATTCTGACACAAAAATTAAGCACATGTAATATAACATTAATACTTTTCATATTTATGATTACATTATTATATTGTGACTCCTCCACCCCTCTTGGAGAGCCTGGCAAGCTACCAAGAGTATCTCACCCATACGGCAAAGCCTGGCAAGCTACCCATGACGTATTCAATATGCCAAACACAGTAACAACAAGTCTCACGATGGAAACATTACTGGGCCCGCTTGAGCAAATTGATGAATGGGAGGACAGTGACAGTGATTGTGACTAAAATATTAAAACATCAATTATCATAGTATAGGATTTCTCAGGTTCTTCCCCTCTGGTCCCTGCCCGCCCCCACTCCCCCCAGTCCCCACATTCCATACAGTGTGCCACAAATTGTGATCCCTGAGCAAAGGGTTAGGAGCAAGCCTTGAGCACAGCCAGATGTGGTGACCAAACAAAAACAAAAAAGGGATCGTCGAGCCCTTTTCTAAAAAGGGGTCTTTTTCTCACAAAGAAAACAGATCCATCAGAAATGATCAAAAATGAAAGAAGTTATAACAGACACCTTTGGAAATATCAAATGAGATTATTATAAACAACTTTAATTCACTGAACTAAAGAATCTAAAAGAAATGGATATATTTCTATTCTTATCCTCACCAGACTAAGTCAAGTGGATGTGGACATTCTAATAGAACTTCTACTATCAAGCAATTCATGCTGAGACAGTTATAAAAAGTTTCCCCCAAACAAGAGCCTGGAAAGTCAGGGAGGAGGACTGATGTCAGAGTTTATGAGGAATGAATGCATAATATGGAGGTCCAGCTCACTCTGATTGTGAACAATCACTTTTTGGGACAATGGTGTAGGACCTTGATGCTCATTATAAGGGTCGTATGTACGTAAGTAGGAAACTAGTGTTTAGGGATCACTCCTGGCTGTTGGTTTAGGAAAAATATGTGATGTGATGCTTTGGATTAAATCAAGGATGGGAAATAATAAGAAAAGTACCTTAACCCCCTACTTGCTTTCTAGTCCTCCTTTAAACATATAATCATCTAATCTTCGATAAGGGGGCAAGAAAAGTGAAATGGGACAGGGAAAGCCTCTTTAATAAATTGTGCTGGCAAACCTGGATGGCTACATGCAAAAAAGTGGGCTCAGATCTCTGCCTAATGTCATGCACAAAAGTAAGATCGAAATGGATTTATGACCTTAACATCAGACAGGAATCCATAACGTTTATTGAAGACAAAGTTGGCAAAACCCTCCATGATATTGAAGCTAATGGTATCTTCAAAGATGTCACGCCACTGGCCGAACAAGTGAAAACAGAGATAGACAAATGGGACTATCTTAAACTAAGAAGCTTCTGCACCTCAAAAAAAACAGTGACCAAAATACAAAGACAGCCTACAGAATGGGAAAGGATATTCACCAAATACACATCCGACAAGGGGTTGATATCAAGGATATACAAGGTACTGGTTGAACTCCACAAGAAGAAATCACCCAACCCCATCAAAAAATGGGGCGACGAAATGAACAGAAACTTTCTCAAAGAAGAAATCCGAATGTCAAAAAGGCACATGAGAAAATGCTCTACATCACTAATCATCAGAGAGATGCAGATCAAAACAACAATGAGATATCATTTCATACCACAGAGACTGGACCACATTCACAAGAACAAAAGCAACTGGTGCTGGCGCGGATGTGACGAGAAAGGGACCCTCCTTCACTGCTGGTGGGAATTCCGGCTGGTCCAACCCTTTTGGAAAACAGTATGGATGATTCTCAAAAAAATTAGAATTTGATCTCCCATTTGACCCAGCTATAGCACTCCTGGGAATATATGCCAGAGAGGCAAGAAGGTATAGTCGAAGTGACATCTGCAATTGTTTGTTCATTGCAGCACTCTTTACAATAGCAAGAATCTGGAAAAAAACTGAGTGCCCGAGAACAGATGACTGGTTAAAGAAACTTTGGTACATTTACACAATGGAGTACTATGTAGCTGTTAGAAAAGATGAAGTTATGAAATTTACATACAAGTGGTACTACATGGAAAGTATCATGTTAAGTGAAATGAGTCAGAAAGAGCGGGATAGACACAGAAAGATTGCATTCATCTGGGGAATATAAAGCAACAAAACGGGAGACTAACACCCAGGAATGGCTGAGATTAGTACCAGAAATTTTGCTCCATGACTTGAAGGCCAGCCACATGTGCTAGGGGAAAAGGAAGCTCAGATAGAGAAGAGAGCACCAAATAAAGGGTGTTGTGAGGACCCTCCCAGGGTGGGAGAAGCATGCTAAAAGTAGTCTATAGACCAAACATGATTGTCACTCAATGCCTCTCTTGCAAAACACAGTACCCAAAAGAAGAGAGAGAGAACAAGGGGGAATGCCCTGCCACAGAGGCAGGGTAGGACCGGGGGAGGGGGGGATGGGGGGTGGAAGGGATGCTGGGACCTGTGGTGGTGGAGGATGGGCACTGGTGGAGGGATGGGTACTTGATCATTGTATAACTGAAACCCAAGCACAAAAATTTATAAGTCTATAACTGTACCTCATGGTGTTTCACTAATAAAAAAATTTTTAAGAAATGGCTGGAGCGATAGCACAGCAGGTAGGGCACCCTTCTCAGAGAGCCCAGTAAACTACTGAAAGTATCCCGCCCACATGGCAAAGCCTGGCAAGCTCCCCGTGGTGTATTCAATATGCCAAAAACAGTAACAAGTCTCACAATGGAGAAGTTACTGGTGCCAGCTAGAGCAAATCGAACAACGGGAGGACAGTGCTACAGTGCTATATATGTGTGTGATGTGTGTGTGTGTATAGCATATACATATAATATATTTATATAGTTATAGAAGAAGTTTCTGGCTTCAGACCAGCCCCTTCAGGTGATTTGTCATATGGCAGGTACTAATCACTGTGCCCCATCTGCAACTCAACACCCCCACTCATCACATAACCCCACTATTTCTGATCTAGGTCAGGCTGCAAATTGCTATCTGTATTTAGCAAGGATTTGTGTGATGAGGAAACAAAGCCTCTGGAGAAACTGGGATTCGTAACGAACAGAAAGTCTTTCCCAGTAATCTAAACAGAGGCTGCATTTCCTTTGCAGGTGCAGACCTCTGTCTCTGCAGGGCCAGAAATCTCCAGAATCTGTGTCCCTTCAGAGTTCTGCCTCCCCACATCCCACATCATTTCCCTGCTTACCTGGGTGGCCAGTTGTAAAGGTCTTGAATTCCTCTGTGGTCAGTCTGCAGCAGATCACCTGGATACTCTGTGAGGGCAGCCTGGCAGCAGTGCATGGACACTGAGCTGGCCAGCTCATCTATAGGCCACTGGGTGGGTCTCCACTGGGTGGGTCTCCTCCACTGGGTGGATCTCCACTGGGCAGGTCTTCGAGCTACTGTGAGCAATCCCAGGAAAGAGCGATGACTCCGCCTCCAAGTAACATGAGCTGGACTGGCCTGGGGCTAAAGGGTTATTTACAGAAAACACTTTGCACCTTTTGGTAGCTAACTAATGAGTTAAAGACTAACTCATTTTGTGGAAAATGGAAAGGAATGAAATGCAAAGATGAAATAACCTGCTTAAATAACCACTGCACAAGGATTTGAAGCCAAAATTTAACCCCTGCTGTCTCCAGATTCAAGCGAAAACATTACTCTTGATGACCTTTGAAATAAGAGATCATTCAAAAATTATAATCACCTGTCATTTAAAATTAAAAAAAAAATCTTAACTAAAATTTCACATCTGGAAAAGGCCTCTGTGACCAGCTTCCCAGGTCAAAGGCCTGCACACACAATTCTGAAGTTGCCAGTGTGCATCCCAGCTCTGGGTACATAATTTCATGGGGTTTTCCTCTCTGTCTCTATTTTGATTCTATCTCTGGCCCACTCTCTCCTGTGGCGTCATTCCTAAATGAAACTTATTTTGCTTATAAAAATTTTAAATACTAGAATTTCGACTGTCACAGGGGCCAAATCAACACAGCCACCACCACCAAAAAACAAAAAAAAGTCAAGAGATAAGGAATGATTTGAAGTGACAAATGAAAAAGCCACATAACACCTGGGCTTGTATAGACTGCAGGTCCTATTAGCATTTGTTTCCCTTAGGAACATATTATTATGATGCTTTCTGCCAGCTTCTCAAAATGATATGGTCTCTCTCTCTTTTTTTTTTTTCAAATCTTTAAATAGCTTCGACCTGGTGGTGAGGCTTGGCCAGAGCACAAATGCCACATCTGGCCTCTTGAACAATTTTATCAGCTTTATACCAGTAACAATGATGGGTCTCATTCTCCTAATCCTGAAAGAGCATTGAAATGGCTCTTTTAAAATCTCAGGGCTAGGAAGAAGGAGACATTACTGGTGCCTGCTCTTGGAAATTGACGAACAACAGGATGATCATGATCGTGAGGGTGACTTTGCACCTTAATCCTCACTTAATCCTTTCAGTGTCACTAATCCTTTTAGCCTAAAAAGAAAGTGGAAGATGTTCCTTTGTTCACTTACTGAGTTCTTTTCCTTTGTTCAACACTGAAGCATTAACTGATTCATAGCTTCAACCCTATTTCATTTTTTATTCCTTTCTTTCTTTCTTTCTTTCTTTCTTTCTTTCTTTCTTTCTTTCTTTCTTTCTTTCCTTCCTTCCTTCCTTCCTTTCTTACTCTCTCCTTCCTTCCTTCCTTCCTTCCTTCCTCCCTCCCTCCCTCCCTCCCTCCCTCCCTTCTTTCCTTCCTTCCTTCCTTCCTTCCTTCCTTCCTTCCTTCCTTCCTTCCTTCCTTCCTTCCATCCTTCCCTCCGTCCTACCTTCCTATTTTTTTTTTTGACTTTTCGATCACATCAGGAGATGCTCAAAGGTTACTCCTGGCTCTGAACTCAGGAATTATTTCTGGTGGTGCTTGTGAAGACCATAAACTGGGATGCTGCGATTGAACCTGAGTCAATCACATGCAAGGCAAAAACCCACTGGCTGAACTATCTTCCTGCCAGCCCCACCCCCCCTCCAGCCCCAATAGTGTCTTAATTGAAACAAAAATTAATCAAGGTCTGCAGAGAGAGCCAAATAGACTGAAAACATGTGAAGCATACTTTGTATAAGAAAGGCTAGGGTTCAAGTGACCTCTGAACATAACAAAGTGTGGTCCCCAAAAACACATTTTATTTATATTTTTGACCATACTTGGTTGTGCCTTACCTACTCTATCAATTTTTTTAAAATAATATTTAAAAAAAAAACAGGATAGTCATCTTTATTGGATTACTATGTAAAACAGTGTATTCACACATGATGGTGGGAAGTAAGATACAGGCGACTGGTTACAAAACTATTATAATCCATCAAATTTACTTTTCCACTTAAAAGAGATTGTGTACCTTTGAGATAAAATGGTTGGCTCTTGAGATGATCACATTCTTGGAGAGGAATTGAAAGGTAATTACTAAATGATATTACTCATAAGAAATGTGACTAGCAAAAGCAACTGAATTGGCAAAAAAGGCAACAAAACTTTCCAGAGACATAGGACCGAGGCTAAGGCTCTTTCCTTGCATGTGGTCGGTCAGCCCTGGTTAGATGCCCAGCCCTGCAGATGGTCTCCTGAGCACCACCAGGAGTGATACCTAAAGTCAAGAGGAAGATCTGGGCACTGTTGGGTATGGCCACTGAACAAGAAAATAATCAAATAAATTACTCTTAAGTGTTTCTAGAGGAGTCAAAGATATCATTATTTTTCTAACTGTTCTAAGTTTTCAACCAGTGTGAAACAACTGTCTAAGTAAATTTCTTTAAAAAAAATCTGCAAAAGTCATTTATTCTGAGAAATCTAAAATCTGGACAAAAAATATTGAACTTTTTACAAAAAGCCTACAGGGGATTTTGTTTCTTCCTAACAGATTAGCACTGTAGCACTATCCTCCCATTGTTCATCCATTTGCTCAAGCGGTCCCAGTAACGTTTCCATCATGAGATTTGTTGTTACTGTGTTTGGCATATTGAATACGTCACAGGTAGCTTGCCAGGCTTTGCCGTGAGGGCAAGGTACTCTCGGTAGCATGCCAGACTCTTTGAGAGGGGTGGAGGAATGAAACTCAGGTCGGCCGGGTGGGCCGTGTGCAAGGCAAACGCCCTACCCACTGTGCTATCGCTCCACAAAAAGAAAGAAAGAAAGAAAGAAAGAAAGAAAGAAAGAAAGAAAGGAAGGAAGGAAGGAAGGAAGAAAGAAACCCTCAAACTTTTAGGAAACCATTATTTTTCCAGTTTGTCTGCAGTGGTTAATGATTTAAAATATTTCTATTCTGTTGAGGTATAAGCTGCAAACTTTGATAAGGTTAGGGAAAAAAAATCCATCCCCCAAATACAAAATAGCCAAAAATTAAAAAAAAAAACCACACACACAACAATAAAGCCAACCTAAGTTATATAGGTTTCTCAATAACATATACAATAACCACACACAAAAAATTATTTAGCCAAAGTGTTCATTTATTAACAAATATATATATATATATTGTTGAAATTCAATCCTCTTATTGAACCAAGACCGGCTCTAGACAAGCTCTTGGCACAGGGGAATGCGGGTTGACCAGTTTTCTGAAGTGGCTGGCTGTGCCAATAGTGTGGTGCTAAGAGAAGCCCTTGTGCTTTCAGAGACAGACTGAGCCACAGGCACTTGAACGTGGCTTCCAGTGTTGGGGGTGGAGCAGGGGACACTGTGGGGTGGCCTGCGTGGAGAAGGGTCTAAAAGAGGTGGTTCTGGAGTGGGGGGCCTCCCACTCTCCCAGCTTGGGGAAAGGCTCGTGAAGCAGAGGCAGTGTGGAGTGTAGGCCCTCTCGTCTACACTGGGCCAAACTGGATTTTTTCTCTTCTTCCCACAACTTCTGGCCAAAGGGACACCCCCTCCCCCCCCCTGCCTCCCCTGCTGGCCACCCACCTGGCCCATCCAGTCTGATCAGAGACAGTCATAAGTGGTGATGCCCAGGGCAGATGCCTTCCGCTCACACTGTGGGAGGGGGTGGCTCTTGGACTGGTTAGGCCCCCCTGGGGAGGGGAAGGTGGAGGCTTTGAACTTGCCCTCAAAGGCATAGACCCCTGGCTGAATCCACATTAAGTTTTTCCCTCCTAATTCTGACCTCAGAAATAATAAGCCTGCAGGGGCATTTTGTTTTTATCTGCTGAAAGGAAGGTTGTGTCTCGGATGGTGCGGGTTAGGGGATTTGGAGGTTCAACTTTTCTTTCTTTCCATTTCAATTCCTAAAAATTTACAGATGAGCCGGGAGGGAAGAAGGAAATAAGATTGGGGGTGGGGTGGAGGGCAGGGGGCATTAGGAAGCCAACAAAAAACCCAGCCAGACAAATAAGAACGTTTCAAGGAGGGTGGGGGGGGGGGGAACAACACATTTTTTTCTTAAGCCACTAAAATTGATGTCTCAGGCGCCTCCCCTGGCCAAGTGCCAGGAGGAGGAAGAGGAGGAGGAGAAGGAGGATCACTGGCTGCTGCCGTGACCAGGGAAGAGATGGTTGAGCACCGCCTGCAGCGCCTGGTTCATCTGCATGGAGTAGCGGTGGTTCAGATCGCATCGGCAGGCCGGGCAGTTGAACACCTGAGCCCCAAAGGAGTGGTCCAAACAGTTCTTGCAGACGTTGTGCTGGCACACAGTGGTGATGGGCCGGAACACCAGTTCCTGACAGCAGATGCACTGGAATGTCTCCTCCACCTTACTCAGGAACAGCTGGAATGTGCCGTCCTGCAGCAAGCCCTGGATGTTAGCCCACAGTTTGGCATTGCTCTGGTCCTCCTCCTCGGACTCCTCCCCGGCCTCCTTGTCGGTCGCCTTCAGGCCGTTTTCCTTCTTCTGCTTCCGGGATAGGGCTTCTAGGTAAGTTTCAGGGTGCTGTGTGGTCAGCCCCAGCTTCTTCATCCAGTCCTTCCCTTCCTTGGTCCAGGGCCCAGGTTCCTCCTCGTCCCTCCGCAGGAAGTGGCGCCACACCAGGAAGCTGGACTTCCCCTTCTCAGGCCAGTACCTCACCACCTTATAGATGCCATCGTACTGATTGCCCTTGGCCGGGGTGTACTTGCTGTACTTTCCCCCCCTTCACGTTGCGCACTGGCTTACCCGACAACCAGTCCTTGGCCTGGGCAACCTTGGGGTCATTGATGGGTGCGGAGCAGTTCCCTGTTGTTATTGGTGAGCTGTTAGTCACAGGATTGCTCGGCTGTCCGCTTGTTCTGGGAGAGGTCCCAGCCACTGCTGCCCTACATAAGGAAGTTCCCGTGGTCCACATCGTCCTCATAACCCCCAGCCAGGACCAAGGAGTGGGTGGCAGCATTGCTCCAGCCGTGAATGCCCACCACGTGCAGCCGGTGGACTCCCAACTCGCTGACCTGCACTCGGAACCTCCACATGGTGCCCACAAGGATCCTCGGATTGGGTCCGTAGTGATTGGAGGGGACAATAGTGCATTCCCATGTACACTCCACGCAGGCCATGCCCTTGCCCCAGTCCTGCCTGGACGAGGACGTGGCTGAGGCCATTTTCACCTTCTTCTTGCTCTCTTTCAACTTTTCTCTGGCCAGCACCACCTCGCTGGGTTCATTGCGGCACTCGGAACAGTACCTCTCATCTTCGTCAGGGATGCTGCTGAGGGGAGGGCTGGAGAGAGTAGAGGTTGGAAAGCCATGTTGCACTCGTTGCACATGAGCTGCTTGTCGGAGTCCTGCTTGTCCCTGCACAGGTGGCAGGCGCACAGGCAGCACGGCTTGTTCTTGTCATCCTTACACTGTTTGCAGGAAGGCCTGCTCTTGCGTCTGATGAGATTCTCTACTACTGGGCTCCCCTCACCCGGGCGCTCGATCTTAACAACCTCATCCATGAAAATGATGCGACAGTCGTTGAGAGAATCGCCCCTGATCATGACATTGGGAAGGAACTCGCGCTGAGTCTGCCGTCTCCCTCTTGCGCACAATCTGAGCGTCGTACCAGAAGCCCTGCACCTTGGGGTTGTCGGGGTTGTAGCTGAGCATGACCGTCTGATGCACCTCCAGCTCCTGCCACTGGAGGATGTGTCCGGCGCGGGCCCCGGGCACCACACAATTCCTCACCTGGGAGAGCAGTGGAGCTGCAGGGATCATCTGGCGACAGTCCTCTCTTGGTCACCTGGACTACTTGAGCCTCGAACCAGGCACCCGTGTTGGTGTCCCGGGCATCCACTTACTCGTTCACCTTGTACAGCCCCAGCTCCTTCCCGTCCTTATGTCTCAGCTGTTTGACTTTGGTCAGCTTGGACAGAGAGTCCACGTTGCGTGTCTCCTTCCTGTCCAGGGTACACACGCGGATCCACATAGTTCCTGCTGATGCTCCAGCCTCTGATGCCGGCCCCCGTCGCTCCAGCTGGACACCCCAGGAGCCCCAGGCTGGGGCCCCACTCCTCCTACTCTCGCCAGTCCATGCGGGCCACGCTGCGAGCCCATGCCTACCCCCGCTGCTGCCGCTGTCTAAGCAAATTTCATCATTATCCAGTTTATCTTTATTGTGTGTTTCTGCATTTCACTTGGTTTCCAAAAACAGGATTAACCAATTTATTTTTTAATTTAATTTTTTATTTTAATGAATCAATGTGAGATACAGACTTACAAATTTTCGTGATTACGTTTCTATCAAACAGTGTTCTAGTACCCATCCCTCCACCAGTGCCATTCTCCACCACCAATGTTCCCAGTGTCCCTCCTGCCATTCCCACCCCTTCCCAACCCCTGCCTCTGTAGCAGACAAATTCCCTCTTTCTCTCTCTCTCTCATTTTGGGTGTTATGGGCTGGAGTGATAGCACAGTGGTAGGACGTTTGCCTTGCATGCAGCCAACATGGCTGACCTGAGTTCGATTCCTCCGCCCCTCTCAGAGAGCCCGGCAAGCTACCGAGAGTATCTCGCCTGCACAACAGAGCCTGGCAAGCTACCCATGACGTATTCGATATGCCAGACACAGTAACAACAAAGTCTCATGATGGAGATGTTACTGGGCCCGCTCGAGCAAATCGATGAACAACGGGATGACAGTGACAGTGACAGTGACATGGTTTGCAATTAAGGCACTAAACAACCATCATGTTTTGTCCATAGTCTACTTTCAGCACGCATCTACCATCTCGAGCGATCCCTCCAATCATCGTTTACTTAGTGGTCTCTTCTCTCTCCCAACTGCTTTTTTCCCCATCACATGAGATTGGCTTCCAAGCTGTGTGGCAATCCTCCTGGACCTTATCTCTACTATGCTTAGGTGTCATTCTCCTATTACATAACTTTATATTCCACAAATGGGTGCAATCATTCTGTATCTGTCCCACTCTTTCTGATTCGTTTAGAATGATGCTCTCCACGTTGATCCACTTATATGCAAATGTCATGGTTTCATCTTTTCTAACAGCTGCTGTGGAATTAGCCAATTTAGACTGAATATATAACATGCTAGTATAGCCTTGAAAATTGCATGCTTTTACATAGCTGTGCCCTACTTTTGAGCACAAAGTAGGCCTTTTTAAGTCATTGACTTGAACTTTAAGATTTCCAAAGGTATTGAAGGTAAAGTTTGGTTCTTCTTTGGGATGGATAGATAGTGCAGCAGGTAAGGCGCTTACCTTGTGTACAGTTGACCCACATTCAATCCTCAGCATCCCATACAGTCCCCCTAGCACTGCCATAAGTTATTCCTGAGTACAGAGTCCTGCCTGATGTGGTACCCCTCCCCCCCAAAAAAAAAACAGGCTTGGCTTCTTCTTGTGGATTATAATAAATGTAGCACTGCACTATAGCACTGAAGTCCCGTTGTTCTTCGATTTGCTCGAGCAGGCCCAGTAACGTCTCCATTGTGAGACTTATTGTTACTGTGTTTGGCATATCGAATACATCACGGGTTTCTTGCCAGGCTTTGCCGTGTGAGCCAGATACTTTTGGCAGCTTGCCGGGCTCTCTGAGAGGGGTGGAGGAATCAAACCCAGGTCAACCGGGTTGGCTGCATGCAAGGCAAACGCCCTACTGCTGTGCTATCATTCCAGCCCATAATAATAATGAGATTAATTCAACAGTTAAGCAAAAGGGTAAGCAGAATTTATGATGTATAAGACCCAGACCCGTACCCTACCAAGATTTCAAAACAATGCACAGCAGTAGGGCGTTCGCCTTACAAGCAGCCAACATGGCCAACCTGAGTTCGATTCCTCCACCCCTCTCGGAGAGCCTGGCAAGCTACCGAGAGTATTCAATATGCCAAACACAGTAACAACAAAGTCTCCAATGGAGACGTTACTGGGCCCGCTCGAGCAAATCGACAATCAATGGGAGGGCCTTTACCTTTACCTTTACCTTTTATCAAACAAACCTATAATTGGGAGATTCAATCTCAGAAAGTACATTAGAGAACCAAGTTGTAGCTTCACAATTTTGCTAGTGATTCCATTTCCCAGGTCTGCTTTTCTGGCCTGAGATTATTTTCCTGGGACCAAAGACTGTATCCTCTGTGTCCACACTTAGTGATTCTTTAAAGAATTGCACTGTTGGGGGGCTGAAGTGATAGCACAGTGGGTAGGGTGTTTGCCTTGCACGTGGCCGATCCGGGTTTGATTCCCAGCATCCTATATCGTCCTCCGAGCACTGCCAGGAGGAATTCCTGAGTGCAGAGACAGGAGTAATCCCTGAGCATCTCCGGGTATGACCCAAAAAGCAAAATAAAAAAAGAAAGAAAGAAAGAGAGAGAGAGAGAGAGAGAAAGAAAGAAAGAAAGAAAGAAAGAAAGAAAGAAAGAATTGCACTGTAGCACTGTCCTACCAATGTTCATCGATTTGCTTGAGCAGACACCAGTAACGTCTCCATTGTGAGACTTGTTACTGTTTTTGGCACATCAAATATATCACAGAAAGCCTGGCAAGCAAGCTTATCAGGGAAAAAAAGAAAATAACATTCCTAGTACAGATTGGAATTCTCTACACTGACTGGATTGAAATTCCAAATCTCAGAGTGATTGCATCTGTGTTACCAAAGTCAAGTCCAAGTACTCGGAACTTCCCAGTAGGATGTGGGAGTTTCCATGCTGATTGGATTAAAATGCCATCCCACTCCTTTGTGGGATATAAAAGAACACAATATGAAACTAATATCTAAAGTCAGTAGAAACAAGAGTCACAAGGACTGGTCGACAGTTGGAAGCTTGCCACAAGTGGTGGCAGGGGAGGGCAGTTAGTCTAGAGGAGGAACCGCTATAACAAGAATAGTTGGAAATAATCACTCTGGACAAGAACTGAGTCCTGAAAGGAGGTAAAGGAAGAAACATGATAACTTTTCAGTATCTGTAGTGCAAACCATAATGCCAAAATGGGAAGGAGGGAGAGAGGAAAGGGAGGGGGAGAGACAGACAGAAAGTGCCTACCAGAGTCAGGCGGAAATTGGGGGATGGGGCAGGAGAGAAACTGGGGACATTGGTGATAGGAAATGTACACTAGTAAAGGAAGAGGTTTTGGAATATTGAATTCCTGAAACACAATCACAAACAAATTTGTAACTGTCTATCTCATGGAGATTCAATTAAAAAAACAAAGCCATTCTTCAGAGTGACTGCACTTGTATTAATAAACCCATAACCCCCTAATTAAGGACCAGAGTGATAGTAAAGTGGGTAAGGGTATTTGCTTTGCATGTGGTCATTTGATCCCTGGCATCCCATAAGGGTCCTGTGCACCACCAGGAGTAATTCCTGAGTTCAAAACCACGAGTAACTTCTGAGCATCGCTGGGTATGGTTCAATTCCCAAGCTCCCCAAACCGCCCCCATCTTGCCTCAAATAATTGGAACCTATATTCAGGTGGTTTTCATTAGAAAGAGCAATTTCTTGAGAGACAAGGGTTGATGTATAAAAGTTTATTTAATAGCTAAAATCTAGAGTAGATGATGAACTTCTTGTTCTCAAAAAAATCTCCCCCTGCGGATTTGTATAGGTCTGGTTGGGACAGTTATAAGCTAGAAGAAAGGAATTCTCTCTGGAGGTAGGCTGGGATGGTATTAGCATTTAATGAATCCTTGGAGGATAATGAACTCTCTCATATAATATGGTCAAACACTAGCCTTTCCTCAGGTCTGCATGATGAGCTTTAAGGGTCTTTGCAGAAGGGGCTGGACTATAGGACAGCAGGTAATGCATTTGCTTTGCATGTGGCCAACCAGGGTTTTATAGTCAGCATCCCATATGGTCCCCCAGGCACCACCAGTAGTAATTTCTGGGTCAAGAGCCAGGAGTAACCCCCCTGAGAATCACTTGATGTAATGCAAAAAAAAAAAAAAACCCAAGCCAAAACAGAGCCTCTGTACGACTCTCCACCATGGGACAGAGGAGTCTTTGGTATGAGAGACCCAAGAGTGCTCTTCAAGAGCCTGTTATTTTTTTTCCCTATAAACCTCCATCCATAACTGGGTCTGGTTGAATCTCATATCATAAAGCTTCAGGGCAACTCATAGGACTGAAGGACAGAACAAAGAACAAAGGAGAAAGAAGGGAATGCTTGAATTCTGTATATGAGGAGCAAGATGAAGATTCTAAAGGTTGCTCACTGGATCCCCTTGGTACTAGATCTATGGGATTTAGTTTATGAATAATATTTGCATGCTTTTGTTTGTGACAGTGGGAAAATAAATATTCATGAGTAAAATGTTTATGTTATGTTTGTGTGAAAGCATTACATTGTCTACTGGAATCTTCTTTTTTTCTTTTTGGGTCACACTTTTTTTTTCTTTTTGGGGCACACCGAGTGATGCACAGGGGTTATTCCTGGCTCTGCACTCAGGAGTTATCCCTGGCAGTGCTCAGGGGACCATATGAGATGCTGGGAATCAAACCTGGGTTGGCCATGTGCAAGGCAAACACCCAACCCACTGTACTATTGCTCCAGGCCCTGTCTATTGGAATCTTGAATAAACCATAGTTTAGATAAATCCTTCAAGTAACCTTATACAGTTTAAACCATGAAAATCAAATATGTTGTTGATGTCAAGGCAACAAAAGACAGATATTGTCAAATAAAGCGAGAGTACCCCATAAGTCTAATTGTACAAGCTAGTTCCATGGATGTATTTGATTAAAGACCAGAAGCTGAAAACCAAACACAAATATAAAATACATGTGACTAAATTTCTATGCCTCTATATAATTTCAATGTGAAATTTTATGAACAAGTAGCAACTAATAATTGAATCATGTTTTTCAGGAAAGCTCCTATTTAAAAACAAAAGAATATCGGGTTTGTTCATACAAGGTGAGAATGGGAGTGAATATTATGAAAAATGGTAGGAATTATTCCACAATAACGGGAATATGGGAGACTTCTGTGAAATGATGATAATGAAGTTAAGCTTTGGAATAAAATTAAATTGCTTTAAGATCCCCAGTTGTATCATACTTAAAATTTTATTACATGTAATTCTATAATTTTAAAAAGTGAAGTAATGTACCATTCAATATAATATAATTGATGTTTTATGAATGGAAACTTCTACAATTCTTTTAGCATTATTTGGGGATTGTGAAACCCCTTACAGGATACTCAGAGGTCCCCAGGGTTATTCCCATCAATACTTAGCCTAAGGAGTCAATAGGTCAGTCCTTGGGCCTATTTATTTGTCACACAGACACAGCAGTGCTGGGGGCATTTCTACATTGTTTTGTAAATATTGGCTTAGAAATGTTGATTTTCTCTTGGGATACTGTTGTAAAAGGACCATGTCAGGGCCAGAGAGTTGGCTCAAGTGGTAAAGCACATGCCTAATATGGAAGCTCTGAGTTTATTCACAGGCCCTGAATTGCACCTGAGTAAATCAGCTGTGTTCCTTAGCACCCAAGTCCTACCATAGTAGACTTCCTGACCTCAGCAACATTGAATTTGAACATCAAACCCTAAGGCTACAAAGGAGGGCCACACAACATCAAAGGATGTGTCAGCATTTGGACTCACATTCCATCCCAGCACCACAGGGTGTGACCTTTATTTAAAAAAGCCTGTATCCTGTTGCACTTTAGTACTGCACTGTCCTCCCATTGTTGATTGATTTGCTAGAGCGGGTACCAGTAATGTCTCCATTGAGACACTTGTTATTGTTTTTGGCATATCGAATACGCCACGGAGAGTTTGCCAGGCTCTGCTGTGTGGGCGGGATGGATACTCTCGGTAGCTTGCAGGGATCTGCGAGAGGGACGGAGGAATCAAACCTGGGTTGGCTGCGTGCATGGCAAACGTCCACACACCAAAAATTACTTTTACTTTGCCAAAATCTTACCTAAAGTTTTATATTGTGTAAATGAGTCTGAATTTTTAAAATGTTGCTTACATTGTGATTATTTTTTTGCTTGTTATGGGATTACATCCAAGAACACTTGGATTACTCTTTGCTCTTGCTCAAAAGCATTTCTTACGGTTTTGCGGTGGAGCTGTGTGGTCCCAGGAATCAAACCAGGGTCTTTTGCACGCAAAACATATATCCTAGCCCTTTCAATTATCTTTCTGGTCCTATGTTTTCTTACAGTTCTTGCCAGTAGAATTATCTTTTACTAAAATTATATTTTCAAGACATTTGAATATTTTTAGTTACTCTGCAATTGGGGCTGGAGCGATAGCACAGTGGTAGGGCGTTTGCTGACCCGAGTTCGATTTCTCCACCCCTCTCAAAGAGCCCGCAAGCTATGGAGAATATCTCGCCCGCATGGCACGGCAAGCTACTGTGATGTACTCGATATGCCAAACACAGTAACAACAAGTCTCATGATGGAGATGTTACTGGGCCCGCTCGAGCAAATTGATGAACAATGGGAGGACCGTGACCGTGACTCTGCAATTAATAAGTTGCATTCAATTAGAAAAAATTCTAAATTTTTATCCCATGAAATAATTTACAGAAACATTTTTATATTATGTGCAAATATTTTAATTAAATTATTTTTTTTAACAAATAACCATCAGTACCAGAGATAGGTCAATGTACCAAACACATTATTTCTTCTATAAAAGGTCCATTTTTGATTCCTACTACCACAAAATGCCAGAGCATCGCTGGGAACCACTCCTTAATACAGACGGAGGAGTAATCCCCAAACACTGCCCTTCCCTCATAAACAAATAATCATCTGAAATAAAAATCAGATGCTGTCAATTGTTTACTAACATTTACTAAAAAAGTTTATAAATATACAGATACATTTTATATATATATATACATATATATTATAGGCTAGTAAATACATGGATATGTAAACTGATATGAAATATTGTATCATGAATGGGCATAGAAAAATCTTGTTCTCTACAGAAATTGTACATATTTCACTCAAACCTCTCTTCTGTCTTTCTCCTAGTACTCAAGAATGTTCCTGTATACTATGTCTTTAGTGTAAAAATAAGAAACAATCATGGATAAAAAAGAACAAGCAGAAATGGTCCTTTCTTGGTATCACTCAAACCACCTATAGCCAATCTCCATAAAAAATGTTCTCTTGAGTTTTACAAAGAACAGGTCAGCACATCTCCGGGATTTATTCAACTGAAGATTCCAGAGGGCTACATCATGGTTTGTCTCGTTCATTTCTCTTAGCCCAATGCTCTTCTCTTTTTTTCTCCTGCTTCATTTACACCTTTAAACTCCAATCCCCAGCCTGAGAATAAAGTCACGTGGGGGATCTACAAATCCACTGTCTCTCAGGTTGCAACACCTGTTTTTTCTTGAGCCAATTATCTTCTCTTAAGTATTCACATTTGAATGACTAATAACGAGAAGTTGAATTAGGTAAGGCAAAGCAATTCAAGGAAATAGTTTACTTTATATTGAAAGTCTGATACTATTGTATAACACGTTCATTATTTTTGCTCTTGTATTTGTATTCAAGCTATATTTATAATTCAACCATGAATTTAAAAGTAGTATTGCAATACAATTAGTTTTCCCCAATAAATTTATCATCTAGCAAAGCATAGTACAGCTCTTTCTCGTTCCTTGTTTAATAGCAGATCAAACACATTAACTGGTCACACCAGTCTTTTTTTTTTTTTCTTCTTTGGGTCACACCCAGCAACGCACAGGGGTTACTCCTGGCTCATGCACTCAAGAATTACTCCTGGCAGTGCTCAGGAAACCATATGGGATGCTGGGAATCTATGCAAAGCAAAGGCCCTACCCGCTGTGCTTTCACTCCAGCCCCACACCAGAGTCTTTAGCGTATTCAAGGTTCTGCTGCTCAAGAACTTGTCCAGGGCATGACATTTCCAACTGAATTTTAAGTTCTTTAAATATATTCTAAGTCAATAGTGAAAATGCTTGTTTCAATTAGTAGGTCTCCTTCATTACTATGGAGTGGCAGTAATTGCGTATTCCATAATTTGTATTTCAGGGAAATATTTGTTTTTTTGTTGTTCTTGTGTGTGTGTGTGTGTGGTGGGGTGGGAGGAGTCCTACCAAGTGGTACTTAGGGCTTATTACTGGCTTTGCATTCACTTCTGGCAATGTTAAGCAGCCCATATGGGGCCCAGGGACCTAATCCAAGTAGGCTGCATGAAAGGCAATTGCGAGCCCTGTTAAAACAATACTATCTCTCTGGGTGCCTGTGTTGAGATCTCTTTTTAAGTCTTTGATTGTTTTTAATATATTAAACTGCAAAAAAAAAAATGCTGTAAAATTTCATCTAACCATTCAGGTATACTGTTCAAAAGAATGAAGACGGCAACAGAGAAAGTCTGCAGTGTATGCTTTTCATTCAGGAAACCTGGATTTGACCCCTAGTGTTGCAGGTTTGCCTGAGCACTGCCAGGAATCACCTAGCCCCAAGCACAGGTGCTGAGAGTAGCCCCTGGCCACCACTGGGGGTGGTCCAAAATCTAACAAACCAAAACAAAGCAAGACTTTTCAAAACTGACCTCAGGGAACATGGCAGTCGGAATAAGTTCAACTACTTTGTAAAAAATCGTTATGATTTTGTGTAGTTAGCATTCACTATTTTCTTCTTCCATTAGAAGAAATTGTACATGACCAGGCTTTTAAATGAGTTTCAAAAAAGGGGGGTCAGAGAAAATGTACACATTTACCATGTGTGTGGTCAGTCAAGCTTCAACACCAGGCACTGCATATGACCTGCCCAACACTGCCAGGAGTGATCACTGAGCACAGTGTCAAAGGTAAGTCCTCAGCACCACACTTCTCTCCCCTACCCCACCAAAAGAGATTATTGAGGGGTCCAGTGTTGTGCTGGCATGAGCTGCGAGTGAACAGAAAAAGACAGCTCAGCAGAGGATAGTGAGTAAATAGAGGCTCAGCACTGAGGACCCCAAGTCAGAAGAGAGAGATGCTGAAAGGGTCTCTCTTTTATCCTCTCAAGGTGGGCTACAATCTACATACATTCTGATCAGTGAAACAGGAGATACAGAGGTAATAGGCAAAAGAAAAACAATCAATGCATCTTTCAGGCACCCAAAAGGAGAACAGTGTCAAGGCCCACTTGGTGCGGCCTTCAGGTGCTGTCCCCCGTGCACACCCATAAATCTGTTGGGTCCAGTACACTCCCATGAATCTGGTGGGCAGGTGGGCCCTTAACTCCATTAATTGGGGTCATAAAAGGAATGCTTCTTCCTCCCTTCTTGTTTAACTTAAGGGGTCAGTTTCACTTTCTCAGTCCCCATGGAATTTTCTTAATTTTTGTTAGTTTGTTTTATAATTCTTATTAAATACAGCTTCTTATTTGTCATTACAGCCGGGATGATAGCTCAGTGTTAGTGTATGTTCATTTGTGAAATGCTGATCCCCACAACCACATGGTTCCCATGCAGCTCCAGCTCTGAGGAAAAGACATGGTGGGAACTGGGACAAAACTCTCTAGGGCACCATGGCTGTTCCTAGGCCAGCAGAACTGCTCTGCAGTCCCCTATCTACCTACTACCCAGAACATCCTTCCAGAGCACAGGGATGTGCCAAGTGAGAAAGAAAAATGGAGCTGCCTGTACCACCAAAAGCTGTGTAATAATATCACTGAGTTACAAAGCAGCTAGCCAACTGCAAGGAAGAATTACAATCCACTAAAATAAAGCTCATTATTTCTAAGACTCTTGTAACTTCTGGGAAAAATCACTACAGTCTTCCATGTTTTGATTCTTTAAATTGAGAGTACTTGTGGTCTTCAGAGCTCAGGGATTATTCCTGGGGATTGAACACAGACCTCTGGCACGAAAAGCACACACTGACTTGTTCGAGTTCTCGCTCAGACCTCAGAAATCAGACAATCAGACTTGCAACATCTCCTAAAACTTTTAGAAGTGGGGGCTGGAGTAATAGCACAGTGGATAGGGCGTTTGCTTTGCACGCGGCCAACCCGGGTTTGATTCCTAGCATACCATATGGTTCCCTGAACACCACCAGGAGTAATTCCTGAGTGCAGAACCAGGAGTAACCCCTGTGCATCGCCGGGTGTGACCCAAAAAGCAAAACAAACAAACAAACAAACAAACAAACAAAAAACTTTCAGAAGTGTTTACCATAACTCAAATTAGCCTGTGCAATTTTTCCTAAAGCCTCTCCGTGTGCCGACAGCCACTCCTGAACTCAGTCTGCACTCTTGGAAGTCTATCAGGCCAATGCTGATGATGTCAGCCGGAGCTGTCAGCTGGAACAATGACCCTTGGACAGGCTTTTCAGGATTATGAGGCTTTTCTTCAAGCGATACCTGCTCCTTGAAAATTCTACTTCCTGCTACTGTGGAGCCAATTAGCACAGGTGTACAAGTAAACATGGAGAACCGTCCATGTAATTCTTTCAATGATCAAGTCAAAAGAACAGAATTTCTTCAAAGTACAGGCAGAGCTACCGGAGCCTCAACACCTCACACTCTCAACGCAGTGGGCCCACAGAGTCCTCTGTACTGTCCTGTGCTCAAACTGCCTGGACATTTGGTTCTTAATTTTCCTTCCCGATTTGTTCCATGTTCATGCATTTCTGCCCAGCTCTGAGGAGCTTCAATTATCACTGCTTAGATGTTTATATTTATATATACTTTTATGGTTTGCAGATCTTACCTGGTGTTGCTCAAAGCTTACACCTGGCTCTGTGTCCAGGGATCACTCCTGACTGATTCCGGGGGCAATATAAGGTGGCAGCATCAAATACAGGTTAAGCCACGAGCAAGGCAAACACATTATCTGCTGTGTTATCTGCAACACATTACTGCAGCCCCTATTACATTTATTCTCTTTCTTCCTCCCTCTCTCCTTCCTTCCTTCCTTCCTTCCTTCCTTCCTTCCTTCCTTCCTTCCTTCCTTCCTTCCTTCCTTCCTCTTTCTTTCTTTTTTCCTTCCTTCCTTCCTTCCTTCCTCTTTCTTTCTTTCTCTTTCTTTTTTCCTTCCTTCCTTCCTTCCTTCCTCTTTCTTTCTCTTTCTTTTTTCCTTCCTTCCTTCCTTCCTTCCTTCCTTCCTTCCTTCCTTTCTTTTCTTTTTTTTCTTTCTACTTTTCGGCCACAACTAGAGCTGCTCTGAGCTTAAACCTGAGTTTATGTTCATGGATCACTCCTAACAGTGCTCAGGAGACTATATGAGGTGATAGGGATTGAACCTGGGTTGACAATGTGCAAGGCAAGTGTTCTACCTGTCATTCTGTATCTGTAGCCCGAACATTATTTGATTTTATTTGTGGTTTCAAGTCAGGTATGACCTTCAGATAAATCAGTAGAACATTTTGACATGGGACTGAGTATAGATGAACCAAAAATTGTGTGATGTAGAGATATTTATGAGACTTTCTATTCATTATATGGCATGTTGGGATAATGCTGGGACCACTCTCCACACACTTGGATGAGCCTCACGCATAAAAGAACTGGCAGAGGAACCCAGGTGTGTGGGACCCGGGGCTGCACGGTTTGGGACTGGACCTGCCAGTAACTAGACAGTTACACCCACCAACTGCCATGTAACTCCAACAACGGCCAGGATCCAGAGATTATCACACTCAGCTCCCGGAAGCGCGCAGCCGCATTCGTGGCCGCGCGACATCTTATCATCTCATTCCTACTTTGGACAAACTGGCGGGCTACCAAATGTAACCTGCCTACATGGCAGAGTCTGGCAAACTCCCCGTGGTATACCCAATATGCCAAATACCAGTAACAATGATGGGTCTCATTCTCCTAACCCTGAAAAATCCTTGAATATGGCACTTTAAAAAAAAATCTCAGGGCTAGGACGAAGAAGACGTTACTGGCACCTGCTCGAGGCAATCGACGAACAACAGGGCGGTCGTGATCGTGATATGGCATGTATGAGCAACCATTTATAGATTTCATTGTTTGCTGCCTCAGACTCACTCTGAAACTTTAAAACTAGATCCTGATCAATCTAAACCAATTACTAACTGTAATGCTCAGATATTCACAGAATATGAGTCATAATTAGATCAGAGTCTTAGCTATATTAAATTATATAAAAAATATCCCATTTATTAACCTGCCTGGTCAGACATTGGCTAACACTATTTTGATATCTGACAAGAATATGATTGCCAGTTCCCAACTGGCTTTATACACAAAATTATATACCCTTTGTACTCATAAATCCTACCCCTTATGTTCTTAGATCTTAATTTGGAAAAAAAATGAATTATTTGGATACCACTAAGCAGTGCTTAGGGCTTACTCCTACCTCTGTGCTCAGAGATCACTTCTGTTAGATCTTAGGGGATCATATGTGGTGCTGGTCATCCAGGTTGGCCAGCTACATACAAGGCATACAACACAATACATTATTTATTTATTTATTTATTTATTCTGGCGATTAAACTCAGTGCCCTTCACACCCATACATCAAAACACTCTACCACAGCCTTATTCCCAGCCTGTATAAAACTCTCCCAGGGGCGGCCAGGGGGAGGCCCCGACACTCGCTTTTGGGGTAGGCCCAGGGGCCGCTCGTCCAGCTGCAGCAGCCCGGGTCATGGGGCAGATGGAAGGAGGAGATGAGGGCCAAGCCGGTTGATTGATCAGATGCTGTTTATTCCATTCTCCCCAAGCACCTGCCCCAGTCTCTCAAGTCTTCCATTCTAATCTCACACTTCCCCTCGTTCCCATTTCTCCCTGTCTCTCCCACTCTTCTCTCCGCACTCCATCTCACAGCCTGGGCTCTCTCTCTCCACGTGCCTGCTCCACGTGCATGCTCCTGTATTCTTCTACATCCTTCTCTCTCTATCCCCCTTGCTAGTCTCTCAGCACTCCATCTCGCAGCCCAGCTCTCTCTCCTCTCTCTCCAGCTCTCTTGTCTCTCCAACCCCCCCAGTACTCTGGGCTGACATTGCACCCAGTCTGGTAGCAAAATCAGCATAAGAAGGCCCTTCCTGACTGCCAGGCTCAAGGGCAGTAACATCACCTAGGGGTATTCTAAAACCCTTTCTAACTGCCCAAGAGCAAAATACCTCCTAAGATGTTTTTCTCTTTTGCTCAGTCCAATAACCCAATCATCAACATCTTAATACCAGTTATTTTTGTATGGACAGTAAGAGATACACTGAGGCTTGTAGGGCCGCTCTCCTGGGAATATCTTGGCACAGACTCAGACTACAGAGCTCAGGCCACAGATTAATCTTTCTTAATCTTAGCAGGGTCCGAATCTAGTCATTATTTTTTTGGATCATGACAGCATTTAACTTATCGTTAAATGACCAAGCTCTTAACTTATAGTTAAGCATTAGGCACTTTGGCCAGGCCCATCTCGATGCCAGGGTAGCACATAGCTTACTCCTTGCCGTGGTTCCATCCAGTCCTTTGTTAGGACCCTGCTTTGGGGGGCGCTATGAAGTAAGGACAGCTGAGGCTTAGGTCTAGAGAACAGATGCCCAGGAGAAAAAATACTACTGAGTCATGTTGCAAAAGCATAGCATTTAATGTCTTCTAGTGTCCATACAAAAAGGACATTGCTCTGAATAAACTATGCATAGAACTTAAGGAAAAGAGAAAACCAATATTTACAACTCAACAGAGCACAAAGAAAGAAGTTACAAATAAACACAGAGGAATGGGAGCACTGTGATGGGAGCAACCCAATCAACCTAAACTACCTGAGGCTATGCAGGAAGGACAAAACAGTGTTATCCTACACCAGGCTTCAGCTGTTTTTAGTCTTACAATACTAAAACCCTCTATGCTTTATACTCTAATTCCTAACACTCATACTTTTTTTTTTATCTTAATGAAATATTTCCAATTTGTTTCTATGATGTTTACTACTATCGACATTTAACATAAATATAATTGCAGAACACTTGCACTTTCATCTACTGATAGTGTTTAGGATAGTGTTTACGATAGTGTTCTAGATTTCTCCAGTTATAGGAGGTGAGAAGATTTGCATCAGTTTCAAGATAGTGTAATATTTTACTGTATGAAGATGCTACATTTACTTTATCCATTCATTTGTTGACAGATTTTTTTAAGTATATAATTTTGATTATAGGAAACATGAAATTACAAAAAAATCCCAGTAAATAAAAATCAGATAAGAAAACTTGATTTGAGAACTGGAGTTATAATACAGAAGTCAAAGTGCTTGCCTGTAAGAAAGCTTGCTTGTCAGTAAGCAGCTGATCCTGACTTACTCTCCTGCTGGTAAAAAATAAAATCCCTTGATTTTCAAGGAGATCATAATAAAGTCTCTGGATATTATACCAATCAATGGTGATTTGGATAGAAATTAAACAATATTTTAACTTGAAAGTTTCTGAGAAAGTTATATCAAAAATCTTGATCACTTGATCACTTAACATCCTGTTACTCATTGATTTGCTCGAGTGGATGCCAGTAATGTCTCCATTCGTTCCTTTCGCGTGCTAGTGTAGCCCAATGGCATCTGCTCGCTCCAGGAACATAAAAAGCCTCAAACCGATCATTGAGGGTCTTGACAAAAAAGTCTGACCATCTCGTAGATGGGCAACCACACAATTTTTTTTTTTTATGTAGGAGCACTGCTATTCATTCATCCACTGATTAGCTGATTGAATTGGGCATGAACGCCACACCACACGACTTTTTTGACATCCTGTGGAATACAGTAGGTAATGGCTCTAGTCCAGCTGTTGTCTCCAAATCACATTACATGTCTAGTCCATCTGATTTTCGATGCCTTAGCAAACAAGACAGTGTCCCTGATTCTTGATCGTCGACAGGTCGAAACTTTGAATTCTTTCTCTCACTTGAGTGGAACGTGCTCCCATTCCTCTGTGTTTATTTGTAACTTCTTTCTTTGTGCTCTGTTGAGTTGTAAATATTGGTTTTCTCTTTTCCTTAAGTTCTATGCATAGTTTATTCAGAACAATGTCCTTTTTGTATGGACACTAGAAGACATTAAATGCTATGCTTTTGCAACATGACTGAGTAGTATTTTTTCTCCTGGGCATCTGTTCTCTAGACCTAAGCCTCAGCTGTCCTTATGGTGACCCTATGGTCTCTAGATGCTCTATCATCCACCTCTTGCCTGACTTCCTCTCCCACTATCACCCACTGCTGGATTTAAAGCTGTTACCTAACCCCTACCTAATCCAGCCTCCTTCCTAATTGTAACTCATCTCAGATGCTGGCCTTTTCCAACTCCTGAGAATATAGAACCATCAGAAGTTAACAGCTCTGCCATTTTATTTTATTGGCAATAGGCCCATATATTTATACTATGGGTAGTTGTATGTGGACCACCCACCCTGGATTCACGGGCCCATATCCCCTGCAGAAAAATTCTTCTATTAAGTAGAAAAATCACTATGTCTAAACGCAGTAAAGGAGGAATCTTCTAATTCCCCTTTAAGCCCTATAAACATGCCCCGCCCTCTGTGTGTGTGTGTGTGTGTGTGTGTGTGTGTGTGTGTGTGTCTGTCTGTCTGTCTGTCTGTCTGTCTGTCTGTCTCTGTCCTTGTCTCTATCTCTGTCTTTTTCTCTTGGGTCATACCCAGCAGTTCTCAAGGCTCAATCCTGGTATTGTGCCAGGGATCAAACCCTGGGCCATCATGTGCAAGGCAAGTGTCTTTCCTTCCACTTCCCTTCTGTACTATCTCTTCAGCCCATGAATCCTTTGAGTAAACTGTCTTTTCTGAAAGTTTAGAGAGTTAGGGTATAAGCAGAAGTTTCGTTGTGGCACTCAGTTAGAAGTATAGATGCCTATAAGGATAGGGAATATGAAACAACGAAATAGACATTAAGAACAGGGCATGTAGTTTTGCAAACAATCTGATGTGTTGAAAGAACTTGGGTAATATAAAACACAAACTACTCTTCTTACACTATGGAACCATGGTAACAACTGCTGAAACTTCAGCCCTGCGTTTTCCCTCCATTTCCCTTTTAGTATCTATGTAACAAAACTTTGTCTTTGAAAAATATGAGAAATAGAGAGTGTCCTAAATAAAGAAAGAGAGGCTCTCCAGCCCTTGTTCTCCCCTTGACTCTATCTCACCTGCTTATCTCTGTCTCTGTGCTTTCCACTCTGGAGAAGGCTGTGTTCTCTCTTGAGCACACACTTCCTTTCTTTCTCTCCCTTCACATCCACTCAAGTAAGTTTAAATAACAACTACCTTGCTTCACTTAACAGAAACTAACTAACTAACTAACTAACTAAATAAATAAATAAATAAATGAAGGAAGAAATGACACACTGTGAGCTGGGATGCTGATACTGAAAACTCCAGAAAGGAAGGCCCTTTCATCCTTCCAGATGGGCCTGCTCATCTCTTTATTCTCTCATTCATGAAACACTTCACTCACCTCAGAAGATCCACTTAATAACTTTACTCATCAGATTCCTGGAACACAGAGGAAATGACTTGTCATCAATCCAGCCCGGGACATTCCATGGGGATAAGACACACACACACACACACACACACACACACACACACACACACACACTTTCTCTCTCTCTCTCTCTCTCTCACACACACACACACACACTCACACACACATGCACACACACACACACTCTCTCTCACACACACACTCACACACGTACTCTCTCTCTCTCTCTCTCTCTCTCTCTCTCTCTCACACACACACACACACACACACAGGCAATGAAGGACTTTTCTTGTTTCTGAGTGAATTCAGAGGAAAGGATAAGAATTTTCCTTTTTTAAGAACAAAAATTCCTTTTCATCAGAGCTGGACACTGACATGTAGCACCATCTACTGGAAACTGTTTGAATACTCCAGAGAAGAGATGGCTATAAAATTTTACTACCTCAAAAATAATTCTGGAAACTTACCGCAAGTGGCTGCTACTACACATGTCAAACTCACAGCTGTACTATATTCCCTTTAGGTCTTTCCTGGAAGTGGTCTGTGGCATACAGATGTTCCCTTTTCATTTTAAACTCCCAGTTCCTTTTGTTAACTTAACATATATATGGTCTTAGAAATCTTCCTTAGCAGCCTAACAGGTACTTTACTGGGGGCAGTCAGTTTTCTAGCAGATATCTATATGAAAAATGGACTCATGATTAAAAATGAATACCTTTGAAGACCGATATATTTCTGCTTGATTAGTCTTTCTTCCAGTATTTGTTACCTTCAGTTTTTTTTTGAAAGTAAGTATAAAATTTATTGGCTTGACAGGGTGGGATGGAAACTGGGGACACTGGTGCTGGAAAATTACACTAGTGGAGGGATGGTTGTTGTAACATTGTATGACTGAACAATTTTGTAATGTTCTATCTCACAGTGATTCAATAAAAATGAATTTTTTAAGCACTGTCATCCCATTGTTCATCAATTTGCTCGAGCGGACACCAGTAACATTTCCATTGTGAGACCTGTTGTTACTGTTTTTGGCATTTCGAATACGCCACAGGTAGTATGCCAGGCTCTCAGTAGCTTGCCGGGCTCTCCAGGAGGGATAGAAGAATCGAACTTGTTTTGCCTGGGTCAGTTGTGTGCAAGGCAAAAACCCTACCTGCTGTGCTAATTAAAAAAATACTCCCCCAAAAGTAAAAAAAAAAAAGTTTATTGGAAAGAAGAGAAAGGAAAAGTAACTCCTCATATGGGGAGGAACTTAGTATAGGACTAAATTCACCTCCATGTGTTCATACAAAAACCAATACTACGTGTTCAAATAAATATAAACTCCATGCTTTGTGTTTTACCCAAATATCTATCTACTTTTGGTTTGAGAGTCGTGCCTGATGATGCTTAGGGCTTATTCCTGGTTCTGCACTCAGGGATCACTCCTGGTCTGGCTTAGGTGACAATGCGGGGTGCTGGGGAGAGAAACCAGATTGGTCACGTGGCAAGGCAAACACCCTGCATACTGTACTATCTCTTTGACCTGCAATTCAACATTCAATTCAATTCCACCAAATCCATTGCTCTTAGAAAATGTTTCTGTTTCAAATACAACCAAAGGGTCTAATACCAGTGCAAGGCCAATCAAATAACACTTTGATGGACAGGAAAAACATTTATAGACAACAAACTTTCAGATTGGAAGATGGTGAACTCATGTTCTCAAAGAAACCATGTTCTTTGCATGATGTCCCTAAAAAGTTTTTGTGGGGAAAGACTAGGGGAGGAAGAATGGGGTGCAGACTACTCGGCACCAAAATGAATAATAAAATTGCTGCAAGGGTTGGCACACTCTGGCTTCTCTTCAAACATAAAGTAAGGCTTAGGCTTTTGGAGAAGGACAAAAAGAGAACAAATTGTCCTTACTTTTAGACTTGGGGGCAAGAGTATTTGTCCTTGTTTAATATTGATCTTTGGCCTAGTTTTAGAAATAGTAGATATGTGTGAATAGTTAGAACTGGGTTTACTGACAAATATGAAAACAATTAGCTGTGAAAAAATAAGCAGTAGTACAAATACTAACTCAAGACAAATGTATGGCGTATCCTGTCAAGTACTATAGCCTACAGAAAATGATCAACCTACTTAAGGTAAATTTGACACTGGATTTTGAAATTGTCTATCTCAATCTTATTTTCTCAGAAGACAGGAAAATCATAAAACTAGGAAAGATAAAACCAAACTTTATAATCTTGAGAAAATGATGCATTTTTTTTTCTGGAGTGCAAGTGGTAATTACCAATGTTAGCCAACTTTCCTGATTCTATTAAAATCTGACATACCGGCCTGCCATTGTTGGTCAGTGAACACACTCTGAGGATCTATAGGGCAACTCTCCCAGAAACAGTATGACCTTGCCATCCCCAGAGATTAACGCTGGCACTCAGAGATAGTTCAGTTAACTGACACTGACACTATGCATTATTATTGTTTGGTTTGTTTTGGATTGTAGTTCATTGTGTGTGTGTGTGTGTGTGTGTGTGTGTGTGTGTGTGTGTGTTTGGTGTACACCCTGTAGTGCTCAGGACATTCTCCTGACTTAGTACACAGGGATTAGTTCTGGTGGGCTCAGGGCATGATCTGGAGTTTGGAGGATCAAACCTAATTGGTCATGTCCAAGCATGTACACCCTCCCTGCTGTACTATTTCTTTGGCTCCCAAGGCCAGGCTTTTCATGCTGGAGGCTTCCAGAGCATTGCCAGGACAGTTCTGAGCACAATGCTAGCATCAACACTGCTGAATGTCATCCACAAACAAAAACAACAACAAAAAAGATGCTGAAAAATCTGGCTCTGCTCCTCTGTGTTATATTGGGATATAAATACACTCCAGGTGGATAACATTTTTTTAGACCAGGATTTGGGAGAGGTTTCTTTTAGCACAGCGGTAGGGCGTTTGCCTTGCACCAGCCAACATGGCTGACCCAAGTTCGATTCCTCCGCCCCTCTCGGAGAGCCCGGCAAGCTGCCGAGAGTATCTCGCCTGTGGGGCAGAGCCTGGCAAGCTACCTATGACGTATTCGATATGCCAAACACAGTAACAACAAAGTATCACAATGGAGACGTTACTGGGCCCGCTCGAGAAAAATTGATGAACAACGGGAGGACAGGACAGTGTTTTCTTTTTAAAATTAAATAAATCTTAGAGCTGGAGGGATGGCTTAAAGGGACCGAATGCATCTTTTGCATGCTGGATGCCCAGGTTTGATTCCCAGTACTACCTGTTCCCCAAACACTGCTGGGAGTTACTCTGGGCTGTAGCTTTAAGCACCATCAGATGTGCCCTTCTGCGAACAAATGTATCCTTCTGCCCTTAAAGAAAAACATAGGTCTATGTCTATATTGGACCTACCTCACCCTGCTCTCAATCTTTTTGATGCTCTAGGACTCCATAAAATAATGTTCATGTTGATATCTAATTCCTGTTATTGATTGAAATTGTAATTAAAAATTGATGAGAGGGGCCAGAGTGATAGTAAAATGCACAGGATTCTTGCCTTGCATGTCACCAACACAGGTTCGATTCTCAGCATGACATAGGGCCCCCAAGCACTGCCAGTAGTGATTCCTGAGTGCAGGGCCAGGAGTAAATTTCTGAGCATTGCAGGTGTGACCCAAAACCAAACACACAAAAAAGTTAATGACATTAAAAAAAAATGTGTGATCGTAAGAGTATGATTAAGTTTCTCTTATCAACACGTGATTTTAACTTATTTTTAAAATAATCATATCACCACAGGATATTTTATTTATTTTTTTTGGGGGGGACATATCTTCCTGTGGTCAAGTCTACTGACTCTGTGCTTTAGGAATCACTCCTGCTGGGATTGGAGAACCATTTGGGGGTGGTCCTCACATCAGTTGCATGCGAGTCAAGCCTCCTACCTGCTGTACTATCACTCCTGCCCTACAGGAAATTTTCAAGATAGTGCAGTATGCTCCAATATTCAACACCTAGAAGATTCCGATATTCTGTCTCTGTTCTAGTGTCTAGAGATATTTCTATTTTTAAAAAAAGTTTTAAGAAAACAGTCTAAAAAATTCCCATAGGAGAATAAACTAGTTTAGTCCTACAAAGAAAGATAATAATTTAGGTTACTTTGTGAAAGATCTTGACTTGAATTATTTCATGTATCTATCTTGGAAGCATAAAAATAACACACTATTTCTTAGGATGGAAGTGGGCTAACTCAAACCAATTTCTTTTCACACAATCAATTTTAACTAATCACTGTGAGGACAAAACAGGCACTGCCTTCTCATTATGTGAGATGCTGTATAACAAGGTACCCAGAGCTTCCTCCTATGGTTGTGAGCTCCTAGACTGTAGTGTGTCCTTGTGATATACGCAGAGGAAAATTTTTTGATTCTTGCTTCAGTAATTCTTTGACCTCCCCATTTTCTTTCTATTTAACTTACCCGTTATTTATTTATTTATCTATTTAGCATGTTTGTTGTTTCATTTGCGCCACACCCAGCGATTCCCAGGGCTTACTCCTGACTTGGTGCTTGCAGAGAAGAATCTGTTTTGGCTTTGATCATAGTTATCACCCCACATCACTGTCACATTCCCTTCTGTCCCCACCTCTGTTCTCACATTGTCCCACTTAAATTACTCTCCTTAACCACTGGCTCTTTAAATAATAACCTAATACCTTATGGTATCAAGTGGGCTTTACTCTAATATTACAGAACCTAAAAAAATATTTCTCTTCAATATTTGAAGCCTAGTAACAACAAAAGTCTCCAATGGAGACATTACTGGGCCCGCTCGAGCAAATCGATGAACAACGGGAGGACAGTGACAGTGACAGTGACAGAAATTTGTCAATAAATTTAATAAACTAGTGAAGTTCTAGAAAAGTCGGCTATAGAAAAACACATTTGGGGATGCATTTATTTATTTGATAAGGACAATAAAGATTAACTGATGGTGTTTATTATATATTTCATTTTGCAATTATAAATCACTGCCAATATTTTCTGAAAAAAATTCTTGTAGGAAGATCTGATAAGGGCTAAAGAGATAACCTGACAGACTGGATTGCATACTTTAATATATCAGGAAGCGTGGACTTGGTCCTTAGCTCTGTCATGATGGAATTTGCTTAAACAGTTACACCAAAAAACATCTTGGGTGAGAATGCAAGGAGACTTAGTTACTTAATTACCAACACAGATGGCAACTAAGCAATCACAGTGAAATTACAACCCAGGGTAGGGGTACAGTGCCCTTTTTGCAGAGTCTTTCTGGCAATGATGGTAGTGATGAAACAAGGAGAAGGGCACAAAAATGGAGCTTTTTGCTTGATTGCACAGTAACAATACATTGAGGTACACTGAGGCAAGAGAAATACAACATGGGACTTAGAAGGAGCCTCTTGTTGCCGGGAATCTTTGCGGTAAGTACATTCTATTTTAGGTCCCATAAACAGTTATTAGTTTACCAACTGTTTCAGTGGCCCCATTTCCCTTCCTGCTAGGTAACAGGTGGGCTGGGGTGCTTCTATTCCAATCTGGTCAGCTTTGTGATATATGACCTATCCGTCTCTGCCCAGTTCCACTGAGAACTTCCTCCTCTGGCTACCTCCCTGGATACCTCTCCTTAGTTACTTGCTCATGATTTTTAACTTTCCCATCACTATAATTCATAAAGATAAGGTGTTTTTTTAATTCCAAGGAGAATTAAGCATTAATTAAGAATTTCACTGTAGCACTGTCCTCCCGTTGTTCATCGATTTGCTTGAGCGGGCCCAGTAATGTCTCCATCATGAGACTTGTTGGTACTATGTTTGGCATATCGACTATATCACGGGGAGCTCGCCAGGCTTAGCCGTGCGGGCGAGATACTCTCAGTAGCTGACTGGGCTCTCCAAGAGGGGCAGAGGGATAGAACCCACTCGGTCAGGCTGGCTGCGCACAAGGCAAACGCCCTACTGCTGTGCTATTAATAAGAGGAGAGCTAAGCAAAACCTGCAACTTAAATCCTTTACATACCAGTGCTCCATCTCAAGGACCTAGAGAAGTATCTTCAACAACAACTCATTGCCAACCTGGCAGCCTACTCACACCATATCTCCACAGTGAAAGGCCTTCTCTGGGGAAGTGGCAGAAAGGAGTATGATGTCTGAGGAGATGGTTCTGGGGGATAGGGGTGGGGAGGTAAGGGGCCTGCAGCAGCACTGTGAGAGCCTGGAGCTCTGCTGTGCTGCTCCAGAGCTTCAGGCAGGTGGCCTACAGCCTCCCTCCACTGTGCCCAGCCTGAACATCCAGGTAACTAAGCCTGGGAACATGAAATTGCCAAGATAGCGCAGTGAACCTCCCACCTACTTGACTGAGTACACGAGGAATGGCCCAAAGGCCCCTTGAGCAGTGTGCTTGGACGCCCCTTAAAAACAAACACTTGTCCTCCCATTGTTCGTCGATTTGCTCAAGCGGGCCCAGTAATGTATCCTTTGTGAGACTTTTTGTTACTGTGTTTGGCATATCCAATACATCACGGGTAGCTTGCCAGTCTTTGCCATGCGGGTGAGATACTCTCAGTAGCTTACCGGGCTCTCCAAGAGGGGCGGAGGAATCAAATCCGGGTTGGCCAGGTCAGCTGCATGCAAGGAAAATTCCCTACCCGTTGTGCTATCGTTCCAGCCCAGGAAATGATAAATTTCTATTTGTGTTTCCTGTATTTATGATTTGGAACACTCGTGTTAGGATTTTTATTTGAAATAGCCACAATTTTTTATGGGGTTTCAATTGTATGGATGTTCACTATTATCTGCTCTTTATTGTTTTAAATGTTCCAGAAGCCTGCCTTATTCATTCCAGTCCTGACTCAATTCAGCCATAGAAGTTATTTCATCAGGATTTGAGATTTTAACAAAAGATCCCAGATATGCCCTATTCTAGGAAGGAGACTGCTTAGGCCTTAGTAGTCATATTATAGATACGAGAAGACAGAACCCAGTCAAATGCGTGGGGGTGGGGGGTGGGGGTATCAAAGTCAAAAAAGATATGTGTGAGGATGATGGATTGATTCGATTTACCTGAAGATTGATTCGATTTACCTGAATGTCTCCATGTCCCTTGTGGGCCCAGGAGTAGGAGTGGTTATAGCAGGGACAGATAGTGTGTCTTTTTGTGAGGCCCCCATTTCAGATTCTTTACTTTGTGCAAAATAACACTGCAACACTGTCACACTGTTATCTCATTGTTCATTGATTTGCTCAAGCGGGAACCAATAATGCCTCCATTGTGACACTTGTTGTTACTGTTCTTGGCATATCTCCCCAAGGGGAGCTTGCCAGGCTCTGCTTCGCAGGGGCAATACTCTCAGTAGCTTGCTGGGCTCTCCGAGAGGGACAGAGGAATTGAACCCGGGTTAGCCGTGTGCAAGGCCCTACCCACTGTGCTATCGCTCCACCCTTGCAAAATAGATTCTTGGAAATAGAGACAAATATATTAGGTAAGTGCATTTATTTATTTATTTATTCCTTTTTTGGTCACACCCAGCAATGCTCAGTGGTTACTCCTGGCTTTGCACTCAGGAATTACTCCTGGCAGTGTTCAGGGAACCATATGGGATGCCGGGATTGAACCCGGTTCAGCCACGTGCAAGGCAAATGTCCTACCCGCTGTGCTACGACTCTGGCCCCAGGTAAGTGTACTTAAAATAATATTTTTATAGTACTCTGGACAAGCATTTTTATACTCTAGGAAAGTATTTTCAATCCGTTTACATTTTTTACTTTTTATTTTATCTATGCATTTGTTGGATATGCGCCTCAATATATTTAGTTATGTCCTTCTTCCCCCAATTTTTGGAATTTCTCAAAGATCAAATAAATAAAATAAGTCTGGCTAATAAATTTATGCAACATTGACATAATTATGTAAATTTTTTGGAAGCAAAGTAGCTTTTATTTATTTATTTTACTTCTGGGGGTCACATCCTATGATGCTCCTGGCTTCTGCACTCAGAAATAGTTTTTATTTAAACTAAGAAGGAAGTGAGGAGAAAGAGAGGAAATATGTGTCCAAGAGAGAAATTGGGCTTCTGAGAGTCGAAACAGTAAGCAAAGACAAAGACCCAAGGATATAACATACGTGTTGAATGGTAAAATCATGCTTGAAGAACGAACTTTTTGATTAGATAAATTTTACCTATACGTTTTTGGGGGAAGGATGGGTACACCTGGCAAAGCTTGGGGGCTACACCCAGCTTGGTGCTCCAGGATTGCTCCAGGTAGTGATTGGAGAGGGCGGGGCTCCCATTCCATTGAACTGTCTTGCTAACCTTATTTTTCTTTTGTTGATACAGAGCAGTTTTAATTAGCATGTGTAACTATCTTTGCACTCCTGGAATAAAATCCTCTTGGGGATCAAGATGTACTTCTTTTTAATTTGTTGTTGATTTAGGTTCACAGAGATTTTATTATTATTCATCTATATGCATCGTGATAATATTCTGCGATTTTCTTTATTAATGTGATATCTCTGCTTTTGGTAGTCGAATAATGTTGCCTTATAGAAACTGGAAAAATTCCTGTTTCTTCTATCATTTGGAAGAGATTGAAATGGATAATAGGTTATCTTTGAGCATTAGGTATAACTCAGTATTAAAACTATCTGGATCTCAGTTTTTGTTTTAAAGAAAAATTCATTTTTATGAGGTGCTGGGGATTAAACCCAGGGCCTCATACATCAAAGGCAAGTGCTCTACCTCTGAGTTACATCCCATTTTGGGGGGAACTCTCAGTTACTGTTTCCCTTTCCTTGCTTATAATCTGCCATGTCTCTGTCTTCACTTTTTTTTTTTGAGGAGAGTTTTTTTTAACTTCATTACAAAGAGAAGGGGCCTTTATGTGGTCAGAAAATTAAAGATTGCTCTTTTTATTTTTTTTTCTCTTCCAATGAAACGCTGCTGTTCAAACAGTCAGAGTGAATTGTCACAGTTCACTTCTTCAAAGTTCCATCACTTTCACTTGGGTATGGATGTCCTTGGCTGATGAAAGTCTGGCCCTTTAGTGCACAGGGTGAAAAAGCCCCCTGACCAGCAGTTCCAGAATGTCTCATTTTCATATATTGCATCCATGAATATCTCCTAAAATGAGGTACAGCATGGCAAACATTTTCCAAAATAGATGCCATATATATAATATATACACATTCGCATATACATACCTTTATTCATGTGATGTCCAAAAAAATTTTTTCCCTTTTTTCTTTATTTTTTTAAATTTTTATTAGTGAAACACCATGAGGTACAGTTGTAGACTTACAAATTTTTGTGCTTGGATTTCCATTATGCAATGATCAACAAAAAAAATTTCTTAATGTTCACATTTATTACAAAATTGCAACAAAGACTGGACAGTGCTTTGCTCATTCTGGAAAGATGAAGCTCAGTAATAACACAACTCTGGAAAGCAGAGATTGTGGCAATAATTCTCTTCTAAACAGTCAGATATTCATTCAAGCTTGGCGGAACTGCCTTTCAAAAACAGAAGTAAAATGAAGGAAGCAGACCTTGCTCATCTTTGCAAATGAAATAAGAGAAGGATCTTCACATAAAAATGCACAAACTTTTGTTACTTTATTACCAATAGTATTAGATATGCCAAACACAGTAACAAGTCTCACAATGGAGACATTATTGCCCCTCCTTCTCCGGCCTCCAGCAAATCAATGAACAAGAGGAGGACAGTGTTACAGTGCAGTGCTACAATAAACATGTAAATTCTGTGGTCTAATTTTGTTGAGTCTTTTGTGGGTTTTCTTTCTTCTTTCTTTCTTTCTTTCTTTCTTTCTTTCTTTCTTTCTTTCTTTCTTTCTTTCTCCTCCTTCCTTCTTTCTTTCTTTCTTTCTTTCTTTCTTTCTTTCTTTCTTTCTTTCTTTCTTTCTTTTTTAGAAACTAAATGGTAAACTTCTGTCAGTGTACTTGCTTGTCTGTTTACAGACCCAATTCTGTCTGCTGACAAAAAAGAAAATAAATGAAAAAAATCAGACCTTGATCAAACTAGTGAAAAACAAATTACAAATTTAGTTGTTGGGCAGCACATAATTAGTAAGGCAGGCCCTCAAATGGTGAACCTTTGTGTAAGCCAATTGACAGATCCTCAAGAAAGTAAAACCAGGGTGCCTGAGCCACATCAGTTCTGCAGCTATGTTGAGTATTATGCTGAGACAGCCAAAGAAAAGGGAGTCTTTTATTTTTTTGTATGTTTCTTTTTTTATTTTTTTTAAGAAGGCTTGCTGAGCAGGGTTGTAGTTGAAGGTGGAGGTGGCAAGTGAGGGCGTTCTTCCAATTTGTCATATTCCAGATGGAACTCCTTAGCTACTTTCTTCCAGTTTAGACAGTCAAAGAAGTAATACGTTCCCCTCTCATATGTATTGGTTTTCATTGTTGGCTCCATACTTGGTGCCCTGGTAATCCATACTTGTTCTTCTTTGTGGTATCTCCAAGCACGGTTATAAATCTCAACTGCAGCTAAAAGTTGTAATACATCTCCTCCATTCATATAATAGAGATAGAAGAGAAGATCATCTCCACATCAGTCAAATTTTATTGCAGCCAGCTTATTCCTACTGTGAATGTTCATTAAGTATTCAGGCGGAACATGGAAGTCTATGTCTTGAGGTTGACAAGGTGAAGATGCCCAGGGTGATGCAAATTTGGGGTAGAGATTTTCAGGAGAGTTTACATTGAGGCCTAATGTTGTTAAGTCACTTCCTAATGCAAGATGTACCATCCTTGGGTCTGTCACTGCTGTCCTGATAAATGATAATAGGCCAATCATTCCAAATTGGTCTGTCACCATCCCATAAGGAATGTTAGTAACCCGATCATCCAGTAACTCCTGGATCCCTTTCTTCTGCTGGTTATTATTTTGTGTTGTTGAACTTTCTCCAGGAAATTTTGGTCCATCAGTACTTGATGTTGTCTTGCCAGATGTATTCAAATTAGATTTACTCTCATCATTACTTGATGTTGGATCTTTATAGCTGGAACTAGGTAGTGGTGGAAAATCTTCATTGTGTATTGAGAACTCCTGGAATTGCTCATTTGCTGGTTTTGTTACCATTCCAGCATTAGAAGCTCTTCCAGACAAGGGTTTTATTAATGGAGTTGAGTTACTACTTACTTCCTTTCTGTTTCGGTTGACTAATGCTGGAAAATCCAAAAGGTCCAATCCCGTCACATTTTCACTTCCATCTGTTCCATAAAAAGTGTTACATGATAAGGAGTTATTCATTCCAAATGCCTGATTCCTGTTCATTCCAAATCTAGACATACTGTTCACAGTAAAAGACTGTGGAGAATTCTGCTACTTTGGCACACCTATTATGCTTGGCAAACTTCTGTTAGGGCTACCTAACCCTGAACTGCTCATGTTATTTGTCCTGCTAGGAATTCCAATGCCCGGACCAACCTGGGAGTGGTTCATCATATTCCTAGGATTCATAGGAAAAATACCCCTGCTTGGAGATGGAAGCATGTGAAGTGACATTTTTGGTACCTCTGTTGTTGGCATGATGTGGCTCGGTAACTGAGTGCCTTGTGATAAGCTGTGATTTAATTGAGGGATATTGTTGCTCACCACCCTCATTGGAAGGCCTAGTGCACTGTGTTGCCCATATAAACTTGCCCCAAACTGAGACAGCTGACCTGATGTAGATGGTGATGCCAGCATATCTTTTTCTGACCAATGTGGAAACATAGAAGACTGGCTGTAGTTCATGTTTTTGTCATGGTAGTCACTGTCAACCCCCTCTGCAAACTTCTTTCTTGAAGCACCAAACATGCTGTTTGTCACCTGTGTAACATTACTACCCTGGGGATTGGAAAGCTCAGAGCTGGAGATTGAAGTGGAGAAGAAAAGGTTGGAGGTTGAGCCATGGCACTAACCTCACACTAGGAACTCCTTTGAGATGCTACAGCAGGGTTGACACCATAGCACTGAAGTTCAAACTCCAACAAACGATAAGAAAGGAATCCAACCAGAATATGATAGATGATGAAATTCTTCGCATGAATTTTCTTGTCCCGCAGATCCAAGATGGCGACGTATCCCTTCACTTTGTGTTTTAATAATCTATATATTCACAGTTCAAAAAGAGAACTCCCAGAATGACCATCAACTGGGAACTCTTTGGTACTATTGCAGCAACATGGGAAGATGCCATTGTTGACAACATTGACGAGGAATACGATCGACTGGTTCAGCACCTCCATGAATGTCCGAGGAACGCCAAGAGAGAGATAGCCACAAAAAATCGCCTATCTTCGAAAACTCTTGAGCTAATTCGCCAGCGTGGTTTGGCGCATGCCTCAGGCAACCGCAAGCTAACGTCCGAGCTGGCAAAGCAGTGCAGAGATGCGACCAAGGAAGAACTCAAAGAGAGAAGAGCAGAAGTACTGGTAGATGCGGCAGAAGCCAGGAAAAGTATTTGTAACGCCCACCTGTCCTTCTCCAACTACAAGACCAAGATGACTGCCTTCCGACGTCCTGATGGATCCATCACATCCTCCAGAACGGCAATGGAGAAGATTATCCATGACTTCTACTCAAATCTCTTCGATAGCCATGTCCACTTGCCGACATACCAAATTCCACAGGATGGATATGTCGTTCCCAAAGTTCTCCCTTCTGAAATCCGACACACCATTTCGTCGGTAAAGAAACAAACAGCACCTGGCCCAGACAAGGTCAGACCTGAACAACTGAAGAACCTGCCATCAGTATTCATCAATACACTGGCTCGGCTCTTCACTCGCTACCTGTCTGATTGCAAGGTTCTGTCCCAATGGAAAACCAGCAGGACCATACTACTGTTCAAGAAGGGAGACATCCATGACATTGGCAACTATCGCCCGATCTGCCTATTGTCTATCATCTACAAGTTGTTCACTCGAGTCATCCTAAATAGGATTGGCAGAACACTAGATGAAGGACAACCATGCGAGCAAGCCGGGTTTCGCAAAGGATTCAGCACCGTCGACCATAAACACACGATAACCAAGCTCATTGAGGTTTCTCGGGAGTTCAAGATGCCGCTCTGTTTAACATTCATTAATTTAAAGAAGGCCTTTGATTCTGTTGAAACGGAAGCGGTCATTGAAGCCCTAGCCAATAAGGGCATTCAAGCCCAATACATCAGGATCCTCCGTGAGCTGTATTGCGGATTCACTACCAGGATCTCACCATTCTACAAAGAAGTGATCGTTGATGTCAAGAGAGGGGTGCGGCAGGGTGATACCATTTCACCGAAACTCTTCAGTGCCACCCTCGAGAACATCATGTGAAGACTGGAATGGGAAGGAATGGGAGTGAAGATAGATGGTCGGCAACTACACCACCTCCGCTTTGCTGATGACATTGTTTTAATAACACCAAACATCAGCCAAGCGGCACAAATGCTGGCCGACTTTGACCATGAGTGTGGAAAGGTAGGACTACAGCTGAATCTTACGAAGACAATGTTTATGAGAAACAGCCTTGTTCCTGACGCCCCATTCGCTCTCAATGGAACGACCATCTCTGAATGTAACAGCTATGTGTACCTAGGTCGAGAGGTCAACATGACAAATGACCTGGAACCCAAGCTGTGCAGGTGGAAGAGAGCGGCTTGGAACGCCTTCAAGAACGTCGAAGAAATAGCTAAGAGGACGAAGAACCTCCAGCTCCTGGCACATCTCTTTGATTCCACTGTTCTTCCTGCATTAACATATACCTCAGAGACCAGGGCCCTACGCAAACAAGATGAGAACGCTATTCAGGTCTCCCAAAGAAGAATAGAAAGAGCTATGCTTGGAATATCACGTTTCACTCAAATGAGAGAAAGAATCCGGAGTTCTGACATCCGTCGACGATCAAGAATCAGGGACGCTGTCTCATTTGCCAAGGTGTCGAATATCAGATGGGCTGGTCACATAATGGGATTTAAAGATGACCGCTGGACTGGAGCTGTTACTGACTGGATTCCATGCGATGTCAAAAGACCGCGTGGCCGCCCACCTACCAGATGGTCAGACTTCTTTGTCAAGATCATGAACGATCAGTTTGAGGCCCTTCATGTTTCCGGAGCGAACAGATGCCATTGGGCTACACTAGCACGCGACAGGGACAAATGGAGACGTTACAGGTGCCCGCTCGAGCAAATCGACGACTAACAGGAAGTTAAGTGATTAAGTGAAGTGATATATTCACAGAAAATCAAAAACTTACACAAAGGATTTTTTCCTACCGTTAAAATTAATTAATTTAATTATTATTTTTTACAAAATTATTGTTTAATATTTTCAGTGGGCTGGAGTGATAGCACAGCGGGTAGGGTGTTTGCCTTGCACATGGCTGACCCGAGTTCGATTCCTCCGTCCCTCTTTGAGAGCCTGGCAAGCTACCCAGAGTATCCCACCAGCGCAGCAGAGCCTGGCAAGCTCCCCGTGACGTTTTCAATATGCCAAATACAGTAACAAGTCTCACAATAAAGATGTTACTGGTGCCCGCTCGAGCAAATCAATGAACAACGAGAGGACAGTGCTACAGTGCTACAGTGCTAATATTTTCAGTGTTTCTGAAATTTCATGCCAGCTAGCAATCAGAGTATCAAGATTCGTGCAAAGGGCAATTTTTTTCTTATAAACTTTTATTAAAACTTATCTCGAGCGGGCCCAGTAACGTCTCCATTGGAGACTTTGTTGTTACTGTGTCTGGCATATCGAATACTCTCGGTAGCTTGCTGGGCTCTCCGAGAGGGGCGGAGGAATCAAACTCGGGTCGGCCATGTTGGCCGCTTGTAAGGCGAACGCCCTACCCGCAACTTATCTAATCTTATTTTTTTATTTTTATTTTTTATTTTTTTATTTGTGGAACACCATGAGGTACAATTGTAGATTTACAAATTTTTGTGCTTAGGTTTTGATTATACAATGATCAAGTACCCATCCCTTCACCAATGCCCATTTTCCACCACCATGGATCCCAGTATCCCTCCCAAACCCATTCCCCCATCCCACCCTGCCTCTGTGGCAGGGCATTCCCGCAAAGGGCAATTTTTAGGAGTACCTACTCCCAGTGTTGCTCAAAGGTCACGCCTGGCTCTGCACTCAGGAATGACATCTGGTGTGCTTGGAAAACCACAACAGATGCCAGGGACTGAACCGGTATTGTATGTGTGCAAGGCAAACACTACTCTTTGAACTGTCGTTCAGGCCCCTGATATGTTTTAAGCTCTTTATTACCTTGATGGTTTGTATGGTTTGAACTTCTATCCTACTCCTACTTAAGAATACAAAATCAGAAAGATGACCAAAAAGGAGGGTCAGGAGTAAGATTATAGTACAGTTGCCCGAGGGCATCTTTGTATTCTGCTCTGCATGTATATACATTTAAGAATCTCTGAGTTTATTTCCCCCCCCCCCCACCCCCATCAAAGGTCTTTCCTCTAACAGAGAAATATTCTTCTAGGTCTCTTGGGCTTTTCCTTCCCTACTTCCTTTTGAAGGCAGGTAGGGCCACCAGGAAATGCTTGACTTTGTGTTCAGAGTGACCCCGGGTGGTACTCAGGGGATCATATCATGTGTCGGCTGAGGATTTGGATAAGGGAAGGACCAACCACCAGCAAAGCAATGCTTTATTTATCATCCTGTACTATCTCCCCAGCATTATCTTTTATGTCATCCATTTCATTGATTTTTTATTTCAACTTTTTTTATGTAAGATACTATGCTTAGGTTGTGTTTAAACCCACTAGTTAAGGGGATGGATAGATAGTACAGCAGGTAGGGCATTTGCCTTGCATGTGACTGACCCTGGTTCAATTCCCAGCACCACCAGGAGTAATTTTCACGTGTAGAGCCAGGAGTAACTCCTGAGCACTTCTGGGAGTGGCCCAAAAACAAAACAAAAACCCAAATCAAATATTTTAAATTCTTTTTCAATTTTAGTTTCTGCTTAATGGTTTTGTTCATAATTTGGACAATGGATAGTTAGTAGTAAGTCATTTCCCTGGGACTGTTGAGCATCATGATAGTATGAAAAATGGACCAGAAAATAATTAATGATAATTTAATCGGACTAATATATTCTCAGGACTCCGAGTGACTTTTTCTAAGAATAATTAATTAGATAAATCATTGACTGACTTGAGGAGCTTTTCAACAAATTCCAAAAGCAGAAATGTAGGAAAGCAAATATCTGTCACTCCAACATATGCCTTAGGCAAAAGGTTAAATTTGTTAGGAAGATCCTGAAGGGAGAATAGAGACTGCTTTTGAGAACACTTGTGCATGTAATCGTAATGCTCAGTATGAGCTGGAAACTATATATTCATCCTGGACACACTATATTCATCCTGGACACACTGAATAACCCAATATGTACCTATAATTGTACCTGAAACTGTTGGGATCAGTAAGAATTGATAAATAGGTAAAAAGTGCTCTCATCTGGTTGTACAGACACATTATAAGACAACGAAATGTATGTGTTTGCTAGAATAGTCACCAAAAACTCCCATTGATTAGAGACTTCACTTCCTCTATGTTTACCCAGTCTACGTTTACCCTCTATGTTTACCCACTGTATCACTGTATCACTTCCTCTATGTTTACTCTCTATGTTTACAAGAGAAAGTGCTTTTAAGCTCACATGAAGGGAAAATAACCCTGCATGAGCTATCCAGCCAGATAAGGGTGCCCACACAGGAAGGGTCTTCCTAGATGTTCAATTGATTATGTAATTTACCAACATAGAACCAATCTTTTCTAATCTGACTGGAGAATTTTCCTGAACAGATCAAAAAACACTTCAGACGAACGGCAGTGTCACTTGCACAGCTAAGTTTTGGTACTGGATTATTGTTATGTGTTGACTCATGTATTGCCATTAAGATAAGATTTAATGTTCCGGTAGGAACTCATAGAATTTGGGGAAAGCACTTCTATAACTAGAATAAAGTCTACCATGTAGCTGGACAAAATTATCGGGTATACAATAGCTTACATCATGAAGTTCCCTGATTCTAAAAGGAGAACTCCATTCTGAACCTGGACACACACACACACACACACACACACACACACACACACACATACGTATCAGTATATCTAGGATGGTAGTCTCTTCAACTGCTTTTAAGGGGCCAAGGAAACAATTAATGGAGGTTACAATGATTAGTTGTATAGAAGACAAAACTGGCTAGTCACAAGGTTTTTGTTTGGTTCCTTTTGTTTTGCTTTTGGACCACACCTGGTAATGTTCAGGGGTCCATATGGGGTCTTAGAGATAGAACTTGAGTCAGTCATCTACAAGCAAATGCCCTACACTGTGTATTATCTCTCTGGCCCTAGACTTGTCACATGTTATGGTCTCCAAACAAATTTCTTTCAATGCCCATTGTCTGTAGGAAATAGTTACAGAAGACAGATCACCTCTAAGCCACTCAAAAATTAGGGGTAAAATTATCAAGGAGGGATTTCTTAGTTATAATAGCCAATAAATATTAAACCTTGAGCATGTGATTAAAACTCTGAACCGTACAACTTGAGGTCAAGGAATGAAAATGTTTCTCTTCTCTTTTTACTCAGACTTACTCTGAATATTCTCAGAATATTTCAAGATTTCATAAAAAATTTAGTAGAATTTTTAAATTTCTGCTTCATAAGGTCAGTGGAATTTTGATAGGGACTGCACTGAACTTGTGTAATGTTTGGGTAAGTTGATTCTTTATAATAATGTAAATTATTACAAGTCATGAGCATGTAGTATTTTTTCATTTTCTTGTATCTTCTCCTATTTCGTTAATAGTAAAACTTTTAAAAGTATGTATTTCATCTCTGTTGTTATCTTGATTCCTAGGCACGTGATGTTTTGAACACGATTATAAATGGTTTTTAAAAATTTACTTTTTTTCTAGTTTGTTTTTATAAAGAAATTCAACAGATTTGTGTGTCTTTATTTTGTAGCCTGCTACTTCATTGTATTGGTTTCACTGTATCACTGTCATCCCATTGATCTTCAATTTACTTGAGTGGGCGCCAGTAACGTCTCTATTCCTCCCAGTCCTGAGATTTTAGTAGCCTCTTTTTACTCATCTTTTCCCAGTGATTGGAGGCTCTTTCAGGGTCAGGGAATGAGACCTGTTACAGTTACTGGTTTTGGCATATTGAATACGACATGAGGAGCTTGCCAAAGCTCTGCCTGTCTGGGTGGAATACTCTCGATAGCTTGCTGGGTTCTCTGGAAGGCATATATTTATATATTTCTCTCTATGATTTGTTGCTTAATGTCTGAACCCCATAAAATGATGTGGTAATTATAGGACTCCACCCCAGGCTGTTTTCACTCAGGGTGCCCCAAAGAGGGACGGGTGAGTGCCCTCCCCACCCCAGGGGACCCAGCCCTGGCAGCCAACCTCCACTACCCAATTGCCACCATGCTATGGGCTGCTTTCTGGACCGTGGGGCCGCACATTATAAGACATTTCCTACCCATTTTCCATAATGTATTGGTTTACTATTTTTAAGTTTTTTTAGTAATAACTGTATATATATATATATTATCATGTTATCTTCAAATAAGTAATAGTTTGATTTCTTTTCTAATTTTAACCTCATTAATTTTTCTTGCCTATTTTCTGTAACTAGTTCTTCCACACATATGTACATTCTATAAAGAGAAATTATAATCAAATATAATAAGGAGCGATAGCACAGCGGGTAGGGCGTTCGCCTTACAAGCGGCCAACATGGCCGACCCGAGTTCGATTCCTCTGCCCCTCTCGGAGAGCCCGGCAAGCTACCGAGAGTATTCAATATGCCAGACACAGTAACAACAAAGTCTCCAATGGAGACGTTACTGGGCCCGCTCGAGCAAATCGACGATCAACGGGAGGGACTTTACCTTTTTATAATAATAATCTCATTGTGTAAAATATTTTAAAATGATAACATATTTAATATCATTATTAGAACAGGAGATATTCAATAATCATCATAACATAACATAAACTAATACCTATCCTGGAATTTTCAGATAATATTGAGGAAAGAATCAGTGGGACCATAATAATGCAGAAGGCTTTATGTTGTTTATTTTACTATTTTCTGTTTTGTAGTTATAGACGTTGCAAATCATACTTTAAAAGCTAGTCATTGTTGTTTTGTGTCTCTACCCCACCTTCTAGAAGGTGTGCCTAGTTCTTAGACTTTTCACAGAGTTACCTTTATTTATGCCTTAATTTAAAAAGCCTGAATCTTTTGAATCACTCTCTTCCTCTTCAAAGTTCGCAGGAAACTGTTCTGATCTCTGATCTCTACAACTCCATTTTTCTTGTAAGATGTAAATCTGCCAATTTAGATGAAATTGGTTGGCAACCAGAGCCAGCCCCAAGCATTATGATTCTACCAGATAATACTATGGAATCATTGTCAAAAATATGAGGACTGTCTACGAGCCAGAAGAAAATTGAGACATAGAGTACAAAAATGCAACAAAATGAACACATCACTAAGAATCTATCCACCAAAATTATCACTCACTTTTGAAGGAAGGATACAGAGTTTGATGAGCAGGCAACAGTTTTGGGAACTGTTGCCTTGAAACTGCTTTGCAAGAAGTTTTAAAGGAGCTTCTTTAAAGAACAGAACGAACTTCCCAGTATGTGGCATTGAATTTGACATTTACTCATTGTACTATGGTTGCTCTTGACTAGATTAAAAATAGTATGTATGCCTAATTTGCTAAGGGATTTTATATATTTTCAGCAATGAATTAATATCTCATTCATATTGAATGTTTTTGATGAGTTTTTTTATATCACAGATATTTTTAGTGCGATCTTTTACTTATTAATTCAATGCTTAAGTGGAGTCTATGATATATTTTCTAAAAAAATCAATATTCCATTTTTTAGACCAGAACACTGAGTTATAAGAATTTATTAGTACTGGGGGCTGGAATACAGCAGGAAAGGTGCTTGTACACAGCTGACCCAGGTGTGATCTCACATATCCCTGATGGTCTCCCAAGTCCATCAGGAGTGATTTCTGTGTGCAGAAACACACAATTTCCTCTGAACATCACCAAGTGTGGCCCCCAAACAAAAGCAAAACAAGAAGTTTTTATAGCAAAAATGAACATGTAATGGTCTTTGTATTTCTGCAATTAAGATGCAGTTTTAATGTGTGCATCTGTTTAAATACATATTTTTAACAGCATTGCTTTGGCACACGAACTTTTCAGCACTATCTGAATTGCCTGAAATCTCATTTTTCCCAGAGCACATGTATGATTTATACTGATAGTATCCAACCACAAGGATATAGATTTAAAATATTTATTCAGGATTCAGAAAGAAATATTTATTCAGGATACAAAAATTCTGTTGAAATTTATTTTCTGCAGTAATTTTGTAAAATGAGGTATAATAGAGCCCACTATAAATAGTTTTTTTAATTAGAAACCACATATGAAATATATAAATATACGTATATATTAATCCTTTTTCATAGCATCAACATATTCCTTATTTCTGATTTTTTTCACTTTACATCTCTATATCATTTCTCACTAATCATCCCAGTTTTTTCCTCCTATCCTGAAGTAAAAAGGTTCTAATGTCTATCAAAATTCATTAGAAATTCTGATGTATATTCAGAACAGAGGTTTCAGAAATTGCCCTCAAGCTTCTTACGTACTCTGGGCTGTCGCGAGACCCATAAACTGCCACTAGGTTCTTGATGCAAGAGTATTATCTATTTTCAAACATCCTTTATTTGGTGCTCCCTTCTCTATCTGAACTGCCCTTTCCTCTAGGATACCCGGCTGGTCTCTAAGTTATGGAGTAATCCTCCTGGTGCTGATCTCAGCTATTCTTGGGTATTAATCTCATACTTCGTTACTTTATATCCCCCAGATGAATGCAATCTTTCTATGTTTATCCCTCTCTTTCTGACTCATTTCGCTTAGCATGATACTTTCCATATTGTACCACTTGTATGTAAATTTCATGACTTCATCTTTTCTAACGGCTACATAGTACTCCATTGTGTAGATGTACCAAAGTTTCTTTAACCAGTCATCTGTTCTTGGGCATTCAGGTTTCTTCCAGTTTCTGGCTATTGTAAAGAGTGCTGCAATGAACAAACAAGTGCAGATGTCACTTCGACTATACATTTTTGCCTCTCTGGGATATATTCCCAGGAGTGGTATTGCTGGGTCAAATGGGAGCTCAATTTCTAATTTTTTGAGAATCGTCCATACTGTTTTCCAGAAGGGCTGAACCAGTGGACATTCCCACCAACAGTGAAGGAGTGTCCCTTTCTCGCCACATCCACGCCAGCATCGGTTGCTTTTGTTCTTTTGAATGTGGGCCAGTCTCTGAGGTGTGAGATGGTATCTCATTGTGGTTTTGATCTGCATCTCCCTGATGATTAATGATGTAGAGCATTTTCTCATGTGCTTTTTTGCCATTCGGATTTCTTCTTTGAGAGAGTTTCTGTTCATTTCATTGCCCCATTTTTGGATGGGGTTGGATGTTCTCTTCTTGTGGAGTTTAACCAGTATTTTGTATATCCTGGATATCAACCCCTTGTCAGATGTGTATTCGGTGAATATCCTTTCCCATTCTGTAGACTGTCTTTGTATTTTGGTCACTGTTTCTTTGGAGGTGCAGAAGCTTCTTAGTTTAAGATAGTCCCATTTATCTATCTCTGTTTTCACTTGCTCGGCCAGTGGCGTGGCATCTTTGAAGATACCATTAGCTTCAGTTCAGATAGAGAAGGGAGCACCAAATAAAGGATGTTTGGAGGATCCTCCCAGGAGGGGAGATGCATGTCGAAAGTAGACTATGGACTGAACATGTTTGCCACTCAATGCCTCTTTTGCAGACCACAACACCCAAAAGGAGAGAGAGAACACAGGGGATTGCCCTGCCACAGAGACAGGGGGGATGGGGGGATGGGGGTGGGAGGGATATTATCCATGGTGGTGGAAAATGGGCACTGGTGGAGGGATGGGTATCTGATCATTGTATAATTGAAACCAAAGCACAAAAAATTGTAAATTTACCAAAAAAAATAAAGTGAATGTAATTAAACTAAAAAAAAAAGAGTATTATCTATTTTCTTGCCTACAACTGTCATTGCTATAAACATACTGTCACATTATAGAAAAAAAAAAAGACTCAGAACCTCTGAGTTTGAAACACTTGAACAAAAGCATAAATTTGGGTAGTGAATCTAAATCTCCCATTACAGAAAAATTACTCAAACATCCTTAATGTAGGACTGAGCCAAGTTTAGACCATCTGGCATTTCCCCTTGAGTGAAGGTTAACCTTCCTTTTTCAATTGCCAAATCTCCTGGTACTCAGTAAGGCAGTTTACTCAACAACCTGAACCTAATTTACCTGAAGGCAGAGCTTCTTGGTACTTTAGTGAATAGCTGTGGGAGTTTTATGCTAAGGATAGCATTGGCAGTTCTAACTGATGAGCTCAGTGGAAATTCATCGCTTTTCTTTCCTGTATTAGGAAATTCTGATAAATGATGGTTCAGTATGATTGTGCAACCATCAGCAGTTATCTCAGCACTGGAATTTCTGCAAATGAACTCCATATAATGTTTTTAAATTTGGGTGTCACCCCAAGTAATGCTTAGGATCTAGCCTGAATAGGAAAGTAAAATCTCTAAATAAAATGTAAATGCTAAGAACAGAACAATGGCATAGCATGCTCATATTATACAACTAAACAAACAACAAAAATTGTATTTTTAGGAGGATTTTTGAGAGATATGGAAGACAGTTAAGAACAATAATCTGCTGTCCCAATCACCAGAGAATTAGTCAAGCCAGAAAACAGAATATGTGGTTTGGAGGAGTCCTCCATGCAGATGTCTATTTCAATCGCTGAATAAAAGAATGTATTCAATAAGGATTGCAATTACTTGTCCAATGAATTAACATTTTTAGAGTCATAGTTGTAAAATTTGAAGGCAAATGATGCTATAAAACTGGAAAACAGACACTTGGAATGTGTAATTGAGGATCCACTGAATTCCAAAGGGCTCTGACAGCCTAGATCACTGGGTGGCCATTCTTTGTGTTTCCTTTGTTTTTGTGGTGGTGCCTGTGATGATATACCCAAGTACTCACACAAGCAAGACAAGTGTTCTACCACTGAGCTGAATATTCAACGCTTGGCAATTTTCTTACGATGGAGACACTAGTTCAGATCTTTTTTGTCTGTTTGTTTGTGTTTTGGGTCACACTCGGTGATGCACAGGGGTTACTCCTGGCTCTGGACTCAGAAATCACTCCTGGCATTGCTGGGGGACCATATGGGATGCTGGGAATTCAACCTGGGTTGGCTGCGTGCAAGGCAGATCCCCTACCCACTGTGATATCACTCCAGTTCCCAGATCAGATCTTTACATTCAGACTTTTTATTCAGTTCCTCACCTCTCTAGTGAGAGCTAATAAAAAGCATGTTACATGAAATATTAGTGAGTTGCCTTGCTGGGTTTTTGAGATCAGAAACTCAGTCCTGTTAAAGATCTAGATATATCAACATCTGAGAAAATGAATTTACCAGGAATATGGGTAAATTTATTTATTTGTTTATTTATGGATCTGGGGCCACACCTGGCTGTGCTCAAGGCTTACTCCTGGCTCTGCACTCAGGGATAATTCCTGGCTAACAATTTCAGTATGTGCTTTGACTACATCCTTCTCTCTGACTATGAATTTAGTGTAAAGAAGTGGTAAGCATCTGGTAGATCTTGTTAAGAGAGACTATCTTGGGACAAAAAACCCAAAGATACGTAGAGAAAAAGAGAGAACCTAGGAAAATGTCTGAAAATCAAGAGTTTCTTAGAAGGAATAGAGAGAAATCTAATTCTTTGGGGGAGGAGGAAGGGGTCACACCCAGCGATGCACAGAGGCTACTCCTGGCTTTGCTCTCAGGAATTACTCCTGGCGGTGCTCAGGGGACCATATGGGATGCTAGGAATCGAACCCAGGTCGGGTGCATGCAAGGCAAACACCATACCTGCTATACTATTGCTTCAGCCCCTGAGAAATCTAATTGTTTAAATTGTCTAAACTATAAAATCTAAGATGGAAAATCAAGATCACAATCTTGAACAGAGAGGGTAATTAAAACTTTAATGAAATAGCAACAACTCTGGAAATCATATCACTACAAAAAATAGAAAATTGTTTTTATATCAGTACAGAGAAATGACAGATGTCTCTTTTTGAGGGTCAAAGATGCGTAGACATGCAAGAATCTTTTGGTCTAGAAGACCAATTAATATGAGAACTTTAATTTTTTAAATTTTTAATTTTTATTGATCTATTTTTTCTTTTTGTGTCACACCTGGTGTTACTCCTGGCTCTGCACTCAGGAATTACTCCTGGTGGTGCTCTGGGGACCATTTGGGATTCTGGGGATCAAACCCGGGTCAGCTGCATGCAAGGCAAACGCCCTACCTACTGTACTATCACTCCTGTCCCAATCAATATTTTTGTATTTAATGATATATTTGTGTATCTAGTTTTGTACCACAGTACAGATGCAAGAAATAATCAGCATCCAAACTGATGATAGCTAATAAGTAATTTATTTTTGCTAAATAACAGGCATTTAAAAATATGTGCGTATATTAACGCACTAATTTGAGATCATTATTATGTTAATCCTATGACAAACCCTGTTTCAATGTCCTTTAATTGCTATTTATTAATAACTCAATTTTCTTTCTGTGCAGGGGCCATCAGGACCACACTGCCTGAGGTCATGCAGAACCAGGAATTGAACCCGGTGCCTCTTAAAAGCCAGGCAGACTCTTCAGCATGAGTTATCTGGACTTCTCTCACCTTTAAGAGGATAGATTCAAATAAAAAGTAGTTAGAAATTTCATCTATTTTGACTTTTAATAGTTTTAATATTACTAATGATTATAGAGTACGTTTTTGTCTATTATTTTAAATGTGTATCACTGTATCACTGTCATCCTATTGTTTATTAATTTCCTCAAGCAGGCACCAGTAACATCTCTATTTTTCCTAGCCCTGAGATTTTAGCAAGTGCCACATTGGAGGCCCTTTCAGGGTCAGGGGTATGAGACCCATCATTGTTACTGGGTTCGAATACACCCTGGAGAGTTTGCCAGACTCCGCCATGCTGGCAGGCTACTCTCAGTAGCCTGCCGGGTTCTACAAGAGCGAGAACTAGATAATAAGAGGTCGTGTGGCCACTATGTAATATTATGTAATAAAGATTAGTGGTTGAGGGATCAAAGGAATGATAGTTTGAAGTGTACCTAGATATCCCATCTCTGGAAAACTGGTCAGAGGCATCCTTGGGTAAAATCAGGAGGGCTCTGGTGAAACATGTTAAAGATAAATATATGTATAATTCACATGTGTAACTAGAGCATAAACTGAAAGGAACACACTTAGTTTGGGACTTCACTTATATCTATGATGATGAACAATTTGACTCAATTCTGTCTTCTTTTCTTTATTAATCAATTCCATTAGATTTAGGCCTCAATTTGTGATAAAGGAAATAATCAGCCCTATAGAATATTTTTCCACTTCTAGAGGGCTGGAGCGATAGCACAGCGGGTAGGGCGTTTGCCTTGCACACAGCCAACATGGTCAACCTGAGTTCGATTCCTTCACCCCTTTCAGAGAGCCCAGCAAGCTACTGAGAGTATCTTGCCCACACAGCAGAGCCTGGCAAGCTCCCCGTGATGTATTCGATATGTCAAACACAGTAACAACAAAGTCTCCAATGGAGACGTTACTGGGCCCGCTCGAGAAAATTGATGAACAACAGCAGACAGTGATAGTGACAGTGGATAAAATGAGACATAATTCCTTGATTCTATGTTAAGTAAATCCAATAATATTAGAAAAATGTTGATTAAATTATCTAGGTGAGGCCCAAGAGGCAATTTTATCTGATTACAAAAATGCATTTCAACAGGTAGTGAAATTGAAACAGTCTAGAATATAGACACAGTAGTGAAAAATAATCACTTATCTATTTTATACATAATTTTTAGTCCTTTTTGATATTGAAATTGAACGAAATAATTGCTCAATCTTCCAGTATTTACCTCCCTACACTCAACGTGTTTTGATTACTTTCACTGATTTATTTTTCTTTCATCACTCCTCTCTTTTCTTCCTTCCCTATTCTTAATATGGTAGTAGATATACATCGTAGAATGGTCTTCTTTTCCCCATTCCCATGTTTTTCACTCTGGAAAACTTAAAACGAACCATAAAGAGTAGAATCCACATACCACCTCTCTAACTGTGATTCACTTATTGTTTAAGATTCTGTGCTTATGACTGTTGTAAGTTAATCCCTTCAGTGCAACAGCATGGTGCTTTTTTCTTAGACACAAACAGGTCAGATTCTTTGTTATGAAAGAAATTTAGGTAACTGCAAATGTAGAAGGAAAAAAAGTTACTTTTTTAGGGTCTTAATAAACTTTCTGCCCGAGAAATGTTGACATCAATAGTTAATCTTTATGGTCAAGTTATACAGTGACTATCCTTGCTTCACAGGAATGACAAAACAATGGACTGAATACCATACAGAGAAAGTCTTTTCCATGAGTGCTTTGCATACCAGAAGTCAATATCTAATTGAGAGACACAAACATCTGGGACACATTAGAGTCTGTCACTTTTGCTATGTGAGCCACAGTTAATGTCAGAATCTAGAGTCAACTCACTAGAAGACATACAAATAGATCTGTACTGAGACACTCAATAGAATCACTTTTAAGAAAAGAGTTCAGAGATGCTTTTGTCCCTAATGTCATTACCAAGAACAGCTGCATCTAGTTCAGTTCACAGAAGTGAGTCAGTTCAGCAGAAAGGGCAGAAGGTTCCCACCAGGATTGGCAGTTGAATGAGTTGAAGCCAAAGCTGCAAGAGAGAACCTGATGACACCCTCCACATCTCCTTATTCATGCTCACAACATCAGGTTGGAGCAATAGCACAGCGGGTTTGCCTCACATGAGGCCAACTAGGGTTCAATTCCCAGCATACCATATGGTCCCCTGAGTACTGCTGGGAGTAATTCCTGAATGCATAAGCCAGGAGTAACCCCTGTGCATCTCCGGGTATTACCCAAAAAGCGGGGTGAAAAAACATTGGTTCCTGGGAAAAAGATTGTATAACAGGGTCCCTCATAAAGTTGTTCCAAATGTAATTATACCACACACACACATGAGATTATAAAAAGTTTTATTAATCACTGAATGAGGTTGGTTTAAATATATTTATGTATACATATATATGATATTGTACAGTTATATATATTTTGGGGAGTTACATATATTTTGGGGAGTCACACCAAGTGTTACTATTTGCTTACTCCTGGTGCTCTGGTGGTGCTTAGGGAACTGTATGCAGTTTTGGGAATTGAACTGCGGTCAGCTGAGTGTAAGGAAAGCACCAAATCCTGTACTAGCTTTCTGGTCCCAATAAGGTGTTTAAAGGAAAGTGGAAAGGCAAAATAGGTTCCAAAATGACAGTGCAGGAAAAGAGTAAGTATGATGGACATGGTCCTTATTGACTCACAGAGGAGAGAACGCAATTAGGGACTTCCTTGCTGTAATCTTTTCATCTGCTCTCATAGTTGGTTTTATGAGTTTGAGAAGGTCTGGGATTAAGAGGAAGAATAAAAGGTGAATGCTTGGTCTTTCAGCTGTCAGACATCAAATCTGAACTTAAAACCTTTATATTTAGTCTCCTTCCCATAACAAAGGAATAAGAAAATATGAACAACCATAAAATAATCCTCTAGTGTTTCATTCCATTCTGGCCAAACTGATAAATATTTGCTTTGAAGAAGGTTCAATAGCAAAAACTGGCAGCACTTTTTCTGTGAATACATCGGCGAATTTAGACAAATATTTCTTCTTATTTAAATTGAAAACTGAAAATTCTCCCAACTCAAAATCTAGGAGAAAAGCAAGTCTTACAGCCTGTTCAGTGTCTTGGGTTCCAGAGATCCTATTGCCCATTCACCTACACCTCTGACTACAACCTGCCCAAAGTGACTGCCACCATAAAAACCTTCACAGCTGAGCACAGCTGGATAATCCATAAATTCTGAGGAATTATCAAGATAGGTTGTTCTAAGAATCACATTCTGTCTGTCTTCAGAGCTTGTAAGATATGGATCGGCAGTTTCAGGGTCAAATGTCAAATCTACCTGGAATATGCAGATCATTTTTTGCAGACCAAAATAATGTGGAGAGAGAATACAACTCTTTTTCTTGAGATCACATGAAAAGACATCTGGGGGTGAGAGTTTTTCATATCTGTCGTGAATATTTATAATGCTTTTCAATAAATCAGTGTCAGTTTGCAAAGACTAAATTGTTATTTCATTCATGAGATATTTAAGGGTGAATATATAGTTTAAAATTTGGCATCTGTTTATGTTTAGTTTTTCTTCCACCTCTTTCTCTTCCGAAAGCAAACTAATTTGGGTTGAATCTTGCTGCTTTCTCAAGAAAATTTGAATTTTTTCGAATTCAGGTTGTAATTCTTCCTTCCAGTTTTTTATTTGTTTTCTCACTTCAAAAGATTTTAAAACCTGACTATCCAAACTCATTTTACCCTCTTCCATCTGTTTCTTCACAATCTTCGTGCATATTTTGAGCTTCTTTTTTGACTCACTGCAGCTCACTCAGGTCCTCCTCGGGCTCCAGATCCTCCTCACAGAACAAATCCGGGATCTCATTGTGTTCGTCAAAGAGCGGTTCTTCTTCCTGCCAATTCTGCCCAGTGCTTCTGCTGGCGAGCTGCTCAATGATGTCAATGATATTACCCAATTGGTAGTTCCTCGTGAGTTTCCCGCCAGGACAGTGGTAGAGGCAGGCAGGACAGGGGAAGACATCCTCTAAATCTTCCCAGCGCTGGCGGATGCAGAAGTCACAGAAGTTGTGCCCACAGTCAAGAGTCACCGGATCTCTGAGGTAATCCAAACAGAGGGGACAGCTGGCCTCTGCTTTGAGTTCAGTCAGGGCGGCTTCAAATGCCATTGTTCTAGACATCGGTGTGATAAAATATTTTTTCAGAAATTCTGATTCTCCAACCACTGTGAGAAGTGAGAAGCAAATTGTTTTATAGCCCTTATTCTCCTGAGGAGACTGTGATACTTTTTAGTTATCAGCAAGCTCCAACCCCACAAACCCATTTCTCATTACATCCCATCAGGTCAAGAAGCAACTGGTATGGGAGATAATGCCCAGATAATCACTGATCCTCTTACTCTGAATCACTGTTGCCCAAATCGATCTTGATCAGTTGGTTCTCTTAGACAAAAACATCTATTATTTTAAGAAAGGATGAAATTCTGCCACATAGAGAATCTTCATAGAATAATTGTTCTGATCACTTCCATTCAAACTGACAAGGAATTAAATCTCTCTCTCCACACACACATAAATGAATATAAAATTAACAAAGGGTATGTATATCAGTAAGAAAGACAATTTTATTGATATAAATATATGCATTATTTTTTTTTTGCTTTTTTGGTCACACCCAGTGGTGTTTAGGGGTTACTCCTGGCTCTGCAGTCAGGAATTACTTCTGGCGATACTTGGGGGACCATATGGGATGCCGGGGATTGAACCTGGGTTGGTCTCATGCAGGGCAAATGCCCTACCCACTGTACTATCGCTCCAGCCCCAATACATGCATACATGCTTTTTTTTTTTTTTTTTTTTGCTTTTTGGGTCACACCCGGAGATTCACAGGGGTTACTCCTGGCTCTGCACTCAGGAATTACCGCTGGTGGTGCTCAAGGGACCATATGGGATGCTGGGAATAGAACCTGGGTCAACCATGTAGTCACTTGAACCCCATCAGAAGTGATTTTGAGTGCAGATCCAGAAGCAATCCTTGAGTACACTGGGTGTCACCCAAAAACCAAAAAATAAATTAAATATGCAGCATATATATCTAAACTGCATGTGTTTTGGATTGCTTCATTATACTGAGGAAGAGACAAAAGAGGGGAAAGGTTTGTAAATTAATTCATTTCCTCTCTTATTTTGCCGATTACTGTTACCTAATAAAATTAAGTAATCTAATCATTAGTGTTGTGTGCCCCTATTCTAACCACTCCAACTTCTGCCTTACTCTTCTTTGTCTCAGCTTTCTTCTCCCCCCCTTTTTTTTCGTTTCTCAGGTAATTTATTAGTTTATTGCTAATACCCAACAAAGACCTGCAAAACACATTTTCATTAAATTGTTCCATCTGTTAAATTCTAAGTCTTAATCTGAATTTTCCAAAGGAGCTTAGAAGGGTCATTAATTTTTTTATTACTATAAAAGTATCTCTTATTTACCTTGACTAGTATTTTCTTGAATTCATAAGTGAAACAAATGAAGCCTAGTCCTTTCTAGTTCTTACACAGCAGATTTTAAAGGCTAAAATAAAGACACTAAGGTACATAAAAATAGTGTCCCCATCTTTTCAAGGTACTATTTCTCTTTATAGTTTCCCCCATATGGCTTGACCTGTCTCTCCAACTCTTTCTCATTCGTAGTCGTCATTTCTTAAATGTAAATGGCTTATTCTAGTTCAGTTGTGTAGAAAATCAAGCAAGACCAACTAGTAGGATTCTACTGACTCATATTGTGGACTAACAGTTAATAATCACCTCTTAAACGTCGTTTATTCCATTCTCCCCCAAACCTGCAAACATTCACCATCTCTCAATTTTATGTTCCTTCCAAATTATTGCCATCAATACTCCTCTGAAGTATCTTTCAGCCCCCACAGCCCTGGCTGAAACAAAAGTTTGTCTTTTGTTTTTGTTTTGCTTTAGTTTGTTTTCATTCTCCCTCTGTCTTTCACTGGGGCCTGGTCCCTGGAAGAGTTGTATAGACTCCTCTGGTTAGCTTCTCACACTCCTAGCTGTCCTGCTGAAATCTTGCGTCTCATTCTTGATTCCACTCAAGATCAGAGTTCGCAGAAATACTAGTCCCACAGTTATATTGCTTTCATCAATCTACTCTCCAAATATACACAATCAACCCTCAGTGAAATATTGTGAAAGACACAGATAACTTCAGGTCCTTACTTCAGATATTACTCTAAACCCTTGTCCACACATCAAACACACACACACACACACACACACACACACACACACACACACCAGAGAGTTTCTGGTCAAAGACCAGAAAATTGGTATCAGTAAGCAACAAGAATTTATGTAAGTTTGGACAAATCTCTTTCAATGACTGGAATTCACAATGAGTGTATATAATCCTCAAATTACATAGAAATTGACTATCCTATGAAAATGCAAATCTCTACCCCTGCATGGCACAGAAATCCCAAGAAGTGAGGACTCCTCAATGCTCCTGTATCCCACTTGCCCACACTGACATTTCCTGCTTACCTTGGATGACAATTCTGGGGTGGCTCTTGTTTCCTAAGTCTGGTCCATGAGGCAAATGTCTGAATCATGTAAAACCAGTAAGGAAGTGGTTTATGTGATCTCTTAAGGTGACCATGGAGTTTATATAATACTAGCTGGTTGGGGCAATTGAGACCACACCCACGAAAAAAGGTGGTTCTTCCCTAGGAAAGGGGACTGGGCTTGTCTGGAATGGGGATGGGAGAACTTTTTTTTTTTAATGAATCACCTTGAGATACAGTTACAGATTTACAAACTTTCATGATACTGTTTCAGTCGTACAGTGATCAAGTACCCATCCCCCGACCAGTGCTCATTCTCCACCATCAATGTTCCCAGTATCCTTCCAATCCCACCCCACATACACACACCACCCACGCCTCTGTGGCAGGCACATTCCCTTTCACTCTCTCACTTCTTTGGGGTGTTATAGTTAACAATACAGATACTAAGTGGCTATCATATTCAGTCCATAGTCTACTTTCAGCACACATAAGAATGGGAGAGTTTAAGGTTAACTGCCAGGCCTCTTAGGAAATTACTGGAAGTGGTTTCAGTGGAGCTTTAAGCTTTAGTGCCAGATGACTAACTTGATGTATGACAAGAACTAAAAATCAGCTCTTCAAGTCATCAAGTTTTAAGAATCCAACCAACATGAAACAACTATTTAAGTCAACTTTATCAGGATTCAGTTTATCCCTAGTTTATGTCATACAGATAGTAGAATTGATCACATGGTAGTATATAGCACATATATTTAGTTCATAGAATGTGTAAGTTATACTCAGGAAAAATGTTCGTGAAGCATGGAAGCTAAAAGTTCCTATATTGTGGGCTCAAAAGGTGATGAGACACGAATTATTTGAAACTGGAAGAAACTGGAGTTCTATTGCATAGTAGAGAAAATTATAGTGTCCATCTTATGTATGGAAAACAGTATTTTCCAGTAAAGAACTTGAATATATAGCTGAGATTTCCAAAGAAAATATAGGTGTGTTTGGGGTTTTTTCTAAAGTTCATACTTAATTGTTGATGTAAAAAAAAGAAATTGAACAGCTAAATAAGAAGAAATTAGTCCTTACTATTTTTGAGATTATGAAGTAAACCAATTTCAAAAATCAATAAAATGAAGAGAAAGAAATTTAGAAATTGTGCACTGGAGAGGTAGCAAGTCAGTGACTTCTCTCTGCTTCTCACCTATGCTCCCATGCTGGTCTGGTGAAGGCCTTCACTAAGTTCTCTCTTTACTCCACCAGACATCAGGGCATGGCCACTGACCAGGCAGGGTCTAGAGAGAAGTTTGAGAGCTGTAGTACTGGTTATTGCAATTCTTGTATTTGCAGTTTACTATGCATTTCAGATTTGGAAACCTCTATAGGTTTGTCACAGAAGCTACAAGTTGTCACAGAAACTACAAAGAAGACATAACCTCTTAGACTTTCAAGAAGACTTTGGAGAGAAGATGAACAGGTTAGATGCTGGTATTACTTTGGTGTAGCCCATCTGCTAGCAAGGCCAAGGTTATACTAGCTCACAGGAAAATCAAGATTTTTGAATAACCCAGATAAAGGAGGATTTCTTTCCTTAGTAACCAAAATAAATGGAAGCAAAAGATTTGCTCATAGCAACCACCAATTGTTAATTGATGTTCAAGGACCATTCTGAATATATATTTGGGGGAAAATAATCCTGTAAATTCCTGAAGATGAATTGGATCTACAGTCTTCATAATTTTCATATATATAATGATCAATGTTGCTGGGCCCTGAAACTGAAATTTATACTACTTACCAGTCATGCATAGGAGAACTCTATGTAGTATAGTTCTATACATGTGTATAGCTGTGTGTATTTCTTATGACACCAAATCTCAATTGCACCACTGACCTTCACCTTGTTCCCCTAGTGATTTATGGAGCTCCTGACACTTATCAACATAAGTCTTTACCAGCTGAGAGTGTCTTGTTTACTTTCTTAACAACTCTGTTCTTAATCATTCCTCAATGATTCTTTTAATAAATCACCGAAATATAATAAGAAAACAATATAATTATTTTGTTTCAATTATGATTAAGCCTTATTTTACTGAGAAGATATATTTTTACATGTGAAGAAAGTGTTTGAGTAACACCTATAAGAGTGAGTAACAAAAGTATCAGTTTTTATTTTGTACTTGTTATAATTGGCAAGTTTTAGTTTTGCTACTCACAGTACAAATAGATTTCATAGTTGCCCATTGGATAACATTGAATTGTCCTTGATCCTCCCACAGGGGACTTTAGGTTTATTGAGTTATAGCACACCGGAAAGGGCATTTGCCTTGGATGCGGCCAACCCGGGTTCGATTCCCCCATCCCTCTCAGAGAGCCTGGCAAGCTACTGAGAGTATCCCGTCCGCATGGCAGAGCCTGGCAGCTCCCCATGGCATATTCAGTATGCCAAAAACAGTAACAACGAGTCTCTCAATGGAGACTTTACTGGTGCCCACTCAAGCAAATAGATGAACAATGGGATGACAGTGCTACAGTGCTACTCCCACAACAGTGACCCTAAGACACACCCAATTTCATCAAGCACTAACAATTCTATATTGGTTTTCTCATTCCTTTATGCCATTTGCATGGTTGATTTAGCAATGTCCTTTTTGTATAGACACAGGAAGACAGTTCACACTATGCTTTGTAACATGGGAGTTCATTGAGTCCAAATAATATTTCCTCCCGACCATCCATATTTACTTGACTCAAGCCTCAATTGCCCTTAGTTCCAAGCTTTCCAAAAACAGGATCCTGACGAAGGGACTGGATGGACCCACAGCAAGCTAGAAGCTACTCTGGCATCGAAAAGAGACAAGCTAAGTGCCACAAGTAAAATAAGTTAAGAAGCATGGTCATGAACAGATTCTGTTATGACCCCAAAAGTAGTAACTCAATAAGAACCCTGCTGGGTTTAGGAAAGACTAACTTGGCCTGAGGACTATGATCTGGAATATATGTCAAGATGTCCCCAGGAAGAGCCAAACTTTAAGCTTAATATATTTCTTACAGTGTTCATACAAAATGACTAGAAACATTATAAGAAGTAAATTTACTATAATTAGTTAAATGGACTACTAACTGAGGAAAGGTAAAAGCAATAAACCTTAGATGGAATCTAGCCCTTGAGCGATCTCCTAATTATCTAGAGTTCTGAACCCTCAGCTTAGATTTTGTCATTGAGTAAATCTCCGGAAGGAGTGCCTTTACCTCTGTTTCTTCTTATGACAACGAGTAACTCCACCTATGTGTACCCCTTTCTTCATGATTGCTATATAATTATGCTGTAAGGGGAGGATGAGCATTGAGACTTTGGAGACTTTGGGACTTCGGGGTCTTTGATGACTAGAGGGTCTGTGAGGACTAGAAGGACTAGGTGATGACGATGACTGGAAGTAGAGGACTTTAAGACTATGATGAGATGAGGAAGAAAATGTTAACTAGGTAGACGACTTCAAGGTCTAAGAGGAGACTAGGATGACGGAACTATGATGACTGGGACTACGACTAGAACTAAAACTGTGCTGTAAGGGGAGAGATTGGATTACACTGGGGAGGAGAGAGAAATAAACTGACTACTGACAAGCTTGGGGCGCTGGGCCAAGTTTCTCTGTTCCCCAGTCCTTCTTTCATCTATTCGTCACTGTGGGCAGGTTGGGGAACATTTCTTGTCCACCGAAAGCTTGAGTGCCCTGTGTGCCAGGCACCCACCCACCTTTTCTTGGAAACTCACAGTTTCCTAATTTGGTATTGTGGCAATAAGGAACCACACAAGACAACAGAGATAAATCAATGGACTCAGACCACACAATTCTAATTACCACAGAGGAGAGGAAAAGGGGAAAAAATTAGGAGGGGAATGGGGTCAAATGAACTAGGATGCAAAGATATGGATTCTTTGTTGTTGGAGTTGGTGTGCTAACATATACTTTGAAGAGAGATGAAACTGTACTATTAAAACACACACACACACACACACACATACACACCCCACTATAGATACTAATAGCATTCAATTTTAAAATGTAGAGAAAGGAAACTAAGGTGAATGTACATCATCATTTATAGAAAAGTGTTATCGCAGATCTGTAGGTTAGTTTTATAACTAGTTTTATAACTAACCTATGTTTTAATTTTCTTATTGAAAATTAAAACATATAGAGCACATGCAATATAATGAGCTATTTCAATTATGGTTATACTATAATTTTTGACAATATCTCAATAAATATTGAAAGAAGGGCCAGGGATATAGCACCCCATGTAGGACTCTTGCATTGTATGGAGCTGACCTGCCTTGCCCCCCCCCAAAAAAAAACGAAAAAAGAAAAAAGAAAAGGAAAGGAAATAGCATTTTTTTCTCTTTGTGGGTCACACACAGCGTTGCACAGGGGTTACTCCTGGCTCTGCACTTAGGAATTGTTCCTGGTGGTGCTTGGCGGACCATATGGGATGCTGGGAATGGAACCAGAGTTGGCCGCATGCACGGAAAACTCCCTACCTGCTGTGATGTCGCTCAGACCCGGAAATAGCATTTTAATTTATTCTTACCTAAAAATTAAAATGAAACTAAAGAGTATCTTAAAAAAAAGCAGGACAAAGCAATTGCTGTGGTAGTAATAGGTTGTTTTGATTGGTGGATTTTCCTCATGAGACACACTCTTTTCAATCCACTTCACTTAATTAGCAATTAACATTAGAGAAAGAAAGAAAAACAAAACAAAACAAAGTATCACTTCCCAGTTTTGCTTTGGTATCTCAGTGTAATGCTTGAATGTTGTTTGTCTAATTGCAGTGACCTTGGTGTGATGACATGTGACTGAGGGAGTTCCCACCCTGGTCATCCACAGAGCAGAGCCCTGCTGACCCACAGGTCACTTGATGTAAAGATGTACCAAATTTGTCTTGTTAAGTGACTGAGATGTCACAACACAGCAGGGTGGCTTAATCCAGCAGGCAGGGTTACTCTTACCGCAAGGAAAAGGGCCTGGAAATCTCTACTGAACCTCTTTCTTCTGTCATATTTTTCAAATAGTACAAATTTATACAATACAGAATTGTGGACTTTGGAATAATATGTATGATTTGAAAGCATACATATATGCATATATGTATCACATACATATAAATAAACATACAGTAGTCTATAAAATTCAAGACACATGAAAAATGATTTTTTTTGTAAAGCAGTGCAGTGTGAAATTGTATGAGGCACTTTACTTGGTGTAAATTCTTTGTGATCATTGTAATTTTGCTTTAGATGTAGAGATGATCACTAATTAATAAGTCAAGATTTATACATTGGGAAGATTAGCCTCTACCCCCTGTTTATGTTTGAAACAGGTGAGTTTCATTGGTCAAGTCAGCTCTGATCTCTATGGGACAAGTGTCTATGACCCTTGATGGAAGAGCTAAACCATCACCCTCCCATCATGGGTCATATTCCCTTCCATCTGTTCCCTCATCTTTACTCCTCTACTGTAACATCATCCTAAACTATAAATTTTTCAGTCACTATCTAAACACTTTCTCTGTCTCCAAATTTAAGAAAACTGAAAGACTTTTCTCTTCAATACATGGAGAGAGTGGGATTTGCAACCTTTAATAAATTAGTAAAATTCAAGAAGTGGAGTGGCATTAAAAATCTATGAATGCTATTTTACTTATGATGTTTGGTAAAGCATCATATGGAAATAACCTATAAATTTCTTATAATTTATTTTGGAATTAGGAAAGGTTCCTACATTTATTTTCGGAAAGATTCCTATTATAAGAAACCTGGTCAGAGAGAGACTACAGTGGGTAAGGAGCTTGCCTTGCATGTGCCAGACTCAGACTCGATCCCTGGTACCCCATATAGTCCCCCTGCACCCTCCTCCCCAGCAATGACCCCTCAGAGCAGGTCCAGGAGTGAGCCCTGAGCACAGCTGGGTGTGTCCCCCAAACAAAAACAAGAACCAAAAAAATGTTAGAAATGTTCCAACTATCCAAGATAAGCCAGACAGACTAATATCTAGGAAGCGGATTTTGTAAATCTATCGTAAAACTTATTATTAGGAAGAACACAGTTTATAAATCAGCAACTCCCAAACAATAAGGGAAGAGGCGTAGGATTCACTAATTAAAAGAAATAGTCATGTAAGGAAACAGCAGAACCTGTTTCACTCTTCACAGTGCTTTCTTAAAATGTTACCCTGCAGCAAGGAATTAGCAGAGGTTACCTAATCTCAATCTGGAGAGCTGGTCTTGTTTTGTTTTGTTTTGTTTTGTTCAAGGAGGTGGGGTTGGGGGGATGGGGGTGAGGAGCTTGAGGACAGGGCTTATTTATTTACCCAGGTCAAATTACTATCACAAAATAGTTTCAATTTAAGTTTTGTTTGTATGACTAAACTAGCTTGATCTTCTCAAGGAAGACTGGTCCCTGCTTGTTCTTTAACAGCCATATGATATGTTATAGAGAGCTACACAAATACAAGGATGCATGAAAGAAATAACCTATTTGCACTAGGAAATGAATCATGTTGGGGCTGGAGCAATAGTATAGTGGGGAGGGTGCTTGCACTCAGCTGATTTAGGTTCGATCCCTGGCACCCCATAGGGACCTCTGTGCCTGCCAGGAGTACCACCAGGGCTCAGTGCCAGGAGTTAGATCTGCCAGATGTGGCCCCCCACAAATAAAAGAAAATAAAATTACTCATGTTGGAGCTGAAGAAATAATTCGACATATTGAACACATGATTTGAACCTATGAACCCCTTGTTCAATTCACCAAGAACTTAAAAATGAGGCAAAGAAAAATATAAACATGTTTAGCCATTTTTGCCTGTTAAAAAATATTACTTAAAATGTATCTATAGGGGTCAGAGTGATAGTACAGAGCCAGGAATAAACCCTTAGCACTGCCAGGTGTGGCCTCCAAATAATATAGGTATATATGTATATATGTGTGCATATAGGCAGGTGTCTTAATGCTAAAGCTAGTGATGCCTTAGGATAAGCATTGCTGGAGACCACCCAGACGCTACCTGACAGTGTTTGAGAAACACTGGGCCCCACAGCGATGCTCAAATTCCACCAATGTTACATTGCTGCTTCTTAGGGGCTCCTTAGGCTACCAGAGATTGGACACAAGTTCTTGAATATGGAAGGCCTTCACACTTGACCCCTGTGCTAATTTCCTAGCTCCATGATCTTGTTTAAAAATATTTTCAAGTAGGTTGTATAAGAACGTAAAGCATTTGTCTGAGTCCTAGCAGAGTCAGTCCTGAGCAGCAGGGAATAGCTCCTGAGAACTGTTGGTTGTGGCCCCAACTACCGCCCTTCAAAATGTTTTACCCATTAAACAGCATAGAAAAACATTTACTCATATATAACATGTGGTCTGTGGTTTGCTTTATATTGAGAGGCAGACCATTTCATGTGTAATTTTGTAAATTATTACATGGTTTTTAATATAGTGTTTTCTCAAATATTTGATAGTGCTAAATAATGTTCAAAAAAAGTATTTCTATGTCCAGAGAGATAGTACAAAGGAAATATGCCAAAAAGACCATCAGACATGGCCCCCAAATAAAAAATATATGTTAAAGTTTTTATAGTAGTCATACATTTTTATTAATTTCTATCTACCCCATTCTAATTGATTTCTCTTTTCCTTCTTCTCTTGGGGCGGAGAGACACTCACTTTTTTTTTTTTTTTGCTTTTTGGGTCATGCCCGGTGATGCACAGGGGGTTCTCCTGACTCAGTACTCAGGAATCATTCCTGGTGGTGTTCAGGGGACCATATAGAATGCTAGGGATCTAACCCTGGTCAGCTGCGTGCAAGGCAAACACCCTGCCCGCTGTTACTATCACTCTGGTGGGGCACTCACTTTCTTTTGTACTTTGTTGCTAAATTCGAGATCTTCCTGACTCTTCTCACCTATAGAGTTGACACACAATTGCCTTGAAACTTCTGTCACATCATCTCCCTCTCCTCAGAACTCATAGACTCATGCCTTTGACTCAATCAGAAGCTTCTCAGAAAGAATGTGTCCTTTCTTCTAGTGAAAATACTCTAGGACTCTGAGCAAGTCACTTTCTCCCTTGCTTCACTCACAAACATGGTCAGGAAGCCCTGGTGAGACAGACAACTCCCAGTTTCTCCCAGGAGATTGGTGCCACCCCTACCCCACTGCCCTGCTAAAGGCCATTCTCCTTTCCAGATATATCCTCATGTTCAGTGGTGATCCTTTTTCATGTTTTTAATGTATTTCCTTTTTGTGGATCCTGTCTGTGTTTAGAGAAAGTAGCAGCTCTTATAGTCCCAAGGAGGGGATGCCCATCTCTCTTGAAGTAATGGGCCCTGGGTGCTTCTTTCCTTGAGGATCAGCATAACCTACTTTTCTTTTTCTTTCTTTCTTTCTTTCTTTCTTTCTTTCTTTCTTTCTTTCTTTCTTTCTTTCTTTCTTTCTTTCTTTCCCTTCCCTCCTTCCTTCCTTCCTTCCTTCCTTCCTTCCTTCCTTCCTTTCTTTCTTTCTTTCTTTCTTTCTTTCTTTCTTTCTTTTTGCTTTTTGGGTCACACAGGCTATGCACAGGGGTTACTCCTGGCTCTGCACTCAGGAATTACTCCTGGCAGTGCTTAGGGGACCATATGGGATTCTGAGAATCAAACCCGGGTCAGCACATGCAAGGCAAACGCCCTACCTGCTGTGCTATTGCTCCAGCCCCTGCAGAACCTACTTTAGTCCAGGACAGAACATGTGATGTAGCTCAGCTGTTTCGTTTACCTTGAAATATTAACCTTTCCCTTTCAGAGTTTTAATTTTTTATGATGCTTTCTTTCAGTTGTCCCACTGCATCGAACCCAAGATCAACAGCAAGACACAATGACGGGTCCTAGAAGCCATTCCCTAATTTTCTCACCTATGGCATATTCAACATAGGTGGATTGGCGAAAGGTTCATATACTGACCCAAGATTGCAGACTTGACTTTGTTTCTTGAAAATGGCTGGAGTGATAGCACAGTGGGTAGGGCATTTGCCTTTCATGCAGCCAACCTGGGTTCGATTCCTCGGCCTCTCTTGAAGAGCCTGGCAAGCTACTGAGAGTATCCCACCCTCACGGCAGAGCCTGTCAAGCCCCCTGTGGCGTATTCGCTATGCCAAAAACAGTAACAGCAAGTCTCAAAATGGAGACATTACTGGTGCACGCTTGAGCAAATCGATGAACAATGGGATGACAGTGCTACAGTCCCTCTATTTTAGTTTTCCTGCCTGGTTATAGTTACTTAAACTCAATATTTCTGGGACCATATAGCTGTAAAGAGAAAGACTTTATCTGGTCTTTCTCAAGCAAGCAGTGGCAAGTTTGGTGACTAGTCTCTTCTTTCTCAGGCAATTTTGACTCCATCTGTTGTAGCTATTTCCAGAATCAACTCTCATCTCTATTTCTTGAGTTCCAAATTCATTCTAGACTTCTCAGTCTCTGGGTGATGCACACAACAGACAAGTTCCTAGTAGGACCTTCTCTCTTCTGTTCATTGTGGTCCTGGGAGATTTGGGGAGATGCTAGAGAGAGTGAGGAGCTGTTCATGTCCCAACAGTGGTCAGTTAGCAACCAGAGCAGCTTTTCAGAGATTGTTGCATTGGGATTATGCATTGAAGGATTTATGCATATAATTTAAGTGAATAAATTTTTCTGGCTGATTCTAGCAACTTGAGGTCTTGGATATCTAATCCAGATTGCATATTAAAACTTGATATATCAATACATTTTCGTGGGGGACTGTGGATTTTTTTTTTTTTTTTGGTGATAATCTATGGTGCTGAGAAAGTTACTCCCAGATTCATTTTCAGGAGTTTCCAAGTACTGTCTGGGCAATGCCACAGATCAAATCAAGGTATTCAACATGCAAAACATACACTCAGCCTTGTGAGGTATCTTCTCCTCAGCACCTCTTTAGCATACTTTTATTAATATGTTCACTTACCTGACATCACATTCACTGACAGCTCTTAGACATATCTATTCATTTGTCCAGTGCTCAGTCTGCAAGGACCCTGATGAACACCCTGATACATCTGGACAAGGGGATTGTCCCAAACCTGCTAGGCACTGTCAAGTGGAGTGCAGAGGGACAAGACAGCTTTCATAGAGATATCACACATGTCTAGTTTAGATTGCTTATCATCTACACTGGTAATTTTATCATGATATTAAGTCACAAATTAAAACTGTAATTCAATTATACTATAGTAAGGAAGTATGTGAATTATTATGAGACAATGGGTACTCAAAACATTAAAATATACTTCAAGATCTTTCCTTTTTCTTCTTATATAACTTTGTATTTGTATTAAATATTTGTATTAAATTTGTAATAAAATTTCTTTCTTTATGTCTCTCTCTTCCTCAAAAAGGTTTACTCAGAGGTTAGCAAACTGAGATGCAGATTCTTGTTCCCCAAAACACTTTGTCTTTATGGTCAGAAGAAACAGCTTTATAGGGAAAGATAACAGGGAAACAATATTTTAGAATGGGTGACTTACAGGCTGGTGCATGCCAGGAGAATGAATACATTCACTCATGGGCTGACCTTTTAAAGCACACTTCTGATGTGAATATTGTTAAAGATCTCTGACTAAGTTTTTCTTTCTCTTTTCCTTAGGAAATAATAAAGAAAGGAGACACTTTCACCTTTTAGGGGGTGGGGAAGGTTTACACCCAGTGGTACTCAGGGCTTACTTTTGGCTCTGTGCTCTGGAATTAATTCCCAATGGTGCTTAGGAGACCATATGGGTAGATGCCATGGATCAAATGTACCATGGCCATGTGCAACGTAAGAGCCCTATCCATTGTATTATCACTCCAGCCCCACGTTCAATGTTTTTAACCATCTTTAATCACACAGGTTTTATGGTTTTTAATATTTAATTCAATTTTATTTTTTGTGAGCGGGGAGGCAAACCTGGTAGTACTTAGGGATAACTCCTGATTCTGTACTCAGGAATCACTCCTGGTGGGCTCAGGAGCCCAAAGTTATGAGATGCCAAGGTTAGAACCTGGTTGTCTGTGAGCAAGACAAGCATCTTACCTACCGAACTATCCCTCTGGCCCCTTTAATTTAATTCCTAAATTCTTTGGCTGGTCTTCAATCCCCTTTCAAGTTTTCCTTTTGTTTCTATGGGAATTGAGTGTTGAATAAAATCTGAGAAGTTTTCTTCTTTCATGAAGCTACAAAATATTCTATTAAAGGTATAGCACATATTTTCTTTATGCAGTTATCTATTTGGGAACATTACAGCAATGATTGGAATTCATTATAGAAGCAGTTCAAATAAAGTTAAGAAAGCAGGGCATGAAATTTGGGATAGAATAACTTTTTCGAGGATTTGAACATTATTCTCATAAGCGTAGCCTATCTGTGCTATGTGCTATGTACAGTTAACTTCTACTTTCTTTCTGACACGGTGGGTAGAGACACAAAACAGATCCTTTTGGATCTTTTGTACTTGATCTCCACTCTTCAGAGATTAAGTCTGAATGGGCCCAGAGTGATAGTATAGCAGATAGGGCTTTGTGGCCTTGCATGCAGCCAGCCTGGGTTTGATCCCTGGTACCCCAAGTCCTACAAGGAGCGATCTCTCTGAGTACAGAGCCAAGAATAAGTGCTGAACACCACTGAGTAGGACCCCGCCCTTCCAAAAATGGGAGATAGAGATTATGTCTGGAGGAGCTTATTTTGATTCTGAGATGCCTGCTGTTACATGCTTGCTTGATTGTGCAAGAGCTGGGGCCAGAAGGGTGGGGACTGTCAGACAAAGCATGTCAGGGCAGGGTGACACTGTAAGGCTGGAGGGTGTGGCCGCAGTGATAGTACAGCAGGTAGGGCATTTGCCTTCCACGTGGTGAACATGGGTTCAATATGTAGATCCCATATGGTCTACCATGTACAGCCAGGAGTAATCCCTGAGTGCAGAACCAGGAGTAACCCCTGAGCATCTCTGGGTGAAACTATATACCCCAATAGTATCACCTTTCTTTTGTTTGTTTTGGGGCCACACGAAGCACAGTGCCCAGGACTCAGTCCTGTTCTGTGATCAAAGATCAGTTCTGGCGTGGCTTGAGAGAACATATGGGGGACCATTGAGGTCAAACCCAGGTCTGTTGCATGCAAAGTAATTGCCTTAATTGCAGGACTGTCTCACCAGATCATCTTTGAAGTACGGCATTAGGAAAAATGAAACTAAGCTTTTCTTGCAAACTCAAAATTGTGTACTTTTCACCAGTTTTTTGTCCTTATAGAATTTGATTTTGAATGTAGTTATTGGTAGGTATAAGTAAGAGAAGATTATGAATATATCGCAAGTGTCTAAAAATAAATTTCTCACAGAAATGCTATAACTTTGATTTTCATTTTCATTTCATTTCATCATTCTGTTATTCGTCGATTGCCTCGAGCAGGCCCCAGCAACGTCTCTTTCATCCTAGCCCTGAGATTATATTCAAGGCTCTTTAGGAGAATGAGACCCATATAACTTTGATACCCTCAAGAAATGGATGCTGGTGAATCCAGTTCTGTCCACAATTCTCTTATGATTAATTTTAACATAATCATATCAAATGAAGACATCACATCATTTAATTAAAAGAGTTTTAGCATATGCATTTCAACACAATTATTAACTGTTTAATGCCAATTTTTATATGAAAAATGTGCTGTACAATCAGTGTATGAAGTTTGTTATTTTAAAAAAATTTCCAGTATGGTGGTGGGAAATGGGCACTGGTGGAGGGATGGGTATTTGATCATTGTATAATTGAAACCCAAGCACAAAAATGTGTAAGTATGCAACTAGTATGCAACTGTACCTCATGATGTCTCACTATTAAAAATTAAAAAAAAAAATCATTCACTGCTCAAGCCAGGTATGAACCGGTCGTGACAGGGCGACTAAAACCTCATGGGAAGGGGGGGTTCCTGGCTCGTCCTTCACACCCTACCGAGGTCAGGAGTTACCCCCCATGAGCGGCTCTCCGGCACGGCCATGGCTCCAGAAGCACACGGACTTAATGCAGAGCCTGGCAACTTGCGGCAGAAAAGTGAATGGACTATGGGTTAATCCACACTACCATGCCTGCCCGGAGGGAAAAGGGTGTTGCTCCCTTCTGCCTTTTCCCCTCTGGAAAGAAAGATGGCAGCCGCTTCGGAGCTTTATGGAAAGCCAGGTATGAGCTGGTCGTGTTGGGGTGACTGAAACCTCGTAGGAAGGGGTGCATTCCCGGCTCGTCCTTCACGCCCTACCGAGGTCACAGGTTGCTCCCCACGAGTGGCTCTCCAGCATGGCCATGGCCCCAGAGCACAGAAACCAGTCTCATAATTATCTGACTCTCAGCAGAAATACTTCCAGGCTTAAGAAGAAAAATACCAGAAATCCAAAATCGCGCAGCCACTATTGTGGCTGTGCGACATCATTTGATTCTTGTAACCAGCTGTAGAAAACAAATTATTTCACAATGCATTTTCAGCATGTCTGATTTGGGGATGTAAACTCCAAAGAATAATGGTTCATCTTTTGTCGAAACAATGAATCTAATCAATGTAGATAGAGTGTTAACTAGAATTCATCTGCCTCACAGGCATTGGGAGGATTGGGAGGGGGGGCTTATTGGGGTCCTTGGTGGTGAAAAATAAGCATTGGTGAAGGGAATTGTGTTTGATAATTGTATGACCGAGACTTAAACCTGAAAGCTTAGTAACTTTTCCCACAGTGATTCAATAAATAAAAAAAAAAATCATTCATTGCTCATCTACAGCTATGTGATGAAAGAGTATAATTTTTTTTGGACTAAAAAAAGAACAGAGTGTGATAATTATGCAGTGATATGTAGGTATATTATAAAAATAATAGTCTTTTTAGAAACATAGCTATAGGACTGCAACTTAAATTTTAATAAAATTCCAAGACTTTAATAATAATAATGCATTTTCTGTCTTTAAACTTCCAATATTATCTAAAGTTTTTAGTTTTTGGAGCTAATTTATTATTACAATGTGTATATATACCACAACTGCTTTATCCACTAATACATCATTGAATACAAATAAAAAACTGTTAGGGAAAAGAGTGTCCATGTGTTTGTCTTTACCTTTACCCACATTTATGTATGAGAAACTACCTTAAGGAGGCTATACATAACTTGGAGTTCATAAACTAATGAATGGGAGGATGCCACAGAATCATGAAAACTCAGAAGAAAGTATCAGTGACCTTCCTGACAAACAGGTTTAGGACTCTGGTTTATGGTGATGTGACAGGTTTATGGTGATGTGAGTCTCTGGAGTGGACGAGATACCACAAAGATGCCTAGAAGTATCCTGAAGACATGGCCAAGAAAACCTGTTCAGCAATTCTCTGAGTGTCATCACATGCTATTTTCTCCATTTATTTGTTTTATCCTTACCACAAATAGTATTAAACACAGATGTTTACTAGAATTCCCACACCTACATAAATGTGTCTGTATGGAGTTGAAAATATTTTGGGATGTTTAATAGAAGCTCAACATTTTTAGCATTTAGATAAATCAGGAAAAAATGTGGTGGACTGACCATTTTCTTTATAAATTGGTGTGTGTGTGTGTGTGTGTGTGTGTGTGTTTGTGTGTGTGTGTACAAATAAACTTAATCAACACGTGTTAAGAAGACAGAATGGGATGGAATTACCAATTCTGAAAGAGAGATGCAAACCAATTCATCAAATTCACTGTTTCACTTGATTTCATATTCTGGTCTAATTTCATTGAGGCAGTATAACTAGTATTTCTCTTTCTGCTATAATTTATCACACTGGCTTACCAGTGACCTAGTATTTGAGTCCATTACATACTTTTTAAAACTTTCCTTTCATGATATCTTAAACCTATACTCACTAATCAATTTTTATCCAAAAATATTACATAAATTACAAGTGCAGGCCCAGTAACGTCTCCATTGGAGACTTTGTTGTTACTGTGTCTGGCATATCGAATATGTCACGGGGAGCTGCCAGGCTCTGCCGTGCGGGCGAGATACCCTCGGTAGCTTGCCGGGCGATAGCACAGTGGTAGGGCGTTTGCCTTGCACGCAGCCAACATAGCCAACCCGAGTTCGATTCCTCCGCCCCTCTCGGAGAGCCCGGCAAGCTACTGAGAGTATCTCGCCCGCACGGCAGAGCCTGGCAAGCTCCCTGTGAGGTACTCGATATGCCAGACACAGTAACAACAAAGTCTCCAATGGAGACATTACTGTGCCCGCTCGAGCAAATCGATGATCAACGGGAGGGCCTTTACTTTTTTACTTACTTTACTACAAGTGCAAATGCAAATATACATAGTTCTGGCTGATAGGTTTTAAAGAAGCTGTATTACAATACAAAGACTAAAGCACTTTGGAATTGGAAAGATAATGCAATGATTTGTGCCCAATCAATGTTTGATCTACAGCATATGACACGCTGAGTATTGAGCAGAGAGATTGTGGCTGTGAAAACCGTCAGGCTGACCATAGTAGTCCCCAGAATAAGGGTCAAGCAGCACTTCATAGTTCCACCCTTGAATTGAACTATTTGACAGTTGACTGAGCATCCAATAGTTGTCTGACTCTGGAGGCCTTGAACACTGAAGACTGAGTCCAGCTCTGAAAACCCCTAGATTCCACAGAGCTGAAATGAGATGCCACATATTCCAGGTTAAATAGGGTAGAAAAAAAAACAGCCTATTTTATGGGTTTCAGTACTGATGAAGAACAAACTCCCCAAATCAGAACGAAGCTCCAAAATCAGAATCCCTGGTTTGTGTTTCTGTTCTGTACCACTGAACTTTGCTTTAGAGAGCAGCAGAGACCCCTTAAGTGATGCCTCTAAGAGAAAATCTGCCCTGTCAACAGAAGTTCTGAAACACTACGCAGCTGTAAGGAATGATGAAATCATGCAATTTGCTGCAACATGGATAGAACTGGAAGACATCATATTAAATGAAGTAAGTCATAAGAAGGACAAACATAGGATGAGATCTCTTATATGTGGTATGTAGAGTAATTCGATGAGGAAATGCAATGGTTTAAAGGGTTGATGCCTAAATCCCCCTTAGTCCCAGAGTATAGGGAGAAGAAGGAAAGAAATAAAGTGAAGTGGAAGGGGAGAAGAGATAAATGAGAAGGAACAGGGTAGAGGTGAAGGGGACTCAGGTATATTGGTGATGATAAGGAATGACAGAGCTAAATATCCCAACCACAGAGTCAAAAACACTGAAATTGCCTGACCCAAACTTGACACTGGTGGAAGGATTGGTGATGAAACGTTGTATGTCAAAAAAAAAGCATTGAAAAAGTTTGTAATATATGGTGCTTCAATAACACAATATTTCAAAAAAAAAAACTATAAACAAAATTCAAGTCTGTGTCTAGCATGTGTCAAGCATGCCAATGTTTTAGGAGTTAAAATTTCGAAATTTCTCTTAGTAGGACTGGGTAAAGTATGATGTCAGTTTGCAGAACTGGAGCTATAGTGTATTGGGTAGGGGACTTTCATGAAGGTGACAGTCATTGGTCCCCCATCACTTTATATGGTGCCCTGGGGTCACGTCTGGGGTCAGGTTCAAAAGTCTTGTTAGACATCAGACTAGCAACATCCAGTGTCTGACAGGCAGGTTTGATTAATAGGAAGTTTTCTCTAGCCTTAATAAACAATGGCACTGATCTGAAGGTTGCTCAGATTCTGTGAAGAAAGCTTACTATTAAACAGCATCTAGTGTTAAATTTTAGAGTGGTTCTGAGGTAACAAAGCATGTATTTCTCTATAAATGTTGTTTAGAGAGGTCATATGATGAAAGAAATCTCAGAAATTCCCATACACCTACCAGCTTGGCCTTTCTGTATTCAATTATCTTTCAGAATTTTTTTTTGCTGGTTTGACTTTCTCTTGAGGTCTCACTTGACTGGAAACAAGCTTATCTAAAACTTATCTAACAATTAGCCTGGACAGAAATCACTAACATTAACTCAGAGATGAAAAAAATACATGAACATGAAACCAATATTAAGGGAAATTTTGAGAGCCAAATGTCTAAAAGTTTGAGGACAAGATGATACAGAGGAATCAGGGCTAAGCTACTGTGAAGAAGGTATGAGGTACTCTGACATTCTAGGGTGATAACATGAACAGTTTTTCAAGTTCACTTGAACAGCTGTATTTACTGACTCAACAGCAAGCAAGATACAGTCTTTGAAGGAGAGAAGAGAGCTAGCCTGTGCATCCAGTTTGAGGTTCAGGGTTCCCACTGACAAGATAGTAAGTGCATACATGGTATCTGAGACTTAGCCCTGATCAATCAACATCACAAATAAGTTCAATGGTTAGCTTTCAGTACATAGAAAGGTGTTGGAGTAAAACAGCCATAACACCATCATATCTGAGGCTAATGACACTAGATACATGGGTCAGATCATGGCAACCTAACCCTCATACACAGGAGATGGATCTCATCCCGAAGCAGCAGTGGGTCCCTTTCAGGAATCTGAAATCGCCAGTCATACCAAATGACAGAAGGCTATATCCTCAGTGACATTTTCCCAGAGGCCACATTCTTTTCCAAAAGTCATGTATTGTTTGAAAAAAAGTAGCACAGAATCACAGAGTTCCTTTGAAGCATGATCTTTGTTACAAGTTGACCTTGTCAGTCTCTACTACAAAGCCCTAGAAGTTTTGTTATTGTTGTTGTTGTTGTTGATTGTTTGTTTGTTTGTTTTTGCTTTTGGCTCACACCCAGAGATGGACGGGGGTTACTCCTGTCTTTGCACTCAGGAATTACTCCTGGCGGTACTCAGGGAACCATATGAGATACTTGGAATCAAACCTGGGTTGGCCACGTGTAAAGCAAACGCCCTATCTTCTGTGCTATCGCCCTGGCTGCCAAAGTCTTAGAAGTTTTGATGAATCTTTGAAAGGATGGGTTTCAGTCCCTACCCCATCTCTCTCTCTTACTCATCGTATATCCCTGGTGGTCAGGCCATCCATTTTCTTTCTTCTATAAGCTACTATCATATTCATGAAGAGTCAGCATGGTAGCATTTAGTCATTTAGTGTGCGTTGAATGAATACATGAGTGTGTATACTGCTAGTGAATGTGATGACAGCTGAGGTTATACAGATTAATTTAAAGATATTGGCATTTACAAAATATACAAGTGGGGATTGTTTTGAGTTTTGCAGTAGTCAAAAATTAATGCAGTCAAGAATCACAAAATGTTAAAGAAAATAAAGCCAACTTACAGTAGGTCTATGCTCAAGTTCTTCAAAGCAAAAACTCATTCTTACATTCCAACTAGGAAATCTATTCATCCTGTTGATTTGTCATTGTACATCCTGAACTACTCACACCAAATGCCATAATTTCTCCAGCACCACTTCAGATAAGACATAACCATAATGAGCAGAGAAATATCTGGGAGCATGTCTGTAATTGATCCCTGTTGCTATGAACTCCAGAACTAGTTTGGTATCAAGAAAATAGAGGCCAAGACTGGACATAGAAATAACTCACTTAACGGCAGAGTAATAAAAACTTCCTGAGAAGAAAGATACTTGTCACCAAGTATTGCATCTCCCACTCTTGAGATAAGGGTTCCTTCAAAGTCCATAGACTTGTAGATGCCACCAGAAAATGCCTCTTAATGTTCAGAAATTAAACATAGTTTTCAAGAGCTCATTTAATTGGGTAAATATTTATTCAAGTCCTTTGTGAAATGGAAGTTATAAATCATGCTCCCTTTAAAAAGGAATGAGGGGAGAAACAGCCCCGAGACAGCCGGTTTTCAACCCCTGAGCCGCGTGGGACGGGCACAGAGGCCCAGCTCTGGGCAACAAAGCTGAACGGCTCCAATTCCAACAGGTACAGCCCGCCCCCAAGGGCCTGGGTTCCTCTCTGGGCACGCGCAGCTCGAAACAGCCCCGAGACAGCCGGTTTTCAACCCCTGAGCCGCGTGGGACGGGCACAGAGGCCCAGCTCTGGGCAACAAAGCTGAACGGCTCCAATTCCAACAGGTACAGCCCGCCCCCAAGGGCCTGGGTTCCTCTCTGGGCACGCGCAGCTCGAAACAGCCCCGAGACAGCCGGTTTTCAACCCCTGAGCCGCGTGGGACAGGCACAGAGGCCCAGCTCTGGGCAACAAAGCTGAACGGCTCCAATTCCAACAGGTACAGCCCGCCCCCAAGGGCCTGGGTTCCTCTCTGGGCACGCGCAGCTAGAAACAGCCCCGAGACAGCCGGTTTTCAACCCCTGAGCCGCGTGGGACGGGCACAGAGGCCCAGCTCTGGGCAACAAAGCTGAACGGCTCCAATTCCAACAGGTACAGCCCGCCCCCAAGGGCCTGGGTTCCTCTCTGGGCACGCGCAGCTAGAAACAGCCCCGAGACAGCCGGTTTTCAACCCCTGAGCCGCGTGGGACGGGCACAGAGGCCCAGCTCTGGGCAACAAAGCTGAACGGCTCCAATTCCAACAGGTACAGCCCGCCCCCAAGGGCCTGGGTTCCTCTCTGGGCACGCGCAGCTCGAAACAGCCCCGAGACAGCCGGTTTTCAACCCCTGAGCCGCGTGGGACGGGCACAGAGGCCCAGCTCTGGGCAACAAAGCTGAACGGCTCCAATTCCAACAGGTACAGCCCGCCCCCAAGGGCCTGGGTTCCTCTCTGGGCACGCGCAGCTCGAAACAGCCCCGAGACAGCCGGTTTTCAACCCCTGAGCCGCGTGGGACGGGCACAGAGGCCCAGCTCTGGGCAACAAAGCTGAACGGCTCCAATTCCAACAGGTACAGCCCGCCCCCAAGGGCCTGGGTTCCTCTCTGGGCACGCGCAGCTAGAAACAGCCCCGAGACAGCCGGTTTTCAACCCCTGAGCCGCGTGGGACGGGCACAGAGGCCCAGCTCTGGGCAACAAAGCTGAACGGCTCCAATTCCAACAGGTACAGCCCGCCCCCAAGGGCCTGGGTTCCTCTCTGGGCACGCGCAGCTAGAAACAGCCCCGAGACAGCCGGTTTTCAACCCCTGAGCCGCGTGGGACGGGCACAGAGGCCCAGCTCTGGGCAACAAAGCTGAACGGCTCCAATTCCAACAGGTACAGCCCGCCCCCAAGGGCCTGGGTTCCTCTCTGGGCACTCGCAGCTAGAAACAGCCCCGAGACAGCCGGTTTTCAACCCCTGAGCCGCGTGGGACGGGCACAGAGGCCCAGCTCTGGGCAACAAAGCTGAACGGCTCCAATTCCAAACAGGAGACATTCCCAACTCCTCGCCCACTGCCAGGGACTCTTTCCGGAGCCGCGGCCGCTAACACGGCCACGAAATATTTTCCCACTACATATGCCATAGGAACCATAAGCTAACTTCTTAGATGGAAACTTCTCTATTTTAGCTCAGCCAGTAGAAATACAGTTGCCAATAACTCATAAGCCTATCTTAACTCACACTGCATATCAAGCAGAATAGTAACACTGAACGTGAAGGACTAAACCACACCTCTCACAATGGTAAAGCAACGCAAAAGCCCACCAAACATTCATATTGAAGAGTCTAGCCCAGATGACACCAACAGTACTGTAGTGTTAGACAACCTCTCTGACAAGGAATTCAGAAGGGAGCTACTTAGGATGCTTAGGGAATTAAAAGAAACAATGGAAAGCAATGCCAATAGAAGACAAGAGGATCTGAAGGCAGAAATGAGGAAAATGCAATCAGAAATGTCAGACCTGAAAAATCTCGTAGGCGAATTGAAAAGCTCAGTGGAAGGCCTCAGCAGCAGAGTAACAGCGGCTGAGAACAGAATCAGTGAGCTCGAAGATGAAGTTCAGAGACTCTCCCGAAAAGAGCAGAAAATGGAAAAGAGACTCACAATTCGGGAACAGATGGCAAGAGAAGATCGTGATGAAGCCAAGAGGGGTAACATAAGAATTATTGGAGTCCCAGAGGGACAGGAAGAAAACCTCGATGAAGAAGAAACTGTCAAAGACATCATTGCTACAACATTTCCAGAGCTGAAGAAAACTTGTGACCACATTCAGGAGGCCCGAAGGGTACCAGCTAGAAGAAATCCGAATAAAAATACCCCAAGACACATTCTGATCAAAATGACCAAAACCTTAGACAGAGACAAAATTCTGAAAGCTGCAAGATCGAAGAAAGAAATCTCTTACAAAGGAGCATCCTTAAAATTCACAGCTGATTTTTCTGATGAAACCCTCATGGCCCGAAAACAGTGGTGGGACATAGTAAAAAAACTCAATGAAATAAATGCCTCCCCCAAAATACTTTTCCCAGCAAGACTCTCATTCATAATAGAAGGAACAACACACAGTTTCACAGACAAACAACAGCTCAGGAACTTCATAGACTCAAAACCATGGTTACAAGAACAACTAAATGGGCTACTTTAAGGCAAGAAAGGCCCCTCAAATACACCCAATTTTAACATAACAATGGGACAAAATCCCATAACAATAATCTCTCTCAATGTCAATGGGCTAAACGCACCAATTAAAAGACATAGAGTGGCAGGATGGATTAGAAAATTGAACCCAACATTCTGCTGCCTGCAAGAAACGCATCTCAATAGTCAAAGCAAACACAGACTCAGAGTCAAAGGCTGGAAAACAATCCTACAGGCAAACAGCTCCCATAAAAAAGCTGGGGTAGCCATCCTTATATCAGACCACATTGATTTCAGAGTGAGGAAGGTCATAAGAGACAGTGAAGGCCATTACTTATTGATCAGAGGATCTGTACAACAGGAAGAACTTACAATAATAAATGTATATGCACCTAATGAGAGACCAGCAAAGTACTTAAAACAACTACTCATAGATTTGGAAAAAGACATCAATAGCAACACAATACTAGTGGGAGACTTCAACACTGCTTTGTCACCTCTTGATAGATCAACCAGGCTCAAGCTTAGCAAGGACATACTTCATTTGAGGGAAACAATGGAAGAAAGGGACTTAGTAGATATATACAGGACACTTCATCCACAAAAAGCTGAATACACATTCTTCTCAAGCGTACATGGAACATTCTCCAAGATAGACCACATGCTGAGCCACAAAACATGCCTCCATAAAATTAAGAAGGTAGAGATTGTATCAACAATCTTCTCAGACCATAATGCGCTGAAATTAGAAGTAAATCACACACAAAAACAGAAAACTAAATCAAACACCTGGAAATTAAACAGTGCACTATTGAACAACGAGTGGATTAGACAGGAAATCAAAGAGGAAATCAAAAGATTCCTAGAAACGAATGAAAATGAGAACACGAGTTACCAAAACTTATGGGACACAGCAAAGGCTGTGTTAAGAGGAAAGTTTATAGCTCTACAAGCATTCCTCAGGAAGGAGGAGCGAGCACACATAAGTAACCTAACCTCACAGCTTAAGAGCTTGGAGAAGGACCAAAAAAAGGAGCACAACCCGAACAGGAGAAAGGAAATAATAAAACTCAGAGCAGAGATTAATGAGATGGAAACCCAAAAAACAATCCGAAAGATCAATGAAACCAAGAGCTGGTTCTTTGAGAAAATTAACAAGATCGATAAGCCTCTAGCAAAACTCACAAAGAAAGGGAGAGAGAAAACCCTAATAAACCGAATCAGAAATGAAAAGGGGGTCATTACAACAGAAACCACAGAAATTCAGAGGATCCTCAGGGAGTACTTTGAGAAGCTTTATGCCACGGAACATCAAAACCTCGAGGAAATGGATAAATTCCTAGACTCCTACAGACTCCCAAGGCTGAACCAAGAAGACCTGGAATACCTGAACAGACCTATCACCATCAAGGAAATTGAAATGGTAATAAAAAGTCTCCCCAAGCACAAAAGTCCTGGCCCGGATGGATTCACTAGTGAATTCTTCCAAATCTTTAAAGAGGACTTACTCCCAATACTCTTTAAGCTTTTCCACGAAATTGAAATATCAAAAACACTTCCAAACAGTTTCTACGAAGCAAATATCACACTGATACCAAAAGCAGACAGAGATACCACAAAGAAAGAGAATTACAGGCCGATATCCCTGATGAACACAGATGCAAAGATCCTCAACAAACTACTAGCAAATAGAATCCAACTACTCATCAAAAAGATCATACACCATGACCAAGTAGGATTCATCCCAGGGATGCAAGGATGGTTCAACATTCGGAAATCAATCAACATAATCCACCATATCAACAAAAGAAAAGATAAAAAGCATATGATCATATCAATAGATGCAGAGAAAGCATTTGATAAGATCCAGCACCCCTTTATGATGAAAACCCTAGCCAAAATGGGTATAGAGGGGACCTTCCTCAACATAATTAAAGCCATCTACCACAAGCCTACAGCAAGCATCATCCTCAATGGGGAAAAACTGAGAGCCTTCCCTCTAAGATCAGGGACGAGACAGGGATGCCCACTCTCTCCACTGCTCTTCAATATAGTACTGGAAGTACTTGCAATAGCGATTAGGCAGGAAAAAGATATTAAGGGCATTCAGGTAGGAAAGGAAGAAATCAAGCTCTCACTATTCGCAGATGATATGATACTCTACTTAGAGAACCCAATAACTTCCACCAAAAAACTCTTAGAAACAATAGACTCGTATAGTAAAGTTGCAGGTTATAAAATCAATACCCAAAAGTCCATGGCTTTCCTATACGCAAACAGTGAGAGAGAAGAAAGCAACATGAAAAAAACAATCCCATTCACAATTGTGCCCCAGAAAATCAAGTACCTAGGAATCAGCTTAACTAAGGAAGTAAAGGACCTGTACAAAGAAAACTACAAAACGCTACTTCAGGAAATAAAAGAGGACATGAGGAAATGGAAAGATATCCCCTGCTCATGGGTCGGGAGACTTAACATTGTCAAAATGGCAATACTACCAAAAGCATTGTATAAATTCAATGCAATCCCTATAAGGATACCCATGACATTCTTCAAAGAAATGGAGCAAACACTCTTGAAATTTATATGGAACAATAAGCCCCCACGAATAGCTAAAGCTATTCTTGGGAAAAAGAAAATGGGAGGAATCAACCTCCCGAACTTCAAACTGTACTACAAAGCAGTAATAATTAAAACAGCATGGTACTGGAACAAAGGCAGAACTGCAGACCAATGGAACAGGGTTGAATACACTGACATTTCTCCTCAATCATATGCTCATCTAATCTTTGATAAAGGTGCAAGTAATGTGAAGTGGAGTAAGGAAAGCCTCTTTAATAAATTGTGTTGGCATCACTGGACGGCTACATGCAAAAAAATAGGCTCAGAACTCTGCCTAACACCATGTACAAAAGTAAGATCAAAATGGATTAAAGACCTCAACATCAGACCAGAAACCATAAGGTACATTGAAGACAAAGTTGGCAAAACCCTCCATGACATTGAAGCTAATGGTATCTTCAAAGATGCCACGCCACTGGCCGAGCAAGTGAAAACAGAGATAGATAAATGGGACTATCTTAAACTAAGAAGCTTCTGCACTTCCAAAGAAACAGTGACCAAAATACAAAGACAGTCTACAGAATGGGAAAGGATATTCACCGAATACACATCTGACAAGGGGTTGATATCCAGGATATACAAAATACTGGTTAAACTCCACAAGAAGAAAACATCCAACCCCATCCAAAAATGGGGCAATGAAATGAACAGAAACTTTCTCAAAGAAGAAATCCGAATGGCAAAAAAGCACATGAGAAAATGCTCTACATCATTAATCATCAGGGAGATGCAGATCAAAACCACAATGAGATACCATCTCACACCTCAGAGACTGGCCCACATTCAAAAGAACAAAAGCAACCGATGCTGGCGTGGATGTGGCGAGAAAGGGACACTCCTTCACTGTTGGTGGGAATGTCCACTGGTTCAGCCCTTCTGGAAAACAGTATGGACGATTCTCAAAAAATTAGAAATTGAGCTCCCATTTGACCCAGCAATACCACTCCTGGGAATATATCCCAGAGAGGCAAAAATGTATAGTCGAAGTGACATCTGCACTTGTTTGTTCATTGCAGCACTCTTTACAATAGCCAGAAACTGGAAGAAACCTGAATGCCCAAGAACAGATGACTGGTTAAAGAAACTTTGGTACATCTACACAATGGAGTACTATGTAGCTCTTAGAAAAGATGAAGTCATGAAATTTACATACAAGTGGTACAATATGGAAAGTATCATGCTAAGCGAAATGAGTCAGAAAGAGAGGGATAGACATAGAAAGATTGCATTCATCTGGGGGATATAAAGTAACAAAGTATGAGATTAATACCCAAGAATAGCTGAGATCAGCACCAGGAGGATTACTCCATAACTTAGAGGCCAGCCGGGTATCCTAGAGGAAAGGGCTATTCAGATAGAGAAGGGAGCACCAAATAAAGGATGTTTGGAGGATCCTCCCAGGAGGGGAGATGCATGTCGAAAGTAGACTATGGACTGAATATGTTTGCCACTCAATGCCTCTTTTGCAGACCACAACACCCAAAAGGAGAGAGAGAACACAGGGGATTGCCCTGCCACAGAGACGGGGGGATGGGGGGATGGGGGTGGGAGGGATATTATCCATGGTGGTGGAAAATGGGCACTGGTGGAGGGATGGGTATCTGATCATTGTATAATTGAAACCAAAGCACAAAAAATTGTAAATCTACAACTTTAAAAAAAATAAAATAAAATAAAGGGGAAAAAAAAAAAAAAAAAAAAAGGAATGAGGGGTTGGAGCGATAGCACAGCGGGTAGGGCGTTTGCCTTGTACGTGGCCCACCTGGATTCAATTCCCAGCATCCCATATGGTCCTCCGAGCACTGCCAGGGGTAATTCCTGAGTGTAGAGCCAGGAGTAACCCCTGTGCATCTCCGGGTGTGACCCAAAAAGCAAAATAAATAAATAAATAAAATAAATAAAAAATAAAAAAGAATGAATCTTCCTGACCTTTTTTATGGAAGGAGACAGAAAACCAACCATATTTTCTTCTGGATATACCATTTTTTTTTATCATTCAAGGCCTTTTCTATTGGGATCCAAGGGATGAACCATTATATGAATGAAGAGAAAGGCATAATGGGCAGATAACAGTAATCTGATATTCAGAAAGCCTTCGGCATCCTTGAGGAAAACTACTGATGTGAGGCTCCTGTAACTGCTATATCTTCATTCTTTCTCCCAGAGGAAACATTCCTTGAGATAAGACCATTATAAAGATGTTTGTCCCAATATACTAAGATCCTTGAATATATAAAAGTTTACCTCAGATAAAGAAGAGTGCTAGACAATTCACCAAAGAATGCATTTTTTAATAATGATTACTGGTTCTAAGCAATAAATATTAAATGTTTAGGATAAAGGGGCCCCTCATAGTCTATGAAGCTATTAGCCCACTTACATCCACACTTTTTCTCTTATGTCTTTTTACTTAATCCATTATGGGAGCCCTATTCAAATCAATATTTCCCTAACAATGCTTGGAGAAATATGAAAGACTCATTGAGAGGGTACCTCTATAATAGCCCCTCTCTCTACCACTGGAAACCCTTTAGATGGTTATGAAAAAGAAAAACTGTATACACTTACCATATGTGGAAATTCATACAAACATAGGAAATATGCAAAAATACATTTTTATTCATCCCAAAACAACAAGAGTAATAGAAAGTGTGGCTTTATTGGAAAAAAATGGCAATGTACAAATTGAGGAGCTTGTCTGACAGCATAGAGCAAATTTATATGAAGAATCTGAATTCCCAATATAATTAGGATGAAATAAACACCTTAACCTAGTGAGGAATTTTCCTGAAAAGTCACTCATTTTTGTGCGGGCAGATGGAAGTCATACACAGTCGAGGTACACACAACAAATTTATATCAGTACACATCAAATATACAGAGAATGACAGAGAACCATAAGTTGGGTGATATGTTCATTGTGGGTTCACAATGAGATACAAACAAGGCACAACATCCAATGACAAACTCTGTACATGGTAGGGTCCCCTATTCACAAAAAGTTCTTTATAAGATTTCCTCCTGATCTGCTTAAAACAAAAAAGGTGCACAGGTTATGATGACACTTCCCAGAGATGGGTTGTCACATCTTCTAAACTACCAGCATTGGAATGGTTTCTGCCCTCTTCGACCATACTAGTCAGTAAGGCAGGGGCACTAACCTGCACACAGTTTTCAGTAGTTACTGCAGTCATATGTCAGAATGTTTATCTCATAGCTGTCAAGTACCCAAATGTCAGTAACTATATTAAAAAAGATAATAAAATATAAAATAAAAGCCAAAAGGAAAAAAATAACTATGTGTTTAAAATTAAGAAAGTATTTTGGAAAACATATATTCATTGATAGATGAATACTTACTATTCAATGAATACTTACTGTTCAAGTAAGTATTCAATGAATACTTATGACTTACTATTCAAAAGTCATTGGATGAAAATAAAGCAGAGTTGTTTCTATAGAATCTCTACTTCACACAGTATAAGAGGGGTAGAATGCCAGCCCACCCAGAAATAAGGCTTTAATACACCAGAAAATGTCTCAATTAAAGAATGGATGTGAGACCTGTCCCTAGCATCATAAAAGGAAATCTGACCCAACTCATAGTCCAGGTAAATGCCAATCTTTTGGGGCTTGTTCTTCACAGAGAGAAGGACAGGTACAGAGCCTCCAGCCAAGTAGTTGCCATCCTGTAGCTGGATTGTCCAAGAACTATTATGACCCGACAGGGGGGGCTGCCCCTTGCGGAAAGGAGCATCTGTGCACACCCCCACAGCCCACTCAGTCTTGTCACCCACCTGCACCTCCCAGTAATGTCGGCCAGAACTGTATCCTTCAGAGCCCAGAACCACTGCATAGTCAGGCTCCCTCACTTCCCCATCATCTTGTGATTGTTTTTGCACATAATTAACAGTCTTTCTATCTTCAGACACACACAGACTGGGGTGTGCTGTTTTGGGGTCCAGAGTCACTTCTTCTTGGAACTTGTGAATGATGTTTTGTAGGTCTGAGTACAGTGGAGGAAGAGAGTAGCCTTCCTTCTTGAACTGGACGGACCATATAGATGGGCTCTCCAGGTTTTTATACCTATACTTGATATTCTTGACCACTCTCAGTAGATTCCCCTTGGACATCACACACTTTTCTGCCAACTCCTTCCGTAGACTTTTCATGGTGGAAATATGATCAGAAATTTCAGCAATATTGATTTTAAATTTCTGTTGAAAATCACTGTCTTCTTCTTCCAATCTGGAGTAGGTTGCCATTTGCACACGTTTTACAAGCAGATGCACGAATTCGAAATCAGAGGTTAATCTACTTTTAAGCTTTCCAACCTGCTCTTTCAGTTCTAGTTGGTATTTTTCTAGGGTGAATAATAGTATCTGACTTTCTGTTATCTGCTTCTTCAGGGTTTGGATGTAGAGGGAGAGCTTTTGCCTATGATATGAGGCAGCTTCCCCTATGGACCTCACACTGTGATTCTTGTGGGCATCGGAAAAGCTGCATATGACGCACACTAGCTCTTGATCATCTTCGCAGAACAATTTCAGTGCCAAGTTATGCTTTCCACACATGTTTGCTTCTTTCTGCCTTGTCTCCTCATTCCTGGAGATGTGGAGACACTTGACCAGGTCAACCAGCCTTTCCATCTGAGGGTTGGCACGGAAGTGATTCCTCTCCTCATGTGGATATCGGCAGACAGGGCAGAGGAATGTGTTCTGTCGATTCTCCCATAATACTCGGATGCAGGAATTACAGAAATTGTGCCCACAGTTGATGGTGACAGGGTCAGTCAGGTAATTCAGGCAGACAGGACAGATGAGGTCTTCCTGGAGTGTGTTCAGGACTGAAGACACCTCCATCCTCTGGTGTAGGAGGGCAGAGCCGAAGTGGGTTTTCTCAGAACTGTGGTTCTTCTAGCCTCTCTTCTGTCAGAAGTAAGTCATATACTGAGAACTGTGACGGGTGCTTAATGCCTCCTTCTCAATGATGGGTGATCTGTGGTAAATCCCACACCTCTACCCTCAGGTGCATGGGTTGGTGACCAGCAGATCTCCACTCACCACAATCAATCAGTCACAGATGTTTAGAGATCTGAAGAGAAATGAAGCTCAGCAACTTCCTGGACTAGTAGTCAGTGAAGACTCCAAAGTGTGAATTCATTCCTGAGGATGAGAAAATATTCCTACACTTTAGAAAAGGAACCTTGTTTCCATTGTCTCTGCTCACTGCCACTTTCAAGGCACTGATTTTACTCCTAGCACTGTAATTAGCCTCCAACCATACCAATCCAAGGGCTTTGCCTGGAACTAGAACCCCTTGAGCTGAGAAAGTTCTCTATGACACAAACTCTCTTGGGAAAGGGAAATGACTGATTTCAACTCTTTGGGGTGGGATCCAAGGAAAGGACTTTCCATAAGTCAAACAAAAAAAGGCTAACATTTAGACATTCACACTAAGACATTGTGTAAACCCCTACTTTCGAGCTGTGTAAATCCCCACACAGAGATTACGTGTGAAAAGATGTTGGTGGGCTCTCTGGGAGGCTCTCTCTCGCCTCCCACGTTCGGTGCTCTCAAACTGCTTCTCCATACCGGACAGCTGTTGCCTTGGATGGACAAGGGAAGAACGAGGGCCCAGCTGGCTGCTTATTAGATGCCGGTTATTCAGTCTCTCATCTCTCCCAGTTCTCTCCAATCCCATCTCTCTCTATCTCTCTCTAACCATGAAATACTTTCTTCCTGCTGTATCCGTTTCCTCTCTCTCTCTCTCTGCAGTCTTTCTGCTGTCTTTCCTCTTTCTCCTTCTATCCCATTCTATCCTCCCTTTCTCCCTAAAGCTGCTCTTTTTTATCCTCTCACCACACCTCCCCAACCACACCTCCCCACAGGAAGCATGATCGAAATGTTTTTCACAATCTTCGCCACCACCTGCAGCCCACAAGGGCAAAACAGCCCTTATGGTGTGTTTCTCCTCTCCTTAGACCTGCAACTTGATTAACATCTTAAATTCTCCTTCCTAATATTTACCATTCTGTATAGACACAGTAATAGACACCCTTAGGCCTATAGGGTGACTCTCCTGGGGACATCTTACCGCAAACTCAGACTACAGTTCTCAGGCCAGATCATCATTCCTAACCTCAGCAGGGTCCAAATCCAGTTATTACTTTTGGATCATCACAGAACTTGTTCCTGACCAATAGTTAAGCATCAGGGCCCTTTCACCAGGCCCATTTTGATGCCAGGGTAGCGAGCTTACCGTTTGTCCTGGGTCCATCCAGTCCCTCATTGGGACCCTGCTTTTGGGGATTTAGGAAGTAAGGGCAACTGAGGCTTAAGTCAAGAGAGCAGATGTTCATGACATAATATTATCTGGAGTCAATTAACACCCAAAGCACAGTCTTGTCTTTTTAACTGTCTTCCTGTATCCATATAAAAAGGAATTGCTGTGAAATAGCTAACCATGAAAAGGACGTTAAGAAGAGAAAGACAATATTTACAAATCAGAGTCTGATCAGGAGACAAAGGTAATTGACAGGTTGGGGGGCAATCAACAAAAACAAGCTCCCAGCGGTCAGGGAGAAAAGGCAAACCAATGTTATCCTACAAAACATTACACAAAACAAGTGCTAATATAGTCCTGGGTATTATACTGTGTCCTTCGCATTCCACCTGTCACCATATTGATTGCTACTCACCCAGACTTGTGATCCCATCTGGCTGAGGTCTTAGGGCTGGTCTTTAGGTGAATCTCCCCGCAGGGTTTTTGTAGTCTGCTCGTCACACTTTTTTGCTGCCTTCTTCAAGCAGTGCACTTAAATACCGTAAATGGGGTGGAGCTTTGGGACCCACCCAGTAATGACAACAGGGAAGAAAGGAAGGAAGGAAAGGTACTGGCCTGGACCTGATAGGATGTTCCAAGTATGTCTTGTTTGGAGGCATGTGTTTTTGACTAAATAGGGTCAGTAGACACTGGAACCATTTTACTGCGCAAAACCTAGTTTTCACCACTGAAATCGTCCTTTGATCTCCTCAATGCTCTTGTTTCCATCCTTGTTAAAGAAGAAACGGAAGCAGCAGACCATGCTGCAGCTTCTTCTCTTCTCTGTATTGGATTCATCATTTATTTCCGGAAATGCATATGCAGGAATCTGTGGGAACATCTCTGAGTTAAGCTTGTTCCACTCAAGGGCAAATCCGAGAATATTATTTTGCAACTATGTCGCTGTTTCCCTACTCCCCTGACCTCTGCCTGCTCCTCTGTGACCGCCTCCCCAAAACTTCTTTAAGGCTACATCAGTCAGTGAGAGAAAGTCGTTCTCAGATGAACCCTGGCAAGCAATGATCTAGTAGAGAATCATGCTAGATTCTGGGTTGGTGCAATTGTCAAGAATTGACATGCTATGGAAATAAGAAAATACTGAATAGTATTAGCTGCCAGACAAAAGGTTCTGGAATTAGTTTTATTTGAACTTAAAGCCTTAGAGGCAGTTACCTCTGTATTGTAGCGTGATAATGAAGTGAAGATATCAATTCTTCCAATCACCCATTCTAGAGGACTCTACCAATGTGGAATTAAAGTGTCTTTAAGTCAACTTCAGCAGGATTCCTTTATTGTCTGATATGTGTATTTCACCATTGTATCAGCCCAACTGTGATACTGATATTTTAAATAAGCTTAGAATCACCAAATTCATGTACTGAAAGGAGACTCAGAAACCTGAAAGTTAAAGGTGGTTGGCTATGTTGATGCAAAAATAAGATTGATATTGAAGGAGTGGAAAATCTTGCTATGGACTGTCAGAAATGATAACAGCTGTATAGGATCCTATACTTGTGTAGAAAGTAGTCCATTGAGAAGCTAGGATATTTATCTGAGGTTTTCAGTAAAAAAGTATATAGTGCTACCTGGTACTATCTTGTCTTTTTTAGGAAAATTGAGTGTAAAAAGAAAAAAAGAGTATAGTTAAGCCAAAAAATTGGGAGAACCAAAGTCTATCCACATTTTCAATAATATTCTAATGTGGGTTTTACCTGGGCTGGAGCGATAGCACAGCGGTAGGGCATTTGCCTTGCACGCAGCCAACATGGGCAACCAAAGTTCGATTCCTCCACCCTTCTCGGAGAGCCCAGCAAGTTACTGAGAGTATCTTGCCCGCACGGCAGAGCCTGGCAAGCTATACGTGATGTATTCGATATGCCAAACATAGTAACAACAAAGTCTCCAATGGAGACGTTACTGGGCCCACTCGAGCAAATTGATGAACAACAGGAGGACAGTGACAGTGACAGTGTCAGGTTTCACCTGGAAAGCATGCACTGACACGCAAACGGTTTAATAGCACATATTCAATGTAAAGTCATCAGGGATGTCTGACCAGAGAATTTTCAACTCCAGCAGACAAAATTTTATTATATTTCAAAATCTCATATTAATTTTTATGGCCTTTATGGTAGGAAATTGTACTCCTTAAATGCATAGTTTCTGTGTTAGATCATACTAATGGGTAATATTGTATAGTACCTGAAGTTTCAACCAGTGAAGGATTGGTCTTTTTTTTTTCTTATAACACTGTGATTTGTCAAGTTGCTCATAATTTAGTTGTTTCAAGCATTAAATGTTCCAACACCAATTCCACCACCAGTGTCTACTTCCCTCTACCAACATCTCCAGATTCCCACATACCACCCCAGGCTGCCCTCTTAGTGGGGACAATTTACCTCATATTGTTTTTCAAAACACAAAGGCAAATAGAGATCAATAAGAGCCAATCTGTGATAATTGTTGCATCTCACAATGGTCTTACTAAAGTCTCTGAGAATCTACTGTGATAGTTAGTGCTAGTTGAGCCTCTGTGTTATTGTGTAGGCTTATTGAAAATTTGCATTGTTTAACCATATAGCTGAATTTTTATCTTTAAATTATGTAATGGGGAACTCTCTCTTTTTTTTCACTGTCTCTCTCTTCTAGCCTCCCTCTCTTTCCCTCCCCCTCTCAGCAAGTGTGTTTGTGTGTGTGTGTGGTCTCACCAAACTGTATGCGAACCTTGGCTTTGATCATGTCACTAGAGTCACACAGGGTTTCTGGCTACTTGTACACAAAAACCTTTCCCAACTGAAATGTTATTTCTTTAAGTGCAGTGTCTTAGAATCTCCCAGAAATTCTTTTAGTTCTAATGGATCAGCAATATATTATAATGATGAGAGGTAAATATTTTAAAAACTCATTTTACTTAAAAGAAATAACTCATATGATTGGAAGTTGTTATAAATCTACCATAAAAATGATGGGAGTCAGGTATTATTCCATGGCAAATGCAGTGGCCATGAAAACATCAAGACATGAGTTTGGCTTCTTGTGACACTTATGTGCATAGTCATCCTGATTATTCTGTTGCCTGCAACCCCTTACACTACAACACAGTGTGTGTTATCTTTGAAAGACCCATGTGAAATCTTTAGTGAACATCATAAAGTACAAGACCCTCAGCCAGCACTATAACAAGAATATGTGTGGTCACCACAACTAAATTATCAAGCAGAGGAATTCTTGAATAAAGAAAAAATATGAGGCCTTTTTTAAAAAAACTGTTTTTACGTTGCAGTTAATATTCATGACTCATGTAAATTCTCTGAACAACTGACTTTTATCAAGAACTGTGGTAACAATAGTTTATTTGTTTGATTTGGGTAGTAGGCACACCCTTCTGTGCTCAGGGTTAAGTGGGGCTTAGCTTAGGTGACTCAAGTTTGTACCCTTTGTTTCTATTTAACAGTGCAGTAAAAATTTTATAAGTGGAAAAAAATGCAGTGGACTTGTGGAAATGGTAATTGAAATTTGTAGCAAATCATATGCATACTCAGAGAGATAAACGGTGTTCAAAATAAATCACTAAAAGTATTGGCGGTGACTGTTGGCAGATTAAAGGCAACAAAAAACTAATAGACAAATAATGTACTGAGACCTCCCATTTGGAATTGTAAACAGCAGTATATTTAGTTAAAGATCAGTAACTAAATATCAAGCAATAATATAAAATATAAATAAAAGACATTTCTAAAGGTTGAAGAGATAATACAATGGGTAGGGTGCTTGTCTTGCATGTGGCTGACCCAGGTCAATCCCTGGCATAACATATGGCTGCTCAACATTATCAGAAGTGGTCCTTGATCAAAGCTAGTAGTGATCCCTGAGCACTGCACTGCTAAAAGCAAGCCCTATGCAACTCCGGGTGTGCTCCCCAAAACCAACTTAATAATATGCAAATGCAATGGGCAATTCAAGTTAAGCAGGAAAACAAAGACATGCAAACACAAAGATATCATTACATCATTTTTTTTTAGGAATGTATATACTTAGGAATATTTATATTAAAGACACATAAAATACTTTCTCGCTAGGGAGCTCAGAAGATGTGGGGTAAGTGGGTGTGAATATCATAAAAGAGAGCGCATGAGCCAGAGAGACAGTACAGTGGATAGGACACTTGCCTTACACCAGGTAACCTGGATTTGATCCCCAGCACCCCATATGGTTCCCTGAGCAGCACCAGGGCAGATCTTCAGCACAGACCCAGGAGTAAGCCCTGAGCACTGCCTGGAATGGCCCCAAAACAGCACAAACAAAATACAAAGAAGAAATAAAGAGTTAAAAACATATAGCAATTAATCATCACAAGTTGGCATTTACTTATTAATTTTTAGATAATTCTATTTGTCATTCCTTTAAGGTTTATGGGGTCAAGTAATATGAAATAAATTTGTTATATGCCTGCCAAGGAAGTAGAATGGGGGGTGGTGGGAGGGACCCTGGGAATATTGGTAGAAGGATGGGTCATTGATTGTGGGGTTGGTGTTAGAACATTGTATGCCTGAGATATATCTATTATGAACAACTGTGTAAAACATGATGTCTCCATAAACACAAAAAATAGAAAAAAATAATAAAGAAATAGGCAGAGATTAAGTCGACAGCCAGAAGAAAGGAGTCTTATTGAAAATGAAGATAAAGTTGTTGAACTGAGGAGTTAAATTATTTCCACAAGGTTACAGTGGGTAAGATGCTTACCTTGCATGCAGCAGACTCTCATTCAATCCCCATGCACTGAATATGGTCCCCTGCATAGTACCAGGATGATACCTAAGTTCAGTGCCAGGTGTATGACCTGGATGTCCCCAGGGGTAGTCCAAATAGCAACAATAAAACATCCCATTACATAGTCTTTCTCACAATAAATAAAGTAATCTTTAAAACATAACCAATATTATAGAAAGAATGTTTAGCTCAATTAAATGGTTTCTCTGATTCTACAGAGTGTCAAAAATGTTCGCTCACCTTATAATTTGTAATGCTTTCAGGAATGTGTGGAAAAACCACAGTTTTAAGTTTCCTTAAGAAACTAAGAGAGTGTGATAATGAAATGAGAGAAGTGGAAGAGAGAGAGGAGAGAGTATGAAAGAAGAAAAGATAAATTATTTACAACAGATGTCAATACACCATTCACTGTGACAAGGTTAAAATGAGCGACTAAAGAGGGACAGGTGAACCAGTGAGGTAGTTGTCCATAAAACACAAAAAGAGTCATTTCATGTGTTTAAATAAAAGTCAGTGGACGAGAGACTCGGCCCCAGACAGTTTTGTGGTTAGCGACTTCTTTCCGGATAAAGAGAGGACTTTTGGCTAGACGGGTGCGGCTAGATGGCCAACAGGTCACATGTAGACTGGGAGGAGTTTGTTTACCAGGAAAAGGCAGGTTTGATTATTTTCTTCTAGTCCTAATCAGGTGTTTCTTAGTTTGGGGCAAGTCCTCAAGAATTTGTCCTCAAGGTCTGCTACCTTCCTGCTCAGGTGTCTGTTGTGGTGGGTGGAGTCCTGAGAATTTTCTCTCAGGACCAGCTACCTCAGAGAATGAAAGATAACTACCTTGAGGCAGGTTGTGAGAATTTATTAGTCTGGGTCCTGCTGGCCTGCCTCTCCTTCCTAGGTTCTAAGAATAAGATGGGGATTAGGTTTCCCACCAGCCCCCTTGATGTCTGTGAGCCCCACGGGTGACTTATGTGAAGTGAGGAGGAGAAAGATGATCACTTTCTTACTATCTGCCTCTGCCACCCTGGACCCACGGTTACTGGGTTCTTCTCTTGCCTCAAAGAAAGGAATTTCAGAAGTAGAGGAGCAGTGAAGTTACACAGTTTCTATTTGGACATTTTGAAGGGAAAAATGGAGAGTGAATGGGAGAGAGTGGAGAGTAGCATGCTTAAGAGAGCCTCTAGACACATCTTAGCATTAGGCATGAAATCATGAAAGTACACATCTCAAGAGGAGATGTGCGGGCAACACGTGCTCGGCCATGTAGGCACAAGCAGCATATAGGGCCAGGTAGTATATGTGCACTTTTCCTTTGTTCAAGGTGGCTTTAGAGGGTTTTTCCAACCTACTCGTTCTTGGGGCTTGTACCTAGATCAAAGTCATTGCTAAGGAGGTTGTCAAGGGGGTAGAGTTGGGAGTGGTGATATTCTTTGAAATTCCTTTCCTGGCCTTTTGTTCCTGAGGAGCTTCTGTGGAAGGGGGTCCAGCCTCCTCAGGGCCTGACTGGCACTGGAACCAGTTCTCGTGAGATCAGGGCTATTAATTTTCAGGAAATTTACTGCCATTATTATGGGAGGGGTCCTTCCCTATCTGCCTGCCTATATCACCCTTAGATCTTTCTTCCCATTGCAACCTTTTTTTACCCCCTGCACTACTTTCTTGTTTGCCCAAGAATTTTCTCTGTGTCCCTCCTTCTACATGGAGTTCTTCCATCTTGCCACAAAGGCTTTGTTCGCTCTGGTTTCTGTGGATTTCATGAAAATTGATCAGATATCAGAGGAGGTTTGCTGAGTTCAGATGCAGATGTAAACACAGTTTTGTTTATACAGAGTAGAAGGGTGGAGAGCCAGATGAACTTAGTTGGTGACTTTCAATCTCACTCATGGCCCAGGTAGTCCATCAAACAGGTAGTCAATCAAAATAGAAACAAAATGGCTGGGGGTGGGAGTTGGCAGAAGATAAAGGGAGGTCCCCAGCCTTCTCAACCTTTCTTTTTCTGCATACACCCAGGAACAATGCTTGCACCTGGGCAGGTAGCATATTCAGGCAGGGACTGAGGATACTGAGCACATGAGTTTCATTCCTGCACACCAGAGTCGTGACAGAAAGCTGTGACAGGATGCTAGGAACTGCTGGGGTACAGTTGTGAAAGGCCCCAAGACAAGTACAGAACACAGGGATCTCACCCACAAGCACATGGGGACAGGATGGAAACTTAAGAAAAACTGGGACAAGACATCAAGGAACTATTGAGGTTCAGGCTGGGAAAGGCGCAGGGACATGGTTTCAGATTAGAAAAGGACACTGCACAGAGTGGAGATGGGGCCTCGTCTTCATACACTAGAGGTGATTAGATAATTAGGTGGAATAACAGCCAGGAGGTGGGACAAGGGACAGGGCAGCACCAGGGACAGGAAAAGTGACGTCTTGCATGGGTAAAGGAGCAGCCTAAACGTTTAGGGAGGTACCTGGACCCATGGACTTAAACTTAACAATAAAATCTCACTTTTAATCTTCAGAGTTTTGTATGCAAACATTTCATGCAATTCTCGACAGGAAAATCCACTTTTGTGCTGTGAGGCCCAAAAGCAGGCCCCTCAGAAGCCACGAGAAGCTGCAGCTAACATTAAGTCTCAGCTAGGCCTCATTTTCTGTTTTCCCAAAGCAGGACTTGCAGTTTCTGGTAAACTCCCAATAGAGGAATTCACCTAGATAAGAAACTGGGCAGTTGGATCTGGCCAGTCATGAGGGGTCGCCACGCCCTTCTTGGGAAGAACCCCGAACCATTACTGGTACCTGCTGTCTAATTGCTGACCACTGTTCTAATAGGGCAATGTTAAAAATAGACCAGTGTATAAACCGCTTCTTGGCTGAACCCTATATAAACTGCTTGTGAGTTGGAGTCAGGGTCCTTATCAAGACTCCACTGTGTTGGATGAGACTTGGACCCTAGCTCGAGCTAGTGCTGGCTCGGACTAGTAATAAAGTTCCTTTGCTTTTGCATTATCATGTGTGGAACTGGGTCTTTCCGCAACTGGGGATCTGAAACTTGGGCACAACAACACTAATGTGTCCACAGTTGCCTAGAGCTGCATTGGGACTTGGCTGCAATCAAGCGCAAATAGCCATTATCTGTTAATAAAAGATAAAGGAATGAACTGCCAGGGACCCTTAGTCACGGATCAATGGGAGTCTTTTGATTTCCCTGGCTCACTTTTACATAAATATCTGTTGATTTTCAAATAGAAGTTTTCAAGCAGTCTGGAGGATGACACGTGAATTTTGTTTTTAATTGAAGGACCATGAGATAAATCATTACAAAGTTGTTCATGATTAAGTTTCAGTCATACAGTGTTCCAACACCCATCCCTTCACCAGTGGATATCTCATATCACCAATGTCGAAGTTTCCCTCCCTGCCTCCTTCCTTCAGCCTGCCTTTGCCCTTGCAGCCTGCCTCTATGGCAGACACTTTGCTTTTCACTCTTCTTTTATTTTCCTTTTGGCGCTGTGGTTTGCAATATCATCACTGAAAGTGGATCATGCTGATCACTTTACCTCCTTTCAGCACTCAGTTTTGGCCCAGAGTCATCATTTCCAACTAAAATTGTCACTGTGTTGGATGTCTTGTCCTAACTTCACCCTCCCTACCCCACTTCCTCTTTGTGGCAAACTTTCTACCATGGGCCGATCTTCCTGGGCCTTGTTTCTATGTCTTTGGGTATTATTCACATGCTATGTTGTTATTCGTGTGTGTGTGTGTGTGTGTGTGTGTTTATATCCCACAAATGATGCAATCATTCTTTCTGTCCCTCTCCCTCTGATCCATCACTCTGCATGCTAACTCTCTATGTCCATCCATGTATAATCAAATTTCACAGCTTCATTTTTCCTAATAGCTGTATAGGGATTCACAGTTTCTTTATCCACTCATCTGTTCTTGGGCACTTGGGTTGTTTCCAGGTTCTTGCTATTGTGAATACTACTGCAATGAATACAGGAATGCAGATGGCTTTTCTGTATTGTGTTTTGGGGTCACTAGGATATATTCCAAGGAGCGGTATATATGGAAGCTCAATTTCTAGTGTTCTGAAGAATGTCCATATTGTTTCCAGAAAGGCCGGACCAATCAGCATTCCCACCAGCAGTGAATGAGTCTCTTTCTTGCTGCATCCACGCCATCACTGGTGATATAAGAATTCCTGTGGGAAAGAAACCATCCTGCACTCATCAAAGTCATTGACAATGAAATAACTAAGAAAATATTGACAAGGTAAATCTTTCTGAAATACATCATTTTATGATTTGGCCATGGAATATAGAAATAACTGAAAAAAAAAGACGAGCTAAAGATTATTTAGTAGTCACTGTCCTATTGTATTGCCATATCTCATTGGTCAAATAAATATTTGCCTACTAATAATAACATCTCCACTATGCTTTCCCTTCCTTGATTTCAGATCTATTACTCTCTGTGTTCTCTACACAGAAGCATAAAATCTTTTGAATACACAAATCAAATCATGTCCCTAGTAATTAAATCTTTGGTGGATTTTAAGCGCATAGATCTTCATCCTCCCAAAGTGCCTGAGCATACTCTGATTCCCCTCAGACACTCAAGAGGACAGCACAGATAATCATCCTGAAAAATATCCAGCGTTAGTGTGGCTGAGACTCAGCGAGGCCACAGAAATATGATAAGTCTCCAGCAAGTACCTGTTTAGTCCTAAGCACAGGGAAAACTATGGAAACCAGGGGTGACTTCCTGCTCAAAATAGCCAGTTACCCCACTGGACGCCAAGTTGGCTATGAGTCAACAGCCAATTGGAAAATAACTCCCTGACTCCTTGCCACCATGAATCTCAGGAGAGCTGAGGGACATAGGTTCAGATGAGATGTGGCACATTGGAATTCACAAAAAGATGTAAAAGTGGCCTCCACTAAAGAAAACCAGTAATTTTTCTTCCAGAAGGAATGAATTCAGTGATGACATTAAATATGAAGTAGAGGTTGCTATGGCATCAAAAAATGCTATTAGGGAGAAAGAAATCTGTCATTCATATCTTAGATTTTTTGTCTTTGCAAGAAAATTATCTAAGGATAAAACAATGGAGATAATAGATTTACTAAAGGGGTAGTACATGCCTAAAAAATGGTGCAGGTATTCTCAAAGAAGAGATGCATACCTCATACCTCATTTTAGAGTAAGGTATTTAATTAATTTAATAATTTAACATTTTTTTAGTTTGCAAAAACACTGCTTTATCATTTTGTACTTGTTGTGGTAACAATTATCACAATGAAGACGTTACTGGGCTTGCTCAAGCAAATCGATGAACAACAGGAGGGCAGTGACTTGTTATGGTGCTATGCCACACCTACACCAGAATGTCAAAATCCTATATCATAATCCCAAGATTCATAACTCTCACTTTTCTTTGCATCCTTCCATCACAGTTTTACTGACTTTGTCTTAGGGTTAGTTTTCTATTGGAAATCATCTAAATTCTTGTGTTATTTCATTCAACTCACATTTTGAGTGAAATGAAGGGAAGATCATAAGGTAGAATGCTAAGGACCTGTCATTCAGTGCTGCTTGGAAGTAGAGTGCTTTGGGCCACTAAGACCAGTGGTGATGGGCAAAAGGTACCCGAAATCTCAGAGTCTCACAATGGCTACACATGTTCTCTGCTACTTGATCCAGTTCTCCACATCCTTTTATTTTTGCAAATCCACGGTCCTCCTGTTGTTCATCCATTTGCTCGAGCAGGCCCAGTAATGTCTCCATTGTGAGACTTGTTGTTACTGTGTTTGGCATATTCAATACATCACGTGCAGGCAAGGTACTCTTGGCAGCTTGCCAGGCTCTCCAAGAGGAGCGGGGGAATCGAACTCGGGTCAGCCATGTTGGTTGCATGCAAGGCAAACTCCCTATCCGCTGTGCTATCGCTCCAGCCCTTGTAAATCCACTATAGTTTTTATAAAACAACTATAGTGTAGGGCTGGAGACATACACTCAGGGTAAGGCACTTGCCTTGCATCCTGTAAACACCAGGACGATCCATTCCTGGTACTGCATATGGCCTCCCTAAGTACCATCACCAGTGATCCCTGAGCACAGTCCCTGTAGTCCAACCCTCCTATGCCCCCCTAAAAATACTATATTGCAGTTCTTGAATTTTCAAATCAAATTTAGCATGAATAGAATTTAAATCTTTCATTAATTATTGAATGGCAGTTATATAATTAATATTTATAGCTTAACAATAATATATAATACATATATAATAAATGGGTAGGGTGCTTGTTTTGCATGGTGCTGAGATAGCTTCTATCATCAGCATTCCAGCATTCTATAAGGTGGAATAATTCGTAAGTGCAGAACAGGAGTAAATCCTGAACACTGCCAAGTATGGTGCCCCCCAAATTATGTAGGGACTGCTCATTAACTTTCCCCACATATAAAACATCACCTTTAAATAAAATATATCTTCAGTCATTTTTTATTTTTATTGCTTTTAGCACTGTGTCTATGATGTCAAGTCAAACAATAATTATTTTGCACAAAATTATATATAGTAATATATAAGACTAGTGCATGTATAAAATTTTTTAAATGTGTGCAACATTTGAGTAAATTTTTTATAAAAAATACTAGAGTCATATGCCTTATTGTTTGTTTTTGAATCTTATTTTAGCATAGCAAGGAAGTTTTTTTTTAAATTTGTGTATGGGGCTCAGCGCTTACTCCTAGCTCTGTTCTTAAGGATCACTCCTGGCAATCTCAGGGTATTGTACAAGGTGAAAGGATCAAATTTGGGTTAGCCATGTGCAAGGAAAGTACCCTTCCTACTGTACTAACACTCCAGCCTCCAAGATTAGCAAAGAAATGATTCTATTTCCATCTTCTCATCAAAACGGAACTAGCATGTAGAGCATGGCTACAGGCACTGGGGCAGATAAGACCTGACCTTGCAAAGCAGATCAGGAGAGAGACTCCACAGAAAGAAGTATCTGGGCAAAATTGGCAAGAACAGAATGTCAGCACCAGGTGTCCAGCCTTGAGCCTCACCCCTAGTCACATGAGCTCCAGATACAGAAACTGTCACGTATGCTTAGTAAATCATCCTAACCACAGCATTTAGCCTTAATTGGACTGGGGCAAAGCAGAGTGGGAAAGGTCATAGGCCAATAATACTAAACTTTATGTGATTGGATATTCCTGTAAAGCCGAGACCCTCTATAAAAGATGTGTGTATTTGGCAATAAAGTGAACAGTCCCTGGCTGATCCTGGAGTTTCCGCCGCACGCCCGCGGAAGTGTTTTCTTGGCCCCGTGTCTGCCCAGTCTCGGTGTGCAGCGTGTCCTGGCATCATTGGGGAAAGCTGTTCCCAAACACTAGCAGATAAATGTTTCAGTTAATTATGAAAATAAGGATAAAAACTGAGTAGCTCATGATAGTTGAAATAAAAGAACAAATGTACCATGTTTGCTGGATTCACAGAAGTCCCCCAAAAACCCAAGAGTAAAAGTCATCTTTATTTTTGTGGCCTACACAACTGAGAACAGCCAATCCCCATGCAAAATTGTTTATTTTGACTTAAGGTTGCCACATATGCACAAATAACAGGAAGAGGTCCATACTGTATACACATTGGGACTTTCATAGTCCAAAAAGTAGCTTATAGTCTGAAAGTGGACCTTGATATATAATCTACAGGAATTCCTCTGGTTCACTAAGGGGCTTTGCAAGACACTGCTGGTTCCTATTCTTATAGAGACCAAAGCAGGTTAGGAGACCATTGCTCCATTATGCATTGAGAAATGGAATTCCCTCTGTCATGTACATCACACGCAGGTTAACTACAGTAAGACAAAGGACATCAGCTAACTACATAGAGAATTCAAAACTAATATAATAAATGACATGTATTTTCTCACATTCCATTCTCTAAAATTACTAGTAATTTTTTACTTAGCTCATGAGGTTTGAAACGAATACATTTAATGTGACATTTTAAAGAAAATAAGTTGAGCTGAGGAAGTGTACCAAAGGTTGATTTACCTGCTGGAAGTCCAGGTTTCACCCTAGTACCTCAGTGCCCTAAGCCCTTCCGAAAGTGAGTCCTGAGGACGGGGCATGTAGTAATCACTTGTCATATGTGGTCCCCAAATCGAAAACAAATTAATGAATCCTTCAAAAGAGTTTCTACAGTTCTCAAATCCATTAGATATTAATGGCATATTCATGAATCATGAATGCTAATTAAAACTTTTAGTCTAACATTAAGTCAATATAAGTTTTGAATCAATTTTGTAACAATTGCTCAACAATTTCCATCATATAACTACATTTATTTTAAGTAAAATGAGTCTAAAATATTCTTCATCTGGGAGAATTGTAAAACATTATCACAGTAAAGTATTTATGATTTGAGGAAGGAAGGAGGGAAAAGAAAGGAAGAAGGAAAAGGAAAGAAGGAAGGAAGGAAGGAAGGAAGGAAGGAAGGAAGGAAAGAAGGAAAAGAGAAAACCTTGAGGCACATTGAGTTGAATGAAGAATCTCTCATTAGGGTAACGTTTCAGAAAATAAGTAGTCAGGTGTTCTTTAAATGACAAGAGTGACCCAGTCAAGGCCACTTGATTGAGGTTTGCTTAGACAAGAAACAGACAGTGCCAAATCTATAGTATCGTGGTTAGGGGCTTGCCTTGCATGCAGACAACCTGGGTTCCATCCCCTGTACCCCATATGGTCCCTGGGCCCTGCCAGTAGTGATCCCTGAGATCAGAGCTAGGAGTAAGTCCTGAGAACTGCTGGGTGTGACCCACAAACAAACAAAAAAACAAAAACAGAAAACAAAAAAGAATAACAGACAAACATACATATGTTACACCTCCACCCTCAAACATGAAGATTGAGAGAGGTCGAGACAAAGAGACAGAGAGAGACAGAGAATCTTTATACTTTACCAGGTCCAGAGAAACAGAAAACTCAGCAACATGGTTAGGTAAATAAAACAAAGCCCTCACTGCCTCAGAGATAAAGTGTCATGTTATATTAACTGTCAGTGATTATTTAGCTCTTTTCTTTTTGGCTTTTTGGGTGATACCCAGCAATGCTCAGGGGTTACTCCTGGCTCTGCACTCAAGAATTACTCCTGGTGGTGCTCAGGGGACCATGTGGGATTCTGAGGATCAAATCTGGGTTGGCTATGTGCAAGACAAAAACCCTACCCACTATATGACTCCAGCCACACTGAATAATTATTTAATATAAGCAATACATGGGCTGGAGTGATAGCACAGTGGTAGGGCATTTGCCTTGCACGCAGCCAACATGACCGACCCGAGTTCGATTCCTCCACCCCTCTCAGAGAGCCCGGCAAGCTATCGAGAGTATCTACCGAGTAAGTACCGAGAGCAATATACATCCTAAACGCACACTCTCCAGCAGCAAAGAATCAATCCCAGGTTTTGAAACATAATAACTTTTCTCTGTTGGCTTGACAATTTTCTGGGTCAGTCAACCTCATTACCTTAAATAAAATGTGTTCAACATAACTCTGGTGTCTTCTAGTGCACACTTTCTAGGAGTGGAATCAAAATTGGGGATACTTTTTGAAAAGTGACTGGAGTTAGGATCTCCAAATTCTTAAACTGTTTTGTCATAATGTCCCCTCAATTTTTCTCTTTGCCTTTTTCTTATAAGTAGCAATAAGAAACCTAGGTTACACTTTTCACCATTTGTTTAACATCTCAATTGAAGATGTCCATTTCTCAAAATTCTGATTTCCACACGACTGTTAGACAACAATAAGCTATCATTTCTGTCGCTCTATAGAAAGAATCTTCATTCTTCTATTATCAAATAATATTTCTTATCTTCCTTCCTTAAGTACCAATAACTTCTGCTTTTCAACCTCTATTCTCCTGAGCATGAAACATGAATTTGTTCATTGTAACTTTATATTAGCTTGCAAGTTTCCATTTAATTGGTTTTTTCCATGATCTGCACTGTGGAAAGAACACAGAAACACAATATATGGCTTTAAAGCACAAATTGCTGCACATTGGTTGGTTTGACTGTCCTATATTAGGCAACTAAAAAATTAATATTTTTGACTCATCTTCACACTTCAGATCATAAATAATTGTTACTGAGAATTTGAGCTCAAGTTAAGTCAGTAAATTTTAGGTCTGGCAACTAGCACTATTAAGGTTTTACCTATGTCTATCTTTATGCAAACAGGGTTAAGGAATTTCTACCTTGAATCTTGCCATGTTGGTGCTTGCCAAGGGGTCACCTTTATTCCACTGATGATGGCCTTAAAGAAGGTCTGGGGAGAAGTGCACAGAGCAGGAGACATAGGTAACAGGAGTAGGAAAGCAATGATTTAGTTACAAAGCAATACCACAGCTTTTGATCTTGGGTGGACTGGTTAAGGTTACAGAGTGAGGGATCCAACCATGCTTCTATGAATTTCTGCATGTGCATTTAGGTAAATAAATGGTGGATTCATCACAGAGATGAGGAAGCTAAGCATTTTTTTTGTTTTGGTTATTAAGCACTTAAGGTTGGCTGCCAATTAGAAGATAACCTTTATATCTGAGAGGAAAAACACTTCCAAAGGCCTCCAGGAAGCACTTCAGACTCAGAAGGAGAAACGTGTGGAGCCAGCTACACTTCTGTGGAGAGAGAGTGAAACTGATGCATGGACTGTGGTCTCAGTTTCTTCTCCAATAAATATGCAAATAAGAATATTGAGAAGATGAAGGGAGGATTCAATGGTGAAGACTAGATTTTTCATAGTAACACAATTTCAGAGTCTATCTGGTCCTATTTAGTCGCAAAATCACTGCTCCCAATGACTGTACTCATAACATCCTATTAGCTCCAGTTTGGTATCCTTCCTCTCCTCCCTCTAATCTTTGCCGGGTGCATCCCAAAGCTCCACCCACCTAACTCTATATAAATGGCCTGTCTGCAGAAGATATCCCAAAAAAGTATAGTCAGAAGGCTACAGATCTTTGCAGGAGATCCACTTCAAGACCATCGTCCCAAAGCTAAGCTGACCAGAGTCAACAGTCCTAGTAAGTAACAATCAATCTGGTGATTTGTGGCAGAGGTGGGGGATCCCAGAGCATAACACCCAGAATGATCTTAGTGCCTATGTTTTGTTTAAGAGCTGAGTTTATTTCCACCTCTAAATGCAACCCATTATCTTTAACTTAGAGCTGGTCTTTGATTTTGATTCCATTATTTTGGCTTGAGGATAGTTATTTGTTTATCCCCAGAGAATAAGTGACACAGGAGAAAACTTGTCCAGACCTAGAGGTCATAATGGCTAACTGCACTCAGGGTTGATGAGTTGATGTGGTTGCTGGTGGTTTGAGAGGGAGGAAAGGGCAATCAGTGGTTGTTTTGAATAGCAGGAAGCATGACCACTGGGAAGATGATACCTCTAATTATGTGCAGGGGCATATTATCATCCTCAGGGACACATTGTCATTCAGAGTCCTGACCGACTTCTGGTCAAGAGAGTGGCTGAATTTCATGTCTCTTCAAATCTCCAACCACCAGCAGTCGGCTCTTTCTGGTGAGTGGGATTAATTGGGCACCTACCTTGATCCCTGCGGTCAAAGTGGTCAGTGGTGTGGTAAGTCATCAGTGGCATCAAGACCAGAAGAACATGCAAGGAGCAACCACCTTCTGAGAAAGTCCACACTAGCCTGCCCTTCCTGCACCTGAGGATGGAGGTGTTGGCAGCCCTGGCAACGCTGCAGGCAGAGCTCACCTGTCCCATCTGCCTGGACTACCTCAAAGACCCAGTCACCATTGAATGTGGGCACAACTTCTGTGACTCCTGCATCCGGATGTCATGGGAGGATCTACAGGACACATTTCCTTGTCCCGTCTGCCACCACCCTTGCCCACAGAGGTGCTTTAGCGTCAACCCTCAGATGGGAATGCTGGTGGACATGGCCAAGCTATTCCACAGCTCTAGGAGAGAGATGAAGCCAGAAAAGAAGCGCAGGTATGAGGAGCTCAATGAAGGCCTGACTCTGTTCTGTGAGGATGACCAAGAACTGATATGTTCCCAGAACACACAACCCCCTGAACACCATGGCCACCACCTGAAGCTCATGGCAGAGGCTGCCGCTGATCACAGACACAGGCTCAATGGTCACACTGAACTCCTAAAGAAGCAGATGGAAGAGGTGAAGAACTTAATTGTCTCCCAAGACAGGAATCTCCTGCAGCTGAGAGAGGAGGTGAGAAAGCAGAGGAGTCAGTTAGCTTTGGAATTTGAGTTCCTGAATCGGCTGATAGCAAATGAGCAAGAAGCTGCACTCTCCAGGTGGGTTGAAAAAGAGAAGGACTTTGAAAGGAAACTAAGTACCAGTCTCACTGCAATCTCTGAGCATATTTCCGTCTTGAAAGGTCTACAGAAAGAGGTGGCAGAGAGGAGCATGATGTCTCCAGGGATGGTGTTGAAAGAGTTCAAGAGCATCACACCACGCCATAAGAATCTGGAGCCCCCGGTCCTACAGTCCCAGCACTTCAGCGACAAAGGCTTTCCCATTTCGCTATACTTAACACTGAAGAACATTATACAGAAATTCAGAGAAGAGGTGACTCTGGACCCCAAAACAGCACACCCCAGTCTGTGTGTGTCTGAAGATAGAAAGACTGTTAACTATGTGTGGAAAAGATCAAAAGATGATGGGGAAGTGAGAGATACTGACTATGCAGTGGTTCTGGGCTCTGAAGGATACAGTTCAGGCCGACATTACTGGGAGGTGCAGGTGGGTAACAAGACTGAGTGGGCCGTGGGGGTGTGCACAGACACCCCTTCCAGCAAGGAGCAGCCACCCCTTTTGGGTCAGAATAGTTCCTGGACAATCCAGTTACAGGATGGCAACTACTTGGCTGGAGGCTCTGTACCTGTCATTCTCTCTGTGAAGAACAAGCCCCAAAAGATTGGCATTTACCTGGACTATGAGTTGGGTGAGGTTTCCTTCTATGATGCTAGTGACAGGTCTCATATCTATTCTTTAACTGAGACATTTTCTGATGTACTAAAGCCTTATTTCTGGGTGGGTTGGGATTCTACTCCTCTTATACTGTGTGAAGTAGAGATTCTATAGAAGTAACTGTGCTTTAGTTTCATCCAATGATGCCTGATAGTAAGTAGAAGACTGCTCTACTCTCAAAGACTACATGTTTTCAGAAATACTACTTTGACTTTAAACACCTGAAGGGTTAATTTTTCCTTTCGCTTTTTATTTTATATTTTATCATCTTTTTTTTCAATATGGTTGCTGACATCTTGATACTTGAAAGGTATGGAGATAAACATGCTAACATATGACTGCAGCAAATACTGAAAACTGTGTGCAAGTTAGTGCCCCTGCCTTCTTTTGACTGGTCAAACTACCAAGGTTGGTAGTTTGGAAGATGTGATAGCTGATCTCTGGGAAATGTCATCATAACTGATGCACCATTTGTGTTTTGAGCATGATCAGGAGGAAATCTTACAAAGACCTTTGTGTGATTAGGGGGCCCTACCTTTGTACAGAGTTGGTCATTGTATGCTGTACCTTGTTTTAATGCCATCTTGGACGTACAGTGAACATATCACCCAGATTATGTTTCTTTGCCATTCTTTGTATATTTGATGTATAGTAATATATTTTTGTGTGATTCTCAACTGTATATGATCACCATCTGCCCTCACAAAAATGAGTGACTTTTAGAAAAATTTCTCACTAAATTGATATGTTTAGCTCTTCTTGATTATATTGGGCATGAAGCTGATCCTTTATAAAAACTTGCTCTGTGTTGGTGCACAAACTTCCCAATTTGTACATTGTCATTCTTTCTAATAAAGGTATATTTTCTGTTCAATTAGTACTGTGGTTTTTGGATGAGTTGAGAATAAACTTAAATTGTCACAGCTTTAATACTTCTATGTACATTCTACCTCCCAACTAAACCAGAAGTATGAGAGATCCTTTGAGATGGTATCAATATGATAACTCTTATCTTTCCCACATGAAACCCTTAAGATGGTTATGAGGCAAGGGAACGTGGTTCAGTGACAGAGCACTTGTACTGCAAGTGCGATGTCTTGCATTTCAACTACAACATCATAAGACTGGCTACTCAAGCACTGTAAAAGTGAACCCCTGTCACTCAGCTAAGTGTAGCCCCTGATCATTGCCACGGAGGCACTAACTGTAGAAGCAGACATGCAAGCACAAGACACCACAGAAATAAAGTAAAAACATTTGATTTCTTCCTAAGACTCACAATTATAACACTAGAGAGTGGACTCTTAGTACCTCAAATTTCCCTCAGAGGTTGCTTCTCTCCAAATTCAAATTGGCCCAGGTTAAACTTCCTACCTGACATGTTGATTTATCCATTGCCTCTGTATGTGCCAACAGCTGACTCCTGAGTTCTGCCTGAGGTGTAGTGTGCCCACCATCGGGCCTTGACCCCATGCTGTGCATTTACTGTCTTATCAACACGAACGTGTTCCCTTAGACTGAATTCAGAGACAAGTCTCTTCATAAAAACCTTCCTCTTTCTTGTGGAGTTCATGCCCAATTCAATCAGCTAATCAGTGGCTTAATAAATAGCAATACTCCTACATATAAATAAAGTCTTCTTCTTTCAGAGTCATCCCAAATATAGTAAAAATGAGGGCCAGGAGGAATATTCCATGGTAGAAAGTGTGCCACAAATTGTGGGCGTGCGTGGGCAGTTAGGGCAGAGAAGGGACCATGATGACAATGATACTTAGAAATGATCATTCTGGACTTGCATTGAGAGTGGAAAGGAGGCAAAGTGATTTACATCATAACCTTTCAGTAAAAGTATTGCAAACCACAGGGCCTAAAAGGAAAAGGAGAGAAAGAAAAGTGTCTGCCATGCAGGTAGACTGGAGGGAAGGAAACTGGGAACATTGGAGGCAGGAAATGTATATGGTGAAGTATGGGTGTTGGAACACTGTATGATTGAAACCCAACCATGAACAACTCTATAACTGTGTATATTGCAGAGATCCAATTAAAATAAATGACTATATAAATGAAAATTTTAAAAAAGTTTACCTTCTTTTGTAATTGAGTCAATTAGCATAAATGTTCAAGCATACTTGGAGAAAAGACCATGGAAACTTTTCCACAACTAGGAAACACATGTCAAAAGAATATCATTTCTCCAGTTAAGGTATAGACAGATCCATCAGAGGCCTAGAAATACAACACCTCACAACCCACTACCGCATAGTGGCCTAGTTCTGATTCCTCTGTACCATCTTATCCTCAAATGAATTAGACATTTTGTTCTTAAGTTTCCTTTCTTAAGTTTCCTTTCTTAACCGTGTTCAGACTTGTACTATTTTATCCTGCTCTGACATCACTTCAGCTAACACTGCTCAGGCTGATATGTTTATGGATAATTGTTTCTAGTCAGGTGGTAGCTGCAGAAAAACTAAAACAAAAAGAACAGCGAGATAATCAAGTATAAACAAAGAAAACTGATGTGTAGAGAGATTTCTGAGATATTCATTCATCATATGACCTATGGGCCTTATTATAAACAACTATTTTTACAGAATCTGATTCATATTCTTTCCTCTCCTTCCTTCCTTCCTTCCTTCCTTCCTTCCTTCCTTCCTTCCTTCCTTCCTCCCTCCTTCCCTCCCTCCCTCCCTCCCTCCCTCCCTCCCTCCCTTCCTTCCTTCCTTCCTTCCTTCCTTCCTTCCTTCCTTCCTTCCTTCCTTCCTTCCTTCCTTCCTTCTCTTCTCCCCTTCTTGAGTCGTGGGGTCGTTGTTGGGGTATTTGGTGACTAATCCCAGTTTTGCTCTAGGATGGCCCTTGTGGTCTCATGGGACCATGTAATGCTGAGGATTGAATCCAGGTATCCCACATACAAAACATACATTCATTCCTTTCTAACTCGTTATTTCTTGCCTCAGAACCATCTTAGCACATTAAGTCTAGATATTGAGAAATACATAACAATTACAAACTGTGGTACTTAAGTGTTAGTCTGCCTTCACAAAACATGACCAATAATCAGACCTAAACTGTAAATTTAAGTTATATAGAAAACATATTGTTGATAGTCTTCCTTATCATATACTAGATAATTCCAGTGTGATCTCTGATAGGAAGAAATGAACTGCTTTCATCCTTCATCTGGGTGTACTCAGAATTCTATTATCAATGTCAATATCAAAACATTAATTTTTCCTTTTTTTGGGGGGATCTACGCTACCCAGATTCCAAATTGAGGGAATAAGCTAAGCATCATGACCACTGAGACAGTCTTGGAATTACTGGATGCTGAAACCCAAACTGACTTCTAACTTTTGCCAAGTCTTATTAGAAACAGTTGTAATTGATTAGACCTTGGCATGGAAATACGGAATAGACAAACTTGGACATTCTGTTTAGTAAATAGCTCTCCTCTGCTTCTGAGAAGTATTCTAAAACTCTCAGCTTCTCAAGAGACCTGCTTCATCAGACACCTTCCTGTTTTGAAAGATACTTTTGATCCTGAAAGCCTTCAGTATGATCCCGTGAAGAGTGTATTTGATTTTTTTTTCTTTACTCCCAAAAAGCTGCTTATGGCATTCTTTCTTATAATTATCTGTAACAGTTATCGTGTTTGTGCAATAATTACTTATTGCGAAGGTGTAGGAATAAAATAATTTCTTTGCAAGATTTAAAAAATAAAACCCAAGACACAGAGAGAGAAAAGTGGAAAATCTGCCACACAGGTTTGGGGGAGGGGGTATACTGGGGTTCTTGGTGGTAGAAAATGTGCACTGGCGAAGGGATGGGTGTTTGATCATTGTATGACCAACCAAGACTTGAACTGAAAGGCTTTGTTACTGTTCTCACAGTGATTCAACAAATAAATTAAAAAAAATATAAAAAAGTTAAAAAATGAAAAAACCCAAGAAATAAATAATAAACCAGAAATAAACTACTAGTATTTTTGTTCAGCCTGGAGAGATAGTACAGCTAGTAGGGCGCGTTTGCCTTGCATGAGGCCAACCAGGTTGACTCGAGTTCAATTCCTCCGCCCCTCTTGGAGAGCCTGGCAAGCTACCAAGAGCATCTTGTCCGCATGGCAAAGCCTGGCAAGCTACCTGTGACATATTCAATATGCCAAACACAGTAACAAGTCACACAGTGTTACTGGGCTTGCTCGAGCAAATCGGTAAACAATGGGAGGACAGTGACAGTGATTTTTGTTCAAATATATTAAAAATTTTTATAGATTCTACACAAAATCTGATCTATATCTATATAGAATTTCTAACGCTACATATTGAAGGACCTCCTAATGCTAAAATCAATGGAAATATACATTTACTTAGGTGGTATTGAAAAAGAAATGTGTATATATTATATTTAAGTAAATATGCAAAGTGAAGAATACCGGACTCATTCAACTCATATTGCACAACCAAGCAAAACAATAAAATTTAAGCTTTTGTATTCATAACAATGGATTTTTGAGTAATCTAGGATCCACTTAATAATGGACTTATTAATAAAGAGTGAGATCTCTTAATCTAGTCATCTGGGCTATATAAGAACCCTTTCATTCTTTAGTGCTTCCAACTTCACAAGTGATTATTTTTTAAGTTATCTATTTTTCTATTTCAATTTATTCCATTCTATTTTTCTAAATGTTGAAACCATAACGGTAAAAGGTAAAGACCCTCCCGTTGATCATCGATTTGCTCAAGCGGGCCCAGTAACGTCTCCATTGAAGACTTTTGTTGTTACTGTGTTTGGCATATCGAATACGTCACGGGGAGCTTGCCATGCTGGCGAGATACTCTCGGTAGCTTGCCGGGCTCTCCGAGAGGGGTGGAGGAATCGAACTCGGGTCGACCATGTTGGCTGCGTGCAAGGCAAATGCCCTACCGCTGTGCTATCACTATAAATCCAAATAATGTTAACTGGAAAGTGGAACAAAGTATATAGGTAAATTAAAACTTTACTCCTTGTTCTGAGTGGAGTCATTCAACTACATAAAAAAAGTCTTTTAAACACATTATCTCTCTCTCTCTGGTCTCTGATCTGTCATTTTTCTGATATGGGAAATTGACATAAAGTCTTTCCATTATTTATTAGTATATTATTAGGGCTGGAGTGAGAGCACAGCGGTAGGGCGTTTTCCTTGCACACAGCCAATATGGCCGACCCGAGTTCGATTCCTCTGCCCCTCTCGGAGAGCCCGGCAAGCTACCGAGAGTATCTCGCCCACACGGCAAAGCCTGGCAAGCGCCCCATGATGTATTCAATATGATATGCCAAACACAGTAACAACAAGTCTCACGATGGAGATGTTACTGGGCCCGCTCGAGCAAATCGATGAACAACAAACAGGAGGATCATGATACCATGATGATGATGATATTATTAGCTCAGTATCTCACATCTAGTGTCCACATAGCATTATTATTATTATTATTGTATGATATGTATATACTGCTTCTTCATCCAGTCATTTGTCCTTGGACACCTGGGTGGTAACCAGATTTGGGCTATTGCTAACAGTGCTACAATGAATATAAGCACACAGATGTCTTTTCAGCCAAGACATGGAATTACATCAATAAGAACTCACACTCCTGCACATATATGCACCTAATGATGGCCCATCAAAATATTTTAAACAACTTCTGATAGAACTGAAGGAAGATCCTGACAACAGCACAATAGTAGTAGAATTAACACTCCTCTGTCTTTAGTGGATAGACCAAGAAGGCAAAAATATAATAAAATTAATTGGCTTTGAGAGAAGAAATGGAAGAGATGGGGCTAACAGACAAATATATATATGTATATATATATATATATATATATATATATATATATATGACCCATTATCCTTCCAAAGTTAAATACATGTTCTCAGGCCACACAAAAGAGGTGAGAGCATTTTCATTCTCATGTAAATTTTCATCTTTCAGGTCTATATGTCACTAATCACTTCCAGTATAGTTTCAGAAGGGAAAGAGCACAGTTCTATAACTTCACATGAATTTCAACAACCAGCGAGATAAATATTCAAGTACTTTTTTTTCAATTTTTATTAGTGAGACACCATGAGGTACGGTTGTAGGCTTACAAATTTTTGTGCTTGGGTTTCAATTATACAATGATCAAATACCCATCCCTCCACCAGTGCCCGTCAAGTACTGTTTTGATCCAGGTAAAACTTAGAACCATTTATGAGGAGGTTTATTGTTCAAAAGGTTTCCACCAGATGGTGCTAGACACTCTGAAGTGCATGCTTCTGGAGGATAGAACTTTGTGTTCTGAAAAAAAGAGAAGCCTTGTGTATGTATAGTAAATATGCATATGTATTATATATAAGTATATGTATACATGTATTATGTATGGTGTATATCAGAACTACTTTATTCCACTTATCTTTTTTTGGACACTTATTCATATACACAACAGAATATTATGCAGCCATAAGAAAAAGTGAAATCACAAGGCTTATTGGAGGCAATCACCCTAAGTGAAATAAGCCAGAAGGAAGACAATTGTCAGATGATCTCATTCACCTGCGCTACAGAAAGAAACAAATCAAGGGACTAGATCATATCAAATGGTAATACATCCTTGACATTGGACTATAGAACTGAAAAAACAAACAAAGTGGGGGATGAGTGAGTTGGTGAAAGGAATGAACACTTTGCTGGTGTTAAGATATGGTAACTGTGTATTAAAACAATATACTTAGTGTTATCAAAAGCATATAATCTAAACTACTATATATACATATATATATACATATATATATATATATTTTGGGGTCATACTCAGGGGTTATTCCTGGCTCTGTGCTAAGGAATCACTCCTGGTGGTGTTCAGAGGACCATATGTAATGCCTGAGATCGAATCCAGATCAGTATGCTTAGTATCCTACTACAGCGATACTGTACAATTGCTGCAGTTCCATTATAAAAAATTTTTATAAAGGAAATTTTATTCTCATTCTTGAATGGATGTACATCTACAGTGACACAGGATAAAACTGTATTGCCTTTTATGACTTTTCTCTGGAAGGTCAGGTTCTTGTTTGTATACTAGTTGTTTTAGTGATTTTATGTTATTATTATTATTATTATTATTGCTTTCTGGGTCACACCCGATGATGCACAGGGGTTACTCCTGGCTCACGCACTCAGGAATTACTCCTGGTGGTGCTCAGAGGAACATATGGGATGCTGGGAATCGAGCCCGGGTTGACCACATGCAAGGCAAATGCCCTACCCACTGTGCTATCACTTCAGTCCCTGTTTTAGTGATTTTAAAGACCAAGCTACTAGAATTAGTTTCTTGAATGGAGGAGTAAATGAATGAATTGACAAGGAAGTGATTGAATCCATTAAAAGATAGAAGTGCTAGAGAAAAAGCTCAACTGTCCAGGTGCATGCTTTGTAGATGGGAGGCCCAGCTTGAATGCGTGGTACTACATGGTTCGCTGGGCACCACTAGGAGAGACTTCCAAACGCCACTGCAGTTTGTCAAAAAAAGCAAACAAACAAACAACAAGCTCAAAACAGAAAAGCATCAGGCAGGTTTGAGCAGATGGCATCACATTTGGCGGCAACTGAAAAGATTAGTGTACGTGGGGTATGTATTTGAAATTACCAATATTAAACAATATATTAGAATTTTTTAGAAACTTCTTTTCCTCCTACTTCACCAAATACATTTTTTCACATTCTCTATACAAATTGGACTCTTCACCTGAAGTTTCCTGCTCTGTAGGAACTCCTATTCCCCATCCAGGCCCTCTAAACAGAGTTCCAGTGGGGCCTACCTGTTACATTTAAGGAGGCTATGTAAGGTTTACAGGTGACCCTGGAAGTTTAGGTTTGATGTGTCATGAGAGCATCAAGATGGTGACTGTGGTAGTGGAACAATGTGTGCACAAAACCGTATCCCGGATAAGTATTTACTGCCCTTTGGGTAAAAAAAATACATACATATTGCTAAAGCACACATACATATACACAAAATTAACATCAACATCTTATTTTCATTACATATTCTGTCAACAATCATATTGTCATGATATTTTTATTGCCCTAGATAATTCTGATCAGGAAACTTCTGTTTATTATTATCCTTGAAGCACTTCTTATTCTCAAAGTAGAGGCATATGGATAAGGAAACTCAGCTAGTCCTGTACGTGCCATGAAACAGAGATCTGTTTCATGACAATAGAAGTCATTACTCAATTTTCAGGTGTCACATCAGAATCAAAAAGACAAGATCTATATTAGAGAGTGGAGAATCACCCTGACCCAAAAAGCCTAACACATTGGGAAAAAGGTTTTCAAGTCATACTTAATTAGGGGTCTTTACTCGAAAGAATTCCCATCTGATACAGATACTTAATGATGTTGTGGCCAAAGAAAGACCACACAATGATGATGTCAATTTACCATGCCTTATAATCTAAATATGTAAGAGGTTCTTTAACTTTCTGGAGCTTTCTTTGTCTTGTTCACACAATAATTAATTGTCCACGGATGCATTTTTCAGAACATACCCTCACCACTAAGCCACATACACTGAGTCTATAATCTGTTTTTATTCTCCCCATGTTCAAAACAACTACTTGAGATCTAACTGACATTGTACTAATTACAGATCTTCTCAAAGTATTAAACTTGGCAGCTTTGGAGAAACATAGACATCCATAAGCCTATCACTGTATTCAAAATAATATTCCTTGAACTGTTAGAGAAACAGTGCTCCAAGAAAATTTCTCAGGCAGATATCTCACTGCACAATGGATTTGCATCTGTTGGCTGAGTCCCAGACAGAGCCCAGCTTCCCACCCTGCCTAGATTATCTGAGAGGCTCAGTGACCCTTGACTTGGGGCACAATTTCTGTGGCTCCTGCATCCTCAGTGCTGGGGAGATCTACCGGATGTCTTCCCCTGTCCTTTCTGCCTCTGCCATAGCCTGACAGGAACTTCAAGAGGAACACCCAGTGATGTCACATCCCTGACATTGTTAAGCAGCTTCCTATCAGAAGGAATACCCGGAAATGGCAAAGGAGGAACAAACAGACCCTGTGTGAGAGGCACAAACTCTGGTTCTGTTTTGAAAGTCTTGGCACTTGCGCTCCCAGACAGAGCCTCTGGTTACTCTTGGTCCCTATTCAAAATGTTGCAGATGATCTCCAGGGAAATCACAAAACCTTGAACCCTGAAAGCAAGTGAAAAACACGAGCTCAAAATTTTGGTTGTTCGGATTTGGGTTGTTTGTGTGTCTGTATATGTTTTAAATGTGCTATTCTACAATTATATACTCAAAGGAAATTGCACACAATCAGAATGTTTTGAATTTTTATCACTTAGGAGATATTTATCATCTGTGTTTCACTATCTAGAAAATATTTCTTTCAAGATCTAAATAAAATCCAATCTTTAAAATTTCCTGAGTTGATAATACTAATTTAATTGTACAAATTAAGTTAGCTTATTTGTGAAAAAAAAAAAAACCCTTTGGCTAAGTCATTTCTTGTTCATATCTACTTATCTATGGAAATTATAAGGTAAACAGTTTTCCACAGTTGATGTGTGGTAATCCCTAGACAATTCTTATCATTTAAGATGGTTGTGGATTACAGTGAAACACTCATGAGCCTTTTTCTTTTCTTTTCTTTTCTTTTCTTTTCTTTTCTTTTCTTTTCTTTTTTCTTTTCTTTTCTTCTTTTCTTTTCTTTTCTTTTCTTTTCTTTTCTCTTCTTTTCTTTTCTTTTCTTTTTTTTGTAGGCACTCGCAGCAATGCCCAAGGCTTTGGGCTCAAAGATCATTCATGGTGGTGCTCAGGGCACTAGACAGGGTGCCAGGGATCAAACCCAAGGCAGTCACGGGCAAGGCAAATGCCTTACCTGCTGTACTATCTCTTTCCTGTTCTGAGCCTATTCAATGTTGATCTGAGAGTTCCCCATTTTCAAACTATTCTTTTAAATGTCACTGTCACTGTCACTGTCCTATTGTTCATCGATTTGCTCAAGCGGGCACAATAACATCTCCATTGTGAGTCTTGTTACTGTGTTTGGTGTATTGAACACATCAAGGGTAGCTTGCCAGGCTTTGCTGTGCGGGCAAGATACTCTTGGTAGTTTGCTGGGCTTTCTGAGAGGGGTGGAGGAATCAAACCCCAGGTAAGCTGGGTTGGCTGTGTACAAGGCAAACGCACTACCCTCTGTGCTATTGCTCCTGTCCAAAGATTATAGTAAACTTTTATTAGTTACTTTTTCAGTAATAAACTGATTTCTCTTGGGCTGCTTCTGACTTTTTGAATTTATAATGATGTCTCTTTGTTTCTTTTCTTGAATATATTTTGCAGGAAACAAACATGAAATGCTTTTTCAGTTCCAAAATGAAATACATAAAAGTCACAGGTCTGGGTCTGAGTTATAGTAGAGCAGGTAAGGCTCTTGCCTTGCATGTAGATGATGTGAATTCGATCCTTAGTACACTTTATGGTCCACTGAGCCCACCAGGAGTGATCCTGAGTGCAGAACAAGGAAAAGTCCTGAGTGCTGCCAGATGTGGTCCCCACACAAGCAATCAGTATTTTTTCCTCACATTGTCTTTTCAAACTTTCACAAATGCTTTCATAGATTTGATACCTTTCACAATTTCTAGAAATTCATTAAATATAAGTTATGAATTCCATAGTTTTCACATATTGAAAAGTATTTAACATTCTGTAATTTGGGAGATAGACCCAATTTAATGCTAGACTGTTTAGACCCTATTGAAGAATATAGTGTTTAAGGAGATGGTTAGAGTGGAGGAGATATACAGGTACAACAACATGAGAGGAATATGATCAGTGATGTTGCCTACTGACCAAGTAAAAGAATGCTTGATTTTTCATTCCCCCTTTGTCCTGCTCAAAGCTGGGCAACTTCCCAGTACAGGAGGTTTCAGTTTGGGGAAAATGCACCCTCGTAAATGATTTGTAAATGATGTATGAGGAACAACACAGTCTCTATGGATATGTCAAAACTGTGACAAAGCAGGCCACTCCGACCGGTAGCATTAGGTCGAAAGGGTCACCAGGTGGCTGACCAATGGTGCATGGCTCTGCCCACTGTGGCTGACCAATGGTGCATGGCTCTATTCATTGTCCCATCCACTTTCCCACGTCCCATCCCCTTTCCTTTCTTTTGGGTGGGCTGTGGAAACATACTTAAGTCTGTACCTGTGCTCTGAATAAACGCACGCACGCATTCATGCCATCTCCTGAATGACAGAACCCTGTGTGACTCTAGTGCTGATTTCACCCTGACGGCCCTCCCCTGGCTCGACCCCGCAGTGCCGGACATGGCAAGTGATATGAAGATTGTGGCTAGATTCTCTAAAAAGGGCCAACGTATTTTTCCTACCATAATCTCAGCAATACTGTTTCAATTTGGCAAATATAAAAGGTGGTAGGGAATAATATTGCCAATGTACAAATTCTCTTTTATCATTTTGTTTCCAGAAAACATTCTAAGCACATTTATAAGTCTATAGTACTGATACACAAACTACCAGTGTCACACTAAATTTTGCCTTTCTGAACAAATTCAACTTAGCAGTCTCTTTATGTTGCAGTTTATAAAGCCAGACTCTGAAGAAACCTTGAAATATCACAAACCTTCACTATTTTACACTGCACTGAATTGTTGATATTCTAAAAATGACTGTATAAAGGCTCAAGAGCACATCTACTGCCTGAACCCATGTGCTGTCTGTGCCTGTGTATTGCTGCTGAGTGCATGTGGTGCCCAAGCACGTGTCACCCAAATCTTGCCTCTTGAGATGTGTACTTTCATACTTTCATATTTAATACTGGGATGTGTGCTGGGATCCCTCTCCACTCTGGAGAAAGCTTCATTCTCTCTTGAACACCTTATTTTCTCTCTCTCTCTCTCTCTCTCTCTCTCTCTCTCTCTCTCTCTCTCTCCCTCTCTCTCTCTCCCTTCTTCAAAACTTCCAAATAAAATTTGTCATACTTAGAAGAAGAGAAGAGAAACAAAATGAAAAAAAAGAGAAAACGAAAGAAAAGAAAAAATGAAAGGAAAGGAAAGGAAAGAAAAGAAAAAAGAAAAGAAAGAAAAAGGAAGAGACTCAGGAAAGCTTTGCAGAACTCTTAAAAAGTAGCAGTTATGGAGGACAGCCTCCTGTGCTGTGTAATCTCAGTGACTGAGCAGTGTGAAAACAAGAAGTGTGGGCATGCAACTTGTGCATCTAGTGGCCATGAGCCACTTTTTCACCCAACCTGCCACTGCAGACAGTCACAGGAAGGAGGGAACAGGTGCCAAGATGGTTGGTGATCAGTGGTTGTTTATTCCAACCTCCTTCCCCATTCCAGACTCAAACTGCCTCTCATTCCAGTCTCACACTGCCAGTTCCGTTTCACTCTCTCCATCCTGTTTCACCCTGCCCACTTCTGTTTTCCAGTGTTAGTTAAGAGACAAAATATCAAACATTGGGGGTAGCAATTACACATAGGTGAGGTAGCACAATCAACATATGAAAAGCCCTTCCTTCCAGGAAGCTAGGACAAAACCCCATCCTGTTAGGTGAATACCATCTAGGGGTGTATTTTTCCTTTCCTTAGTCTATATCTATTTAAACAGTCATCTTAAATTTACTTCTTAATAATATTTCTAGTCATTTTGTATGAACACAATAAGAGATATATTAAGCTTAAGGCATGGCTCTTCTGGAGATATCTCACTACATATCCCAGATAATTGTCTTTAGACCAGGTTAGTCTTTTCTAACCCTAATAGGGTACTTATCCAGTTATTTTTTTTGGGGGGGGCATCTCAGAGTTTGTCCATGACAGTGCTCTTAACTTATAGGTTTTATGGAGCTTGGTCTGTCCCTTTTCTAAGCCAGGGTAGCTCAAGCTTGCCCTGGGTCCATCCAACTCCCTTCACAGGGACCCTCCTTTTGGGGTGCTAGAAATTAAGGAAACTGAGACTTAAGTCAAGTCAATATGACAGATGACCAGGAGTAAATATTATTTAGAGTCAATTAGCTTTCAAGTTACAAAACCATAGCATTAACTGTCTTCCTGTGTATATACAAAAAGGACATTTCTCTAATGTAAGCTATGCAAAGGACATTTATGTTCCTCTTTCCCTTTAGGAAAGAGAAAAGAAATATTTTACTTTCAAATACAAAATCCAGAATCCTCTGAAGAATCAGACTTTATAAATCACATGATCTGATTAGGAGAAACAAGTGATTAACAGAAGGAAGGGGAATCAGAGCACAAAGGAGAAATTAAAGATGAATGGGAGTATCTCAGAAGCATCATGATGGGTGTTATTCAATAAACCTAAACTCCTTGTACAAAGGAGAAAAGACAGACCAATGTTATCTAACAGAGCAGGATACATTTGGTTGTTTTGTTTTGTTTTGTTTTGTTGCTTTTTTGGACCACACTCAGCAATGTTCAGGGGTTACTTCTGGCTATGCACTCAAGACTCAGGAATTACTTCTAGCAGTGTTCAGGGGTCAATGGAATGCCTGGTATCAAACCCTGGTTAGCTGTATGCAAGATAAATGCCCTACCTGTTGTTGGTATTTCTCCATGTAAAGGTCATGTTGGTCTGCAAGGCACTGCTCACCACTCATCACTGTCACTGTTACTGTCTTCCCATTGTTCATCAATTTGTTCGAGCGGGCCCAGTAATGTCTCCATTGTGACAATTGTTACCGTGTTTGGCATACCGAATAAGTCACGGGTAGCTTGCCAGGCTTTGCATGCAGTGCCTTACCTTCTATAGGGTCGATCTAGCTCCAAAAATAAATTTCAAGACCTCATTTAAATCAAGAAACATTGAAAATCTTACATGCAATATAAAAAAGAAAATTAAAAAATTTAACTATGAGTGCAACTCTCCAGTTAGAAGCTGACATAAAGTTGACTGACATAAAATGTATATAAAATATATAAATTTTTGTTGAATTTATAATTTTTAATGATGTGTCGCGCGGCCGCTTGGTCTCAGAGAGACCAAGGTCTCCAAGGTCTCAGAGAGTTCCACTTATCTTGTTCTGTGGGTCTTTAGTTGTGCGTGGGTCTCGGCCGGAGCTGCCGCGCGGGTCCGGAAAGCGTCCTGGAGTGTGGCGACGGCTGGGTAGTGGAAGTAGTGGACCAAGCGGCCGCGCGACACATCATAAGACACTAAATACCCATCTTCTGGAATTGTCGTACCATATTTGATAGGGTTCAAATATGGTAACACCTACAAGGGTGATTAGAGGTCACCCCAAAAGCCTCTATCCCTCTCAGAAAGACTGGCAAGCTACCGAGAGTATTCCGCCCGCACGGAAGAGCCTGGCAAGCTATCCGCTGTGTATTCGATATGCCAAAACCAGTAACTACAACTGGTCTCATTCACCTGACCCTGAAGGCTTCACCGACATGGCAGCACTGAGAAGGATGAGAAAGGAGAGGCCGACAAAATCTCAAGGCCGACCTAGGCTGCCACAACGAAGGAAGACAAAAATGATCGTCTGTACTTTCAATGCACGTACACTAGCATCAGATGCATCCATCGAGGACCTGATGGTACAAGCGCGAATGATCAAGTACGACATCATTGGTCTGACCGAGACAAGAAGGCATGAATCTCACCATGCCGTTTTCAAAACCAGAGAAGAATTGTTCCTCGGAACATGCGATAAAAGAGGTGTTGGAGGCGTCGGTGTCCTTGTCAACACAAACTTGGCCAAGAGCATTGATTCATTCGAATGCCTAACAACCCGAATCGGACGTTTACATTTGAATAGATGTGGCTCACTGCCTGCAGTTTCTATCTTCGTTGTCTACGCACCAACATCTCATTATGATGAAAGAGAAATCGAGAAGTTCTACATGGAGCTAGAGAAGTTCTATAAAGAAGACCACACCTTCTACAAGATCATTGTGGGTGATTTTAATGCCAAGATAGGACCGAGAAGATCAGCTGAAGAACTTCACATCGGGACCCATGGCCTAGAATGGAACGAACAGGGTGAGAGACTGTCTGAGTTCATCATGTCGACCAAGACCATTCATGGTAACTCACAGTTCCAGAAGGCAGAATCTAAACGATGGACATGGGAGTCTCCCGGTGGACGATTCCACAACGAAATAGACCACATCATATTCAATCGACGGTTTTGCCTGACTGATGTCGCTGTTGTCCCAAAATTTCGAACGGGATCGGACCACCGTCTCCTTCGTGCAAAATTCTACTTCACAGAGCGGGGAGAAAGGGCTGCAAAGTTCAAAAAGAGAACTCCCAGAATGACCACCAACTGGGAACTCTTTGGTACTATTGCGGCAACATGGGAAGATGCCATTGTTGACAACATTGACGAGGAATACGATCGACTGGTTCAGCACCTCCATGAATGTGCGAGGAACGCCAAGAGAGAGATAGCCACAAAAAGTCGCCTATCTTCGAAAACTCTTGAGCTAATTCGCCAGCGTGGTTTGGCGCATGCCTCAGGCAACCACAAGCTAACGTCCGAGCTTGCAAAGCAGTGCAGAGATGCGATCAAGGAAGACCTCAAAGAGAGAAGAGCAGAAGTACTGGTAGATGCGGCAGAAGCCGGGAAAAGTATTCGTAACTCCCGCCTGTCCTTCGCCAACTATAAGACCAAGATGACTGCCCTCCGACATCCTGATGGATCCATCACATCCTCCAGAAAGGCAATGGAGAAGATTATCCATGACTTCTACTCAAATCTCTTTGATAGCCATGTCCACTTGCAGACATACCAAATTCCACAGGATGGGTATGTCGTTCCTAACGTTCTCCCTTCTGAAATCCGACACGCCATTTCGTTGGTAAAGAAGCAAACAGCACCCGGCCCAGACAAGGTCAGACCTGAACACCTGAAGAACCTGCCGTCAGTACTCATCAATACACTGGCTCGGCTCTTCACTCGCTACCTGTCTGAATGCAAGGTTCCGTCCCAATGGAAAACCAGCAGGACCATACTACTGTTCAAGAAGGGAGACATCCATGACATTGGCAACTATCGCCCGATCTGCCTATTGTCTGTCATCTACAAGCTGTTCACTCGAGTCATCCTGAATAGGATTGGCAGAACACTAGATGAAGGACAACCATGCGAACAAGCCGGGTTCCGCAAAGGATTCAGCACCATCGACCATATCCACACGGTAACCAAGCTCATTGAGGTTTCTCGGGAGTTCAAGATGCCACTCTGCTTAACGTTCATTGATTTAAAGAAGGCCTTTGATTCTGTTGAGACGGAAGCGGTCATTGAAGCCCTAGCCAATCAGGGCATTCAAGCCCAATACATCAGGATCCTCCGTGAGCTGTATTGCGGATTCACTAACAGGATCTCACCATTCTACAAAGAAGTGTTCGTTGATGTCAAGAGAGGGGTGCGGCAGGGTGATACCATTGCACCGAAACTCTTCAGTGCCACCCTCGAGAACATCATGCGACGACTGGAATGGGAAGGAATGGGAGTGAAGATAGATGGTCGGCAACTACACCACCTCCGCTTTGCTGATGACATTGTTTTAATAACACCAAACATCAGCCAAGCGGCACAAATGCTGGCCGACTTTGACCGTGAGTGTGGAAAGGTAGGACTACAGCTGAATCTTACGAAGACAATGTTTATGAGAAACAGCCTTGTTCCTGACGCCCCATTCGCTCTCAATGGAACAACCATCTCTGAATGCAACAGCTATGTGTACCTAGGTCGAGAGGTCAACATGACAAATGACCTGGCACCCGAGCTGCGCAGGAGGAAGAGAGCGGCTTGGAACGCCTTCAAGAACGTCGAAGAAATAGCTAAGAGGACGAAGAACCTCCGGCTCCGGGCACATCTCTTTGATTCCACTGTTCTTCCTGCATTAACATATGCCTCAGAGACCTGGGCCCTACGCAAACAAGATGAGAACGCCATTCAGGTCTCCCAAAGAAGAATAGAAAGAGCTATGCTTGGAATATCACGTTTCACTCAAATGAGAGAACGAATCCGGAGTTCTGACATCCGTCGACGATCAAGGTTCAGGGACGCTGTCTCATATGCCAAGGTGTCGAAAATCAGATGGGCTGGTCACGTAATGAGATTTAAAGACGACCGTTGGACTAGAGCTGTTACTGATTGGATTCCACGGGATGTCAAGAGACCGCGTGGCCGCCCACCTACCAGATGGTCAGACTTCTTTGTCAAGATCATGAATGATCGGTTTGAGGCCCTCCATGTTCCCGGAGCGAAGAGATGCCATTGGGCTACACTAGCACGCGACAGGGACAAATGGAGACGTTACTGGCGCCCGCTCGAGCAAATCGACGACTAACGGGAAGTTAAGTGATTAAGTGATAATTTTTAATATATCTTTTAGAGTAGATTTATTCTATAACTCATTTAGGAAAATGGTAAAGCATTATCATTGTTGATTTTCAGTAATTTATAAGAAAAGTGGCACTGCACTGTAACAGTGTCCTCCCATTGTTCATCGATTTGCTCGAGCGGGCACCAGTAATGTCTCCATTGTGAGACTTGCTGTTACTGTTTTTGGCAAATCAAATACGCCCTGGGGAGCTTACCAGGCTCTGCCATGCAAGCAGGATACTCTTGGTAGATTGCGGGCTCTCTGAGAGGGATGGAGGAATCGAACCTGGGTCGGAGGAATCAAACCCAGGTCAGCCGCATGCCAAGCAAACACTCTACCCACTGTGCTATTGCTCCATCCCATAAGAAAAGTTATGGGAAAATATTATATAACACAATCTATTGATAAGGAGCAAACACTTCAATTGAATGTTTCTTCTTTGGATAAGGAATCAAGAGCAAGCTTGAGTCACAGGCTTATAGGGTAAAGGTAGAACTGAGGTCTGGTAAAATCAGAAACAAGCAAAAGACACACAGTGACCATTTTGCTTTTCTGAAACAAATTTCAGGATTTAACTGGCTTCTGTTATTTAACCTATTTATATAAATTTATGTTATTTAACCTTCTTTGTTAAATAAATCTCCGTTATTTTCCCTGTTTATTAAAATGTCAGAAATAATTCAATGGGTCAAAATTCTGGTAGACAGGCATATTCATCATGAGTAACTGTAGCAAAGAATACATGGTTCAAACTGGCACATTCTCTAGTCATAGAAGATTAATCCCATGCTTGTAGCAGAATAAAATTTGCTTTGCTACAGTTGAAATTTTTCTGGGGCAGTGAACCTTGGTGATTTTATAACTAGAAAATACACAGAGAGTTGCAACCTCATCTCTCTATTGCACAATTTATAAGACTGAATCTCCTAATTTTAGCTATCTTTGTAATTTGGATAGGTTGAGGATCTCCCCAACCATCAATTTGCTTCCTTTGTGTTTAATTGCCCACTTATTTTGTCTTTACTCTTGGTATTTTCTAAGAAGTAAGAAGAAAGAAAACTGTCATTTCAACACATTTCTTGGGCAATAGTAGCTGGACATACCAGTTTATCAATTACAAGTTCTGCTTTTGACAGTTCAGAGTAAGACATAGTTCAGCTATATTTTCACCCACCATATAACAAGAATTCCCCAAACATGTTTTTGATCTGAAACTTTGCCACATAATTTTTAGCTCCAACTAATTTTCTCTTTGAATTTTCTATAAATTTGCTCCTAAGGACAGTAAATGCATTCTCTAAGTTAAACTTGTATTTGATACATTCCTCATTGGGCTGGCTCATCCCATTATTTATAAATTGTGTGGAGGTTTATAAACCTGGTAGAGGTTCACTTGGTAGCTACTGTGAAGTGAGGAGAGAAGCAGTTGCCTTGAAAAGGAAAACTATTGCTTTGACTCTATTCATCTCTTTCACCTGGGGAAGAACCTAGGATATTTAGAACTGATCAAAGTCAGCTATGGAGTCTGGAGTGGTAGTACAGCAACAAGAGTGTTTGCCTTGCATGTGGCCAACCCAGATTCTATCCCCAGCATCCCTTATGATCCCCCAAGCACTTCCAGAAGTAATTCCTGAGTGCAGAGCCAAGAGTATCCCCTGAACATTGCTGGGTGTGACCCAATAAAGGAAAAAAGAAGAAGGAAAAACACAAAGTCATTTCTGAGGCCTTGCATAGCACTGATGCTCATAGCCTGCCATTTCCATGAATCAGCTGTCAAGCTGCTCCTGAAGTCTACTTGTTCTGCACTGTGTGGAAGATGACTATTAAAGAGAAAGATATGGAAGAAAACTAACCCAGAACAAATGCCAAATTTCTAACCATGTGGACACACTTTTAAAACAACCGTTAAGTGAAATAAGAGGGAAGTGTTTTCAGATCAATCTGGATTTTCTAGCGAGTTTTGAAAGCATTCACAGCATCCCCCATCCCTAAGAATCTTTATGTGTGATTTCAAGAGAGAGAGAGTTGGACTCTCCCACCACATTATTTCAGTCTACACAAAATGATGAGTGCATTGCAGAAGATCTGACGTCTCATTTGACCCTGAAACTGCTCATCCAAGTCTTATTGTCTCCAACAGAAAAAGTGTGTCATTTAAAATGAATCTATCAAGGATTTTTGTCAATCCTCAGACATTTATCCAGATGTGCTATGTTGTGAGGGATTCAATGGAGACAGGTATTTGGGGCAGGTAGAAGGGAAAGGCATAGATGAATGATCCCTAGAAGTACGGAATAAAATCCTTCTGCAGAAATATTATGAAGCCACCTATCTCTGACAATGACTTCTGGCAATTTAATCAGCCCTCAAGGCCTTGTGATATCTGATATATTTAACATCAAGAGTAAATAGACAGAATTGGTGTGTTTCTGAATTATGTCTTGGGAGAACTTTCATTTTATAAGTTGGATAACATAAAAATTACTCTTGCATAGCACCACTGGTTAATTCACAGAAAAAGTAATATATTTTGTTATAGGAGCTGCTTCAAATCCTCTTATAATCAGTACGGTTATAGGAGAATGATGTGTTTTTTTAGCCAATTACTTAATTTGGATTTTCAGGCACACCGGTGGTGGTCAGCACTTACTCCTGGTTCTGCATTTGGCAATCACTCTTGACAGGCCATATAAGATGACAGGGATCAATCTGGGTTGACCATGTGCAAGACAAGCACCTTATCAGCTATATTATTTTCTCTGGCCCCAGAATGATGCCCTTTTTGAGGATTATTTGTGTTTGGGTTTATTTTCTTCCACTTTTGTTGAAAGGAACATTTTAAATGAAGCTACTGATTCTATGTTTAATGTATCACTGCTAAGTTCTGTAGAATTCATCCTTCTCTCTTTCCCTCTATCCCACACCTGAGAAAGCTAATTGGAAAGCCCTTTCTATAGTCACTCTCAAAGCAAGCAAGTCCTTATAAAATTATATTTCATTTCATGAGAACAAATACTTTCCAGAGCCTCATGTATGAGTGGTGTTGTCACTGGTTTACCGTAGCTAATTCTGTTGCAAAACTGGTGGGAACTTTCAGCTGTGTTGCTTTATGCTGCATTTTCTGACTTCTGTCTATTCTGAAAATTGCTTCAGACCTTTGTGCTTCTCCTGTTATTCAAATTTAAGAATAAAATATTGGGTTAAATTTCTTCTGAATGTGTCTCTAAGAGCCAGGGTATGTAGCACAGAGGTAAAACACTAGCCTTGTGCATGCAAGAATCTGGTTTGATCCCTGGAATTGGAAGAAAAATCATTAAATTATGTTTAGAAAAGGACAGGGGGTGTATCTTAGTGTTAACGAACTTGACTTGTGTGTGAGAACCCAAGCAAACCTGAGTTTGATTCCATGTGTGACTTCCTGTGCATCAACAGGTATGACTCAAAATTTAAAGAGCATCTCTGTCATATGTGTGTCAGTTGCTGTCTTTCAATATGTCTTGGAATGAATTGACTGTTCAAATTCTTATATTAGCTATGAAATATGCTATGACAGAGAAAGACTCTAACCTAATAGGTTGTGTCTCTCAACTAGCTATTGGTCTCTGTTCTTCAGAAAACTCATGAAAATACTCTATATGTCTGTCACTCATTCTATCATAAAGTCATTTTTATGTTACAAGGGCAGTCTCTATCAGTCATTAACATCATATAAAGATTGATTTTTTTTTTGCTTTTTTGGGTCATACTCAGCAATGCACAGGGGTTATCCCTGGCTTTGCACTCAGGAATTACTTCTGGCAGTGCTTGGGGGACCATATGAGATGTTGAGAGTTGAACCCCAGTTTGCAAGGCAAACGCCTATCTGCTGTACTATCACTTGAGCCCCAGACTTAATTTTTTGATAAACACACAATGCTGCAAAGTGTTTTTGCTGACACTGCACAGCTGCCTAAGTCCCGATCACAACAAAGATCTCATCCAGAGGTTATAGAGAAAAAAAGTTCAATGCACCACTGCATCATATTGAAGTGGCTAATTTACATCATATTTAAACACTGAGTGATAAATTCCAGAAAGAAACCATGACTATAATGGAGCATCTGTTCATAATACAATTCAAGATCCTCAGAGGGAGATACTGTAAATATGAGTACAGATGAGAGAAAAGCCATACTATGAAAAATATCCAGTGTGTTCTTCATAATTCATACCAATTCTAGCTAATTATCGCTGTGACTTATCACCTCATACAGAATGAATTAACTTTACAGTTTAACCAAAGCAAACAGATGTTTTGAGGTTAGACATCTATCCTCTGATTATAGGTCTAAGCAACCTGGACCTCATAGAGAGGAACTTCTCAGTATTTCTGACATACCTTTTTTTCCCTCTCTCTCCCTCCCTCCCTCCTCTCCCTCCCTCCCTCCCTCCCTCCCTCCCTCCCTCCCTCCCTCCCTCCCTCCCTCCCTTTTTAATTCTGTCCAAGTTGCATTAAATGGTAGCATTTCATCTTTTCTTATTATAGCATTCCATTTCTCTGTCTCTGTCTCTGTCTCTGTCTCTCTCTCTCTCTCTCTCTCTCTCTCTCTCTCTCACACACACACACACACACACACACACACACTTCATTTATCCTTGTATTTGTTGTTGGGCATTTAGGTTGCTTTCAGATATTGAATGTTAACAATAATACTACAATTAATGTAGGTCAGAACCTTGCTTTAAAACCATATTTATTAGAAGATATTTATTGGACAACATTTGTAAGCAAAATGACTCTCACAAATAATAATTTAATACTTTTAATATAATGAGAATATCACAAGCTCCCGGGAGAGCACAAGGCAGAGTCTCCTACCCTGTGTCTGACTATCCTCGCCAGGGCCCAACAGCTGAAGACCTCCAGGCCCTAACCAAGGCCTTACTGGAGCCACTCTCCACACACTTGGATAAGCCTCAGACATAACAGAACTGGCAGAGGAATCCAGGTGTGTGGGACCCGGGGCTGAGATCTCCAAGCCTGCACGGTTTGAGACTGGACCTGTCAGTAGCTAGACAGTTACACCCTCCAACTGCCGTGTAACCCCAACAAAGGCCAGGATCCAGAGAATATCACAACAAGGTCCCAGGAGCGCGCGGCCGCATTTGCGGCCGCGCGACTATTTATTTACTTTTCTCTAAATTTTCAGGGTACCTTAAATATCCTTCAATATCCAACCCGCACGGCAGAGCCTGGCAAGCTATCTGTGATCTATGCCAAATAGACCAAATTGATATGCCAAATCCAGTAATAAATGGATCTCATTTCCCTAACCCTGAATATGCAGAGTCGAGAAGGATATGGAAGGAGAGGCTGATAAAACACCAAGGCAGACATAGGCTGCCAAAACGCAGAAAAACAAAAATGATTGTCTGTACTTTTAATGCTCGTACGCTGGCATCTGCTGCATCCATTGAAGACCTTATGGTACAAGCACGAAAGATCAAGTACGACATCATTGGTCTGACCGAAACGAGAAGACATCAATCCCATCATGCTGTTTTCGACACTGGAGAAGAACTGTTCCTTGGAACATGTGATAAAAGAGGCGTCGGTGGTGTCGGTATCCTTGTCAACACAAACTTAGTCACAAGCATTGATTCATTTGAATGCCTAACAACCCGAATCTGACGATTACACTTGAATAAATGTGGCTCACTACTGGCAGTTTCTATCTTTGTTGTCTATGCACCAACATCCAGTTATGGTGAAAGAGAAACTGAGAAATTCTACATGGAGCTGGAGAAATTCTATAAAGAAGATCACACCTTCTACAAGATCATTGTCGGTGATTTTAATGCCAAGATAGGACCAAGAAGATCAGTCGATGAACTCCACATCGGAACCCATGGCCTGGAATGGAACGAACAGGGTGACAGACTATCTGAGTTCATCATGTCAACCAAAACCTTCCATGGTAACTCACAATTCCAAAAGGCTAAATCTAAACGATGGACATGGGAGTCTCCCGATGGACGGTTCCACAATGAAATAGACCACATCATATTCAATCGGCGGTTTTGCCTAACCGATGTTGCTGTTGTCCCAAAATTCCAAACGGGATCAGACCACCGTCTTCTTCGTGCAAAATTCTACCTCACAGGACAAGGAGAAAAGAATGCAAGGTTTAAGAAGAAGACTCCCAGAACAACCACCAACTGGGAACTCTTTGGCTCTGTTGCGGCAACATAGGAAGATGCCGTCATTGACGACATTGATGAAGAATACGATCGAATGATTCAGCACCTCCATGATTCTGCAAGGAATGCCAAGAGAGAGATAACCACAAAAAACCGTCTTTCTTCGAACACTCTTGAACTTATTCGCCAACGTGGCTTGGCACGTGCCTCAGGCAACCACAAACAAACATCCGAACTGGCAAAACAGTGCAGAGAAGCCATCAAGGATGACCTCAAAAACAGGAGAGCAGTAGTACTGGTAGATGCAGCAGAAGCTGGGAAAAACATTCGTAATGCCCGCCTGTCCTTCACCAACTACAAAACCAAGATGACTGCCCTCCGACATCATGATGGATCTATCACATCTTCCAGAAGGGCAATGGAGAAGATTATTCATGACTTCTACTCAGATATCTTTAATAACCACATCCACTTGCCCATATACCACATACCACATGATGGATATGTCGTTCCCAATGTTCTCCCTTCCGAAATCCAACATGCCATCTCGTCGGTAAAGAAACAAAGAGCACCTGGCCCAGACAAGATCAGATCTGAACACCTGAAGAACTTACCATCAGTACTCATCAATACATTGGCTCGGCTCTTCACACGCTACCTGACTGAATGCAAGGTTCCATCCCAATGGAAAACCAGCAAGACTGTACTACTATAAAAGAAAGGAGACATCCACGACATTGGCAACTATCGCCCAATCTGCCTATTGTCTGTCATCTACAAACTATTCACTCGAGTCATCCTGAATAGGATTAGCAGAACACTAGATGAAGGACAACCATGTGAACAAGCTGGATTCCGAAAAGGATTCAGTACCATCGACCATATCCACACAATAACCAAGCTCATTGAGGTATCTTGGGAGTTCAAGATGCCACTCTGTCTAACGTTCAAGAAGGCCTTTGATTCTGTTGAGACAGAAGCGGTCATGGAAGCCCTAGCCAATCAGGGTGTACAAACTCAATACATCAGGATCCTTCGTGAGCTCTATTGCGGATTCACTACCAAGATCTCACCATTCTACAAAGAAGTTATCATCCATATCAAGAGAGGGGTTCGGCAGGGTGATACCATTTCACCAAAACTCTTCAGTGCCACCCTCGAGAACATCATGCGATGACTGGAATGGGAAAACATGGGAGTGAAGATAGATGGTCGGCAACTACACCACCTCCACTTTGCTGACGACATCGTTCTAATAACACCAAACATCAACCAAGCGGCACAAATGCTGAACGACTTTGACCGTGAATGTGGAAAGGTCGGACTACAGCTGAATCTTACGAAGACAATGTTTATGAGAAACAGCCTTGTTCCTGATGCTCCTCCATTCGCTCTCAACGGAACCACCATCTCCGAATGCAACAGTTATATATACCTAGGTCGAGAAATCAACATGATGAATGACCTGGCACCTGAGTTGCGCAGGAGGAAGAGAGCGGCTTGGAATGCCTTCAAGAGCATTGAAGAAATAACTAAAAGGACAAAGAACCTCCAGCTACGAGCACATCTCTTTGATTCCACTATTCTTCCTGCATTAACATATGCCTCAGAGACCTGGACCCTACGAAAACAGGATGAGAATACTATTCGGGTCTCTCAAAGAGGAATCGAAAGAACTATGCTTGGAATATCACGATTCACTCAAATGAGAGATAGAGTCAGGAGTTCTGATCTTCGTCAACGCTCAAGAATCAGGGACACTGTCTCATTTGCCAAGACATCAAAAATCAGATGGGCTGGACATGTAATGAGGTTTACAGACAACCGCTGGACTAGAGCCATTACTGATTGGATTCCATGAGACATCAAAAGATCACGTGGACGACCACCTATAAGATGGTCAGACTTCTTCGTCAAGACCCTAAATGATCGGTTTGAGGCTCTACATGTTCCTAAAACGAACAGATACCATTGGGCTACGCTAGCACGCAACCGGGATGAATGGAGACGTTACTGGCACCCGCTCGAATAAAACGATGAATAACGGGGATTAAGTGATTAAGTGATTAAGTGAATATAATGTGTCAAGGAAAAGGAAATCATATCTACTGCCCTTCAAAATTTAGTTCTGTGTCCCGAATGGGGGAAGTTTTTAAATTTCCAGGTACATAAAAGTAATTCTATGACTTTTTCATAAAAAAATTCTTATAAAGTGTTATAAGAGATACTCTATGTGAGATTCTAGAAGTTTTTAGATGGGTGTTGAAATGATGTATGACTGAAACCCAATCCTGAACAGATTTGTAATTGTGTACTTCCTGGTGATTCAATAAAAAAATAAATACACACATAAGGAAGTAAATTAGATGAAATGAGTCTATTAAAAAATAAAGACACTGTCACTACAGTGTAGTTGAAGAAAAAAGACTTCCTATGAAGAGATGTATAGAAGATAGTGACAACATAGATTTCTACATAAGAGTTAATCCTAAATTTCTCATTCTGCCCACATAGAGATGACCCCTGTAGTTTCCACAGTGGGATGATCCAAGGCACCCTCTGTTTCAATTTCCTTCTCTAAAATGTGACATAATGGTAGACTCTATCTCAGAGTGATGGAGAGCAGAGAGCAGCTATAACAAGTTTGAGGTTGGCTGGAGAGATAATACATCAGGTAAGGCACTTGCCCTGCATGCACCCAACTGTGCACAATCCCTGGCACATTATTCTTAAAATAACCAGAGGTGAATCCTGAGCACATAGCCAGGAGTAAGCCCTGAGCACTGTCAGCTATGATCTCCAAATTAACCAAACAAAAAAGCTCCAAAAAGTACTTTACAAGAATTTCTACAGAACATCCAGACCTTGCACAAGGCTGCTTTCACTAGGGCAACTTGGAGAAGGTCAGGTTGAGTTTCCCTCCCAACAGAGCCCCAGCAGCAGAAAACTTTCAGAATCCAATCATGAGCACTGCCATGCTCAAGGCACTTTCCAGACTTGAATGAGCCTCACCCATGACAGGATCTGCAAAAAAACCTGGGTTTATGCCACTTATGACTACAGCCTCAAATCTCTTTCAGAGCATGAATGGGCCTCCTCTCCACATCTCCCAAGTTTACCAGTAGCTTGTCAGTCACACCCACAAACTGCCCCTGGCACCATGTAACAGCATCAACGACCATGATCCAGAGACTCAGAAATAAGACTCCTGGAAGAGATCAACCTGATGTATATCTGATGTATAATAATATTCTAAATTTTTGAATTCCTGGAGTGCATAGCTGTGACCTGTCATGTCCTACACTACCGATGTATCAAGATTTTTGGAACACTATTTTTGGGATTTGGAGTATAAACATTTGAAATAAAGTGGTGTGATGAAAATGAAATGGTTGTGGGATTCATGTTTGAATATTGAATATAATGAATTATTATGAACAACTTTATAAAAATAAAATAAAATTTACAAAAAAAGAGAATATTTTATGGTGATGATTGTTAACACTATAATTTCAAATGTGAATTTTGTGATTACTATGAGAACAGATTTTGAGGCTGACTTTCAGCTGTGAACCTATAGTGTGCCAGGCCCATATTCACATATTTCATATTGTAATTAGGCCAGGAATCTGGACTTGCCAAACTGGTAATTTAGTGTGTTTAAGCTACTGTTGAAAGGGTTTTCTTAGTCTAGAACTTTGTAAAAAAGATGCACCACTTGTCTTCTTATAAAGGTAAAGGTAAAGGCCCTCCCGTTGATCGTCGATTTGCTCAAGCGGGCCCAGTAACGTCTCCATTGGAGACTTTTTGTTGTTACTGTGTCTGGCATATCGAATACTCTCGGTAGCTTGCCGGGCTCTCCGAGAGGGGCGGAGGAATCGAACTCGGGTCGGCCATGTTGGCCGCTTGTAAGGCGAACGCCCTACCGCTGTGCTATCGCGGGTAAATACTTGTCTTCTTATATTAAATAAATATAAAGAGTAATAGGAATCTGACACTGATGTGTTTTAGCAAACTTGATTAATGGATGTCTAACACATATATCAAAAGGTAGAGAATTCACCGGTACACGGTGTGATATATTACCACAAAATAAAGGTGCTGAAATCATTCACTGGATAAACTAAACTGACACTACCAGCTGTCTCCCTTCTTAAACCCTAATCTCAGAAAACAGAATTATTGCATTGAAAAGAGGGGTTATTAAAGAGAAGGACGATGAGATTGATTTTACTTTGAGTATTTTTTCCAGAGAAAAGAATAATATTGGGGGACGAATAGAGGGCAGTTAAGTAGCATCCCAAAAGCAGGGTCCCGATGAGGGACTGAATGGACCCAGGGCAAGCGGAGAGCTACGCTGGCATCGAAATGGGCCAGGCCAAAGTGCCACGATTCTTAACTCTAAGTTAAGAGTTTGATCATAGACAAATGCTGTAATGATCCAAAAGCAACAACGAGACTAGGACCCTGTTAGGGATAGGAAAGACTATCTGGCCTGAGCACTGTAGTCTGAGATTAAGTTGGCCCTAGGAGAGCAATTCTATAAGTTTATGGTATTTATTACTGTATCTATACAAAATGATCTATATTATGTATGCTTATATATGTTTGTTGGACAAGGAGGGGAGAAACACACCCATGGGATTCCGCTCTAGGGTGGGTCGATCTGATAATGAGAATCTGTGTTAGAAGTGGCTCTCCCCAGGGAAAGAACTTTACCCGTATTGATTGTGACCACACCTATGTGTAATTGTTACTCCAACCCCTCATGCTTTGGGATTTAACTAGACTGTAAGAGTGGGCTGGGGGATCAGTGCCTAGATTCCAGAGTCAGAAGGAGAATGAAGGGGGGTCGAGGAGAATGAAGTAGCATGGGGGAAGAAGAAGCAGGAGGAGAATCAGAGAAGAATGGAGATGGGAATGGAATAAACTGAAACTAAGACCAACCAGCCTGGCCCTTGTTCCTTCCTTCGCCTGCCCATCGTCATCGACCTCCCTGGGGTTGGGGAAGCAGCATGAGACTACCGAACATGAGTGGCGGGACAGATAGACTGCCACCGCTGCTGTCCTTTTTTGAGTTTATACATTTCTCTATCAGGTTCAGAGAAAAAAAACAGGATGAAGGATCTGTTTTGAGAAATATTTATTGTCTTGGAAGAGACAAAATTATTTAAAATAACATTGCTTTGTCTCTCAACAAAATTTAATAATAAAAATAGACACAAAATATTTAATTATATACATAACAGAATTTAGTATGATCTGATGTATCAGTGATAGCTTAACAGAGAAATTAAGATTATGGACCTAAACAGAAAAAAAAAAAGAAAAATTGTATTAAGATTGACTAAAAAGAAAAAGAATAAGAAGATGCATCTATCATTGGAAGTAACAAAGGGAAAAATGTGTATCAAATGAGAAATGTAATAGAATTTGTAAATAAATTCATGAGTAAGTTAAGACAATTATAGTACAGAGTTAAAAAGTTTTATCTTATATTCAAAAAGAAAAGAGAGGAAAAATTTTTACCAGTGATATGTGATGTGTGTGTGTTAAAGAGAGAGAGCATGTGTATAGTAAGTAATAGTAAGTACTCTGATAGAGATATCAAAATTCATCTTAAACCTTTTTAAGAATCAAAGAGAACTTCAGTGCTAATGTAAACAGGATGGCTCAGAGTACTCTCAGATTCAAGCTTGTCTCCGTATTTCTATTACATAATTACTTAGCATAAGATATTTAAAGGTAAAGGTAAAAGTTCATATTAATAATTGTCCTTTATAACATTAGACTAAATTAATTTTAAAATTGGATTGTCAGATTTCATTTTTAAACTCCACTGTATATAAACTCCACTACATTCGATAATTCATTTTCTTCCTGTGTTAAGAGTTAAATTGACCTGTAGCATTGTAATGTAATAGCATTGTAATGGTTTCAGCATCATTGTAGCACTGTCCTCCCGTTGTTCAAGGATTTCCTCCAGTGGGCCCAGTAACATCTCCATTGTGAGACTTATTACTGTGTTTGGCACATTGAATACATCATGGGTAGCTTGCCAGGCATTGCCGTGTGGGCAAGATACACTCGGTATCTTGCCAGGCTCTCCGAGAGGGGCAGAGGAATTGAACCCGGGTAGGCCAGGTCGGCCAGGTTGGCCAAGTCTGCCGTGTGCAAGGCAAACGCCCTACCCGCCGGGCTACCGTGCCAGCATAATAATGTAATATATTTATATATTAAAAATGATAAGCACAGCAAGTTTAGTTAACCTCTGACACCTCACATAGTTCTTGTGATGAGAATTTTAAAGATATGCTTTCTTTAACAAATATATAACAGTACTATTTCTATGTCCTAATATGGGATGCTGCATGACTTACCTATATTACCACCAGAAGTTGATACCTTCCGCCTACCACCATCCATTTCTTCTCATAGCCCCAAGTTTGATAAGCACTGATATGGGCCATGTTTCTACAAGTTTAGTTTTTTAGGATATACATACAAGTGAGATCTGAAAGGTCTGAGATGGGGACTTGGAAAGGAAGAAACAGAGTCCAAGAGAGGAAGTAGGCTGAAATGGGGTTTATTGGAAAGAGAGGGCTTCTGGGCAGACCTCACAAGCCTCCACAGGGGTTAATGAAATTCTCACTGACCTGTGTTTTATATGGAAATAATGAGGCCTAGGGCATGAGGGTTGTGGGCGGGGCAGTGGAAGGGATGCTTGAATAACTCATCTGCCTAATGTGAATTGGTTGGTTATGGCCAAGGTCTTCCATATAGTCTTTTGTTATGGGTTCAAGGGATTCTGGTGTGGGCCTAGGTCCTGTGGTGAAACTGCACATGCAGTATTTAAACTGTCTTTCTCTGGTCCAACTTAATATCATGTTCTCTTTGTCTTTCTCTGTCTTAATTCACTTGGAAGATTCTGTGTTTTTAATGGCCTGCTTTGAGTTGATAGTTCTTTAATTTTTAACACATTTCAAAATTTTACAATAAAAATTAATTTACCCCCACCACACAAACATACATTTTAAAATGTTGATGTCTTATTTTAGATCTTCATATGTATTCCTTACTGATTTTGTAGCTTGAACTAATTTTGCATTTGTTTATTAATAGTAATGTGCATAAGTTATTCATCTACTACTTTTATTGTACGTTTTCCAGTGAAATTTTTACTTCTTTCATTTTGTGTGCATGGAAAATTAATTTAAAGAGGAACCTTAGGGGGCCTTGCACTGGCTGACCTGGTTTAATTCCCAGCACTGCAAGGTCCACAGAACCTTGGCAGGAGTGATTCCTGAGCTCAGAACCAGGAGTAAGCCTGAGCGCTGCTGGATATGGGCCCAGAACAAAAAGTAAGTAGAAATGTATCTACTTGTTTATTCATTGATCATTGGTAGCATTGATACAATTGAAATATACAATACAATACAATCTCAGAAAAACCTATGGGGTTATTTATTTCCCAGGAATCAAAATAAGAATGAGAGATAATGAATGAGAATAAGAGAGAGTTCAACCTGCCGAATTCATGCAATTTGCATGCATGCAGATGGCCCAAGTTTTCCTTTTGGAAGCAGAATTGCCTGGTTCTCACACTCCCAGGAGCAAAGATAGAGCTAGAGGAGTCCCCAAGCACCACTGGATGTAGCCAAAAATATATTAGAATTAACTTAAAGGTCTAATGTGATTATTCAATTTCCACATTCTTACTCTACTGTTCCTTCTTGAATTTTTATTCACTTATCACTTAATCACTTAATCACTTAATCCCCGTTATTCATCGATTTATTCGAGCGGGTGCCAGTAACGTCTCCATTCATCCCGGTTGCGTGCTAGCGTAATATATAGCATATATATATAATTATATAATATATTATTATATATAATAACATGAAGGACAACCATGTGAACAATATTATATAATTATATATTATATATTATATAATTAATATAATTAATTATATTAATCATCAACATAATAATAATTTTTATTATGCTTTTATAATTAGAAACTGGACTTGAGAGTTTTTATTAATATAATAATGAAGTCTTATTAGTGAAAAATGACGTGTAGTCATGGCGCGATGCTTTACTGGATATGGGAGGATAGTTGTAAAGGAGCAAATCTTGAACTATTATTGCATCATCAAAGTCCTTCATATGCCACTTTGGGTGTATGCAGGACTTAGTCGTAACCACTAGGTGACGCTCTTGGCTCTTGCTGAAAGGAATAATTCAGTAAATTCTGTAAGCCAGAAGAGGGACCAGTCCTGGTACAACAGATAATCAGAGATAGTGTTTCTGTGATGGTGGAGGGTGAGAGGATTGGAATGTTTATGGCTTTGCAAAAAACAGTGACTTTGAGCTATTAGATTGCATTCTTTGATGATAACGACTGGTATTGCAAGTTCATAGAAATCCCCTAAGATTGTGCAAACTACAGTAGTTAATTCTTTCTGTATTCTTAGTGCATTACTGGCTATAACCAGGACACTGAGAGTTGTAAAATTCACTTCTTTTTTACTTATGCCACATGCCTTTGTCCCATAAATTTCTGTTTTCCCATAAATCAACAGCATTTCTTGATGTGCTGTTTATAAAAATAAATTGAGAAACTTCTGTGCTGTAGCAGAAACAGTGACCGGAATAAAAAGACACCCCACAGACTGGGAGACAATAGTTATCTGCTGCTCATCTGACAAAGGGTTAACAGCCAAGATAAATAAAGCACTTGTAAAACTTAACAACAGCAAATAAAAATGCAATCAACCCCATATAAAATAAAGAAGAGATAAATAGAAACCTCCTCAAGGAAGATATACCAGATGTGCAATATGTATATGAAAAAATAGTCTGCATCACTGACCATCAGGAAAATACAAACCAAAACAGCAATGAGATATTACTTCATACCAGTGAGATTGGTGCACATTAAAATGAACAAAACAACACCAGTATGGGCATGACTGTGGGGAAACTGGAACCCTCATCCACTGCTGGTGGGAATGTCGACAGGTTCAATCTTTTGAAAAACAATAGGGATACTTTTTTTTTTTAAAAAAAAGCTAAGAATTGAGTTTTTTTGTGACCCAGCAATTCCACTTCTGGGCATCTACCCCAAGGGCCCCAAAATATCCCATGGGATCTATTCAAAAAAGACATCTGTACTTCTATGTCACTGCAACACTATTCACAGTAGTCCAAATTTGGAAACAACCCAAGAGCCCAAGAACAGATGACTGGATTAAGAAACTATGGTGCAGTGGAAATACTACTTGGCTATAGGAAAAGACAAAATCCTGTAATTTGCTGCTACTTGAATAGAGTGGGAAAGTGTAGTACTAAGCAAAGTTAGCGAGGTAGATATTGGATAACATACTCATATGTAGGTTATTAAAAACAGATAGTAAGGGAATAAATGGCCCAAATCAGCAGATTCTGAACTGGTCTACAAAACTGAGTTTGTTGTGGTGGGGAGATGGCGGGGGGAGGGGGGGTACCAAGGAGGGGATAAGCTAGAGATAATATGGAGGGGGTGGAACATTGTATATATGAACCCTACCTTTGACGGTACTGTAGATCATGGTGATTATAATAGCACTTCAAAAAACCAAAAACGATAGCATTCTGTGAAGAAAGGTAGCCAAGAAAATAACTCAAAGGGGTGCAGTTTATGCAGAAGGTTCCTGTGAGATCAATATCCAGCAAAATCCTAATTTTGTCCTGTAGAGGCCCCCATACTACTGGGCCAATACCTTGATACACAGACCCATCCAAGCACCAGCCTTCAGGCTAGCATCACTGCTAAGGCTGGCATCACTGCTCATGACTGAGTATCCCCAGGAGTGGCTACTGAGTCCTGGAGAACTGCTGGAACCTCAAAAATAAATATAAAGTAGGGCTGGAGCGATAGCACAGTGGGTAGGGTGTTTGCCTTGCACACAGCCGTCCCAGGTTTTATTCCCAGCATCTTCTATGGTCCCCGAGCACTGCCAGGAGTAATTCCTGAGTGCACGAGCCAGGAGTAGCCCTGTGCATTGACGGGTGTGACCCCAAAATAAATAAATAAATAAATAAAAATATATAAATTAAAATGAAATAGCAAAGTCATATTCATTTCTAGAAAGTCATATAATACGATAATTAAACCCATGTTAACAGGTTAATCGTTAACACAGAAATCTATCTTCATTTTGTCTCTAATGTTAATAAGCGTTCCAATAAAAATGGATTTAGTTGTAATGAAATGATGAATTTATGGAGGTCTTCTCAATAAGGTGAAGTGTTATTTTCTATATACCGACTAAGCAAATTTCAGTTAATAATAGAAGCTCAATAAATGTTAATTGTTGTATGGACTCCAAGAAATACTTTTAAATGAAATTCTTTATTAATGGATCCAACTTGTTGCAATTATTCTTTATAAAAATCCTTTGCCTATTAGCTTTGTTGGGAAAATAAATCTAGCACCAAGGCAATCAACAGCATCAGCAATGTCATTTGTACCTTAGCATCAAACTATATTATTATGAAATAATTTAAGCACTTTTGTCTTTACTCGTCATTTATTTTTCATTTTATTGGACTTTCAATGTTTCAAAATCAATATGTTTTTAGCAGTTTTACAGAGAGAACACATTCCCCTCTGAATAACCACTTGCAATGGACCATAAAGAGTAAGATCAGAAAGCACAAAAATACAAAAAATTTTCAACGTAAGCTTTTATTTTTCTGATAAGTCATCCTCACAAACATTTTGTGCACATGTCTTTGTGTCCTTTGCCTTTTTTTTGTGATAGAGCATGTATGTTTCAACAGAATCTCACTAGCATGAAAAGAAAATTAGACATACATGAGACACACAAGGAAGAATGTTAGTTTTCTTTGTTTGCTTTTTTGGGGAACAGGGTGGATTCATACCTGGCAGTGCTCAGGAGCTATTCCTGGCTCTATGGTCAGGAGTGACTCCTGGTGGTGAATCAGGACAGCATGTAAGGCATATATGTATGTATGTACATACATACAGCATGTATGTATTACCTCTTGTACTCTATCTCCAGCCCTAATTTTGTTCAAAACCTGTGTTATGACAGCCAACAGAGGTTTCCCTAACACCTTTCATCTGATTACTCGATACCAGTTCTACTGAGTGGGAGGCTTCTCCAAATAATGTAGTTTCTTGACATTGGCTTTAAGCAGATCAAAGCTTAAAAACTCTTTAATACTTTTTACAAGCTGTGCACAACAGGGAGCCCTTGAGCCTTCATTTTCTCATTTCTCGAGGTATTATTAGACCTCTCAAGTGGGTTACTTTGAGAATCTAATATAACTGTATTTTAAACATGTCATAAGATAACATCTAGATTGATATTGAATAAATACCACCTCTCCCTTTATATTTTCCCCTCCATCCCCCACACCCAAATTCAGAAAAGACTTTATTAAAGGAAATGGAAAGGAAGGCAAAGAAACTCCCAGATTTTGGGGGTCACACCCAGTGTTTCTGGGAATTGAACCCAAGTCAGGTGCTTACAAAGCTAAGGCTTTCTACACTGGATAATTTTTGTTTTTTGGCTTGTTGGGTCACACCCAACGATGCTCAGGGCTTATTCCTAGGTCTGCACTTAGGAATCACTCCTGGTGGTGCCTAGGGGACCATATGGGATGCTGAGAATCGAACCCAGGTTGGCCACGTGCAAGGCAAATGCTCTACCCACTGTGCTATAGCTCCAGCCCTGCTGTGGATAAATTTATTCCTTTCTATCTCTCTGGTCCTTCCCCCTTTACCTTCTTACCTTTCCCACTAATTTTATTTCTCCTTGTTTCACTGACAATAAGGGATCATATTTTAGGGTATGCAGTTGGCATAGTGAAATTGTAGAATATACTGCTGTGATCTCAATAGTGTTTTCCCAAAATTTATTGAAAATCTCAAATTCAGGGTGTCAGCGATAGAGTGTGGGCTCAGAAGGTTTTGAAGGCGGTATTGTATGACTGGGATCAGTGTTCTTACAAAGAGGAATCTGAGAGCTAGTTTTTTCTTTCCTCACTGTGAAGACAGCAAAAGATGGTTATTTGCAGTCTAAAGAAGAGCCCTCAGAAAAATCCAACAATACTGGCACCCTAATCTTGTACTACATGCCTCCATATTTGTGATAAATAAACTTTTTATCATAATTTAGTAGTCACTCAGTTTAGAAGTCACCCAGTCACTGATAATCCGTTATATAAGCCTGTGTGATCTAATTAATCTCTTGGGTGGACCTAAAAATTACACATAATTTTTTTTTTCTCGGCTTGAGAGAAGACTCAATGGGCTAAGCACATGATTTGCAGGAAGGAGACCTATGCTTGATCCCCAGGACCCCATGGTCTCCAAAATATCACCGGAAGAAAATCTTCAACACAAAGCTGGGAGTAAACTCTTAGTGATGCCAGTGTGGCTCGAAGATTTAATTTTTCCTTCTCTTTAAAATTCTGTTTGATAAATCCTTGGAGCAGACACAATCTGCCACCTTCCCTCTTCTATAACCTTTATTATTAACATTCAACCAGATTATTTCACCTGGCATTGTCCCTAGGGGACTTAGCAGAGGCTTATGCATTATCAAACGGAACCTTTTCTACTTTACCTGTCATTCAAAGTTCACTAGCAAGTTTTTGCTAGGTGATTCATTTTTCATTTTCTTATGAATTTGGGGTTGGTGGTGGTCCCAGGAATCAAACAGAGGCCTCAGACTCTACCACTGAGCCACATCACTGAGCCTCATGTTTATTTATTTTACTGCCTAACTCTTGCTTCCTGAGCATCCCAGGTTCAATGACCATCTTGCCTTTCTCCTTCAAAGTGGATTAACTAAACAAGTGTAGCTATTGATATTTTTAAAATTTGACTTTTTAGTTGATCCTAAATTGAAGATTTCTTTTGATTAGGGCTTTAGTTACTTTATCTGAAAATTGACACATAGCTTCTATTTAGAATATTTTAATTATAAACAAATGCTTGTTGAGATTTTGGAGGTGATCAACACATACTTTTCCTACATAATGACTCAGTTTAAAGTTTAACTTTACCATCTTAACTATGAATTAATGACATGCACATTTAATCATTTTAAATTTATTTGACCATGTCACTATCACTGTCCTCCAATTGATAATCAATTTGCTCAAGCGGGCACCAGTAATGTCTCTGTTGTGAGACTTGTTACTGTTTTTGGCATCTCGAATACGACACTGGGAGCTTGCCAGGCTTTGCCATGTGAGTGGAATACTCTCGGTAGCTTGCCGGGCTCTCCGAAAGGGGTGGGGGAATCAAACCCAGGTCGGCTGCGTGCAAGGCAAAGGCCCTACCCACTATGCTATCACTCTGTTCCTATTTGACAGTAAGAATAATTAATTATATAATGATTAACTTTTTAAAAGATTTCAGTTTCTTAATACATCATACTTTAAGTCAAATATTTTTACTGTTACACAATCCCATAATAATTTGCAGAACGAGATATTTGTTTTCATATGCAAGCAGTTATTTCAAGTTTAGAAACAATTTAATGCAGATTTAAAGGTTTAGAGCAGAGGAATAATAAGAAATTTGTCGTGTACAGATTTATATCATTCAGTTATGATTTACTGTAAGTAGTTATTTGCGAATTTTAGGCCTGTTTCTATTTTATTTTAGAATTAAGAAGAGTACTCACACATCTGATTTTATAGTATGGTAACCAACCCTGGTTGTAACAACTGCAGTAAATATGAGTTGAATGACCAGTTCATTGTGTATACCTATAACAAATTCACATTTATTTACACTTTCTAGTATAAGATTAGAGCTCTTCTAGTTTCTTTGATTCCCAGGGGTAAGATCCTTTCTTCCTCCAATTGTTTTTTTCACTCATCTACCTCCTAGGCACTTTGCTTGCAGTGAACTTGTCCCACACAGTGTACTCTAGATCTGACAATAAGAAGATATCTCTGGGCCCTTAGTTTGCAGTAGCCATTAAGTTTCTATAGGTGTAGTAACTCTCCAGTCTTCTTAAATTTTCCTCAAGCTATAGAACTTTCTAGAACCTGCATTCTTTTTCTCCCAGGGTCTACCATCCAAACACCATTTGAATGATGTTTGGATGATAGTCCATTCATACAGACCACACCAACCAGTAAGATAAATTTCAGGTGTCACATGCCCCAACAGTATCTTCCGCCAATTGCCTGACATTAGAAAATATTAAGTTAAAGTAAATGAGTTTTTTTTTTTGCTAGAGAAAGTAAACACTTACCCCACCCCAATATATAGGGATGATGAATAATTCTTTATACCCATACACAGAACTCTCATCCTGAAGAGTATGAAAAGCTCCTAACACATTGTTACTTGTTACAGGGATGTTGTTTCAGTCTTTCTTTTCCCATATTTGCTTCCTTTCCTGATTTTTCTTTTTTGTTCTTTCCTCTTCTCCTTCTTATTTTTTCCTTTCCTTTTTAATACTTTCCTTCTTATATTTATCCCTTATGACTACAAATTAATGTTTTGGATAGCTCTAGAAACATCTTAGCACTTGTTTTTTTAACTATTCCCTCAGATTAAGAGGACAGGGAGGAAAAGAGAGAAGTTACAGAATTAAATTCAAAATGTTAGAGTCAGATGAAACGATTGTTCTACTGAACATTAAGGGACATTCCAATCTCCTTCTTGTGTCCCATCTATTATCTCTACTTAGAACAGTAACTCCATAAGGCACAGAGGGGCACATCGTAGTCTTGTTACATAGGGGGAATAGATAAGTAAATATTTCTTTCACTGCGTATTCTACCTTGAGTTATTTAGCCCTTCAAGATAACATATAATCTTTCCTATCTCCATTTTCACCGCCAACCTCTTTCATCTCCTATGTAGCCCAACTTAGTAGTCATTTCCTAGTTAGACCATTTCAGTGGATAATTTTGATCTATTTACAATTCATTTTTCTGTACAGTAATCTAGGAAATTTTTTAAGATCCTAACTCATAGTGTCCCATCATCTTGAGTTTAAATGTGTTAGTAGTTTCCCACCTAACGTAGAAAACAGCATGCTTGATTATGACCTTTTTTCCCTGGAAACCTCACTCACCCCAGCTTTATTCTTCCTCTTCACTCATTAAAGTTCTCAAAAACTTTTGGAAGTTTTTGGATATTCTGTGTTGTGCAATAATGTTTGAGTGTGTTTGTCATTGACCCTCCGACATGTTATGAACTACACCAAACCAAAATAGATATCAAGTGGTAAATTTAAGTAATTAACATCAGCCTCGTTTGGGTCATCTACCCCTTCTCATCACAAGAAATATCCCTTTCACGATTTTTTTCAGGTTTCAGTTCAAATGGCACTTTCTCTGAGAGAAGACCCAATATCTGTGTTTAAATGGATTTCTTATTCTGCTTTGCTTCACTATTAACTACGCTAGTAGTTTTAACTGTCATACATATGAAATACTTAGGAATTTATTAGCTTGATTGTTATTTCTTCAGTGGAGAATGTGCTTGATTGTTATTTCTTCAGTGGAGAATGTGCTCTGCACACTCAGGAATTTTATATAATTATTTTACTTTGGGGCTGGATTGATAGCACAGTGGGTAGGGCATTTGCCTTGCACACAGCCGACCCAGGTGTGATTCCTCCATCTCTCTCGGAGAGCCTGGCAAGCTACCAAGAGTATACCGCTAGCAGGGCAGAGCCTGGCAAACTCCCCGTGGCATATTCTATATGCCAAAAACAGTAACAACAAGTCTCACAATGGAGACATTACTGGTGCCAGCTCGAGCAAATCGGTGAACAACAGGATAACAGTGCTACATTTTACTTTGGGGGGAAAAGAAAAGGCATTATTTTTTGGCAATGCTTGGGGCATACTCTTGGCTCTGTGCTCAAGTTGGAGTTGCTCTCGTGCAAGGCAAGTGCATAAACCCCTGTCTGTTATATTTCTTTGTCTCCACCCTTATTTCAAAGCAGCATCTATCCAGTGTTTGGTTCAGTATACGGACAATGAAGGTGTTCAGAAGATATTTGTGTATTAGTGACAGTGGGACCAAGTCAGTCTCACTCCAAAACTTCAAGAAGAAACATAGTTGTGGGTCTGCAGAAGACCATCTTAGGAAGCAGACACATGATCCAGCAACATTTGATTCTGTTCCAAGTCTATGGTAATGTTATTCCTAACTACGTAGAATTTTCATCTGAAGATGTCTGATTTGGTGATGCTAGTTATCCAAGTTATCATGTAGGTTTAAGGAACTGACTGATATTATACTCTAGGAGAATCCAAATTTTATTTTATAAATTTTTTAAAGTAAAGAATGAAATAAAAGGAAACTAAGAGTGATAGCACAGTGGAGAGGGCATTTGCCTTGCACGCGGCCAAACTGGGTTTGATTCCCAGCATCCCATATGGTCCCTGAGCACTGCCAGAGGTAATTCCTGAGTTCACGAGCCAGGAGTAACCCCTGTGCATCTTCAGGTGTAACCCAAAAAGAAAAAAAAAGGAATCTAAGAGGATAACTGTACTTCATCCTGCATTAAGAGAAGGGAAGATGTTCAAAGCTCTGGAGAATACTCAAAGATTACAGTGATAGGAAATGGACAGAGAAATCATTCTCACACATCCCAGAAATCAATAGTAGCTGAAAGATGACTAGAGCCTTCTGGTGGACAACTGCAGAAAATGAGCTTCAAAGGGTGGAGGTTGGGATACTTGACGATCAATTTTGTGATGTTAATGCCTTCAAGCATAGTTACAAGATGCACAAGACAAAACTGTGAACAAAGGTCACTTGGGAATGCAAGAACTCAAACATATTTCTAAAGGTGTAGTAAAATTTTATAATGCAGTTGGATTGGGAGATATATATACAAAAAGACTGCTTTACTAGAATTCCTATTTAAAACCTTTCCCAAGAAGATAAAGCTATCAAAAACTACATACTCAAAGATAAATTAATTTGAACAAAATACCCCACTTTTCTCCTTCTATGAACTATTATCATTATTATTATTATAATCATTAGGTTTTAGACTATACCATAGTATTCAAGGCTTATTCCTGTTTCTGTACTCACAAATCAAATCTGGTGGTCTCAGAGGACCATATGGAGTACCAGGGATCAAACCCAGGACAGCTGTGTGCAAGGCAAACGCTCACACACTGTGGTGTCTTTCCAATCCTTCCGTGACCTTATTATTGTCAAAGTATCTTTAGGTAAGATATCTTTTTCACTTGAATTAAACTTTACAAAGTTACTTTCCCAGATCTTCTACAGAAGCAGAGCATGTTTATATATGTAAAATTTGGCAAGTAAAGATAAGGAAGAAACTAAAAATAATCTTGACACTGAGATTAAAACTGTTAACATACTTTTCTCATCTTTGTTCTGTGCATCCACGTCTCTCTTTGCATATGTTTATAAAATGGCACCATTTGGCTTATACTATTTGTAATCTGCTTTTAACCATTTTGAAAATGTATTTTCACATGTTTTATGCTATTAAATTTTCATTTACAATAAAAAATTTAATAATTGCACATGTTTATAAATGTCTGCCGTTCTTTTTAAAGTTTTGATTGTTTCTTTAAAAAAAACTCTACTTATTTATTAATTCATACATTATAGAAAACCAATATGGCACCTTTACTTATAGAGGCAAAGATTTCCATTTATGATCATGGTTAAAACTTAAGGATAAATTTGTGGGAAGAAGAATATTTCCTACAAAAATTTTAAACAGAACAACATGCTGCAGAAATGCCTCCAGACCGGGTGTCAGACTGTCTCATCGGGGCAATTCAGAGGGGGGAGGGTAAGTTTCCCTCCCAACCCTAAGAGTCCCAGCAGCTGAAAACCTCCAGAACTCAATCGTCACCATGCTCACAGCTGCTTTCCACAGGTTCTGACAGGCCTCACCCATGAGGGAATCTGCTGTATTTTAAATTTTAGAATTTCTAGAGTGACTTCTCACACTCTACACCTCTCATGTACCACATTTGATGGGTTTTAAAGCAGATGGCAACTGATCTTAAGGGGAATATATATATATATTCATATATACATATATATATGCACACAAGGATTAACCTTTAGCAAACACATTGGTAATCTCTTCTATAAGGGTTTTACTGGCTCCAGGGTGAAATTCAACAGTCTTCACACACTTTCCTCTAAGGAAACGTTTTTGGGACCATTTTTAGTGGATTAATCATAACCAGTAATACAAAAGGAGTTATCTCGGTTCTGCTTTAGGGGCACGTTTTGAAATTTGGAGTGGATATATTCAAAATATGGTGGTGGGAATGTGCAATGGTGGTAGGATTAGTGTTCAAATATTAACTGTAATGAATGGTTGTGAACAACTTTATATAAATAAAATAAAAAATCAAAAAACATTTAAGATTTTTTTTTTGGGGGGGGGCAAACCTAGCAGTGCTCAGGGACCATTTCTGGAGGGGCTTGGAGGACCAGGTATTAAAATTGGGTTGGTCTCATGCAAAGCAAGCACTCTATCCACCATATGATGGCATGAGCTCTGCCACTCCCCCACCTCAGCCCCCCAAATTGCAGAAGTTTAAGGCTTTTAAAATCAATGACACCAACTGATTTCACACAAAAGTTGTCCATTTGATACACTGGTGCTTATATATGTGCCCCTTTTCTCTATCCCATTTAAGAAGATAGAACTATTCAATGATTGATTCCAAAAACTAGGTTTCATTAGCTTAATTTGTACTATGTAAGTTAAGCATATGAAGTATGTTTATTAGCATATATCTTTATGAATTGTCTATCAATGCTCTTTTATTTATTTGAATCTCCAGCTTTTATTAATTTATACTTGCATTTAATATCACAAAGCAATTTCAACTTTGATATAGTTTAGAAATGTTCCGTTCAGTCTATTTCTTTTTTGTTCAATTTGCTGATTCACAAATATTCATTTTTCTTTATTTAATTGTAGTATTTTTATGTTAGGTTTTCTGTCTTTGGTTTAATGTTTAATAAGTTATCTTCTACCACAAAGCTGTATGAAGTTTTTTTTGTTTCATTTTGAGTCAAACCACGTGATCTCAGAGGGCTACTTCTAACTTTGGGCTCAAGGGTTATACCTGGCACTACTTAGGAGACCTACTTAATGCCAAGGATTGAAACAGGGTCGCTATGCCCAAAGCAAGTGACTTAACTCCTTTACTATCTATTCAGCCCCTCTGACACTTTTCAATTTTATTTTCTAACTTATATTTAACTACTCCATCTGGAATTCAAGAGTCTAATTTGAATTTATTTCAGTTGTTTTGATGCCAATTTTTATTAACATGTTCCTTCCATACTGAAAGTTTTGAAATGTTTTTAACACATGATATTTTCTACTTTGTTATTACTCTCTGGGATTTCCTTTTTTGTTCCATTAATTTGTACTTCTATTCCTGATTCAGAGTTATTTTGGTATAATACTACTTTTCAGTATTAAAATTACTTAGACAAAGTTTTCTAACATATTTTTTCTTCTGATTCCAATTTATTATGACCAATCCATGCAATAGTTCTTCCAGAATAAAGTTTTAGTAATAATCTAGTTTCCCTGGTGTCTCTACAAAGTTGGGTGGGCAGCCTCACCCACCACGATCCCCCTCCCTATACTTTCAGAAACTCTGGCAAGCACATGCACTTCCTACAGCCACTGCCATGTTGACTCTTTGGCCCAGACTATAGATCCCGAAGTCTCTGGACCAGGGGACACTTCATTTTTTGAAATTTATTTATTGAATCACCGTGAGAACAGTTACAAAGTTTTCAGGTTTATATCTCAGTCATACAATGATCAAACACCCATTCCTCCACCAGTGCATATTTTCCACCACCAAGAACCCCAATATACCCCCCATCCCATTCCTCCCCCTGCCTGTGAGGCAGATGATTTTCACTTAACTCTCTCTCTACTTTGTTTACATTCATTATTTTGGCAAAAGATGCACCATTATTATTTGGAATTTTCCCCCAACAATCAGACCTGCTGAAAAGGCCTCGTGAAATAATTTGTTTTCTATTGCTGGTTATGAAGAGCATAAGATGTCTATCGTGGCCACATGATTTTGGATTTCTGATATTTTACTAATTAAGTCTAAAGGGATTTCTTCCAAAAGCCACATAGTTCCGAGATTGGTTTGTGTGCCTCTGGGGCCATGGCTGTGCTGGGGAGCCGCTCATGGGGTAAACTCGTGTTCTCAGCAGGGCGGGAAGGATGTACTGGTTCAGCCCCCATCCCATGAGGCCGCAGTTGCCCCAAAGATAGCACTTCTTAATTCCTTAATACTGAAATTCCAGTAGGAATACACCAAATTTGATGGGAAAGTAACTTAGAAGCCAACTAAGTTCAATGAACAAAAGCAATAACACAGAAGACTCAGCTAGAAACAAACAGCTTAATTATTCTTAGATAAGGACTTAACAACCCGTAATCAGATATAACAATTTTTATGTAAAAATTGATTTTTTATACTGAGTGATTTTAATAGTGGAGCTTTGTTACCCAGTCAATTTTAACTCTAGAACTATATCAACAGTGTGACTTTTGTCTATACTAAAATAAATTAAGAATTTAAAAACCAAAGAATTTTCATATTTCCTAATAATTATATTGGAGGTTTTGTTGGAATAGAATATAGCATAAAGTGAGTCAAAATCTTTATCCATTAAATAAAGGTAAAGGTAAAGGCCCTCCCGTTGATCGTCGATTTGCTCGAGCGGGCCCAGTAACGTCTCCATTGGAGACTTTGTTGTTACTGTGTCTGGCATATCGAATACTCTCGGTAGCTTGCTGGGCTCTCCGAGAGGGGCGGAGGAATCGAACTCGGGTCAGCCATGTTGGCTGCGTGTAAGGTGAACGCCTTACCCGCTGTGCTATCGCTCCAGCCCATCCATTAAATATTTATTTGAAAATAAAGAGACAATATAATGGTTTTTAACTGTTTTAATTATGACATGTATTGGAGTATATTTTATGTGCCTCAATAAGATTTCCATGGCACCAGTGGCAGTTTGTGAGTGTAACTGCCTAGCTACTGGAAAATAGGGGATCTGGGTAGAGGAGGCTTAGTCCCAATCCAAGCAGGCTTGGAGATCTCAGCCCCGGGACCCGAGCACCTGGGATCTTCTGCTGGTTCCTTTATGCATGAAGCTCATCCGAGCATGTGGAGAGTGGCCTTGAGCAAGGCTGTGGCTGGTTCCGGAGGTCTTTGGCTGCTGGGGCTCTGCTCAAGACAGGGGGGAAACTCAACCTACCATCCTCTGAGGGGCCCCAGTGAAGACACCCTGGCGCTCAGGCAGGAGACTCTGTGTAGCTCTCTTCTGGGAGCTTTGTTTTATAGTCTCTGGATCTTGGCCATTGATGGGATTTCATGGCAGGGACCCTCGGAAGGGGGTGAGTTGATTTTCCCCCCCTGACCGGAGCAGAGCCCCAGCAGCCAAAGACCTCCGGAACCAGCCACAGCCATGCTCAAGGCCACTCTCCACATGCTTGGACAAGCTTCATGCATGAAAGAACCAGCAGAAGAACTCAGGTGCTCGGATCCCAGGATTGGGATCTCCAAGACTGCTCAGATCAGGACTGGGCCTACTACACCCAGAGTCCCCATTTTCCAGTACTAGGCAGTTACACCCACAAACTGCCTCCAATGCCACGAAAATCCCATCAATGGCCAAGATCCAGAGACTATAAAACAAAGCTCCTGGAAGCAACCTCTTATAGTCTAGCTCTCCTCAGAGAACCCGTCAAGCTACTGAGATTATTCTGCCTGCATGGCAGAGCCTGGCAAGCTCCCGTGGTGTATCAGATATGCCAAGAACAGTAACATTGATGGGTCTCATTCCCCTGACCATGAAAGAGCCTCCAATACGGCACCGTTGGGAAGGACAAGTAAGAAGAGGCTGCTAAAATCTCAGGGCTAGGATGAATGCAGACATTACTGATGCACTGATGCCCGCTTGAGCAAATTGATGAATAATGGGATGACAGTGATACAGTGATACTATAAGATTTTATATATGCTCAAATAAGTTTCAGTGGCATTTTGTCAATAAAATTATAAGTATTTTATATTTTAGATAACTATTACTTTATGGATTACTATAAGTTATATATATAAAACTGTGCACATAAATATTCATACATATATGTACTTATTTATTTATGAATATATTTCTGAAGTGTTTTCCATGCCAGTCATTTGTCCCTGATGAGAGCAATAGCACCAGCATTTGAGTGTGTGACTAGCTGGACAGCCCAGCGCTGTTTCCAGAAGGCCCATCAGATCTCCCCATACGCAGGCTCTGGATTGGAGTGCTTGGTTCTCACCTGGGCTAGACCTAAAAGAAGAAAGAAGAGGCTCAAATTCCCTTTGCTGATTTTCGGTGAAGAGATGAGAGTATGAGGGTTTGTGGAGGTGTGGCACGTGCCAGGCAGAGGGGGAAGCATGCACATAAGTCTAGAATGCCCTAAGCATACCTGCTGGTAGGAAATCAGTACCATCATCTCACGTGTGCCAGAGCAGAAAGGGTGGTGAACAACAGTGCTGGAGGTACTATGAACAGTAAAAGGTGGAAGAAGAAGACCAGAAGGTGTTTGGACCAGTCAGAAATCCTGGAAGTAGAGGGGGTCAGGGTCCTGAGGAGATGATGAGAGAACTCAATAGCCCAGGCACTGTTGTCTTTCTGGTATTTCACTGAAATAAGCCAGTAGAATGTTGTTTTCTGGGGCCAGAGCAATAGTACAATCCTATCCTGCCCCCTTGGGTTAGGGTGTTTGCCTTGCACGTGGCCAACCCAGGTTTGATCCCAGGCATCCCATTTGGTCTCCCCAGCACTGCTAGGAGTAATTCCTTATTGCAGAGCCAGGAGTAACCCCTGAAAATCACCAGGTATGACTTAGAAAGTAAAAAAAAAAAGGTTGTCTTTATTATTTTTTTTTATTAAGACACCATGATTTGGGGCTAGAGCAATAGCACAGTGGGTAGGGCATTTGCCTTGTACTCTGCCGAACCAGGTTTGATTCCTCTGTCCCTCTTGGAGAGCCTAGCAAGCTACTGAGAGTATCCCACCCACGCGGCAGAACCTGGCAAGCTCCCCATGGCATATTCAATATGCCAAAAACAGTAACAACAAGTCTAACAATGGAGACGTTACTGCTGCCTGCTCGAGCAAATCGATGAACAACGGGAGGACAGTGCTACAGTGCTATTACCATATCTTATATAATAAGTATACACAAACATATGTATATGTATACGCAAATATCTGACAAATAGTATAATTATATGTACATATATAGATAATAAATACACATTAGAATAGAGAATTATATATAAATATTAAGTATGTATATATAAGAACACATAAAATTACCTAGAAAAATATACACAGTACAAAATCATTTAAAGTTTGTTTATTTGTTCTATTTTGTTTTACTTTGTGAGGGAGCCATCGGTCTGGTTGACAAAAATTGCTGGTGTGGCACTCAGCTCTCCTGACCACTACCTGAGAAACTCCAAAACCAAAAGACAACAATAAAAAAGTAACAAAAGCCCCAAATCTGTGTCTTACTGATCTTGACATTGTAGGGCTTGTTTTATATTTTTAATTTTGGGCTGGAGCGATAGCAGGGCTGGAGCGATAGCACAGCGGGTAGGGCGTTCGCCTTACAAGCGGCCAACATGGCCGACCCGAGTTCGATTCCTCCACCCCTCTCGGAGAGCCCGGCAAGCTGCCGAGAGTATTCGATATGCCAGACACAGTAACAACAAAAGTCTCCAATGGAGACGTTACTGGGCCCGCTCGAGCAAATCGACGATCAACGGGAGGGCCTTTACCTTACCTTTACATTGTTCATTTCCACTGGGATTTCTATTATTTCTTATTTATTTACTTATTTATTTATTTTACTTTCTTTGGTCTTCCTTTGTTGTTCTTTTTCTAGTTTTTTGAGGTGTAAATTTAGGGTTTTTTTTTTTTATTTTACCTATTTTGTTTCATGGTGGGGCTGGAGCGATAGCACAGCGGGTAGGGCGTTTGCCTTACACACAGCCAACATGGGTTCGATTCGTCCACCCCTCTCGGATAGCCCGGCAAGCCTGAGACTATCTCGCCTGCACAGCAAAGCCTGGCAAGCTACCCGTGACGTATTCGATATGCCAAACACAGTAACAAGTCTCACAATTTTACTGGGCCCGCTCGAGCAAATCGATGAACAATGGGAGGACTTTCAAGTGTTTGAGTTTGCCCCCAATTTTTATTTGTTTTTGTTTTTTTCCCAACCTCAAAACTGTGATGAACTGTGAGGATATTTGATACGATTTATATTACTTAACTTTATGATTTTTTTGCATGTCTTAGCATATTATCTATTCCAGAGAAAGATCTGGAGCACTTGTGAATACTGTTTAATCAGCTTCTGGAGAATGGAGAGCCCTTTAAATGTCTCTTTATCCAATCTCTTTTATTTCTTCCTTTAAGACCACAATTTTCTTATTGATTCTTTGTTGGTTGATCTACCCAATAGTGAGAGTGGGGTATCTATGTTGTGACTGTCAATATTTCCTTTCAGATATATTAGTACCTGTTTTACATATTTTGACGATTCTTTCAATACATTCATATTAATGAATATTAAATTTGTCTGGTGTACAGATCCTTTTGTCTTTTTGTCCATATCTGTCTTTCATTCCCTTTTTTATTTATTTATATTTTTTATTAGTGAAACATCATGAGGTACAGTTGTAGACTTACAATATTTTGTGCTTGGGTTTCAATTATACTCATTATCTTTTTTAAACTGAAATATATTTTGCTTGGTACTAGTATTCTTCTATCCACCATTTCAGAAAATGAGCAGAACTTGAGCGACTACTATCCAAGAAAGATGCTGCATTGTGAATTCAACTGGATTAAAATCTGAAAATAAGAAGATGAAGATTTTATAGAAATAAAAAATAATCCAGAAACTGAGAGTATGGTATACATAATATATGTCATTTATTTAACAAAAGTTGAATTAGGATGCTTTAATAATTCTGAAAAGAAAAAAACTGATTTTAAGCTAATGTTGAATTGAACAAAAAAAAAATCAAATACACATCAAATACACATCAAATATCTAAATGTGCTAGAAGTAAATAAACATCAAATCTTAACAGGGAAATATTATCAATTTTAAAACAACCAAATATAATGTATAGAACTGAAAATTGTAATATCTGAAATTTAAGTTCTCTAAACTTAACAGAATGATGAGAGCCAGAAAATAATTAGTAAAAATAAAAAGTCCCTATTATTATCTTTCTGTTCCATTTTTATGTTTCATTAAGTATCTCGCTATTACTTAAAGTGCTTTTTCTTCTCATTCCAGAAAAGTCTCTTGCAGAACCAGTTTAATTACTGTGAACTCATTTAACTACTGTTTGTATGAAATTTTTTTAATCATTTCTGAAAATCTCAGTAATAACCTAGTTGGTTGAAGGTGTTCTTTTCCCTTCTGGTCCGTAGTATTTCTGTTTAGAAATTTTCTGAGAGATTAAAGGGGTTTCCCTTATATGTGATTTACTTTTCTTTCTTGCTACTTTTAGGATTCTATCTTTATCTTTGACTTTTTGCCATTTTAATTATAATGTGTCTTAGTGTATGTGTGTTTGGGATTCTTTTGTTTTTATTTCTAAGTCCTTGATTCTCCAAGATCTAGAAGTCTTTACTCCTTTCTCAGATTGGGTAACTTGTCAATTATTTCTTTAAGCAAGAATTTTACTTGCTGGAGCTGGAGAGATGGTAAATAGTACACTTGCCTTGCATGTGGTTGATCCAAGTTTGACTCCAAGCACTCATATGGTTCCCTGAGCCACACCAGGTGTAATCTCTGAGTACAGAGCTAGAAGTAAGTACTGAGCATGGGAGACACGAAACAAAAGAAAACAACTCTGCTCTTTACTCTGTTCCTCTGGAAGCCCTTGGATGTACATACTATAAATCTCGACATTGTCCCATAAACTTGTGATACTATTTTCATCCCTTTGTTGTTGGCATTTAAAAATTTCCTTCTATTTTGCCCTCTCACTCACTGATTTGACCTTCTTTAATCATTCAACCTCTAAACTCCTCTACTGCCCTTTCAGTTTATGTATTTTGTTCTTTAGTTCTTTGATTTGTTCGAATGTTTTTTTTCTATTTCCTCTTATGTTGTATCTTTGTTAATCTCATTTTAATGAATAACTTTAGTTTTGTTGCTCCAAATCCTCAAGTTGCTTGGTTAATTCTGTTGTATTAGAAGTTTATTCCAGGACGTCATTTTGATCCATCAGTACAGATTGGGCAGGGGTTGAGAAACTTTTTTGGTTAAAGATGGGTGACAATTAGGAGTTTGTGATTACCAATTCCTGGCATCAGCTGTGCACTCAGTCTAAGGGTTTGACATCAAAGGTGCCTGGGACATTTGTGTTTCAAGTTCAAGTGGGCCTGAGTAACGACCAGGGATTCATGGTCACCAGTTTCCTATATGGCTGACTCTGCTGGCAAGGGAGCACAGCATTTAGCAACCCACCCTTGCTAACTGACTATGCTTTTGTCAGGTGCTTTCTGGCTGTATGAGGTTGGTGTGCTTGTTGGAAGGTAAGTATGGATCATTACACACCAGGTCTATACATCTTCCAGAAAAAAAAAATACTCCAGATTCCTGAGCACAGAGCCAGGAGGATGCTCTGAGCACCACCAGGTATAGCCAAAAACAAAACAAAAACAAAAGCACTCCTAATATTTATTTATCAGGTCAGGCCCGAATAACTTAGCTACTTGCAAATGGTGTGTGAACCGCTTCTCAGGGATTTTCCTTCAGGTTTTGATTCTCACTTATAGAAATTCACTAACTATAGAATGTGAGATTCAAACTGGCCTCCACTAGCACTGTCATTTTGTGAAAGTTCACTAAAATTGTACCTTCTAGAGCCTCCCGCCCTTAGCCCTTATTTTTTGCTGTTTATTTTAGTGTTTTAAGGATAGGATTACAGATCTGGGTGCTAGGTGTTTGATCAACTTCCGCTGTTCCTCAGGGTATAGTTATTCCGAATTGAAGTTTGCTGTTCTTTCCTCAAGTTTCTTTACCACAACACGGGTCTCTTTATCTCAAATTCCCTTTCTTTATCCCTTTGTTTTTTAATGTGGAAGCTTTGTCCTCTGGTTTTGGATCAATTCTGTCAACTAATTCAATTTTTAGTGTAGATTTGCAGTGAAACTGTGTGGTGGTAAACACAAATTTTCTCTAATCAACAGTCTTGTCCTTCCTCCCTCCCTCCTTCCTCCCTCCCTCCTTCCTCCCCTTCCTCCCTCCCTCCTTCCTCCCCTTCCTCCCTTCCCTCCCTCCCTCCCTCCCTCCCTTCTTCCCCTCCCTCCCACCCTCCCTCCCTCCCTCCCTTCCTTCCTTCCTTCCTTCCTCTCTTTGTCCGTCCCTCCCTACTTCCCTCCTTCCTTCTTTCCTTCCTTTTTTCCTTCCTTCACTTTCTAAATTTCTTTTTTGTTCTAATTACATTTCATGTGGGTCGCTTTCTCTTCTTGGAGAAAACATTTCATTTTCTCATTGTAAGTCACATAAGAACAAAGAAAGGAAATGACTGTGGAGGGAAACAAGACAGTTGTTAGATCTGCGTAAGTATAGACCAGTGGTTTTCAAAGTATTTTAATCACAACCTTGGCTGTTTCCAAAATATTTTCAGAGAAATCTGAGGTCAAAGCTAATTTTGGGGGACGAGCAGTAATACAGTAAGTTGGGAGCTTCCTTTGCATGTGGCCGACCTGTGTTCAATCCTCGATACTCCATGTGACTCTGGAGCACCACCAGGAGTAATTCTGAGTGCAAAGTCAGGAGTAACTCATAAATATCATTGGGAATGACCCCAAAACAAAACAAAATTTTAAAAAAGACTACCTATTTTCATAATCTTTATTTATGTGTTTGGGGGCATGGATAGGTATGAAACCCAGAGCCTTATGCATGCAAATAAATTTCCTACTCGTGGCACTGAAAGCTTCATTACTCACCTTTTACAGCATGTTTACATTTGCACTGAAGGTACAAGAGTAATTGTGGGTAAAATTCTGGTATACTAGAACAAATCAAAATAGTGGAACCGAACTGTATAATTGCAGTCACTAATTCCTGGGGGGAGGGGAAGAAGGAAGGCTTTTTCAATTAAGAATCTTAATTGAAATTAATTAAATCTTAATTAATTTTAAAAAAGAACATTTGAATTACTAACTGAAGTGGGTGTTTTGTTTTATTAAGACACAATTTTTATTCAGAAGAATGACTGACAAACTGGTTACTCAGACACAGGTATTTACTATGTGAATATTTAATATCTCCTGCCCCTCTTGGAGAGCCCAGCAAGCTACCAAGAGTATCTTGCCTGCACGGCAAAGTTTGGCAAGCTACCCGTGATGTATTCGATATGCCAAACACAGTAACAGCAAGTCTCACGATGGAGACGGTAATGGGGCTGCTCAAGAAAATCAATGAACAAAGGGGAGGACAGTGCACAGTGCACTTAAAATTAATGTCACCCTGGTGACATTATGAGGGAAATAACTGGATTATCAGTCAATGGCAAAAATTAAACCATCAAAAGATATCAGAAAATTAAACATTAAAAAAATTCACATACATCACTATTAGTTTGGCAGTTTTCTGACCTATCAAACCTTTTGAATTAGAGAAGTAATGATATCAACAACTATAATTTAATAATGAAATATTGGAATATTTCAAACATAGATGTGTATACCAAGTATCTTCCAAATGATCACTATGATTATTATAATCATACATGTGCTGGATAGCACTGTAGCACTGTCCTCCCATTGTTCATCGATTTGCTCGAGCGGGCACCAGTAACGTCTCCATTGTGAGACTTATTGTTCCTGTTTATGGCATATTGAATATGCCACAGGGAGCTTTCCAGGCTCTGACATGTGGATGAGATACTCTTGGTAGCTTACTGGGCTCTCCTAGAGGAGCAGAGGAATCAAACCTGGGTTTGCTGCGTGCAAGGCACATGCCCTACCCGCTGTGCTCTTGCTCCAGCCCACAGTAAAGGTAGAAACCATAATTGACCTCAGGGTCTGTGCTTTTGCTACCGAATTTAATATTCATACTGTTTTGCAAGTAGAGCTGAAGGATGAATACTTCCATCAACTAGTGTTTCCCTTCTAGGCTGGAGTCTTATTTGTCAAGCTACTGTCTGGACATGTGGGTGCAGATTGTAACTCCAAGGATAGCCTCATAACTATTAAAGACCTAGAGTAAGCACAGTGGCAGCTGACCTGGCCATATGGACTTAGCTTTCTAGCAACATACTACATGACAACTGTAGCAGTGTTCAAGTGAGGAGAGGCTGCTGAGTTAAAGAATTTTCCCAGGGGCTATAGAGACAGTGCAGAATATCTTTGGTAAATTTTAGAAAAACCTTTAATTTTTAATCATTTAAATGGATGGAAATCTTATGAATAAAATTTCAGATGTCACTTTATGAAATATGCTATCACTAATTAAATTGCTATACATGTGCTGTAGTGATAGTTCAGAGGGTATGGCATTTGCCTTGCATGTGGCCAATCTGAATTCAATCACCCACATCCCATATGGTCCCACCAGCACTGTCAGGAGTAATTTCTGAATGCAGAGGCAGGAGTAACCCCTGAGCACTGACCGATGTGGCCCTCTAACCAAAAATAAATAAATAAATAATATACCATATCAAGAAAAAAAGTGAAAAAATTGTCCAATATAACTATTTAAGTTCACATTTTTAAATAAAAGTCTATTTGAGATGTAAATACATTATAACGAATTGCAGAGCAGATACCGCCACTTTCATTCTTATGCCCAGGCACATTTTGGGTTGGATTTCACACACCTAGGCATATGAAAAATTTTTCATCATCACTAATAATCAGGGAAATAAAAATTCAAACCACACTGAAATGTCACCTCATATGTATAAGAATAGGTTATCTCAAAAGCAGCAGTAACAACTGTTGGAGGAGATGTGGATTATAAAGGAGGAGATGTGGATTTAGAGGTCAAAGCCATGGTAGAGCAAATAAGTGGCGTTGCATGCCACTGACTTGGGTTTAATCCCCCATGTCCCTCCCACAGGTTTCCCTAAGCACTGCCATGAGTGATTCCTGAATGCCAGGAGTAACCCATGAACATCAACGGGTGTAACCAAAAAAAAAAAAAACCCAAAATGGTAAAAAGGTACTCTGGTGCACTACTAATAGAATGGTAAATTGGCCCAACTGCATTGGAAAATGCAGTGGAACATCTTTATAAAGCTAAAAATAGAGCTACTATATGATTCATTGGTCTTATTTTCAATATCTATCTAAAGAATACAAAAATATTAGTACAAAATTAATATACTTTCAAATATCTACTGCGCTGCTTATGTTTATATGTGAGAGTATGGAAGTAATAAATCTATCATTGCTAAATGATTGGACAAAGATGACATATCACATTTATCTAGCAAAACACTATGCAGATATAAAAAAAGGAAAGTTTGCCATTCACAACAAAATGTCAGGAATTTCAGATAGAGAAGGGAGCACCAAATAAAGGGTGTTTGGAGGATTCTCCCAGGATGGGAGAAGCATGCTGAAAGTAGACTACAGACCAAACATGGTTGCCACTCAATGCCTCTTTTGAAAACCACAACACCCAAAAGGAGAGAGAGAACAGAGGGGAATGCCCTGCCACAGAGGCAGGGTGGGATGGGGGCGGGGATGGGAAGTGGAAGGTATACTGGGATTCGTGGTGGTGGGAAATGGGCACTGGTGGAGGGATGGGTATTTGATCATTGTATAATTGAAACCCAACCACAAAATTTGTAAGTCTACAACTGTACCTTATGGTGTCTCACTAATAAAACTTTAAAAAAAAATGTCAGGGGCTTGAGGTATTTTTTTTTCTTTGGCTTTTTGTGTCACACCCAGTGATGCTCAGGGGTTAATCCTGGCTCTGCACCCAGGAATTACTCCTGGAAGTACTCGGGGAACCATATGGAATGCCAGGAATTGAACCTGTGTCAGCTCCGTGCAAGGCAAACACCTACCTTCTGTGCTGTCACTTCGGCTCTGCTTGAGGTATTTTTACAAAATGAAATAAATTTGAAGAAAAAGACAAGTATAAAATTGTTCCACATGTGCAATAAAAGTACATGAAGTTACCTTTTATTTTTGGCCACATCCAGCAGTGCAGCAGTGCTCAGGGTTTACTTAGGAATCATTCCTGGAAGTGCTCAGGGAACCATACGGGGTAGTGATTATTGAACCTAGATAAGTCACAAAAAAAGGCAAGTGCTCTACCTGTTCTGCCCCTGGACATGAAATAATGATTAGCAAAAGTCCCTCTCCCCCCAAAATATGGAGACATTGGTAGTGGAACTGAGATCACTTTAGGAAAAGAGTTAAGGAGAGAGAACTAAGAAAAGATGTAACAATAAAAATTATTGTTAAAATATAAATACATAGATATGAAATATTTAAAAAATCAGGAAAAGGTTGAGATGTTAGATGTTGGAAATGTTACTACTTCTGTTTTATTCTTTTAAAACTTAAAAAAATTAGTGGTTTTTAAAATAGTAATATTTTAACTAATTTGTGAGTCCATTTCTATACAAGCTTACAATTAACTTGTTTCTTCAAAACATAAAATGCCTCTGGAATTATGCTGAACCTTCATATCAACATGGGAAGTATTTTTATATTGTCACTGTCACTGTCCTCCCGTTGTTCATCGATTTGCTCGAGCGGGCCCAGTAACGTATTTGTTGTGACAATTGTTACTGTGTTTGGCATATTGAATACATCACCTGTAGCTTGTCAGGCTTTGCCGTGAGGGGGAGATGCTCTCGGTAGCTTGCAGGGCTCTCCGAGAGGGGCGGAGGAATCGAACTCGGGTCGGCCATGTTGGCTGCGTGCAAGGCAAATGCCCTACCCGCTGTGCTATCTAGTATTAAATATTACAATTGTTAACATGATTTTCTCAATAATTTAGGTAATTTTAAATAAAATTTAAATTAATTAATATGGAAAATATCCATGGATATATTTCACATAGCAAAAGCATTTTGAAGCTGTGAGTCAACTTTAGAAATATAAAGAAGTCCCAATTTTAAAAAAGAATGAGAACTGCTGCTCTAAACTATATAATTACTTGGATCCAGTTCACCAAAACTGGGAGATAATTCTATTTTTGGATCCAAAGTTCTAACTAATAATAATAAATTTCTTTGCTCATAACACCCCACAAATGCATAAGAATGTCAATAAATGTTAACTTAGAGACATCAAAATATCTCATGAACTTTGGGTCTGAAGATAGAACAGTGGCCAAGGGGCTCGGCTTGCACGCTGTCAACTCAGGTTCAAAACCCAGCACTGCATATAGTTCCCAAGTACTGCCAGGAATAATTCCCGAGGACAGTCAGGAGTAAGCCCTGAGCACTGCCGGGGGTGGCCCAAAAACCAAACTAAAAGAAAGAAAAAAGATATGGTTCTTAAATTCAAAACCATCTGTTAGCTAGTGAATCAGAATCTGCACAATCGTGTGGGAATTTAGCTGGTGCTCAATCGCTGGTTCTTTTTATAACCAGAATTTTTCTTAAGTCCCCTGTGGCTCCTGCACGAAAGACCTGGAATAAAATATATTTTCAGGCTGGAGATGGTTCCTTCTGATGAAGAGCTGGAATTATAGCTGAATTTGATATGTAAAATTGGATTGAAACATTTAATTCCTATCTCTAATTATTTTAACAGAGGGAAGCCTTTGTTGCTATGCAAGTGCCTTTAAAAAGTCAAAAAGCAAGTTCTGAATTTAGACTTGACCCCTATCTTTGGTTTGATATTCTGTCAAGGATTCAGAAAAACCACTCAGTTTAAATCCAGGGCACACTTAAACTTCCAAAGCACAATATCCCCAGGCATTTACTGAGATACATTTCTGTAGTCTCACTTGCAGAGTGAATTTTGCAGAAGTATTTTCAGATTGTTCAGTCACTTGATATCCCCCAAAGGAAAGCATAATGTACCTTCAGAGAGCTGGAAAAAAGCAGTCATCCTTGCCCTTCTCTGTAGTGGTAGCCAAGGCGACGGATGCAACATATGAGAGTCAAATCCTCACTGGGAAACATCAACTGTGGAGTTTGAAGAGCCTCTTTGAGGGCAGTGTTAGCTTAATTTAATTTTTAAAAAAATTTTATTAAGCCATTGTGATTTTCAAAGTTATTCATAATAGAGTTTTTTTAAGGCATACAGTGTTCCAACACCAATTCCACCACCAGCATTCTCTACCTCTACTAGGTCCTTCCAAAACCTCAGCCTTTGACCTTGGTAGGTATGTAACAAAGGAAAGCCCTTAATATTCACAGCAGATCTATCAAGTGAAGCTCTGTGAGTCGGAAGAGTATAGAGAAACACGGTACAAAAATTCAACAAAATGGACATGTCACCGAGAATACTCAATCCAGCTATATTACATTCATATCTGAAGGACTGATATACAGCTTCATGGACAGGCAATAACATAGGGAACTCATAGCCTTGAAAAAAGTTTTGCAAGAAGCATTAAAACAGTTTCTCTCAAGGACAGGACAAACTTCCAAACATTTGGCTCGGAGTATGTGTGTACACACATATTTTATGTATGTAAGTGCCATAATAGTGCATATGATTTCCCTCTACTAAATTAAGGAATGTATACTTACTCCTAGACTGCTATGGGATTTTATACATTTTCAATAATGAGTTAACATTTTTTATATAGATTAAAATCACTTAGAGATTACAAACAAAAAACAAACACTGTCCTCCCGTTGTTCATCGATTTGCTCGAGCGGGCCCAGTAACATCTCCATTGTGAGACTTCTTGTTACTGTGTTTGGCATATTGAATACTCTCGGTAGCTTTCCAGGTTCTCCGAGAGGGCTGGAGGAATCGAACCTGGCTCAACTGGGCTGGCTGCGTGCAAGGCAAACGCCCAACGCTGTGCTATCACTTCAGCCCACTTAGAGATTAATCATAACAAGTTGACTTTTATTGAATTGAGTTTTCTTGATTTATCTAGGAATTTCATTTGTTGTGCAAAAACCTTTTATTTGATGTAGTCCCATTTAGTTACCTTTTTCTTTCCTTAAGAGTTGAATCACTGGAAACATCATTGAAGTCATTATCCTGAAATGTTGTGCCTGTTTTTCTTTTCTTCAATAAATTGTTATTAATTATATGTCTTTAATCCAATTTTAATTAACTTTTGTGTTCGGATCTGGTGTTAGATAATCCTCCACTTATAATCTTCTACTGTGGTTAACCAGCTTTCTCAACACCATTTGTTGAAGAGGTCTTTATTTTATGTTCTTGGCTCCGTTTTCATGAACTCTCTAAATTTGTGATTTTCATTTATGGACTGTCAATTTTATCCCATTGGTCAATCTACTATTATTCCAATACCACTATTTTGATTACTAAAGATTTATAGTAAGAAGTTTGGGAATGCAATGTCTCCCATTCCCTCCGCCCCCCATCCCCTTAGGATTGGTTTGATTATTCAGGAGGTTTTGTGGTTCTGTAAAAATTTTAGCAATATTACTTCTATGTCATTGAATATTGACACATTATTGATAGTTACTGCATTGACTATGTATATTTCAAATAGAATATTAATTTTAGCAATATTAATTCATCTTGGATTCTCAATTTAGTGGCATAAATTAGTTTGTAGTAGTCTCTTACTATGTTTTATATTTCTGTGGTAGCACTGTCCTCCCGTCATTGTTCATCAATTTTCTCAAGAGGCACCAGTAATGACTTACAAAAATTGTGAGACTTGTTGTTACTCTTTTTGGCATATTGAATACATGACAGGGAGCTTGCCAGGCTTTGCCGTGCAAATACTCTCGGTAGTTTGCCTGGCTCTCCAAGAGGGGTGGAGGAATCGAACCCAGGTTGATCGCGTGAAAGGCAAACGCCCTACCTGCTGTGCTATTGCTCCAGGCTGTGGTACTTCTTGTAATTTCTCACTTTTCATTTCTGATCATGCTTGAAATGGATTTCTCTATTTTCTTCAATAGTCCAGCTAAGGATATGTTAATCCTTTTTATTTTTGATAGAAAGAAATCTTGGATTCATTAAAATTTTGCTGTCTTTTTATCTCTTTTATTTCAGCTCTATTTTAGTTCCTTCCTCATACGAACTTTAGGTTTCATTTTCCTTTCTCTGTTTTTGTTTAACGTCACTTTAAGTGTGAGGTTAGATTGTTGATTTTAGTTTTTTTCTTATTTCCTGATGTAAGTTGGTGTTGTTAGGAAATTCCTTTCATTAAAGGTTTTCCTATGTCCTATATATGCTGATAGTATGGTGTCTTTTTGTTTGTTTTCAGGAAAGCTTTTGTTTCCTTTTGATTTCCTACTTGACCCAATTTAATAACATTTTATTGTTATTTTAACTCCAAAGTTTAGAATTTCTCCAGATTTTTATGGTTGATTTCTAGTATTATTTCATTATGATCTAGAAAGTTCCTTTATTATATTTCAATCTTTATCTTACTAGTAGTATTTTAGTACTTTTAAATGTGCTCTCTGCATTTCACAGAATTCCCTTCAATTTTTTTGGTTTAGTGCTGATTAGGCCTTTACCTTAGTGCTGATTAAATCTTCAAATTGTTGATTATCTATAAACTTTTATCATACTTCAACTCTGATAAACTAGCAGGATTAGAGGCCTCATTTATTAAGAACTTGGAGAAATTGGGAGATAGTATAGGTAGAATGCATATCTCACATGCACCTGACCCCAGCTTGATCCCCAGTATCTCATAGCTCCCTAAGCACCATGGAGTATATATCCAGAGGTCCCTAACCACTGTGCTGGTGACCTCTATTATCTTAGGGTTTAAGCAACATTTATACTCAGGCCACAGTCCTGAGATTTTGATTGGGTAGCTGAGTATCAATGGGACTGCCCTCTGAGGCCTCTGAACTCTGAATGGTGGTCCCCCTAATTTAATTTAAATTAAACATTTGACGTTAGGGTTTCTGATGATATATCTGATGTGAATCTTATAGGACTGCTCTTATATATGGCTCTTTGTTTTTGCATTCCTGCTTTTAGAATTATAACCCTTTATTTATTTTATTTACTTCGACATTTTATATGTTTGGGTTCACTTTGGAATTTTCTCAGTTTGGGGAGGCTTAATCCCATTATTTTTCAGATAAGAAATTTGTCCTATTCTCTCTCCTGTTTCTGTGATACAACCATTTTTCCTTTTGATGTTTCCCTATACATTTTTTGTGTGTTGAAAAGTCCCCTGATGAGTTTATTTTTTTAACTTTTTTATTATTATTAATTTTTATTAGTGAAACACCATGAGGTACAGTTGTAGACTTACAAATTTTTGTGCTTGGGTTTCGATTATACAATGATCAAATACCCATCCCTCCACCAGTGCCCATTTTCCACCACCATGGATCCCAGTATCCCTCCGACCCCTATCCCCCCATCCCACCCTGCCTCTGTGGCAGGGCATTCCCTTTTGTTCTCTCTCTCCTTTTGGGTATTGTGGTCTGCAAAAGAGGCATTGCGTGGCAATCATGTTCAGTCCATAGTCTACTTTCAACATGCATCTCCCTTCCTGGGAGAATCCTCCAAACACCCTTTATTTGGTGCTCCCTTCTCTATCTGAGCTGCCCTTTCCCTTAGAATGCCCGGCTGGCTTCTAAGCCATGGAGTAACACTCCTGGTACGGATCTCAGCTATTCTTGGGTATTAATCTCCTATTTTGTTACTTTATGTCCCCCAGATGAATGCAGTCTTTTTATGTCTACCCCTTTCTTTCTGACTCATTTCGCTTAGCATGATACTTTCCATGTAGTTATAATTGTATGTAAATTTCATGACTTCATCTTTTCTAATAGCTACATAGTACTCCATTGTGTAGATGTACCAAAGTTTCTTTAACCAGTAATCTGTTCTTGGGCATTCAGGTTTTTTGCAGATTCTGGCTATTGTAAAGAGTGCTGCAATGAACAAACAAGTGCAGATGTCTCTTCGACTATACACTTTTGCCTCTCTGGGATATATTCCCAGGAGTGGTATTGCTGGGTCAAATAGGAGCTCAATTTCTAATTTTTTGAGAATAGTCCATACTGTTTTTCAAAGGGGCTGAACCAGCCAGCATTCCCACCAGCAGTGAAGGAGTGTCCCTTTCTTGCCACATCCACGCCAGCATCGGTTGCTTTTGTTCTTTTGAATGTGGGCCAGTCTCTGAGGTAGGAGATGGTATCTCATTGTGGTTTTGATCTGCATCTCCCTGATGATTAATGATGTAGAGCATTTTCTCATGTATCTTTTTGCCATTCTGATTTCTTCTTTGAGAAAGTTTCTGTTCATTTCATCGCCCCACTTTTTATGGGGTTGGATGTTTTCTTCTTGTCAAAGACATCATTGCTACAACGTTTCCAGAACTGAAGAAAACGTGTGACCACATTCAGGAGGCCCGAAGGGTACCAGCTAGAAGAAATCGGAATAAAAATACTCCAAACCACATCCTGATCAAAATAACCAAAACCTTAGATAGAGGCAACATTCTGAAAGCAGCAAGATCAAAGAAAGAAATTTCCTACAAAGGAACATCCTTAAAATTCACAGCTGATTTGCCTGATGAAACCCTCATGGCCCGAAAACAGTGGTGGAAAAGAGTGAAAAAATTCAATCAAATAAATGCCTCACCAACAATACTTTATCCAGCAAGACTCTCATTCATAACAGAAGGAACAACACACAGTTTCACAGACAAACAATAGCTCAGGAACTTCATAGACCCTATACATTTTAGTCATATAATTCTATATTCTTCTCTTTCATTTATGTTTCCTTTATCCTCTGCTCAAGTCTACTGCTAAAATCATTGGCTTGTCAATCTTCTAGCCTCTCCACTCTTCTTTTGTCTTGTCGTTCTCCTCCTGAGTCTCTCTTATATTCTTTTTGGAGGGAGGCACCACTTCCTGCTGTGCTCGGCCATACTTTTGGGTCTGTGATCAGAGAACATTTCTGGTGGTGCTTAGGGGGCTATATTTAGTTCTTAAACAAGAGTTACCAGCATGCAAGACTAAAAAGCCTTACCTGCTGTACTAGCACTCTGGCCATTCTACTGTATTGCTTATTTGTTTTATTATTTGTTTTAATTTTTTTCATACCTTCTCTGTTCTTACTAATGTTTCCTTCCACTGATTTCCACATTTCCTGGTCATCATTATGATTGTTGCTTTAAAACCTTTGTGAAGGAATTTATAAACCTCAATAAAGTTGGTTTTATACCCAGGATTTTATTTTTACCCATCAGCACAGGTGAGTTACTCAATTCCTCAATGTAAAGCAGTTCTGGAAGGTTTACAGGGCATTCACAATCATACATTCCAGTGACTATATCTCCAAATCTTTGTGGGCCTAAACAACCAGGGAATTTGCAGTCATGAGATTCTGCAAAAGCTCAGAACCATGATTGAGTTGTTTTAAACAGAAACCCCAGTTTTAGAGTTTCCAGTGTCCAGTCAGGGCTCCCAAACCCAAAACCAAGCATCCCAGAGCAGCATTAAAGCATTCACTAGCCTGAGTGCCTTCTAGAGCTGCTGTCTCATTAAGCAGGTCTGCATTGCTTACAGGGACTTATATTTATGAGTTTCATGCTTATGGACTGGAATAATTAGCATATAAAAGTGATTATCCATTATGAAGATTCAATGAAATTACTATTAGAATTCTAGTGACACAAATTAGTATTAGCAAAGTTTTGGGGGTTTTGTTTTGTTTTGTGGGTCACAGCCAGCAATGCTCAGGGGTTACCCCTGGCTCTGCACTCAGGAATTACTCCTGGCAGTGCTTGGGGGACCATAGGGGATGCCGGGGATTGAACCCAGGTCAGCTGTGTGCAAAGCAAACACCCTACCCGCTGTATTGTCACTCCAGCCCCAGTGTTAGTAAAGTTTTATAGAAACATAAAACTGCCTAAGCAGAGTTGGAGTGAAAGTACAGGGGGTCAGATGCTTTCCTTTTATGCAGCTGACCCAGGTTTTATGCCTAGAATAAAACCCAGGTTTTATCCCACATATGGTCCCCTAAGTGCTTCTGGGAGTGATCCCTGAGCAGAGAGTCAGAAATCTGCAATAGTTAATAATAGATAAATGAACTCAATTAACACTATAACACTGTAACACTGTCCACCCATTGTTCATGGATTTGCTTGAGCGGGCACCAGTAATGTCCAATATACCACAGGTAGCTTGCCAGGCTCTGCTGTGTGGGCATGATACTCTCAGTAGATTGCCAGTCTCTCTGAGAGAGACAGGGGAATCAAGCCCGGGTTGGCCGCATGCAAGGCAAACACCCTACCCACTGTGCTATCGCTCCAGCCTGATTATTGCTCTAGCCCAGCATTCTGTTCAGTTAGATTTTTATTTATATTCGAAGGCACTAAACAAGACTTCATGGCCAGGCATCAGCTTAGGGAATTCATAGTCTTGAAACCAGTCTTGCCAGAAACATTAATGGAGAGTTTGTAAAAGACAAAGACAAACTTCTTGGCATTCTGTCATTGTGTATTGACATGGCATTGACTTGTGCTGCTATGGATGTTCTCTGCTAGACTAAGAAATGGCTGTTTATTTCTACCTTGTTAAGGAATTTTATACTTTTCAATAATGAGTTAGTGTCTCATTTATATTGAATATTCCATGTACTTTCAGGTGACTTTTTATATCTGTAGAAATTTTTATTAAAATATTTTGCTTTCTAATACAGACACAAGAATTATCTGTAATATCATGTTTTCTAATGTAAACCCAATATTTTCTTTTATTTCTACCTTGTTAAAGAATTTTATACTTTTCAATAATGAGTTAGTGTCTCATTTATATTGAATATTCCATGTACTTTCAGGTGACTTTTATATCTGTAGAAATTTTTATTAAAATATCTTGCTTTCTAATACAGACACAAGAATTATCTGTAATATCATATTTTCTAATGTAAACCCAATATTTTCTTTTAAGGATAAACACACTTAGATAGGCATATTCATATTTCTCTTAATTTTTCTCTTCTCAATATTACTAAATTGTGTATTTATAGAATTTCTCTATTTCACATTAATTTTAAAATATAATTGTATAGGATCATTCACAATATTAAAGTTTCTTTTTTAATTTACGTACCTGCAAAAAGAGAAGAGATTTTAAAAAAATGTTTTTCAACTTATTCTTGATTTATGGTTCTGTGTAATTTCACATGTTTAGCTTTAGTCATCTATATGTGTAAATGTAACCATTTCCAAAATAAATTCTATTAATTAATTTATTTTTTGATCCACACCTGATAATGCTAAGGGGTTACTCCTGGCTCTGCATTCAGAAATTACTCCTGGTAGTGCTTTGGGGACCAGATAGGATGCCAGGGAATGAACCTTGGTGGTCATACAGAAAGTATTTTTAAACAGTTTTCTTAATCCAGTGCCTCATTAAAATTGGCTCTTAAAATTGTAGCAATCAGAAAAGTCATCTTTGACTGCCTACTAGGTGTTAGATAGTATTCAAAACACATATCTGTATAAACTCATTTATTCCTATTCAATTATACAAATACAGTTTATCAGTTTTGCAGAGAAAATATTTTGAGGACCCGAGATTGAATAATTTGACTGAAATCACTTAGCTAAGAAGTAGAAAGTCAAAACTGCGACTCAGGTCGCTCTTTTGCAAAGATTGTGATTTTCTCCACCTCACTCTGTTTTAACCTAAGAATATGGGAGAGGAGGAAGTTTATGAGCTGGCATATAAGAAAAAGTCTTTTCCTTGTTTTCAGGTTGTTGCCTTTTTCCTGAGTCAGCTATTTTCACCCTTCCACTCAAGTTTCTGCCTTATAAGCATTTCCTCTATCCCCTCTCCATCTTACATTCACATAATTTGCTGTGACAATTCTAGATATACTACCAAACCTACCCACCTAAGGATGGTCATGGTCCTCCTGTTGTTCATCGATTTGCTCCAGCAGACCCAGTAACCTCTCCATCGTGAGACTTCTTGTTACTGTGTTTGGCATATGGAATACCTCACGGGGAGCTTTCCAGGCTTTGCCGTGCGGGCAAGATACTCTCGGTAGCTTGCCAGGCTCTCCGAGAGGGGTGGAGGAATCAAACTCCGGTCGGCCATGTTGGCTGCATGCAAGGCAAACGCCCTACCACTGTGCTATGGCTCCAGCCCACCTAAGGATGAAACTGGATAAAAGATCTTGATAGAAGACAGTTCCCCATTCTTACTAACTCATTCATTGAAGGAAGCAAAGTGGTGGTGGAGGGGGGGGGGGGGCGGGGGCAGGGCATCAGCAATAATTACCCTGAGCAGAAGACAGACTCTCCAACCTATCTGAACTAACAAATTCTCAGGTTGCTTTGACAGATTCTCTTTCAGTGACAAACACCTGTCTTGAAGGTGACAATTCTTCCTTCCAAAATGCATTGGCTCAAACCGGGTGCAGTGTTGCTATTTTTCTGCTTGACTTTCAGGTGACTCTTGTAAAGCACATTGTCAACACATCGTCTAAGCTTTCTAATTTCACCCTACTGACTTTGCTTAACTTGGATTCAGCACAGTGAAATTTGAAAAGCAGTTCTGAGAGTTTGCCAAGCATTGTCTATTTGAATTTCCCAGAAACCAATTCACCTGCTCATAAGCCAAACAAAATTTATTTTCAACAGTTGTGCAGGTTCAAGAGAGAGGAGAAGAATGGGATCCAGAATGGCCTTTGGTTTCCCCCAAGATCCCTTGTTGAAGGATTGGAGCTGAGAGAAAAACCATAATAGGAGAAAGACTTTGGAGAATGGGCCGGGAGGGGGGGGACAAATATGGAAAATGAGAGCTCAAGCAGAGCATACTGGCTGAAAAGACACATACAAAACCAATTAATTATGATTTTCCTGCTCTCTATTTTTTCTACTGCAAGCTCATTAGTGTCACATTAAATTGGTCATAAAATTAAATCTGTGGTTTTCTAGTGAGATTGAGTGCTTTTGTTTGAGGAACTTTTTGAAAATATGGACCACATTTCTGGTCCCTTTGTTCATTCCCTCTCCTCTTTCTTCTTCTGAGGTGTAAAGTATGATCGAATTATTTATATTATTCACTATGGATATATTGGCATGAGTTAAAATGTATTTGTGGAATGGAGTATCATAGATAAAGTCTCTTCATACTTGAAAATACAGGCGGAAGCAAACATTGTATTATTGCATCATAGACTTAGCTAGTTAAATATTATGGCTGCAATGTTTTTCTTTAACTGACTTAACTGCATGCTACTTAGATCTCAGTCATATCTTCACTAATTACAAACAACAGGGAGCCAATATTTGCCTTTTATTCTCTCAGTACTATTTTCTTCTTAAAGAAAGGGGAAAAATGAGAAAAAAATTATTAGCTCTACAGAAGGCAACATGAAGTCACATTGATTTTTACCTCCTGCAATCAAGGTAAGTTTATCCCAACCATAAAAGCAAACTATTGAAATGATATGGTACATCTAGATTAAAATATAAATAGATATAAGCAGATTGGATTCTTTTAAAATAGATATGTATATGAATATTAATTCCTATCATAGATATAAGCAGATTGCATTCTTTAAATATATGTATGTGAATATTAATTTCTATCAAAGTAGTATAAAATACTTACTCTAAATTAAATATCACTATATCACTCTCATCCTGTTGTTCATCGATTTGCTCGAGCAGGCACCAGTAACATCTTCATTCGTCTGTCACATGCTGCTAGTGTAGCCCAATGGCATCTGCTCACTCCAGGAACACGAAGAGCCTGAAATTTTAGCAGCCTCTCCTTACTCATCCTATTCAACACTGCCGCCTTGGGGGCTCTTTCAGGGTCAGGGGAATGAGGCCCATTATTGTCACTGTTTTTGGCTTATCAAATATGTCACAGGTAGCTTGCCAGGCTCTGCCGTGCTCCAGGAAAAACTGTGTTGTTCTCTTCCTGCATTGCAGGTTTTTGGCTGCCAGGGCTCTGCTTGGGACAGGGAGAGAAACTCAACCCACCCCCCTCCAAGGAACCCCAGTGAAGACATCCTGGGGCAGGAGCAGGAGATTCTTTAGAATTTAATTCTAAATTAAATATATTAAAAGTAATGTAGTAGAATAACTGTAAAGATGAAGAGTTCATAACTGACTTTTTTTTTCTCTCCACATTCCATCCCATATATCTACACCCTGAAGGAAACCTCTATAGGTTGTTTTTCTCTTTCTGGATTCTTTAATTGTTATAAATACATCCTTGGCTTGTAAAGTAAGTTTTTTATCATCAATTCTATCCAGAAATTTCTTACTGTGGAAACTCAGTACTTATCACACTTACATCAGGTCTACACATGCATCTTCACAAAATCCCAGTTTATTCAGTATATAAAATATTGTAGATTTGAATTGTTCATCTCTTAATATACTTGATTGATTAGATTTGAATTTATGTGTGAAATTTTTATTTCTCAAGGTAATTTTCTTCAATTTTTTGTTTTTCTTTATGGCTTAACAACTTAAAACTGTTTGCATATACTCCACCAATTCAATTTTCCACACAAACCTTTTTCCACTACTCCTGCCTTTATTTATTTACTTTTGTTGTTTTTAAAATTTATTTTTTCCTACTAAAATCCATCCTAGAACCCTCTGTATGTTTTTCTGTTCTGACTAGTGGCCAGTGCCAAGTAATAATTCCCTTTGTAATCCCCTGAGAGTTCTTCAAGTTTATCCATTGTGTTTGGTCACCTATTTTGTATATCCTTTCCATTATCATTTAAGGTTCTGCTAGCTAATATAACAAACACATTTCACATTTCAAAAACTATTGTCTTATTGTAACAGAAATTAACTTCACTCAACAGACCAATGCAGGTAGATGATTTTCTGCCAAAAAAAGAGATGCAGGTTCTCTTTGTCTTGCTACTCTACTATCCTTTAGGCTCTTGATATCTATTGCTTCCAGCTTGTAGGTAGAAGATTGTCTGTGGAAGTTTTGATCACATCAGCTGGTTAAGCAAAGCACCTAACAGGAAGGAAGGGATTGTCAAAGTAAAAATTTACTGAATTTTTTAATACTACACAAGAGAAATGAAAATAAATTCACAGACTCATAGTGAAAACCAAGGTAACTGCTATGTTAGTTTTATTACTTAATATTGCCTCCTTTCTCTTTCTTTATAGCTGATATTTAATTTTGGTTCATGACTCAATTGACTATAATATATCTTTAGGTGATTTCTTTTAAGAATAGAACACTTTGTGGTTTGTGGTTTGAAGTCTTAAAATGGTTGTTCTAAAAACGTTAGTTGTTTTTAACATATAAATAGCAACTTGGTTGCCATTTTTATTCTCAAATTTGTAGACCAATAGACTACAGGGCACAATAACAATTTCACAAACTCTTGAAATATTTGACAGTATATTTGGAAGCCATTTTGGCTCTTATTCCCAAAATGATGCTATTCACATCTAATGAGTGTTTAGCCAGGAACACTGCCAAACACCTGTGACACACATTGGTCCTTGTGTCAATAATGCAGAGGTTGAAAGATCTCACTAGAAACATTGCTGTCCATGTTTGAAGACAACAGGAGCAGATGTCTGAAGTCAATTAGACTTCAAAAATTTTTTATAGAAAATATTGAGTTTTAAAAATGTTTGTAGGACCATGTTAAGCAAAATGAGTCAGAAAGAGAGGGATAGACATAGAAAGATTGCATTCATCTGGGGAACACAAAGTAACAAAATAGGAGACTAACACCCAAGAGTAGCCGAGATTAGTACCAGGAGGTTTGCTCCATGGTGTGGAGGCCAGCCACACATGCTAGGGGAAAAGGGAGCTCAGATAGAGAAGGGAGCACCAAATAAAGGATGTTGGGATGATCCTCCCAAGACGGGAGAAGCATGCTGAAAGTAGACTATGGGCCAAACATGATTGCCACTCAATGCCTCTTTTGCAAACCACAACACCCAAAAGGAGAGAGAAAACAGAGGGGAATGCCCTGCCACAGAGGCAGGGTGGGATGGGGGGGGTTGGGGGGTGGGAGGGATACTGGAATTCGTGGTGATGGGAAATGGGCACTGGTGGAGGGATGGGTATTTGATCATTGTATAATTGAAACCAAGCACAAAATTTGTAAGTCTACAACTGCAACTCATGGTGTCTCATTAAAAAAATAAAATAAAATAAAAAATAAATTAAAAAGTTTGTATGAAGTGTTAATAACAGGCTTATGATATATATTTGTATATATTTATGATTTTAAGTAAATTTTCTAAGACTAATTTTAACTCAGATTCAAGTGTGCTCTTTGGCACAGAATAATGAGTGTTCATGGTTAGGCCTGCCACTCACAAAGATGATTGCTACTGAGACTCTAAGACTTTCCTGTGACCTAATTTTTTGTCTATGAGGTACGCTTATCAGTGTTATTTTCTTCTACTGCATTGGATTCCCCCAGTTTTGCCTGCTTCCACAATCAGAACATTAATTTGTCTAGCAAATATTTAGCCTCTATGTGAATTCTGTTTTAAACTTTGAGAATATAACAATGTACAAGAAAGTAAAAATAAATACCCCATTTTATGATTGCTGGGACTATGGTTACTGCCATTTTATCAGCTCATTTCTGCTGTTGGATCACTGCTCACAGGTCTTTCCTCATTCGGTTCCATTTTTTTTTCTTTCATCTCTCTCCTAGATCCAGGTTTCTGAAGTCTCAGTCTGCCTTTCTAAAGTAAATAAGTAAGAGCAACATAGAAAGAAAGGAAGGTATGATCAGAAATTATACATCTGAAGTCAGCTGGGATTTAGTTCATTTGGATGATTATTAGAATGCTAGTTCTAATTCTAGTGTAGACAACTCTATCTACGGTCCCCACTAGTCATAGTCTGCTCAGGATCTTGCTCAGTGACTTGCAAACTGATGGTAGACTTCCAAGTGTTGTATACTTTTACAGTTGGGGACACAGGGGCACATTGGCACGCTCTTGGTTTCAGTTTGCACAGCTCAGTGTATACAATGAGGCAGCAGCATGGAGACTTGGCCACAATTCTCATTTTCTCTCTGTTCAGTGGAGCAGTAACTTTATATTCTAGTTATTATGTCCTTTTGTGCCAGATATAAATACTATTCTCAATTTGTCTTTTTAAGAAAATAGTAAGCAACGATTGTAGCCTAAAAGGGCATATTTAAACACTCTTAGACTACAAGAATGTAGCTAACCTGCACTGAGCTTGCCTTCTACATGGCTCTCTGTTCTACCCTCACCCTATAAAGTTTCCACTGAATACTCCATCACATTGTTGGAATTCCTTAACTTCCCTCCTATGGTAGAAAATGAGCCTTATAAAATGATGTGGCCATATAAAATCATGTGGCAAAACAAAAATGTAATTGTGCTTGATTGAGGCTTTGTGGTTTTCAAAAGACACAAAACCAATCTTTGCTTTATGGAACACATACTGCCTCTGTTAATTATGAGGTAAATACTTTGAATTTGGCATTATGAGCACCACTCCTAACTTGGTGAGAAAAAATTTAGAGATAAGAAAAAAATGTCAGTGTAGCTCTGAAGGAGTAATTTAGAGTTAAGGTGGGGGATCTTTTGCTGTAAAATTAGGCTCAGTCTGAAGGTAAATTAACTATTGCTCCAGCAAACAGATAAAGATATAAACTAGACTTAAAATCTTAAGAACTTTTATGCTCTCTTTACTTCCTGTGCTAAGTCATGCAATTTTAGGATCAGAATTTACTAATTTTTAAATCTAGCTAGACGGATCCTTTCCAGGAAGATTCCTAGAGTGAAATACAAGAAAACTACAGTGAAATACAGGAAGTTTTCCCTCTGTCCTCAATTTTATTTTATTTTTATAAAGTTGTTCATAATAATCAATTACATTCAATATTCCAACACCAATTCCGCCACTATAATACCTTCCCACCACTATTATTTTGAGTTTTCCCACTGCCACTTAAGCCTGCCCCCAAAGCAGGTCCTAAATAATTTATTTTATATGACATGTCATGAATAATGCAATAAAAATGATACAAAAAACGTTTCCTTAGAGGAAAATGTGGGAAGATTGCTCTATCTCACCCTAGAGTCATTAAGCCCTTGTATAAGAGATTACTGACATGTTGTTGCATGTTGAACCTGTGTGCTAATGTTTATTTATTTATTTATTTTTGGATAGAGATCAATTGCCTTCCACCTTCACCCCATCAATTGTGGTGTGCTACTCTTGGTACATCAGTGGAGTAGAGTATAAAAGTTCACGCAGCTGCTGGCAGCTGCATGCACCAGGGATGATAAAATTTTAAGTAGAGTGATACAACTGGAGATGGCTTTGGGATCCAGAAGCAGCTTTTCAGCTTGTTGCTTTCTTCTGAGATTTATTTGTAAATTTCTTGAACAAATGTTCGTCTCTTTTGTGACTCTGATCCAGTTTTGTTAGAGATGGGTTGTTTATATGACCCTGACATGTTTGGGAAAATCAGTTTATAAACACAACTGAACTTTGGGATGGATGGGTGTTTGGGAGAAGTTAGCACTGACTATAATTTTAAAATGGTTATTGACTAATTTATTTTTTTCTGTCATTGGGACTTTTTTTTGTATTTGAAAAGATACCATTTCTATTTTAACTTAAAAAAAATTCTGAACCCAGACTGTATTTTTATAAAGTTGTTCACAATAGTTTATTACATTTAATATTCCAACAGCAATCTCACCACCATATTTCAAATGTGTCCACCTCACCCCCCACAAAGCCTGCCCCAAAGCAGGACCTAAATAATTTATTTTATATTGCTTATTATGAATAATCCTCTAACTTAAAATTCTTTATAGATTCCTCATTTTCAATAACTTTGATTTCCTTTATTTTTTGCACCACTTCTCCGCTAGACTATTATAGCTCTCTTCTGTTATTTACATTGTATTTTAAATACCAGGTTTGGGTGCATGTCTTGCCAGGTAAATCCCCTCAAGGTTTCTAACTTTGAGACCAACACTTTCCCCGACTGATCTCTATCTTCAGAGCTAAGGAGGCCATTAATTCCACAGCACTGCCAGAAGACATGAACTCAGAAATAGATTTTCAGGAGAAAACAAGAGAGGTCAAGGTTAATCATCAGGGTAACTGGTAACTAGTAGCTAGTCCTTTCAGCACCCACAGGAGGCCTGTGGGGTGAGCTGTGGTGACCTACAGTGAGGTTTTTCTTTCCAGTGCTAAGACATCCTGCAAAAATGGTCTCCCCTTTCCCAGGATGAGAGAGCCAGTGTCTGTGGGAAAATAAGACTCTGGGTGTCAAGAGGTCAGGCTTGGGAGTCCAGCTCTATCCTCAATAGTAGCTGCCTGGCACCTGGGAAACGTGTGTTTGATGCCCTCATATTGGGTCTCGAAACTTATTAGTTCCCAAAGAAATTAAATCCAGTTGCATCTCTCCCACAAAAAGAAAGGAAAGATCCCACTTGATTTCAACCAGTTCGCTTACAGGTGATCCCCAGCACTCTGTTTCTGCTTTTGTTACAATTTCCCTCTTGGATTCAGATTTGATTAACATTTCCTTTCATTGGGGTCAAGTTCCCTAATTGTGTTTCAAGGGCATGCACATTACCATGAAAATCCATTGTATTTTAATGTTTTTCCCTTAATATAACATTAGTGTCTTTCTTTGGCACTTTTTTAGATTTTTTAATCCACTTTGTTTTCCAACAGGTTCCAATTTGTGGAAAAATTAATGTAGTGAAAAAATATACACTTATATAAACATCCTTTGTAGGATTTATTATACACTGATACACTGTATCATGAGTAACTATGCAGGGCAGGGGTGGGGGGGTGGGGGGGTTAATATTTTATCTTTGTGTTACAAAGACAAACAGAAAGCACATCTTTGGGAGTGCAGGGTGGAAACGAGTCCTTGGCTTGTTTTAGATAAAGTAGTCAGGCCTTGACGGCAGGACCCTGGAAAACAGCAAGATCTTGGGGACAAGACACTGGGTACTTGCCTATATAAGGGCCTAACGAGCATGGATCCTGAAGGCTTTGGCATATTGCCAACTTTGTTCCCCTCCTTGTAAAATGTGTGAGAAAGGAAGCTAGAGAGCTCAGTTACCTGTTGGGTGCAATTAGCTAAGGATCCTTTCACTCCACCCTCAGACACAGAGATTAGCCCAGCAAGCCCAAAAGAGGGCTGAGGGGTCTGAACCCAGAGGCATAGGGCCAGGTGCCTCCAGAGAGAGCTCTGAGAGAAGAGAGCAAGAGCGAGTGAGAGAGAAAGGTGGGGGTGGGTGGGGGTTCTTCTGCCATTGCTGTTAGGAAGTTGTTAGAGCTAGAAAGCCAGCTAGAAGCTGCTAAAGCCAGCAAGGGTGTAACTGCTGCCAGCTGAGACAGGCCCAGAGATTCTGAGGGGGAAGAGGAATATCCGTGCTCCAGGAGAGCGCTGCTTAGACATAGCGAGTGGGGATGAGAGCCCTAAGATTCTGCAGGAGAGACAGAGAGAGAGAGAGAGAGAGAGAGAGAGAGAGAGAGAGAGAGAGAGAGAGAGAGAGAGAGACAAAGAGTATTTTCCTGATAATAATGATGAGGATTTTCTTTTCATGGTCCACTGGCCCTCTGTTTGTTTCCTTAGTTCAGCTTTTCTCTCCATTTTTCAGCCACTCTCTCAAATTTTTGGTGGGGTTGTTAGTATTTTGGTGGTTGAGTTAGATATCTTATATGTCTTGGATATTAGTCTTTTGTCAGATACTTATCATGTCCTACTCCGTAGGAAGCCTTTTTCGTTTTAATGTTAGCTGTTTCACTCTGCAGACACTTTTCAGTCTGATAAAATTCTATTTGATTATTTTTGCTTTGGTTTCCTTCACTTACTTTTCTGGTTTGCTTTGTTTGGGGGCCACGCCCAACATTGCTCAGAGGTTACACCTAAATCTGCATTCAGAAATCACTTCTTGCGGTGCTTAAGGGAACATGTGGGGTGCCAGAGATTGAACCCTGGTCAGCTGCTTGCCAGGCAAGTATCCCACGCACTGTCCTGTCTGTCATTCCTGCCCCCTGCTTTGGTTTCTCTTGCTACTGAATTCAATTGTCTCGGAACATCATAATAGCAAATATCATGGCATATTGGTCTAAGGTCTATCCATTAGATTTTGTGGTTCCAGGATGATCTGACTCAAGTGGAGAGGCAAGGCATGGAACAAGACATATCCAAATAAACAAATCCACGGACTCAGATGACAGAGGTGTGATTACCAAGATGTGGGGGGGAAATAATGGGAGGGGTTTCAGGGCACTATAGTAGAGGAATATTGAAACTTTGTTTTTAAATCAATTGTATTCAGTAATAACTGAGATAAACAAAATGGCATAAAGATGACTGAGCCATTTTGGTAGACTGCAGGCACAGAAAAAATTCTAAAAATAGAGTAAAATATGCCCTTTCATTCAAGAAAATTATGTAGGAAGAGAGCTTGTTCCATAAGGAAGAAGAGATATACTACCAGAGATAAGGTGTCTGTTTGTTTTTATATCAAAAAAATTGAATGTTTAACTAGTGAAATCTTTGTTTCCCAATTTTCCCTAGAAGAACAATTTCCCCCTCTTCTCCATTATATAAATTATGTCCTCCCACCTAAAAAGTCTATAACACTATTTTCCCAAGACTCAACCCTTCGTCTCTGGCCTTCAAGCAACAAGAAACCACTTGACCATAAGGTTGTTCAAGTGACTTAATGCAGAGCCTTGGACAGGGCTATCCATTTGGATAACTTTTTGCAGTTCTTATTGCTAAGATAACTTAAAACCCAGAATTCTGCTTTACCAAGCGTTAACTTTTCCAGTGGTACTAAGCAGTATACACATGCCACTGAATCCTTCATTTTTCAGTCTGCAATATGCTAATAGTGGTGGTGACATTGGGGTTAATAAGCTGACACCCTGAAGCAGACCACTAATGAATGAATCTGGTTCTTGTCTAGACCCGAAAGGTCAGTGAAAAGGGAAGTTTGTGGCCTAATCCTGATCACAGAGGCTGCATCTTAGCAACATCTGTTTATTTCTATCAGGCCTCCACTGCCTCACTGTTCTGCTAGTTTTGTTGCCCAGCCTCCCTCCTTGACAGGAAGCAAGCCATTTCTCTCTATAATCTGACATGATGGATAGCTTCTGTTCCTTGCTATGCCCCCGATCTCTTCTTGTAACATTTGATGACTGCAAGGGGGTTTTAAAGCCTAACATTTTGTCTGCAAATGAATTTTAAAAAGGATCATCTTCTAAATGAAATATTTATCTCTTTTGAAAAAAAATTTTCAATTTGTCTGAGAGGGAAGCAAAGCCATTCCTGCAGAACTAGGCAGACTGTCATAATGCAGAGGCCTTTTGCAAGACTTTGTGTGTTGTGTATTCTGCTGAAAACGGTCTTGGATTTTTGGACAAATACTTCAGTTATCTAGGACTGCAGTCATGGGTTCCGTTAGAGTCCTTTGGAAAATTTGCTGGAAGATATGTTGAGCTTTCCTTCATGTTATGTTCCTGGATACAAAACTTGGCTTACCGTTTCAAAGGATTTAGAGATTGTTAGTTGCTCAGGATCAAACTTACTTTCAGGATACATAAATATAATTCACAATCAGAGAAACTCCCTATTCATTCATGCCCTGATATACAGTAAACCAGGCATTTTAACAAAAATAGTGATGGGTAAACCATGGGTTTGTTTTCTTCTCACAGAGCTTTAATTAATTGGAGAAGCAAATACATGGAATGCAAAAATGGTGACTTTTAAAAGAAACATTTTAAAAAACTTAATGTTATATAATAGACAACTTTTCAAAAAGACTTAAGGAAACCTTAAATTTTATACTCTTTTATTCTCAAATTAGTATTATTGAAATACAAAGAGAGGGTTAGTAGTGGGAAAGGAAGATAATACTCACTGAGTGTCTATATTAAGAAGTTTAATTAAACAATCATCATTTTCTAATTACAAAAATTCCGTGAGGTTGATATTTTCACCCAAGTCATTTAATTTAGCCTTTAGCAATGAAACTGTGACACAAAAATTGTGAAACCGCTTTTTCTGGTGTGTGTATCAGGCATTTGTTTTGGGCTATATTTGGTGGTGCTTAGAGAACCATGTGGAACTGGAGATTGAACCAGGGCTGGCCACAAGCCAGGCAGAGACCTTCACTCCTTTACTATCTCTCTGGCCTCAAAAGTCATTTATGGATTTTAGTTTTAGAGGGGGTCAGACCTAGTGGTTACTCCTGGTGGTAGTTGGAGACAATGTGGTATCCAGGATTGAAGCTTAGTCCTCCTGTGTGTGCAAATTTTAAGTTCACTCATTGTGTTACATTACCAATAAATTAAATAAATTTAAATTTTTAAAAAATAATTTTTATTTCATTAAAGAACCATGCTTGAGTGGGCCCAGTAACGTCTCCATTGGAGAATTTGTTGTTACTGTGTCTGGCATATCGAATACTCTCGGTAGCTTGCCAGGCTCTCCGAGAGGGGTGGAGGAATCGAACTCGGGTCAGCCATGTTGGCCGCTTATAAGGCGAACGCCCTACCACTGTGCTATCGCTCCAGCCCATGATTTACAAAGTTATTGACAGTTGAATTTTAGGTACATAATATTTCAACAGCAATCCCTCCACCAGTGTCAACTTCCCTCCACCTGATATTGCAAGACTTCTTTAAGGCAGAGCCAGGACTAATAACGAGGATGGTCTGACTCTACAGTTCATGCTCTTTCTAGTAGGTGATGAATAACTAATTACTCTACCTGGAAATTAAGGAAAAAGAAATGGGCACAACAAATTACTTCATTTTTGTAGGAATTTTAGGTTCACAGAAAGTGTAGCTACAGTATTTCCCATGTATTACCCACTCCTCCCGACTTCCTTTTTACCACTTCTTTAAATTATTCCCTAATTTTTTTTTTTGACTGCAGGCAAGGGGGAGCTTTTCTCAACTTTTTTTTTCTTTTTTACAAAAACAAATATAGGTACTAATTCCACATATCTTCCACTACCCCATCCCTAATTTAAATAGATACATAATGGGGAGGGGGTGTTTAGGAAAGAAGGAACTCATTACAGTCATCACAGAGACCTTTCTATGTCCTTGTCTGCCAACATCTTGTTCCTCCTGCCCATGCTTCTGGGCCAAGGACCCCTTGGTCACTGCCTCCCCAGGCCTCAAGGGGATGTCTTGCCATGTCAGTTCAGGCAGCAGCAGTCACTGATCACAACACCCAAAAGGAGAGAAAGAACACAGGGGATTGCCCTGCCACAGAGGCAGCGGGGCATGGGGGGATGGGGTGGGGGGGATATTATCCATGATGGTGGAAAATGGGCACTGGTGGAGGGATGGGTATCTGATCATTGTATAATCAAAACCCAAGCACAAAAAAATAGTAAATCTACAACTGTACCTCATGGTGTTTCACTAATAAAAAAAAATAAAAGTTCACAAGGTTCAACTTTAACAACATGTTAGTGATATCTTATAGAAGGTTTTAATTGCCCCTGCCCAAACAGAACAATCTTTACACTCTTTCCTCTACGGATACTTTTTTGTAGCATTTTCAGCAGTTTTTCATGACAAACAAACAAAATATATTATTTCAGTTCTGCTTTGGGATGGGGATTGAGGTTTGGGATAGAAACATCCCACATATGGTGGTGGGAAGTTGTAACTGTGGTGGGATTGGTGATTGAATATTAAATGTAATCAAATATTGTGAACTACCTTATAAAATAAAATAAATATTGTCAACATTCACATCTTGTGTTACTGTGTTTCTTCTATCAACCAAATGCTAAAGACCCTCATGCCTCTTCCTATATCTTTTGATTCTTTTAAGTGTGCTATTCAATGTATTTATATTTTTAATATCATAAAAAACTAAAATCACAAGAATTATAAGAACTCTTGATGTTGCATGTTTTATTCCTTCTGCTACTGGAAACATAGAGAGTAGAGGATATATGAATATTGGTCTCCTGATATTATTTATGTTCTCATCTCCCACATTCATACCAGTGTTCAGCAGACTCATGCAAGACCCGTTTTGTTTCAGAAACAATTCTCACTGGCCATTCTCTACATCTATTTTTCTGCTATTATGGATAGACTCCACTTTGAAATAAATGTTGTATAAGGGTCTGTGTCTTTATGTCTTTAGTGTCTCCAATCAGAAAAGCCTCAATTTTTTGAGGAGGTAACACCCAGCGATGCACAGGGTTATTCCCGGTTCTGCACTCAGAAATCACCCCTGGCGGTGCTCAGGGGACCATACGGGATGCTGGGAATTGAAACCGGGTTGGCTGCGTGCAAGGCAAATGCCCTACCCGCTGTGCTATTGCTCCAGCCCCATCACAGTTATTTTTAATGTTTGGATTTTGAGGTGCAACTTATCACAGTGTGCCTGAAGAAAAGAGGGGAGATGATAAGTATTTTTAGAAAAATATTGCCTTTGTCTGTTGCAGAATTTGTAAAATCTGTTGTTTAGTTTTTGTTTTTTGTTTTTAAGCAGAAAGACTTTGTTGTAGCTCAAACAAGTCTGAGTCACAAAATTTCTGAAATTCTTATGGTGTTTTTATACTTATCTGATCTTCACAGTCTCTCTTGCAAAAACAAAGGAAAAAAGTATGGGTTTTTATAATGCCCAAAAGGAGAAAGAGAGTATGAGGGAAACTGTCTGCCATAGGGGCAGGGGGAGGGGTGGCATGATGGGGGGATACTGGGGACATTGGTGGTGGAAAGTGTGCACTGGTAGAGGGATGGATGTTCGATCATTGTATGACTGAAACTCAAACATGAAAGCTTTGTAATTGTATCTGATGATGACTCATTAAAAAATATATGGGTTTTTACAAAAAACTGAGTTGACATCTGCTATTTTACATACTTTATTTTCCTCTTTAGCTACAGAACTTAAAATTTGGGTTCTTGATAATTTGTTTTATTATGTAATTGATGAAGAAGTGATGTTTTAATATTAGTTCAGTCAAATACTACACTCTCTTGGAATAAGTGATTGTGGTTCTGTGGAAGAAACCATTGGTCATTCTTCACTAGCATGTAAAAAACTAATGTGAGAGCTTAAACATGTAAAAAAACAATTAAATGCATAAAAAATTAAAGTTTATTGTTATGCTTGTTTAATATGTCCCTTCTACTCCCTTGTTAGAGCATCCTAGAGGATGGAGATGTCCCATTTTTATAATCTTTCAAGATCTTCATTCAGTTATTGGTATTAGAAAGACTGGATAAAAGAGAAAAGTTGTACACTGGTGATGGGGGTGCAAATTGAAATAGTCTTTCAGGAAAGCAGTACAAACAGAACTCCCATGCTATTTAGCAATCAGACCTCTATATAACATTTTAAAAGAAATGAAAATAGCATACTACAATTACATTTATCTTCACATAAATATTTTCACAAATCAAGATAAAAGAATCTAAGTTCCTCAGTTGGTAACTAGATTTTAAAAAGATGTGGAATGGAACTGCAGTGGAATATTATTCAGCCCTGAGAAATAAACAGATTCTACCATTTGCAATAACATATAGGACACTATGCCAAGTTAAATAAATGATAAATTGAGCAAAAAATAATGTTTGGTATCCTATTGATGAAATAAAAATGAAGTTAAACTCATAAAAACATACAGTAGAAAAGTAGTTTCCTGGAATGGGGAGTGTGAACAAAATAGAAAAACCTTGGTTAAAGGGCACAAACTTTTGGCTGTAAAATGAACAAAATTTGGATATCTACTGATAAAATATGGTAAGTATTGTGAAAAACATTGTGTTACATAATTGACATTAGCTAAGAAAGAATGTAAATGTTCTCACTGATATATAAGTACATTTGTACATGGGCCTGGAGCAATAGCACAGTGGTAAGGCGTTTGCCTTGGACGCAGCCAACATGACCGACCAGAGTTCCATTCCTCCACCCCTCTCGGAGAGCCCGGCAAGCTACCGAGAGTATCTCGCCCACAGGGCAGAGCCTGGCAAGCCACCCGTGATGTACTCGATATGCCAAACACAGTAACAACAAAATCTCCAATGGAGACGTTACTGGGCCCGCTCGAGCAAATCGATGAAGAACAGGAGGGCCTTTACTTTACTTTACTTTACTTAATGTATACATATGCTTATGTTATATAAAATCAGTATTATATATGAAGAATTAATGATTTAATTAACTAGATAGGAGAAGCTTTTATACTATATATATCAAATCTTCATGATGTATACTTGAAATATTTTATAATTTTGTCAACTGTACTTTAACAAAACTTAAAATAAAATAGTCAAATTCATTACCTTTAGATGCTGTCTAGGCATTTGCACAAAGATACAGAACTACATCAAAAATCTGTATATAAAACAGCAGTTCCATGTAAGAGTGAGAATAGTTTCCAAGATAGGAAGTAGAGTCTGGGAATATGACTTGAGATTAATGTACTCTGGGCACCCAAAATTACCAGGCACAAATGAGTTTCCCTCCCCATCAGAGCAGAGCCCTGGCAGCTGAAGACCTCCAAAACCAGCCACAACCAAGCTGACACCACTCTCTGCACGCATGAAGGTACTGGCAGAGGAACAAAGGCATGCGGGTCCCAGGGCTGAGATCTCTAAGCCTGCTCGGATGGGGCTGAGTATCCTCCACCCAGATTGTCCATCTTCCAGTAAACGGCAGTCATACCCACCAACTGTCCCCTGGCGCCATGTAATCCCATCAACGGCCAAGACCCAGAGAGAATAAAACCCAGCTTCCAGAAGCGTGCAGCCGCATTTGCAGCCATGTGACATCTTATTATCTCATTTTTTCTTTGGACAACCTGGCAGGCTACCAAATGTAACCTGCCCACACAGCAGAATCTGGCAAACTCCCCGTGATGTACCAAATATGCCAAATACCAGTAACAATGATGGGTCTCATTCTCCTAACCCTTAAAAAGCCTTGAATGTGACACTTTTTAAAATCTCAGCGCTAGGATGAAGGAGACGTTACTGCTGCCTGCTCGAGGCAATCGACAAACAACAGGATGATCGTGATCGTGATCGTGATATAAACCATTAAAGAGGAATTTGTTGATCTAATGATGTTGGGAGAAGCAACTGTAAGTCAGAAGGAAAGAAGGCTAAGAGACCAGAATATAGACGCCCTGACTCTCCTTCTGGCATCTCCAAGGCTCACTGTATCTCTCAAGGGCCATCTTCCCTTCTTGTCACTATTTGACAATAAAATAGTTGGGCCAGTTTATTCACCAAGGTGCTGAAGTGTTCCCAGTGGTTTCTCTGAAGCTGTTTTAGCCCTTTGTAAATAACAAATGACTGCCCCAGTTTGGACTTTGTCACCTTTTCTTGTACTGGTGCATCCTTTGCAAATACACTGGTGGTTAAGGTCAAGGACCATTTGGCTTTAGGTGATCGAAATTCATTTAAGCATATTTAACACACCATTAAAAAGCAGGAGATGGTGCTTTATTAGCCTAGGGAAACTTTTGGAGCCCAAGGGCAAGGAGGTCTGCATAAAGTAGGATAGAACTAGAACTGGAAGGTCATGAGGATATGTCATCCATTTCTGTGCCTGTGGGGATTCAAATGGATCTTTCATAGTTGCTGTTCTTTGTCTCCTTGCCCCCACCACTCCTCTATTCTGCCACATCTGACTGTCTGCTTTTCTGTGCACCAGTGGAAAACATCCTGTTTGGTTTACCAGTTTTTAGATCCTTAGCTCACATCTCCCCAATGTGCAGTAATGACCCTTAGCTCTATGAATGGTTTAGATTTCCCAAGTAGGGCCAGTATGCCATGCTTGTTCAATTAACTTGGCTGGCTATCTCTGCCATACAATACAAGCATTATTGCCATGCATGTGTAAGAAGTTCTAAATAAAAGGGAAACTATGTCCAGTGGACACTGTGGAAGGTGTCTTCTATAAGAGAGATGAAGAGGGGCCGGAGTGAGAGGACAGCGGGGAGGGCATTTTCCTTGCACGCAGCCAACCTGAGTTTAATCCCTGGCATCCCATATAGTCCCCCAAGCACTGCCAGGAGTAATTCCTGAGTGTAGAGCCAGGAGCAACCACTGAGTATATCTGGATGTGGACCAAAAAGCAAATAATAATAAAGAAATAAATAAATAAAGCAAAAACAGAGATGAAGAATCAGGTACTCTTTGATCTCATGCACAATGCTATAGTCGTTTTCACCCATAATTGATGCAAGTGAAACCATGATTTTATACTAGGACAGAGTTACATTGTGGTGATGTGTGATTAAAGTATCTTTCTCTTAGTCCTTCCTAATGTAATGTAAGAAAGAGCAAGTGGATGTTTGTATATATACTTTGGGTAAAATATGCACAACTATTATTAGAATTTCCCCATAGACAGTAATCACACAAATCAGAACACAGCTGGGCCTGAACTCATTAGATGCTCTGTGCCAAAACTGCTTCCCACTTAATAGTGCCACCACACTAAGTTAACTAAAAATGCTCCTTTATATAACTTGGGCATTTCAATATATGCTATTTAAGCTCAGATTTCCTGCTTTACTGATCTTGCTTCCTCCTTTCTCTACCTCAAAAATACTCGCACTGGATCCCATTATTCATTGATTTGCTCTAGCAGGCACCAGTAACGTCTCCATTGTGAGACTTGATGTTACTATTTGGCATATTGAATATGCCACAGGGAGCTTGCCAGGCTCTGCCATGCAGGTGGGATACTCTCGGTAGCTTGCCGGCCTCTTTGAGAGGGATGGAGGAATCAAATCCATATCGGCTGTATGCAAGGCAAATGACCTACCCGCTGTGCTATTGCTCCAGCCCTCAAAAATAAATAATTAATAACACTGGAAACACTGTCCTCCCATTGTTCATCGATTTGCTTGAGCGGGCCCAGTAACATATCCATTTTGAGACTTGTTGTTACTGTGTTTGGCATATTGAATACATCACGGGTAGCTTGCCAGGCTTTGCTATGTGGGGGAGACATTCTCAGTAGCTTGCCGGGGTCTCCAAGAGGGGTGTAGGAATCGAATTCGGGTTGGCCATGTTTGCTGCGTGCAAGGCAAACACCTTACCCACTGTGCTATCGCTCCAGACCAAATAATTGATAAATAAAAAATATTATTTTAGAGTTTGGGTAGGAGGCATTATAACTCAGAGGAAAGTCCTATAAGATATCGAAGGGGGAGACAATGATGCGAGCTCTGTACTGGGGCGAGGAAGTATCTTGCAGTTTGGTCTGTTTGGCTAGAGTAAAAGTTCAACTTTTGAGGATTTGCTGATATTCATATAAACAGGGCTTAAATCTTAGCAATCTAAAATAATTAAAAATCTACAATAATTAATAATGAGTAAAATTCTAAAATAATTAAGATAGTACATTGTCATCCTATAGTTCAGTTCTCTGAAAGAGTGAAAGAGTCTCCAAACAGCCACATGTAGAAAAGTTTTACAAATCATTATAGTGATCTAATAAGTGAAAAAAAGAGTGGATTATTTCAATGTTATGCTTTACAAACTGACTTGAAAAACAAAATGAGGCCTCCGAACATCTCAGATACACCCAGATATTCCACATAGGTGAAGTAATTTACCATTCAATATAAATATAAACCATAAATAATTGGTGGAAAACACAGAAACATGTCAGTTTTTATAGGATCAAAACAAAATGACCAAATAAGCATGAAGGCAAAGGTAGAAAACATAAAAAGTTAATCCTATTCATGGTATATGATAGATAACTACTCTTTATAAACAAGATATTTGTTCAATTTACAAAAAAAAAAAACACACAAAAACACAAAAAGGCCACAGGACTAGAGTGCATATTTTTTATACAGGATTCCTGAGTTCAATCCCCGGCACTGCATGGTCATCCTGTGAATAACACCGAGTGCCTTGCCTTGCCCCTCCCCAATTAAATGAAAAGGACTGCCTGGCCCCAGCACCATCTTACAGCACACAGCAGCGAAGAAAATCAGCTGGTGGGCTCCACAACTCCCAGAGAATTCTCCGGGTCCCATACTGAGCTGATATCACCAGGAAGTCCCAGATAGGTAGGTGCTGTCTCCCTGCCTTCTCCAGATGAAATCCGGGTGACCATGAGCTTCTACAAGCATGGCTCCGGTATGTGGATACCAGGACTACTTTCCAAACCGCTCAGCCACTTACGCCTAATGAATAGCCAGGTTTGAGATTGCATTGAGGAGGCACTTGGGACCTCGTGGGATGAGGGGTGGAATCAGCCTTGCTCCCCACCATGACAATGCTCTGGGTTGCCACCCTCAAACACCTCCTCCGGTTTCTGAATGACCATGATCCCAGAGGCACACAAACCAATCTTGGAACCCAGGGGCTTTTGGCAGTAATCCCTCCAGGTTTATTACTAAAATATCAGAAATCCAAATTTGCGTGGCCACTATTGTGGCCACACAACATCATACGCTCTTCATAATCAGCAATAGAAAACAAATTATCTAATGATGTATTTTTGGCAGATCTAAATGTTGGGGGAAATTCCAAATAAAAATGTTGGGTGTTTTGTTGTAATATTGAATGTGATCAACATAGAGAGAGAGAGTAAAGTGGAAATCTGCCACACAGGCAGGAGGTGGGTGGGAGGAGGGCATAATGGGGTTCTTGGTGGTGGAAAATGTGCACTGGTGAAGGGACGGGTGTTTGATCATTGTATGACCGACCAAGACTTGAAATGAAAGGTTTTGTGACTGTTCTCATGGTGATTCAATAAATTTAAAAAAAAAAAAAAGAAAGAAAGAAAAGAACTAAAAAGACTGTGCCAGGAAATTTTCAGCTCTGAAAATATACAACTGTCATAATTCAAACTGTTTTAAGTTGTAAGATAGTTGAATTAGTTCGACAACTGCAAGTTCAGAGGAAGGGAGCTTTAATGCCTATTGCTTTAAGACTTCAGTATCTGAAACATTTTGATTCCTTTCATCATTGTTGGATCTACCTCCTTGTTTGTACTTGTGTTGGGCCTGATTTGCAAGTGTTCAGGAAAGCTTCCAGTTACAACTTTAGATACATATCTGTGTTCCTGTGGGTCTTCTTTCTGTGTGTGTGTGTCTTTCAATACTTTGGAACAATATAGCACTTTAGAAATAGAAATAGCCTGCATATATACAGGTCATGCACAATAATTTAAAAGTGACCATCAAGATGCCATGATTCAAGACAAGAACTTCAGTATTACTAATATCTTAAAGTTACTTGGGTCACTTTATGTTAATACAACCCATATTTTTATCTAGTAGAATGAATTCATATACATATTCATATCTAGCAGATAATATGTAACTCAGATTTGTTTGTTCCTGAGAATTATAAAATGATATGCTGCATATAGTCTTTAGAGATTTTCTGATTTCCGAGACAGATATAGATCTAAGACTCATTTGTGATAAAGACTGCAGCTGTATTTACCTTCAATTGAACTCCTATTTATATTCTGCGGTATTTTTATACAAAAATCAAATCTATCTATTCTCCTTTTTTTTCATTTCTGGGCCACACCATTCAGTGCTCAGACCTTATTCCTGACTCTGCACTCAGGGAACAATCCTGATGAGGCTTGGGGGAGCCTCGTATGTGGTGTCGGGGCTCAATTCCAGGCCAGCTGAGTGCAAGGCAAGCACCCTATCTACTGTACTATCTCTCTGGCCCCAAATGTAACTATTCTTCATTGGTAGAATTTGAGTTGTTTTTGTTTATATTGTTTTAACTAAGAACAAGTTTACAATCATTCATTCATTTGTCTTCATTTGTTCATATGCATAGATGTTTAAATCAACACGGAATTATTGACTGATATATCATACATATTTTTACTTCATAAGATACACTTAGTAATTCTACTAACAGATTTTTGACCCGTATGTAACCTCACACCGGAACATAAGTAAATGATACTTGGCATTGTCAGACTTCCATGTTTTGGCCAAGCTGAAGGGTGGGAAAGATGTTTTTATCATCTTACTGTGCATTTCCCTAATGGCTAATCTTCATGAAGTAATTAGAATTTTGTGCTTTCTCTTCCATAAATTAATCCCTTTTGTGTATTGTGCCCATTCAGGGTTGTTTGTCTTTATCTGTCTAATTTATATAAGTATATAACAAATGTTGAATAAAAATATTTTGCTGTATTTGTGACATTTATTAATTACTAATTAGCATGGAACCATTATCAATGGGAAAAATCTCTGCAGCTGAACTTTGTCTAGATCCTTGTTCTTTTTCCTTCTGGGCCAAAGAATTAGCATGGAAATGCAGAAATTGCAACAATGCCTGAGTCTGGAGGAGAGTGAGAAAAGACAAGGCAGGAATGGGTGTGGCAATGCAGAAGGAAAGTTTAATCAAAGTGCTCTTGCAGGCAGAGTAAGTGGGTCCCTACTCATAGGAGTAGGGCCCTGTTCTCTTCTTTGGTCAAGGTCATACATTCTTTCTTGGGTGTGGAGCCTGATCTGTCCCTGAGGAGCTTCCCAAAGCAATCGTGCATTGCAGATACAGCCTGAAGATGGGCAGTCAGACACTGTCTCATTCTATTATTTGAGGCATTTCCCACTAAATGGCCCTCTTTATACCCATCAGGATAAATAGCCTGCCCTGGAAGATCACATAGGGGGCAGGAAGCAAACAGGGAACATGGTTAACCAGGTAGTCCTTTCTTCTTCTTTTTTTTTAACTAGTGTTGCTATTCTTTTTTTTTATTTTAATGAATCATCATGAGATACAGTTACAGACTTACAAATATTCGTGATTACATTTCAATCAAACAATGTTTAAATACCCATTGCTCTACCAGTGCCCATTCTCCACCACCAATGTTCCCGGTGTCTCTCCCACCACCCCCACCTCTTCCCACCCCTGCCTCTGTGGCAGACACATTCCCTTTTACTCTCTCTCTCTCTCTCTCTCTCTCTCTCTCTCTCTCCCTCCCTCCTTTTGGGTGTTAATGGTTTGCAACATAGGCACCGAGCAGCCATCATGTTTGGTCTATAGCCTACTTTCAGCACACATCTACCATCCTGAGTGATCCCTCCAACCATCATTTGCTTCGTGGTCTCTTCTCCATCCAACCTGCCTTTTCTCCCAACATATGAGATCAGCTTCCATGTCGTGGGATCACTCTCCTGGTGTTTATATCTACTATGTCTAGGTGTTATTCTTTTATCATATTATTTTATATTCCACAAATGGGTGCAGTCATTCTGTGTTTGTCCCACTCTTTCTGACTCATTTCGCTTAGCGTGATACTCTCCTTGTTGATCTACTTATATGAAAATTTCATGGTTTCATCTTTTCTAAGAGCTGCATACTATTTCATTGTGTAGATATCCCATTTGACCAAGCAATACCACTTTTGGGAATATATCATGGAGATACAAAAAAGCATAGTAGAAATGGCATCTGCATTTGTATGTTTATTGCAGCACTATTTAGAATAGCCAGAATCTGGAAAAAAAAAACTGAGAGCTTGAGAACAGATGACTAATTAAAGAAACTTTAGTAGTCCCTTCTTATCTCAAGAATGTTTTTGTGTTTAGGACATTAAAAACTGGCCCAAAAAGAGTCTTCTTTTTCCTGTGAATTTGGAGGCTGTTTGCCTTACTGTGAGTTTATTTTGTCATTTGAGTTTCTTTTTTTCTAACAGCTGCCATAAGATTTGGCATGTCTGTTAAATTAGAGTATGGAAGTTTCTGTGTCAAAATATACCAATAAATATCTCAACTTGTAGGTTTTTGCTTGCATCTTCTTGTTCTTAAATAGGTCATTGAAAAGAAGGATAGTGGAGTCATTCTACCAGATCAGTTTAATGAGGGTCACCATCAAAGCTTTCTGAATAAACAGGATTTTTCAAGAAAGAAGGAAAGAGATGGAGCTGAATACTCTGCATTTTTCTCCCCCATATACAATCCCATTTGCTACTTTCACCATTATCTTCCCTGTGATGTCAAACTATAGTATAAAGCTGTACTAATCAACACAGTTTGGTACTGGAATAAGGTCAGACTCTCGGATTAATAGAATTGATAGTTCAGAGACAGAGTCCCAGCTATATGGACAGTTAATCTGCAATTTTTTTTAAAAAGCAAAAAATGTGAGGTAGAGCAAGAAAAGCCTTTTCAACAAATGGTGCTCTGAGTACTAGCCAGTTACATGCAAAATAATTTGAATTCAGATCCCTTTTAACACCGTGCACAAAAGTCAAATCAGGATACATAAGGTATATAGAGGAAACATAGGCAGAACACTTCATGATATTCAAGCTTGGGGTATTGTCAATGATTGAATACTGTTGGTCAAACAAACTGAAACAAAGATAAAATAAATGGAACTATATAAAATTAAGAAGCTTCTGTATTGTAAAGAAAATGTTGATTAAATAAAAGACACCCCAAAAACAAGGGGAGCATATTTGCCCATGACTCATCAGATAAAGGGTTGGTATCCAAAATATATAAAGCACCAGAACTCTACCCCTCATAAAAAATTGGGGAATAGATGAATAATAACTTTGTGGAATATACAAAGATGCAAAAAGGTATATGAAAAAATGTTCTGCATCACTTGTCACCAAGCAAATGCAAATCAAAACAATAATGAGATAACATTTTACACTAGTGAGACTGGCACATATCTGTAAATAGTTATACTCAGCTTCCTGATTTTTCTTTTGCCTCAGTGGGCCTGTTGGAGCTATTAGGACACTCTGTAAATAATTACCTTAGGGGTGTTTAAAAAAAGGTAAATTTCCATTTTCTTGTGTGTGCACCTGAGGTAGGACTTGTTGGTACATATAATCAGTCTGTGTTTAAGCTCAAAAGAATTGACTATTTTTCAAAGTGATTAAAACATTTCATATTACTAATAGCTATGAAAGTTTTAATTTCTCCATATCTCATTAAATTACTAATTGTTTTCAATGCTGCACAAATGAAATTTGTTTTAAGAATTTATTTTAAGACAGTGTTCTTATTGTACAGAAATGCAACTTCTTTTTGTGGTAATTTTCTGTTCTACAATTTTACTCATTTTATTCTTTAATCCTAACAGTTTAATGCTATTAGAAATTTTTTATTAATGAAACTGTTATCTGCAAAAAGAATGAATACTTATTTTCTAATTTAGATACACTTCATTTCCTTTGTTTGGTTCTTATTTGGGGCCATTACCAGCAATACCCAGGGGTTACTTCTGGCTCTGTGCTCATGAATCAGTCCTGGTGGTACTGAGGAGATCATATGAGATGCCAGGAATTGTACCCAGGTCAGCCTCATGAAAGGCAAGAGACTGACCTACTGTACTATAGCTCCAGGGCCCTCTTTTTCTTATCTAATTGACCTGGCTAGTATTAATAGACTTCTTAGATGAGTGATACTAATTGGTACTTATGTCTTGTTCCTAATCTCTAAAGAAAAATTTCAACTTTTCATTATATAATGGGCTTACTATTTTTGTCTTTAATTGTGTTTAGGTAATTTCTTTCTATATCCAATATACCATCACTCTTTTCCCCCTCACAAAACAGTACTTATTTTTCAATTTTTTTTTTGTCCTTGAGATGATCCTTAGCAATATTAGAGCCATCTCCTAGTAATACTCATCCCAGGGTAGCTACTTGGGCCTAACTGATACTCAGGTTAGCAGTGCAGGACCAGGGTGGGTTGGGAGCACAAGGATTCTTGAACCTAGAAGGGCTGAGGACCATTAGGTTATCCCCAGTGATGTCAGGAGCATGCAGTGTTGAGACCAAATGCACCTTTTTTGTGTTAATTTTCTGTTCTACAATTTTACTGATTTAATTCTTTAATCCTAACAGTTGGGCTGGAGTGATAGCACAGTGGGTAGGGCTTTTGCCTTGCACGCAGCCAACATGGCCGACCTGAGTTCGATTCCTCCGCCCCTCTCGGAGAGCCCGGCAAGCTACCGAGAGTATCTCGCCCCCACGACAGAGCCTGGCAAGCTACCCGTGGCGTATTCGATATGCCAGACACAGTAACAACAAGTCTCACAATTTGTTGTGAAATGTTACTGGTGCCCGCTCGAGCAAATCGATGAACAATGGGAGGACAGTGCTACAATCCTAACAGTTTAATGCTATTAGAAAATTTTTTATTAATAAAGCTATTATCTGTAAAACGAATGAATATTTATTTTCTAATTTAGATATATTTTCTTTTCATTTTTTGGTTCTTATTTGGGGCCATTACCAGCAATACCCAGGCATTACTTCTGGCTCTGTGCTCAGGAATCACTCCTGGTAATGTGGGTCCCACATATGCAAGTAATGTGCTACAAGGTATTTTTAATTTTTTCTTCAGGAGTATTGGCCTGCAGTTTTACTTTCTTATAGTGTTTTTATCTAGCTTTGGTGTGAGGATAATGCTAGCATACATAAATTTAATGTGAGAATGTTGCCTACTCTACAATTTGAAGTTGAAGAGGGATTGGCGTTAATTCTTTAAATGTTAGACAGAATTCAACAGTGAAGTTGTCAAGTCATATGCTTTCTTTGTAGTGAAGTTCTGATAATTTATTCAAAACTCGCTATTCATTTTTTGTCCGTTCAGAAATTCCCTGTCATGATTTAGTCTATGTAAATTGCATTCTTCAATATTTTATCCATTTTCGAGGTTATATAATTCATTGGCATGTAAATGTTCTAAGAATTATCTTATGAGTCTTTGTATTGTGATATCAGTTACAATGTCTCAATTCTAATTTTATTTTAATCTTTTCTTTTTTTGTTTTACTGCAGCTAAATTTTTGTCAATTTTGTTTGCCATTTCAGTGAACCAACTTCACTGATCTGATTTTTGGTCTGTACTTATTTTTATTTGATTTTTGATATTTCCTCTTTATTTGCTATCTTTGAGCTTTGTTCTTTTTCTGCTTTCTTGACATATAAAGTTTGTCTATTAGAAATCTTATTTTTCCCCATAGACATTTAAGTTAACTTTCATCTTAAAATTCCTTTTGCTCCATTTGTTAAATCTTATATCTTTCTTTTCTTTTCTTTTCTTTCTTTCTTTCTTTTTTCTTTTATATTTTGCTTTAAGTTACTTTTTTCATACTCCACTTGATATTTTCTTTAAATCACTGACTGTCAAGGCATATGTTATGTGATTTACATATATCTGTGAATTTTTCACATTTTCTCCCATAAAACTTCTTGCAAGACTTCTTCTATAATACTTTTCTCCCATAAGACTTCTAGTTTTACTTCACTGTGATCAGGAAAGATATCTATTATAATTTGAGTCTCCTTCAACTTGTTTTGTGACCAAATATAGTATCTATTTTGAAGAATAACTATTGTGTGTTTGAAAATAACATTCATTCTGCTGCTTTTGAATATAAGTTCTTTATGTATCTATTAGGTCTATTGGTCCAAGTATAATTTAATGTGCCAAATCCAAACTTGATACTCACTAATATTTTTACTTGTTTATCCAGTCATTTTTCAAAGTGAGACATTGAAATTCTGTATTTGTCCCTTCAGAGCCATTAGTATTTTCTTGTTATAATTAAGTGCTCTAAAGATCAAAAGACAGAGCAGTGCAGAATGGCAGGTTAAGGGCTAGAGCAGCTCTTTGCTAGCCGGCAAGCTGACCTGAACCTCAAATTACAGGTCAGAGAACCAGTGGGAGTGGCTTCCTGAGCTCCTTATACTGTCACTCACAATGAAGTACTAAACTATAAGAAAAGATGAAATCGTGAAATGTTTCACCTATGCGAATGGAACTGGAGGTCATCAGACTGCTCAGAGTCATCCTGGAGAAGGACTGACACAGAATAATCTCTCATATGAAGGCTATAAAGAAATGTACTAAGGGAACAACAAATGACTAAAGCAATAGAGCTTAAGAGTTGGTCTATAACACTGATCTCAACATGACGGAGGTGGAGTGTTGAGGGACACAGATGAGAGTGAGTGAGGGACATTCTGGTGGAGGATGTGGTGTTTGCACATTGTATGCATGAGACCCTATCATTAACAGTGTTGTAAGTCATGGCAACTAAAAGACACTTTCTAAAGAATTCAATTCAATTCAATTCAATTCAATTAACGGGTTTGAGACCTCTGATTTATAGCAAGTTTGTCAGAAACACAGGTTTACAAATAGCATCTGAAGTAGGTGAGAGTAGTCTTGTAGGACTATCTACTACTCCCTACCCACTGTCTATGGAAACCATAAATTTTTAATATTATTTCTGCCCAGACTGTCTTTAGGTTTCTTCAAAGACCTTAAGATGTCATTGGAATGTTTCTAATACATGTTATGTGAGGGGAAAAATGGTGAAAAATGCTACTTTACACGAGACTTTCCCAAGTCTCTTTTATTCAAGATATGGTACTGAATAATCTATAAGGCTGTCTCTTTTGAAGTTGAAGATATTTGTCTAGTTCCTTCTTTTGTATTGTCTGCTCATCTATTGCTTTCTATTTTTTTCCTTGAATATATTCTTTCCTACAGGAAGAGTTGTTTTATCATGGAGCTCAGTTATGAGGATGACATTTTTGAGAAGCAAGTTAATTACCTATTGAAAACAACAAACAAGAACAGTCTGCTTTCATTCTGAAGGAAACAAAAGATGCTAAAGGAGAGATTCTTATAGGAAAGCTCTGCAGGAGTTCTGAAGCAGATTATCATTTTAGAAAATATCATTTTCAGTGAGTCTGTCAGATTACTATTAATTGATAGGATAGATGCTGAGTTGCTTTTTGCAGGAAGAATTACAATGAAGTATGTTTTCTAATTCTTATATTAATAACTTCTGTAATAGACATAATATTATATTATAATCACATATATTGCATTATGATAGCACATTATGTACTTATGTAGCAAATATAATTTTGTATTTTAAGATAGCTGTTGTCTATGAGCCAGAACATTTTTTGCTATAATTATTCTAAAGTGTCTAGCAAATCAGCATCCCCCATGTTCTCGGTAGAGAGCACAAACATATTCACATTAACTAAGAGCCAAAGATGAAGGAAGAAACTCATCTTTGAAAATGATAACATTTTATGTGGAGATTACTGAAATGTTTAGAACATAAGATGGGACAATTTTCAGCAAGTGGCAAGAGGAAACTAAGAGATTTTTCTCCTTCGGTGGTTCTCCTGGGATCAGATGTAGTGCAGAGGATTCAGCCAGGCAGGTTTTATGGAAGGCAGGTGCTTTAAGCCCAGTACTATTGATGCTAGTGGGGGTCCACAGGTGACATGTGAAGTGGGGAACAAAGAGACAACAGGCTTGAGAAGGAGACCTTCCGCTTTCTCTCTATCCACCTCTCTCTCCCTGGCAAGTGGCTGGGGGAAATCTAGGGCTGAGAGAAGTCAGTGGTGAGCTTCTGCATGGCACGGACCTCACATCTCGCCATCCCCATGAGGCCACCAGCCAGTCACATCTGTGGTGCATTTGTTCTTCCTGGTGTGGGAAGTGAGTCTTGCTACCCAGGTCCTAGGGGAGCTGTGAATTCAGGCTGGAGTGAGGAAGTGTTCTTTTCAGGAAAAGAAAGTGAGTCCTAGACTTTACCCAGGTTTTGGGGGTCAGTCGACCTCTCCTCACAGAAGAAGAATTTCAGGAGGTGATGAATAGCAAAATAAAACAGATTTTATTTAGAAATTATAGAGAAGTAGAGAGAGTGAGAGAAAGAGGGAGTCCACATCTCAAGAGGGAGATGCCGGTGGCACAGGCATGCAAACATCTAGGTCACGGGAAGCACGGCTGGCAGCACAAGTGTGCCCTTCATTTGTTCAACTTAGTGTTTATCAGGCTTCTTCCCATGTGGGGTTTTCTACGCAGTTAAGCATTCATTGTCGGGGTGGTTGCCAAGAGGGAGAGCTGGGAGCCTCTGATCATCTGGTTTTGATATTCATTTGTTGCCTGGTCTATATTCCTTCTGGAGCTTCTCTCACAGAGGGGTCCCACCTTCCATGGGTCTGACTGTGCCAGTTAAAAGTCTTATCAGTGCACAGTTCCCGTATCCCTAAAGTGGACTTTTAGCAGCTTTAGGGGGAGTTGGTTTTATTATGTCCCAAGAACTTGTTGACAAGGAAGGCTCCTTCCATATCTGCTTTCCTTCCTGTTTCACTCTCTCTCTCCGGATCTTGGCCTTTTTTTTGTTTGCTTGTTTGATTTTGGGCCATACTCAACTGTGTTTAAGGCTTACTCTGGTATCTGTGTGCTCTGCAGATTCTACAGGGTGCTGGGGACTGAACCTGGGTCAGCGGCATGCAAGACAAATGCCCAACCCAATGTATGATCTTTCCAGCCCATACTCCGGGCTTGTATGGTTTGTTTGTGTTTGAGGGTCACTGGTGCCCTGTTCCTGGATCTGTACTCATGAATTGCTCCTGGCAGTGCTAAAGGGACCATATGTGATGCTGGGCTTGGCAAAGTGTGGTTGGCCATGTGGAAGGCAAGTGCCTTAGTCTCTATATTATCTATCCACCCTGAAATTTCATGTTGTTTTTTTTTCTTAAATAGCATTTTCAGTCTGCTTAACTGCAGCATAGCAAACACTGATGACTGATTTCCAAGGTAACAAGGCCAAGCTGACAACCACAGAGAGTCTGCTCATTAAACTACAGCTATAAATGATATTTTTCAACCTCAGATTCTTCTTTTTTTAAAATTTTATTTTAATGAATCACCATGAGATACCATTACAGATTTACAAACTTTTGTGATTACGTTTCAATCATACAATGTTAAAGTGCCCATCCTTCTATCAGTGCCCATTCTCCACCATCAATGTTCCCATTATCCCTTCCACCACTCCCACCCCTTCCCTCCCCCTTCCTTTGTGGCAGGCACCCTCCCTCTTAATCTTTCTGATTCTTTTTGAACCCTTTTCCACAGTGCCCTAGAGGTGGGAGTCCTTGGAAGTGATTAGTTAGATCATGAGGGTGAAATTGTTATGAATGATTATAATATGAGCTGGAGCGATAGCACAGCTGGTAGAGCAATTGCCTTGCATGCAGCCAACATGTCCGAGCTGAGTTCAATTCCTCCCCCCCTCTCAGAGAGCCCAGCAAGCTACCGAGAGTATCTCGCCCACACGGCAAAGCCTGGCAAGCTCCCCATGACATATTCGATATGCCAAACACAGTAACAACAAGTCTCACGATGGAGACGTTACTGGGCCTGCTCGAGCAAATTCATGAACAATGGGAGGACCATGACCGTGACTTTTAATATTATTTACAAAGACGCTGGAGAGCTCCCTTTCTCTTGTGCCACATGAAGGCAGAGAGGAAAGGGCCATTAGTGGATCACATTTTGATTTTATTTCCCAGCTTTACCCACTGTGAGAAATAAACTCTGTTTTGTGACAAAAAAAAATTCTGCTGTATACACTTCTCTGTTTGTTGATCACAGCCTGAAAGAACTGAAGACACCTCATACGACATTAGTTAGAATCTGTAGATTGGAACGACCCTCCCAGTGGCATTGGCTTTGGTAGTCCAACTTCCTATCCAAGGTGTTTCTTAAGTTAAGAAGCAAAAAAGGCTGTTGTATTTGATATTATGTTATTTTAAAAGGAAATAAACTGAAGAATGTGTGCTCCTAAATAGGTAGAACTAAATTAGAGATTGTCTCCTCTTTCTCATCTTTGCTCCTTGTTTCCTAGGACAATGCTTCATTATGTTCTGTTGGATATAGAAAGCCTGTGTTGAGACTTGATCTGTTTCCTGATGGCTGTGTGACCAGGAGTCAATTAATTTGAGGGATTATATCCATTTACTTTTTCTAATGAGGAGGTTAGCCCTACATTCTCTCATTCAACAAATATGAATTGAGTCTTGACTACATGCCAGGCATTAGTTTCCAAAGTTGTCACCACATATATCTTCCTTTAATTAATATTTTTTCTTTTGGTTTCCTTGCACTATTACTATTTCCTTATGTTATATTTTTTGTTGCCTCTTGTTATTCGGGTTCCTTTTCTTGCTTGGGGCATGGCATCAGTGATCCCTAGGTCTGGTTGCATTAATCGCATGGAGGCCTAGTACAAAAAACTTTCCTATTCCCTGTTTTTTTCTATCTTTCCCCCTCAGGCCAGGATATCAGACCACAGTTTTTTGAATTCTAACAGTTTCTTCTGTGACCAAGTTACCTTAAAGGAGAAGATGCCAAATTGAGGGCCCATGTTACTGCTTGATCCACCCAGAAACAGAAGATTATAAAAGCCCAGCTCTGCGACATAGTTCTATTTGTATCACAGGATAAGAACTCATCAGCAAGAACCTATGGAAATTTTTCTGCAAATCTGAAAGATTTGCTATAGCATATAGACAGTATTATTACGTAGTATGGTTGCTTTCTATCTTAAAGTATAGCTGTGTTTTTCTATAATTTTTTTAAAGTGACTCATGTATAGCAAAGATGCACAGCTTCTGATTAATTAGAGATAATTATTTCAGCCAATATTTCTAAGATAATTTATTTTTAATGAATTTTATCCTTTATTATATTCTTTGTTTGTTTGTTTGTTTGTTTGTTTGTTTTACTTTATTTAAACAGGCTGGAGAGATAGCACAGGGGTAGGGCGTTTGCCTTGTGCGAGGTCAGCCCAGCCGAGCCGGGTTCAATTCCTCTGCCCCTCTCATAGAGTCCAGCAAGTAACTGAGAGTATCTCACCTGCACAGAAAAGCCTGGCAAGCTATCCATGATGTATTTGATACGCCAAACACAGTAACAACATGTCTCACAATGGAGACATTACTGGGCCTGCTTGAGCAAATCGATGAACAATGGAGAACAGTGCTACAGTGCTACTTTATTTAAACATCAGGGTTTACAAACTTGTTCTTAATAAGTTGTTACAGGTATTCAAATTTCCAACACCAACCCCACCACCAGAGTGAACTTGTCTCTCCAAATGTCCCTATTTTCCCAGCCACCCCTACCTCAAGTCTGCACCCTCAGCAGGCACACAATAACTTATTTTGTATTTCTTGTTAAAACTAAATGACTAATGAAATTACCAAAAATATACTTCCTAAAAGAAAATTTCAAAAATTGTTATATCTCACCACGCGGTCATTTAGTCCTGTCTGAGGGTTTACTAAGTTGTCCATTGCTAGTTGAGCCACTGTGTTGTTGATTTTGTTTATTGACCTTAGTTGGTTTCTACAATTCTTTACATCTAATTTGGTCTATCCCTAATGGGATGTTGGTACTGTAGAATTTGGAGGTGTCCCCAGGAACTCCAGCATCTATAGAACTGACACAAGGAGTTTACATGGCGAAGGCTGTGGGATATGTATGTGGCTACTGAGGACCACACTCCAAAAAGACCCCAGAGTTCTCAGCCTGAAAAACCTATGTGCCTGGAATTTTCTTTGGTTTGGTGTCTCTGCAGAGATAAGTTGTGAATCATCAGAACTGGGTTTTTGGCATGGTGGCAGCTTTGGGGTGTGGGTGTGGCTGCTGGGACTTTGGGAAGGTGGGAATGGGACTGGGCCTGTCCCATTCCAATGGGTGCCCCAGACATTTCAGCCAGGAATCCAGTGTGCCCAGGAATTTTAGCAGCTTTATTTACATCTCTACAATTTAGTCGTCAAACTTTCTTTATGATATTCTCAAATGTTTTTTTTAAATAATTTTAAATGTCTATTATTTCATTTGGAGATTGCCTATAAATCTAGGAAATTGAAAGTAAGATGGATGGAATGATGTCTGTTGAAATCACTATGGATTAATAAGTCAGAGATCAGATAAACAAAATGACAATATTGAGCACCATGCTTTTTGACTTTGGTTTTTCAGCAGATGTTCAGCAAAGCAGGATATTACCACAGCCATTTTGCAAGATACTTGGGAAATGTGATTTTTTTTCCATCTAGGAAATAAATACTATTAGAATCTTTTCACTGGGCTGTGTCCTTATTTGATCATGGGTCAAATATTTTGAGAATTACTAATTTAATCATTGGACAGAGATGGAAGAATTTGCTGCTGGAAACAATATGGAAGGTCAGGGAGAATGATGTTCTGACAACAAGAATGAGTCATTAGTTCAACCTAACTTAGAGTGCATTACTCTCCCCATCTTGTTCCATTTCATTCCTAAGCTTTCAAAGCTGAGAGTTTCCAGTAACATCTAATGAGTGAGCTTCTGGGCACAAGTAACATTTGGTTAATGATTTGAAAATATTCATAATGGATATGATGCGAGAAGTTATACCAGGGCACCAAAAAGAGGGTCTTAAGATATTTCTTTTTTCCTCTCAATTAATATTAATGGCATTTTAAAATATATTTTATGGGCCAGAAGTTGTAGTACAAAATAATTCATCTGTCATTTCCTTACTACCATAAAGAAACTTCCAATGAAGATGTTATAACATGCACACAGAGTCAACAGTCATGAAATTTCGATTGGTAAAACAATAAAAAATAGACAGTAATGGTTTCTATTAAAGATAATCACTGCTCAGCTTCTAACATAGATGCTCAGTGCCAAACAATTTTAGAAGCGTAGAAATTGATATTGATGGAGGTTACTGAAAAGTGATATTTAAGTCAGTCCTAGAAACAGGAGAATTAGGATAAAAAGACTCAAGAGCATCTATACGAGGGAAGCATAAAGAGAAAAATGATCCAATAACCTACCATAAAATGCTTTGCAGAGTTAGTTTTTCTGATTGGAACAGCCATATCTGTTTCCTGAACACCTTGACCTTCATCACTGAAATCTAGCTCTGTTAAAAAAGAATCAATAAAAAGAGTCCACTACATTTTTCTCTGTAGTACACTTTTAATGTCCATTCAAAGAAAATGAATCCTGAAAGCTTTATTTTTAGCACAGGGCAATTTCACAATCTTCAAGGTGCTATTATTTTTGAGAATGCATCACATTTCATTTCACTGGAGTAAATTGTTAAAATAGCACTACATAAAAATATCAGTAAACTTTTTTTTGGGGGGGGGTGATGGGTGATACTGGACTGTTCTCAAAGCTAACTCCTGACTCTGTGCTCATAGAATCTTGCTGGAGGTACTTAGGGTAACTTTTTCTGTGATGTGGATTTAACTTGGATCTGCTGCATACAAGGAAGCACTTAACCTATACGAGCTCTCCAGCTATAAATCTCAATAACTTTTTAGGGTGTCATTGAAATTAATGGAAATGAATACTTATCAATGTTCCAAGTGTAAAGTTTAAAGTGTGCTTATTTTGTCCTGGGAGCTATCTCAAAGGGCTGTGCTCTTGTTTTATACATGGGGTGTTTGGGTTCGATCCCTGGTGCAATATGGTTCCCCATCAGGAGTGACCCAACATCCAGGACTAGCCCCTGAACACCATTGGTGTGGTCAAAAAAATTTATACATAATATACTTAATCTCACAAACCACCAGGAAGTGCTGGCTTCATGATTTTATACAAGATAACCTCATGTTAAAAGAGACTACTTACTTCTATCATTGTCATAGTGGTCCCTTCACTGTCCTATCCTGCTCCAAAGTTCTACACATTAGTATGTTGCAAAGACAAAATTAGCAGTTATTAATGGTATTTGCATATTTCTACACATATTCGTTTACTTTTATAATTAGCCAATATCAAACTGGCAGATGACACCAATCTATACAAACTTCAGAATAGTAAGTTTGTAATCTAGGGGAATTTTTACCTTTCTTCTACAGTAAAACCCCAAGTACCTAGTGAATGATTGCATTTGGAGAAATGGCATTTTTCCCCCTTTCATGTATTTTTTTATCACATTAATTACAGTTACAAAGGTATACATAATTGAGTTTCAGGTTTACAATGTTCCAGTACCAATCCTTTCCCCAATATCCATGTGCCTCCATCAATGTCCCCCCCAGCTTACCTCCATGTGCTATTTTTTTCCTATTCTTTTTTCCCCTTTTAGACACTGTGATTTACCAATTTACACTGTGATGTACCAGTTTACACTGTGATGTTACTAATAGGAACATGCAGGCCACTTTATCTCCTTTCAACACTTAGTCCTGGTCCAGAGTGACTACTTACTTCTATCATTGTCATAGTGGTCCCTTCACTGTTCTATCCTGCTCTCCTCCCCAACCCTAGGTGTCAAGCTTCCTACAAATGACCAGTTCTCCTGATCTTCACATCCATTGTCTTTGGGAATTAGTTATTTCCCTACATGCTTCTTTATAGTCCAAATATGAGTGAGGTCATTCTGTGTGTGTTCTCCTCCTGACTCCAGATCTATCCATGCAGCAGCAGATTGAATGACTGAATTTTCCCTTACTGAGTTTATAATAGTAAATCAGGAAGGCTGACACTGATATCACCCTGTTAAAATTAAAATACTATTTCAAGAATAAAAAGCAGTATTCCATGATCAAAATATACATCTCAGGCTGGAGAGGTAGTATAGATGTTAAGGCACTTGCCTTTCATACAGCCACTGAGGTTTCTTTTTCTTTTCTTTTTGGGTCACACCCGGCAATACACAGGGGTTACTTCTGGCTCATGCACTCAGGAATTACTCCTGGTGGTGCTTGGGGGACCATATGGGATGCTGGGAATCGAACCTGGGTCGGCCGCATGCAATGCAAACGCCCTACCTGAGGTGCTATCTCTCCAGCCCCAGCCACTGAGGCTTTTATCCACAAACGGTTCCCTGAATACTGCCAAGAGTGATCTCTGAGAACAGAGTCAGGAATAAACACTAAGCACAGTAGAATATGGCCTCCAAACAAAACAAAACAAAAAGTATGTATGTTTGCATTTATAAAGGAATGTGGAGTAAGATGTGTTTTCAAGGTTTACTGCTGAGAGCAATGCTAAAGATGAAAGGGCTGCTAAGTTCTCAATAGTCTAAGAGTTTTTGCAGCTAGAAACAGACATTCCATAGTGAATGTTAGAAGTAGGTCGTCAGCCTATATTCAGCCAAACTGCCCCCAAAATGCAAAAGGAAAAGTTTGGGAACAGAAAATGATTGTTCCTGAGCTGAAAGTATTGTTACTAAAGTAAAAACAATCTAAAACTAAAAAAAGTGATCAATAGTTTGTTAGAAGGATCTTGTCTTAAAAAGAAAGGAGTGTCTATGTGAAGAAACAAATTTCTGAGAAATCACCATTTTCCCATTAAAAAATAAGAAATAAAAAGTGTCATTCCAGCTGCTGGTCCTGTCGAAACTCAAATTTCTTGGCATATACTTACCATGTTGTGAGAAATAGTCAACTTTGGTATCCAAAATTCCTTGGAAAAGATTGGTGCATTAGTTGATACTGACCTTCTCTACTATCAGTTTGACTCCTGAACTCCTCTTAGTTCCAAGAAAACTGGTGATACTAAGTATGTCCTCTGTAAATGGGAGTAGTTTTCACAACTGGTATGCCCAAAGTCCAAGATAAGGTCTTGTCTGATTGATATTTACCTCCATATCACAACTTATGAAACACCAACAGCATCACCAAACACATCACAATTGACTTGAGTTCAACCAACCTATGCATTTTTTATTCTGAATTCATTAATAGATTCTCCCTTTCACACAGGACAATTGCCATAATATTTTAATAACATTTAAGTGGGTTTCATGTGTCTCTAAAAGACTATAATGTTATACAATTGCAGAACCAAAGCCATACTAGTGACAAAAATCAGTCTTTTTTTTTTACACATTGACATTGCTTCCTAGCCTTTCATGAATTTTGTTTATTTTTTTTTAATTGATTCACAGTGAGATGCACAGTTTACAAAGCTATCCGTGATTGGGTTTCAGTCATACAATGTTTCAACACCCATCCCTCCATCAGTGTATATATTTCCTGGCACCGAAGTCCTTAGTTTCCCTCCCACCACCCTCCAATTCCAAATCCCCCCACCTGCATGCAAAAAACGACCAAAAAGTATAAGATCATCTTTTTAAAATTTTTCAATCTTTTAAAATTTTTTATTGAATCACCATGAGATACAGTTACAGACTTACAAACTTTTGTGATTATGTTTCAGACAATGATTGAGTACTCATCCCTCCACCAGTGTCCATTCTCCACCACCAATGTTCCCAGTATCCCTCCCTCCACCCCACCCCCACCCCTGCCTCTGTGCCAGGCACATTCCCTTTTGCTCTCTCTCTCCTTTTGGGTATTATAGTTTGCAGTACAGGTAGTAAGTGGTCATCACTTTTGGTCTATAATCTACTTTTAGCACACATCTCCCATCCCTAGGGAGCCCTCCATGCATCTTATAAGCGATTTTAGACACTACATTTAGATATAAAAGATGCTGGAGAGCTAGCACAGCAGGATAGTGCTCCCCTGAAGCTGATTCACCCAGGTTCAATTTCCAAGCTCTCTATAAGATCGCTGATCCCTACCAGAAATGACTTCTGAAAACAGAACCAGGAATAAGCCTTGAACACTACTGGGTGTGGCCCCACAAAAATAATTATGAAATTAAAAAATAAATAAACATGAGAGACCTTTAAAAGTGACCCTCAAAAGTGTCCAAAAAGTTGGTTATAGAAAATGGGACATTAAGGGAATGAGTAACTATTTTAATAGACATAGTTCACAAAACAAAAGAAAGTTCATTTAGTTTTTTTTAAGATGGCATGCATTTGGTAATGATATTCTTATATTTTTAGATATACTATTAATTTTGTCAACTAGGTGTCTTGAAAATTTTGTAGTGTTGTTTAGAACAGTTATTACCCATCCTGCTCACATATTTATTCCTGTCAAAATGTCAACACTCATAAATAGAATAAATTATGAGTATATGCTAATTTGGTTAATAAGTACATCAAATACACAGGTGCACACAGTGGAAAGCAAAAAACAGATGTTTTGAAGAGGAATAAAATGGATGATTTTGATAAATATTGTGGAAAATTTGTTTGGGTAGTTTACCACCACCTAGAAAAATCTGTGTTGGGGGTTGGGAGGAGGGGAATTTTTACAAAAATGTCTCTGGAGCAACATATATAGAAGTGTATATCCAGAAGAATAATACACAATTTCATTATTAGGAAAATATGCAAGTCAAAATGACAATGGGGCTATTACTTTATAACAGAGAGAGAAAGGGGTTTATATAAAAAACACAGGAAACAATAGTAGGGATGTGGTCAAAAAGAAACTTCCATTCAGTTAAATGGGAATTTTGCATTCTTAAACTTCTCTGGAATACAGTTTGGAAACTTCTTAAAACATTATTAATAGAACTTTGAACTTCCATATGACTCTTGCCATTCCACTCCTGGAAATCCTCACAGAATACAAAAGTGTTAATTCTAAATTGAATATAAATGCATGAGATGAGTGCATTTATTTTCAATGCAGCAGTATTTACAATAGTTAAGATCTGGAAACAACCAAAGTGCCCAACCACAGATGAGTTAATAAAGTAATCATGATATATATACACTATTCAGCTGTGAGAAATACTATTCAGCCCTGAGAAAAGATGAAAATTTGTGTTTGCTGCAACTTGGATGCAAATGCAGTGTGTAAATGCCAAGTCGAAAAGTAAAGGATAAATACCAAATGCTTTAGCTAAAATGCAAAGTGTAAATAAACAAAGAAACGGTTTAGACAATCCCCGATGGAAACAAAAGGGACCATAGGTCAATAAATGGTAGGGAGACTTTGAAACACTTCTGGGGGATTTGTTGTAATACCTCTTCAATGATGAGATAGAAAATTCAAAAAATAAGCAATTCTATTTTTCAAAAAACAAGAAGTAGGGCCAAAGAGTCAAGGAACCAACGTGTTTCCTTGCATCCTGCTGATTCCAGGTGGAATCCCGGTTATCTCATGTGGTTCCCCAAATACTGTCATAAGTCACCCCTGAGTAAAGAGCCAAGAAGAGCATCTAAGCATAACTGGGTATGCTCCTCCCTCAATTATGAGGAGAATAAAATTAACTTAGATGCACTTTTTTAAATTGTTTAAAATTAGTTTGAGTACAAACTTTTGCACAAAAACAATAGATGATTTAGCACTGCAGACAAAAAAATATTATGAGTGCGGAAAGGCAATGCTCTGAGGGAACAGAAGCAGAAATCAGACATTTAGCTAATGTATTTGAAAATATGATGCTGAAATTAGGAGGTGTGTGTGTGTACTGATAAAGAACTTGTCCTTGTACAAAACACAAGTCATGACAACTGAGTTGGCTTGATCTTCCTCCAGCTACCCTTCCCCCTCAGTCCGTCTCTATGGCAGGCATACCCCTATTTTCTCTCTCTCTCTCTCTCTCTCTCTCTCTCTCTCTCTCTCTCTCTCTTTCTCTCTCTCTTTGGGCATTATAGCTTGCAATACAGATACTGAGAGGTCATCATGTAGAGAACAAATTATCAAGGATTAATAGTAAGACATAGATAAGGCAATTATTTTACACAGATTGGCAGAGTCATCATAAAGATATTCTTTAAGAAGTAAATACTTGAAAGAAATGGAAAACATAGTCTTAGCCAGGTATAAGAAATAGAACAAAGAGACAGTAGAAACCATATTATTGAAAAACTACATTAATAGAAAATAAAAAGAATAATGGAAAAAATCAGCGGACAAAATAGAACCAAAAATGAGTCAATTATGAAGATTAGAGAGGAAAAATTTCAAAGAATAAAACTTAGGAAACTGATGAACTACTCTTAAAACTCAAAGTAATCTCATAGGTGTCTATGGAGTGCTAGGAAAAGAGAAGTTCAGAGTGCTAGAAATACTAGAAAAAAAATGAAAGTTCCCAAACTTGGAGAAAGACATAATCCTATAGATCAAAGATGCAAGTAAACCTTAAACTCACCCCAAATCTTCATAATACCTGGTAGTAATGAAGCTGGTGGAAACAAAAGAAAATTTTTAAAGCAGTCAGTAAGAAGTGGAGGAAAATAATTATAATGACAGTGGATTCTCATAAGAAATACAATGACAAAGCCACTTTGAGACACAGTCTGTCAATTTTTTAAAAATAAATAGCCTGACTTAAAATCCAGAACATGCCTAAGTATTTACCTAAGAAAAATAAAAATACATGATTATAGAAAATTTTTGTTGTATTTGATGTGTTTGTAGTAATCCAAACTTGAAAATAACCTGTTAATTTACAACTTTTGGTTATAGATATAATAGAACACTACTCAGCAATAAAAAGAAATGTAAGGTATATAACACAATGTGATGAATCTCAAATTATACCATGGCAGAGAAAGTAGACCCCACCTACAATAGAAGAGTACAGGTGGAACGGTTAGGTGCTTGGACACCTCAGCCGTGAGGTGTGGTATGGCTTAGTGTGGTTTGATGTGTGGTGGGTAGGATGTTTGGGGCCAACCAGTTCTGAGGAAAACCAGAGCTACACTTGGTGTGCTTGGGGCTCATGTATCACTTGTATCACTTGTCATCCTGTAGCTCATCGATTTGCTCTAGTGGGTGCCAATAACATCTCCATTCATCCCTGTCATGTGCTAGTGTAGCCACTAGTGAGTGGCTTCTGCTCACCCCAGGAACATAAAGAGCATCAAACCATTCATTCAAGATCTTGATGAAGAACTCCTACCATCTCGTAGGTTGGCAGCCAGGCGTTCTTTTGATATCCCGTGGAATCCAGTCAGTAACAGCTCTAGTCCGGTGGTTGTCTCCAAATCGCATTATGTGTCCAGCTCATCTGATTTTCGACACCATGGCAAATGAGACACCAATCTTCGATCATTGACAGAGGTCGGAATTCTGGATTCCTTCTCTCACTTGACTGAAGTGGGCTCATGTAGTGTTGGGAAATGAACTCAGTGAGACCCTTATCATGAGAATCCTAAAGTATCTTTCCTGCCCAGAAGTTCAAATGTATTATTTATTTAAATTTAAATGTCCTTTTTTGCTTAAGACTTTTGCTTTTGATCAGATTTTATACCTCAAAATAATAAAACTTTTCATCTACATATTTTATAGAGGTTGGAGCGATAGCACAGCAGTAGGGCATTTGCCTTCCACACGGCCAACTTGGCCAACCTGTGTTTGATTCCTCCGCCCCTCTTGGAGACCCCAGCAAGCTACGGAGAGTATCTAGCCCGCACGGCAAAGCCTGGTAAACTGCCTGTGACGTATTCAATATGCCAAACACAGTAACAAGAAGTCACAACGGAGATGTTACTGGGCCTGCTCGAGCAAATTGATGAACAATGGGAGGACAGTGCTACAATGCTATTTTATTTTAATTGACTCCAGTTCCTTTGAATACAATGTGATTAGTTGTAAAATTACGATATATATATTTTTTTATCATTTTTTTATGGTTAATCAGTTTAACAATAACTCACATCCTTCGGTATAGGGCTGGAGCAATAGCACAGTGGTAGCGTGTTTGCCTTGCATGTGGCCCAGCCCGGGAGAGTCGGGTTTGATTCCTCTGCCCCTCTCGAAAAGCCCGGCAAGCAACAGAGAGTATCTTGCCCACACCGCAAAGCCTGGCAAGCTCCCTGTGATGTATTCGTTATGCCAAACACAGTAACAAGTCTCACAATGGAGATGTTACTGGGGCCGCTCGAGCAAATCGATGAACGGGTGGACAGTGCTATAGGATGATTTTTTTTTGTGGTGTCAGATATTGAACACAGGGCCTCATACATGGCAGACATGCATCTTCCACTGAGCCAAATCTTGGGATCCATCTTTTTTACAAAAACATTAGTTTACAAGTTAACTAATGTTTTAGCTCCTTTTATCTGGTGACTCATCTTTGTGCTCCTGATGTGAAATTAATTTTTTCATATACCAAATTTTTCTATATGCTTGGATTTATTCCCAGGTTTTCTTTTCTGTTTCTTTTGTTAGTTTTGATGCCAGAAACTCATTATTTTAATTATCATAGGTTAAAATATGCTCTCTAATTAATCTTTTCTCTCTTTAATATTTTTCTCAACTATTTCAGTCTATTTTGTATTTTCAAATCACCTTACAATTCTTTTGATAACTTAACAAAAATTGCATTAAATTATAAAGTAACTAATGTATTTTATTTTGCATACTGGATTCTACAACATAGAGATATTTCTCCTTTTATTTCTTGTTTATTCTATTCCAGGCTATGTTTAATTTGTTATTGCTGATTTGAACAGCATATTTTGCCTTTATTATTTTCTAGATGTACATATTATTTTGAAAAACTGTTATTCATTTATTTTCTGTATTATAAATTTTGATTTCCAATAACTTTTTAGTGTATTTTGAATGTTCTATAATAATCGTTTTGTCATTTTTAGCTAATGCTAATTGCTTTCTTTCAAATCATTTTCCTCTTCTGTACTTGCCTCATTATAATGACTAGAACGTTCAGAACAATGGTAAATAATGAAGGTCATGATGCTTTTGTTTCTTAATGGTTGTTCTATTATGGAAACTTTTAGGGCAACATTGTAGCCAGTAATTTGAGTTGTTGTCTAGTTTGATTTCATTGAATCCTGCAGATAAAAAAACTGACCTGAGTTCTCCTTTCATCCACCAGAAAATAATTGCTCCTCTCTGTGCTTTGCACGGTTTTCGGGCTGGAGCGATAGCACAGCGGGTAGGGCGTTCGCCTTACAAGCGGCCAACATGGCCGACCCGAGTTCGATTCCTCCGCCCCTCTCGGAGAGTCTGGCAAGCTACCTAGAGTATTCGATATGCCAGACACAGTAACAACAAAGTCTCCAATGGAGACGTTACTGGGCCCGCTCGAGCAAATCAACGATCAACGGGAGGGCCTTTACCTTACCTTTACCTTACCTAATCTCACTTTATTAAACAGAGTGGGGGAGAAGGAAATGGTTACTGGAGGAAGGGAAACACTGGGGCATGGTAGATGTGAAAGCAAACTCTCTGGTGGAGGGTATGGAACTGGAATGTTTTATACATGAAACCCTATTATTAACTCTCATAAATCACAGTGCCCAAAATTAAATTAAATTTAAAATCTATCTCATTAAAGAGATTTGAAGTGCTTTTCTAGCGAGTAATCTCAGCTCTGTTTACAGTAGAAAAACCACAGTAGATCTAACTTTTATTTTTAAAAAGATGTATGGTGAGCACCAGATTGATAGTATGTTGGGTAGGTCCCTTGTCTTGCACACAGTATATGCTGGTTCAATCTCCAGCATCCCTTATGATCCCCTGAGCACCACCAGGAGTGATCATGAGTGCAGAGCCAAGAGTAATCTCTGAGCACTGCTAGATGTGTCCACAAAATCAAACCAAAACAAAAAAACAACAAAATATGGTGAAATATTTTGGAAATTATCTTGGTCCTCAGAATAAGACCATTCTGATACAGTTAGGGGTTTTGTGTTTGTTTGTTATGTTTTATGGTCATTTCTGTGGGTACTCAGGCAGTTGCTCCTACTGGTCATTGGAGAACCATGTGGTACCAGGGGTTAAAATCAGACCTCCTGCATATAAAGCACATGTTTAGCTCACTGAGGTACCCTTCTAGATTATAGTGCTTTTCTTTTTATTGCTATTATTTTGTTTTGGGGGCCACACCCAGTGATACTCAGGGATTACTCCTGACTCTGCACTCAGAAATCACTCTCAGCTGGCTTGGGGAACCATATGGGATGCCAGGGATAGAACTTGGGTGGGCCACATATAAAGCAAGAACTATCTCTGCTGTACTAGCTTTCTAGCTTCTGTTTTTTTTTTTAATTAAATACTTGTTCTTTTATTTATTGGTTCACACCAAGCAGTTCGCAGGGGTTGCTCCCTACAGTGAATAGAGGATCAGTCAGTGCAGGATGGCTTGGGGTGGGGAAGAATAGAAGGCATGGGTCTTGAACCTGAGGTTCTTGTGATGTCAAGTTTGTGCTCCAGCCCTTTGAGCTATCTCCCCAACTACAAAACACTGATTTTTTTTTTAATTAGTTAGACACCATGAGGTACAGTTGTAGACTTACAAATTTTGTGTTTGGGTTTCAATTATACAATGATCAAATACCCATCCCTCCACCAGTGCCCATTTGCCACCACCACGGATCCCAGTATCCCTCCCCACCAACCCCCCCATCCCACCCTGCCTCTGTGAAAGGGCATCCCCTCTGTTTTCTCTCACCTTTTGGGTCAAAACACTGCTTTTAAAAGCTAAGTTTAGGGTATAGTTTTCTTATTGTATAGTCAGTCATTTTACCTGTTAAACAGAATATGGGCTGAAGCGATAGCACAGCGGGTAGGGCGTTCGCCTTACATGTGGCCAACATGGCCGACCCGAGTTCGATTCCTCCGCCCCTCTTGGAGAGCCCGGCAAGCCACCGAGAGTATTCGATATGCCAGACACAGTAACAACAAAGTCTCCAATGGAGACGTTACTGGGCCCGCTCGAGTAAATCGACGATCAATGGGAGGGCCTTTACCTTTTACCTTTAAACAGAATATAAAGATACCCAGTGAGAAAATTAAAAATGACCCTGACAGTTGGAAATCATGCTGTGATGTTTCCAACAGAAGATAAACTTGCTCAAGAAAGATGAACAAACCTCAGATTTATCTTATTCATTTAATTTTATTTATTTTAGGTTTTTTTGAAAAACACAAACAGCCACGTAATCACCCACTACAGTTAAGGTATTGAAGACTACCATGCAGTTTTAAAACAAGCATATTTATCCCCTCCCCCCATTAGAACAATCACTAATCTAGTGCTTCTCTCCATCTTCACAAAGAAAAATGACTCTGAATTGCAAAGTCTGAACCAACATATTTCTTTCTCATTCAAATGCAAATCTACACAAGACCAGTAAAAAAAAAGTGCAAAAATAAAATTTTTTATCTTCCCATTTAGAAAGTCACAGCCAAGATTTAGCAGAAATGGGTTAATAGCTAGTTATAAATTCAAAGACTTTTGAAATTGATAGATGAAGCAAAGTGAAAATGCCTACTGACTCATAGTTGTGTTGTCCTTATAAGTGTTCCTGAACTCAAAAGAACCACCTTCTAACCACAACAGAGCATCTTTGTTTTCTTCCTTATAGTCAAATTGTCAAATGGTCCCAGGTTATGGGATATTTTCCTCTTGAGTAGCTAATAAGATCATCTAGCCTCTCAGGCAGAAAAGACAAGAAAATTTTCTCATTAAAATACTTCTTCTTATTTTTGCATCAATCACTGTATCTTTTAAACTTCAACTTAAGACAAACGTATTTCAAAGCTAATAATCAGTATAATAATTAGTATTCACTGAGATTAATAAACATCTCTATTTTCTGACCTAAATTTTTGATTGTTTGCTTTTCAAATAATCTCATGATGAGTCAATAACTAAACCAACTATCAACAAAGGACCTGGCAGTATCTATCTTGTACAAGAATTGTCTGTACTTGACGATACCTAGGAAAACAACAGGGTAATTCTTACCATCTCCCAACCCAGTCTCAGAAAGAGAGCTGATAATTTAGCAGTAAGATCTTGTATCATTGTTTTACCTTGTCTCTTTCATCAGTTGCCACATCTGTAATAAGCATATCTGTAATATAGAAAATGCCTACATAATAGGTTCAATGAAATACCTGTTAAATGGAATGTAAAAATACTCGGTGAGGAAATTAAAAATGGCACTGACAGTTTGAAGTCATGCTGTGATGTTTCCAACAGAAGGTAAACTTGCTCATGAAAGATCAGTAATCCTCAGATTTATCTTATTTATTTATTTTTATTTATTTTAAGCCACCATGAGATGCAGAGTTTCAGAGCTGATAATGGTCGGGTTTCAGTCATACAGTGTCCCAACATCCATTCCTCCACCCGTGTACATTTCCCACCACTAATGTTCCTACTTTCTCTCCCGCCACCCCCTAATACCTGCAGCCTGTCTTTATGGCAGGCACTTTCCTTCTTTCTGTCTTTGTCTCTGTCTCTGCTTCTCTGTCTGTCTATCTCTGTCTGTCTGCCTCTCTCTCTCTCTCTTTCTCTCTCTCTCTCTCTCTCTCTCTCTCTCTCTCTCTCTATCTATCTATCTCTGTCTTTCTGTCTTTGTCTCTGTCTCTCCCCTTTGGGACACTATGGTTTTCACTCTAGACCTTGGTGGAAATTAGCTAAAGCAAGCCACTTTCCGGCCACAAAAATTAATCAAACAGGCAATAGCTATTGCTTCATTGTTTCTTAAAGTAAAAGTATCTATTCCTATTTGGGCTGAAAAGAAAATGTGCTCAAAAATCCTTATTCTTACCTAGAATATAATAAAATATTCTTACCTAGATTTATAAAATGTGTTGGGATGTGTCTTTCTAACTTAATGTCAACCATACCTAGTCTAATCTTCTTACCTTCAACATAACAATTATCAAGATGACCTATTATCAATTTTTCCAACTTCTAGACAAAATCAATTTCAGAAGTTACCCATTGCTGCATTATGACATCTTAGGATGATCTGGAATTACCTACAATATATGAGATGACGCCACCAGTTCGCGCTTACTGAAAAGTTTCACAGTACTTCTGTGGCACATTGAGAACATACATTAACTTTTCCCCAATAGTAGGAGTGTTCATTTTGCATAGTACTTGTTTAGCTATTGAGTGTCTACAACATTCAATTTGGCACACTGCAGCTATCAGTCATCCATTCTTCTCTCTCATTAGATTTTCACTATCTTCAAATAAAACTATTTGCAGAATTACCAGAGTAAGCCAAAGAAACTTCTATTTCAAATAGTGTCTGTCTAACTACCTCCAGGTAGCCTTTTCCGACTCCTCATCAAGAACCCACAAAGTGATAGAAACGCATGTTACAGAGAGTGGCAACTTAATTCTAGAATCTTGGATAAAGTGATACTGATTATAACACATATGGAGCAGGGCTGATATGAGACTAACCCATATGCTTTCATTCATGCACACACTGATCACAAATTTCACAACATCTGCAAAAACAGACATGAAGGTGGTTAGTACTTCCCAAACAAATGTTCCCTGGCTCACCAATCTAGGCTTAGAGCCAATGAAGAAGAGAGGTGTTTCTCTCTATACCATGTGTGTCACTGGTAGTTATGCAGCTTATCTATCTCTTCCTGCCCTCACCAACTTTCTACATTCAGTCCAAAATACAAAATTCAAAACTATCGGTTGAAAATTAGGGAGAACATGAAGTTACTGTGAGGAAGATAAAAGAGTGAGAAATGTTCCACCCACCACAGTCTAAGTAAGAGCAAGGCAAGTGGGGGCCACAGAGGTGATTCAACAGCTTAGGTTTGTAATTTGTAATCATCGGACTGATGTTTATCCCTGGCACCCTATGTGATCTCCTGAACCCTGCCCGGAGTGATCTTTGAGCATAGAGCCAGGAGTAAGTTCTGAGAATAGCCAATGTATCCTCCAAAATAAATAAATAAGTGAAGTGTGTGTGTGTGTGTGTGTGTGTGTGTGTGTGTGTGTGTGTTGGGTGGCAGGGGTTCTGACAAAGTATTTTGGCAATTGTAGTTTTCATATGATGCATAAACAGTATTAAAGAAAATCAATTGTGACATTAGCAGGAAAAATTAGACTTTCATTAAACTTTCACTTCTATTTACCTTTTGGTAATTTTGCTGTTGTTGATGGTTTTTGTTTTGGAGTCACACCTGTATGTGCTTAGGGCTTACTGTGCTCAGAGGGCCATACCTGGTGACCTGGTACTGGGGATCGAATCCAAGTTTGTTGAGTACAAGGCAAATGCCCTATCTCCTCAACTAACACTTTGGTCCTTGGTAAAATCTTCTAATGAATTAAGCTAGTCAATGATGTCAATGTTGGGTCATTTATTATAACCACAATTTGTCATACAATGTTAGTAACATGGAAAACTAGATTTGAAACATATGAAAATTCTCAGAATTCACTGTGGTATTATTTCAACTGTTGTAAATCTGAAGTTCTACAGGTAAGCTATATTCAAATAGATGAAAATTAAAACATAGCTTCATTGTTATTTAATGTACAGTAAAGCATGTACCTAATTTGAGTTAAATGTCAGGTAGGTATTGTTACCTCCTGAAAATGAGGGGAAAGTGGGAGTTCTGCAGTACATCTGGTTTGCAGACATAACTTTCCCAGATCATTAATTTCCAGCATCTGACTACATATCGCAGTTTGTGCAAGTTTAATTTACTGAGTACATGGATTGTGACATTTGATTCTCTATAAATGTTTCTTTTCTACGTGATGAATGATTCAAATTACTACAAAGGACATAGATTTTATGTGATACTAATAATATTAGCATGAGCAAATAACAAAATTGTCAGAACAAAGACTTATCTTATTCTCAGTTGGGTTCCTTTCTTAAAAGGCATTTTTGTGAAAACAGTCACTCTTCAAAGACTGTTTTAAAATGATATTAATATTATCTGTCTATGAATATGTAACATGTTTTTAGTGGTAAACTTTAACCCTTGTCTTTTGTGTTTTTAAATTAGCTAGATAAATATGGAGCTAACACCATTACTAAGACATTTAAAAGTTTTATGTTAACTCTGGATGTGAAAGCAAAGCCTCTACAATTTCCTCAGTGCCCTCTCAAATTATACAAAACTTAATCTGCAGCCACAAAGCTTTACTAAATATTGTCACAAATATTTTTTAAAAATTGAGTATAATAGCCAAAATACAAAAGTCACATGCCATTGTTATTCCTGCTAGCATAGAAAAAGGGGTTAGCATAGTAACTAGAAGATAAATGACATCCAAAATCCATTTCATTGACAGAATACACTGGTAAGTCACATGAAGAATATTATCAAAGAATTGAAGAAAAACATATTAAAATGGAAATTTTTTCTCTAAATATATATACAAAAGTACTTAAAGAAAAATTTCTTGAGTTATGGAAGAATATTTGGGAAGATGATGCATCTTTCAGAATTAAATTATTTTAAATAAATAAAATGTAAGAGGGAAATGGCGTAATTGCTACCACTGATGTGAAGGAATAAATCTTAGAAAAGAACTTGTCTATGAACAACACATCAAATTAAGTAACAAATTTGTTACTTACTTGTAAGTTCTTGCAGCAAAAATATTGATGCCAAAACCACAAGGAACTGTAGCATTTCTTCATTATTTATACACACACACACACACACAGATACACACACACCTACACCCCGGAATCCATTACATAAGTTATGGTATGGCCATCAAAATATTTTACATCACACAATTATTGCAGATTATTATTGATGAACCACATGAGCTAGGACATGTAAAAATGAGTCACTCACTTTTTTGTTCTAAACACCTGTGCTAATCTTTTCTGAGTTTTTAACTAATAGTCAATTAATTTTTGAAGAAATGACTAATTTTAATCTACCCAAAGGTAAAGTTGATATTTGGAAAATATGGAGATAAAATACCTTCTTTAAAAAATAGTGATGAACAAAATGGATTAAAGACCTCAACATCAGACCAGAAACCATAAGGTACATTGAAGACAAAGTTGGCAAAACCCTCCATGACATTGAAGCTAATGGTATCTTCAAAGATGCCACGCCACTGGCCGAGCAAGTGAAAACAGAGATAGATAAATGGGACTATCTTAAACTAAGAAGCTTCTGCACCTCCAAAGAAACAGTGACCCAAATACAAAGACAGTCTACAGAATGGGAAAGGATATTCGCCGAATACACATCTGACAAGGGGTGGATATCCAGGATATACAAAATACTGGTTAAACTCCACAAGAAGAAAACATCCAACCCCATCCAAAAATGGGGCAATGAAATGAACAGAAACTTTCTCAAAGAAGAAATCCGAATGGCAAAAAAGCACATGAGAAAATGCTCTACATCATTAATCATCAGGGAGATGCAGATCAAAACCACAATGAGATACCATCTCACACCTCAGAGACTGGCCCACATTCAAAAGAACAAAAGCAACCGATGCTGGCGTGGATGTGGCGAGAAAGGGACACTCCTTCACTGTTGGTGGGAATGTCGACTGGTTCAGCTCTTCTGGAAAACAGTATGGATGATTCTCAAAAAATTAGAAATTGAGCTCCCATTTGACCCAGCAATACCACTCCTGGGAATATATCCCAGAGAGGCAAAAATGTATAGTCGAAGTGACATCTGCACTTGTTTGTTCATTGCAGCACTCTTTACAATAGCCAGAAACTGGAAGAAACCTGAATGCCCAAGAACAGATGACTGGTTAAAGAAACTCTGGTACATCTACACAATGGAGTACTATGTAGCTGTTAGAAAAGATGAAGTCATGAAATTTACATACAAGTGGTACAACATGGAAAGTATCATGCTAAGCGAAATGAGTCAGAAAGAGAGGGATAGACATAGAAAGATTGCATTCATCTGGGGGATATAAAGTAACAAAATATGAGATTAATACCCAAGAATAGCTGAGATCAGCACCAGGAGGATTACTCCATAGCTTAGTGGCCAGTTGGGCATTCTAGAGGAAAGGGCAGCTCAGATAGAGAAGGGAACACCAAATAAAGGGTGTTTGGAGGACCCTCCCAGGAGGGAGGGGAGATGCATGTCGAAAGTGGACTATGGACTGAACATTTTTGCCACTCAATGCCTCTTTTGCATACCACAACACCCAAAAGGAGAGAGAGAACACAGGGGATTGCCCTGCCACAGAGGCAGGGGGGGATGGGGGATGGGGGTGGGGGGGATATTATCCATGGTGGTGGAAAATGGGCACTGGTGGAGGGATGGGTATCTGATCATTGTATAATCAAACCCAAGCACAAAAAATTGTAAATCAAAAAAAAAAATAGTGATGAAGAATGCATTTTGAAACAGTTGTTTAACAGTTTTTATTTTGTTTCTCTTCCTTTATCTACATTTTAATGGTATTTATTTTTGATTATTGATCTTCATCTGTTGCCTTAAAATATCATAAATTTAGCTTAATTTTTAAAAGTGCATGGTACATAGTTGGAATAATGTAATTAGGAGACCTTTTAATTGCACAATAAAAAGAAAAACGAAAGCCTCTTTTGATAACTGAAGTTAAAAAATAATAAAAACAACAAAACAACAAACAAAAAACCCACAAAAACCTGTAGCAAGAAGAAATGTCCCAGAAAGAACATAACATTGTTTACCCCTTGAGTTGATTATAAGTGAGCTGGAATCTTTAAATGCGCATGTTCTCCCTGTTATTTTGACTCCTTACTTGTGAAAGAACAAACTTAAAGCTATCCTTTAGCCCTTGGTTCAGAGACTTGACTCTGCTTTTTCTCAAACATTCAAGTGCTGAACACTCTTTGAAGAACAAGAACCATATGGAATACATTTTGTAAAAAAAAAATATATATATACTCTCAGAGAGCCCGGCAAGCTACTGAGAGTATCTCCCCTGCACGGCAAAGCTACCTGTGACATATATGATACGCCAAGGACAGTAACAAGTCTCACAATGGAGACATCACTGGACCTGCTCAAGCAAATTGGTGAACAACGGGAGGACAGTGACAGTGACAGTGACTCACATGGTATCAGAGTGATACACAGTGAGTATGGTACTTGCCTTGTACTGACCGACCTAGGTTCTATCTTTATCACCTTGTTGGGTCCCCTGGGTACCTCTAGGAGTGATTCCTGAGCACAGAGCCAAGAATAAGCCTTGAACACTCCAGGTATGACCCCCAAACCAAAATAATAATAACATATACATATATTCATAGATATACATTTCAAGGTCAACTATGAAGCTTCCAAATAGAGCTTGGATTTTGCCAGTACTTAAATGTTGGACTGTTTGGAAGTGTTTGACTAACAGAATGTTCTGCCAGCTCTCTGCTTTTGGAGGAAGCACAGTAGGAAGAAGATCACATGCCCATACCCATGTGCCTGTGTGCTGAGTGTCCTGAACAATTGTCTTAGTGAATCAAGAACCTGACAAATCTTTCAGTTAATAGAGGATATTTTCAACAAGTGTTTCATTCAGTTTAGTTAGACTACAGGTAATGTTGAATTTCCCCTAAGCAGATGATTTCTTTTCATTTCCTTCCTTCAGAAGGAAAGTATGTTAGTGCTGTAGATTTGAATCCCACTTCCATTACGTGTTAACCATCCTAAGTCTCAATCTCCTCATGTTCAAAATACATACTAAATCTGCTCCTAAATCCGGAATGAAAAGAAATGAGATTTAAAATTCAGAGCATTGTCTCTGGTAGGTTCTTAATACAGATAAAAAGTTTTATCCTTGCTTTTGTATTTGTTATCACTATTATTTCTTTGTGTTTTGCCCTAACTTACCCTCCCCTTGAGACTTTTTTTCTCATGTTAAAAAATAACTGATCTGAACTCCAGATGTATACTTGGGAACCAGAATTTTTTATTATTAATTCCTATGCTGGCTAAAACTGCTTATCATTGCTTTTTTTTTTTTTTTTGCTAGTGAAACACCATGAGGTACAGTTGTTGACCTTACAAGTTTTTGTACTTGAGTTTCAGTTATACAATGATCGAGTACCCATCCCTCCACCAGTGCCCATTTTCCACCACCAATGATCCCAGTAACCCTCTCACCCCACCCATACCCCTACCCATCCCGCATCTGTGGCAGGGCATTTCCTTTTGTTCTCTCTCTCCTTTTGGTTGATGAGGTTTTCAAAAGAGACATTGAGTGACAAACATGTTCAGTCTATAGTCTACAGCATGCAATTCCAATCCTGAGAGAATCCTCCCAAAACCCATTACTTGGTGTTCCCTTCTCTGTCTGAGCTGCCCTTTCCCCTAGCATGTGCAGCTGGCCTTCAAGCCATGGAGTAAACCTCCTGTAACTTATCTCGACTATTCTAGGATGTTAGTCTACTATTTAATCTTTCTATATCTGTCCCTCTCTTTCTGACTCATTTCACTTAGCATGATACTTTCTACATAGTACCATTTGTATGTAAATTTCATGAATTCGTCTTTTCTAATAGCTGCATAGTACTCCATTGTATAGATGAACCAAAGTTTCTTCAACCAGTCATCTGTTCTCGGGCACTCGGATTTTTTCCAGATTTTGGCTATTGTGAAGAGTGCATCATTGCTAATTTTATATATTGCAAAAATACATGGACTCTAGGGCGCTTATATTGACTTTTCATTGCCAATGTCTTCTTTTTGGGAGGGAGGGTGGTAGCACCCAGCAGTGCATCATGGGTTGCTCCTGACTCTACATTCAGGAATCACTCCTAATGATGCTTAAGGATCATATGGGATACACGGATCAACCCCAGGTGGCCATGTTCAAGGCAAGTGCCCTCCCCACTGTACTGTTCTGTTCCCATCATTGGCAGTGACTTTTGATGTGCTCCACTTGTTCTCTTGTCTCTTTTAAACCATCGATGTGTGTGTGTGTGTGTGTGTGTGTGTGAGAGAGAGAGAGAGAGAGAGAGAGAGAGAGAGAGAGAGACAGATAGAATGAGAGACCACGAGAGAGAAAGACAGATTTTTTTTATGAGTTTGGGGTGGGAGTTTGTGTGTGTGTGTGTGTGTGTGTGTGTGTGTGTGTGTGTGTGTGTGTGTGTAAATGAAGTATGCAGATTGAATTTAGAAGATACATTTTAAATTAATTAAATTTAGGTACTATGACACTAAATGAAAATAAAAATATTCAGCTAAAGAACAGAAGTCCATTCCCGAAGCAACATGAATAAGACTCCCATACAGGGTAACATCCAAGACAGTAATCAGGGCGGTGACCAACTCAGTCACTGCAAGGACAGAGGAGATCTGACTCCCACCTGAGCCCACATGACTTTGCATGTCTACCTTTCGCCTTGAACTGTTCAACCTACTCCATTACAGAATTGCTCACTGTTTGTCTTCTTTTCTTGGTTATCTCCTGAGATATGATCCTGTGATTCTTTAGCTTAGGTACCTGTCTCCCATTTATCTGACTGAATGGACTCAGTTATATGTTGAATAGGAAGGAGACTGCTCCAACTTCAGGGATGTAGATAAGATGTGTTCTCTAAGATGCAAAACTATTCACATACCCTAAAGGTGTTTTCTGTTAGTGTACAAGAGAGACTAGAGAAGAAAAGTAAACAAGCATTTCCAAGAGAATCCGATTCCTCTAAGACAGCAAACATTACTTTGGCACAGTTTCTGACTGTAGGGTCAGTTAAGAGCTATTCCCACCTTGAACTCTTTTATCAGCTAAGCATTTATCATTTCTTAGACATAGGTAGATAATAGATGATAGAAAGATAGGTAGAGATATATGATAGATACATAGATGATAGATATAGATAGATGATAGATAGATAGATAGATAGATAGATAGATAGATAGATATGAGGTGCTGATTGTGCTCAGGCTTACTGATGTCTCTGTGCTCATGAATCACTCTTGACAATGGTCAGGTGTAGGATAACATTGGTTTGTCCTTTCTGCCTTGCCACAGGGAGTTTAGGTTTATTGGATTACTCTCATCATAGTGCTCCCATTCCTCTGTTTATTTGTAACCTCTTTCTTTGTGCTCTGTTAGCTTGTAATTTTTTTTCTCTTCTCCTTAAGTCTTTTGCGTAGTTAATTCAGAGCAATGTCCTTTTTGTACAGACACAAGAAGACAGCTAATGCTATGCTTTTGTAACTTGTGAGTTAATTGACTCTGAATGATATTCACTTCTGGTCATCTATTCTCTTTACATAAGCCTCAGTTGCCTTTACTTCCTAGGATCCCCAAAGCAGGATCCCCACAAGGGACTGGATGACCAGGGCAAGCTGTGAGCATCTTGCCATCTGACATCGAAATGGGCCAGACCTGACATCGAAATGGGCCAGACCAAAGCACCATATGACTTAACTATAAGTTAAGAGCATGGTCGTGGACAGATTCTGTCAATGATCCAAAAAGTAACATCTGGATTAGGACCCTGCTAGGGTTCACGATCACGATCACAACCATCCTGTTGTTCGTCGATTGCCTCGAGCAGACCCCAGTAACTTCTTCGTCCTAGTCCTGAGATTTTTTAAAAAGTGCCATATTCAAGGCTCTGTCAGGGCTAGGAGAATGAGATCCATCATTGTTACTGGTATTTGGCATATTGGGTACACCACAGGGAGTTTGCTAGACTCTGCCGTGTGGGCAGGTTACATTCAGTAGCCTGCCAGTTTGTCCAAAGTAGGAATGAGATAATAAGATGTCAGGCGGCTATGAATGCAGCCGCGTGCTTCTGGAAGCTGGGTTTTATAGTCTCTGGGTCTTGGCCATTGATGGGATTACATGCTGCCAGGGGGCCAGTTGGTGGGTGTGACCCCTGCCTACTGGAAGATGGAGGATCTGGGTGAAGGATGCTCAGCCCCAAGCCGAGCAGGCTTGGAAATCTCAGCTATGGGACCGGCATGCCTTTGTTCCTCTGCCGGTACCTTCATGCGTGTGGAGTGTGGTCTCAGCATGGTGGTGGCTGGTTCTGGAGGTCTTCTGCTGCCGGAGCCCTGGTCGGGGCGGGGAGGGAAACTCAATATGCTCCCCTCCAAGGGACCCCAGCGAGGAGAGCCAGATGTGGGGGCAGAAGACTGTACTGTTCTCTTCTGGGAGCTGGGTTAGGAAAGATTAATCTGGCCTGAGCACTGTAGTCTGAGATCTATAGCGAGATGTCCCCAAGAGTGTTCTACACGGGTAGACCACAGGCAAGGCAAGCACTCTGCCCACTGTAGTATCTCTGCAGACCCTATATTTTGTTCTTTACTTACATGCTATACTTTCACTTAAAAATATTTACTACAAGCTAAATATAACTCTTACGGTGTCCATACAAAATAACTAATATTAAGAAGTAGAATTAAGATGTTAATTAAGTTATTGGACCAAGGAGAGGAGAAACACCCTTAGGTGGTATTCTTGCCCTTGAGCCTGATTAGTGCTCAGGAAGGACTTTTGATATGTTGATTGTGCTACCCCCAATGCTGGAGAGTTGGTGAGAGAAGAGAGAGAAAAGAGGCTGCAAGATGGAGCGTGGAGAGATGAGCAGGAGAGACAGGAAGAGACGGGAATGAGGGCAGTGTGAGACTAGAATGAGGGGATCAGTGAGACTGGAACAGGCCCGTGGGGAGAATGGAATAGCAACTGATCACCAACCAGCTTTCCTCCTTCGTCCACCCAAGGCATCAGCCATCCTGGGTGGGGTAGTGATCCGAGACCACCAAATGCAGGTGGAGAGAGAGAGTCACAGGGCTTTTTAGCTGCTTCATAATCACACACTCAGGGAACCTTAAGTGGTGCCAGGACTCTCACACAGGTAGACCACAGGCAAGGCAAGCACTCTGCCCACTGTAGTATCTCTGCAGACCCTATATTTTGTTCTTTACTTACATGCTATACTTTCACTTAAACATATTAAGCTTCCACAATTAGAAAATAGCATTTATCTTTGTAATGCCACATTTTAGACTGTGGAAAAAAAAACCCACTTGCATAATGAATGCTAGCTAAGTGGGATATTAAGGAGTATTTTGATTAAAGATAGTATAGAGTTATGGTTATTATCCAGCATGCTGCTGACCTAGTACTTCATGTGTCCCTGAGCAAAACCAGGAATGATCCCTGAGCAAGTGAGCGCCTGAGCTCCTGGGTTCTGCAAGGAAGGGCCCGAAAACAAAATAAAAATATCTCAAGAGGAGTCAGAGCTGAGGGTAATTTCTAAATAGTTTAGGAATTATCACAAACAAGTAGGAAGTTCCATCTTAGATGAATAACGGAATTATTTGAAGAATTAATCATTTGTGTCAGATTTAAATTAAAAGCAGTTTCTTTGTTGCCTAGTCTTGTATGTGTTTGAGCATTGAAGTCATAATGCATCCTGAGAGAATATGATGGTTTTGAGCTGCTTGGAACATGATGTTTTCCAAATAGCATGACCCTGAACTTGAAGGGCATTGCGATGGCTCCAAGGCTGCCTGAGAACAGCGGTTAGGTTGAGTATCCTATTAGGATGGGTTGTCTTTTCATTTGTGGTTAGATGCCATAATTTCTTGGAAGACTCCAGAGCTAAAAAAACTAAAAAATGTCCCCAGTGAGTGAGAGAAAAAGCTTGAGAACTTTGTAGAATTTCCGTTTCTGCAGGTTCTATAGATACCAGCTTTTAATTTTAACAGTATTTTCCCAGATGATGACAGTAGCATGGTAGAGAGTCCCACATACATGAGTAATTAGAGAAATGGGTTATATGAATGATAGTCGGCATTAGAGATGAGAATGTGTCCATTTTTATGAATAGTAGTATTGAGGAGAAAGCATAATTGAATTTATTCACCCAATCATAGATTAGCTAAGACATTTTTTGTCATTTATCTAAGTTAATAACACTGGCCTACAATGAGGAGAGGGAATTAACTAAAAACACTTGCATCATTATTGCCTGCCTGGTTTCAGAATACTTTACCCTAAATTTTTAGAAAAGACTTCAGACAACAATGCTCATAGTTTCCATTTATTTTTGAAACCCATCTACCAGGTTCAGTGCCATATTCATCTTACTAACTCTCAGGATTTTCTCTACCCATCCTTAATCTTAGACCATCCTTTATCTCATGTTAAAATCTACTTACTCGAAAAACGTTACCATATGGGAGATGCCAAAATTATCCCCTTTTAATGTCTCTATAGTCCCTGTTTTTTCTTCTGCTCTCATAAATATTTGTTACCTCAGTTTACTGAGAAACTAGCTGTTATAAAGTATGCAAACACTACCCTATAAGACATATGGGAGCTGTAGGCAGTTGATTCACATGGGAGCCTCATTGTTGGCATGAAGTTTAGTTGGGATGACTTTTGTTGACCAAAAAAAAAAAAATAGAAGATGCAAAGAAGATGGCAGTCAATGAATTATGTTTGATGTTTTGCTCTCAAACATAAAAGTCTTTTCCTGTAACCCTTAACATTATTTTGTATAGATTATCCTAACTCTTTATCTGTATTTTTGTTCAGACATAAATACAAATTGAACTTCCAAATAAAACCTAATTTATCTTTGGTATTTAATAACTGCACCTGAAATTATTTGAGTCTCATTGTCTGAGGACCACCATTTCTGTCATTGCTAATGAAAGCCAACAAGTAATATACAAAGATTCATGGCAGTGGATACAATTCACCTTTTCTTAGAACATGCTGTAATGCTCTGTACTTTAAATAAACTGAAACCTACCAGACACTAATTTCCTTGTTAAATAGACACTCATTTTCAGTTTCATACACACTATTCATTTACCATTCTGCTCTGCTCTCCTACAGCCTATTTATTTAATGAAGGGATTGTTCAGATTTATTTTGTCTTTTCAACATATTGCACTATACCTTATTCTAACAAAAACCTTAATGGATTCACAAATGAATATCCTTTTTTTGTGAGGAGATAATTGCTTTCCAATAACCTAAATGTGTTCTCCAAAATTTTCTCTATATGGTGAAAAAAATCTCTCTGAGAAGGATCAAGATGGGCACCAATAAATCAGAAAAAGGCTTACTGCTTAAACCTTACTAGATCCCTATAAAATGTTTGCTGATCCACTAAAGGCTAGTCTGTTTTATACAGTAAATCTTCAGAATTCTGATTCCATAGGGAATTTTTCTTTTCTTCTTTAAAAACATAATCATACCAAACAAATTAGGCAATTATTATTCAGTTCTGCATTTCCTGTCAAGGTACATAGCAACTGTTTTACAGTTGATGTTTTAATTGAGACGATCCACAATTTTGAAGTGGCATGCCATTCACAGAACATTTTTAAGCTATTTATTTTCTAGGGATGTCACTGAATATGCTCACTCAGGCATATTTTGATGAGACCTTTCAGATGCAAAGATTGTTGACTACTAGTTTCCTTGAAGTTGGTGTTTTCAAAGCTCCAGTGGGAGACATTGATGGGCCTAAGTGACATTTCCTCATTTAATGTGAACACCTGGCTCACATCTACAAGATATAAAAATATGTTATAATTGGTTTCTGAAGGGAAACATAAATCAGTTACATTATTGCATGTAGTTAAGTTCTTAATTACCTTTTTCTCTTAAGAATTAATTTTTATTATCAGTGTTGCCCTGGCATGGAATTTTTTTTATCTTAATCCACATAAAATTCAGCACATAAAATAATAAAACAAATTCTTTATTATGTTCTTTATTAATGCAATGTTGGTAAGTGGAAATATTTTTACAAAATCTTTGTTTACATGGAATAACATGATAGACACACAAGACTTTCATAAATCTTAGGAGAGTGTACTTCCATAATCGTCTCACTTAGGGTTCTAAGGAAAATTGATAAAAAAAAACTTTTGATCTCTAAAATAGGTCTATAAGGACCTATTTATCTATCAAACATGTGTTGAGTTACATGTGTTACTATAGCACTTTAGAGATGGAGATCCTAAAGCACTGAGTGGTTAACTTGCTAACGAAACTAGAATTGAAGTTTAAGCCTAAGCAGAAAGTTCAGGTGAAAAATTGAGACTATTTAATCATTAAACTTGTCGATCTGTGTGTCAGATATAGCACCTAAAGTGGAGGGGTAAAAATTCATTTAAAAAAATCATCTGAATGAAAGGATATAATATGTCATTAAAAAAAAGTAGCTGTCAAACATCCGAACAGTGGATTATTCTGAGTTAAGAAGAAATGAGCTAACGGGCCATAACAAGACATAAAATTTTGTTTGGTTTGGGTTTGGGGCCACAGCCAGCTGTGATGAGGGTTTAAGTCTGGCTTTGCATTCAGGGATCACTTCTGGCAGGCTCAGGGATCAGGGGCTATCAGAGATATAAACTGGATTAGCTGTGTGGAAGGCAAACACAGAAATGAAAGGCTGATATTCCTAAATATCTATCATTGTAGGGCTGGAGCGATAGCACAGCGGTAGGGTGTTCGCCTTACAAGCAGCCAACATGGCCGATCCGAGTTCGATTCCTCCGCCCCTCTCGGAGAGCCCGGCAAGCTACCGAGAGTATTCAATATGCCAGACACAGTAACAACAAAGTCTCCAATGGAGACGTTACTGGGCCCACTCGAGCAAATCGACGATCAACGGGAGGGCCTTTACCTTTTTATCTATCATTGTACTATCTCAGTGGCCTCCAAAAGACATTAAACTTAAAATGCATGTTGCTAAGTGAAAGAAGTCAATCTGAAATAGCTACATATTGCATCATCTCAACTATCTGGATAAAACTGGTAGAAAGTAAATATATAACTTGTCTCTGGGGGTTAAAAATAGCCCCCGGAGTACTGTAATACTGTCCTTCCATTGTTCATCGATTTGCTTGAGCAGGCATCAGTAATGTCTCACAACAAATTGTGGTTAAGGATAACCACAAATATTATACATTTGTCAAAATATATGAACTGAACGTTAAGAGTGAAGTCTAATGTAACCTAAGATAATGAGGTGCCAAAATAGGTTGATCAATTTGAATAAATGAATTGTAATAGTACAGCTGTTGATAGAAAGGGGAGCTATAGTTGTGTGGGTATGTTGGAACTCTGTACGATCTGATTAAATTTTCTATGATCTTAAAACTGATCTCAAAATAAGAGAACTCAATAGGCCTTATATTTTTTTGCAGGGCCTGTACTCCACAAGGATGACACTAATGTTTGTTAAATACTGCAGGAGGAAAAGAGCAAAATTATGAAGGAAAAAGTAAAAAAAGCATGGACAAGATATATAAAACTCAACAAAATCTAGGAACAATTCAGTGAAAGTTGAACTCAAGAACAGTTGCCTGAGCTAAATCTATGATGTACTATGGATGTTGGCCAAAGCAATAGCATAGCTGGTAGGACATTTGCCTTGCACGTGGCTGACCTGGGTTCTATTCCTCCGCCCCTCTGGGAGAGCCCGGCAAGCTACTTAGAGCACGGCAAGGCCTGGCAAGCTACCCATGATGTATTCAATATGCCAAAAGTAGTAACAACAAGTCTCACAAAGAAGACTTTACTGGTGCCTGCTCGAGCAAATCGATGAACAACGGGAGGACAGTGCTACAGAGCTACTATGGATGTACCAACTGTACTCTCAGCCTTCCCTGTCTTTGGTCTCCCTGGCCACTTTGTGGGGACCTGGCTCACTGCTATTACTGTAGCTTCAAATTCACTCATTTTTTTTTCTACTTGATTTGCTAGCTCTGTCAGAGGTTCAGCTTTCTCTGGAGTAGGGGTTAAAATTATTTCATCATTTTATTACTCCAGGAATGAACCCAACCTCACCAGACTAATAGGGATATTGACTTTTCAATCACTGCCAGAAACACACACCACGGGACATGAGATCCGATTTCTCCATGACAGGCCAGAAAAAGAAAGAAAAAATCTGAAAGGCAATGGAAGTTAGGTCCTATGTTATTTCCTAGGACTGACAAAGTACTACAAGCCATTTGGCGTAAACAATAATACCTATTCTTTCATAGTTTCGGAGCTTAAAAGTACAAAATGGTATCACTAGGGTCATGCTCCCTCTGAAGATTCAAGGCAACAATCTCTCCTTGCCTCTCCCTTGATTTCATTGATTGTTGTGAAATTTTGGTGCCTTCGCTTTGTTGATGTTTCTCTTCAGCCCCTGCTTTTGTTGTCACAAGGTGTTCTATTATGTATGCGTTTGTTTCTTCACACAGGACAGTAGTTATATTGAATTAACTCCCAACCTAATTGGATGGGGTGAAATAATAAATCGAATTAAATTCGGAAAATCCCATTTGAAAACACAAGCACATTATCAAGTATTAAGAACTGAGACTGAAACATGTCTTTTGGGGGCTGTGTGGAGCGGATACAGTACAACCTACAGGATGTGCTGTGGCCAAAGTTTGTTCTTCCATCTCTTTCAGATGGGATAATAGTCTGAGGAAAAATAAGAGTTAAGTATAAATCAAATTCAATGATTTTTCTTGGAATCCATCTCCAACCTATCCTACCTTCTTGTTGGTAAGAAATTTTTAATCTACTATTTATTCTTTAACAGGTATTGTAATCATTATATTGAAAGCACACCATTGTTTTTGCTTCGAAGGAAGCTTTTTGTTTTATCTTTGTGTGTTTCATCATTACGGTTGGAAACAATGACATAAAATTAACTTCCAATATTGTTGTGTTAAGATTTCAATGGTTTGGAAAGTGAGCTAGAATTAGAATGATCATTGCCACAAAAGCTTCCCTTGTTTTTTGTCACGCTCTTCCTCTTCTTGAGGATTACAGTGCTAGAGAAGAATGCTTTCTAAAGATACAGAGCATGCCATTGTTCAATTCATAATTCTAATAACATGTCTAGTCTTTTTATAAAAGTTTTGTCTGTAAGCATTTTTATAAAAAAACTTGCATGACAGAAATTGTGAGAGGAGTGCTCCTCTTGAACCTGTCATTTCATAAGCACGGTTTCTCCGGAACACCATGCCAATCATTTCACAAATAAAGATGCAAACGTGTTAGCTTAGTTTGATGCAATCTGTATGAACTTGCAATGCCCACACTCAGAATGAAAATTGCTGTGTGTTCTGATATAGATTGAAAAATTTAGCCTTTAATCTTTATTTTGTGATGTAAATAGTCTATAGTTTTAGAATATCTAGATAAATGTATTACCGTATCCAAAATGGTATTTATTGATCCAAAGAAATAGGCTAGAAAATAAGATATTTACAAGAGAGACAGGAATAGTTGTTTCAATCACTATTTTATGAACTGACTATAGCTTCTCTCACCTCTATTTATACTGTTACCAAGTAGAATTTTTTTCTTCTAGTGAAGCAATATTTTCCAGTTGATTTTTATTTATGGTTTCAGAGTCTGAGTCCATGCTTATAAAGGCCTTTGATGTTCTTGATTTATTTGGATATTCCCATGTTTTCCCCTAGTACTTTTAGTTTAGTTTTTATTTTTAAGCTTTTGTTTTTAGATAATTCAAGGAATGAGATAAAATCTAATACTATTTTTCTTTTTATATGGAGGACAGTCTATCTGAATAATAATTGAGCTCGATATCTTTCCTCCTTATAAAATATTTTCTCCGTCAGCTATTAATTATCCATATATGTTTGCTATTTGGCGATTTTTAAAAAAAAAAATGTGCAACCCACTGGCTGCCAGTAAATCAAGCCCAAACTTTATTTAAATAATGTTTTGCGTGGTGTTGTGTTGTCTTGGTGCTAGGGACCAAATCCAAGCCTTCTACTTGTAAATCAAGTCCTCTCTTTCCAGCCCTTAAATAAAGTTTTATTGGTACACAACTATGCCCTTTTGTTTATGTATTGTCTATGGTTTCCTTAATACTGTAATATGCTGCTTAACTATGAAAGAAACTGCATTGCTCACAAAGCCAAAACATGTATCACCCTTTGGGCCAACAGAGCTACATTTTATGATGCTCTGGGAGCATGAGATTCTAAAGAGTGAATCAGAGCCTCTCACATGTGAGTCATGTGCTATAATACTCATCTTCTTGTTCAAAATTTTATTTTAGCCTGGTGTAGCCTTAAAAGTAAAATAAAATAAATAAAAGGGTTATAAAAATAGAGCAATAATTGATAGACGATACTAGGAGATCGTTTAGACTGACCTCTAGCACTTTGTTCTTCCTCATTTTGTACCCAGATGTTTGGCTGACGACTTCCCTGGAGAGAAGAAAACCAAAGGAAAATATTCTATTTCCTGTAACTTGGTAATGTTTTTATAGGTTATTAGGGCTGTGTATGTATATGTCTTTGTGTGTATGTCTTCTTTTTTCCCAAGCCCCCATACCTATTAATGTGAAATTGCCAGGAAAACTAATTTGGTGCAAGTAATCTAGCAAGAAGTATAAATTTTTCCGTTGACTCTATTATTGGACACATGTAAAAACTATCTTTGGATCATTCTTTTTTTTTTTTAAATATGGGCATATTTTAATTTAAAATGATGAAAAATATTTTAAAATTAAGATGAATCACATATTCTGTCATGAAAAAGAAAATAGATTAAACTGTCCTAAATGTAATTTTCTAAATTTAGAAAGAGCACATTTATTTATCTATTTAATTATTTTTTTTTAATTTTTATTAGTGAAACACCATGAGGTATAGTTGTAGACTTACAAATTTTTGTGCTTGGGTTTCAGTTATACAATGATCCAGTACCCATCCCTCCACCAGTGTCTTTGGATCATTCTTAAAATATAATAGGATAACATTGTTTTGTCCTTCCTGCATAGCGTCAGGTAGTTTAGGTTTATTGGGTTGCTCCCATCACAGTGCTCCCATTCCTCTGTGTTTATTTGTAACTTCTTTCTTTGTGTTCTGTTGACGTGTAAATATTGTTTTTCTCTTCTCTGTAAGTCCTTTGCATAGATTATTCAGAGCAATGTCCTTTTTGTTTGGACACAAGAAGACAGTATAGGCTATGCTTTTGTAATGTGACTCTCAGTGATATTTTCCTCCTGGGTATCTGTTCTCTTGACCTAAGCCTCAGCTGCCCTTACTTTCTAGCCCCCCATGAGTAGGGTCCCTACGAGGGACTGGGTGGAACCAGGACAAGCAGTAAGCTATGTGCTACCCTGGCATCGAGATGGCTCTGGCCAAAGTGCCTATTGCTTAACTATAAGGTAAGAGCTTGGTCACGTATAAATGCTGTCATGATCCCAAGAGTAATAACTAGATTCGGACCCTGCTAGAGTTAGGGAAGATTAATCTGACCTGAGCTCTGTAGTCTAAGTCTGTGGCAAGATGTTCCCAGGAGAGCTGCCCTAGAAGCCTCAGTGTATCTCTTACTATGTTAATACAAAAATAACGAGTATTAAGACGTTGACAGAGTTATTGGACTGAGGAAATGAGAAAAACACTTTAGGGGGTACTTTGCCCTTGGGCAGTCTGGAAAGGCTTCAGAATACCCCTAGGTGATGTTTCAGCCCAGGGCCTAGCAGTCAGGAAGGACTTTCTTATGTTGATTTTGCTACCAGACTGGGTGCAGTGTCAACCCAGAGTGCTGGGAAGTTAGAGAAACAAGAGAATTGCAGAGAGGAATGAGGGGCAGTGTGAGACTAGAATAGGAGGCTCAGAGAGACTGGGGCAGTGCGTCCGGAGAATGGAATAAATGGCATCTGATCAATCAACAAGCTTGGCCCTCATTTCCTCCACTGTCTGCCCCATGTCCCAAGCTGCCCTGGCTGGGGGCGTGGCCCCGGGCCCACCTTGAACACTGGCAGCTAGGGGAAGAGCCTTTGGGGCTTCCCTCTGGCCACCCCTTGGAGATATTATACAAAATATGACTTGTGGTGACTACTGAAAGCATATATTATAATTTTTTTTTGGGAGAATCCCAATTTGTTTTTTCTGTTTGCTTGCAATTTTTTTTTTTGTTTCTTTGACCATGCAATACTGGGGACTGAACTCAGAGACCCAATATGGAAGGCATGCTCTTCAGCAATTCGAGCAATCTCCTCAGCCTCAAAAATCCTTGTTCAGATACAATGGTTCTTCCTGTTAATGTGCTTTGGCCTAAAGGTCCCTTCTAGAATTCAAGTTGTTTCAAATACAAGTTCTTTCTTCCATTTTAACAGGCAATTGGTCTTGATCCTGACTCTGAATTGCTAGTGATTCTCTCTTCATTTATCTTGGGCCATAATTTTAAAATGCTATCAATGATTTGATATGCTGCCATAACTGAGCATGGCCACACCAAGAAGTTCAGCAGCAAGCAAACTTTACTGTTAGGAAACTCCTCCTTCTCTGCACATATGTATCTAGATAGTCAAAACTATTTTTAGTTTTATTACCCAGCAGCTGTAATAAATAGTGCTGGTGGGGACCATATGTAGTCCTAAATCTAACCATCTAACCGGCATTTGCTATATGCAAGGCAAAAGCCTAAGACCCTATATTATATCTCTCAACAAGTTTTTTGCATTTTTGATGAGACTAAATTGCATATGAATATATTGTCTTGATCATAGCCTGTGCTTACCGTCATCTGGCTTTTATATATAAATTACTACGAGTTAGTTTCAATATTAGTAATTTGGTTTGTTGTCCCTGCTGTGGCTGACCCTTCAATGCTTGATGATTATAGATTTTATTTAATTTTTAATTTAATACGGTCCTCCCATTGTTCATCGATTTGCTCGAGCGGGCCCAGTAACGTCTCCATCATGAGACTTGTTGTTACTGTGTTTGGCATATCGAATACGTCACGGGGAGCTTGCCAGGCTCTGCCGTGTGGGCGAGATACTCTCCGTAGCTTGCGGGCTCTCTGAGAGGGGCAGAGGAATCGAACTCGACCAATAGATTGCTATCGCTTCAGCCCAATAGATTTTATTATCCTTCTTAATGTTATAAATTCTAGCTTAAAAGTTCTCAATAACTAGACTTTAAGCCTGGAAGATATGAAAACAAGTACCAGATTATTCATGGAGGATATTTCAAATTAATGACTATCCAACCAATACTTATTGAGCACATATTATGTGTCAGCCATTTTTTAGAGATTACCAGAGGTCAGTGAATAATAAACAGTTCCTGTATTTATGAGGAGACAGATATGAAAGCAAAAGAATTCAGTAAAGTTCTAGAGAATTTCCCACAGCTTTCAATACTATGAGATAAGGCAATAGGCAGAGAAAAAGAAGAGGACAAATTCTGAGCAGAGACAAGAGTATGAGCAATGGGCATAAGGCTAGACAGCATGTGATTTGACAATAGTATAGCATATTCTATTTTTTTATGAGACTTGGCAACCCGTATGTCCACTTATAAAATTGTTGTTTTATATGTGTGCCTAAGTTTCTATCTATCTTTCTATCTTTCTTTCTATCAGCAGTCTCTGTTTTTCTCTTGCAAGTCTTCCAAACAATTTAGCTGTGAGTTGTCTTTCCTTCAATATTTCTAGAACTAATATAAAAATGAATAAACTGTGACATTAGAAAAGAGCCTGCGACTCCCTGAAGGTTTATCCCCTTCCTCTCTAAAAGACAACAGAACATTTGAGTCCTGATTCTTTCTTAGGTAGCTTCTCAGAAGTCCGGTGTTTTCTTTTAGTTCCTTTCCAGCTTTGTAGATAAACTTTTTAGGCACCAACATGTAGCTGGCATCTGTTTTGGAAATATTCCTGCAGTCAAAGTCAGATATTTCCCAAATTCTGTTGGGAGAGCTAAGTCACCAGGATAGTTTTGCTGGAGCAGTCAACAAAATTCATACAAATAGAAAATAATGGTCTTGTCATTTGTTGTTGGCCCTTTGTAAGAAGAGCTGTCATTCCCACACTGGTGAGTCTAATAAAACCTCCCAAATCCCCAAATTTGCTTTACTCTGTAGGAGATCTGCTGAGTCAGAAGGACATGAGGAATGATTTCCAAGTTAGCAGCCATCCCAGAATGCTCTAAACAGGTCCCCTGGTGAAGACCTAGAAAGAACCAAGAAAGAACCTGCAGAGAGGGACAGATAGCACAGAGAGTACAACACTTGCTTACCTTGTCTGCGGCTGGATTCCATTCCAGGCACTACTTATGGTCCAATGAGTACTGCCAAGAGCTCAGAGCCAGGAGTAAAATCTGAGCACAGCCAAGTGTGACCTAAATCCTCCTCTTCCCCTTCACCCCCAAGAAGGAAGGACTTGACATAAACAAGCATTATCTTTTGTTCAGGGGTTTCACATTGGAGATATTTCTCTTAAAGGTTCTTCCAAATAATTTGATTCCCCAGATTTTCTATTTTTTTCCTCTAGAAATATACTACCCTTTTAGACTCAAGAGAAAGTTTAGAAAGAAGGCAACATTTATTCTAATCTGAGAGTGTTTAATGTCCAACGTGGCTGCGGTCGTAATTCTGTATATAGTGTAAGGGGAAAGAAAAAGAAGGCTGAGATATACTCATTTCTGCGGTGAGTAGACACTTATCTAATCTCCACTGAGCCCCCAGTGGTAGGGACTGTTGGCTCCAAATTGTAGAATTTGAGCTAGAGACAGATTTGATTGTTCGAGAGCTGCTGCTCCGCAGAGTAGCGTGTTATTTAGATATCACGATAACAAGGTTCTCACTGTGTATTTCTGCCGGAAGACACTTAGAAAGTGCCTTTTTTAATTACCCATTTAAATTCTTAATATGCCAGGAAGCAAAAAAGTTGGAAAAGAAGAAAAATCAAGGGGTTGCCACACTGTCACTCAACGTGTCCATTTCAAGGAGTTCAACATGTAAAATGGTTCCTGCGTGTGATCCTACTGAAGACCACAGAGAGGCGCTCAAGGGCAGAAAAGCTGATTTTTCCAGAGCGTCCTAATGTCTGGTAATAATCATTACTACTACTATTAACAATAAAGATGATATTAATGACAGTAAAATGGCTGTTTGTTTCAAGTTAGTGTCTAGGGCTTTTCATGGACTTGTAGTGCTTAGGTCGGTGGGTAAGAGAATGGCCTCTCAGACCACCAGTTGGCCTCCAGGGGAATCCATTTATGAGAAAAACTGCTGATTGAACTGATTGTCCGTTAAAGCGATTAACTTTAGATGAATATGGAGTGCTTATGTGAGCGCATGGATCAGGAGAAAGTAGGCAATGAAAAGCTCACAGAATAGCTGCAGAGATCAAGTAGGAAAATCCTAAGAAAGTACCACTAGTAGTTCTCTGCAGTTTTTAAGTGCTGATGAACCCTTCATTTAAAACACAGTTTTAAAGAGCAAAGGTTCCACAGGCCTTTGCTGCAGAAACAGGAGGAGGAAATAAAATCTTGGCTTGCTTAGTCATACCAGCCTCTACTAGTCCGGGGATTCCCAGAGTGAGGACACAGCATGCATGAGCCTCTGAGAATGGCCTCTCAGACCACCAGCTGGCCTCCAGGGGAATCCATTTATGAGAAAAACTGCTGATTGAACTGATTGTCTGTTAAAGCGATTAACTTCAGATGAATATGGAGTGCTTATGTGAGTGCATGGATCAGGAGAAAGTAGGCAATGAAAAGATCAAGTGTCATGAGCTAGGGGAGAAGACAATTTGGATAGTGAAGGCACTGCTAATTCAATGATGGTTGGAGGGATCGCTGGGGATGAGAGATACACGCAGAAAACAAAGGACCAAACATGAAGGCCTTTAAGTATCTGTATTGCAAACCAGAATGCCCCAAAATAGAGACAAGTAAGAAGGAAAGTGTTTGCCACAGAGGCAGGAGGTTGGATGGGGAGGGGCTGGGGTGATGGGAGGGATACTGGGGAAATTGGTGATGGAAAATGTACTCTGGTGGAGGGATGGATATTTGATTATTGTAAGGCTGAAACTCAAACATGAAAGCTTTGTAACTATATTTCACGGTGATTTAAATAAATAAAAAAATAAAAAACAAAATAAAAAATTCAGGTGTCTGTTTAATTCTCTACTGTGTATATCATAAACTATAAAAATGTAATTTAATAAAAAGTGATCAGTATCCTCAAAGAAAATCACAATCTCTTAAAAGTGTGTGTTTGTGTGTATGTGTGTGTGGGGGAGGGAGGGGACATCCAAAAGCCCACACAAGGAATAAGGAAGGAAGGTGATGATTTAATTATTAGGGTACCAGAAAATATGTTTTACTGTGAAAATGAATTTTCCTACGCTGGTGAGTTCTTGAGAACTATGTAAAAGATCTGCATATTGTTAGGGCACAGATCGAAATCTCCCTTTGATGACAAAGAGACTCCCGAGATTACAAACAGCAAGCAGGGTTTATTGCAAGACTGGCTAGCCAGAGTTCAACCGCCTACACATACATGCAGGTCCGGGAGGTTGGGTAAAGACCCCCAGCTTTTCCAAAGGAAATCTTATATAGGCCTTCACCGACCATTACAGCAGAACCCGCACATTTCATAGCCAATAGATTTGTAGTAACAGATACTTTCCTAACCAATCCAATCAAGGGTACATCACTTCTTAGCCTATAGTTTAAAGATCAGCATTTGCGTCAGTGCTTAGGAACGTCCTGGTTTTTAGGGCAGTCCTGGGTCTTGCAACATGGGTCTTGTGAGAAACATCCAGTTATCTGGTCTGACCCCCACCCTTCGAGTACCTGTATTTGAATTCCTTGCTCAGGGGCAAGAAAACTAGTTATTTTGCAATGCAGGTTCCTATTAAGCTAAGCTAAATTAATTCTGGTGGTGGTCCATTTTGGGTCTGTTCCTCACACATATAAAACTCAGAGGTAAAGATGTTAGCCTATTGTACAATTTAAGTTGATGATGGGTCAGAGGGTTTCTTCCCAATGTCCAGACTTCTTTACTTGTTCTGTTCCATGCTGCCCAGTCTTGTGTATGACTTAAGTCTCTTCTTTTGCTATCTGCTAATGTCCAGTGTACGACGGCCTGGTTTTGATCCTGCACTACTCTTTATCCAGGATATGAAATCTTGTGATTGGGCCTTTCTAGAACAACCCCAGCTGTCCCAGCTTTCCGAGTCTCTGGACACCTCCACATGTTTGTGGGTGAGACTCCTTTGTTCTGTTTCTGACACTGGGCCTCCAAGCCCTGCTTTAATATGCCATTTATCCAGGCACCTGAGTTCTACCTGATCCTGCTATAGATCTGAGCATATACTGAGAGAGAATGAGAGGCTGTCTGGAGGCCTCTTTTTACTCATTTTATTAGTTATTATCTCCCACCCCCAGCCATCTCATTATCTATTTTGATTGGATGAGATTTTAGTTGGCCCAGTAAAGGGGCCTTTCTACTACCTCTGTATCATTGTTGATGATTATAAGGAGATAACTTTAGTTTTTCCCAGTAACTATCAAAGCATGGTCAATGAGAGTTGTTCAGTCTTCCTTGCTACTGGAACATTGGTGGAACTAAGATTTATGCAAACAAGGGGAGAGTTCAGTCTCATTATTTGGACAAAATTAGGACCTAGGAGTGAGCTCCATAAGATTGATTCTTAATTCTTTGAGGCTTCTATAATAAATAACTAGACTGGGTACCTTATAAACAACAGAAGTTGATTTCCCACAACACTGGATCACGGAAAGATAAAATTTACCAGTAGCTTCAGTGAGTGGTAAAAATCTCCTTCACTATACCCTCATATAGCAGAAGAGAAGGGATCTCTCTGAACCTGTTTTATAATTCATTAATTTATTGATCTCATTCCAGAGGGACCCACTCTCATTATCTAACTTCTTCCCAAAAACCCTACACCTTAATATTTTCACATGCACTGGTCGTTGTGATCTTAACACATAGATCTGGGAGTTAGAATGGACATAGTATTTACCTAGCAGAAATTTTCAAGTTGTTCATCTGATTTCGTAAAGTGGGGAGTGATGAGGTAGCCCCAAGCAAACAATGCTTCCACCCCTCTGTTAGAGCTACTTCAGCTACCTGGGGAAAGGTCTGGCATGCATCAGGACTGGTAAAGTCTTCTCCAAACACCTCCAGAGCATGGACCCTCAAGTCCCCCAACCCCACGAAGCAGTTGTTAAGTCATGCCTGAAACCCGCTTGATTACCTGGTACAGGAAGAGGTCACCACCACCCTGTTACTGGGGAGCTGTGGACTCAGGCTGAAACGAGGAACTGTTCTTTACAGGAAAAGAAAGTCAGTCCTAATCTAGCCCAGGTGCCATATTCTTCCCTCACAGAAAAGAATTTCAGGAGGAGGAATAGTGAAGCAAAATAGCTTTATTGAAAGAAACTTAGAGAGAATGTGAGTGAAGAGAAAGACATAAATGTTCAAGAAAGAACATGGGCTTTTCCAGCACAGACAAAGTGAGAAACCTGTTCAAAAGGAAACGGGGGTTTGGCAAAAATAAGACAACCTGGAGTGGCTTTTGGAAGGAGGTAGTATAATATAGCATCCCCTAGCCTCCATCCCCCAAAGCCTTGCAAGGTAGATGACCCTTTCCTACTCTTATCAGCACCTTTATATTATTCTGTAGCTTCTCCTATCCACCTTTCTCTAGGTAGGGCCTCAGTTTCTGCATCTTCAAAGAGCTCATTATTTGCATTATTTGCATCTCAAAGGGAAGTGGTCTTCATGCCTTTAGGCCACTTCAGGGAAAGAACATTTGTTCATTTAAAAAATTTTTTTTTAATTTTTTTGTTTTGTTTTGAGGACACACCCTTTGATGTTCAGGGTTTACTCCCGTGACTTATTTGATATGCCAAAAACAGTAACAAGTCTCACAATGGAGATGTTACTGGTGCCCGCTCGAGCAAATCGATGAACAACAGGAGGACAGTGCTGCAGTGCTACAGTGCTCTATGCTCAGGGATCATTCCTGGCAAAATTTGGGGATACTATATGGGTTGCCAGAGATGAAACCTGGGTTGGCCACAAGTGAAGCAAGTGCCCTACCAGCTGTAATATTGCTCCAGCCTGGAAATTTCTTCTTATTTTCCAAAATGTCTTTACCAGGCTCCTTTTATCTATCTCCCTGCAGCAAAGTCAAAGACTTCACAAACAATAAGACTATGTAGGAAGATGGGCAGGCCTCCTTGAGGCCTCCAGCTATCCCTCTGTAAATTGTTCTTACCCTTGGGCCTAGGGGTTATCTTCTATGCCTCTTTCAACTCACAGATTAAATGCAGTTTCCCTACTGCATTTTAGCATGGCCTCATTCAGCTTTCTAATGAGCTAAAGGCTCCTGACATAAAGGACTCCCTCTTCATTCCCCTCCTAGCCTGTCAGCAAGAAGGAAACTCTTCACCATTGTTCTAAGGGTCTGGTGCAACCCATTCACAAGTACAGCCCATAAACAAACTGTTCAGTCCCAAAATCACTATATCACTACCATGATTGTTCCCCATAACCATTAGCCAATTGCTTTCCTTGAACATAGGCCAGCTCCACCATTCACTAGTTTATTTAAGTTCTGTAATCTGCTTTGCTGATCACAGCTCCTGCAGTCCCTCACCCATCACATCCATTGTTTGACTAGGATATGATTTTTGCCTTTATAAACTTATCTCTGTCTGTCCCTGACTGTCTTCCAGCCATGAGTTCTTTGGGACACTAGTCAGCTCTTGGTTTTGGGCTTCTGTAATGAAGACAATCAACTCAGCCTCTCTGAGTGGTGCTTTTCTGTGTCTAAATGAAAATCCCTTCCAACACTATCATACCCTTATTTTATTTTCTTTACATTTATTATGCCCTCACATTTTTTATTTTTTGCTTATTGCTCAATGAGCTCAATTGTGTCTGTCTTTCTAGCTCACTTGTTACCTCCTAGAATGGAGTTCTGCAATAATAAAAGCTAACAAACATTTACATAATTTTCAAGAAAGACATTATGATTTTTCCCCCAGTAAGTCGACACTTTAGGCTTAAAATTGACTTTAAGGAGAAAGTGGCAGGCATGAAAAAAGAATGAAAAAAAAATTACCTGAAGAAAAAAAGTATGATTAAAAGCTCTGATTTTGTCTTTAAATTTTTGCAGGGAAGACATCATTAAAGTGTTTTTGCTCTCATCCTGGACCTCTGACAGCAAAATTAGCAGGAAGGAGATCAGTACATAATAGAAAGTGAAGATAAGCATTAAAATTCTGTTTGTCTCCTACGAGCTATACAATCCAGTTCTGACTCATGATGAAAAAAAATAAAACCTTTTGAAAGAGTCTTAGAATTGATGGATGCCAGTTTAAATGTTTTAGAAACACGCAGTCCTAATGTGAGAGCAGGACTTTGTTTAGGTATTAAGTGTTTACTGACCACATCCTGAATCCTATCTACTACCCTAAGCACGGGGGTGGGGGTGACAATGATAAAGACAAAATTCCTCCTCCCTGGCTAAAGAATAATATTGCAGATAAGCAAAAAATCAACAGTGTCATGTGATAAATGGTTCCAAAACCTCAGGCATGGTACTGCGGTTTCGTGAAAAATTAAACCAGTGTTCAATTTACATCATTAAGTAAGTGACCCAAACTATTATGAATAAAGTTTTGAAAAAAAAAAAAGAAGTGGAGTGGAGAGAGGAAAGGATCTTTCTGTCAAAGGTGGAGGAGCATTGTTACTGGAGCTGGGTTTGGAGTTGGAACACCAGATACTTTAATTTTTTTTTCGTCAACCACGTTGTAAGTCCTGGTGTCTAAATACAATTTTCCAGAGAGAACAATAAATTTTTGTTTCTAACCTCTCATGGATAAATCTGAAAAAAAAAATGCACTAGAAATGAATTTCTGGAAAAGTAAAATGAGAAACATGAAGAAATTAGGCTATAAATAATGAAGTTGAGGAAAATTTTGCAGTCTTCAAAGATAGGTTTCAATAGGAATAACAGCTGAAGGACAAATAAGGAATATGCACATTAATAAAATTTAAAGAGAACAGATGTCACACGTGTATCAACCAACATATCCTGGGAGTCCCCTATGTTCCAGGAACTCTCCGAGGTGCTGTGCTGGCCTTTAGTTGGATCTGAGAAATCGTGAAAAAATTGACCAAATGTTCTCTCCCTCTCCCTCTCTATATCCCTATCTCCTCTCCTCCCCTCTCCTCCCCTCCCCTCCCCTTCCCTCCCCTCTTCCTGTTCTCTCCTCTCCTCCTCTCCTCCTCTCCTCTCCCCTCCCCTTCCCCCTTCCCCTCTCCCCTCCCCTCTTCTCCTCTATTTCACAGGGTTTCAAATCTTCATAATCCACAAGGAGAGTTTCAGCACTGACGAAAACAATCAGATTTCTTTTGTTCACACCACAGGCATGCCAGCTCACTGACCAAACCTTCAAAGGACCTTGGAGTTGGAAGAGTTCCTCAGGTATCTCAAAGGCCATCCTAGCCTCTGGAAACGGAGTCCAAATCTTTGGAAAAATCTTAGGCTTCATTTTTTTCCTGTAGCAGGAGATATCTTTCCTTTTCAAAAACTATTCATCGCTCCCTGTTTTGCATGCAACTCTTGGATCCAGTTCAAGTCCTACAGAGATTGGGGGACTGATTTGATTTATGACAGCAGAGAAATAGGCTTTTGCTTAGTTTTTGAGTCAGAAACATTTTCTAATTCCAAAATAACTTGTGACAGGAAGTGCCATCCATGCCAAGTGCTCCACACTATGTTGAGTTAGAGCATCAAATTTAAGGAGACTGTTAGTAGCATTTACTCACAGGGAAAGTTGTTACTCCTTTGCCCAAGAAGTCGTGATACTGAATTCTCCAAATTGTTGACTCTCTTCCCCTATCTGGTTTCTGTTCTGAAATCTGATTTATTTCTGGATTTTGTCTTCCTGTCAGGACAGTTTTGGTTCAAGCGATTTCAGGAAGAGTGATGAGGTTGGAACTAGATACTGCATTTGCTACCCTGCAGGGCAAAACTTTCTGTATGGCATTTGAGATCCCAGGGGAGACAGGCACTGTAGCTCCTTCTGAAGCAGATGAGTACCAGGCCACCAGTACCCCTAGGTGGAATGAATAAACCAAAGCACAGCCTCAGAAGCCCCCAGGTGGCACAGTTCTCTACCCAATGGCAAGGACATGTCCTCTGCTTGGCAGTCCTTGGAGAACTTTTGATTTAAATCCATCCAACTCTTGGTTAACACACAGAGTTTTAGGTTCCCAAATTAATAGTCCCAGCACTGAAAAATCGAAATTTTCTATATGCTTATGATCAGAAAACATTAAGAATGACTTACTCTGACAAGGATAAAACGTCAATGGACTCGGTGAGAGTTGAAGTAGATAATGTCTAACCTTATCAAGAAGAGATTGGAACTGTTTGAACCATGTCACCAAAGATTTTAAATCAACAGTGCAGGAAGGTACTCACACAAATCCTGCCAAAACCGTTGGTTTTTTGACATGAAGGGGCATTTAGGAATGCATTTGCGTCTAAAGGGTACTACATTATTTATTGTTTTGGCGGCTATGTTGAATTGCTATAGTTGTTTAAACAGAGAGCTCAAGACGTCAGCAATGGAAATAGTAAAAAAAAACTCCCTTGCTACTTCCAGGTGTATCCCATTTCTACTACCATCATCACCTCTGCAGATAATAATAAACAATCTCCAGCATCTAGTATTGGTGACTCTACTTAAGGAATAATCTCATTTAATCATTATATAAAAACTTATAAAGCAGGTCCTATTATAACTACTTTTTTAAAGGGTGAAAAAAATCACAGTTAAGATTTCTGTTTCAAAAAGAAAAAGGTCTTTTGTTGACTGTTTTGCTTTTTGCTTTGCTTTTTTTTTATTTTTTGTTGGGGCACACCCAGCTGTGCTTAGGGGTTACTCTTGACTCTGTACTCAGGGATCACTCCAGGCAGTGTTCTGGGGACCATATTCAGTGCTGGGGATCAAACCCATGTTGCCTATGGTGGAAAGCGAGTGCCCTACTCACTGTACTCTCTCTTCAGCTGTGGTTCAAGGCTATAATTCTATGAAAGCACGCCATAAGAGATTTTTGTGATACCAAAAACCTTGTTCTATGTATGACATTACAGTCACTGTCACTGTCACTGTCCTCCTGTTGTTCATCAATTTGCTGGAGCGGGCCCAGTAACGTCTCCATTGTGAGACTTTGTTGTTACTGTGTTTGGCATATCAAATACGTCACGGGTAGCTTGCCAGGCTCTGCCGTGCGGGTGAGATACTCTCGGTAGCTTGCCGGGCTCTCCGAGAGGGGTGGAGGAATCGAATTCAGGTCGGCCATGTTGGCTGTGTGCAAGGCAAATGCCCTACCCACTGTGCTATCGCTCCAGCCCTTACATAAGACATTACAGAATTTCCCTTTAATGCAAACTGTCTGAGAAGTAAGGATTACCACTTTTCCTTTACCTAGTGCTTCCAGGCCTTAAGTTGACCTCTACCAGGGATAGTGCATTTCCAGATTTCTCATTATACCAGGGAACTCTACTTATATATTTCATATGGCTTTTTTTTTTAAAAGCCACAAACCTACTCACAAAACAAATGCCAAGAAAGAAATATAAGGTCAAGAGATAATCTTTAATTTTACTCTAAAATAATTCCTCTAGAATGATAAATTACACTCTTAGTATAAAGCTAAATTTCTTCCCATCAGTTCTTTGGTTACCCATTCTTTTCTATTCCAGTCTTCTTTGTAAAGTCTAATGGAATTTACTTAAAATCTAAAAATTTGACAAATTTCTTTTTGCTTAGGAATATATATATGTATATATATATATATATATATATATATATATATATATATATTTTACCTCTGAACAGTATGGGTCAGATTTCTTAGCTGTGGCCTGAGGAAACAGAGCTCAATTTTAATTTAGCACTGGGCTCTTTTGTTTTGCTCCATTTGTCCATGAACTCAGTATCATGCTGACCTCTGTCTTTTTTTTTTTAATTTGTAAGCTTTCTGACTTGAAGTTTACAGATGTTTCCATGGATTCTTGTTTATTTAGGTTAAAATGATAATGCTACTGACTTCTCTGAATATCACTCTAGACTGTGAAACTGTAATTGGGACTAGTTCTTATCTTGGTGTTCTGGTGTTACTGCATAGGCCTGAGATGAAAGAAAGAGAGAAGGAAGGGGGGAAGGAAGGAAGGAAGGAAGGAAGGAAGGAAGGAAGGAAGGAAGGAAGGAAGGAAGGAGGGAGGGAGGGAGGGAGGGAGGGAGGGAGGGAGGGAAGAGCAGTAATCTATGACTCAGAGAAATAGAAATGACTTGCTCATCTGAGTACAGAGAGGAAAGAACACAAACAGATGAGGAATTCGGGGTCCCAGGCTTGGACCTCCTTCATATCTTCCTAGGAAATTTCCTGGCCTCGGGCCTCCCACTCATGAACCTCTGCAGTGTACAAAGACAGATCACACTGTCAAGTCCCGTTCCCTTTCCAGGAGCCCCACTCAGCTGCTGCAGGAACTGATGGAGAGTCCTCTGTCCTAGTCGTCCTGGGATTTCTTTAGTTATTCCTGAATTTTCATATGAATGAGATATCAAATTCTTGATTTTATTAAATCATTGAAGGACTGAGAATAACTGCTTTATGAATTATTCTTCTTTATAAATATATGGTTTACTTTTTTATAAAAGAGCAATAAAAACCAGAAATTACTCAGAAACACTGTCACATGAGACTTGTTTCTTTAGTATTTGAAATTGACAGATATTCTATCCCAGAATAACTCTATTTAAAAGGACTGGGCTGATGAACTTGGGAGCTAATGTTACATTACTTATAGATATAATTGATGCATTTTCATTAATTTTATTGTTTATTAATTGCAATTGTTTATTATTTATATGCTTCAGTGTACATATATTATTTTTTGAAAGGAACCTCTATTTTATTCACCAAACAAATTAGTTAATAAAAAAGAATGCATCAGATAATGTTTTCTATATGCATTGAAACACATAAAATATGTATGTAAAGTAAATATTCTGTCTACTACGTATAAGTGAACACTATATATTATGTTTATATATAATAAATTAATTCTACAAATGCTAAATATGTAATATATGTTTGTTGATATACATATATATGTACATATATATGTGTTTGCATATTTTCTAAAAATTTTGGGTAGATTTTCCAAATTAATTAGTAATTTGCCACTTCCTTTTAGAACTGGACAAGTGATCTGTAGGTCTATGTGAAAATAACAGAGTCCTAAACTAAATCTAGGCAAATAAAATGCTTTGTGAAAATAACATCCTTAAAAAATTGCGTGTACACTCCAGAGAGATAGTGCAGAGGTTGAGGGACTTGCCATGAAGGGAGCTGATCTCCAGTTCAATCCCCAGCACCTTATATGATCTCCCAGAGCAATACCAGGAATGATCCCTGAGCACTGAGTCAGGAGTCAACCCTGAGCACTGTCAGGTATGACCCAACATCCCCACCCACAAAACTATTTTTAGGGCCTAATAGACCCATACTAAATTAATACTCTTTCCCAAAATATCATTCTATATTTCCACTCTCCTCCCCTCCAGCTTCAGAATTGGCAATCTCTTTAAACTTGTTCTCATGATAATGCTTCTGCCTCTCAAACTTGTTGGCCCTGAGAGAGAGTTCAGGAGTCAGGGTGCAAGGTAGAATCAGAGGTTATTTATTCCCCACAATAGAAGCACAGTATGTGTACTTTACTGACTATCTTTCCATGTGTAGAAGAAGGAAAATATGGTACAGGTGGAGGAGCATCAAGACAGCACTACCCTTCCTAAAGAGAACTGTGTAGTACTGGTTTAAATAAATGCTCAGTAAGGAAAATTCTATAGGGAAATGTGTCCCTTGCTGCTGTTCCTCCTCTGCTCCCTACAAAGCATACAGTGAATCTGCCTCCATGAGAATTTATAAGAATTAGAGTAATAACAAGGGTCACCTTGAGAATAGCATCCAATTTTCCTCTTTCTCTTTTCACTGTAACAACAATTTTATCTTAATAAGAGAAAAATTGAAACTATCAGCAATACCAAGTTTCCATGGCAGTGCTTAGATTTTTGAAAGGATGTATATTTCTAGAATGTTGACTAGCTTGGATCAGAGAGAGAGCAGCATTTAATCTTTACATGGGACAGAAAGCAGCAGAGACCCTTGCCAGGAACTAGGAGCCCGAGGTAGCAGCTGAGCACTGCTGCTAACAAACTCCTATAGATCAGTCAGCAAACCTGATTCTTAAAATGGAGAAGACACAAGACCTTTTGTTTGTGGCTTTGTTTACTACAAAGTCTCAGTCATACGATTCTATAACATCCAGAAACATTAGCGATAGTCTCTTTTGTAAAATTCTCCTTTCCAAATCACTAGATTATCAAATTTTATGTCCCCCTCCACTCCTTCCCGTTTCTTCTTCGTCTCTTTTTGCTCTGTATAGTCAACGGCAAGGAAAGCCCTGAAATAGCAACAAGCCTAAAAGTCGGCTGGAGTCTGCTGGGTTTCAGGGGACCCAACTCTGCCAAATACTTGTCATCAAGCCACCAGTCAAACATGGGAATGAACCAATGCTCAGGCAGCTTCTTCTCAGACTTGTGACTTGTGTCACTAACCTCCACAGAGAATCTGGGGCATGGATGAAAAACCCCCAAGAAACTGAACTACTAGAGTAGAAATGCTTCCTGTGAGGCTGAGTAATTAACCGTTCGTGTTCTGGTTGGACTCGGAAGTGGAACGTTGTGTCACCCTGGCTTCCAATCCTGCTTCCCACTGCCTCTTAGTTCCTATGGAAACCTCAAAGACACTTTGAAAGAACGTGGAGACTGGGTAGTTTTATCAATTGTGTGCTCTGGAATCAATCCTGGATACCACTCCAAATCTACTGGGAGTACAGTTCTTGCTCTTGAAAAATGGTTTCTGGTGCCTACAAGTTGCAAACTTTTTATACCCACAGAAAATCGTTCCACATGGTGACCCTTAGTACCATTTAATATGGAATTCATTGAATGCTTACAAACTACTAGCCCAAGAAGGAACTGGTTTTTGGTCACTGGTACCTAGGAATTGAGAGGCTTTGTGCTCCTCATTACCAGTTTTATTAGTAGTTGAATTTACATTCCTCGGAACAAAATTGGCTTTAGGTCTAATGGCACCTTCTGAATCAAGTTTGATAAAAGTTCTTCTCATGGATTAATATGTGTTTGAAATACAGCCTAAAATATTATCCCAACTTCATTTTAATGAATATCTTAAAATTGGGGCCTGGAGAGATCGCACAGCAGGTAGGGCGTTTGCCTTGCACACAACCGACCCGGGTTCGATTCCCAGCATCCCATATGGTCCCCTGACCACCAATAGGAATAACTCCTGAGTCCAGAGCCAGGTGTGACTCAAAAAGCAAAAAAAAAAAAGAATATTTTAAAATTGACTTTTTACATAGTTTCCTCTCATGAACTGCTCTAAAATGGATGTTGTAATTTCCATTGAAATCACTGTCACTGTCACTGTCTTCCCATTGTTCATCAATTTGCTTAAGTGGGCGCAGTAATATTGTGAGACTTGTTACTGTGTTTGGCACATCGAATACCTCATGGGTATCTTGTCAGGCTTTGCCATGTGGGCGAGATACTCTCGGTAGCTTGCCAGTCTCTTTGAGAGGGGCGGAGGAATCGAACTCGGGTCGGCCATGTCAGCTACATGCAAGGTAAACATCCCACTCGTGCTATCACTCAGATTGTATTAATCTTTCAATTGGCCCTCCCGTTGTTCATCGATTTGCTCGAGTGGGCCCAGTAACGTCTCCATTGGAGATTTTGTTGTTACTGTGTTTGGCATATCGATACATCACAGGTGGCTTGCCAGGCTCTGCCGTGTGGTCAAGATACTCTCGGTAGCTTGCTGGGCTCTCCGAGAAGGATGGAGGAATCGAACTCAGGTCGGCCATGTTGGCTGCGTGCAAGGCAAACACCCTACCGCTGTGCTATATAAATTTATGTCTTCAAAGACAAGCCAATTGGAATAAAAGTCAAAGTGTTTTTCATATAGAATGTAATGAATGCTAGTATAATTTTAATGAAAAGAGAAAAAAGACCACCTTTTTCTTTGTTTTAAGGGAACTTGATGTTTACTGCCAACTTTCACTTACATAATCAGTTCATTTTTAAGCCTGCTAACATGTACTAAGTACCTATAATTTTTTAGACTACTGCTAAGGTTTTGGAGATTAACACAAAAACAATGGTTTAATGAAAAATATTTTCAAACAATAGGAACATTTAATCCAAACTGGAGTGAGAGTAAAATGTCCAAGTAAGGTTGTTCTACTGAGACCATAATTCTTTTATACTGATACCATTATTTTTAATTTTTTAAAAATTATTTTTATTTTATATTGTACCACAGTGAGATACACAGTTGCAAATCTGTTAATAATTGGGTTTCACAAAACAAGAAAACAGACCTGAGAAGTTCAGGAAGCAATTCTTACAAAGAACAGGGCTGTGATGCAATTCATAAGCAAACCAAGTCTATGCTTTTTGACTTGTTAATAACAAATCTTGCACACTCTCCATCCAGATAACTGATACAATGTATTTTTAGAGTGAAAATAAATTCCTTTTCTGATAAATTTTCTACTCTATAAGCTTTATAGTTTTGTGAGTACTTTTCAGAAAAATCTTACTTATCAAGAGAATTTTACAGCCCAAACATCTAACAATGTTAGCTCTTATCTATTTTCCATCAACATGAAATCTACTAATATTTTTTTCCTTTGAAAATATCAGTCCTGGGTCTGAAAATTGGAAGTGACACATTGTTTATCCCCAAACTGTAGACTCAGACCTCTGGCTAAATATAAAGAACAGAAGATCTCAACTAAATATTGAAACCATATCTTGAGTCATTTTTATTTTTTACACTGTTTAGTGTAAGCCCAATTAGAAAGGCTTTTTATGGTTGCCTCATCTGAATTCTTTTGACTGAATATGAATGACAGGCAGGAAAAGGAAAAAAAGATTTTCTTGTGTATTGATGAGTCAACCAGGAGATGGATGAGGATTTCAAATAAGACCCTGATTAGATAGTATATGAGTACCTTGGAACTAGAAAGTATCTCGGGCTACAGTATAGGGAATAGAGTAAGACTTATAAGAATCAGAAACCTATAGAATAGCAGTTTTCCGAATGTGGCTTCAAAGCACCAATGTTCTAGTTAAAACAAAATAATTTTAAAATTTCAAACAATGGGTAGAATTTATATGAGAATGATGATGTCAGTTTTAGTGTTGAAAACATACCACTATCTTTGGTGAATTTCTAACTGAATGTAGACAACTTGGTTGAAAGACAAAGTAACACTGAGAACTAGCAGTACTTAAATTTTTACCAATGATAAGGAAAGGAGAATTTATAACTAATAAAGTTTGCAAAACCTTGGACAAAAAATGAGATTGTAAGTAAACCTCTGGCAATAACTAGTTTTTTTGTTTGTTTGTTTTTAATATTACTATAGTCTGGGCTGGAGCGATAGCATAGCAGGTAGGGCGTTTGCCTTGCACATGGTCGACCCCGGTTTGATTCCTCTGCCCATCTCAGAGAGCTCAGCAAGCTACCAAGAGTATCCTGCCCGCACAGTAAAGCCTGGCAAGCTACCCATGATATATTCGGTATGCCAAAAACAGTAACAACAAGTCTCACAAAGGAGACGCTACTGGTGCCCTCTCGAGCAAATCGATGAAAAATGGGAAGACAGTGCTACAGTACTATTATAGTCTAAAAAGTTTATTTTCTATAATGCCATTTATTTGGAATCAAACAGCATGCATTTTTTTTTTTTTGGATTTTTGGGTCATACCCGGAGATACACAGGGATCAGCAATCCTGGCTCATGCATTCAGGAATTACTCCTGGCGGTGTTCAGAGGACCATATGGGATGCTGGGAATTGAACCCGGGTCAGGCGTGTGCAAGGCAAATGCCCTACCCTCTGTGCTATTGCTCCAGCCCTATGAATTTTTTTAAGACTAGTTTTCTTTAAGGCCAAGGAGATAGCACAGGCTTCCGGGACACATACTTTGCCACTGAGCACTGCTTGTTAAGCCCCACCTCACCAAAGCCTATTTATTTATACTAATAAATATGATTTTTTCCATGTATTTTTGTAGCTTGATTTATTTGTAGTACTGAATCATATTCCACTGTATGACAATGGTTTACCCTTTCACTATCGTGGGATATTTCTTAATTGTTTCCAAGTTTTGATAATAATGAATAAAAGCTGTTGCTAACATTTGGGCATAAGTTTTGATGGAGAGATAAGTTTTCAATTAATTTGAGTACAAAGAGAGGAGTGTGATTGTTAGAGTATATGCTAAAAATGTTTAGTTTTAGAGGGAGAATTTTAGGCAGACTTTTTTTTAAAGTTTTTGTTTTGTTTGGGGGCTATACCAGGCAATGCTTAGGACTTACCCCTGGCTCTGTTCTCAGGAGTCACTTCTGGCAGGGTTCAGGAAATCATATGTGGTGCTGGGAGTTGAATCCAGTTCAGCCTCAATCAAGGAAAGTGCCCTACCTGCTGTACTATCTCTCTGACCCAAGTATTCTCTTTTATTTATTTTCAGCAAGTTTTTTATGTTTCCCTGAGAATGTTGTTCTTGATCTCATCAAGTTGAATATCTTTTTAACAGGTGCTATTTTTGCATCCTTTGTTAATGATAAAAATATTCACTATTTCTCAATCTTGAATTCTTCTTGAATTTTACTTAAGAATTTCTTGAATACAAAGGATTTACCCTGTTAATGTTGTATTTAATAGTTATTAAATTTATTAGTGATTGGGTAGTTTTATTTTTAATTATCTCTGCCTTTCTGAAGTTTATTTTAAATAGCTTAAAAAGAAGTCTTAGAGATTTGAAATTTTTTTCTATGAAACTATGAACCTGATGCTTTTAAAAAAAGGAAAATGCTTTGATAAACTGCTCTAATTTATTCTTTAATGTATACTTGCTGTTTTTAAAATGAACTTGCATTTGTATTGGTACAAAGTATTTGTAATAGGGTGCTTACCTTATAATGAAATAGCAATTAGTTACCCACGGTTCCAACCCAGCACCATAGATCATTGTGAAGCACTCCCAGGGTTGATTCCTGAGCATAATCAGGAGATAACACCTTAGTACTGCCAGGTGCAGTAAGGAAAGAAAGGGAAGGAAGGCAGAAAGGAAGGAAGGAAGCAAGCAAGCAAGCAAGAAAAGGTTTATGTGCCTAAAATACTTTATTATTAGATATATTAAGTCACTATGATTTACAAAGTTGTTCATAATAGTTTTGGTCATACAGTGTGCCGACATCAATCCAAACACAGTGTCAACTTCCCTCCATCAATGTCTCAAGGTTCTACTGCCAGCTAGATTTATTAACAGGCACATTTTTAAGTTTGGTTACTGCAGTTTGGATCTCCTGCTTCTAGTGCTGTTACCAATTCCATGCAGTTTGCAAAATACTGCAAATCAAAGTTGCAGTGAAATCTCTTTAGATTACAAATTAGCAGTTTTCCCTCCCTTACCTATAATCTTAAAAGTTGGCAATTGTCAAGACTTGATTCTCTTGTAGTCTTTTGTAAAAGCTGAAAATGCTTTAAAAGTCTTAAAAATTTGCTTATTCTTAAAAAAAAAACTACCAATCTGTCAGAGATCTAACTTCAGAGATGCTTACTGCAGTTGAAAGTCATAAACAATTAGAATGTTAAATAAATTGAAATTGGATCATCTATCAATGGTAAAGTAAATAGACAGCTATTGCTAATAGCACCAGAAGATATGTATGGCAAGTGAGGGGCTGGAATGAGTAGCATGTGTACACAAGTAGCATGTGTTTGATACAATCAAAGTTATTGCATGATTGCATTTTGGAAATATGGGCATATGTTTGCAGTTGAAAATGCATCTGTACACATGTTAATAAATTTTGTAAACTTGTAATACCAGCAATTTTTCTTCTGTCTGGTTCTCCCTTCTATTAGATCCAACATGATTTTTCTCTAACATTTATTGTAAGAACCTGGTTAAACTCTAGGAGGTCAATCTCATAAAACTGTAACCTTGCTACAAACGGACCTGCAGAAATTTGTTGATTCAAGTTCAAGGTTTTGTTTTACTCCAACACTGGATCCCACCATGGTTTTTGCATGTGCATCTCTGTCCAGTTAAGCCACTGGGGCCTATAGTTGCCTTGTTTGTCCCATCCCTCCCCATTACAATGTCTTGGAAGACTGCTAAAATTTCTATATGTTCAGATTTACATTTGTGTACTATGATTTCTAAGCTTCTAAATATATAAGCAAACCTGGAAAGGAGATGCCAGTAGATAAAGTACATGTTTGTATGAGTAGGAGGAAGAACAGTGGTTAAGCCATATACTGGGCATCTCAGGCACCGCACACATCAGTGTGTCTGACCCTTGACTCCTCCAATCAATCCTGGTGCTTCCCAGTGCTTCAGGGACTTAGCAGCCTTAACCACTGATCTGGGGGGAGGGGGGTGTGAGGTGCAATTATGGCTGGACATGGCCCCCAGGCCTTCTGAACATCCTCTCCCTAAAAAATAATACATACATTTGTATCGTTTGCACCGTGTCTATTCTAGGTATCACAACATACATTGTGTACTATTATAAGTGCCTGGCAATGGCTTTCTTGTTCAATGATATAGATGCTATTTTATTACTTTAAGCAGTGTAGTAGGCCCACAGGAAAGAGTTTTGTGTGTGTGGTTTGAAAAGTATTAAATACCACATAGGAGAATGAAAATTCATAGTGTATCTCATTCTCTAGTTGTCCGTACTTTAAAACTAAGTATCCGCCTCAGAAATTCCTCCAGACTTAATTAGTAAAATATCAGAAATCAAAATCGTGCGGCTGCAATAGCAGCCGCGCAACATCATATAGTCTTCATAACCAGCGATAGAAAACAAATTATTTCACGATGCCTTTTCAGCAGGTATGATTGTTGGGGTAAAATTCCAAATAATAATGGTGCATCTTTTGTCGAAATAATGAATATACTCAAAGTAGAGAGAGATTTAATTGGAAATCATCTGCCTCACAGGCATGGGGAGGGGTGGGAAGGGGGGTATATTGGGGTTCTTGGTGGAGGAAAATATGCATTGGTGAAAGGATGGGTGTTTGATCATTGTATGACTGAAACTTAAACTTTCAAGCTTTGTAACAGTTCTCACAGTGATTCAATAAATGAATTTTTTTTAAAAAAGAGCTGCAGTCAGAAACAAAATAATAAATAAAACTAAGTATGTTAGATTTGAGGTTTTATATTCTAATCCTAGTGCTCAACACTAAGTTTTTGAGTGCCCGGGCATCTACTTCCCAAGACAGCTGTCTGAAATGCATACACTGCCAGCTACAAGCCTACACAGATTCAGGCAGCCCCACCAGTGAAGTTTCTTTTAGGGAACTCTGGTTCACTTGGATAACTGATCCTTGGATTCCATGTTTTTCCCCTTCCTGGGCTTAATTTCTCCTTTAGCATTTTCGGTTGACAATGAAGACTGACTCAGAAACTCTAGACATGTCAACTTTACACAATAAAGGCCAACACCTCTGGCTCGCTCTCCTCACCCCCACTCATAACCTGGCCTGTGCTCCTTGGCATAACGTGTGCTCACTAGAATTGTGAGTAATAAATCTTATAATTCTTTTCAAAGTCTTCTGATGGCTGTGCTTGCAATTACTGTAAGGACCACAAGGGCTGGTGCAGTCAACCATGGGAAATGTCAGTGGGCCTTGCCTGTGACCCAGCAAGTCCATGAACTATCACTATTCATAGGCTCAAATGTGCATGAAACTGTGATACTGACATTTTACTGCTTTGAGTGTAGTATGGAACATCCCTTAAATTTCCCTTCCTCCTTTAAAAATAATTACCTTAAATAACAGTGATACTATATCATTTGTGTGAACCACCAAATAAAATTATACAAGAAGAATAATGTATTGTATGGCTTAGTTCTGTTTTTTTTTGTTTCTTCTTCCTTGATTGTTTAAGATTTATTTTGTTACTCATAATCTCTAAGAAGAATTTCTGTTAGCTGTTCTAGGATGGGTTTGCTAACCACAAATACTTTTTTGTTAATTCTGCTAAGACTATCCTTGTTTTCTTTTATTTAAAAATATTATTGATTTTTCAAATTTAATTGAAATACTTGGCACATATTTTTGTAAGTTATTGTTGTGCAATATATTAGATTATTTATAACAATATGAATTCCATGGTAATGTTTACTAGCATATCAATCTTGTCACAGAAGAATCACATAATCATTAAAATAAAGTGTTTGATGTTTATAATGAAATCTCTTTGTCTGCAATCATACCATAAACTAGATCTGCTTTGGTATTTTGAAGTCTTCAGTGTTTCCATACACACTTAATATATCTTTTTTTGTGCATATGTGAAAACTTTTTCAACATTTTCTATTTTTTAAAAACTACCATTGGAACTATTGACAAGGTTTTAGAATGCCTTACTTTACTTGACAGCATGCCATAAAGTTTCACATCCTTGTAACTTACAAGATTCTCTTTTCTTTCTTATTTTTTCAAACAAGTCGATCAGTTAATTCTGTCACAACTTCCTTACTCAGTAATCCATTGATGGATTCTTAGGTTTATCCACATCTTTGCTATGTGAAAATAGTGCTTATATGGACATAAAGATGCAGTTATTTCCTTGGTATAATATTTTCCATGTCATTAAAATATATTCCCAGAAGCACAATTTCTGGGTCATGTGATAGTTCTATTTTTATTTTTTTTGAATAACCACTACTTCACATTATACTGTTTCCCACTGTGGTTTTATTGATTTAGAATCCCACCAGTATGTAGTGCACTAAAGCTCCATTTTTCTCACATTCTTGCAATCATTTATGATCTCTTCCTCTTTTCTCTCTGTCTCTCTGTCTCTGTCTCTGTCTCTCTGTCTCTCTCTCTCTCTCCCTCCCTCCCTCTCTTCCTCTCTCCAGCCATAACTATTCTATGATATAGTTCATCATGGTTTTGATTAATTACACTTTGTAATAATTAGTGATTTTTGTAAGCGTATTTCATTTGTTTTGGGGCCACATCTGGTGATGCTCAGGGTTTACTCCTGGCTCTGTGCTAAGGGATCACTCCGGGCTGGTTCAGGGTACCATATGGGGTGCCAGGGATTTAACACAGGTCAGCATGCAAGGCAAGCATCCTAACTAACTGCTATACTATAGGTCTGCACTGTTCCTGAGCAGTGAAATGGACTTGTTTTAGGAGTAGGGATCAAAGCATCTCAGGTTGGCTGCTTATTGTTGCTGTCCCCGCTAGTCAGTGTCACTCACCCATCCAGTAAGACAGTGAGTCTTTGTGTATTGCTAGGGCTGAGTCCTTCCTGCTGATTCCACCTGTAGATCTTAGTAGTTCTCAGCAGTGAAAGGGTAATCAAAATTAATAGATCCATAGGATCCAGGGAACAAAAAGAGGCTCCAAAACTGCGTATTCTATCTCTTCTCTTTTCTATCAATGTGGTACAAGCTTCTGAGGGTAGTAAAAGAGATCATTTCCCCTTGCTTTATTTTGTGGATGGTGCTCCTGATTACTTTTCCCCACTGGTATCATTTGACTCTTATAATGCTAGGGTATCTTCATTTAACCCAGAGAAAGAATGCATTATGCTGGGTGTTAGGATATATTGGTCTTGATGGTCTTCTTTTGTTGGGTTTGAACAACATAAGATACTTGCAATGAAATTGTTAATGCTAATTTTGTAATCTCCAGCTTCCTTTTATACTACCAAAGATGTTATTATCTCTTGCACTGTTGTTTAGGTCTACAGTTGTGATTTGAAGGAGTAGCAGGGAAAAACAGGTCTGTGATTTCTTATTAGGACTGCAAGTATACCATGACTTTGCTGAAAATATAGAAACTGATTTCTGAAGATACCTGACAAATGTAATGAGGTCATTTCTGTACATTATCATACTAACCTCCTGATGATACTGTAAAGATATCTATAATTTTAATGTGATTGACTCTCTATAGGCTTAGGGGAATTTATGTCTAGTACTGGCTTGAAGAAAATGTTAGAATTAGAGAAGACATACTCTTGTATGATACAAGGTTTCTCTTTTGATACAAACAAGAAGGAATGCGTTAATGTTAATATATACATACATAGATACATATATATATACAAACATATACCTACTAGTTTTCTTTTCTGATTTTAATATACTGGGCTTACTCCTCGCTCTGTGCTCAGGAAACACTACTGGGAGAGCCAGGAATCAAACTCAGGTCAGCCATATGCAAAGCAAGCCTTAGCCACTATACTACCTGGCATACATGGATTTATTTTATATACAATTTTCTAAAAGAATTTTCACAACTTTGATATGACTTTAAAGAACTTCATTATTAAAATCACACACACTTGAAAAATATGTAAACTAATTATGTGATGCTATAAAAGTCTCCTTTACCCTTATCAACTGAAATTACAACTCGAATTAATTTTCAGTGACTTTGGCTCTTGATTGTAATTTATTACAGGCTAGAGGTTTTAAAAACAAAGCAACTCCATCTGTCTCTGTCTTTATCCCTCACATGAGGCACCCATTTATCAGTTTTCTTTATTGATTTTTTTATTTGGAGAAATGATGCAACATGTACTAGACATCCAAATAAATTACTGATGATTTCCTTCTTTGCACAGTTCTAAATTTCTAAAAAATTATATAAACATATATACTCTATATCATGGTGTAAACTTTGAATAATTTATACCTAGTGAGTATCTTAAGACTTAAAACTTAGACAACAAATACAAAATATGCATTCTCTGTCACTGTCACTGTCACTGTCACTGTCCTCCCATTGCTCATCTATTTGCTCAAGCAGGCACCAGTAACATCTCCATTATGAGACTTGTTTACTAGCTTTAATTTATAAACGATAATTCTAGTGATGGGCCATTTTCTATATCACTTTGTCGATAAATTCATGCACATTATGATGTCATATAATTATATTTATTCACTATTATATAAAATTATAAAATTATTATTTTATAGAAATTATTTTATATAAAATTATAAAATTATATAAAATATATATTATATAGAATTCACTGTTTAAATATTTCATTTTTCATTTTTTATCAATGAAAAGTTTTAGTAAATTATTACATTCATGATCTGGTTTGTTCCTTTCACAAGCCCCTGTATAAAATGTCTTCATTTTGTAGATGTGCAAATGTAAAAGATGTGTAGAACTTATTTTCTTCTAAGGTCAAACAGTTAACTTGTAACAACCCTGAGACCAGAATATATATCTTCAGACTCTGGGGTCTTTGCTATAAACATCAATCCCTCTGTGACTAAAGTCTAAACACAGGATGAAAGAAAACATGGAGCAGAATATTAAAGGAGTTATTTGTGCTGCATTTAGAAGCTTCATTCACACACAGGAAGCTCTGCTAATTACCAACCCAGTGTAAATTTACTGATCTGTATCTAGTCAATGACTAAATATTATTCAGACTGTGTTGATTAATTCTCACATGAATCATATAATTTCATCATTTTCTAATATTCACACTTTAGTCACATATTAACAGTCTCCTATTCTATATGCACCATTGGCAGAGCTTGTTTGTATTTTGATTTCATTTTTTAATTATGATTCATAAGCTGGAGAGCTGAATATATGCTTTACATGCAGGAAACTTGAATGCAATCCCTTAGCACTGCATGGTCCCAGAGCCAGAAACAATCCATGATCCAAGTGTGACCCAGAAAACAAAAACAAAATAAAAACTGTAATTTGTAGAACTATAGCTTATAAATTTTATCATTGGATAATTATTATATAAAAAGAATGTTATATTTATCATACGCTATTGTAATTTCATTAAAAATCCTACACACACAATGGAGTATAAATATAGAACTCAGTTATTCATATGCTCATAGATTTCATTGAAGAATACATCTCCACTTTACAGGAACATAATTTTGTTTATTTAATATGTCACATTATTTGTTTTATTATAAAAATTCTCTACTTGCAAGGTTTTAAAGTAATTGTCTATTCCATTTTCCCTGATCTGCTAATATTTTTTGCATGGTGTTTTAGAAAATATATGACCTAGAAAACAGCTTAATTCTTGTCACAGCTGCAACCTTACTGAGGCAGAAAATTTGGCATTTATATTAAATGAAACCATCTCTAATGCTTTGTCCGCCCTTCTCGAATTCTCTTTTTTAATTACCACGTTGGTAGCCTCTAAAAAGGGACTGCTTTCAGGAATCAGAAATAAGTGGATAGAAGCAGAGGATGCTGGTGTGTGAATAAAACAGTACTATAAGATAAAATATTTTTTTCCCTCTGTTCAATCTGTATTTCAGAGATTAACCTGCTTGACACTGATAGCCTTATGAGCCCCTAGATGAATCCTGAATTGCGATCCTGATCCCAGCCAGACCAGTATTGCACTGCTACAGGTTTCCATGGTGCTGAACTTCTCTCTCACAACACATTACTGTTATTAGCTGCTGCATTTGTTAGTAGATCTGTGGGGTCAGAAACAATGTTTGTTTGCTTTCCATTGTCACACCAATATCAAGCACAATTCTGATGCAGAGTGCTTTAGCAGCTATTGTTTAATGGAAGAATGAACATAATTTAAAGTCCGAGCTCATCTCTGACTTGCAGAATTTTTTATTTTTATAATGGTTTATTGAGGGATGGCTACAGATAGTCACACAAACAACACTGCATATTTAATGTTTGCAATTCAATTACTTTGGATTTATGTATGTATTGGTGAAACAATCACCAAAATCAATATAAGTAGTGTTTCTATCACTTCCAAAAAGTCCTCATAGACGCCTTTATATTGTTAAATATAAGAAGAAAATTCACAGGCAGACTTGAATGTATAACCCTTTATTTTACAGATTCTTTATTACAGATTCTATTATTACTTCTTCCTATCTTCTACCCATCAAGTACTTTAACTAAATACATAAAATAAAAACAAAACATAAAAATGTGTATGTACAAGGAAAATATTAATTATGGCTGCCTCGTCTCATTTCCTTCAAGACATTCCCTGGTATTTATATTTTATTTAACTTGGGTCTGATGACAATTTTGGATATCTGGCAGGGAAATTTGAGTAAACATGACATTATCCTGATTTTACTTAATAATTTTAAAATAATTCTGAAATGGGTGAAGAAACTGAATAAACTTTTCTTCTAAGAAAACAAATGACCCACTAATATACAAAAATATTCAATATCACTTATTGAAAAAATAAAAATTTAAATCACAATAAGATATAAGCTCACACCAATGTAAATTACCTGTACAGAAAGAAAGAATTGGAAAGAACGTGGAATTAAAGGAAGTCTGGTACACTATTGGTGAGTATGTAAATGCATGACTGTATTAAGGATGCATACAGATTCTAAGATTAAGTAGGATATTGAGGTCAAAAACTCTTGTTTTTCTACATACAATGAACACTTTGAATAATGGATAGCTCATTCCTACATTGTCTAGCTAACACTTTGAATAATGGATAGCCCATTCCTACATGGTCTTTCTTCAGTAGAATTCTATCCAGGCTGTGATTTATTTTTTCCAGAGGCCTAAAGTCTTCCATTCACTGGTAATTGCTAGAACATTCTAAAAGCTATATGCGATCAGTTTTACCCACAATGCCTTGCCTCTTTTCATCTTTAGACACTAAACAAGAAATGTCACTCTAGTCAACTGGGACTAGAGTGACATCCTTTGATGGATACTCCCATGTACTTCTACTCTAAAATCCTATTTTTTTGGAGAATTCAGGGAGGGGGTCAGTGAGGGGAGCTTCCAAGTAATGCTTAGGAGGCACAAATGCAGTTCCTGGTGATACTCGATCAACCCAGTGGTACATTTTAATGTAGCACTGTCCTGTCCTCCCATTGTTCATCAATTTGCTCGAGCGGGCACCAGTAACGTCTCCATTGTGAGACTTTTTGTTACTGTTTTTGGCATATCAAATATGCCACGGGCAACTTGCCAGCACTGCTGTATGGGCAGGATACTCTTGGTAGCTTGCCGAGCTCTCAAGGGAGGCACAAAGGAATCGAACCTGGGTCAGCCATGTGCAAGGCGAACACCCTATTCTATGGAAAAATGCTACTTCTAAATTTTCCCTCTCAGAAATTTCTCTTGGATATGCAATAGACATATAAACTGAGCATATTTAAAATATAACTCTGATTCTACACCACTCCCTTCATTTTTATTTAATTACATTCCTATTGGTGCATGGTTATCACAATCATTTGATCTAAAAATCCTTGAGATACATAAAATTTTATTTCTTCCTCCTCTTCTAACCCACATCTAAATAATCAGAAAGTTCTGTAACTTACCTTGATACAATTTGAATTTCACCATTGTTTACTATCTCTATGTCTACTTGATATTATAAACCAGTACACAGGGTTTTCCTAACTCAAATACTGCTTGCTCTGCTGTTCAGCTCTAGTCCAGTGTTTCACAACCTTTCGCCAATCATGGCCTACCCACTATCTTGTTTCTTCCCCTGTCCTACCATTTGGTACCCTAGCCTTGTGCCATTGCTCCACATTTATGTGATTTTCTGTAGCCCCTTGGAAATATCCAAAGGGAGGGAGTGCACAGGGATGGTATGCAACTCCCAATTGAACAATAATGTTCCAGTCTGCTCCAAGAATTAAGATAATATATCTATTCTAATTCTAAGACAATTTTTTTCTAAACCTACAAGGAATTTTTACTTTGGAATTAATATAGAAGATCTTATCTTGTTTTATTAGATCCTGTATAAGTCAGATAATACCTTTCTGGCCTGGAGTGATAGCACAGTGGCCAACATGGCTGACCCGAGTTTGATTCCTCTGCCCCTCTCGGAGAGCCCAGCAAGCTACCAAGAGTATCTCGCCCTCACGGCAAAGCCTGGCAAGCTCCCTGTGACCTATTCAATATGCCAAACACAGTAACAACAATTCTCACTATGTTACTGGGCCCGCTCGAGGAAATTGATGAACAATGGGAGGACAGTGACAGTGACAGTGACAATACCTTTCTATCTGGCCAAATAATCAACATAAAAATGTTTCCTCAATTTTTCTGGCATTTAAATTAAACATAAAGCACTTATATTTTTATTTATTTTTTATTTTTTTTCTTTTTTTATTAGTGAAAAACCATGAGGTACAGTTATAGGCTTACAAATTTTGTGCTTGGGTTTCAGTTATACAATGATCAAGTGCCCATCCCTCCACCAGTGCCCGTCATCCATCCCCACGGGTCCCAGCATCCCCCCCCCAGCCCTCATTTCCCCCCCCCTCCCATCCTGCCTCTGTGGCAGGGTATTCCCCCTTGTTCTCTCTCTCTTCTTTTGGGTACTGTGTTTTGTAAGAGAGGCTTTGAGTGGCAATCATGTTTGGTCTATCGACTACTTTTAGCATGCTTCTCCCACCCTGGGAGGGCCCTCACAACACCCTTCATTTGGTACTCTCTTCTCTATCTGAGCTTCCTTTTCACCTAGAGCCTGTGGCTGGCCTGCCATTCATGGAGCAAAATACCTGGTACTAATCTCAGCCATTCCTGGGTGTTAATCTCCCTTTTTGTTGCTTTATGTTCCCCAGATGAATGCAATCTTTCTGTGTCTATCCCGCTCTCTCTGACTCATTTCGCTTAACATGATACTTTCCATGTAGTACCACTTGTATGTAAATTTCATAACTTCATCTTTTCTAACAGCTACATAGTACTCCATTGTGTAAATGTACCAAAGTTTCTTTAACCAGTCATCTGTTCTTGGGCACTCAGGTTTTTTCCAGATTCTGGCTATTGTAAAGAGTGCTGCAATGAACAAACAATTACAGATGTCACTTCGACTATACCTTTTTGCCTCTCTGGGATATATTCCCAGGAGTGCTATAGCTGGGTCAAATGGCAGATCAAATTCTAATTTTTTGAGAGTCGTCCATACTGTTTTCCAAAAGGGTTGGACCAGTCGGCATTCCCACCAGCAGTCAAGGAGGGTCCCTTTCTCGCCACATCCGCGCCAGCACCGGTTGCTTTTGTTCTTGTGGATGTGGGCCAGTCTCTGTGGTGTGAAATGATATCTCATTGTGGTTTTGATCTGCATCTCTCTGATGATTAGTGATGTAGAGCATTTTCTCATGTGCCTTTTTGCCATTCGAATTTCTTCTTTGCGAAAGTTTCTGTTCTTTTCCTCACCCCATTTTTTGATGGGGTTGGGTGATTTCTTCTTGTGGAGTTTAACCAGTACCTTGTATATCCTTGATATCAACCCCTTGTCGGATGTGTACTTGGTGAATATCCTTTCCCATTCTGTAGGCTGTCTTTGTATTTTTGGTCAATGTTTCTTTTGAGGAAGCACTTATATTTTTTAATCTGCATTTGACATTTTTATGTCTTTTTGAATCAAGGCAATTTGAAAAAAGTCAGACCTCAAGTTTGCAGCATTTCTCAATTTCTGTAGTACCATTCTCCTATTAAGGACATTTTCAAGCCAACAGCTCTAAAGTTTCAGAATACCATTGGAAAGAGACTTGAAGTAGTATAATATAGTATACTACATAATATTTATTTCTTATATTTATAAACTCAAAAAAATAATCCTAGAGCAATAAAATACAATTAGAAAATAAAGTTTTGAGTATTCACTGCGTTTTTAATGTTTTTGTTGTAAGTTTGTATAATTTAATGTTTAACAACTTCTATGTTTAATGACTAGCTCAGAAAATTCCTGAAAATTTGAACAGTTGATCTTTTAATACCCTTACAAGCAATTCCAAGACATAATTCACCTCTCCTCACTCTGTATTATGAAATGTCTTCTCTATGCTCTGCTTTTCATACACTCAGCACTTTCCTAGTGCAAGGACTTGGCACATTTCAGTCTCTGAACCTAAGCTATTATTTCCAAAACCTGTGTATCTTGTTTGTATACTTTATTCCATCCTCTCTGCAGACTATCTGGTGATTTATTTAACTAACAGCTATCTTCTAATGAGTAGAGTTATTGGGCACCTTTACCTGTCAAAGGCATTTCTCCAAAACTTGAATTAAACTAAGAACATACTAATAGAATTTTCAGCCTAATAAGAGTTATATACTGAAATAAATTTAACTTCAATTGATTTTCTTGGTCCTCTGATTTTGTTTCTTTTTGATAGTATTAATGAAGAATGCAATCCCAAGTCAGTTTCTGAATCCCCTTTGTTTTGATTCTGAAGCCTGTCACACAATGATAAGCAACAGTCTTCTGGGTACACTGGGTTTCATGCCTCTGACTTGGCTGTTTTTTTTTCATTCCTTCCTTTTTTCTCTCTAACACTCAAATAGCAAATAGTCTCACTTGGCGTATGGAAGATTGATTCAATTGTTTCAGAAACTCTGAGCAATCAAGATTTAAGTTAATTTGAAGAAGCCAAAAAAAACTTGTCTCTAAGAAAATAGGGCATCTAAAAATGCCATAAAGCTAGCATTTATGATTATATTACTATAGGAAACTGTAAAAATGGTTAATATTTCAGTGCATTTTGATGCCAGTCCTTGAGACCTACTTAGAATGTACCTGTAATTGAAAGTACTGAAGATAGAAAAGAGTTGCCTTCAATACCTTATTTTTTAAAAATTTTTTTTATTAGTGAAACACCATGAGGTACAGTTGTAGATTTACAATTTTTTTGTGCTTGGGTTTGATTATACAATGATCAGATACCCATCCCTCCACCAGTGCCCATTTTCCACCACCATGGATAATATCCCGCCCACCCCCAGCCCCCCATTCCCCCCTGCCTCTGTCAGGGAAATCCCCTGTGTTCTCTCTCCTTTTGGGTGTTGTGGTCTGCAAAAGAGGCATTGAGTGGCAAACATGTTCAGTCCATAGTACACTTTCGACATGCATCTCCCCTCCTGGGAGGATCCTCCAAACACCCTTTATTTGGAGCTCCCTTCTCTATCTGATACTTTCCATGTTGTACCACTTGTATGTAAATTTCATGACTTCATCTTTTCTAAGAGCTACATAGTACTCCATTGTGTAGATGTACCAAAGTTTCTTTAACCAGTCATCTGTTCTTGGGCATTCAGGTTTCTTCCAGTGTCTGGCTATTGTAAAGAGTGCTGCAATGAACAAACAAGTGCAGATGTCACTTTGACTATACATTTTTGCCTCTCTGAGATATATTCCCAGGAGTGGTATTGCTGGGTCAAATGGGAGCTCAATTTCTAATTTTTTGAGAATCATCCATACTATTTTCCAGAAGGGCTGAACCAGTCGACATTCCCACCAACAGTGAAGGAGTGTCCCTTTCTTGCCACATCCGCGCCAGCATCGGTTGCTTTTGTTCTTTTGAATGTGGGCCAGTCTCTGTGGTGTGAGATGGTATCTCATTGTGGTTTTGATCCGCATCTCCCTGATGATTAATGATGTAGAGCATTTTCTCATGTGCTTTTTCGCCATTCGGATTTCTTCTTTGAGAAAGTTTCTGTTCATTTCATTGCCCCATTTTTGGATGGGGTTGGATGTTTTCTTCTTGTGGAGTTTAACCAGTATTTTGTATATCCTGGATATCAACCCCTTGTCAGATGTGTATTCGGTGAATATCCTTTCCCATTCTGTAGACTGTCTTTGTATTTTGGTCACTGTTTCTTTGGAGGTGCAGAAACTTCTTAGTTTAAGATAGTCCCATTTATCTATCTCTGTTTTCACTTGCTCAGACAGTGGCGTGGCATCTTTGAAGATACCATTAGCTTCAATGTCATGGAGGGTTTTGCCAACTTTGTCTTCAATGTACCTTATGGTTTCTGGTCTGATGTTGAGGTCTTTAATCCATTTTGATTTTACTTTTGTACATGGTGTTAGGCAGAGTTCTGAGCCCATTTTTTTTGCATGTAGCCGTCAGGTGATGCCAGCACAATTTGTTAAAGTGGCATTCCTTACTCCACTTCACATTACTTGCACCTTTATCAAAGATTAGATGATCATATGATTGAGGGGAGATGTCAGTGTATTCAACCCTGTTCCATTGGTCTGCAGTTCTGCCTTTGTTCCAGTACCATGCTGTTTTAATTATTACTGCTTTGTAGTATAGTTTGAAGTTCGGGAGGTTGATTCCTCCCATTCTCTTTTTCCCAAGAATTGCTTTAGCTATTCATGGGGGCTTATTGTTCCATATAAATTTCAGGAGTGTTTGCTCCATTTCTTTGAAGAATATCATGGGTATCCTTATAGGGATTGCATTGAATTTATACAATGCTTTCGGTATTATTGCCATTTTGACAATGTTAAGTCTCCCTACGCATGAGCAGGGAATATCTTTCCATTTCCTCATGTCCTCTTTTATTTCCTGAAGTAGCGTTTTGTAGTTTTCTTTGTACAGGTCCTTTACTTCCTTCGTTAAGCTGATTCCTAAGTACTTGATTTTCTGGGGCACAATTGTGAACGGGATTGTTTTTTTATGTCGCTTTCTTCTCACTGCTTGCATATAGGAAAGACATGGACTTTTGGGTATTGATTTTATAGCCTGCAATTTTACTATACGAGTCTATTGTTTCTAGGAGTTTTTTGGTGGAAGTTATTGGGTTCTCTAAGTATAATATCATATCATCTGCGAATAGTGAGAGCTTGATTTCTTCCTTTCCTACCTGAATGCCCTTAATATCTTTTTCTTGCCTAATCGCTAATGCAAGTACTTCCACTACTATATTGAACAGCAGTGGAGAGAGTGGGCATCCTTTTCTCGTCCCTGATTTAAGAGGGAAGGCTCTCAGTTTTTCCCCATTGAGGATGATGCTTGCTGTAGGCTTGTGGTAGATGGCTTTAACTATATTGAGGAAAGTCCCCTCCATCCCCATTTTGGCAAGGGTTTTCATCATGAATGGGTGCTGGATCTTGTCAAATGCTTTCTCTGCATCTATTGATATAATCATATGCTTTTTTATCTTTTCTTTTGTTGATATGATGGATTATGTAGATTGATTTCTGAATGTTGAACCATCCTTGCATCCCTGGGATGAATCCTACTTGGTCATGGTGTATGATCTTTTAGAAGAGTAGTTGGATTCTGTTTGCTAGTAGTTTGTTGAGGATCTTTGCATCGGTGTTCATCAGGGATATCGGTCTGTAATTCTCTTTCTTTGTGGTATCTCTGTCTGCTTTTGGTACCAGTGTTATATTTGCTTCGTAGAAACTGTTTGGAAGTGCTTTTGATATTTCAATTTCGTGGAAAAGCTTAAAGCTTAAAGAGGATAGGGAGTAAGTCCTCTTTAAAGATTTGGAAGAATTCACTAGTGAATCCATCCGGGCCGGGACTTTTGTGCTTAGGGAGACTTTTTATTACCATTTCAATTTTTTTGATGGTGATAGGTCTGTTCAGGTATTCCAGGTTTTCTTGGTTCAGCCTTGGGAGTCTGTAGGAGTCTAGGAATTTATCCATTTCCTCGAGGTTTTGATGTTCCGTGGCATAAAGCTTCTCAAAGTACTCCCTGAGTATCCTTTGAATTTCTGTAGTTTCTGTTGTAATGACCCCCTTTTCATTTCTGATTCGGTTTATTAGGGTTTTCTCTCTCCCTTTCTTTGTGAGTTTTGCTAGAGGCTTATCAATCTTGTTAATTTTCTCGAAGAACCAGCTCTTGGTTTCATTGATCTTTCGGATTGTTTTTTGAGTTTCCATCTCGTTAATCTCTGCTCTGAGTTTTATTATTTCCTTTCTCCTGTTCGGGTTGTGCTCCTTTTTTTGTTCCTTCTCCAAGCTCTTAAGCTGTGAGGTTAGGTTACTTATGTGTGCTCACTCCTCCTTCCTGAGGAATGCTTGTAGAGCTATAAACTTTCCTCTTAACACAGCTTTTGCTGTGTACCATAATTTTTGGTAACTCTTGTACTCATTTTCATTCGTTTCTAGGAATCGTTTGATTTCCTCTTTGATTTCTTGTCTAAGCCACTCGTTGTTCAATAGAGCACTGATTAATTTCCAGGTGTTTGATTTAGTTTTCTGTTTTTGTGTGTGATTTACTTCTAATTTCAGAGCATTATGGCCTCAGAAGATTGTCAGTACAATCTCTATCTTCTTAATTTTTTGGAGGCACGTTTTGTGACTCAGCATGTGGTCTATCTTGGAGAATGTTCCATGTACGCTTGAGAAGAATGTGTATTCAGATTTTTGTGGATGAAGTATCCTGTATATATCTACTAAGTCCCTTTCTTCCATTGCTTTCCTCAGATGAAGTATGTCCTTGCTAAGCTTGAGTCTGGTTAATCTATCAAGAGGTGACAAAGCAGTGTTGAAGTCTCCCACTAGTATTGTGTTGCGATTGATGTCTTTTTCCAAATCTATGAGTAGTTGTTTTAAGTACTTTGCTGGTCTCTCATTAGGTGCATATACATTTATTATTGTAAGTTCTTCCTGTTATACAGATCCTTTGATCAATAAGAAATGGCCTTCACTGTCTCTTATGACCTTCCTCACTCTGAAATCAATGTGGTCTGATATTAGGATGGCTACCCCAGCTTTTTTATGGGAGCTGTTTGCCTGTAGGATTGTTTTCCAGCCTTTGACTCTGAGTCTGTGTTTGCTTTGACTATTGAGATGTGTTTCTTGCAGGCAGCAGAATGTTGGGTTCAATTTTCTAATCCATCCTGCCACTCTATGTCTTTTAATTGGTGAATTTAGCCCATTGACATTGGGAGAGATTATTGTTATGGGATTTTGTCCCATTGTTCTGTTGAAATTTGGTGTATTTGAGGGGCCTGTCTTGCCTTAAAGTAGCCTATTTAGTTGTTCTTGTAACGATGGTTTTGAGTCTATGAAGTTCCTGAGCTGTTGTTTGTCTGTGAAACTGTGTGTTGTTCCTTCTATTATGAATGAGAGTCTCGGTGGGTAAAGTATTTTTGGGGAGGCATTTATTTCATTGAGTTTTTTCACTATGTCCCACCACTGTTTTCGGGCCATGAGGGTTTCATCAGAAAAATCAGCTGTGAATTTTAAGGATGCTCCTTTGTAAGAGATTTCTTTCTTCGATCTTGCTGCTTTCAGAATTTTGTCTCTGTCTAAGGTTTTGGTCATTTTGGTCAGAATGTGTCTTGGGGTATTTTTATTCGGATTTCTTCTAGCTGGTACCCTTCGGGCCTCCTGAATATGGTCACAAGTTTTCTTCAGCTCTGAAACGTTGTAGCAATGATGTCTTTGACAGTTTCTTCTTCATCAAGGTTTTCTTCCTGTACCTCTTGGACTCCAATAATTCTTATGTTACCCCTCTTGGCTTCATCACAATCTTCTCTTTCCATCTGTTCCTGAATTGTGAGTCTCTTTTCCATTTTCTGCTCTTTTCTGGAGAGTCTCTGAACTTCATCTTCGAGCTCACTGATTCTGTTCTCAGCAGCTGTTACTCTGCTGCTGAGGCCTTCCACTGAGTTTTTCAATTCGCCTACGAGATTTTTCAGGTCTGACATTTCTGATTGCATTTTCCTCATTTCTGCTTTCAAATCCTCTTGTCTTCTATTGGCATTGCTTTCCATTGTTTCTTTTAGTTCCCTAAGCATCCTAAGTAGCTCCCTCCTGAATTCCTTGTCAGAGAGGTTGTCTAACACTGCAGTACTGTTGGTGTCATCTGGGCTAGACTCTTCAATAAGAAAGTTTGGTGGGCTTTTCCGTTGCTTTACCATTGTGAAAAGTGTGGTTTAGTCCTTCACGTTCACTGTTACTATTCTGCTTGATATGTAGTGTGAGTTAAGATAGACTTATGAGTTATTGGCTACTGTGTTTCTAGTGACTGAGCTAAACTAGAGAAGTTTCCATCTAAGAAGGTAGCTTATGGTTCCTATGGCATATGTAGTGGGAAAATATTTCGCGGCCGCTAACGTGGCCGCAGCTCTGGAAGGACTCCCTGTCACTGAGCGAGGAGTTGGGAACGTCGATGGAGCTAGCTATGCATGTGCAGAGAGAGTCCCAGGCCCTTGGGGGCGGGCTGTACCTGGTTGGAATAGGAGCCATTCAGCGTGGTTGCCCAGAGCTGGGCCTCTGTGCCCGTCCCGCGCAGATCAGGGGAGAAAAACGGCTTTCTAGCAGGTGGAGCTAGCTGTGCATGCGCAGAGAGGTTCCCAGGCCCTTGGGGGCGGGCTGTACCTGGTTGGAATAGGAGCCGTTCAGCTTGGTTGCCCAGAGCTGGGCCTCCGTCTCAATACCTTGTTAAAGATAGGTTTGTTAATGTTCTCAATGGCAGTAATATTAAAAATGTGGAAAATGTGGTTCAAACTCAACTATTGCAGAAAAAGATAAAAACAAGAACTACAAAAACCTGAAATATGGGGGGGAGGGTATGATGCTGCCAGCAGGTCAATCTGTACCTGTGCGGTGAGTGCATCAGCAGCCTGATGGCGCCTTCAGGCTTCCAGATACCCCCAAATTGCTGCTGTGCCTTTGACCTGACCCCAGAAACTTGGGGCAAAGTTTACCAAGAAAGTAAACGTCCAAAAGTTATGTATTTGGGAAACACACACACAAACCACCTCGGCTCAGCCATATAATTGGAGGCATGGCCTCTCTGGTTCCTGATTGAACTGCTTAATGGCCACGATCCCAGAGACTCAGAAACAAATCTCGAAACCTAGTGGCTTTTGGCAGGAATGCGTCCAGTCCCTGCAGGAGATGATCTGTGCTGGGCCGACCCAGGTGGGAATAGGTTTTGTGCCTTGGCCTGTTCCCCCTGGTGGCCCAGTGGCCGCCATCCTTCAGAGGCCACTGGACAGTCAGGTTTGGGCCCCCAGTGACGAGACACGCAGGGCCTCACGGGATGGGGGTGGAGCCGGGCCTGTCCTCCCCACCCCAACGAGACCCCAAGTCATCACCCACGAACGGCCTCTCTGGCTCCTGATCAAGCTGCTTAATAGCCGTGATCCCAGAGACTCAGAAACAAATCTCGAAACCCAGTGACTTTTGGCAGAAATGCGCCTGGACCCCACAGTACTTTACTGTCACTGGGCCACCCCAGGGAGGAAAGGGTGTTGTCACTCTGCTTGCTCCCTCTTGGCAGCTTGTTGACCGTCATCTCCAGAGGCCACTGGAAGTCAGGTTTGGGCCCCCAGTGACGAGACACGCAGGGCCTCACGGGATGGGGGTGGAGCCGGGCCTGTCCTCCCCACCCCAACGAGACCCCAAGTCATCGCCCACAAATGGCCTTTCTGGCTCCTGATCAAGCTGCTTAACAGCCATGATCCCAGAGACTCAGGAGCAAATCTCGGAGCCCAGCAGGTTTTGGCAGAAATCCCTCCAGATTTAAGTGTTGAAATTTTGGAATTTCAAAATCGCATGGCCATTATTGCAGCCATGCAACATCATATGTTATTATAACCAGCAATAGAACACAAATTGTCCACTGTTGCCTTTTCAGCAGATCTGAGTGTTGGTGTAAAATCTCAAATAATAATGGTGGGTCTGGTGTCAAAATATTGAATGTGATCAAAGTAGAGAGAGAGTAATGTGGAAATCATCTGCCCCACAGGTAGGGGGAAGGTTTGGGATGGGGGTATATTGGGGTTGTTGGGGGTGGAGAATGGGCACTGGTGAAGGTACTGGTGTTTCATTGTATGACCGAGACTTAGACCCGAAAGCTTTGTAACTGCTCTCAAGGTGATTCAATAAATAAAATTATAAAAAATGAAAAAAAATAAGTAAGGTGGAGTTCATGCACAATTCAATCAGCTAATCATTGGCTGAATAAATAGCAGTACTCTTACTTTAAAAAAACCTGAAATATGAGGAAATCAGTGGCAAATTGATTTTTTTCAGTGAGGACATAGAAAAAATTAATTTACATAGTTGGCATAAGATATTTAGATGGGATGAAAGAGACATTTTGATTAGAGGAGGAGAAAAAAAGACTCAGAAGTCTCATTCTCTTCGTGATAGAATGAAAAATGATTTCTATTTTAAGACACTGTTGACACTGGCCTTCTACATTCACCCCTTGGTGTCAGATCAATATGCGTTGCCACTGACCTGTATCCCTGGGTTCATGGTATTTTGTTATGATAGACTCATCCAATATAGGCGCCCTCTGAGCAAACCCAGAAAATTAGAAGTTGATTCAATTATTTTTTCTTTTTCATTGGAGGTGGGGGATACAACCAATTGTGTTCAGGATTTACCCCTCATTCTGTGTTCAGGAATAACTCCAGCAGAATTTGTGTAAACAAACCTTTATTGCAACAAAGCGGTCACATGCAAACAAAGAGCCTTGTGTACTGTACTGTTTCTCTGACCCATGAAGCCTAGGTTATTTCATCTGTGAAATGTATATTTATAAATAGCTACATCATAGTTTATTGGGAGAATTAAGTGAAATTATGAAGTTACAATATTTAACATGTTACCTGAGTCACAGCGGGTAGGGCGTTCGCCTTACAAGCGGCCAACATGGCCGACCCGAGTTCGATTCCTCCGCCCCTCTCGGAGAGCCCGGCAAGCTACCGAGAGTATTCGATATGCCAGACACAGTAACAACAAAGTCTCCAGTGGAGACGTTACTGGGCCCGCTCGAGCAAATCGACGATCAACGGGAGGGCCTTTACCTTTACCTTTACCTTACCTGAGTCATAATAAACACTCAGAAATTGTTATTAAATTTTCAGAAGAATTGACATGATGACAAAGAGAACTAAACTTGATAAGTTGTCATATTTTGGTTTTTGTTAGCAAAATAATCCTTGCTGCTGCTGTCCACAGCATAGAGGTAAGATGCCACAAGACAGATGAGATCATTGGATTGGAAAGCCACAGTTATAGATTTTTCAATGGATAGATGAAGTGCCACAAATTACTATAAAAATAAACATAAGAATGATTTATTGAAAACAATTGAATTAGAAAATGATCTGAAGTTAGCAACAACTCGGTCAAAACATTTATATGGTTTTCTTTGCCAACTACTAACTTGAGTATGACAATCATACGAAGTGTAATAATATTTTTGGTTATTTCTCTTGCTTATTGGAATTATCATGTAACAGAAGAAGTATAGAAGTTATTAGCACTATGATAAAAAGGAATCACTCTAACATAATGGGAAGTATATCATTTATCAAATGCAATTATACCAGGTATTTTCTTCTTCAATGGCTTGCAAGCCTATAATTTAAGGGAGACAATCAAGACAATATATCTAACATAAGAACTTTCATGTAGATGTTTATAAAAAGTCATAAGCTCTACTGCATATCCATAATTCTCCCACACATCGTCTGCCCCCCACCAGAATATCATGTCATCCTATATATAGTAAAATAGTCCTTTGTCAAGGTGACGCTTTCAGTCTATGTCTGAAACTGACACACCTTCTTCAAACATGGGAATTTTCTTCATTATATACTCTTCCACATACTTTAGCTATTTAAGTACATTGTATAGTCCTCAGCACATTGTACCATCAAGTATAAAACACAGAGCAGAAACTCTTCTTGCTGCAGCTCAATCAGCTGATAGAGCCCACGGTCTGGGTTTCTGAAGAACTTGGAGAGAAAAAGTTGAAAGTGATCAGCATAGTTATTGCTGCCACTGCTCCTGGTCTTGAAACCTTGGTTATGATGATGGCAGCATTTAATAAGGAAAGTGCCAACACAATAGTGAAACCAAATGTCTACATACAAATATTAGGCTTTTTTAAAATCCTTTTTACTTAGGTAAGAGCTTTACAATTCTTTCATTCTTTCATCATACTTTTTATGCCTGCATCATTCCAATTGTGTTTTTGTATTTTTTGGAAAGAGATATGAGTGTAATCACTGAATCATATGGCAGATCTTTTTGAGAAATCTCCGTGGCATTTTCATGAAGGCTGAACCAGTACTATTTCACTTCAAAAAGAGAAGGTTGGGGCCAGAGAAATGGTAGAGGGGGTAAGGTACAAGCCTTGCCAACAACTTATACCAATCCAAGCCCCTGCACAATGTATGTCCTCCCTTGCCCCTCCAACCCAAGCCTCACCAGGATTGACTCCTGAGCACATAGCCAATAGTATGGCCTGAGCACCAAGAAAGTTCTCCATCCCTAACAGCAAACCACAAGAGAAAATGAAGGATTTGGATTTTTCTGCTCTACAGGGCAAGGCTCAGGAACTGGTGTGGGAGTATAGTAGGTAAGGTGCTTGTCTTAGAGGTGGACAACCTGGGTTCAATCTCTAGCATCATTATTGGTAAGTTCTTGCAAACTATGCTTTTAAAGAAAATAATTTAATTCGGATTTTATGACATATTAATAAAAATAAAACATAATTTGCTGTCTCGGCCCTCCTCTAAGCATTGCAATATCACCAACCATCTCAAGAAATACCAGAACGCTTTTCAATGTAATGCTAATTTGTTTATTTTTGTCTGTTTTCTTTGTCAGTAGAGCTGAATCATTGGGAACTTCTGAAATCAATATCATGAAGGCATGCTTATACATCTTTTTCTCCATTTTATGGTTTCAGGTCTAATATCAGGGTCTTGCCTATTTTAAGTTAATTTTCTTACATAATGTAAGATTCTATTCCAACCAAATTATTTTTTTATGCTTGACTCGGGCTGGAGCGATAGCACAGCAGTAGGGCGTTTGCTTTGCATGCAGCCAACATGGCCGACCTGAGTTCGATTCCTCCACCCCACTCAGAGAGCCCAGCAAGCTACCGAGAGTATCTTGCCCGCACTGCAGAGCCTGACAAGCTACCTGTGATGTATTCGATATGCCAAACACAGTAACAACAAAGTCTCCAATGGAGAAGTTACTGGGCCCACTCCAGCAAATCGATGAACAATGAGAGGACAGTGTCAGTGTCAGTGTCAATTTCATTTAATGATGAAGAGTTGTGACAAATGGAACTAATTTATCCCTTTTAGAACGTGGGAAAAAAGATTACAGGGACAGAGAGATAATTAGTGGATAGGCACTTGCCTTGCAAGTAGACAACCTGGGTTCCATTCCTGGCACCACATATGAACTCCAAAGCCCAAAAGCAGTGATTCCTGAGAAAAAAGCCAAGAGTAACCCCTGCACATAGAAGGGGATGGTATTAAACAAACAACAAAACTAGAAATGCAACAAACAAAATTGATAACGCATCATGGTTTATTAGCACACCCATCATCCAATATTTACAACTGAGTGTATACAGTGAGAACTTTTAAAACCTATTTCTCTTAGTAACACTAAGTACAAAACGTATGACTATCAGCTATAATCACTACTTTGCCCATGCTTTTGAAGTTTTATATATTAATGGAAGTGAAAAATGCCTTAAATTCCATGCTTGCTTCCAGATGGGGATAGACTCTTGGAAGCTATCTCACACAATACTGATCCATTTGCTTGAATAAATTACTCTTTGAGAAAAGACAACTTCAGAAGTAAAATTCAAAAAAATTCCAATAAATAATTTGCTAAAGTAGTAATAATGATAATGATAATAATAATCATAATAATTAGCCAGTCATAGACTCAGACAGGTGCATTGAGGAGCAAGGGAATATGAACAAATAATAGATAAGTGGAAAGACTAGGAAATACATGAGATATTAGACTTCCACGAAACTTGTTAGAAAACAACTCTTTCCTACTGAGTTTAAAAAAAAATAAAAACAAGATATAAATAACAGCAATTAGGAAAAAATGAGAAATACCCTAGCATTTAGAAGAATAATTACTTATAATTCTTACAAAAGAATACCTCAGTGAATAAAAAACTGACTTAAAGTCAGAATACACAAGACTATTTATATCCATTATTTAGAAATGTTTTGACATATCTGGAAGTAAGGAGTTCTGTGTTGATATTCCCAAACCATATATACATTCCCACCTATTTTTTTAAAACCCCAAAATTTGCTGTTTATTATTTGTCTTACATTATTTCAGTCACCAACATTGTTATTATTATTTTAATACGTTACACGAATAAAAAGTCAAAGTACATTAAGACTAGTGTAATGAACCTCTGGGCAGCCAGAATCCAGCATTTCTGGCACAGTCCTGCAACCTGGTAAAAACAATGTTTACGAATTTAACAATCAAGAGATTTCACATGAATTTTGATGAGCCAAGCCCTCTTGTGGGGTTCATAGGTTACAAAAAATACCATCAATTTTAGGGTCATTTACTTCAGTTAATTACAAACAAGCAAATAAGAATGGCAAAGTTTACATAGAATCAAGGCTTCACCTGCCTCCCCACTTTCCCAACAACCTGTCTGAGGAGAGGAACGACTTCCAGAACCAGCTACAGTCCAGTACTGCAGTAGTGCAGGGGGAGTTGGATTTCTCTTAGGGTCCAGTGTAGCTGGATAGCTGGTGAGTGGCTATAACCGTCCTTAAGCCTACCCACAAGTACACAATGTACAGTCACCGATTTCCTACTTCTTGCTGTATCATAGGGCTGAAACAGTCCTCTTTTCTGTGACGTGTTTTGCTTAATGTTCACACCCAACCGTGCTAAGGTGCTTCTCCAGGCAGGGTGCTCAGGAGTTGCTCCTGGGATGCTTCAGGTACCAAGGTGTCTAGGGATCAAATCCAGGCCTTCAGTAGGCAAAGCTTGTACTCACATCCTTGGAGCGATGCTGGCCCCAAGTTAGTGGTAGGGCTCATGTAAGCCCACCTAGCTGGAATGACTACCAACTTCAGCAGTTGGTGGACCAATAGGGGAGAGAAGGAAATCACTGAATTAACAGACCCAGAAAGGTGGTCAATCAGAACCACAAATTTCCCCAAATCCAACCAAACAGGGAATAGGTCTGTTGACAGTTGGGGTTCAGGGTATAAAAGGGGCTCAAAGATGTAGGGTTTCATTCTCTCTCTGGGGAGAAGACCCTGATTGATTGATCGATCAGTACCTCGACGCTATACTTGGAACGAAATAAAGCTCTGATGAACTTTCCCATTTGTCCTGCACCCGTTCGTGATATCACAGACCCTAACAGTTTGAATGTCCACATGCTGCTGCTCTTGAAAACAATCATGCAATTAGAAGAACTATTGGTTGCCCACAGAGGGAGAGACAGGACTGATATTTCAGATTCAGAAGACTGCGAAGCTCTTATCAGTAAGTGTTCTTTATAGGGGTTTATCTCTTCAGCAGAGATTAGAATGAAAATGCTAGAAACACATATTGAGAGGGCAGAAATATAGTATAGTGCTTAAGGTTAGGAATCTCTGACATGATTTCTGGGATTGAGAAAGTAGTGCACTAAACTATGTCAAGGCAGGAAGGGTCAGGGCATAGAATCATGCACTTTCTCTCTGAGGACACTCCATTCCCACTCGTTGTCTTGCCATTCAGAGTCACTTTGGGAAATGGGAAGTTCTGGGGCTCCTGGGGTAGGGGTGGGGAGCTGCCCTCAGGCCCAACTGCTGCATGAGCAGGAGTGGCTGCAGTCTCCATTGTGATGTCTGTGTTCTCTGCACAGGGTTGTGGGACATGGAATTCTCACTGGCCAATGGGGTTGCAGAACCTGGACCACACCCATGAAGCCCTCTATAAAAGCGCGACCTCAGCCTCTTGTGGCAACCTCTCTCAGCACTTTGATGAGAAATCCTCAAGGAAGTAACGAGATGAGACCCCAACCCCTATTACCAATGGACACCCATCTGAATAAAGATATAAAATTAAAATTGGATAAAGCTAGAGAAATGGTAAGGAAAAAGTGCTGGGATCTGGTTCCCGTGGCTTGCCCAAGGCCCATGATGACCCATCAGTGGTCAGTGTGTGGCCACTGGCTGATAAACCCCTGGGCCCTTTCCAGACCAAACAAGTCTTTAGCCAGTTTCACCCAGCAGCTGCTGCCCTCCTGGGACTCCTGGGGACTCTAGTCCAGTAACCCCTCGGGCTCCCCTTCTCGAGACAAACACCATCCTCCTGCCCATGGGTTCCTCCCATGGAGACGAGTATAAGAGAACTTTTGTCAGTGAGATGGGAACAAGCAGGCTCAAGCAGGTGTTGCTTTGCTTTTCTGCAGCTCAAAAAGTTCGAAGTGGAGAATGATTTAGTCCCTGGCAAGAGAAGAAAAAACAACTGCGGAGACAGTGGCAGGAACACCGCCACCTCCAGGCCCTGCCAACTGCCGAATGGGGTGAGTCTTGCCCTGCAGGACATCCCAAGGAGATAGGTGCTCAAAGGGTGTTGCAGAGATGTTTAGGAATGTGGAAGGAGGGGGTACCCACAGAAAATCTGTTGCTGCTTCCCCACATGCTCGTGCTCTGCTTGGCCTGACATGGGGGGCAATCCCAAAGCCCTGAACTGGAGTGTTTCACTTGAATGGGCAAGTTTGGCCTTTGAGATTGAGTTAGGACACGAGGGGAAGGGAGGGGGAAAGGCGGGAAGAAGTGTTTCTCAGGTATCAGCATGCTGGGCAGCCGAAGAAAAAAGGGTTCTTGTGTCTCTTCTCTGCCACAAACCATGATCATTTATCTGTAGCCCCCTTTGTTTAAGCGAGCCCCTTCATCAGAAATCTGGTTCTAGTTCTTACAATGGAGAAGCTTAGGTGGATGGATGCAGCCCTTCGGCCGCCTACTCCATCCTCATGGGCCTGATGAAAGGGATTCACGGTGAAAAAAAAGCCTTGCAATGGGACAGGCTAATCCTCCAGGTAGGGAAATGTGTGGTACTGGCCAATGGCCCTATTTGTTATGGCCGCTTTGTTCTCTCCTGCCACATTGCAAGGGGACCTGCCACCCCTGGACACCTGGTCTCGGTTTGTCTCCCTATTTTCCCTGGCCCCTGTCTGCTCTGTACTCTTTGCTCCCTTTAGACTAAGGACTGGGGTGAAGTGTGACCTTTACTGCTGCAATGGAGAATACTGTCCCATGGGAAAAGTGGCATGCCAGGTGCCATGCCCTCTGACAGATCTGCATGAGGTGCTGGCTGCATTCCCACTGTCGGGGTGTCTCTTGTTCCCCCCTTGGCCCGTTCTTGATGCTTTCTCTACTGCTTGATTGACTGGGATGTTCTGGAATTTGTTTCCCTCTTCCATCTTCATCAGGAAGCAGGGAACAGGAATGAAAGCACAGAGCCCTACTTGGATGATGGGGGTAGACGTGGGCAGGAGGTTTTCAGGTAAGGGGCTGGGGTGGCGCTGACTGACCGACTCACTTGGGTCTTCCAGAGTGGAGAATACGTTAAGGACCCGGAGAGAGAAAAATTGGAATTTCTGGAGCAAACGTTAGCAGATATCACTGATAAGGTAAGCTCTGCTCCTGCTGGGGTGCGGTTCCTGCCTGAAAGGGGGAGGAGTTGCTGGGAGCCAGGGTAAGAGAGAACCAAGGCAGTTCCCATGAGGGAAAGGGGGAAGGGCAGTGGGAAGGCCTCTATGTCAATTAGGGCCTGGCCTGGAAATTATAATCAAGGCTGAAGTATGTATCAAGAGAGAGTCCAAACAATGGGGGGTGGAGGGGTGAGGGAAGAGGGGCACAAAGCAGGGATTGAGCCCTGGACTGACGCCTAAACTTCACCACACAATAGCAAGATTTGGAAGCTTAAAGCCAGGTACAAAGATTCCTGCGAGGTTGGAGGAGGGAAGGAGGCAAGGGCCTGAGTGGTGTTGGTAGTGGTGTGCGTGTGTGTGTGTGTGTGTGTGTGTGTGTGTGTGTGTGTGTGTGTGTGTGGAGGGGGATCTCTTAAGTCCTGAGAGTAAGAACATCAGGACCTGTGCGGGGAACAGACTGTCCCAAATGCTCTTTCCTTGGGCCTGGGAGTCTGTGTGTGACAGTCACCTGTTCTTGCTGCCCCTGCTGGCCATCCTTAATCCCAGCTTCATGCCCGCAGGTGAGGAAGAGCAACCAGGAACTCTGGACACTCTTCATCCTACAAGATTGTTACCTTCAAGATCTACAAGAGTGCTCTGCTAATCTGCACAGACAACTGGCTACATGCCAAGACTCAGCCATCAAAAAGGAGCGGCAGCTCCTGGAGCAATTAGACCAAGAGAAAAGAAACCATGAGTCTGAAATTAAAGAACTTCAAGTGAGAGAGGGGCCCTGTACAGTTGAGCAGGAAGACCTGAAGCAGGCTTCCTTCCTCACTCCCTCACCACCTTCCTCCCTCTCCTTTAGAAACTCGTGAAAACCAGCAAAAATGAAACACTGCACCTGAAGGCTCAGCTCAAAGTTCTCAGCATTAATGCAAATAGTAAGTGACAGGAACCGCAGGAGGGAGAAGCTAGCTTTGGGTGAGGTGGCAGCAGGGTGAGGGTAGGGCTACACAGGGAGGCAGAAACAAGCCAGATCTGCCCTAGGTGGCTCCACTGTCTTTGGCTCTTGGTGACCCTGGGGATCCTCCCACAGGAAATGGAGCTGAGCAGGAGCAAAAGGAGGAGAAAGTGGTGGAAGAAAAGCAGGAGGAGGACAATGAGAAGGACCAAAAGGAGGAGGAGAAGGAGGTGAAGAAGGAGGAGGTTAAGGAAGAGGAGGAGGTTGTAAAGGAGAAGGAGGAAGAGGAGGTGAAGGAGAATGTGGCAGTCCTACAAATTTCAGAACAAGACATTGATGTTCAGAATGAGCCTTTCACAGTGTTTACCACAACCTCGGTGAGACTGACTGCTGCCCTCAGGGGACCCTGGGAGAAATCCTCCTTAACTCATGTTTTCCCTTCCAATTTCTCTCAACCCCCAACTTTCCCATGGCACATTCTGGGCCACCTCTTCTCAACACCTCCTTGAAAACCCATGTATGCTATTAGGGGCCAGGAAGGGACTGCCCTTCCCAAGGACACCCAACCAACACACCCCATTTGATCTTCCCCCAGCTGCAAGGTTCATGCATTCTACAAGAACAACCGGAAGAGGAGATTGAGGAGATCTTAAAGAACATGGAAGGCAAAGGAAAATCATCCCAGTCCCCACTGGACGAGAAGGCCACAGGCCATGAGACCGCTGACTATGTCATCATACAAATGGATTCTGTGGAAACAGAAAATAATTCAAGCTGTGGACTGAGGTCCTACCTCTCCTTTATCCCCTTTATTAAGCGGTCACATGGACCCACCATGCCATGTCAAAAATTGTAACAGTGTAATTCTGTTGTATTCTCCACCTCCCCACCACCCTCCTCCTCCCCACCCACAACACTTTTCCTAATCCCACAACACTTTTCCTAAATGTATGTTTAGAATAATAATAAAATATTTCTAAAAGTACTAAAAATTTTCTAATCTCTGGGCAAAATTAGCACATCAAAACCTGCATGCTGTCCTAAAGGATCACATGATGACACACCTGAGGTTTGGATATGAACAGAATTCTTAACATTTTTTTTTCTTTTTGGGAGACTGACACACATCTAAAATAACAAGAGAATACAACCAAAGCTGGCATGGATGTAGGGAGAAAGGGATTCTCATTCACTGCTTGTAGGAATGTCTAATGGTCCAGCCTGTTTGAAAAAAAAATATGGATGATCCTAAAAATATCTACAAATTGAGATTCCATTTGACTCAGCAAATCCAATTTTTGAAATACACCCTAAGAGCCCAATAACAAAATGAGAAAAAGCATTTTCACCCCTCTGTTTCTTGCAGCGTTATCCAGAAAACAATTCTGGAAACAACCCAAGTGTCCAATAATGGATGACGGAAAAATGAAACTATGGTACAGATACAGAATGGAATATTACTTGGCCATAAATACATAAAGTAATGCAGTTTCCTGCACATGGAGGGAACTGTCAAGTTTCATGCTGAGTGAAGTTAATCAGAAAGAAAGGTACCGATACTGAACGATCTCTCTCATATGCAGAGTGCAATACAGAGAGTAAGGAAACATAATGGGGGAATAATGAATGTCAAAAATCATGAATGTCAATAATGAACGTCACTTCCAAAGGAAGTGGAAGCAAAGAACATAATGGGTAGTCTAAGGAAACATAACAACTGAGGGGACTTGGAGATAGAACAAGGAGGGGGCAAAAACTGCAATGGAGGGAAAATAAAATGAGAGGAGGAGGTGAAAAGGAGAAAGTGAAAAAGCATTATATATGATCAAAGTAAACTGAATTCCACAATAAATTCAGAGTCAACAGCAGGATTCAGGATTTGTCCCAGGGATGCAGGAGAGTTAAATGTAAACAAACTAATTGATGCAATATAGGAAGGCAAGTAAAGATGTATCAAATGATGTTGTACATAATCCTAGGACATTGGATAAGATTTAGTAAACATTTACAATGAAAAGCCCATTAAGTTTGGGATTAAAGAAACATATCTCAGTAAAGTACATGTTGTATTTGAGAAACCCACAGTTAAATCATATTCAGTTGTGAAAATTGGAAGATTTTCCCCTATCATCTTGTAAAAGAAGGGATGTTCATTCATACAACTATAATTCAACATAACTCTAGAAGTTAAAGTCAGATAAATTAGGTAGCAAAGAGAAATAAATTAGGCAATAAAGAAAAATTAAAATGACCAGTGCTTCCAAAGATTTATTTTTTAAAAACTTCTGAACATCCCCACTGAAAAGCTTATTTTAAATAAACCAATATAGTAAAGTCACTTGCTATAAAATCAATATATTAAAATATCCTACATATTTATATGTAAGAAAAAATGAAAGAAATTTTTTAAATAAATAATTTTATTTATAATTTATCTAAAAATTTATGAACCTAGAAATAAATTTAAGAAAAGTGAGACACTTATACATCAAAAAATATGTCATTTGTAAAATAAAGATAATATGCAAGGAGAAAGAAAGACCATGAAAATGAATTTCAAGGCTTAACGTTAGGAAAATTACCATCTCATAAAAATTATCATATAAATTATGTATATATGTATGTGTATACACACACACAGACACAGACACACACACTGTAGCACTGTCCTTCCTTTTTTCATTGATTTTCTTGAGCGAACACCAGTAACGTTTCCATTGTAAGTCTTGTTGCTACTGTTTTTGGCATATCGAACATGCCACAGTGCACAGGCAGCTTCTGAACCTCTGCTGAGCAAGCAGGATACTTTGGGTAGCTTGCTGGGCTCTCTGAGAGAAACGGGGGAATAAAACCCAGGACGGCCGCAAGCAAGGCGAACGCTGTATCTGCTGTACTAAGTGGAGTGCCAGCCCATATATACACACATATATATTAAAAAAAAAAAACCTTGAAATTTTGAAAGCTTTGCATACAGGTGGCCCAACTTTGATTCCCAGTACCGCATTTGGTTCCCTGAGCACCAAGTCAGGAAGTGCCCCCGAGCAAAACCGGATGTACTTCCCAAGCATGACCCCTCCAGAACATAAACGGTATATTTCTGATTTCAAGTGATGAACATGGACCATGGAACCAAGAGCTGGTACAGAGGTTTAGATGTCTGCCTTAGATATGGTTGACCTCAATCTGTTTGATGTCCAGAATCAAACCTCGTAAAATGAGCACCATCAGGAATGGCCCTGAGAAAAGAGCCAGGAGTAGCCCCAAAGCACCACTGGCTGTGTGACACGCCACTCCCCACCCCCAAATCATATAGTGTTACAGACATAGATTTTGTAAGTTGATTTTGTGGGAACACACCTTACAGTGCTCAGCGCTTACTCTCGTCTCTGCATTCAGGGATCACTCCAAGTGGGGATTAGAGGTCATATATGGTGCTAAGGATCAAACTCAGGTTTCCCACATACAAAGTAAGTGCCCTACTTACAGTACAATCTCTCTGGGCCTAGAGGTTCGTTAATTTTATTTAATTTTCTTATGGGAAATAATTCTCTAATATATAAACACATTTGGGAATAATTCATGAAAAAGTTTTGTACAGTAAGAAGTTCTGACAAATTCTAAACAAAATAAGTATTTCTTGATTAAAGATACAAACTGAGCTTTCCATAGAGGAAAACCCAGAATTCCTGAATCTATAGTGGAATAAGAAAATTCAAGTATCTCTCTTTCACTGTTTCCCTACTCATTAAGACTTACAGTCTAGCACTCCTCTTGGTTTTGGGAAAAAGAAAAAAAGAAAGGTGTTGAAGTAAACCATCTTTTTTTAGCTTTGAAAGTTGTGTGTGTGTGTTTGTGTGTGTGTGTATACGCACGCATGCATGTGCACACGCACACACACACACACACACACACGCCAGAAATCTAAATACATATTTTAGTCTGTCTTCCCCCCAGTTTCCAGGTATTTTTATCATAGTTTCATTATAAGTTTATTTTATTAATAGTCATCTTGATAAATTTTGAGCAATGAAGGCATCATGTAAGAACACTGTATTAATAAACTCTCTAGTGCCATCTGGTTGGTAAATCATAGACCTATTCAGCATGCTTTGCGAAAGTCATCTTATTAAAATTAAAGACTACTTTCTCCATATTCTTCTCCTTGATCACGTATATGCATTTTCCCCTTTAAATGTCACTTAATCAATCACTTAATCACTTAACTTCCCGTTAGTCGTCGATTTGCTCGAGCGGGCGCCAGTAACGTCTCCATTTGTCCCTGTCGCGTGCTAGTGTAGCCCAATGGCATCTCTTCGCTCCGGGAACATGGAGGGCCTCAAACCGATCGTTCATGACCTTGACAAAGAAGTCTGACCATCTGGTAGGTGGGCGGCCACGCGGTCTCTTGACATCCCGTGGAATCCAATCAGTAACAGCTCTAGTCCAACGGTCGTCTTTAAATCTCATTACGTGACCAGCCCATCTGATTTTCGACACCTTGGCAAATGAGACAGCGTCCCTGATCCTTGATCGTCGACGGATGTCAGAACTCCGGATTCGTTCTCTCATTTGAGTGAAACGTGATATTCCAAGCGTAGCTCTTTCTATTCTTCTTTGGGAGACCTGAATGGCGTTCTCATCTTGTTTGCGTAGGGCCCAGGTCTCTGAGGCATATGTTAATGCAGGAAGAACAGTGGAATCAAAGAGATGTGCCCGGAGCCGGAGGTTCTTCGTCCTCTTAGCTATTGCTTCGACGTTCTTGAAGGCGTTCCAAGCCGCTCTCTTCCTCCTGCGCAGCTCGGGTGCCAGGTCATTTGTCATGTTGACCTCTCGACCTAGGTACACATAGCTGTTGCATTCGGAGATGGTCGTTCCATTGAGAGCGAATGGGGCGTCAGGAACAAGGCTATTTCTCATAAACATTGTCTTCGTAAGATTCAGCTGTAGTCCTACCTTTCCACACTCACGGTCAAAGTCGGCCAGCATTTGTGCCGCTTGGCTGATGTTTGGTGTTATTAAAACAATGTCATCAGCAAAGCGGAGGTGGTGTAGTTGCCGACCATCTATCTTCACTCCCATTCCTTCCCATTCCAGTCGTCGCATGATGTTCTCGAGGGTGGCACTGAAGAGTTTTGGTGAAATGGTATCACCCTGCCGCACCCCTCTCTTGACATCAACGATCACTTCTTTGTAGAATGGTGAGATCCTGGTAGTGAATCCGCAATACAGCTCACGGAGGATCCTGATGTATTGGGCTTGTATGCCCTGATTGGCTAGGGCTTCAATGACCGCTTCCGTCTCAACAGAATCAAAGGCCTTCTTTAAATCAATGAACGTTAAGCAGAGCGGCATCTTGAACTCCCGAGAAACCTCAATGAGTTTGGTTATCGTGTGGATATGGTCGATGGTGCTGAATCCTTTGCGGAACCCTGCTTGCTCACATGGTTGTCCTTCATCTAGTGTTCTGCCAATCCTATTCAGGATGACTCGAGTGAACAACTTGTAGATGACAGACAATAGGCAGATCGGGCGATAGTTGCCAATGTCATGGATGTCTCCCTTCTTGAACAGTAGTACGGTCCTGCTGGTTTTCCATTGAGATGGAACCTTGCATTCAGACAGGTAGCGAGTGAAGAGCCGAGCCAGTATATTGATGAGTACTGACGGCAGGTTCTTCAGGTGTTCAGGTCTGACCTTGTCTGGGCCGGGTGCTGTTTGTTTCTTTACCAACGAAATGGCGTGTCGGATTTCGGAGGGGAGAACGTTGGGAACGACATACCCATCCTGTGGAATTTGGTATGTCGGCAAGTGGACATGGCTATCGAAGAGATTTGAGTAGAAGTCATGGATAATCTTCTCCATTGCCGTTCTGGAGGATGTGATGGATCCATCAGGACGTCGGAGGGCAGTCATCTTGGTCTTATAGTTGGCGAAGGACAGGCGGGCGTTACGAATACTTTTCCCGGCTTCTGCCGCATCTACCAGTACTTCTGCTCTTCTCTCTTTGAGGTCTTCCTTGATCGCATCTCTGCACTGCTTTGCAAGCTCGGACGTTAGCTTGCGGTTGCCTGAGGCATGCACCAAACCACGCTGGCGAATTAGCTCAAGAGTTTTCGAAGATAGGCGACTTTTTGTGGCTATCTCTCTCTTGGCGTTCCTCGCACATTCATGGAGGTGCTGAACCAGTCGATCGTATTCCTCGTCAATGTTGTCAACAATGGCATCTTCCCATGTTGCCGCAATAGTACCAAAGAGTTCCCAGTTGGTGGTCGTTCTGGGAGTTCTCTTTTTGAACTTTGCAGCCCTTTCTCCCCGCTCTGTGAAGTAGAATTTTGCACGAAGGAGACGGTGGTCCGATCCCGTTCGAAATTTTGGGACAACAGCGACATCAGTCAGGCAAAACCGTCGATTGAATATGATGTGGTCTATTTCGTTGTGGAATCGTCCACCGGGAGACTCCCATGTCCATCGTTTAGATTCTGCCTTCTGGAACTGTGAGTTACCATGAATGGTCTTGGTCGACATGATGAACTCAGACAGTCTCTCACCCTGTTCGTTCCATTCTAGGCCATGGGTTCCGATGTGAAGTTCTTCAGCTGATCTTCTCGGTCCTATCTTGGCATTAAAATCACCCACAATGATCTTGTAGAAGGTGTGGTCTTCTTTATAGAATTTCTCTAGCTCCATGTAGAACTTCTCGATTTCTCTTTCATCATAATGAGATGTTGGTGCGTAGACAACGAAGATAGAAACTGCAGGCAGTGAGCCACATCTATTCAAATGTAAACGTCCGATTCGGGTTGTTAGGCATTCGAATGAATCAATGCTCTTGGCCAAGTTTGTGTTGATAAGGACACCGACGCCTCCAACACCTCTTTTATCGCATGTTCCGAGGAACAATTCTTCTCCAGTGTCGAAAACGGCATGGTGAGATTCGTGTCTTCTTGTCTCAGTCAGACCAATGATGTCGTACTTGATCATTCACGCTTGTACCATCAGGTCCTCGATGGATGCATCTGATGCTAGCGTACGTGCATTGAAAGTACAGACGATCATTTTTGTCTTCCTTCGTTGTGGCAGCCTAGGTCGGCCTTGAGATTTTGTCGGCCTCTCCTTTCTCATCCTTCTCAGTGCTGCCATGTCGGTGAAGCCTTCAGGGTCAGGTGAATGAGACCAGTTGTAGTTACTGGTTTTGGCATATCGAATACACAGCGGATAGCTTGCCAGGCTCTTCCGTGCGGGCGGAATACTCTCGGTAGCTTGCCAGTCTTTCCGAGAGGTATAGAGGCTTTTGGGGTGACCTCTAATCACCCTTGTAGGTGTTACCATATTTGAACCCTATCAAATATGGTACGACAATTCCAGAAGACGGGTATTTAGTGTCTTATGATGTGTCGCGCGGCCGCGCGGTTCTGGAAAGCGTCCTGGAGTGTGGCGACGGCTGGGTAGTGGAAGTAGTGTCGAGAGTGGAAGTCTGCCAGTGGGGTATTTATCTGGGTAGGGTGGGTCTCCTGTGCACAATTCGATCCCTGGGTGGTTGATGGAAGCAGACAGGGCAGGGTAGGGCGGGGCTCCTGATTAGAATCCCTTTGTCACCTGTGGTGGTGGGAGCAAGCAGAGAAGCTCTGTCCCTGGGTCCGCCGAGCCTGGAGTCCAAGGTCTCAGAGAGTTCCGCTTACCTTGTTCTGTGGGTCTTCAGTTGTGCGTGGGTCTCGGCCGGAGCTGCCGCGCGGTTCCGGAAAGCGTCCTGGAGTGTGGCGACGGCTGGGTAGTGGAAGTAGTGTCGAGAGTGGAAGTCTGCCAGTCCCCCACTTTAAATGTCAAATTCTTCAAAACCACAGAACTTTGCTTTTTGTCTAGCAAATCCTCTCTTCTTTTCACCTTCAGCTGTAGTTTCCCTTTTTAACAAGGCATGAAAATACATATTAGTGAAGTGAATTACCCTCAACAACACTAGAAACAGATGCTGTATTATTTCCATGGAGTTTAATATATCAATTTACAGACAGCAATTGACACATTGCAATAGACATATATATATGTATATATAATACGAAAAGCAGCAGATGAGGAAACTTTATAATAACTCTTATCAGCCACTAGCCTCCCAGATTTAATCTTCAAAAGTTTTAAATGGACAAAAATTTCACAAAAATTCAAAACGGGAAAGAAGGAGACATAAATAAGCACAGTAAAAAAAAACACTTCATTTAAAAGATATGCTTTTTTTAAAGAAAACATGCATTAAAAAGTTTACCTGTGCATTAACTTAGCAAATTATTTGATATTCACTCTACAAAGGATATCACAATCATGGAACTGGGAACTATATTACTGCTTTCTTTCATTTGCTCAGTAATGGCAAAACATGTATGTGCTTTTTTAGAAAAGAAGACCAATCCATAAAGTGTTTCTCATTTTCAAATCTATGAAGCAAGGGATGTAATCATTCCTGAAATTAACCAAATACTTGACTTGCAATCCAGGGAATACGCAGGGGAGTAACAGGGTATTAATGAAGCACATCCTTACAAATCACTGCTACAAATCAGCACCGGCCATGTGGAATACTTAAATCAAAATTGACATTAAACTCAAGTCATATTTCTGTCATAAATCTCTAATCTCAAAGCTTCATTTAAATATACATATATACACATATATGAATATATAGACATATATATAAATATGCATATTTTGGAATTTATATGTGAATGAAAGTTTTTATGATTTTTATATGAATTTTTTATTAGTGAAAAATCATGAGGTACAGTTGTAGATTTACAATTTTTTGTGCTTGGGTTTCCATTATACAATGATCAACTACCCATCCCTCCACCAGTGCCCATTTTCCACCACCATGGGTACTATCCCTCCCACCCACATCCCCCCCATCCCACCCTGCCTCGGTGGCAGGGCATTCCTTTTGTTCTCTCTCTCCTTTTGGGTGTTGTGGTCTGCAAAAGAGGCATTGAGTGGCAAACATGTTCAGTCCATAGTTTATTTTCAACATGCATCTCCCCTCCTGGGAGGATCCTCCAAACACCCTTTATTTGGTGTTCCCTTCTCTGTCTGAGCTGCCCTTTCCCCTAGAATGCCCAGCTGGCCTCTAAGCTATGAAGTAATCCTCCTGGTGCTGATCTCAGCTATTCTTGTGTAATAATCTCATATTTTGTTACTTTATATCCCCCAGATGAATGCAATCTATGTCTATCTCTCTCTTTCTGACTCATTTTGCTTAGCATGATACTTTCCATATTGTACCACTTGTATGTAAATTTCATGACTTCATCTTTTCTAACAGCTACATAGTACTCCATTGTGTAGATGTACCAAAGTTTCTTTAACCAGTCATCTGTTCTTGGGCATTCAGGTTTCTTCCAGTTTCTGGCTATTGTAAAGAGTGCTGCAATGAACAAACAAGTGCAGATGTCACTTCGACTATACATTTTTGCCTCTCTGGGATATATTCCCAGGAGTGGTATTGCTGGGTCAAATGGGAGCTCAATTTCTAATTTTTTGAGAATCATCATTACTGTTTTCCAAAATGGCTGAACCAGTCGGCATTCCCACCAACAGTGAAGGAGTGTTCGTTTCTAGCCACATCCACGCCAGCACTGATTGCTTTTGTTCTTTTGAATGTGGGCCAGTCTCTGAGGTGTGAGATGGTATCTCATTGTGGTTTTGGTCTGCATCTCCCTGATGATTAATGATGTAGAGCATTTTCTCATGTGCTTTTTGGCCATTCGGATTTCTTCTTTGAGAAAGTTTCTGTTCATTTCATTACCCCATTTTTGGATGGGATTGGTTGTTTTCTTCTTGTGGAGTTCAACCAGTACTTTGTATATCCTTGATATCAACCCCTTGTCAGATGTGTATTTGGCGAGTATCCTTTCCCATTCTGTAGACTGTCTTTGTATTTTGGTCACTGTTTCTTTTGAGGTACAGAAACTTCTTAGTTTAAGATAGTCCCATTTATCTAACTCTGTTTTCACTTGCTCGGCCAATGGTGTGGCATCTTTGAAAATACCATTAGCTTCAATGTCATGGAGGGTTTTGACAACTTTGTCTTCAATGTACCTTATGGTTTCTGGTCTGATGTTGAGGTCTTTAATGCATTTTGATCTTACTTTTGTACATGGTGTTAGGCAGAGTTCTGAGCCCATTTTTGGCATGTAACTGTCCAGTGATGCCAGCACAATTGGTTAAAGAGGCTGTCCTTACTCCACTTCACATTTCTTGCACCTTTATCAAAGATTAGATGATCATATGATTGAGGGGAGATGTCAGTGTACTCAACCGTTTTCCATTGGTCTGCAGTTCTGCCTTTGTTCCAGTACCATGCTGTTTTAATTATTACTGCTTTGTAGTAGAGTTTGAAGTTAGGGAGGTTGATTCCTCCCATTTTCTTTTTCCCAAGATTTGCTTTAGCTATTCATGGGGCCTTATTTTTCCATATAAATTTCAGGAGTGTTTGCTCCATTTCTTTGAAGAATGTCATGGGTATCCTTATAGGGATTGCATTGAATTTGTACAATGCTTTCGGTAGTATTGCCATTTTGACAATGTTGATTCTCCCCATCCATGAACAAGAGATATCTTTCCATTTCCTTGTGTCCTCTTTTATTTTCTGAAGTAGAGTTTTGTAGTTTTCTTTGTACAGGTCCTTTACTTCCTTAGTTAAGCTGATTCCTAGGTACTTGATTTTCTGGGGCACAATTGTGATGGGATTGGTTTTTTCAAGTAGCTGTCTTCTCTCTCACTGTTTGCACATAGGAAAGCCATGGACTTTTGGGAATTTATTTTATAGCCTGCAACTTTACTATACAAGTCTGTTGTTTCTAGGAGTTTTTTGGTGGAGGTTATTGGGTTCTCTATGTAGAGTATCATATCATCTGCGAATCATGAGAGCTTGATTTCTTCCTTTCCTACCTGAATGCCTTTAATATCCTTTTCTTGCCTAATCACTATTGCAAGTAGTTCCAGTACTATATTGAACAGAAATGGAGAGAGTGGGCATCCTTTTCTCGTCCCTGATCTTAGAGGGAGGGCTCTCAATTTTTCCCCATTGAGGATGATGCTTGCTGTAGGCTTGTGGTAGATGGCTTTAACTATGTTGAGGAAAGTCCCCTCTATATCCATTTTGGCTAGGGTTTTCATCATAAAGGGGTGCTGGATCTTGTCAAATGCTTTCTCTGCATCTATTGATATGATCATATGCTTTTTATCTTTTCTTTTTGTTGATATGATGGATTATGTTGATTGATTTCCAAAAGTTAATCCATCCTTGCATCCCTGGGATGAATCCTACTTGGTCATGGTGTATGATCTTTTGGATGAGTAGTTGGATTCTATTTGCTACTAGTTTGTTGAGGATCTTTGCATCTGTGTTCATCAGAGATATTGGTCTGTAATTCTCTTTCTTTGTGGTATCTCCGTCTGCTTTTGGTATCAGTGTGATATTTGCTTCGTAGAAACTGTTCGGAAGTGCTTTTGGTATTTCAATTTCGTGGAAAAGCTTAAAGAGGATTGGGAGTAAGTCCTCTTTAAAGATTTGGAAGAATTCACTAGTGAATCCATCCGGGCCAGGACTTTTGTGCTTAGGGAGACTTTTTATTACCATTTCAATTTCCTTGATGGTGATAGGTCTGTTCAGGTATTCCAGGTCTTCTTGGTTCAGCCTTGGGAGTCTGTAGGAGTCTAGGAATTTATCCATTTCCTCGAGGTTTTGATGTTCCGTGGCATAAAGCTTCTCAAAGTACTCCCTGAGTATCCTTTGAATTTCTGTAGTTTCTGTTGTAATGACCCCCTTTTCATTTCTGATTCGGTTTATTAGGGTTTTCTCTCTCCCTTTCTTTGTGAGTTTTGCTAGAGGCTTATTGATCTTGTTAATTTTCTCGAAGAACCACCTCTTGGTTTCATTGATCTTTGGGATTGTTTTTTGGGTTTCCATCTCGTTAATCTCTGCTCTGAGTTTTATTATTTCCTTTCTCCTCTTCGGGTTGTGCTTTTTTTTTGGTCCTTCTTCAAGCTCTTAAACTGTGAGCTTAGGTTATTTATGTGTGCTCGCTCCTCCTGCCTAAGGAAGGCTTGTAGAGCTATAAACTTTCCTCTTAACATAGCTTTTACTGTGTCCCATATGTTTTGGTAACTCGTGTCCTCATTTTCATTCGTTTCTAGGAATCTTTTGATTTCCTCTCTAAGCCACTCATTGTTCAATAGCGCACTGTTTAATTTCCAGGTGTTTGATTTAGTTTTCTGATTTTGTGTGTGATTTACTTCTAATTTCAGTGCATTATGGTCTGAGAAGGTTGTTCATACAATCTCTATCTTCTTAAATTTATGGAGGCATGTTCTGTGGCTCAGCATGTGGTCTATCTTGGAGAATGTTCCATGTATGCTTGAGAAGAATGTGTATTCAGCTTTTTGAGGATGAAGTGTCCTGTATATATCTACTAAGTCCCTTTCTTCCTTTGTTTCCCTCAGATGAAGTATGTGCTTGCTAAGCTTGAGTCTGGTTGATCTATTAAGAGGTGACAAAGCGGTATTGAAGTCTCCCACTAGTATTGTGTTGCTATTGACGTCTTTTTCCAAATTTATGAGTAGTTGTTTTAAGTACTTTGCTATTCTCTCATTAGGTGCATATACATTTATTATTGTAAGTTCGTCCTGTTGTACAGATCCGTTCATCAATAAGAAATGGCCGTCACTGTCTCTTCTGACCTTCTTCACTCTGAAATCGATGTGGTCTGATATTAGGATGCCCACCCCAGATTTTTTTATGGGAGCTGTTTGTCTGTAGGATTGTTTTGCACCCTTTGACTCTAAGTCTGTGTTTGCTTTGACTGCTAAGATGTGTTTCTTGGAGGCAGCAGAATGTTGGTTTCAATTTTCTAATCCATCCTGCCACTCTATGTCTTTTAATTGGTGCGTTTAGCCCATTGACATTGAGAGAGATTATTGTTATGGGATTTTGTCCCATTGTTCTGTTGAAATTTAGTGTATTTGAGGGGCCTGTCTTGCCTTAGAGTAGCCCATTTAGTTGTTCTTGTAACCATGGTTTTGAGTCTATGAAGTTCCTGAGCTGTTGTTTGTCTGTGAAACTGTGTGTTGTTCCTTCTATTGTGAATGAGAGTCTTGCTGGGTAAAGTATTTTTGGGGAGGCATTTATTTCATTGAGTTTTTTCACTATGTCCCACCACTGTTTTCGGGCCATGAGGGTTTCATCAGAAAAATCAGCTGTGAATTTTAAGGATGCTCCTTTGTAAGAGATTTCTTTATTCAATCTTGCTGCTTTCAGAATTTTGTCTCTGTCTAAGGTTTTGGTCATTTTGATCAGGATGTGTCTTGGGGTATTTTTATTTGGATTTCTTCTAGCTGGTACCATTCGGGCCTCCTGAATGTGGTCACAAGTTTTCTTCAGCTCTGGAAACGTTGTAGCAATGATGTCTTTGACAGTTTTATTTTTTTTATAATTTATTTCTTTATTGAATCACTGTGGGAAAAGTTACAGAGCTTTCAAGTTTAGGTCTCAGTCATGTAAATATCAAACACATTTCCCTTTACCAATACTTATTTTTAACCGGGAACCCCATTAGTACCCCACCTCCCACTCCTCCCAATTCCTGTGAGGCAGATGAGTTCTAGTTAATACTCTATCTACTTTGACTAGATACATTGTTTCGATGGAAGATGCACCATTATTGTTTAGAGTTTACGACCCCCCCCCCCCACAGACATGCTGAAACAGTGCTGTGAAATGATTTGCTTTCTACAGCTGGGTTTAAGAATAAAATGATGTCGCGTGGCCACAATAGCGGCCTCGCGGTTCTGGATTTCTGCTATTTTACTTATTGACCCTGGAAGTATTTCTATTAAAAGTTAGATAGTTAAGAGATTGGTTTCTGTGCTCTGGAGTTGTGGCCATGCCGGAGAGCCGCTTGGGGGGCAGCTGGTGACCTCCGTCGGGCGTGAAGGATGGCCCAGAACGCCCCCCTTCCCATGAGGTCCCTGCCGCCTCCACCCGCGGCTCAAACCTGCTATCCACAAGGCTCCGGTGCGGCCGCCATCTTTCTTTCCAGAGAGGAGTGGGCGAGTGGGTCAACACCCTTTCCCCTCCGGGCAGGCATGCTGGCGCAGTTTAACACATAGTTCATTTGCTTTTCTGCTCCAAGCGGGTGGACAGTTTCTTCTTCATCAAGGTTTTCTTCCTGTCCCTTTGAGACTCCAATAATTCTTATGTTACCCCTCTTGGCTTCATCTCGATCTTCTCTTGCCATCTGTTCCCGAATTGTGAGTCTCTTCCATTTTCTGCTCTTTTCTGGAGAGTCTCTGAACTTCATCTTCGAGCTCACTGATTCTGTTCTCAGAAGCTGTTACTCTGCTGCTGAGGCCTTCCACTGCGTTTTTTAATTCGCCTACCAGGTTTTTCAGGTCTGACATTTCCGATTGCATTTTCCTCATTTCTGTCTTCAAATCCTCTTGTCTTTTATTGGCATTACTTTCCATTGTTTTTTAGTTCCCTAAGCTTCCTAAGTAGCTCCCTTTTTAATTCCTTGTCAGAGAGGTTGTCTAACACTGCAGTACTGTTGGTGTCTTCTGGGCTAAACTCTTCAATAAGAAAGTTTGGTGGGCTTTTGCATTGCTTTACCATTGTGACAAGTGTGGTTTAGTTATTCACGTTCACTGTTACTATTCTGCTTGATATGCAGTGTGAGTTGAGATAGGCTTATGAGTTATTGGCTACTGTGTTTCTAGTGGCTGAGCTAACCTAGAGAAGATTCCATCTAATGGGTAGCTTATGGTTCCTATGGCATATGTAGTGGGAGAATATTTCGCGGCTGTGTCAGCGGCCGCGGCTCTGGAATAGGTTCCTGGCGCAGGGCACCAGGCTGTAACTAGTTAGAATGAGGAGAGAGTACCCGGAGACATTCAGCTTTGTTGCCAAGAGGTGGGCCTCAGTTTGTGTCCCACGCAGATCAGTGGAGAAAACCGGCTGTTCTAGGAGATCGAGCTAGCTGCGCATGCCCAGAGAGAGTCCCAGGCCCTGGGGGCGGGCTGTACCTGGTTGGAATGAGGAGAGAGTACCCAGAGACATTCAGCTTTGTTGCCAAGAGGTGGGCCTCAGTTCCCATGCCGTGCTATTGTGTTTCTTTTTTATCCCACATATGGGAGAGACTTGGGCCCCTCACGAGCAGCACGGGGCGGTAGGGAGTTTGCCTTGCACGCAGCCAACATGGTCGACCTGAGTTCGATTCCTCCGCCCCTCTCGGAGAGCCCAGCAAGCTACCGAGAGTATCTCACCCGCATAGCAGAGCCTGGCAAGCTACCCATGATGTATTCAATATGCCAAACACAGTAACAACTAGTCTCACAATGGAGCCGTTACTGAACCCGCTCGAGCAAATCGATGAACAACTGGAGGACCGTGACTATGATATGGGAGAGAACTCTTTCATGCTTTTTATTTCTTTTGATTGTGGAATAATTTATTATTATTATTATTATGGCATTTGCCTTACACACAGCTGACCCCAGGCAGCTACTGAGAGTATCCCCCTCTCACGACGGAGCCTGGCAAGCTCCCCATGGCCTATTCAGCATGCCCAAAACAGTAACAAGTCTCACAATGGAGATGTTACTGGTGCCTGCACGAGCAAATCGCTGAACAATGGGAGGGCAGTGCTACAGTGTTATTTCTTTTTTATCATGACACCTACACACATATAGATGAATATAGCTAATTCTGAAATTTCACAAAAATGAAAATCAATGATAAGTTGAGAAAGTAAATTTTCTCTAAAAAATTACATCTTTTTAAGAGATATGGAAATTAAAATTAAAATTATGAATAATTCTGTACCAATACATTTTAAAATTTTAATGAAATAAGTAAATTCTACAAACATTATTTAGTAAGAATGAGAGAATTAAGAACATTTTAAATGGAAATATGAATAGTCCTATAAAATAGAAAAATATGTTTTATAAAAAAAGGGGAATATTGAATTTATATTAGAAATGTTATACTATGATATTACCTAAACATATTCATTAATAAGTAAAGATTTTAATAAAAATATCTAAAGATTTAAAAAAGTGAGCAGGCATTTGGTATAAATAAAACATTAATTTATTATTGAAAATGTATAGAATCTTTTAGCAAGCTAGGAGAAAACATATCTTTCTTAATCTAGTAGAGAGAAACCATAAGTGCCATGAGTAATTGCCATATTCTATGTCATCTGCTGAGTTTTCCCTGTTCTTTAAAGAAGCTCCTTTCATTCTTTTTATAGAATGTTTTCAAGGCTACAAATTCTCTAAATCTTTGCCTGTCCATGAAGTACTATTCTATATCATCAAATGATGGTTCTTAACAAAAATAGTATGAAATGATGGAACTCCAGCATTTTCAACAGCTTCCCTACCTCACAGAAAGTCCAAGGCACTCAGGACCCTTTAGAGTAACATTCTCAGCTTTCACATTTTTTTCTATCATCTTCCTACCTACCTCTTGACAAGTCTTCCATCATGCGCAGAATTTTGAAACTCAACATTACTTAAACGCATTAAAAAGGGCACCACTTATCTATTTGCTACGTTTTAGTGACTCAGTCTAGTAGTTCAGGGAAGAATGTTTGATTCTCCCCAGACATCAACACTGGATATTGTTAGGAACGCGCCCCACTCCCTCTCTGAGACAACAAATCACCACCAGGGAATTTTGTGTAAAAAAAAGAGGAAGTACAGGGGAACAGAGGAACATACTAAAGGAAAGAACGGAAAAGGACAAGAGGTCAATGGCACTTTGCAAAGGACTCATCTTCCACTTTATTGAGTGGAACTTCATTCCATCCTTGAATTTCTCTTGTTTTCAAGTACCATGATTCATAAAATATTGATGGCCTTTATATTAGGGTGAGTTTTATGTACTATTGCTACAATAGTTACAATAGGATTACATAAACAGTTAAAGGGGAAAAGATTTAGTTTCTCTACCTAATGAATAAAATCTCTGAATTCAATACATTCCCATCGAAACCAAGAACATAGCACTAAATTGCCTGATAATGTATTGTGGGCAGGGATGTTTCATTAATTGGGAACGATTTAATATTCCCTCAGTTCAACCATAACTTTGTTATCTAAGAGGCTGAAATAACAAGAAGATGAAAAGAATTAAATTTAATCTTTTTCAATTTATGTCTCAACTAAATTTTAAATTACTCTGGGTAGGGATCTTTCCTCAAATGTCTCTTGCTAAGCCCTGTCCAAAGAAATTCTTCGTTTGTATGTAAGCGACACTCAGTTGTGCTCAGGGCTTACTCTTTGCTCTGTGCTCAGGTAATGCTCCTGGTGATGCTCAGAGAACCATATACAGTACAGGGAATTGAATCAGGGTTTGCCATGAGAAGTTAAGCAGCTTATTCCTATGCCATCTTTCTGGCCTCTACAGATTAGAAAAAGGGAGAAGAGATATATGAGGTACATTGTTCAGTACATTTTAAAGAGGTTTAATCCTTTATGAAAGGTCTACTGATTTTTTTAAAGTATCAGTCTCCTATGCTTATAACACAACTAGTTCTTGAAGAAAATGAGGGTGACTATGGAATGGAAAAGTACCCTTCTAAACTCCACATACAAAAACATTGGCAGAGCTCCCTGAACTGTTGCCACAGGGCAGCTCAGAATTATATGAAAAAAAAAAACTAGGAATTTCATACTGCAGCTCTGCATCATCCTCTAAGGTTCACATAAATAACAAATGCTCCCTGCCTACACCCACCACAGCCAAAGGCTTGGAGGTAGGAGTACATATGGTTAGTTCATTAGGCTTGAGAGACATATTGCGGATTTGAGTCTTTACCTTAGTAATTATTAATTGTTGAGACATAGGCAAATTATTTACTATCCTCTTGGTCGATTGTTGTATGAAATAAATATTATGGGACCTCCCTCAGTTCACTGAGTAATTAGGTATCTGAATCTGAGTCTTCTCCCAAAAATCCTTCCATTACTCTAAAATATTTCAAATCCCACATCCAAACCAATTCAAGATAGATGCCTTCTGGTGGCTTTTCCATCTTGATCCCAATTGACCTTCACAGCTAATGAATTTTATTATCCTCTTTAAGCACTGCACTTTGATCATTATGGTCACCCTACTTTCTTTTTTCATACTTTCTTTTTTCCTTTCTTTGCTTTTTATTTTCTCTATTTTGTTTTGTTTTGTTTTCATTTGGTTTTTGGCCACTCCTGAGTGCTCAGGGCTTACTCCTGGATCTAGGCTCAGTGGTCACTGTTAGAGCGCTCACAGGACAGTATGAGGATCAAGTTTTCGGGTCAGCTGCATGCAAGACAACCCACTATACAACTCGCCGGTCCCTAATTTTTCAAACTTTCTAAGCAGAGTCTCAACTTGTTGTATTTCTTATTTCTACACTCTCATTAGACCTACATTGGGCTCACTCCTAACCCTTTAATAAAGATGTATCCACTGTCTTTTATGCCCAGAACTAGTCCTTTGGTCCTTCTATTCTCTTCTAACTTGTAGGATTCATCCTAGCCCTTCTTCCCACATCTCCATGGTACTACTTGAACTACATTCTTCACTATGCTCTTAAATGTACGGAATGCACAGTTTTCTGATTAGAAGGAGTCTCAGTTTCTTTTGAAGAAAGTACAACTAAATTCCTTCTTTCTTCTATATTTCTCTTTCTCTCTTTCTTTATATCTTTCTTTTTCCTTCCTTCCTTCCTTCCTTCCTTCCTTCCTTCCTTCCTTCCTTCAATTTTTGTCATGCCCACTGGTTCAGGGTCATTCCTGGATGAGTACTCAAGAAACACTCCTGGCAGTTCTTGAAGAACCAGACAGTATGCCAGGAATCAAACTCAAATCCAGTTGAGTGCAAGGCAAAAGCCCTAATTGCAGCTGTACTATCATTCTGGCCCCACATCTAAATTCTTAATTTGTCTGTGGGACATTCAATCTTCTGAAAGATCAAGGAGCAACAAATTGTTTTACTAGATCATGTATAGTATTGAAGGTTCCAGTTTAATTTGTTTTCTTCATCACACCATGTATAGAATAAATCTCAGGTTATTATAGATTCAGGTTTTTAAATATATTTTACAATGAGATCTGCAGATAGTTTCCATTGCCTCTTTTTAATTTTTATTTATTTATTTAGGTTTTGAGCCACATCTGGCAGTGCTGGGAGTTTACTCCTGGTCCTGTGCTCTGAGATCACTCCTGGAAGGACTTAGAGGCCCATGTGGAATGCTGGGAATCAAATCCGGGTTGACCACCTACAAGATAAGTGCCCTATCAACTGTACTATCTCTTCTTATAAAACACAGAAGACCTCAGCTAAACATAAGCTGAAATTATAAAGTCTTACAAATAGATTTTGTAAGCTAGGGAACCCCTAGCTTGCAGAGTTCTCTTCAACTGGGGTCTCCAAGAGTCACTGGGTCACAATCAAGATATTTGGAAGCTGGCAGCATATGCTGGAGGCAAAAGCAGCTCAGATAGAAAAGGGAACACCAAGTAAAGGATGTTTGGAGGACTTGCTCAGGATGCAAGATGCATGCTGAAAGTAGACTATAGACCGAACACGATGGCCACTCAATACCTCTAATGCAAACCACAAGACCCTAAAGGAAGGAGAGAGCAAAAGGGAATGCCCTGCCACAGAGGCAGGGTAGGGTGGCATGAATGCGGTGGGGAGGTGGGCGGTCTACTGGGAACATTGGTGGTGGAAAGTGGGCACTGGTGGAGGGATGGGTACTTGATCATTGTATAACTGCAATCCAAGCACAAAAGTCTGTAAGTCTACAACTGTACTTCATGGTGTTTCAGTAATAATAAAAATTTCTAATTACTGCTTCTGCTATTCTTTATTCTTTCTGACAAATTCAAGAAGTGTCCTACTAATGTTATGGAAGTTTTCTTCTTTCCTACTGACTTTGTTTTCTGTATGTTCATATTATTTGTTTGCCTATTTTCACTTTTTTTAAAAAAAAGGAACAAAGGAATCTTTCCCCCACTATTTGAAAGTAAAGTTTTTCAATGAACTCCTATATAAGATGAAATGATATTATGAGAATTAATTGTAATTCATTCATGTAGAAAATTTTCTTGATAATTCTCAGACCTCAAAAATAGCCAAACAAAAACATAGCAAATAACATATATAGCATCAAAGACCACCAACATGTAGTGAAAACAGTAGTGATGAACAGCCTGTATACAATAGAATTTGGGAAAAGAATTCAACAAGGGTGATCCATATAGTACTACACATTACTGCTTCTATGTAATGTGTAGCTTGCTGGGCTCTCCAAAAGGGATGGAGAAGAGTATCCAGCCCGCAAGGCAGAACATGGCAAGCTCCTGGTGGCCTATTCGATATGCCAAAAACAGTAACAAGTCTCACAAAAGAGACATTCCTGGTGCCTGCTCATGCAAATCAATGAACAATAGGAGGACAGTGCTACAGTGCTACAGTTTAATGTGTACTTTTCATTTACAGTAAAATTACTGCTTAATGTAACTGCTCCAAAACAAATGCTGAATGTTAGTTTCACTTTTGCCTTTTGTCATGAAAATTAAAATCCTTTTAGGATTTTTTTGCTTAACAAAAATAGTTACCAAGAACTATTTTCATAAAAGCTCATAAAAGTAGAGTAACTCAAACATTCAAACAAGAAAGGATAGCTGTACTTACAGAAATAGTTTTATCTTAAAATTCCTATGACTACAGTCTAAATGTTTTTATATGCATTTTACAAAGTATTTTTTTCATTATTCTATTTTTTGAAGTTCTTATTTCTTTATGATTTAAATAGAACCAAAAAGTATTTCAAGAGTCTGGGTTCCTTAAGGGTTATTTCACTTAGATTCAAACATATTTGGCCAAAGAAGATAACAGCATTATTTACTTCAGAGAATACAATTTTGTTTTGATTGAGAACCAGTATTTTGTTCATGCTGTCTGAATATTTGGAAAAATACATCTATAGGTAGTACATGCTCATCTCTCCATCAAAGTTCTATAGTAGATTAAATATCTCTGGTAAATATCCAAGAGTTTCAATGGGAAAAATATTGCTTTGTACACATTTTTATGTTGCAATTTTGGTAAAAAACCTAATTAAGATTTTACTAAGTTAACATAAGACACTACTCTCATAGTTTACCTATCATTTTAAATGACTTTTCCTTTCATAGGTAGCTCTTACCTATGAACATAAATCTAAAAACACATAAATAAAATGTGACATCTAGTAATGTTTATAATTCATTATTTAATACTAGGTAAAAAATTGAAAACAGGAAATATGGATTAAAGCATTATAAGAACATCTTATGTTCAAGTTTGAAGGTAATGATACATAGTATGATTCCGAACAAATTATGGATATTGCAGATCTTAATATAATATGGTCCAGAATCAAGCTACAAATAGCATTGTACAGTAGGTTTTTGTTTTTCTCAGTTTAGAGACAAGGATGCTAAGTTAAACTCATCAATGAGATTCTCATATTCTAAATGGGCATATTAAAAAGTACAAATAAAATTGGCTGACCCGAGTTCGATTCCTCCGCCCCTCTCGGAGAGCCCGGCAAGCTACTGAGAGTATTCGATATGCCAGACACAGTAACAACAAAGTCTCCAATGGAGACGTTACTGGGCCCGCTCGAGCAAATTATTTAACTGATTAATATTGATGTAATAAAGAACTACTCTTATACCCTCTATAATTATCTACCCAAATTTTATTTAAATTTTTTCGTGTTATAAATGCTAGCTATTATTAAAAACATAAAGTTTACTTATTTTGATTTATTTAACTGAATCACCAAGTGATACACAGTTACAAAGTTGTTCATGATTGGGTTTCAGTTATTTCAGTTCCAACCCCTCCCTTCAGCAGTGTACATTTCCCACCAACAGACTCCCTAGTTTTCTTCTCACCACCCATCCCCAGTCTGTCTCTATGGCAGGTACTTTCCTTCTTTCTCTCTATAACTCTATCTCTTTTTCTCTTTCCTTTTGGGAAAAGGGAACTTACAGGTACCAAAATATTAATGTATTTGTCCCTTTGCCTCTTTCAGCATTCACTTTTTGTCCAGAGTGACCATTTCCAGCTATTATTCAGTGGTCCCTGTACACTTCCAACTGTGGACCAGTACTCCTGGCCTTTGTTTTTACTGTCCTTGGGTATTAGTCTCATCAAACATAAAGTTTAAAGGTCACCACTGAGGAATCAACCTCCCCAACCTCAAACTTACTACAAAGCTGTAATAATCAAAATAGCATGGTACTGGAACAAAGACAGAGCCTCAGACCAATGGAACAGGGCTGAGTATACTGACCCTCCCCCCCAATGTATGATTATCTAATCTTTGATAAGGGACAAGAAATGTGAAGTAGAACAAGAAAAGTCTCTTTAAAAAATTGTGGTGGCAAAGTTGGACAGCTGCATGCAAAAAAAAAAAAAAAAAAGAAAAAAGGGCTCAGATCTCTACCTAATACCATGTATAAAAGTAGGATCAAAATTGATTAAAGACCTCAACATCAGACCAGAATCCATAAGGTACACTGAAGACAAGGTTAGCAAAATCCTCCACAACATTGAAGTTAATAGTATCTTCAAAGATGACACACCACTGGCCAAGCAAGTGAAAACAGAGATGAACAAACGGGACTACCTTAAATTAAGAAGCTGTGCACCTAAAAAGAAACAGTGACCAAAATACAAAGACAGTCTATAGAATGGGAAAGGATATTTACCCAATATCCATGTGATAAGGGGTTGATATCAAGGATTTACAAATCACTGGTTGAACTCCACAAGAAGAAAACATCCAACCCCATCATAAAAATGGGGTGATGAAATGAAGTCTCAAAGAAGAAATCTGAATGGCTAAAAGGTACATGAGAAAATGCTCTACATCATTAATCGTCAGGGAGATGCAGATCAAAACAACAATGAGATATCAGCTCACACCACAGAGACTGGCCCACATCCAAAAGAACAAAAGCAACGGGTGTTGACGTGGATGTTGAGAGAAAGGAACTCTCCTACACTGCTGGTGGGAATGTCGACTGGTCCAGCCCTTTTGGAAAACAGTACGGATGATTCTCAAAAAATTAGAAATTGAGCTCCCATTTGACCCAACAATACCACTCCTGGGAATATATCCTGGAGAGACAAAAAAGTACAGTGGAAATGACATCTGCACTTCTATGTTCATTGCTGCACTTTTCACAATACCCAAAATCTGGAAAAAAAACCAAGTGCCCGAGAACAGATGATTGGTTAAAGAAACTTTGGTACAACTACACAATGGAATACTGTGCAGCTGTTAGAAAAGATGAAGTCATGAAATTTGCATACAAGCGGTTCTACATGAAAAGTATCATGCTAAGTGAGACGAGTCAGAGAGGGACAGACATAGACTTCACTCATGTGGGGAATATGAGGTAACAGAATGGGAGATGAACACCCAAGAATAGTTGAGATAAGTACCAGGAGGTCTGCTCCATGGCTTGGAAGCCGGCAGCACTTGCTAGGGGAAATGGCAGCTCAGATACAGAAGGGAACACCAAATAAAGGGTATTTGGAGGATTAGCTCCGGATAGGAGATGAGTGCTGAGAGTAGACTGTGGACCGAACACAATGGCCACTCAATACCTCTGCTGCAAACCACAACAACCTAAAAGAAAGAGAGAGAGAGCAAAAGGGAATGCCCTGCCACAAAGGCAGGGTAGGGTTGGGGGTATGGGGTGGGGAGATGGGAGGGCTACTGGGATCATTGGTGGTGGAGAGTGGGCACTGGTGGAGGGATGGGTACTCAATCATTGTACAATTGAAACCCAAGCATTAAAGTTTGTAAGTCTACAACTGTACCTTATGGTACAGTTTCTCTACTAAAAATTTTTAAAAATTATTATAAAAAGTAAAAAAATAAAAATCATTATAATTTTATAAAAACATTTTAGATTTTTTATTTGAATTATGTTATGTTTTAATATTACATACATTGATTTCCTTACTGGGCAAGTTCTAAGTTTTCTTTTCATTTATATATATATATTTGTTTCATAACAGTACACAACAGATATTTATATTCCCTCCAAGTAAATCTTCATTTTAATTAGGTTTTTTAATTTCATTGTTTTTGCTTTTGTTGCTAATACAATGACTTCCTTTTTAGTTTTGTTTATAGATTTTGTTTTTTATTCAGAATATTTATAATTTAAACAGTATTTCCTTTACATTTCACTTTTTTTGACACTTGAAAGTTATTTAGAATGTTATTGTACAAATTCTATCAAAGATTGGCTTTAAGATTGTAAATATATTCTAAAACTTATTGTTTGTTTCAATTTTTAAAAGTATAATGAAAATATTGACCTTCAATTTATATGAATTTTAAGAAATCAATACAAGATACAAATTCTCCACTACATCTATTTTGTTTGTTTTATGTTTATTTTTTGTTTTTGTTTTGGTTCCACACCTCACATTGCTTGGGGCTTACTCCTGGCTCTGTATTCAGGGATCTATCTTGGCAGGGCTCAGGATGCCATACGGGATGCCAGGGATTAAATCTGGGTCAGCTGCATGGAAGATAAATGCCCTACCCATTGTACATTCTCTCTACTCTTCTTCACTACATCTTTTAAAAATTGGTTTCTATAACCTCTCATTTTACATAGTTTGTCATTTACTCATAATATGTATTTTATTTCAAACATTTTGTCTGTTGCAAATTTGATTAATATAACCCTACCAGCAACATTTATCTTCTAATGCTATTAATGCTATTAATGTAGACTATGAATACTATAGTAGCAAAAGTCTCCTCATTACTTTTTAAATTTTGATTCATTATGTATTCCTTGAGTAAATTTTATTTTAAATGTTCCAGGATTGTAGAATACTTTCAAAGAATAATTGCATTTAGAGTTCTTTCCCCGTGCCTCATTTATGTTCTCAAATCTTATACAATTCATTTAATCATCTTTATACTCAAGGAAGTATGGATATGATTACTTTATTGTTTTCTGAAAGAAGCAGTTGCAGAGAAGTGCAGAACCAGGTATCTTCTTTTACCCTTGCTACTAAATTTTTATCCCACCTGGATTCTTAAAAATTTCACATGGAAGCTCTCAGTTTTCTGTAAATTTCCATTTCTTTAAATGAAGTTTTTAGCAATACACTTCATAATGAATTTCAAGCTTTTAATTAGTTTTATTGTTTTTGGTTGTGATTAACTTTTGAAATTCTAGTTTTGTACAAAGCATAAGAAACTAATGTTGTTTCCTATTGTTTCATTTTTACTACCTTTTCTGCAGTTTTTGTTTGTTCATTTGTTTTTGTTTGTTTGTTTTTAAGTGTCACATGTGGAGGTACTCAGGGCTTACTCGTGAGTTTGTGCATAGGGATCACTCCTGGTTGTGCTCTGGGGATCATATGGGTTGCTTGTGATAGAACATGGGTCAGTCACATGCAAGGCACGCACCCTACCCTCTGTACTATTTCTCTAGCCAAATATATTTTATTTTAACCAAAACCCAAGTTTTTATTCATTGACTCTGATTTTTCGCCAATGCAAATACATGGGCTGGAGCAATAGCACAGCAGGTAGGGTGTTTGCCTTGCACATAGCCGAACACGGTTTGATTCCTCTGCCCCTCTTGGAGAGCCCGGCAAGCTACCAAGAGTATCCTGCCCGCACGGCAAAGCCTGGCAAGCTACCCATGCATGACATATTCGATATGCCAAAAGCAGTAACAATAAATCTCACAGTTTGTTGTGAGATGTTACTGGTGCCCACTTGAGCAAATCAATGAACAATGGGAGGACAGTGCTACAGTGCTATAGTGTTTTCTAAACTTCATATAGTTTCTCCTGACTCATTGTTTGTTGAAGAAGCTTCCAATGTTACATTTCACTTTCACATACCTTGTTCCTTTGTCATAAATTAACTGTTCATATTTCTGAGGATTTATGTCTGGATTTTCAATTCTATTCTACTTGTCTGAAATTCTGCCTCTTTGTGCTTATACCACACAGTTTTAGTGGCTTCGGTTTTGTAGTATAACTTTAAGTCAGGAAAGATATGCTTCCTATTCTCATCTCCATTAGAACTGCTTTGATTGATTTGCTATTTGGAGTTTTATTTATCCATATAAATTTTAGCCAGTGGTACTTATATTAGAATTGAATTTATTCTACTATGAATCTGTATAGTAGAAATTTGGGGTCATACAGAAACTCTATTCTTTTTTTTTCTTTCTTTCATAGCTGCATATGCACTTCCAATAGCAGTAATATTAGAGCTAGCTCCATACTCATCCTGACAGGCAAGAGTTAAACCCTAGACACTCAATATGATAAGAGAACATTATCCTGGCCATTGAACTTGGTAAGAGAACACTCTACTTGCTCAAAGGCCTCTTTCTGAAAAGAAAGAGAAATTTGGCATATGATGGGATAAAATGCTTCCTAGTATAATGATATATACTCTGTACATATACTTCAGGCCAAAAGTTAAATAACAGAAAGTTCTTGGAGGTCCACAGAGAACCTTGTCAACTTTGTTCCAAAAGGATTTGCTGAACACAGTGATCTCAATATTTGGTTATCACAAACAAATGAAAATGAGAACTGGCACAATACCTTCCTAATATTTTGCATAAACTAGAAATCTGTCATCCATAAGAAACCTGGGATTCCAAAAGTCACATCCTGTAATGAAGTTAATTGACTATGAAAATGTAAAACTCAGTGTTGGTTATTGATCAATATTAAATCATGTCCTATGTCACCATAGTTACATTTTAAGAGCAATAAGAAAATGACAAAAACTGCGGATGGAAATGTTTCAATGTCAACAATGAAAATAACACAAATAGAGAAAACCCATACAAAATATGGGGAAATATATAGTGATCTGGACTGTGAACAAGATGAAAATGTGTATTTTTACACCCCCCCCCAAAAATCATGACCAAAGCAAAACCTTTCTGATATTGAAAGAAAAGTTTAGACCCAACCATAATTTTGAAAGTAAAATTCGTTCTGTAACATTTGTACAACAAAATCATTTAACAATGCATTTCTCATAATGAGAATATATTCTCTTTGTAAATTAACTCAGCTGCATATGAAAACAAATAATAAGATTCTATATTGTTAAAACATTCAGTTAGAATTTAACCAAATGTCATTTGGGATACTTTCACCTCTTATTTAGAGGTTAAGTACTTGGAGCTCTGTAGACCCAAATCACAAGAAAACTAGAGATTGGGAGATAGAAGACAGGTGTCAAATCCTGGGAAAGGCATGAAAAAAAGGGGAGAATTTCTAGCACTTATGTTCGTCACAGACCTATCTACAATATGGCCAAGAATTGGAAACACTGTGAACAAACCAGTGTTTAACAACAGATAAATCAGTAAATAAAATATTGTGTATCGACACAATGGTATAATACCTTGCCATGGAAGAAGGTAAATTTTAACTTTTGCAACAATATAGATGAAAGTGGAGCTCATGATATTTCTGCAAGCCTATTATCAGGATATAAAGAGTATCTTATGAGTCCATAAATTTTCACTTCTCAGATCACAACTGAATTTCTGCATCTCCTCACATTTTTTGTGTATTATATCTGAACTCCTGTAAATTTTTCCAAGTGTCCAGCTTTCCAGATTTTTGTTCTTTAAGACCTTTTTAGATATGGTTCTAGCTGAGTAGGCAATATAAAATCTCCCTGGTCCTTATACACACCGTTTTCCTTAGTACTGTTAGAATTCTTATTTTAAAGTATGTACTTGCTCTTCTGTACAAATCTCTCCCTTAAGAGATTTAGTATACCCTACTCCAGCCAGATAAACTCCAGTTAGGAGGAACCTGGGATCTGCTAAACATTCTTCTATAGCAAAATGAGAAAACAGAATGTAAATTCAGAGCTCCTGAACTTAGGTCCTTTATCAATAATACAGGTGTGTATCTCTGGGACAAGGTCTCAAGCTGTGTCAAATAACACTTTTGAAAACATTCACTAACCTGCAAATAATGCATTCCTTGGGCACAACATGATTTCAGAATGACAGATGTGACTCAGGTAGTCTCGAAGGATGCTTAGAGAGCGTGATGTGTCTCTTTCTTGTTGATGAGCCAGTGTCTGCTCTAACCATTCTAATCGGTTCCAGCAAGCTGCATGCAGAAGATTATTACCTAGTCGATATGGAACACAGCCAACCAGCGAGGAGGCATTGGTCATTATGCTGTCATACTGAGTAGTCACTGAGACCAACCCTTTCCTCTGGAGTCTTTGATAATTAAAATGATGTGGATTGCTTGATCTCCTTGTCATCACAAAAAGAACAAAAAGCTTTTCCTTATTTATATGAATAATATTATCTTATTTTCTAAGGACGACTTGTGAAAGGATGAATGTCCATCAGGAATTTTCTGTTCCCAACTGTCTCCCAGGCAAACTCACATACTGTCAGCTGATAATTGTGGTGCTGGTTCTAACTTGTTTCCAAAATAATTTATAAGATAGGTTGTGCTTTCCTTTTAAAAGCAGTAATATATGTTGTACCAAAATAATTATTTAACCACAGACTTTAAAATGGGAGGCACCAGCTTTGCTGACCCCCACATGAAAAGGAGAGAAATGAAATAACTCTCAATATTGTAATTAGGGAACATTAATATCAAACACTAACATGTGTACTATGACTACTATAGCATGAGTATTAGAAAGTGCATGGATGGTTTACAGAAATCTCTTGAAACTTCTAAAATTACATGAAAAAAATGTTTTGACTTTTGTTGTTGAGTGTGCTTATGTATGTGGGTGTATGTTTGTATGTAGCACTGTAGCACTGTCCTCACATTGTTCATGGATTCGCTGGTGTAGGCACCAGTAGCATCGCCATCATGAGACTTGTTGTTACTGTTTTTGGCATATCGATTACGTTATGGGTAGCTTGCCAGGCTCTACCATGAGGGAGAGATACTCTTGGTAGCTTGCCGGACTCTCTGAGAGGGGCAGAGGAATTGAACTGGGTCAGTTGCATGCAATCACCCTATCCACTGTGCTATTGCTCCAGCCCATGTTTGTATGTATATGTAAAGTATTGTTCATGGTTCATGATTGCCACTCAGTGCCTCTTTTGCAAACCACAGGACCCAAAAGGAGAGAGAGAGAGAACAAAAGGGAATGCCCTGCCACAGAGGCAGGGTGGGATTGGGAGACAGGGGTTGGGAGGGATGCTGGGACCCGTGGTGGTGGAGGATGGGCACTGGTGGAGGGATGGGTACTTGATCATTGTATAACTGAAACCAAACCACAAAAATTTGTAAGTCTATAACTGTACCTCATGGTGTTTCACTAATAAAAAAAAAAGAAAGAAAAGTATTGTTCATGGTTTCATCAGATTCCCAAATAGAAAAGACTTAAGCATTCCTATTCTACAAAATATTCAAATAACTCACTTCCAGGAGGGAACTTGTACTCTTATAGAGTGAAAGTTAGAAACTTCAAAGATATGTAATTAGATTCAGGCACTAGAATTTAGACCTTGTGGTGATAGAACCATAGAGACTGTCATTTCATTTTCTTTTATCTTTTGATGGTATCCCCTGTGTGCTCTCATGAGGTGGATGTGATCAAATGGAGTTCTGAGTCCTCCATTTTTGATCTCCATTCTTGACTGCTAGGATATCCAAGGCTATGTTAAGGGCCACTATTGCTTTCTCAACCACTGCTATTTTCATTAGAAAAAGTCTAAGTCAGAAAGAACAGAAAATTTTGCACTTATCTAGACCTTCATTGATCCAAAAACAGCAGTAGGAGTTAAAAGTTTTATGCTATTTGATCAAAACCAGAGCTAGGACCAGACCATATGTACAGGTAGTTAAACAAACCTAACTAGGAATAAAAGATGACATTTATCTGGAGAATGCCCTCTCTGAAGGCAGCTTAGATACAAAAGGTAACCGTGGGAAAAACTGGACATATTAAACATACCAAATTCATCATCAATTATTTGTGGTATTTAATGACTACAGACATGAGAGGACCCTTCACACAAAAACACAAAGTCAATTTGGATCAGAGAGATAGTATGTAAGGCTCTTTCCATGGGTTTGATCCCTGGCACCAAATATTGTTCACAAAGCACTACCAATAGAGATCCCTGAGCTCAGAACCAGGAATAACTCTTGGACACCACGAGTAAGGTAAAAATCCCAACTCTGCCCCATCTCCAGAAAGCTGCTTTTAACAGTATGTCAAGAAAACCGGATTTACCAATAAATGTGACATTTACTGATCAGCACACATTTTCTTCTTACATATATATGCTTATGTACACACATATTTATGTTTCCATATGTAAAATACTTTTTTCTGATGAATAAAAATATTTTAAAGCATCATTTATTTAAATTAACCATTAATTAAAATAATGCTGGTGTTCTTTAATAATTGAAGTGCTCAGGAAATATTGGCTATTCATTTATTCTTCTTGCATTATATATGGTTTGATGTTCTAAGGACATGCCTAAGGCCTATATGACATTTCCTTTCAGTAACCAGGAATCTCTTGTTACTAAATTTGTGTTTTTTCCTTTTCAAGAATAGTAAACACGTATCTCAACCTTGTGCTAGTCTCAGGGGTCTCACACAGAGAAATGCTTTTTCTCTAGTCGCCTTTTAAAAAAATCTACTACATCAATATCTTGTACCTTGAAATTTATTCATATATTCTTTAAGTATTTATTCAAGGCTCACTTTGTGATTTTTTTTTTGTTCTAAGATCTGGAGACAAAACTAAAATCACTCCCTTCTATAGTACTGGCATTTTAGTGGAAAGGGACAAGGAAATTAATAAATAAAAACAGGAGAATGGTATTATTATGAAGGGTGGGGAAGTAGGAATAATGGATGGCTTTGAGCAATGAGGGACAGTGACTATGGCATTAACCTTCAAACTCATAAGTTAGAGCAGAACAAGCAGAAGAAAATCTGTATTAACAAATAAGACACAGAGTCAGAGTAACTGTACAGCAGAAGGGCTCTTGCTTTGCAGCTTTGATCCCAAGCACTACATCCCAAGTCTTCCCGAGCCCCATCAGGTGTGACCCCTGAGCACAGAGCCAGGAATAAGACCTGAGCACCACTGATGTGCCCTCCTTCAGAAAAAAAATAATACAAATGAGACCTTTACTGGAAAAGAAAAATGCTAGGTCATAAAAAGAAAGGCCTGGAAGCAAGCCCATCACTGGCTTCATGCAAAGTACAAACTGCACTCCTGTGTTTGAGATCTTGAGAAGGGGCTCAAGTCTTGATTTCACTGATGGTTACTGACAACTATGACCATACCCATGCTGCTACTGATATCAGATAAGATATTGGCCCCAATCCTAACTTTAAGACTTGATTCTATAATCATGGTAGAATCCCAATGGGGTATATATATTATCACTCTCCTCCAAATCTTCTTGTCTCCCTGATATCCTTGAAAGCTTTGGTTCCTGGTCAAATACTGTCATACCAGTGGTAGTTACCTGGTCCAGACCTGCAGTATTCACCAGATGGTCTTAATTCTTACTCCTAATTACAATTCAAATCTATTCCAAACCTCTCCCACTCTGCTACAAGCTTTGTCAATCAGGCCATTGCCATCCTGCAGACTGGCCAGATGGTCTTTTTAAAGAGCATCTCTAATCGCACCACTCTTTGGGGTTGTTTGGGATAAAATCCAAACTCTTCATATGGGTGCCAAAATTCCTGTCATTTTTTTCTCACTTGATTCTCCAGAATAATATGAATCATTTGTTCCCGTTATTTCCAAAGTTCCAAATCATTCTACCTTTTCCAGGTCTGAAACACATCAACTTCTTCAGAAGTTGCAAAATCCTCACAAAAACTGCATTTCCTTGTGCTTTCATATTTACTTATTTATTTTTATTTTATCAAAGCATCATGATTTCCAATGTTATTTATGGTTGAATTTTAGACATATTATGTTCTAGCACCAATCCCACCAAAAAAGCCAATCTAGTGAAATTTAACTAGAGGTAAGTCAGAGTTTGTCTTAGCTAGCACAGTAGATAATCAATAAATATTTCTTAAGTGAATTAAATGGCTATGAATGTATTAATGGAGGCATATTATGATTAGTAAGGCTGTCCATCACTTTAATTTTATAAGAGCACATCTCTTCTAAAAAGTTGAAAAACAATTTAAATAATTTAATGTATTAATATATCTAAAATTAGATTTTCTTTGAGTTTATTTAACTATATAGTAAAATAAAGGCACATGACAAAGGGCAACTTTTCTACTATATATGATCATATCACTATCACTATCACTATCATCCCATTGGTTATCGAATTACTCTATTGGGCACCAGTAATGTCTCCATCCCTCCTAGCCCTGAGATTTTAGCAGCCTCTTCTTGATCGTCTTTTCCCAATGATTGGAGGCTCTTTCAGAATCTGGGGAATGAGACCTATTGTCGTTACTGTATTTGGCATATCAAATACACCACAGGGAGCTTGCCAGGCTCTGCCCATGTGGGCAGGATACTCTTGATAGCTTGCCAGGCTCTCCAAGAGTCATAAATGGGTAGGAAGTGTCTTATAATGTGTTGCACAGCCTCAAAGAAAACATGCAGCCTAGAAAGCATCCTGGTACATGGCGGTGGTTGGGCAGTTGGGCAGTGGAGGTTGACTGCTGGGGAGGGGTTCCATGGTGTGGGGAGAGCTCTCACCTGCCCCACAGCCTGGCGCGGAGTCTCATATGATCATGTGATCATATGTAAATGTAAAAATATAGGACTGCATATTATGTAATATATACGTATACATACATTCCTCTATGTGACCAAAAACCAAAAGCATAATTAGGTATTAAGAAAGAAATAATTCATCATAGTATTTAATTCAGACATTTTACTCTTTAAAACTAACAGCAAAGTTTCCAAGCATTAAATGGATGTCAAAAATTTTATTAATTGTTTTATTAGTGGCTTAAAATATTCTAGTTAGTCAAGATACCAGTTGCTTTTCCAATAAACAAGAAAGCAATACCTCTTCCTATTTAAAATCATGACTGCAAATTTTAAAATCATTTCACGGTTTGTGGGTAGCCAAGTTATGCTGCAAATGTATCACTACAGACACAGGGAATCTCAAGCTAATTCTCAAAACAAAGAATATTTGATCAGTTTTTGGATTTATTTGTTTTTGTTTTGCTTCTGGGTCCTTTTTAAAGCCATAAAAGGCTCTAGGCCACACAGCTTGGATATTACAAAACTGCAGGCCGTGTGGCTGCTGGAATCTAGTGGAAGATCTAATGATTTACTTTGCATTTAAGTAGAAAAATAGTTAGCCACTACCAAACCACACATACACCAAAAGAATTTCTGTTACAATTATAACTTTCTCTTTCAGGTTTTAAACCTCAGAACCTTGTACACTATAATGAACCTGTTAATCAGAGTCTATCTGATTTGAAAATATAGGACATCAATCATCAATCATAAGTGAAAACAAGCTTGGTCATTTATAGTATGGCTTAACAGAATAAGTTATAATTTTCATAAGATAGGTATACTCATAGAATTTTTTCTTCAAGTCTCCAAATATTGCTTTTGTGCTTTGTGTTTATACTAAGCTCTAGACAACCAAAATATAATTTGTGTTCCCAGCATTCATTTCATTACAACATCAAAATCATCTAAAATGGGTTTTGATAGTATTAAAATATTTTGAGGCTCAATAACCAAGTTATATTGTTAACTTTTATTTTTAAATGAATATTATTATTTAGAAATTAGTCAGGGGAGCAGAGAGATAGTACAATGGGAGGGCACTTGCTTTACACACAGCTGACAGAGGTAAAATTCCTGGGTTTGATCCCCACCATCCCATATGCTTCCCTGAGCCTGCCAGGAGTAATCTCTGAGTTCAGTGCAAGGATTAGGCTCTGAACCATCTAGGTCAGGTATGGCCTATCCAAAAATACAAGCTCATAAAAAGAAATCAGTCCATACTCATTACAGAATACCTGGAATATATAAAAGTAGAAAGACAATTAATGTTAAACTTTCAATCACAGATCACAGATCATCCTGTTATTCGTTGATTGCCTCGAGCAGGCCCCAGTAACGTCTCCTTCATCCTAGCCCTGAGATTATATTCAAGGCTCTTTAGGAGAATGAGACTCATCATTGTTACTGGTATTTGGCATATTGGGTATGCCACAGGGAGTTTGCCAGACTCTGCCGTGTGGGCAGTTACATTCGGTAGCCTGCCAGTTTGCCAAAGTAGGAATGAGATGTCATAATAAGATGTCGCGGCCGCGCGGTTCCGGGAGCTGATTTTTATAGTCTCAGAGTCTTGGCCGCTGATGGGATTACACGGCGCCAGGGTGCCAGTTGGTGGGTGTGACCCCCACCTACTGGAATTTGGAGGATCTGGGTGGAGGATGCTCAACTCCAACCTTTCAATAGTTTTGTTTATTCCTTTCAAATATTTTTTTAGTGTGGGCCTCACCCAGTTGTGCTCAGTGTTTACTCTTGGTTCTGTGCTCAGAGATTTTTCCTGGCAGGCTCAGAGGATCATAAGGGGTTCCAGGGATCCAACTCAGGTCAATCATGTGAAAGTAAATGCTTTATCTGCTCTATTATTTTCCATCCCCCAACTCTTTTCAACATTTAAGAAATGTTATTTAAATTGTTCATCCATGTGTACATGATGTACATGTACATGAAAAAGAAAACTATTTCATGAGACTTGTTATGGGAATGGGACACACCCAGCTGTGCTGAGGAACTACTCCTGACACCGTGCTCAGGTATTATTCCCAGCTCAGGAGACCATATGGGGGGCACCAGGGAGTGTACCCACATGTGAGTGTGCCCATGTGCATGACAAGTACCTTATATGCTTCACTGTGTCTCCAGCCCTGAGTGGGACATTCTTATGCTAAAAATATTTTACCTTTAAATAAATTCTAAGTGTTTATTTTTTAAACTTCTACTTTTGTGTTTCTTTGTCTCTTCCTAATATTATTTGTTATGCAAAATTTACTTATAAATTTTTGAAGTGATAGTTTATGTTCTCTCTGTGTATACAAATGAATATAGCTTTTCAACCACTATGATCAACTCTTTCATTCTCTTGTCTATCAAATATTCATTTGATGGGACACATCTTGCAGTGCTCACAGACTATTTGGCTTTGCATTCAGGTATTACTCCAGGCCTGTGCTCAGGGATACTGTGTGCTGTTCCAGGGGTGGGGTGAGGGATCAAACTAGACATATGCAATTCCAGTACCTTAACCCTTGTACTATAATATTAGTTTTAGAATTCATTTTTATTGAAGTAACATTGACTTACAAAGTGAAAATATTTATGGGCTTGAGAGTCACAGAATTACTATCATCTACCACTGAAGTGCCAATGTCCCACAAATTTATCAGCTCTCTCTTCCTCTTTGATAATCCCATTTCTGTACTCGCAATTCAGGATTTGTCTCACTGGACACTTTCTTTGATTTATTTCTTTATAAATGAGAAGATAGGAGATCATCAGGTATGTTTCTCCTTCGGACTGACTTCATTTTGTGTGATACCATTCAGTCCCATCTACATTGTTGCAAAAGGCAAAATTTTATATCTTCTAATTGCGCTTTTATATTTTCTAATTTCATTATGTATATAAAGCACATCTTTTATAGAAATGCAATGGAAAGTTATATATTGTTGCATAATTATTTTGTACCTGTTGTTTTGGGCTGGAGCAATAGCAAAGCGGGTAGGGCATTTGCCTTGCATACGGCCAATCCGGTTGACCTGAGTTTGATTCCTCTGCCTTCAATTCCTCTGCCCCTCTTGGAGAGCCCAGCAAGCTACCGGGAGTATCTCACCCGCACGGCAAAGCCTGGCAACTACCCATGAGGTATTCGATATGCCAAACACAGTAACAAGTCTCACAATGTTACTGGGCCTGCTCGAGCAAAACCTATGAGTAATGGGAGCACAGTGACCTGTTGCTTTACTCTATTGGCCCATTCTTTCAATAGTTACAGAGGATTTTAGGATAAGGTTAGCCTATGCATATTGTCATCAGATAAGAGTGACGATTTTATTCCTGTTTTCAAGTTTAGATATTTTAATTTCTTCCCTTGCTTAGTTGTAGTGGCTAGGCCTATGAATACTGGATAATAGTGGATATCCTTAACTTGCACCTGAAAATGAAGCAAAGGTTTTCAGTTTCCTTCCATTGAATATGATGTTAGTAGTATGCAGCTAATAGCTGACAAACTGATCCCTGGGATGGAATAGGTAGAATTCAGAGAATGAATCAAACACAGTAACTCGTCAAGGGCAAGCTAGGGGTTAGGTTTAGAAGGTGAAAGAACAACTATTTTTACTCTTTTTTCCTCTTGGAGAGGGAAATTAATTTTAAAGATTAAGAGATAAATATTCCTATTATCAGCATGTTCAGGTGTTCTTCAGCGAGATGTTATGACTTAAGAAATTAATCTTTTTTTTCTTAAGAGCACAAAGCAAAATCAATGTATCTGCTGCCATTAAAATTAATAAAAGGCATTCATCATTTTTATGCCTATGTTTCATTTGGCTTAGACATCCTTCCTGTATAAATTAATTATTTCAAGATGCGTGGGATTAAATGTCATAACAATCATTTTCACTTTTTGTGCAGTCCTTTAAGAACTGTGAGGCTGTGGATCACCGTGGAGCTAATTTGGGAATGAAAATAGACTTAGAACATATTGAACATTTAGACACCTGAGACACTGACACATTGCTGTCATCTGTGTTGATATGACAGTTGAAATTACTCTTTTAGACATTTCCCCATCTATAATGCTTGGGCAGCTTTTAATGAGAATGATATTGAAGCAATCATTTTTCTTCTTGTGATGAGTTTCACATGAACAAAAACAAGTTAAGACAGTCCCTTTCTTATTTCTGCACAAATCTGACCTTATAGAAATCTAATTATAAAATACATTTGAATGCCATAATGAGCCTATTAAGAAGCTGTAGCACGGATACTGAAGTAACTTCTGTCATACAAGAACTACAAAAAGAATTGAATATGTTGACTAAAGGAATGCTTTAGTGATTTCAGACTTTACGTCAATTTACTTACTTACCTATAAATAATTCTATAAAAGAAGCTAAAGGGGTATCATTAGCTGTGTTTTATATATATATATATATATATATATATATAATGTGAACTAAGAGTTCTTATAGAGCTAATACATGGAGAGATGAGGTTTTTACCAGATGTTATTATTGCTTCAAGTTTTATGGCTCCCTTAGTATTTATGAAGCATTAAATCATTATTTGGTACGGCAGAAACAGACTATCTTAATCAGAACAGGAGGAAATCATTGATTCCCATAAATAGGCAAAATAGGACAGTATACAGACCGAATCAGAGTCCATGACATTGAGCTTTGTATTTCTTTCCACTTTCAGTTCCCATCCCTGCTTCTAACGCTCAGGCCCCTTACCCTGAAGATGGGCTTTCTAAGGTAGCCGGGAAGAAAGTAGAAACAATTGTTCAATGTCACTGTCCTCCCATTGTTCATCGATTTGCTCGAGCAGGCCCAGTAATGTCTGCATTGTGAGACTTGTTGCTACTGTGTTTGGCATATCGAATATGTCACAGGGAGCTTGCCAGGCTTTGCCGTGCGGGCAAGATACTCTCAGTAGCTTGCTGGGCTCTCCGAGAGGGGCGGAGGAATCGAACCCGGTTTGGCCACTGACATATAGTAAATTCAGTAATTATTGAATGTGATGAAATGGACAAACACCTTGAATAATTTCTAATTGCCTTCTGTGCAACATTATATCTAGCATTAACAATTCTGTATGGTACATGAAAATTTGTGAAGTTGATAGATCTCATGTTAAGCATCATTTCGAAGAGTAAAGATGAGGGAAGAGAAATAGAGCAAAAGGAAGGAAAGGCAAAGGATGGCAAGGGAAGAGAAGAGTAAAGGAAATGAAAATGTCTGAGTCCCAGGTGGACCACTTGCCACTTCGGGATATGAGATTAGTAACTCATCTCTCGTGGCTTTCATATTAGACAAAATATATAAAGCATTTAGTAAAGCTATAAAATGCTTCCTAATTACCTCACTGGGCGATGATGATCATTTTAGCTGCAGACTTCATCAACACTACAAGAAATAAGTAGTTATCACACTGCAATGTCAGTCAAGACACTGACATTTATTCTTTGGAGGCTTTTTCCATGCTACAGGGAATGTGACATGGAGATTGTTACAAAAGCTAGATTACCCTAGGAGCCCCCTCCCTCCAGCTCCACACACTCAATTCCACTCCTCACCCTGTACCAAACAAAATTACTGACTTGTCAAAATTGGAATTGAACCCTTGCTACAAATCAAATTTAAAAAATGACAATTTGTTGTGTGTGACATGCCAAGAGTAAAACAAGAAATCTAAAACTTAGAAAATATCGCTCGCCTTTGGGTTCTTTTACTTTATTTATTTATAATTTAGTTTATTTATTTTGTTTGTTTTGGGGGACACCCACCGCTCGGGGGTCGCGTCACTAGTTAGCATGCCAGAGTCTCTTTCCTTATTGGAATTAACCAGACAAATCACTCCACCAACTAAGAACGGCCATGAACCACCACCCACGGAATTGAGAAAGAGCTATCAATCCGTCAATCCTGTCGTGTCCGGGCCAGGAGTCAAATTAAGCCTGCGTGGGAATGTAAGTCTGCGTGGGAACTCGGCCTCTCTCTCCCTCTCGTTTGCTCTCCCCCATCTCCAACAGCTTCCTTGTGAACACCCAGGATGGGGTCCCCTTCCCAGCCCAGTGCAGTTTTCCCCGACTTACTCCTCCCCGAACTCTCCTCCCCCCCCCCCCCCCCCGTTTGTAAATTCTCCCATTCTGCCTGGTAGTAAGTAGAGTACTTCTAGAACTTTCTCCCCCAAGCTCCTAAAATATTTGCACAATTGTGATGCAGGGGCACTGCACGCGGTGAAGTGCATGATCCAAGACTGCACTGAGCAACCCCGAGGGTGGGGTAGGAAGCTCACATGAAAAGAGTTGAAGATGGAGTTGAAAATCATGAAAGCTTTGTAACTGTATCTCACAGCGATTCAATTAAAAAAAAAATGGGGGCATTTGCCTTGCACGCAGCCGACCTGGGATCGATTCCTTTGTCCCTCTCAGAGAGCCCGCAAGCTACCAAGAGTATCCCGCCCATATGGCAGAGCCTGGCAAGCTCCCTGTGGAGTATTCGATATGCCAAAAATGGTAACAACAAGTCTCACAATGGAGACATTACTGGTGTCTGCTCCAGCAAATTGATGAACAACGAGAGGACAGTGCTACAGTGCTATTTTGTTTTTTGCGGGGACCACAGTAGTTCTCAGGATTTATTCCTGGTCCTGCATGTAGGAATCACTCCTGGCAGGGGGACCATATGGGTACCAGGGATCAAACAAGAGTCAGCCATGTACAAGGCAAGCACCCTACTCATTGTCCTATCTCATCAGCCCCAAGAGTTCTTTTCAATTTAGTTTTTCCTCACTACATGTGCATATAACAAACATTCCTCTATTTTTGTGAAAATTATAGTTAAGTGGATTTGCCTCTAGAAATATTATTGCTCACAGCTTCTCTGGGTCTAATAGGTAACTAAAGTCAGGATATTCTACAGGAAATTTTCCCCCTTTAGCTCCTTGCCAACTTTTTGACTTTAGACTCTCCAAGGCCACTGTCAAAACCAAATATGCATCTGAAATTTAACCTACTGAACTGTTCCATCTTAGTTTAAATTCATAATCTGTTGCACTGCAGCAAGCAACATGCTGATTATTTAGGAAAGAAAATGAGTGAAAACAAATATTTTGGCTTCCTTCTGAAATACTTGGACAGGGCAGTCAGCTCTGCTAGCTCAGCTTCAATCTCCAGCAGCAGAAGGACTTGGCCTTCGCCACTTATATCACAGCATATAAATAATGGAAACAGATTAAACAATGCCTGCAATGCATAAGAGAGTATATCAATCCATTTGCCAAAGAAAGGCTATTCCAAAATTGCCCAAAGCAATTTTGTGCTGTAAAAAAATAAAATCAGAAAATAAAATTGTAAATGATTAAATAAAACAATACTCGGGATTTTGCTGGAAGTTATTTGAGGGTATTGGGCATCTACTGCTTTCCTTTCACTATTCACATATTTTCAGGATATACAAGAAAAGGCAATGCAACATTTGAACTATAAAATGCCTGGAGTAAGATATTTTATAGTCCAAATAAAGTAGGACTAATCTCAAAATCAGATACCTGTGGGACCAAGCAGATTAGATTGTGAGTATTTCCCTAATGGTATTTTAAATTTTATTTTTAAATTGTCACATTCAGCTTTCTTTCTTTCTTTCTTTCTTTCTTTCTTTCTTTCTTTCTTTCTTTCTTCTTTCTGTCTGTCTGTCTGTCTGTCTGTCCTTTCTGTATTTTTTTCTTCTTTCTTTCTTTCTTTCTTTCTTTCTTTCTTTCTTTCTTTCTTTCTTTCTTTCGTTGCTTTTTTTTCTTTTTGGGTCACACCCGGCAATACACAGGGGTCACTCCTGGCTTATGCACACAGGAATCACTACTGCAGTGCTGGGAGGACCATATAGGATGCTGGGAATCAAACCCGGGTCGGCCATATGCAAGGCAAATGCATGTGCATTCTACTCGCTGTGCTATCTCTCCAGCCCCACATTCAGTTTTTATAGTACACATAGCACATTTTTCTATAGTTCCAACAAAATAGATTCTATATCATCCAGTTTTGTTCCAAACTCTTTGTTGTCTCAGTATTCCTCCTATTTTCTTCCTCTTGATAGTCATAGACATCATAATTATATTTTCAATTTTTTTAATGTAAGAAACATAAAAAGCCATGTATGATATTGAATGGTATGTGATCCTCTGTGTCTGGAATGACCCTTATTTAATAAATGAACAAATAAAGAGAAATAAGGACTAGTGGAAACTGGGGCCAATGAGAGGAAAATACCTTATGCTAAACTTTGCTAATAATACCTAAAGTATGTAGTCTAAAACAATTAATATTGAAACCCTAATCCCCTATGTCGCTCTATGTGAACATAAGATGAGAAAAATAGAATAATGAGAAATGTTATGGAATGCCTATTTATGCTCCTGTTTTAAATTCATGTTTAACTCCTAATCCTCAGTGTGAATAATTGTACTTGAGCAGTCATTGATGATTACCATTGTGAAGAAAGTAATATTTTAAAGAAGAAACACAAGACAGCTCTCTTCCTCTCTTTCCCCAATATGAGACCATAACAAGGAGCCTATGAAAGCATGAAGCTGCACTATACAGGAAGTGAGTTCTTCCTAGACATTTAACCTACCAAGACTTTGGCCACGGGTTTCTAAGGTTCTAGAACTGTGAGAATTAAGTGTTTACTATTCAAGTCCCCAGTTTACAAGACCATTTTGTTAAAACAGTCTACACAACTAAAACATTCACAATCAGGGGAAAAAATCATTTATTATTTTGCTCTCTGTAGTTTCTCAGGGAATAAATCTACATAAATGACTGTACTATATAGGTAATCAGAGGTTCATTTTATAATAAATCCAGGACTAGGTGTCTACAAAATTGCTTTTCTATGAGGTTTCCACTCTTTAAAAACATGTGGCATGGAGATTATCAGGTCAGTGATGAAAATTGGGATGTGGATAGTTGAAAACTGAAAATCAGTTTCCAGATAATTTTACATGTCTGAGAAGCTCAGCGTTTCCCCAAAGCAAAAAGATTCTAAATAGCACAGAATTACTAGAAGATTCTTAGTGAAAAATTTAATGAGTTTAAAGCCTATCAAAATTGGACTGGAGTGATAGCACAGCAGTTAGGGTGTTTGCCTTGCATGCAGCCAACCTGGGTTTGATTCCCAGCATTCCATATGGTCTCCTGAGCACCGCCAGGAGTAATTCCTGAGTGCAGAGCCAGGAGTAATCCCTGAGTGCAGAGCCAGGAGTAATCCCTGAGCATCGCTGGGTGTAACCAAAAAAAAAAAAAGAAAAACAATAAAGCCTATCAAAATCATGATGGTATCAGAAAGAAGACACGGGTCAAAGTCCAAAAGTAACAAGAAGAGAATTTACAACAAGCTCATCATAGCACAAACATGAACAATTTTTAAATATGGGTTCAGTCCATATTCTGAATTGTCTGTTTTTAAGCAAATAATCCTAATTATAGGTTGCTTAAAATATAAAATAATAATGATAAAGTATTGTTTCAGGTGTGATGACTGAGGCCACAATTAGATTATCTCATCTCAAGATTGCTTTTATTCATCTCCCCTGTTCGTTCATGTGTGCTTTTAAAATATACTACCCATTTCTTAATTCTCTACAGGGTGTGATTATGTGAATAATCTTGTCAAAGTAGATAGTCTTTTTACCACTCTGCTCATCCACCCCCTTTCCCTCCACAGTAATCAGATCTTCTCTCGAGAGGGACTTTCTCCCAGAGATTTTCATCAACTACCCAATGCAGATGTGGAAATGCATATTAGTGAAGAATAATGTGTAGAAAAGTGTGAGAAGGATCCAAGTTAGATTGGCAAATTACATGTACAATATAAAGAAGGTATAGATGTCAGTGTAACCCCATCAATGGCCAAGATCCAGAAACTATAAAACCAAGCTCCCAGAAGAGAACATCGCAGAGTCTCCTGCCTCCATGCCTGGCTGTCCTCACCCGGGAACCTTGGAGGGGGGCGGATTGAGTTTCCCTCTCCACCCTGAGCAGAGTCCCGAAAGCTGAAGACCTCCAGGATCCAGCCACAGCCATGGTAAGACCACTCTCCACATGCTAGCACAAGCTCCACACATGAAGGAACCGGCAGAGGAACCCAGGTGTGCAGGGCCTGGGGCTGAGATCTCCAAGCCTGCTCGGATTGGGACTGAGGCCTCCTCCACCCAGATCCCCCATCTTCCAGTAGCTAGACAGTTACACCCACAAACTGCCATGTAATCCCATCAACGGCCAAGATCCAGAGACTATAAAATCAATCTCCCAGAAGTGCATGGCTGCAAATGCAGCTGTGTGACCTCTTATTGTGTAGTTTTCACTCTCAGAGAACCTGGCAAGCTACCGTGAGTATCTTGCCTGCGTATATGCCTGACTGGGAACACCTGTAAAGGTGATTAGAGGCTGCCCCCAAAGCCTCCATTCCTCTCGGAGTGCCTGGCAAGCTACTGAGAGTATCCCGCCCACACAGCAGAGCCTGGCAAGCTACCCATGGCATACTTGATATGCCAAAAACAGTAACAATGGTAGTCCTCATTCCCCTGACCCTGAATGAATTCCCAATATGCCATTGGGCTACACTAGCACGTGACAAGGATTAATGGAGACGTTACTGGCACCTGCTTGAGTAAATCGATGAACAACAGGGTGATAGTGATAGTGATAGATGTCAGTATTAAGTGAAGATAATAGAAGATAAAAGAACCCTCTAGTAGCAGAAAGAAATAGGAAAGGTAATTATAAATTCCTTATCTACTTAAAAACTTCTTTTTCTACTTCCTCTTTTCTCCTCTTCACCTTTCCTCTCTTCCAATCACTTCAAATTCAGACATGTAGAATAAGTGCAAGTAGGTTAGTCAGTATCTACTTCATATGAGTAGTTTTCAATACTAAGTGCGACCTTACTGCATTTTGGAATGACCGAAGACTAGGTAGTAGTCATTAATATAATAGCTTTAACTCTCATTAGATAAATAACTAGGAATAGAATCACTGTCACTGTCACTGTCCTCCCGTTGTTTATTGATTTGCTCGAGTGGGCCCAGTAACACTGTGAGGTTTGTTACTGTGCTTGGCATATTGAATACATTACAGGTATCTTGTCAGGCTTTGCCATGCGGGAGAGATTCTCTCAGTAGCTTGCCGGGCTCTCCGAGAGGGGCAGAGGAATTGAACTCAGGTCAGTCGTGTCAGCCGCATACAAGGCCTTGCTCGCTGTGCTATCTCTCCAGCCTGAGAATAGAATATTCTCCTAAATTGTATGGGACAAATTTTATTATGGACTATAAACATCCATTCTTTAAAAACAAAACAGCAAGTGAGGCCAAATAAGAAACAGAGATAAGTCTTTTCCATTCCCTTACCTCCCCAACCTGATCCCACACATCGCCACAAAAGATGAGAAGAGATGATGTCATTGATCTTCTATGGACATTTAAAAAAATCTGTCTTCCAAAAACATTCACTCAGAGGCAACACTAAAGGGCAAGGTTTGGTCCTAAAATGTGAGATGAACAGTTGCATCCCTGTCTCCACCGAGTGCCTTGAGATGAGACTTCCTACTCTGATATAGGAGTCTTCAATCATCATAAGTCATTGCATAAATCCTGTCACTCAGGTTTCTCTATTAAAAACTCCTTCTGCGGTGAGGGAGCTAGCCAAGTGAAAGAACGCACCAGAGGACCCTGAGCACCACCCGGCAATGCCTTGGCAACCAGTATGCATTGCCAGACCCAAAAGCACACTGTCAAATGAATACTGTGAGACCAAGCATTTCTAGAAATTATCCCAAACCCACACTGAGACTAAGCACTCCCAGGAGTGACCCCGGCACCCAAGACACTGCTAGGGACGACCCTTATTAAAAACAAACAAACTATTATGCATTCATTTATGAGACCTCTGTATTTTTATGCTTAGCTAATAGCAATGTCCCAGGTATTGGCATACAGGTTGAAGATGCACTTGCCACCCAGTGGCCTGAGCTGGTGGTGACTCTGCAGTGCCCAGCCCACCCAGTCACAAATAACTCTGACCACAGAGACTGGTATTCTTTGGTGAAACAATCCGTTCTCATTTGCATCCTCTTAAATTTTTCTTCTTCTAAGTCAATTTTTAGTTAAATCAAACAAATCCCTATTGGTACTAGAAGACGTAAGATTCAAAGAACATAAAGCAATATTGATTAGATTGCACATATCTCAAGAGCAGAGACTATATCTTAACTTCCTTGCATTCAGATGCAGTACAGCACCAAGCCCAAAGTGAAAATGAAAACAATCTTAACAGAAAGCCTGTGCAACTGCCTAAGAGAACAGATAGTTTACATGTCTTGACATGGAGAAAGACTGCTTCAGTATCTCTGGAGGATGAATTATGCTTAACATTGTAGCTTGTCCTTATGGCCCAGATTAATTTTCTTGTGCCTACAATTATTCTCACTAACATCAATGAAACTATGAAACAGCTTCTGTGTCCCTCTGCATTTGGGTTTGAGCTACTAAGTTACAAACACAAAGGAATATGTATTCTTATATATACAGATATGCTTATGTATACATAGATTATGACTTATTGAAATATAACACATGTACTGCAAAATTCACCCACTTGAGGTGCATAATTTAAAGGCATCCTAATATATTTTTACTTTATTATGTTGTTAGTATATTTTGTACTGAATTCTTTGACTCTGAAGAAGTAGTGGCTTTGGAAATTTATTCAACATTTTTTATGTTTTCCGGCTCAGGAAATTGAAGATAATGGCTTTGTCACTAAGAGTTCATTTGTGTTGTTAACCCAGTATGAACAAAACTTAAAAAAGCTCTATTTGTGCTTTTGAGTGAATGATTCTATATAGGTGAAAATATCATTATATTATGACACATAATCCATAGACCTCATTATTAATATGTGTACTGTCTTTTTTGTTGCTTGAATGAAAATAGATAAAGCAATACACTATTCTTATTATTTATATTAATCTATGTAGAGCTTGACACATTTCATCATTCAGTGAATTTACAGTTTTGACGTTCCAATGATATGATGCTGCACTATCCTTACATTTTCAGATTATTCTGTAAATGAGAAAGTTCAATAGATATCCAATATTTTGATCTTGCTACTATATATCTTGACTGTTGTGGGAATGTGAGCTATGTTACTTTTGTAGTTTTTGCAGCCATAGACTGGCACTCTCACCTAATAATACCAGCCAATTATGCTTAATAAAGTGTATGCCAGTTGTAATTATTTAAAAAATGGCACAATTTATTCTCATTTCTCTCCTCCTGTATTTTTCTTCTAAGTCACTTTCAATAAAATCAAACAAATCCCTATTGGATACTAGTAGATGTAAAAGGTATTGTTATAGAGACTGCAAAGAACGTGAAGTTATATTATTAGGCTGCATATACCACAAGAGCAGAGACCATATCTTCTCTTCCTTGTACTTAGACTCAGTACTGCATCTAGCCCATAGCTAGGGTCTTGTGAATTTGACTTGAACTAAGTACAAATGGCATCATCTCAGCTGCCATCTTTACATTCCCATTTCAAAATTGAAGACATAAGGAAACTATAAAAATTAATCATAAATCAAGGCAAAATGTGGCACTCTCTGTAGCACTGTCCTCCCATTGTTCATTGATTTCCTCAAGTGGGCACCAGTAATGTCGTCATTGTGAGACTTGTTGTTACTGTTCTTGGCATAACCAATATGTCATGGATAGCTTGCCAGGCTCTGCCATGTGGGTGGGATACTCTCGGTAGCTTGCCGTGCCGAGCTGTCCGAGAGGGGTAGAGGAATTGAACCTGGGTAAGCTGCGTGCAAGGCAAATGCCCTATCCACTGTGCTATTGCTCCAGCCCAAGGCAAAATGTGCTAACACTAAATATAATATATACATGATATTTAAGGATATAAATAGAAAAATAATATACTTCAGAGTTTAATAAGCAAAGAGTTGCAGAGAAGATAGCAATGAAAGTAGTCTGTGAAGAATAGCTGTACAGTGTGGAAAATAGGGACTAAATTGAACAAAGAACATTCAATATTTGATAATATGAAAGATGATGTGGAAGATACAAGTCACTATGCATAGTTATGTAATTGGGATTATGCATATAAGCTATAGGATGCAGATTTCTGTCAGGGCTAGAATTAAGCTAGGGCACTTGCCTCACATGTCTGAGACCCTGAGTTCAATCCCCAGCACTGAAAAGTCAAACAAATTGGGCCACTTACAAATTGGGCAGCTTGGATAAAAGTACTTAATGTCTTCTTTGCCCTAGATTCCTGAAAGGTAAAATGGTTAAATAATAGTTTACTTCTCTATTGAGAGAATGAAATTTGTTTCTATGTATGTGTGACATATAGTGAATAGTCATCAATCATTATTATAATTGTAGCAGAAATTTTAACACTGGAATTAATTTTCATAAGCTGATTTCTATTAAAATTATTGTTAATGTTTAAGTGTTTTTACTGACATACCAGAATTTACAATATTCCAAGTCACAATTTTCATGCATACATTATTCCAATACCACTTCCATCAGCAGGTGTCTGCTTTCCTTTACCATGCCCCAAGGATCTTTCTGACCACCCCCCAACCCCAGGTCGTATTATGTAAACTCATTTATGTACACAAAATCTTCATTTCTGATAAATTTGACCTTTTTTGGTTCCTTTACCTGTTTTATTTTTCTATCCCACATATGAGGGAGATTTTTTTGTTTCTGTGTGTGTGTTTATATGTATGTGGTAAGTAGTGATACCTATACACATATACATGGATAGAGCTATTCTGAAATTTCACAAAATTGTAAATCAATGGTGGTTGATAAAATAATATTTTTGAAAAACTAAATTTTTAGAGATATATAAATTTATAGAATTATTATTTTGTGTCACTGTCACTGTCCTCCCTTTGTTCATCGATTTGCTCAAGCGGGCTCAGTAACATTGTGAGACTTCTTGTTACTGTGTCTGGCATATTGAGTATGTCATGACTAGCTTGCCAGGTTTTGCCATGCAGGCGAGATACTCTCAGTAGCTTGCTGGCCTCTCAGACAGGGACGGAGGAATAGAACTCGGGTTTACCAGGTCAGCCACATGCAAGGCAAACGCCATACTCCCTGTGCTATTGCTCCAGCCCAAACACAGTAACAACAAAGTCTCCAATGGAGACATTACTGGGCCTGCTCGAGCAAAAAAATATTATGTATAACTCTACTAATACATTTTAAAGAATAAGAAGTCCTACAAATGTAAAACTTAATAATAATAAAGAGATTTAAGAAAATTTAAAGGCAAAAATCTAAACAGGTCTAAAAATGATAAAATATATTCACTATCATAAAAAGTGAATATTGGCTATATTTTAGAAAATATTATAGATGATACTTTAGTGTCTTACTCATAAGCGAAATATTGTAATAAAAATCTATGGATGTAAACAAAAACCCTGAGCTAGAACATTTAATACAAATGAGATATTAATTAATTATTTAAAATGTATGGTCTGGAGCGATAGCACAGCGGGTAGGGCGTTCGCCTTACAAGCAGCCAACATGGCCGACCCGAGTTCGATTCCTCCGCCCCTCTCGGAGAGCCCGGCAAACTACCAAGAGTATTCGATATGCCAGACACAGTAACAACAAAGTCTCCAATGGAGACATTACTGGGCCCGCTCGAGCAAATCGATGATCAACGGGAGGGCCTTTACCTTTACCTTATTAAAAATGTATAAAATCCTTTAGCCAACTAAGAATCATACCTTTCTTAATATAGTAAAGGGCAACCATAAGAACCATGTGTGCCCAGCAGAAATAATCATCTGCACTTCTATGTTCATTGCAGCACTATTCACAATAGCCAGAATCTGGAAACAACCTGAATGCCTGAGAACACATGTGTGGATAAAGAAACTATGGTACAGCTACACAACAGAAAACAGCAGTGAGGAAAAATGAGGTCCTGAAATTTGCCTATACTCTCATGACTTGGTGAAATATCATGATTAGTGAAATAAGTCAGAAGGAAAGGGACAGACATAAAATGATTGCATTTATTTATGGGATATCAAAAAATAGTATGAAACTAATATCCCAGGCCAGGAAAACTGTCCAGGAGGACTGGTCAATTGTTGGTCAATGGTGTGGGAGATGGAGGGTAGTTAAGATAGAGAAGGATCTATTATGATAGCATTAATTGGAAATGATCATTCTGGACTAGAACTGAGTGTTGAAAGCAGGTTAAGGTATATACATGGTAACATTTCAACATCTGTATTGCAAACCATGATCCTAGCATTAATAAGTTCTGATAACCCAGGTGTGCGGGACCCGGGGCATAGATCTCCAAGCCTGTTCAGAGTGGGACTGGGGCCTCCTCCACCCAGATCCCCCACCTTCCAGGCATTACACCCACCAACTGCCCCAGTGCCGTGTAATCCCATCAACGGCCAAGACCCAGAGACTATAAAACCCTGTTCCTGGAAGCATGTGGCTGCACTTGTGGCCGCGTGACATCTTATTATCTAGGTCTTACTCTGGTGAACCTGGCAGGCTACCAAAAGTATCCTGCCCACACGGTAGAGTCTGGCAAACTCCCCGTGGTGTATTCAATATCCCAAAAACCAGTAACAATGATGGGTCTCATTCTCCTGACCCTGAAAGAGCCTCGAATGTGGCACTTTTTAAAATCTCAGGACTAGGACAAAGGAGACGTTACAGAGGCCTACTCGAGGCAATCGTTGACCAACAGGATGACAGTGATACAGTGATTGCAAACTGTAATGCCTAAAATGAGAGAGAGAAAAAGAGAGAGAAAGAGAAGAGAGGTATCTTCTATAGAGGCAGGTTGGGGGTGGGGGGCCTGACTTGAAGGGGTGGGAGGGAAACTGGGAACACTTGTGATGGAAAATTACACTGACAAAGGGATGGATGTTGGAACATTGCATAACTGAAACACAATCATGAACAATTTCATAATGCTCTATCTCACAGTGGTTCAATAATAAATAAATAAATAAATTTTATAAAATAAAAGAACCACGTGTGCCATATTCAACTGCTAAATGCTGGGAAATTGGTCCTACTCATAGTTCCTTTAATGATTCTTGCAAAACTAGTTTCAAGGTTATGAATTTCCTAAGTTATTGCCTTTTCATTAAGATCATACAAATCTGAATCTAGATGGCTAGAGTATTCTTGAGGATATGCTCATTTCATTGGGTTTTTGTACTTTATCCCTCCATTTTTTTCTGACTCATAGTGTCTCATTTAACACATCTGAATTGTATGGGCTTTTCTTCATATGTAAGTTCCTTTTTAGATCACGCTGCTTTCAATATTATGTCTCTGTCTTTGGGTTTTGTCATTCTGAGCTCACTTTGTCTTTGAGTATTCCCAGTTAAGTCTGTGTTTTACTGGGACCTTTTATGCTTCTTATATTTGTTTGTCTGTGTTCCTAAACTTGGCAAATTCTTGACTATGGATTCTTAACTATGATTTCTTTATTTGTTCTTCACCAAGTTTTCCTTCCTGGTCTTCAGAGCCTTCAATAAGTTTTAACTGTATCTTGAGCTCATCCTATAGTTCTCTGGCACGCTGTTTATTTCTTTTCAGGCAGTTATGGCCACACCTACATTAAATTTATTCATTTTCTTTTGAAATATAGATTGAAGAGGAGTAAGTTGGCAATTTGGGAGACAATTCAACGGTAAATAATTTAAAAATATAAATAAGAGTTATTGATTATATTTTGTGGTTACAATGCAAATCACATCATTTTTTCATTTCCCAGTAAATATTAATGTTTTGTTGTGTTTATTCTATATTTCAGCATATTGAGTGCAATATCAAAAAATGTAGTTAAAAATATTTTAGCTTTAAAAAAATTCTGACAGCTATCTGAATCTTCAGAGAGAGTTAGCTAAAAACATTTGCTAGAGGAGTCTCTTATCTTGATGTTCATGATAATAATGGGTGTAATGGTTACTGACATAAAGATGATTATGACAATTTCCTAAAATAATACAATTGCTGTCACTGTCACTGTCCTCCCATTGTTCATCGATTTTTTCGAGCAGGCCCAGTAATGTCTCCATTGTGACAAGCGTTACTGTGTTTGGCATATTGAATACACCATGGGTAGCTTGCCAGGTTTTGCCGTGTGCACAGGATACTCTCGGTAGCTTACTGGGCTCTCCGACTTCGAGAGGGGTGGAAGAATCAAACTTGGGTCGGCCATGTTGGCTGAGTGCAAGTCAAACGCCCTACCCACTGTGCTATCATTCCAGCCCATACAACTGCTAATATTTAAATTAAATATTAATTTTATAAAATGTTTCTATTTAGAATATAATGTTGTTGATAGCATTTTTTCCAACAGAAAACTAGGCTCAATCGTCTTAAGTCCTAACACAGCTTTATTAGCATTGTAAATCATAATATTGTTATTTTATTACTTATTTCAACATTATTTTTATCACTTTTACTAAGGGGAAATTCCACATTAATAAACCACTTTTTTCATCCAAAATAACTCGTACATCATTCATTTAAGTGTTATCATAATAATCTATTGATTCAGCCATATATTCTAGTTCTCTTGCTGTTCCACAATATCTGCAGCTATTTTCTCCAAAGAGCTCTTGATTACCTCAGAGTCAATCATAACTGACTTCTTATAAGCAAATAATTAATGTCAACATTTACATTATATTGATCTAAACTTATTACAAGTATTCTTTTTTTTTCCACGAATTTTCTTTTTTTAAATTTTTATTAGTGAAACACCATGAGGTACAGTTGTAGACTTACAAATTTTTGTGCTTGGGTTTCAATAATACAATGATCAAGTACCCATCTCTCCACCAGTGCCCATTTTCCACCACCACTGATCCCAGTATCCCTCCCACCCCCCAACCCCCGTCCCAACCTGCCTCTGTGGCAGGGCATTCCCTTTTGTTCTCTCTTCACAAGTATTCTTAATGACATTTAGAATGATGAATCACTTCCAGAAATTTTTCAATTGGCTTTCCCAGATCCATTATAGGAATCAGTAACTATAGCAGATCTGGGATTAGAAGCATTACTTCTGGACTTTTTTTTTTTTTTTTGATATTTCTTAAACAACAGCACAGGAAAGTGAAAATAACTCCTTAATCTATGAGTTGAAAAATAAATGTTAGCTAGATTAAAAAGAAAATTTATCAACTTGTGCATCTTCCTCAGAACTCTTGGGTGACCAGAGTTATTGTCTATAATTGGAGTACTTTGAAATGTCTAGAGATCTTGTCAATAATTGCAGTGCTTTTCCCCCGTGAGTAGTAACTCTCAATTGAATTTAAAAGATTCAGTAAACTCTGTTGTAAATAGATGTGTTGCCATCCATTTAAAAAACATACGGAAAGGATTTAGGATCATTCCTAAGGATCATTAAATTTTTGAATGGTCAACAATCATTGGCTTCAACTGTCTCCAACCACATTATCCTAGAAATCTGTCCTTTGAAACCAGTCATAGATTTTTGCTTTCTAACTCAAAAAGTACTACATGGCATTTTCTTCTGTCATGAGGCTAGTTTTATTCACATTGTAATCTATTGTTTATGCAGACACCTTACTCTTACCTCAATTTTCCTCTTAGCAAATTCTCTTGTATGACTTCTAGTAGTTCCTACATTCAGCATTTGCTGTCTCACTTTGCACTTTTATGGTATGAAAATAATTTCTTTCCTTAAACCTCATGAACCAGTCTTTGTTAATTCAATCGTTTCTTCTCTAACCTTCTCACTCCTCTAAGCCTTCATAAAATTGAAGATACTTAGGATCTAGGTTCAGAGTAGCTTCAGTTTAGGGAAATGATGTGGTTGGTTTGATTTTCTATCCAGACGACTAAAACATTCTGATAACAGCAGTAAGGCTTTCTTATCATTTTTGTGTTCACTGGAGTAGCAATTTCAATTTATCTTAAGAACTTTTCCTTTACATTCATAAATCAGCTCACTGTTTGGTACAATCAGCATAGCTTTTGGGCTATCTTAGTGTTTGGCATCCCTCCTTACTAAACTTAACTAGTTATAGCTTTTGATCAAAAGTGAAAGACATTAAAACTCTTCTTTTCAATTGAATACTTATAGTCTATTGCAGAAGTTATTTTCTGAGTTGGCATATTATGGAAATAAGTAGTTCTTAGGAAAGGAACGTATATGGGAGGTAGAGGTGTGGGAAACAGCTAGTCTTTGGAACAGTTTGAATGCGCATATTTATTAAGTTGTGTAAAATTTGTACTTTTTCAAAAATTTCAAAAGTAACATCTAAGATCACAAATAATTGTAGTGTCATAATCATGAAAAAAATCTGAAATGTTGGAGAGATAGCACAGGAGTTAAAGGCACACGCATGTTCTATCATTGTTACAATATAGTGCCTCCAGCATCATCACATGTAGCTCTGGAGGGCCCAGAGAACCACCAAGTGTGGCCCTTGAGGATCACACAAATACAATTTTTTCAATTGGAGATAAAAAATTTGGGTCATTCTTACAAAGTAAGTGTGATTTAAAGTTGCAGAGAACTTCAACTAAAGCAATACATTTGCACATTATTTGGTAATTTAAAATCGTTATAAAAAATTTTATGCAAAAACTCAACAAATTTAAGGCATCTTTGATTGAAGTGGCAGCAAGGATTGGACACCCAAGCAGTCCTAGACTCAACCAGGGGCTTCACTACCTTGGTGGTCTTTCCAACATAGCACTGAGAAAGAAATGACATACAGTTTCAAAACCTTTGTTATAATATTTTGTCATAATAATCTTATTTTGTACCAATATTGATTTTGAAATATTTATAGAGGATCACTAGCCATCAGGCACTGTGCTATGCTCTCATAAATCTTGATATTATAATGAAGTAGTGGAAAAGAAAGAAAATAAATGCATCAACAAGGTAGCACAGAATGCAATACTTTTCTTAAAGAAATAAATATTCTATAAATATTCTATAAATATTCTATAGAAAATAAGAAGTCTTTTTAGATTAGGTGAAGTCTTTTTAGATTAGGTGAAGTCTTTTTAGATTAGGAGGTTTGTGAGATAGTGAGAAAGTACCAAGGTAAGGTGCTCATTTTGCATGGGGCTCACCCAGGCCACTCCATAAGGTCCTCTGAGCCTGCCACTAGTGATCCTTTGGAGCCAGGAATAAGTTCTAAGCGCAGCTGGATGTAGCCCTAAAACAAGTGAACAGAAAAAGAGGTGATTTTCATTTTGACCAATGTATATACATGTGGCATTGTATGTGAGCTGTAGCTATTTTTCACAGTGGCAGTCAGATCTCTGCTGGAATAGCTGCTCCAGGCATTATTTTAGCTACTCTATGGTTTTGTTTTTAAGAGGTATGACTTAATAAATCATTTTCTCACTTGAATTTGCCACAGCGAATTCTGTTCTTCATCACTTCAAATCGCAGAACTATATAGTAATTGGGTCTAAGAAGAGTCTGCAATCAATAGGTCTTCAAGGAATTGGAATAATACACGGACTGGTAGTGTATGAGATGATGTGCTATATAAAGAAAACTAGATCAAAGTCAGCCCAAGGCATGATCAGAAAGTCAGGGAATTTCTTTGACTTCTAATGTGTGATAAGAGAATCAATTATCTCTTTTACAGACAGGACTGAACTCAACAAAAATCAATGTCAGTATTTGAGTCAAAGTGAGAGAGTAACATCATTAAACTAGCAATATAGGAAACTATAATATCTACCCTCCCATGAAGACCAGCAACCATTTCTATTTTTTAAGTGTTCTGGAGTTCATTACAGAAACACCAGCACTAAAATGTGGAATAGAAATCTTGAAAATAGCCATACAAAAAGAGAAGAAAAGAATATTTTATTATGCCTGAAGTATCCCGTGTATTTTTCAGAATCAGGAATTTCCTGGATAGCAAGAACTTCTCTTGCCAAACTCATAGGATAAGCAGCCTGCTTTTAGTCTGTCCTCTACTCTACAAATATCTGTCTGAATCACTCTGCCTTATAGCATGCTCTGCTAGGCACTCAGTCCTAGCGTCCACTTTTGTGAAAGTGGAAGATGTCAGACTATAAATTCTCAACTAACTGTCTTTGATCAGAACCAAAAGATTAGAACTATCTTTTCTAATTCCCTAGCATACTTCCACCACCCATCACTAGCCTCTACTTCTGAGCACATACTTACTATAAAGGGCATTTTACAGATGGGCATGGGGGTGTAGCAGCAAGAGGCGAGGAACCGGAAATGCACTGAGAGCTAGGAACAGTTGTGAAACTGTTTGTGGAAACAGATCACAAACTTTCTTCATTACTTGCTTACATCATTCAGGTGGAGCTAACTTCTCCATCTGTGAATCTACATATCCCAGGCCTGTTCCCCATCACCAGTTTCCACTGTCCTATGCTCAAGGCAAGACCCAGCTGATACAATTGACGAACAACAGGGTGATTGTGATTGTGATTGTGATATACACAGAAGACATATGAATGGTACACAAATGTATAAAAAGGATCGGCATCACTAAGCATTAGGGAAACACAAATCAAAGCTAAAATGAGATATTACCTTACACTTGTTAGAAAGCTGTCTTCAGAGAGATGAGAAATATCATGTGCAATGTGATGTGGAGAAAAGGTAATCCTGCTGCACTTTTGGTGGGGTAAATATTACTACACTCATTAGAAAATTAGTATGGAGATATTTCAAAATTTTAAAAATAAATAAAAAACATGTTTATTGACACTATACTTATAACACTTTGGGATATTTATATATCTCTATATACATATTATATAAGTAAATATATATATGCATACTTGTGTGTGCATCCAAAGAAAATAAAAACAGTATTAAGGATCCTCTGTAGTTCTATGTTTATTTATCTCAGTATTCATAATCAGATGATGAAGATGTGTTCACCATAGAATATTTTCTACCACAATTAAGAAAAAAATCCTACCATTTGTTAAAACATAAAACTTGAGAGTATTTTGTTTAGTGAAATAAATAAATCATTTCAGAAAAAGACAAAGACTGCATGTTCTAATTTACATGTGAAATCCTAGAGGGGAAAAATTAAAGAAGAAAAGTTCTGAGAACAGAATGTGGAAAAGTTTTTTTCCAGAAGAAAGGAGGGTAGAAAAGATAGAGACAATAAAAGGGTATAAAATGTGAAATGGAAGAAAGTAAGACAGATTCTATACCATGATCTCCTTTCCTTTTCGCTGTAGTTTAGCTCTTTGAAGATAATGAAGGTTTGTTTTGTTGTTTTAAAAGTTTATACGTAGGATGCATCTCTATCTTACTGCTGGATTACCTGTTTCTTTTACTTAAACTCAATGTCCTCTAATCAAGAGCATGGAGTTGGAAAGATAGCGCAGGCACTAGAACAAATAACTTGCATGCATGGGATCCTCATTCTATACCTGACACAACATGGAAACTCAAGTATATCTCTGTGTAGCCATAGATGTCCCTGAGCATCACCAAATATGGACTTCTTGGTCCCTGGTTCCACAGACTCAAGCAGCAACATATTCTCGGGATCTTGCACTTAGCCCAGTTGGCTGAGAGTGGTTCTGGCCTTCTCTGCTACACTTGGGATAACCCGAGAAAATGGATTCCTTCCCTTCCCTTTTTCATTGTTTCTGTACACTGCTGGAGGAGTCATATATCATTTTTTTTTCTCTTCCATTGTTTGCATTGTCTATACAGTGCCCTTTCCAGTAACTTTCTGAGAAGGGAAACATAGGGCATACTTTTAATTTGGAGTTTTGCATTTGAAATGATGATTAGCTCCACATAAAAAAATGTCTTAAATTGCTGAGCTGGGTATGTAACTTTAGGTAGCATTTGCATGCTTCCATTCCTTGTTTGATCCTAGATTGCTATTTAGGAACTTTGCTGCTATCCTGATTCTGTGATAATAAATAGGTTGACATTCTCCCTCTCATCATCTCTGTTCTGGGACTATATTTTGTGCCCCTTGCTGTTCTGATATTTCACGGTGATGTGTCTCAGTGAGAGTCAACTTGGGCTGTTGTTTTGGATTTTCAGTGAACAATTTTCACAGGACATTCATGGGCTTCCATTCTAGTACTTTTTTTTAAAAAAAGAAATGGTTCTTTGATGACATCTTCATTTTGTTTAATCTATTTCCTCTTTCTAGAACTCCTGTTGTTTAAATGGCAGAACTCCCAGTCCTCTAGTCGCCTTATATTTTCAACTTCTTTCTGTTTTTCATTGTTGGCTTTTTATGGTATCTTTTGGTATATTTTCCTAAAATCTATTTTTAAATCCTCTATTGAGATTTTTCTTTTCTGCCCTGATGTTTCTTTTTCAATTTTTAAGAACTCGCTATTTTCTAATATATATGATTATACGAATACTTTTCCCGGCTTCTGCCGCATCTACCAGTACTTCTGCTCTTCTCTCTTTGAGGTCTTCCTTGATCGCATCTCTGCACTGCTTTGCGAGCTCGGACGTTAGCTTGCGGTTGCCTGAGGCATGCGCCAAACCACGCTGGCGAATTAGCTCAAGAGTTTTCGAAGATAGGCGACTTTTTGTGGCTATCTCTCTCTTGGTGTTCCTCGCACATTCATGGAGGTGCTGAACCAGTCGATCGTATTCCTCGTCAATGTTGTCAACAATGGCATCTTCCCATGTTGCCGCAATAGTACCAAAGAGTTCCCAGTTGGTGGTCGTTCTGGGAGTTCTCTTTTTGAACTTTGCAGCCCTTTCTCCCCGTTCTGTGAAGTAGAATTTTGCACGAAGGAGACGGTGGTCCGATCCCGTTCGAAATTTTGGGACAACAGCGACATCAGTCAGGCAAAACCGTCGATTGAATATGATGTGGTCTATTTCGTTGTGGAATCGTCCACAGGGAGACTCCCATGTCCATCGTTTAGATTCTGCCTTCTGGAACTGTGAGTTACCATGAATGGTCTTGGTCGACATGATGAACTCAGACAGTCTCTCACCCTGTTCGTTCCATTCTAGGCCATGGGTTCCGATGTGAAGTTCTTCAGCTGATCTTCTCGGTCCTATCTTGGCATTAAAATCACCCACAATGATCTTGTAGAAGGTGTGGTCTTCTTTATAGAACTTCTCTAGCTCCATGTAGAACTTCTCGATTTCGCTTTCATCATAATGAGATGTTGGTGCGTAGACAACGAAGATAGAAACTGCAGGCAGTGAGCCACATCTATTCAAATGTAAACGTCCGATTCGGGTTGTTAGGCATTCGAATGAATCAATGCTCTTGGCCAAGTTTGTGTTGACAAGGACTTTTCTGTAGCTGAGAGTTTCGTTTTACAGCATTTATTGTCATTCTTTTGTTTTGATTTTGTTGCTGCTACTTAGCTTTGTTCTCTTAGTCTGACCTGAGTCCCTAGAGGAAAAGTCTTCCAACACCCTGCCAGAGGCTATGAACTGAGAAACAAGTTGGGATGATATTTTGGGATTCTTTGCATGAAATAATAGATTCTGCTTGAACTTGGTTCAAGATACAAGATTCTGCTTGTATCTGTGCGTTCTTCTTGATACCCTGCCTCCTTGCAAATATGTTCTGTCTAGAAGAAAAACCTGTTTTGGTTTGTTTTTGATGAACTTCTGAAGTTTCTAAATGTCTCTTAAACAGATTCCACTCACCCTTAAAAGATGGTGTCTCTGGATTGTGAAATTTGGAGGTTTTTAATTTTTCCACCCACTAACTTATCATCCCAACATTTGAGTGCCAAAGAAACTGCAAGTGGGGTTGGAGCAATAGCACAGTGTGTAGGGCGTTTACCTTGCATGCGACCAACCCAGGTTCAATTCCCAGCATCCCATATGGTCCTCCGATTACCACCAGAAGTAATTCCTGAGTGTAGAGCCAGGAGTAACCTCTGTGCTTATGCACATGCTGGTCACATGCCGGATGTGACCCAAAAAACCCCAAAAAAAAAAACCCACAAGTATGCAAAAATCCCTCAGTGTCAGGATCAGGAAAAAAAAAAGATTCTTACTAAGAAGAGGTACTTGGGGATTACTCATAGCATATGCAGGGAATCAGATGCAGTGCTGGGGATCAAGTGCAGTCAGCTGAGTGTAAGGCAGAGACCTTCACCCCTGTAATATTTCTCTAGCTTGTAATACATTTTTACACATGTAAAGGTAAAGGTAAAGGCCCTCCCGTTGATCATCGATTTGCTCGAGCGGGCCCAGTAACGTCTCCATTGGAGATTTTGTTGTTACTGTGTTTGGCATATCGATACTCTCGGTAGCTTGCCGGGCTCTCCGAGAGGGGCGGAGGAATTGAACTCGGTTCGGCCATGTTGGCCACTTGTAAGGCAAACGCCCTACCCACTGTGCTATCGCTCCAGTCCATGTAGTTTACAAAAATACATTTCTTGGAATATAGCGCTGAATGAAAATGGGGATGTAACTCAATATTTTATCTTCTATCTTTAAATGATTTCATCCACTTTTATTTCCATAACTGAACTGGGGCTGGAGCGATAGCACAGCAGGTAGGGCATTTGCCTTGCACCCAGCTGACATGGGTTCGACTCCCAGCATCCCATATGGTCCCCTGAGCACCATCAGGAGTAATTCCTGAGTGCAGAGTCAGGAGTAACCCCTGTGTACCACCAGTTGTGACCCCCCAAAAAAATTAAAATAAAAAAAAATAACTGAACTGGGGACAGTGATGCTGGGAAATATACACAGGTGGAGGGATGGGTGTTGGAACACTGTATGGATTGAAATCTAATCATAAACAGCTTTTTAAGGATCTATCTCAAAGTGATTCGATAAAAATATTGCAATAAATAAAGTAATAATGAAATAAAAGAAAATAACTGATATTTTGTGTTCCTCGGCATCTTTTTAACATTTGTTATTATAACTTTAACTTTTTAATATGTATTGATTTTTCTTCTAGTCTTTTACTATTTCAAGTAGTCATATGTTAAATATCCTTGCACATGAGTGATTTTAAATTTAAGTTAGGATTGTTCTTTGTAAAATATAAAATCATTAGGACCTTTAGAAAACAGTGTTAAAAGTGAAGTTGCTGAATTGAGTCTATATCTTAATTACTGTTGAATTGCTATTGAAAGACACAATAATTCTTTGTGCTTTGATCAAGAGTTGTGGGAGTGACAGTCTCTTTATGACCTGGCCCATGATGTGGGCATCTTTGTTGTCTGTTGAGGGAAGAATAATCATTTTGAACTCTGAATTTCTACAGTTATGAGTGAAGTGAATCACTTTGATATTTTCTGAAACAATTTGATTTGATTCTCTAATAATTTCTAATTGCCTATTTTACTTTGCTTATTACTTTATGCTGTTACGAATGTAACCTGCTCACACAGCAGAGTCTAGCAAACTCCCTGTGGCGTACCCAATATGCCAAATACCAGTAACAATGATGGGGCTCATTCTCCTAACCCTGAAAGAGTCTTGAATATGGCACTTTTTAAAATCTCAGGGCTAGGATGAAGGAGATGTTACTGGGGCCTGCTCGAAGCAATCGACAAACAACAGGATGATTGTGATCGTGATTACTTTATGCCATAATCCTCACAGAGCACCCACTGCACATTTGGCTCCATACCAGACTCTGGAGAAACAGTGATAAAGGGCAGACAAGATACCATCTTTCACAGAACTCATTCTTTCATGGACCTAGCCATGTAAACAAACAAAGTATTCTTCGAGGTAATGAGGAAAACAAAACATTAGTTCAAAAAATCACAACTAAATCAATAATACAGCAAGTAAGACATATGCCTTATATATGGCTAACCCTGATTCGATCCTCGGCCCCACAGATGTACCCACAGCCTTTCTAGGAGTGATCCTTGAGTGCAGAGCCACAAGTAAATCCTGAGTACTGCCAGCAATGGCTCCAAAACAACTGGAAAAAAAGTGAAACAAAACAAAAATAAACGAATAGGTGTAGCCCCTGACCACAGAATCAGGTGTGAGCCCTAAGCAATAATGAATGTGGCCTCCAAAATGGTAAAAGGTAAAAGGTAAAGGCCCTCCCGTTGATCGTCGATTTGCTCGAGCGGGCCCAGTAACGTCTCCATTGGAGACTTTGTTGTTACTGTGTCTGGCATATCGAATACTCGAATACTCTCGGTAGCTTGCCGGGCTCTCCGAGAGGGGCGGAGGAATTGAACTCGGGTCGGCCATGTTGGCCGCTTGTAAGGCGAACGCCCTACCCGCTGTGCTATCGCTCCAGCCCCCTCCAAAATGAAATTTAAAAAAATTGTAATCACCATGAGATATATAGAAGTTTTTCATGCTTGGGTTTCAGTCATACAATGTTCCAATACCAATCCCTTCACCAGTGTATATTTTCCACCACCAATTTCCCCAGTTTCCCTCCTCCCACGTCCAACTCCACTCCCAGCCTGCCTCTATGGCAGTAACTTTTATTTTGATTCATTTATTGGTTTGGTTAAATTAGAACTTTCCATGATTTTTTAAAGAAAATTAATGAGTATTAGACATATGGCTTGTGTCAGTCTTAGTTTTCTAAGGTTCTGCATTAGACCCTAGGACCACATGCTCCCATGTGGCCCCTGCAACAATTAACAAAAAAAATTAAATTAAATAAAAAACTTGAGGGGCCAAGGGAGAGAGTTCCAAGAACGGGAGCGTGACTAATATTCACTAGACCCCAGTTCAGTGCTCAGCTATAGTCCCCAGAGCCAGATTGCCAGGTCAGGCATTGAATAATCAGACCCACACAGTCAGGCAAAGTATCAGTAGGAGTGACCCTGAGCACTATTTGGGAGCCTCTCACACCAAAAACAAAGCAACAACAAAAAAAGGAGGGCAGATTAAAGTAAGATCTGTTGCTTAAATTCTTGCATGCCTGAAAAATCATCAACATCATTCTGTTGATGATCTGTTAAGGAATAACAGCTTAGTGCAAACTTTTTGGCTCAGACTTTTTTTTCTTCTCTTTCTAACTTTTTAATTGTTTCTGAATTCTCTGGCACCGGGGGTCTTCTTTTAGTTTGTGGCCAACAAGATCTTTCCATCGCCCTTGTCTACTGAAAGCAAGATTCCTGTTTTATTCCTGAGGTCTCAAAACATGGCTAGGATATTGATCTCTGCTGTATCATTCTGTTTACATTTTTCCTAGAACATCATGCTCACTCTCAGTACTGAGGCTAGAATACCTTTTAATTCAGGCGCCTCGTAATTATTTCAATCTTATTGTGTTCTTAACTTCACATTCTTATTCTAATTTTGTTCCTTAAAACGTGATTTAAACACGATATGACTGAAACCTAACCACGAACAGCTTTGTAATTCTGTATCTCACAGTGACTCAATAATAATAAAATTTTTTTTAAAAAACTGGTTTTAATTTACATAATATTTTATTTTTCTCTTCTATTTCCTCCCTTAACTCCAAAGTTTAATTTTTATTGCTTATTATAGACTTCTCGTTCTTAAATCTATTCTACCTTGCCTTCAAACTCCTGTTTCAAAAAGCCAATGTTTCTTTAATTCCTCTCATATTATGGATGCTTTCTCACTTGAGCCTAGACTTGTCCTCTGTTTATATATATGCTTTGTAAGGTTTGCTCAGACCAAATGGCAACTGACTGATGAGATAGTAAAACTCCCAGAATCAGAGATCACTCTGCTCCAGTATGGAAGACAGGACTTATAGTCAGGAAGCTACCAGGCTGTATTCCATGCTTTCTCACATTGACCTCTGACAGATAACCCAAGGGCAGGCCAAAGGCACTTGTCTCACTGATCTCTGTTCCCTTTTCCAGCCCAAGACAAGTTAAAAGATTCCTTAGCCTTAGCTCTACTCCAGCCTCATCAAAGGTTCTGAGGGTCCACCTGGAGCCCACCGCAATAAACTTCCCAATTTCTCCACTTTTACTGATCTCTGTTCCTCTGTCTGAGACCAGATGAGGTCAGTGATCTATCATTCATTTATTTGTCCCCTGATTTTATTTCATGTATTCTTTCTAAATAGAATTTTATAAAGGCAGGAGCCTCCATAGGTTGAATATAAGTGTTCTTTCAAAATTCCTATAGTGGGGCTGGAGTGATAGCACAGTGGGTAGGGCATTTGCCTTGCACGCAGCCCGATCCAGGTTCGATTCCCAGCATCCCATAGGGTCTCCTGAGCATGGCCAGGAGCAATTCCTGAGTGCATGAACCGGGAGTAACCCCTGTGCATCGCTGGGTGTAACCCAAAAAGCTAAAAACAAACAAACAAAAAAACAAAATTCCTATGGTGAAACCATAGTCAAAGGAGGTAGGACTATGAGAAGTGATTAGGCAATGGGGGAAATGAAAGTTCTCAAACATTGGATTAGTGGATTAGTGTTCTCCTAAAGAGACCAACTAGGCTCCCATGTTACTCTAACAGGTAAGGAGGTAACTGAGAGATCTTTGAAACATAGAGTAGGATTTCATCAGAATACAAATATTCCAGGACATTGATCTTGGACTTCCATCTCCAGAACTATAAGAAATATGCTTCTCTTATTTATAGGCAATCTGGGATATGAGATTTTTGAAGTGTCTCCCAAGACATTTTGCAGTGCTTGGTAGAGCAATCAAACTCTAAGTCCTCCAGAATGACAGACCTTATCCCTTTGAGCTATGTTCCTGGAACCCAAATCTATGGAATTTTAATATACAACCCAAATAGCCCAATAGAGGAGCTATTCCCCTTTTCTTTCTCCTTTATTCCTAAAATGTCTCATTTCAATGTGGAATATTTTAGGGCGGAAGGGATATAAGAATTGAGGCAGAACTTACTTTGATTTCAATAAGTTTAGAATCCATTCTCACTCATTCTCCCATGCCCCCAGACATGTGACATCTTAGTGAAAATATTTCACCTTTAGAAATGAGCAGTAAGTATGCATGACTCACAATGAAGTGCATATAGTTTTCACCTTTAGAAATGAACAGAAAGAATGCATGACTCACAATGAAGTCTCTATAGTTTGTTATCGAGAGCAGTGACGACCTGGGTGACTTATGTGAAGTGGGGAGGACGAAGGAGGCAGCCTGGAGAAGAGAATCTCCCACTTTCTCTCTGTCCTCCACCTTGGCCACCAGAACAACGAGGGAAATCTAGAACTGATGAGAATCGGCTGTGAGCCTTGCTCCTGGCAGGGAAGGAAGTTCAGTCCTAGACCTAATCCAGGCTTTTGGGTCTGTTGCTTTGGTCTCTCAGAAAGGAATTTCAGGAGGAAAACAGCAGTGAAGTATGACAGATTTTATTTGAAAGTTGGGTGTGTATGTGTGTGGGGTGCCCCAGCAGCAACTAAGGTACGGAGGTACTCATGTCAAGAGGGGAGATGCAGGTGACACATGTGCGTGTACATCATATGTGCTCCACAGCAATGTATGGGAACAGGCAGCATATTTCTGTATCTCCTTTGTTCCAAGTTAGCTGATACAGGGTTTTTCCCAATTGGCTCCACATGGGCTTCCTACCTAGGTAAGAGTCCGTTGCTAGGTGGTTGCCAAGGGGATGATCTGGGAGCAGATGATGGCCTTCTATGATACTCCTTTCCTGGTCTTCTGGAGCTTCTTCAGAGTGGGGGGTGGGGTTCAGCTTTCTCTGGGCCTGGGCTGACACCCCTTAAAATGCCAGGTCTTAGTTCCTGTGACAACAAAGTGAACCCTGGTAGTGATGCTTTTAGCAGTTTGGGACTAATAACTGAGAAACTTTTTCAAATTCTATCTCCTGATTTTATTATTTCCCAATAACTCATTGTCAGAGGACTTCTCTAAATCCCTGTCAGCTTGCTTTATTATGCTTTACAATTTCTCTATAGGTATGAATATTTCCTGAATTAAATTTAGATTTTACATTCTAACTCAACAGCCTATTTTTAAAGAAATTGTTGCTTATATCATTGGAAATAATTTTTGTGACATTTATGATTGCTTTTGTGTGTAAACATGTGTGTTGTATGTGTATGAGTGTGTGTATGTATATATGTATGTATGTATGTATATTAGTACTGGGAAGAAGATGCATTTTTTTAATTTATAGAGACATAAACTAACACCCATGCCTTTAACCTTCTGCATTGTATTTTTTCTTTCTTTATTGAATTTTTTATTCTCTTATTTTATGAGCAAGTTAAAGAGATGGAGAGTGTGATAAAGCTTACAACCAATATTCTGGTTGTATAGATTTACTACAGAGTTTTACTTGAAGTCTTTTTCTTTCTGTTTTTTTGTTTGCTTATTTGGGAGTTGGGGGCATACACAGCAGTTCTCATGGTACTACACCCAGCCTGGAGTTTAAGGGCCACTTCCCTCAATACATGGGGACCATGATGTACCAGAGATTGAATTAAGGTCTCTAATGTAAGCACACACTCTAGCCATTTGAGCTATCCCCCAGTGCGTGCTTGCAATTTTTTAACTGTAATATTATTCCAGCACAAGAATTTTTTGGTAGTTAAATCTTTAGTGTTAACTATAACTTTAAAGTGCTTAGTTAATATTGCATCTTTGCCACCACCAAAGTGCTCAAGACACTCCATAAATTCCTATGAAATGCTACTTATTAAATATTAAAGCCCTACTTTTAAACATTAATATGTTTAAAAGTCTTCACTTGATTTTTATTTGTATTTATGTATCTCCATCACACTAGTTTTAATTTGGGGGAAATTGGGGTCTAGGGGTTGGAAGGAGGCTTACCTGGCATTGTTCAGAGACTGTTATTGGATCTGTGCTCAGGAGTTACTCCTGGCAATACACAAAGAGCCGTATGTGGTGCCTGAAAGCTAATCAGGGTTGGCACAAGACAAGCACCTTGACCCCTCTACCAATTCTCCAGGCCAGCATAAGTTTATTTAAGATTAAACGCACAAATATCAATCTCAGTTAGGGCCAGATTGGATTAAACTGTATATTTTAATGTTTTTTAATTATTATTTAACGGTTTTTTAAATTTAACATAGGTCTTGTGTTCCAGAGTTTTAAGTTTTTTTTAAACCAATGCCATTTTTACTAGGAAATATATCTTATTTATATCTTTTTGACTACTTTAAAAATCATATCCTATTTTTGTTGTTACTGTGTCTGGCATATCGAATACTCTCGGTAGCTTGCCGGGCTCTCCGAGAGGAGCGGAGGAATCGAACTCGGGTCGGCCATGTTGGCTGCGTGCAAGGCAGACGCCCTACCCGCTGTGCTATCGCTCCAGCCTATTTTTACCCATTTTGGAGATTAGTATGTAAAAAATTTCCTGTATTTGTTTTTATATAATGATCAAAACAACAAAACAGTGTCCTGTTGTTCATCGATTTGCTCGAGCGGGCCCAGTAACGTCTCCATCATGAGACTTGTTGTTACTGTTTTTGGCATATTAAATACATAACAGGTAGCTTGTCAGGCTTTGCCACGAGGGCGAGATACTCTCAGTAGCTTGCCGGGCTCTCCAAGAGGGTCAGAGGAATCGAACCCGGCTCAGCAGGGCTGGCTGTGTGCAAGGCAAACGCCCTACCGCTGTGCTATTGCTCCAGCCCTATATAATGATCAGTTAATATATATTTCATAAATATAATAGTATTTTATAAATTTACATTTTTGTAATGTAGTCATTTATAATAAATATAAATAGAATAAAATCAATTTTAAATATCTTAATTTATAATTAATAGCTTAGTACACTCTTAAAGTGTTTCCTAAAAAAATTCTACTTATTTATCATTCAAACTCATTATCTCTCCTGCGTTCTCAACAGCGGGAACTGCCTCAAGGAACAAAACAGAAAAGGATATGACCTCATGATATTTATATTCCAACTGCAGAGACAAATCAGAAAATGTAAGTTGCATATATAATAGATTATGGTTTCATGAAGTGATAGATTTATATTATTGATCCTCTCATACTTTAATCTTTAGTATTTCTTTTTGAAAATATTTTGACATATGCTAGGGCTGGAGCAATAGCACAGCGGGTAGGGCATTTGCCTTGCACGCGGCCAACCCAGTTCAATTCTTCCGTCCCTCTGGAAGAGCTCAGCAAGCCACTGAGAGTATCCAACCTCCATGGGAGATCCTGGCAAGCTACCCATAACATAATCGATCTGCCAAAAACAGTAACAAGTCTCACAATCGAGATGTTACTGGTTCCCACTGGATAAAATGGATGAACAATGGGAGGTCAGTACTACAGTGCTACACACTTCAAGCAATAATAAAATTTATAGCTAGGGTGATACCACAGCGGGTAGGGCAATTTGCCTTGCATGAGGCCAGCATGGCCAACCAGAGTTTGGTTCCTTCTCCCCTCTTGGAGAGCACAGCAAGCTACTAAAGTATCTCGTCCACACGACAAAGCCTGGCAAGCTACCCATGATGTATTCCATACGTCAACACAGTAACAAGTCTCACAATGTTACTGGGCCCGCTGGAGCAAATCGGTGAACAATGGGAGGACAGTGATAGTGACAGTGTTTTAAAATTATTTCTATTTTAGCTGCTTTTGATGTTCATGATATATTCTTTAGGTACAGTGATTTTCAAAATTAAAGCTATCAATTTTATATTAATTACTGGAAGTACAAATAAAATAAGCATTTGTTGCCATGGCTGAATTTTCTACATACTGATATTGCTAAAAACAAGTTTATTGGATCACACCTTTATCTCTCTAAGGCTTCACAATATTGTATTGCTTTCTGACTTTTGTGTTGTGTAAGAAGCTAGGGGATGTGGGGTTTTGCCTATTGTATATTACTCATGTTACTTTTCCCCTTGTTTTTCTTTTGCTGAAAGATTTCAGGAGTGTTTGTATGTATGTGTGTGCTCATCTTATTTTCCCTTGTTTTTTTTTGCTGAAAGATTTCAGGAGTATTTGTGTGTATGTGTGTGAGAGAGAGAGAAAGAGAAAGAGAGAAAGAACATTCTTTTGATGTTTTACAAATAAAATACTGAAATCAGAAGAATGAAAATGCAGTAGTCTGCCAAAATAACAGTTCATCTTAGAGTAGAAAAGAAAGCAAAGCACATCTGTAATGGCATAAATCCTTCACTGAAAGGTAGAAGTTGCAGAAGATATGCACTTTCCCTTTTTGCATGTAATTTATTTTAAGGAGACATGTTAGAATTAGCAGATTTTTTCCCCAGGTGCATTATAATTTGTATGCAAATTTATCCATATTTTGACAATTGTCGGTGAACATTAAGTTTTAGAGAGAAGACATTTTGTCTTTTGTTGTTCTTCTTAAGTAATTTGTTGAGAAATTTGCTAAAGTTTGTTGAACAGTTCCTTTAATGCTAATCCAAAGAAGAAACCTGCAGTGTTTTATAGTTTTCTTGTGTGCTTTAAAAGAGAGAGAGAAAAAAAAAACAGCATTTAATTAACCAACAATATATGAGCAAAAATTTTTTTCAAAATGTACGATAAATTCAATGACAATCTTCTTAAAGAAGATAATATTACATAGTTGCAATGGTCTGATTGAAAATAAAATAAACCAAATTCAAATTTATTTAAAAAAATTTTAAAAGTATTCATTGGCACATATTATGTAAGTATGAGGTTAAATTTCAGTTAGTATGAGATTTCACATCCTTACATAGGCAGGTTCTATATCCCTTTGTTAGTGTGAAGAGTTACAGAAGACAAACCTTCATCAAAATACCCCTTAAAGATCTAAGAGGTAATGTCTCTTGGTGGGGGGATGTTTCAAGCAGATTGATTAATGGGTAGCATGCTAAGCAGAAGGAAAGAGATCATAAAACTTAGAACAGAAATCAATGACATGGAAACCAAAGAAACAATCCAAAATATCAATGAAACCAAGAGCTGGTTCTTTGAGAAAATAAATAAGATAGATAAACCATTAGCAATACTCACAAAGAAACAGAGAGAGAGAATCCTAATAAATCGAATCAGAAATAAGAATGGGGATATCACAACAGAAACCAAAGAAATTCAAAGTATCATCAGAGACTACTTTGAAAGTCTGTATGCCATGAAACAAGAGAACCTAGAAGAAATGAATAAATTCCTGAATTCCTATCATCTCCCGAAGCTGAATCAAGAAGACATAGAGTACCTGAATAGACCTATCAGCATCAAGGAAATTGAAACTGTAATCAAAAGTCTTCCCAAAAACAAAAGCCCAGGTCCAGGTGGATTCACTAGCAAATTTTTCCAGACATTCAAAGAGGAACTATTGCCAGTTCTTCTCAAGCTTTTCCAGGAAATTGAAAAAAAAAAGAAACTCTCCCAAACAGTTTATGGAGATAAGAAGCCCATATCTCCATAATACCAAAAGGAAACAAAAAGACACCACAAGAAAAGAAAACTACTGCCAATATCCCTGATGAACATGAATGCGAAGAATCTCAACAAAATACTAGCAAATATAATTCATCAACTCATCCAAAAGATCATACACCATGACCAAGTGGGATTCATCCTGGGGATGCAAGGATGGTTTAACATTCGGAAATCAATCAACATAATGGATCATATCAACAAAGAAAAAGATAAAAATCATATGATTATATCAATAGATACAGAGAAAGCATTTGACAAGATCCAGCACCCATTTATGATGAAAACCCTCACAAAATGGGGATAGAGGGGACCCTCCACAATATAGTTAAAGCTATCTACCACAAGCCTACAGCAAGCATCAGTCTCAATGGGGAAAACCTGAGAGTCTTCCCCCTAAGATCAGGAACAAGACAAGAATGCCCACTCTTTCCAATACTTTTAAATATAGTACTGGAAGTACTTGCAATAGCGATTAGGCAAGAAAAAGCTATTAAGGGCATCCAGGTAGGAAAGGAAGAAATCAAACTCTCACTATTTGCAGATGATATTAATACTATACTTAGAGAACCCTAAAACCTCTACCAAGAAACTCCTAGAAACAATAGACTTGTATAGAAAAGTTACAGTCTATAAAAATCAATACCCAAAAGTACATGGCTTTCCTATACACAAATAGTGATAGAGAAGAAAGTGACATGAATACAACAATCCCGCTCACAATTGTGCCCCAGAAAATCAAGTACCTAGGAGTAAACTTAACTAAGGAAGTAAAGGACCTGTACAAAGAAAACTACAAAACGCTACTTCAGGAAATAAAAGAGGACATCAGGAAATGGAAAAATATCCCCTGTTCATGGATGGGGAGAATTAACATTGTGAAAATGGCAATACTTCCCAAAGCACTGTACAAATTTAATCCCTATTATGATACCCATGATTTTCTTCAAAGAAATGGAGCAAACACTCCTGAAATTTATATGGGACAACCCCCCCCCCCCCCAAATAGCTAAAGCAATCCTTGGGGAAAAGAAAATGGGAGGAATCAACCTCCCTAACTTCAAACTCTACTACAAAGCAGTAATAATTAAAAGAGCATGTTACTGGAACAAAGGCAGAGCTGTAGACCAATGGAACGAGGTTTGAATATACTGACATCTCCCCTCAAGCATATGATCATCTAATCTTTGATAAGGGGGCAAGATAAGTGAAGTGAAGCAAGGAAACCCTCTTTAACAAATTGTGCTGGCAAAAGTAGATGGCTACATGCAAAAAAGTGGGCTCAGATCTCTGCCTAATGCCATGTATAAAAGTAAGACCAAAATAGATTAAAGACCTCAACATCAGACTAGGATCCATAAGGTACATTAAACACAAAGTTGGAAAAAACCCTCCATGATATTGAAGCTAATGGTATTCTCAAAGATGTCACGCCACTGGCCAAGCAAGTGAAAACAGAGATAGATGAATGGGACTATCTTAAACTAAGATGCTTCTGAACCTCAAAAGAAACAGTGACCAAAATGCAAAGACAGTCTACAGAATGGGAAAGGATATTCGCCGAATACACATCCAACAAAGGGTTGATATCAAGGATATTCAAAGTACTGGTTGAACTTCACAAAAAGAAAACATCCAACCCCATAAATAATGGGGCAATGAAATGAACAGAAACTTTCTCAAAGAAGAAACCCAAATGGCTAAAAGGCACAGGAGAAAATGCTCTACATCATTAATCATCAGGGAGATTCAGATCAAAACCACAATGAGATATCATTTCACACCACAGAGACTGGCCCACATACAAAAGAACAAAAGCAATCAGTGCTGGCGCGGATGTGGCGAGAAAGGGATCCTCCTTCACTGCTGGTGGGAATGCCGACTGCTTCAGCCCTTCTGGAAAACAGTATGGACAATTCTCAAAAAATTAGAAATTGCGCTCCCGTTTGACCCAGCAATACCACTCCTGGGAATATATCCCAGAGAGGCAAAAAAGTATAGTGGAAGTGACATCTGCACTTGTTTGTTCATTGCAGCACTCTTTACAATAGCCAGAAACTGGAAAAAACCTGAGCGCCCAAGAACAGATGACTGGTTAAAGAAACTTTGGTACATCTACACAATGGAGTACAATGTAGCTGTTAGAAAAGATGAAGTCATGAGATTTACATACAAGTGGTACTACATGGAAAGTATCATGTTAAGCAAAATTAGTCAGAAAGAGCGGGATAGACATAGAAAGATTGCATTCATCTGGGGGATATAAAGTAACAAAATATGAGACTAACACCCAAGAGTGGCCGAGATTAGTACTAGGAGTTTTGCTCCATGGCTTGGAGGCCTGCCACACACTCTAGGGGAAAAGGGAGCTCACATAGAGAAAGGAGCACCGAATAAAGTGTGTTTGAAGGATCCTCCCAGGATGGGAGAAGCATGCTGAAAGCAGACTACAGACCAAACATGATTGCCACTCAATGCCTCTTTTGCAAACCACAACACCCAAAAGGAGAGAGAGAGAGAACAAAAGGGAATACCCTGCCACAGAGGCAGCGTGGGACTGTGGGATGGGGTTGTGAGGGATACTGTGACCTGTGGTGGTGGAAAATGGGCACTGGTGAATGGATAGGTATTTGATCATTGTACAATTGAAACCCAAACACAAAAATTTGTAAATCTAAAAAAAAAAAACTTAAGAAAAAATTACCTGCCCCTGAAATAGCTCAAAGGCATGGAATAGCCCTTTTAGATGCAAATCCTGAATTCTTTGCAGAGGGAGAAATTTAGGCACCACCCAGATGCATAATCCAAGGTCCCACAGAGTTACCCCTTAGGAAAGTTGTAAACCCCTCAAAAAAAGAAGCTACAGAAGAATCTAAAGGTCATGATATGAATAGAAAATGACCATCAATTTACAAGATTTACCTTATGCCAAAACCCAGATTTATTTTTAGGTATGAAAGAACTCTAGGTCAAAACAATTTGGTAAAAATTGTATATCATCTCCTCCTGAAAGCTAAATGATTTTTTCCCCCAAGCCCATGTTCTCTCTTGAACATCTCTCTCTTTTTCTCTATTTCTTTCTTCCTCTCTCTCTCTCTCTAGGTATATGGGCTGGAGCGATGGCACAGTGGTACGCGTTTGCCTTGCATGCAGCCAACATGGGCAACCCAAGTTCGATTCCTTCTCCCCTCTCGGAGAGCCCGGCAAGCTACTGAGAGTATCTCGCCCACACGGCAAAGCCTGGCAAGTTACCCGTGATGTATTCAATATGCCAAACACAATAACAACAAGTCTCAAAATGGAGAGGTTACTGGGCCCGCTCCAGCAAATCGATGAACAGCAGGAGGACAGTGACAGTGATAGATATGTATATATATCATATGTTTGTCTGTCTATATATCTCTTTCACACACACACACACACACACACACACACACACACACACTTCTCTTTAAATTTCTTTTAATAACTGGCTCCACTAAAAACAAATGTAGAACCAGATGATTTTATTTATTTATTTATTTATTTATTTTAATTTTTATTAGTGAAACACCATGAGGTACAGTTGCAGACTTACAAATTTTTGTGCTTGAGTTTCAGTTATACAATGATCCAGTACCCATCCCTCTACCAGTGCCCATTCTCCATCATTTACATTTTTTTAAAATTTTTGTTAGTGAAACATCATGAGGTACAGTTGTAGATTTACAAATTTTTGTGCTTGGGTTTCAATTGTACAATGATCAAACACCCATTCCTCCACCAGTGCCCATTTTCCACCACCATGGGTCCCAGTATCCCTCCCACCTCTCATCCCCCTGTCCCACCCTGCCTCTGTGGCAGAATATTCCCTTTTGTTCTCTCTCTCCTTTTGGGTGTTGTGGTCTGCAAAGAAGAACCAGATGATTTTATACTTGAACATGGAATAGTCTTTATCAACATAATGGTTGCTAATTCCCGACATCAGCTAATATTATTACCTTTTTTTCAATTGTGAGAACATTGAATACTTATTCTTTTAGTGACTTTTGAGTATTTGAACTGTTTGGCCTACATCATAGTCTCTTCCCCATTCCTCAAACCTTGTTAATCACCATTCCAATCTATTTATTGGACTTTCTAGATTTTATAGATAACTCATATCTACTGTTTGAATTTCTTAGTCTGACTTATTCCCCTTAGCATAATGTCCTCAAGGTCCATTCATATTATCACAAGTGCTAAGGTGTTTTTTCTCATATCTGAATATTATTCTGTCATGTATATTTATATATATTTGAGAGTCAAAGATATATGCATATAATGCCTAATACATATAAATCGATATACATATAAATATATGTATGTACATACAGCTAGAGGGAAAGACTAGTATATATACTTTGTCTTTTAGGTTGTTTCCATATGTTGGTTGCTGTGATAATGCTACAAAGAACATGGAAGTGCAATTATCTTCATGATCCTTTTTCTATTTTCTTCGCATGTATACTTAGAAGTGAATGTCAGTTGATATGACAGTTTTAACTTTTATTTAATTACTTTTTGTTCTAGGGCACACCCAACTGTTCTCAGGGCTTACTCCTTGTTCTGAGTTCAGGGATCACTATTCATGGTGCTTAGGGGATCATAGGGAGTGCAGTGATAGAAAGTGGCTCGCCTGCATGCAAGGCAAGCACCTTACTTGCTGTACTATTGCTCCATCTGACAGTTTTATTTTTAATTTAAACATCCAGAAACATACCCCCAGGTTTTCTCTTAAGTTTTAGGGTTTCAGGTTTTATTTTCAAATCTTTAATGCATTTTGAACAAAATGCTTTTTTTTTTTTTTTTTTTTTTTTGCTTTTTGGATCACACCAGGCGATGCTCAGTGTTTACTCCTGGCTTTGCACTCAGGAACTACTTCTGGTGGTGCTCAGGGGACCATATGGGATGTTGGGAATCAAACTCGGGTTGGCCACGTGCAAGGCAAATGCCCTATCCACTGTGCTATCACTCCAGCCCCAAACAAAATTTTCTTATGTAGGCGTCCAGGTTCATTCTTTTGCATGTGTAATCTCGTGTTTCCAATTGCCATTTATTAAAATGATTATCCTCTCAATTTTGGATTTTTTCTTTTTATAAATTTTAATAAATTAATTAATTATATGCATGGGTCTAAATTAGGACATGCTATTCTGTTTTACTGCCTTATGTGTCTGTTATTGCCATGTCTGGGGACAGGACACACACATTTGTTGTGGTGCCCAGAGTCATGTTTGATTGGTAGTGCTCACATGCTACATTGCAGAGCTCTGTAGGAAAGGGCACTCACATTTGTTAATGCTGGGGATCACGCTGGCAGTGCTAAGTTGGCATTCAATAAACTGAGCTAGTTAGTGCCAGCAGTTGGTTTGCAGTCTTATACTTTTAATACATGCATTCTATTACTGAGTTATATACCCAAGACCTCTATGTATCTGCTTTTATCCCACTATCATACAGTTTTGATTACTAAACTTGCATTTTTATTTTTCTGAAATTGCTTTTGTTTTCATGATCTTTATGGTTTATGCTAAATTTAAAATAGTATTTTCTATTAACTTGATAAATATTATGGGATTTTGACAGAGATTACACTGAATCTATAGAATGCTTTGAATAGTAGGGGAAGTTTTATCATATTAACTCTTCCACTACATGAACATGGATTATCTTTTCATTTATGTCTCCATTTTCCCCCCCAAATTTTAGTTTTCAGTAGGAAAGAAAATAAAGTTCACAATCTTGGTTTCATTTATTCCTAGACATTTGTATTATACTTAAGTTGAATTGTTAGCTGGATTGCTTTCTTGTTTCTTTCTGATAGTTCATTATTGATAATACAATACTTTCTGTAGTGTATTATCAATACACTACGAAGTCAAAGGGTACTGACTGTGTAGACTACTATTTGCTGTACTGCTTTATTGTTCCTAAGAGATTTTAAGTAAAGTAAAGGCCCTCCCGTTGTTCATCGATTTGCTCGAGCGGGCCCAGTAACGTCTCCATTGGAGACTTTGTTGTTACTGTATTTGGCATATCGAATACGTCACGGGGAGCTTGCCAGGCTCTGCCGTGTGGGCGAGATACTCTCGATAGCTTGCCGGACTCTTCAAGAGGGGTGGAGGAATCAAACTCGGGTCTGCCATGTTGGCTGTGTGCAAGGCAAACGCCCTACCACTGTGCTGTCGCTCCAGCCCTTTTTAGATTTTTTTTTTTTTGCCCTCCCTTTGATCGTCGATTTGCTCGAGCAGGCCCAGTAACGTCTCCATTGGAGACTTTGTTGTTACTGTGTCTGGCATATCGAATACTCTCGGTAGCTTGCCGGGCTCTCCGAGAGGGGCGGAGGAATCGAACTCGGGTCGGCCATGTTGGCCGCTTGTAAGGCGAACGCCCTACCCGCTGAAAGAGATTTTAGTGAAGTTTTTTAGGGTATTCTATGTGTTTATATGTCATATAATGCCCTACCGCTGTGCTATCGCTCCAGCTCTTTTTAGATTTTAGATTTTTTAAAATCTAAAAAGAGATTTTAGTGAAGTTTTTAGGGTTTTCTATGTGTTTATATGTCATATGCAAATCAGGATGTTTAGCTTCTTTTCCAATTTGGATAACTTTGAGTTCTTTTTCTTTCCTTATTGTGTGGCAATGACCACAAAAACTGTATTGAATAGTAGTGGAGAAAGTAAACATCCTTTCCTTGTGTTTATCTCAGAGGGAATGTTTTCAGGTTTTTGTCACTGATTATGGTGTTGGCTGTGGGTTTGTTGTATATGACCATTCCTATCTTTCTTTTTCTTAGTTACAAACTTTAATAATTAAGTTTCAGTCATACAATGACCTAGCACCCACCCCTTCACCAGTGCACATTTTTTACCACCGATGTTCCCAGTACCATTCCTGCCACCTCCACCCCATGCCAACTCCTACCTCCTTGGAAGGTACATTCCTTCTTACTCTCTCCCTACTTTGGGGCATTATGGTTTGAATTACAGATATTAAGAGGCCATCATTTTTGGTCTTTAATCTACTTTCAGCACGCATCTCCCATCCCAAGCGATCCCTCCAATCATCATTAACTAGTGGTTCCTTCTCCATCCCAACTGCCTTTTCCCTTAGCACAGTCATACCACCCTGAACATGATCAATTTCATCTAATTTTGGAAGTTAAGCAGAGTCAGACCTGATTAGTAGTTGGATGGGAGACCATTACTAGATTACTATCCTGAGGTATGTCTTTTCTATCTCTAGTCCTCTATTTTTTTTTCTTTTTGGGTCACAACCAACAATGCACAGGGGTTACTTCTGGCTCTACACTCAGGAATTACATTACTTCTGGTGGTGCTCAGGGGACTGTATGAGATGCTAGGAAATGAACCCGGGTTGGCCACATGCAAGGCAGACGCCCTACCTGCTGTGCTATCACTCCAGCCCTTCTATCCCTATTCTGATGAAGGTTTTAATCATGAATAGATGATGAATATTGTCAAAATATTTCTCTGCATCTATTGATATCATTTTATTCTTTTTTTTTATATTGGGTATTACTTTATTAGGTTTGTGTACTGAATCATTCTTACATTGGTGAAATAAATTCTTACTTGATTATGGTGCATAATTCTTTAGGTATATTGCTAGATTCAGTTCCCTAAGATTTTGTTGAGGATCTTTGCTTCAATGTCCATCAGAGATGTAATTTTATTTTGGTTGTATTATCTCTGAGAATGTTATCATCAAATGTGACAAATAAGACAGACTTGCAGTTAATATCTGAAGTGAGGGAAGTCTTGTGTGACTGAGCTCTTAACTATGGTGTCTGTACTAATTCTTGATAGGTAGTTAGTGTCAGAATTTGAATTCCTGGACAAATGTTGGAGAATTAGTTGCTTAAGCATGAGGGAAAAATATGCATTCTTGATGTCAGAAATGTTAGTGGCATTAAAAAATGACATAGGATGATAATTTGAGTGATACAAACCTCATGTAATACTTTTGGAAGGATAAATATTCATTTCCAGTGAAGTTAAAAACAGGACAAAATGTGCCAGAAGGTAGAAAATTTTTATAAACTTTTTAAAAATATAATATTTTAAATGTATTTAAAATAACTTAAAAAAAATCTAGTTGGGGCCCCTTAGACAAATCTGTTTGGGGTTAGAAGGAAATGGGGAAATTAGTATAAAATCTAGAGTTGGCTTAAAATTGGAGGATTTTCTGAACAGATTGTACAGTGCTTATGGTCAAAAGACACATGAAAAGTTCTTTGAATTCCAGAGTTGTATACTTGATAACGTTTTTAAATTTGCTTACATGGTTCCCTTAGCAAGAGGAGTTCCTTCTTGGGCCTAGGAATCAATTTCATTTGCAGTAAGAAAGAGTTCAATAATAATACTAATCTTCCAAATGCATTTGTTAGGGTTTATATTTTCATAGTATTGAGTAGCACTTTTCAGGAATCAAACACAGCTTGACTTCCCAACAACCAAAAGGAAAACTGAAAACTCCACTGACTCAATTGCTTCTTTACACACCCTGAAGATAAGCAGATATGTGGTCTATAACACTGATATATGTGGAAAAGAAAGTAGGCTTTGAATCAGATCCATTGTCAAATCCTGTTGGGTTTTTTTGATATATAATCTATATTCAGAGCAAGCCAACAATAGTTATATTTTCTTATCTCAAAGTGTCAGATGTACTACACAATGGAGTACTATGTAGCTGTTAGAAAAAATGAAGTCATGAAATTTACATACAAGTGGTACAATATGGAAAGTATCATGCTAAGCGAAATGAGTCAGAAAGAGAGGGATAGACATAGAAAGATTGCATTCATCTGGGGGATATAAAGTAACAAAGTATGAGATTAATACCCAAGAATAGCTGAGATCAGCACCAGGACGATTACTCCATAACTTAGAGGCCAGCGGGTATCCTAGAGGAAAGGGCAGTTCAGATAGAGAAGGGTGCACTAAATAAAGGATGTTTGGAGGATCCTCCCAGGAGGGGAGATGCATGTCGAAAGTAGACTATGTACTGAACATGTTTGCCACTCAATGCCTCTTTTGCAGACCACAACACCCAAAAGGAGAGAGATAACACAGGGGATTGCCCTGCCACAGAGACAGGGGGGATGGGGGGATGGGGGTGGGAGGGATATTATCCATGGTGGTGGAAAATGGGCACTGGTGGAGGGATGGGTATCTGATCATTGTATAATTGAAACCAAAGCACAAAAAATTGTAAATCTACAACTGTAAAAAAAAAATAAAATAAAATAAAGGGGAAAAAAAAGTGTCAGATGTAATAGAAGGAATAATTAGGTAAAATAGTTAATAATGTTTCTCCAGTTCTTGTTCCTTGCAAAGAAACGTCATATTAACTTTTCAATTTAACTATTTTTTTGTCTCAAAGTAAACAAATAGTAGAAAGAGATTATTTCTAATCTTCTATTCTTTCAAATAAAATTTTCTTATTGCTTTATTCTCAAGAGAATAGTCCTAAAGCATTTACTACCTTGAAAAGAAAATATAGTTCAGCAATAAAGAAAGGTGATGTTTACTTTGCCTAGAGCTGGTCATATTTATAGTACCAAAATTTTACTAAACCATCTCTTTCCTGCCTTTAGCTCCTCATATCATATGGTAACTTAGAATTTATATAAACCCCCCTCAAAATATAAAGGGAATAGTGTAACAGCAAAAAGCTATTTTATACAGATGAGTTTTATATCTTTAACATCACAAATCACAAAAATCACAAATCATCCTGTTAATCGTCGATTGCCTTCAGCAGGCCCCAGTAACGTCTCCTTCATCCTAGCCCTGAGATTATATTCAAGGCTCTTTAGGAGAATGAGACCCATCATTGTTACTGGTATTTGGCATATTGGGTACGCCACAGGGAGTTTGCCAGACTCTGCCAATCTTCAACATACTTATTTTATTTTATAAAGAAAAGTCTCCTGAAGAAATTGTATTATTTGTACTTAGTGATGAAGACTAAAGTACAGAACTTAATGGATTATCAAAGAACTTAAAACTAGTTACTGGGCAGCTTCTCCATGATAATCAAAAACACACCAAAACAGACCATTTGGGCACTAGATTATTTTGAGCTAAGGTCAACTGAGGCCTCCCTGGAGCAAAAGAAACCTTTGTCATTCCATTAATTACATAACAAAATGAAAGAAGAAGTGTTATAAGGAATTAGGGTAATTTCCAGAAACAAACTTTCTATCTATTTATAGGTCAGAACAAACACCTAATTAAAAAAACCCTAATCTTCATCATATGAGTTACTCTCTGCTCCTATGTGAGACCCTCCTTTCTCCTTGAAGACCTCCCATATGTAGCTCAGGAAACATATTCATAGTCTCATTTATTCGTATTCTCATTTTGGCTCATTGTCTTTGAACCCATATGTCTCTACTGATTTCTTGAAGGTACATAGTTAAATTTTTCTCTTACACATATGGCTGATATTTAATTTGAGTATGCTACCACCTGTGGAAGAACCCAGAGAGGTAGAAAGAGATTTCCCATCTCCCTAGCAGTGTTAAGGCAAGACTGGAAACCATCTCTCCCATCCTTGATTGCAATAGTAATTTCAATTATTCATTTTTTGTGTGTTTACTAAAAGAAGAATAAAATTCCTATCAAATAACACACTAATTAAAAATCCTGTAATGATATAACACGCAAAAGCACTTAAGCCAGAGAGAAAGTAAAGAGTCTAAGACTTGCTTTGCACTGCAGTCAGTCCAGATTGGATTTTGGCACCATGTAAGAGCATCGACCACCAGGTATGATCCCTGAGCTTGGACCTCAGAGTAAGGTCTGGGAATACATAGCTATATGTGGCCTAAAACTAACAACAAAAAGAACAACTGTAAAAGCACTTGTGGGAACTACAGGTATGCAAAGCTGAGAATTAGTCGGCATACATGCTCAGCAAGGTGAAACAGCAGAATCTGAAGTAAGGGGCTTTCTCTTCCCAAGATCATGGAAAGTGGGAAAGCCTGAACAAGAAGGGCAAGAATCAGTCTTGGGCCACTGATAGAACTTCACAGAATTTGATTTTCTGAAGGAAAAATACAACTTGATTTAATACAATACCTCAGCTCAGGCACTGAGAAGATTATTACTCTGGAGAGTCAGATTTTGGAAGTATTTACTGGGATGGGGATAGAAAGTGTCACCTGAGTCACAGAAATAAGGCTGAAGGAAATATGTAAAAACTTGGATAAAGGAACAATGAACAAAAGCAAGCTGGTCAGATCTTGAGGGCCACAGAACGTTGTATTCGTGGGTTGTTTATTAACATCCTAAACTGATCCTGAACTGATATTAATTTTATCCTAAACTAGTACTAAACTAAGCTATTCAATGCTTTTCTGTATTTAAAATTATCATGTAAACTGATTATTAAAAGTTTATGAAGAAAAAAATATTCAGTCCCCACCTAGTAGAGATTCTTACTTAAAGGCGACAGGCATTGTCTGTTACTATTTTGATTTCATATTTTAGTTACTATTTTTAGTATTTAGTATTTACTGAGAGCACTCTCCACACACTTGGATGAGCCTCACGCATAAAAGAACTGACAGAGGAACCCAGGTGTGTGGGACCCGGGGCTGAGATCTCCAAGCCTGTACAGTTTGGGACTGGACCTGCCAGTAACTAGACAGTTACACCCACCAACTGCCGTGTAACTCCAACAACGGCCAGGATCCAGAGATCATCACACTCAGCTCCTGGAAGCGCGCGGCCGCATTCGCGGCCGCGCGACATCTTATCACCTCATTCCTAATTCGGTCAAACTGGCAGGCTACCAAATGTAACATGCCCACACGGCAGAGTCTGGCAAACTCCCCGTGGTATACCCAATATGCCAAATACCAGTAACAATGATGGGTCTCATTCTCCTAACCCTGAAAAAGCCTTGAATATGGCACTTTAAAAAAAAAAATCTCAGGGCTAGGACGAAGAAGACGTTACTGGCACCTGCTCGAGGCAATCGACGAACAACAGGGTGGTCGTGATCGTGATCGTGATTTTTAGTATTTAGTTTGATTGTGTAGTCAGGGAGATCTACTTGAATATGGGTAAATCTGCACCTCAGGAACCCCTAGCAGAAGAGAAATATAAGAACCAAGAGATCTATACCACCTCCATCATCATCATTTGGATTGGAAATTTTTGAGTTCTCTAATAGCTCCAAATATCTATACATCTGTGGTCAATAACAGTATACTAAGGGGGAAAAAGTTCTGAAATATAGTCACTGTACATTAGATTGGAAGTTGCTTCTATAATTTCCCAAACTCAAATTAATACTATGAAATTGTTAACTTTTTCAGGTGCACAAATTAAATTTTGTGGACTATAAAGTATTCTTAGTTCAGAATAAGAAAATTGACAGAAAAATCTTATAGGAAAACAGGTTTCAGATATACAAAGGGTTTAAGAATTGTGGCAGTAATATCTTTGGGTATCACTATAGTCCCATTCATTGATTTGCTCGAGCAGGCACCAGTAACGTCTCCATTGTGAGACTTGTTGTTACTGTTTTTGGCACATTGAATATGCCATGGGGAGCTTGTCTGACTCTACCATGCATGAGGGATACTCTCGGTAGCTTGCCGGGCTCTCCAAGAGGGACAGAGGAATCGAACCCAGGTGGGTAGCATGCAAGGTAAAGGCCCCACCTGCTGTGTTATCACACCTTTGGGTATAGAGCATAAAATTAAAAATCAAATTAAGGGGCCAGAACAACAGCATAGCAATAGAGTGCATAGAGCAAATCCCTTGCATGTGTTGGACCCAGAATCCATCCCTGTTATCCCATATGGTCCTCCAAGCACCACCAGGAGTGATTACTGAAGACAAAAACCAGGAGTAAGCCCTGAGCACCACCAGGTGAGCCTTTTCCCCACAAAAGGAATCAAGATAAACTCAGATTAATGGGATTTACTGTCAAAGAACATGCAATATGTTACTGAATTATTTCCTTCAAAAATATTATATAATTGGAGAACAATGTTTTCCAGTTTATATTTCATTAAATACCAATTACCAATTTTTAAATTATAAGGATGATTTTGCACTTCGATTTTTTTCTTTACTATGAAGATGAAGACATGTCACGAATGACTAAGGAGATGAACATAATATGAATCTAAAAATGCACTTCTTTCTATAAATCTCAGCAGTTTTTTTCTATTTCACAAAATACACTTCTTTCTAAATCTCAGCAGAGAGAATTGAAAAAAATAAGAACCAAATAATTCAATTTTTCACAAATCTGCTCCTACCCCACCAAATGTTTGGTACTTTTTATGTCTTCGTTGTGTTCAAGTTGTGAACTTGAATCAACTCACATTAACACACTGATAAATATTCTAAAATAAATTATTTAACTGTTTATCAATATTCAAGGAAACAACCTGTCCTTCCAATGATGAAATAGCCCAACATGCTACCCTACGGCTGGAGCGATAGCACAGCAGTAGTGCGTTTGCCTTACATGCAGCCAGCCCGGCGAAGCCTGCTTTGAGTTCTCCGTCCCTCTCGGAGAGCCTGGCAAGCTACCGAGAGTATTCAATATGCCAAACACAGTAACAAGAAGTCTCACAATGGAGATGTTACTGAGTCCGCTCAAGCAAATCAATGAACAACGGGAGGACAGTGTTTTTTGTTTGTGCTACCCTACAGTGATTACATATATCTGATCTTTGGGTTTGGTTGTTATAGAGCTCCAGGTGTCACTCTGGTATATGGTTATTAGGATTATCTGTCATTTTTATTCCGTAATTTAAGATACTACTCAGATATCTCTAATGCATGGTCTCTGCTTCCTCTCAGCTTTTGAATAGGTACTATGCAATTTAAAAATCACCCTGTATAGCAAAATTGACAAATGATTTTTTTTTCTGTGAACATGAAAGATAAATTGAATAAATGGACCAGGCTGCTCTGGGAGCCAGACTTCAGTGAATTTTCCAGCTTCAAGTAGAACTAACGCTATTTCATAGCAAGTTATTCTTCTTCCTTCCATTCTGGTAGTATGAATCCTGAATTTAAAATTAGCATAAAAAATCACTTTCTTGCAGAGAATTGCCCGCTTCAGGCTGCAGTAAAGCTGCAAAAGCTTTGGTTCAGTAAGTACCAACCACATAAAAGATCATCCTCAGGCTCAGAGGATGTTTCTTCCTTCCTAGCAGTCATCTGACTGCTGGATCCTCCAAAACTGTCAGGAAAAAAAGGACATATTTTATTTTTTGGAGCAAAGAAAGTTCTAGAGTAAAGAGTAACTGTTTCAATAATGACCTTTACATCTTCTCATTGAAGAGGGGACAGCAGTTCTTTGAGAGAGAGAGAGACTGCAGGCTGCAGCTTCTGTTCAGTCCACTGCTTCTGGAGCCCTCAGGAAAACATGTTTTTTTTAGGGCAAAGCAATATCAATCCCTCAGCCTGGACAAGGGATGAAGTGAACTCTGATAGCTGCTCCCAGAATGACCTAAAGTCTCTAAGAAGAAATAAATAGATATAGAAATAAAATAATGAAGTGAAAAAAAATTCAAGCCAGGAGAGTTGAATAAGATTTATTCTTTTTCATTCTTTTTATCCTTATACCCTTAAAGGTTTTATCCTTTAAAAATAATAAAATACAAATGTCATAGATAATCACAGACTCTGGTTAAGCATGACCCCTCAGAGAAGCCCTCTCTGACTAAATTCATATAATTTTCCGTAATCTAATCAAGTTCTTTTTCTTTAGTTGCTTTTAGTTTCTTCAGAACTCTAAGATTTCACTGCATAACCATGCACTTCCTTTTTATTACTTCTTTCTCTAACACAATTGGAAAGACCTATTTTGTTTTGTACACAAAGAAACCATCAGCATTTTAAATTACAGTTCATGAAATAGAGAAGTGGCTCAATAATTATTATTGACTAAATGGTTAATAGGGAAGGGGAATAAAACAACATGCACAATGATAAATGCAGAAAAATGTATAATGTGTATCTTCACACACATTATATATTTATTTATATATTCTGTATACTATGTAGTGTACAATCTTGCGAGATTGGACAAAAAATAAAATTACATGTTAGGTATATTCTAATGATGACAATGTTAAAAACACTAGAAAAATATATATTCTTAAGTTTCACGATGGAAAAGGTCTTTATTAACATATTTCAAGACCAATCATAAAAGAAAATATTGGTACTTTTGACTGTATGAACATCAAAAGAAAACCAAAATTTTTAAATTAAATACACTGGGACAGTATTTGTAATACACTGTAAATAAAGGATTAATGTTTTAATATATGAGGGCCTTTAAAATTCAAGAAAAATGTTAGAATCTCCTTTTAGAAAAATAAATATATAAGCAGAAAATTATTCAATGAAGTACAGATAGCAAGTAAACATATCAAAGTATACTGTCTCCATTTAACAAAGAAAACAAAAATCACAGTATTGTCTATGATTACAGTTCAATATCTAATTTAAAAAGGCTGATAGTTTTGATGAATATGTAAATAGTGATAAGGGCTTAGAATATTGACTCTTTCTGAGAAAATATAACAATTTTATTTATTATAGAGGTTTACCTGTAAGTGTGGAAGAAATAGTTTCCATGGACATGTGATCTAAGATAAAGGTGGGTTTGAATTTAGTTTTAAAATTAAAGAATATTCAATGCCTCTTTGACTAAAGAATGGACATAGACACAAATTTCTACAATGAAGTAAGACAAATTATCACAGGCTATTCAAGAGAGCCACGGTTCTATTCTTCAGGTTGAAGGCAGAGGATGACATCCCACAAAATTTTCTAAAGACCCAACTGGGATAGCAAGCAGGGAAACCAAAGATATCAGAAAGTCACAAACTGGCTTTGGTTTGAAAATGACTGTCAGAAAAGGATGAGTATGCAACAAAGTTTTAGAACCAGAAAGATGTTACTCCATTCACATATTCATTCCTATGAAGTACCTAATATAGTGTCAGTAAAAGACACTGCATTAGTTTCTTCATAAAGACCAAAGCAATTACAACTTCTGATACTCTAGGATTTATAAACTAAGTTATAGATAAAAAGTGATTCTTAGAAGCCAATTTTCATGAATGCGCAATTGATTCAACTATGGCTTATTATCTACTGAGCAAAAGCAAGGTACAACAAGTTTAGGATTACTTGAATTGTGTTTTTAAAAAATTCAATCAGCACATGTGCAAAAATCTAATTATATTTGTTTTGATGCATACCTATTGGGTTGTATGAAAAATATGTGAAATTAAGAGTAGAGATTGTCGGGTACAGAGAAGGAGAATGTTAAGAGAAATCATGCATGTTTTACTATATGTTCTTATTTGAGTTCCGTTAAAATGAGAATGTTTCCTTATACTGTTTAACATTTTAATTATTAAAAAGTACACTTAAAAATATTTACCAAATCCTTTTAGTATATGATTCATTAGATATATTCAATAGGTTGTATAACATAATTAGTTGTATTCAGAATGTTTTTATCCTCTCAGTATAAACTATAGAAGTTAACAATAACTCTCCCCTGTTCTTCCATTCTCTATTATATTAAAATAGAATTATAGAATATAATAGTATCCAGGTCGGACTACAGCTGAATCTTATGAAGACAATGTTTATGAGAAACAGCCTTGTTCCTGACGCTCCATTCGCTCTCAACGGAACCACCATCTCCGAATGCAACAGTTATATATATCTAGGTCGAGAAATCAACATGATGAATGACCTGGCACCTGAGTTGCGCAGGAGGAAGAGAGCGGCTTGGAATGCCTTCAAGAGCATTGAAGAAATAACTAAAAGGACAAAGAACCTCCAGCTACGAGCACATCTCTTTGATTCCACTATTGTTCCTGCATTAACATAAGCCTCAGAGACCTGGACCCTACGAAAACAGGATGAGAACGCTATTCGGGTCTCTCAAAGAGGAATCGAAAGAACTATGCTTGGAATATCACGATTCACTCAAATGAGAGATAGAATCCGGAGTTCTGATCTTCGTCAACGCTCAAGAATCAGGGACGCTGTCTCATTTGCCAAGACATCAAAAATCAGATGGGCTGGACACGTAATGAGGTTTACAGACAACCGCTGGACTAGAGCCATTACTGATTGGATTCCACGGGACATCAAAAGATCACGTGGACGCCCACCTATAAGATGGTCAGACTTCTTCGTCAAGACCCTAAATGATCGGTTTGAGGCTCTGCATGTTCCTAGAACGAACAGATACCATTGGGCTACGCTAGCACGCAACCGGGTTGAATGGAGACGTTACTGGCACCCGCTCGAATAAATCGATGAATAACGGGGATTAAGTGATTAAGTGATTAAGTGATTAATAGTATCCATTATATTTCCTGTCTCTATGAATTATCCTGCTCCAGAAACTTCCTATATAAGTGAAATATATAGTATATATCCTTTCATAACTTTTCATTTAGCATAATGTTATCTAATTATAAAATGAATAATATGCTGATTCAAGCTACAAAATTTTTATATTATGAATTAGCATATTATTCATTTTGTAACTGAATATTTTTTATTATAAGCATAGATCACATTTTGTTTATCTATTAATTTGACCACAGACATGTGAATTGTGTCATCCTAATAAACAATATTTTATTCTGAATAAACTATTAATAGTGTTGTGCGAGTATCTGTTTGGGATTCTGGTTTCAATTCAATTTTTTGAACTATTTGCCTAAAGATTTGATTACCAAGTACATTTTCAAGTCATTTTGTGTCTAACTTTTTAGGAGCTGTCAAGCTATTGTAACATAGGCTTCACTATTTATATTTCTGCACACAATGTATGATGATGGTTCTAATTTCTCTGAATGATATTTAAAAAAACTTATGTAATGCCTTACATATACACATACATGTTATTTCTATGTCTCTGTCTCTGTCTCTCTTTTAAGTCATTCTAATGGGTATCAACTAGTATCTCACTCTGGTTCTTATTTCCAAAATCCTTAAGAGTATTATTGTTGAAGACTATTATATGTGTAAATGATGTCTTATACAGCTTCCCCAGAGAATGTCTACTCAAATTCTTTGTCCACTTATGAATTTGGTTTTTTAATTATGGTTGGGTAACTATTTAAAATATTGAACTTTTGAGTAACTGTATAGTGAATTGTTGAATAACTATATACAATATTGAATTTTATATATTATGATGGTAATAAACCAGAATCTGAAGTTCAAAATTATGTCACCTCAAAATGATGCTAAGTGCTGTAATAACAAGGATCAATGCAAGAATTATCTTATATCATACTGATGAGAATTAAATGACTCATATTTTGACATTTGTAAGTAGCAGGGGAAAAGGTTCAAATAAGCATATACTTTATTTTATCTTGGTGAGGAGGAGAGAGCTTCCAAAACAGTGCACAGATGTCTGGGATTCACTCCCAGTGAGACTGAGGTAGCCAGGCCAGATACTTTAGGATGGAGCTGCACAGATCCTATAGTATTAACTTCTGAGTGGCCTGAGGCCTTCAGGGGACATGTGATGCCATGGTACAATCTCAAATTCTAGAGCACATATATCACAAATCTCATCTCCCTTTCCACAAGTTCATAGTTAAATTGAATTGTTGCAACTAATGAAATTAAAATCAAATAGTTGATTTCCAAAATATTAAGTAAGAAATTTGAATATATTTCTTTAGAAAACAAGAGGCTAGAGAAAAACTTTATAGGAGATAGGAATAGCCAAGATTTTTAACTATGACTCACAAATGATTTGCATCAAATTCTCTTCAGTATCACTTCTTGTGAACTATTGTCCATATCATGCAGCAATTGTACCCAAGAATTGATCGCATTAATATGAAAACACAAAAAACAGATATCAGAATATTTATAGTACATGTATTTGAATAGCCCCAAAATAAAAACAACCAAAATGTCTCAGAAGAGAATGGCTAAATATATCATTGTACCTCCAGTCATGAATACTGTTCAGCATGTTAAATTAAAAGAATAGAAAAGGGGCCACAATGACAATGATAGCTGGAAATGGTTACTCTGGACAAGAACTGAAACAACTGGACAAGTGTTGAAAGGAGTTAAAGAAACAAACATGATAACCTTTCAGTACCTATATAGGCAAACCATAATACCCAAAAGGAAAGATGGAGAGGGAGAGGGAAAGGGAGAGGGAGAGAGAGAGAGAGACAGAGAGAGACAGAGAGACAGAGAGAGACAGAGAGACAGAGACAGAGACAGAGACAGAGAGACAGACAGAGAAAGAGAGAGAGAAAGAGAGAGACAGAGACATAGACAGAGACAGAGATCTCTGCCAGGGAAGCAGGCTGGGAGGGGGCATAAAAGTCTCAAGGGGGAAACTAGGACATTTAAAAATTTTTTTAAAGGTGCAAATCAGTAGTACACATAAAACCCTGACTGAATATCAAGAAAATTATACTACAGAAGTGGGAAAAGTTTACCTCAAAAGATCACATACTGTATTCTTTCATTTCCATACATGCTTAAATTTGTTTTAAAAAGATGGAGTCCATATTGATGAATTCTTGGTTTTAGAAAATGCTATAGTGAAATAGGTTGGTGTCATCGTAGAAGCTAGCAACATAGGGACTTGTGGTCATGAAATAGTGCCATATCTTAATTGTTAACAGTGGTTACAGTAACACATGTAACCTGAAATAATTTGGAGTAAAACATCTGATGATGCAGTTCTTTGCATTGACTCTTTTTAATGCCTAATTTATTTGGTCACCTTAGTTTTTCACAGGTTATAAGTTACTTAAAAAAATATTGTTTCAGAAGCTGGAGTGATAGTACAATGGGTAGGGCATTTGCATTCCCAGCATCCCATATGGTCCCCTGAGCACCGCAAGGAGTGATTCCTGAGTGCAAAGTCAGGAGTAACCCCTGAGCATCGCTGGGTGTGACCCAAAACAAAAGCCAAAAAAGTATATTGTTTCAGAGATCCCACTGACAATAAGTTGTTAAAATAATTGTGTTCATACTTTGTATATTTCACAAATTAGAGACATTTTATTATACTTATAGTGAATACTGAATAAGATAAAAATTATGCCTTTTGAGGAGTAAACAAAATGGGAAAAGATATTACATCTTGAGAATAATGAATATTAAGTATGAGTGAAACATATGATTAATAAAACTTCTGACTATTTTTTATTCTCTTGTATACATAATTTTTGTTCATATTCATAAAACGCATTTCCTGGCTAGAAGAGGAAACTCCAACATTCCGTGGAATACTTATCTAAGATTCAGATGGGTTTGGTATAGAAGCTCTCTTGACATAAATTTAAAAATCACCTATAAAATAATAGACAACCAGGGGCCAGGGGCATAGTACAATGAGTAGGGTGTTTGCCTTGCATGCAGCTGATCCAGGTTCAATCTCCGGCATCTCATATGATTTCCTGAGCATGGTTAGAAGTCACTCCTGAGTACAGAGTCAGCAATAACCCCTGAGTATCGCCAGGTGTGGCCCCCAAACCAAAACAATAGTAATAATAGGCAACCAATGCATCTTTATATTCTTGTCATTGATATTTGAACATGATTTGAGCTTAAGCTTTCTGAAGAGATTTATTTCCGAACAATAGCACAGCGGGTAGGGCGTTTGCCTTGCATGTGGCCGACCCAGGTTCGACTCCTCCATCCCTCTCTTGAAAGCCCGGCAAGCTACCGAGAGTATCCCATCCCCACGACAGAGCCTGGAAAGCTCCCTATGGCATATTCGATATGCAAAAAACAGTAACAACAAGTCTCACAATGGAGACATTACTGGGTGCCACTCAAGCAAATTGATGAACAACGGGAGGACAGTTCTACAGTGCTACAGAAAAAAAGACAGATCCGAGGCTTAACCAGTATCATACATTAACATTCCAAAAGTCAGAACTGGGAGTCATCCTTCAAACTTCCATGCTTAACACTTGATCCACTAAACTAATAAATAATAAATAACTCACAATAAAGTGTTATTCCAGACACACCAATTGGGCAGAATATGTGGTTTGAGGAGTTGAGTACTGCACTAGACACTAGATATGGCTTATTCAGTAACTAGCTCTGTAACCTTGAATCAGACACTCAGCATCTCAGTATCATAGTTTTCTTCCCTGTAAAATGAGATGGGTAACATCACTAAGACTCTCTTTTATCTGTAAATTTATTTTTTGATATAAAATATTCGTCTTCTTCAACAATTTTTGTCTCTAAGAGAGAATAGGGAACAGTTCCAAAATGTAAAATTACATTGATATATAGGACACACTTATCCAATTAGCAAGATCATTGATATGATTTTTACAAAATAGCAGAAGTGTTCACTGTTCAATATTCTTCATCAACAAGTAAGTCAAGAAAACATAGAACTAAATTTGAAGATATGTTTAATACAATTGAATACAGATGTTAATAGTTTTTGATCCAAAAATATGAAGTTTTTTTTCAGGCCTGCAAAACACAGCAGTTCATATCACTGCTGTAGAGAAGCACTCTGTTGTAACCAGATCCCTTCCTACAAATCTGGGAGATTTTATATTTTCAATGACGCTTGGTAAATCCTTCAGCAAATAATTGTTTACTCATTCAGCAATTCTCCAGTTCTCTGATAAAAACTCCAATCCTTAAAATGAAGGCAGGAAATGTTTCAGCAGAGAAATTAGAATAAAATGCAAAGGAGTTAAAATGAAAGCTGATTCTTGCCATTAGAAAAGTGTGACTCAGCTGGAGGTAAAACCAAATTATAAGAACCCTGAGGTTAGCAAATCTCCAGGCTTAGTGCATCAGAGTGCTGTCATCTCATTAGGTAGCAAATAGTGCCAATGAATTAATTAGCATTATCATTCCTTACTAATATTAAAAACCCTAATAAAGCAAGCCCTTTAAGCAACTTAAACAATACAACTCTCTATAAATTTAAGAATTATCTTCATTCCAAGCATTTCTTCAAATAGAATTGAAACCATGAGCTAATATGGATTATTCATAACACATAGATGGAGGATTGTCTTTGAGTGCTATTTGTATTTGAGCTTATATTGTAAATAAAGTTATTAAATAGTAGAGATAAGAGAAATTAAAAATTGGTAATATCCAATATTGTAAATTAATGGATGAATCACATATACTAGAAAATGAAGTTCCTTGCCTAGGTCACACAACACACACAAACAAACAAAAAAACCAGAAGTCTTCTCCCAATATGTACAATATTCTAGCAATTAGACTAAATATAAATACAACACAGATGGATTTCTGGATGTTTTGTTTTGTTTTGGGGTCACATTTGGTGATGTGTTCAGGAATCACTCCTCCTAGGCTCAGGGAACCATATGAGATGCCGGTTATTGAACCCAGGTAGACCACATGCAAGGCAAGAGCTCTGCTCACTCTACTATCTCTCCAACCCCGATTTTGTATTTTTTACTTGAAATTTCTTGAGAGTATGTTAAGTATGATCGGGTAGGGCATTCGTCTTACAAGCGGTCAACATGGCCGACCCGAGTTTGATTCCTCCGCCCCTCTCGGAGAGCCCGGCAAGCTACCGAGAGTATTCGATATGCCAGACACAGTAACAACAAAGTCTCCAATGGAGACGTTACTGGGCCCGCTTAAGCAAATCGACGATCAACGGGAGGGCCTTTACCTTTACCTTTACCATCTCTGAGAGTGACCATTCTATATCTGTCTCTCCTTCTGGCTGACATCACTCAGATGAAGTACATCTGTATTTGTATTAACCTAAACATTAGTTCATATTGATGTTTTTAAACTTATATATAATATAAAATTCCACTCCAACAGTGAGAATTTGATTCTGCCATGTGCTGGCAATTTACTAATTTACTAACTGTTTATGTACAGATTCATGTACAACAGTGTAAGAGTTGTTAACCAGACTAGTACACATCAAAAGAACAAGCACAACCAGTGCTAGTATGGATGCAGGAAGTAAGGTGGCTCTCATTTATTGTTAGAGGGAATGCTGACTGGTCCAGCCTTTTTGGAAAATAATATGAGCTTTTATTAAAAACAAACAAACAAAAACAAAACAAAAGAAAAAAAATGAGGCTGCAGTGATAGCACAGCGGGTAGGGCGTTTGCTTTGCATGTGGCCTGATTTGGGTCGATTCCCAGTGTCCCATATGGTCTCCTGAGCATGGCCAGGAGTAATTCCTGAGTGCATGAAACAGTAATCACTGGGTGTGACCCAAAAAGTAAAAGAAAAAAAAACACCTAGAAATTAAGCTTTCATACAACTCAGGAATTCCACCTCTGAGAATATATCCTGGGGGCCAAAAAAACACAGCAGAAACGCCATCTACACTTCTGAGTTCATTGCAGCATTATTTATAATAGCCAGAACCTGGAAACAACCAGAGTGCCTGAGAACAGACAGTTGCATAAAGAAACTATGGTACATCTGCACAATGGAATACTATGCAGCCACCAGGAAAAATTATGTCATGAAATTTGATTATAAATGGATGGACATGGAGAGTATCATGCTGAGAGGGAAAGACCGAATAATTGCACTCATTTTGGGGATATGAAAAAACACAGTATGAGACTAATACCCAAGGCCAGTGGAAACAAGAGCCAGGAGGACTGCTCCAAGGTTGAAAGCTTGCCTGAAGTAGTGGTGGTTGGTGGGGGGATGGGATGTGAAGAGAGCAGTTAGGATAGAGAAGGGAACCCCATAAAAATGATAGTTGGAAATGATCACTCTGGACAAGAACTGAGTGTTGAATGTAAGTGCAGGGATATATATATATATATATATATATATATATATATATATATATATGACAATCTTTAAGTACCTGCACTTTAAGCACCTGCATTGTAAACCATAATGCCCAGAAGGAGAGAGAGAGAGAGAGAGAGAGAGAGAGAGAGAGAGAGAGAAGTAAAGTGGCTGCTACAGAGGCAGGCTGGCATGGGTGGGGGCTGGTAGAAGGGAAACTGGGACCATTGATGATGGAAAAGGTACACTGGTGAAGAAACAGGTAGTGTGGAATATTGCATGTTTAAAACCCAATCATGAACAACTTTGGAACCGTATACCTCACTGTGATTCAATTTTTAAAAATCATCAAATTGTAGATATAATATGTAATAAAACGTGTATTACAAATCATAAAATAGAAAACACTGCCAGAACTGAACCTCCGAAGAAACTTCCAAAAGTGTTCACCTGGAAGTTCCCCTGCCTCCCTGCCCCCTCCCCCCCTCCGGAAAAATACAGTGCTTATGAAAAGTTTTTTTTGCTATTAGTTTTACAGATTCCAACTCTATCCAGAATTACTTATGTCAAAACCTTTCCCCTATCATTTGCATTGAGTTAGTTTTATGTTTATATATAGGTCATTTTGTTACCTCTTCAACTCAGAAGGGTTATCTGATATCATGAATGATAACTTTGTAAATGGTTTCAAATGCAGAGAATAACTGATCAACATTGCATCAAATATAATAAAATGATAAAACTTGAGAAATTTTGCAGTATGCAGAGGAAAAAAGAAACAAAAGTATGTAAATGTCAAAGAAGGGAAGAGTTTCCTGAAGCAATTAAGCTGAAGCAAATTCCCAAAATTAACAAAATTTTTTGATAGTAAAATTTTTACAACATATTTAGGGACTTTTAAAAACTGTAATAAATGTAATTAGCGGTAAAGAGTCAAGAACAAACCTAAAAATACCAGAACTAAGAAGAAATCATCCTCCTTTGATAATCTTTTGAAGCCTAATCTCCCATGACAATGTTTTATCATGCAATTGTATTATTCAGATGCAAAGTCATTGCTATAATGAGCACTGTTCTTCAGACACTCAATATGGTATATTCTAGACTTGGACACACAGACTAGTTTGGCTCATGTTAGAATGTCCAGTTCTTCCAAATAATTGGCCCCCAAAGAGATTGACTATCCAACCATTTCACTATGCACCAAAGACTTTGTAAACCTATTACTGGTTAGAATAGGAGAATTATGAAGGAAGCTGATGTAACTTATGGCTCAGACAATAAAATTTCACAAGCCTATACTGAGAGAAAGCATTTGAAATAAACTTCAGCTAGAAAGTCTGGGAAATAGGAAAGAGTAGATTGGCCTTGGTAAGAGGAATTTAAAACCTTCATCAAGAGCAACAAGGCTCCAGTACAACTAATTTAAATTTAGGATTAGATTTAATGGGAGCAAGACTGAATTTCAGAAAACCAAGGCAGATACTCAAGTATATATATATATAAGAAAATAAACCCAGGCACCAAATGTAAAGGGCGAGGAATAAAAACTGCCTCTGGTTTCATATTGCTATAGGGTATGGGGTGGGTTGAGTCTCTCAGAGGATTAGCTGCCCAAAGATGATAAAGTTGGAGTTTTCAGGTATTATGGAAATTACATAATAGAAGTTTATTATTAAATATTATAATATTATTAAATATAATAATAGAGAAAATAGCATATTAAAGGTTTCATAAATGAAAGAAAATATACATAAATTGTGAAAAATATGCATCAAAATATGAATTGCAATTTCCTCAATGACATAAAGATAAAACATTCTTTATTACTTTTATTAAATTAGTCCTTTGAGCTATATCTTTCCTGAAAGATAACATTTGACAAGAGGCCATTCAGTACATTTCTGAGCTGATTTCAATGTAGCAAATGTCTTCAACTCTTGTTGTTCTGAGTATGTGTTCATCCTTATCAGAAATCTGAATGATAGCTTAGTGGGATAAAGGACTCCAGGTGGAAGATTTCTTCACTCAGAATTTTAATATTAAACATTCAACTTCCTTTTTGCCTATCAAGTTTCATTTGAGAGCTCTTGCAAGTTTTATCCATTATACTTGAGGTTTTATTTATCCCTTACTGCTTTCGGCCGTTCTTTGAGTTTTTTGTTTAGTTGCTTGGTTGGTTTGGGACCACACTCAGCATTGCTCAGGGCTTACTTCTAGCTCTGTGCTTATAAATCCTTTGTCATGCCCAGTGTCAAACCAGGGTTGATTCGTGCAAGACAAACACCTTATCCAATGTGCTATACTTCAGGCTCTCTTTTCAGTTCTTGTCATTTGGACTGCCATGTCCCTTGTATTGCGCTGTTTGAGTTGATTTTGTTTGTCACTCTGTGAGCCTCTTGATTCCCAGCAGAACTCTCCCTGCTCAGATGATTGAAGTTCTCAGCTCCTACTCTCTATGTCTCTATTGATTTCTGGCCACCTCACTGTCTGGTGAGGAATTTTCAACACAAGACTGGAAGGTGGCAGGTTGGGGGGTGGGGAGGGGGTGGGGATGGGGATGGGGCAGGAGAGGTTGGAATTCAAAATCTCTTTCTGAGAGTTTCGTGGTGAAAGCTGGATCTTCAGTGAAACCTTCTGTGTTCACAGCAGGAGGTTCAAATTGGGAGTGGGGTGGAGTAGTTGGAAAGGACAGCTGAGCTAGATAAGAACCTGGAATGCAGCTGTGGGACCACCATTTTTATTTTGAATTGAATTACCATGACATATAGTTATAGCAGTTGCAAATCTTTCATGTTTGAATTTCAGTCATACAATGATCAAACACCCATTCCTCCACCAGTGTACATTCTCCACCACCAATGTCCTACAATGTACTACACCCCTTTCCAATCCTCCCCCTGTCTCCATGGCAATTTACCCCATACTCTTTTTCTACTTTTGGGCATTATGGTTTGCAATACAAATACTGAGAGGTTATCACATTTGGTCCTTTATCTACTTTGAACACACATCTCCCATCTGAATGATTCTTCCAACCATCATCAGTCTTAGTGATCCCTTCTCTATTCCAGCTGTCTTTTCCCCCAGCTCATGAGACAGACTTCCAACTATGGGGCAATATTCTGGCCCTTGTGTCTACTGTCCTTAAGTCATACTATGTTATTTTATATTCCACAAATGAGTGCAGTACTTCTATGTCTGTCCCTCTCTTTCTTACTAATTTCACTTAGCATAACACTCTCCATGGCCATACACTTATAAGCAAATTTCATGACTTCATCTCTCCTAACAATTGCATAGTATTCCATTGGGTAGATGCACCAAAGTTTCTTTAACCAATCATCTGTTCTCGGGCACTTGGGTTGTTTCCAGATTCTGGCTATTGTGAACAGTGCTGCAATGAATATACAGGTGCAGATGTCATTTCTACTGTGTTTTTTTTCTTTTTGCACCATCAGGATATATTTCCAAAAGTGGTATTGTGGAGTCAGATGGAAACTCAATCTGTAGTTTATTTATTTATTTATTTATTTATTTATTTATTTATTGGCTTTTTGGGTCACACCCAGCAATGCTCATGCACTCAGGAATCACACCTGGCAGTGCTCAGAGGACCATATGGGAATCTAGGAACTGAAACCGTGTTGGTTAGTGCAAGGCAAATGCCCTACCTACTGTGCTATCGCTCCAGCCCCTGAATCTCTAGTATTTGAAGAATGCCCATATTGTTTTCCAAAAAGACTGGACCAGTCGGCATTCCCACCAATAGTGAAAGAGGGGAAGACCATCTTTTTTACTTCTATAACCACTCTGATTGAGCTATATTTGATGAAACACTTGCTCAGCTGTATGTAGTTTTATAAGGAAAATGAACATATTTAGATGGTTTCTCTTGATAGAAGTGTTCCCAGGGTTGTGTCTTGCTACGTGTTGTTCTCACATCCCTGAAGCTGGTGAAGATTTCAGTGCTCAACCCTCTTTTTTTTTAATCTTTCCTTCCTCTTTCCCTATCCTGGGGGCGGGGGGGGGGAATGTTGGTAGGAGGAGTAAAACCTGAAATATTTTTTATGTAGACTTTGGTCGGGCCTACTATTTTCATCTCACAGCCAACAATGAATCTAAATGAGATACAAGTCACTTTCTAAAAGTTAAAGAATTTTATAATAATTGTAAGAGTACAATACCAGAAAGTGTGAATTCCTTTTCCGTTCACATTTCTGGTGATGGTTCATGTTTAATATTATATGTGTATGTCTGTATAGTTTGTGTGTGCAAGAATGGTGCTCTGAAAAAGTGAGATTAATTACACATGCTATATATCTTATAATATCTGCCTCCTTGATTCTTTGATTTGAGTTCCCTGACAAGATCATTTTTTAATAGACTTGATCTTTTTCTGTGCATTTGTTCCTCTCTGGTACTTCATTTTCAAAGAATTCTGTGATAGTAATGATGGCTAGTCTCAAAAAGAATACTGACATTTCTAGAATATCTAGAACACATTATTTCATCTAACTTTGTAAGTCAAGAAACAAAATACTAACTCTAATTTTATAAATCAATAAAACTTGTAGGAAAATAAATTTGCTTGTGAGTTCACTGCTCTATATGCTCTGTTTCCTTGTGAGCTCACAGTTTTTATTAATTTTTACAAAGAGTTTAGGTTATGAAGGTAAATGTTTTTTGAAGTAGGCAATCAGGTAAGGAACTGGTTGACAACTTCAGGAAGTCACAAAAACTAAGAAAGATTTATAAGTTGTCCTACCCTGTCACCAGATCCAGACTGAAGATACTAAATAAAAGCCAAGACCTTTTCAGAAACATATCAGCAGATATTCAACAAAGGACCTGTTAACACAGAATGGAAAACTTAAGAACTCAACGTCCTTTTTCCATAATAACACCATAATAATAGCCTATTATTTTCATAGAAATACTTAAGGCAAGGCAGTTTCAAAAAGGAACGCTTCACACTTCATATTAGAATTGCCAACATATTCCATCCCAACTCTAGGTGGATAATTTCTTTTATTATAAAATTTTATTTATTTTTAATTTATTTTTAATTTTTTTTATTTTAATGAATCAACATGAGATACAGTTACAGACTTACAAACTTTCATGATTGCATTTCAGTCAAACAATGTTCGAGTACCCATTCCTCCACCAGTGCCCATGGTATCAGCTGAAAGAGACCCTAATAAAAAGGCTATCAGACATATAATAACCAAAATGATAGACCCCCTAGATAGAAACACAATACTGCAAGCAGCAAGGTCAAAGAAGGGAATCATATGCAAAGGAGCACCCCTTAGATTTACAGAAGGTTCATCTAGGTGGATAATTTCCTTCGTGTATTTCAAGGATGGGGAATGTTTGGCTCTGTAAAATACTTACAGCTGGTGAAATCATACAGTTTGGCCCTGGTATAATACAGCACAGAAATGTATTCTTCTAATTGCTACCCACTACCTTCATGCCCATGGACTAGGTGCCATTTTTATATGACCTGCACAATTCTTTAACTGTACTGTTTAACTTCTCCTGAAATTCTTTTCTTTAAGAATAGATCAGAGCCTAGAAAAGAAATTGGGTGGAAATTGAGGTGAGTTATTCCTTTTCTGTTAAAAAATAGCTTAAAACTTTTTAACTCTTTAAAAAATATCTTTGACTTCACTACTTATCTTCTCCTGAAAATCTTCTCTTTAGAAATAGATAGAAATAATACAAACAAACAAATACTGTCCTCCCATTGTTCATCGATTTTGCTCAAGCGGGCCCTGTAAGGTCTCCATTTTGAGACTTGTTGTTACTGTGTTTGGCATATTTAATACCTCATGGGTAGCTTGCCAGGCTTCGCTGTGCAGGCGAGATACTCTCGATACATTGCTGGGCAATCTGAGAAGGGTGGAGGAATCGAACCCAGCTGGGCTGGGCTGGCTGCACACAAGGCAAACGCCCTACCACTGTGCTATTACTCCAGCCCATAGAAAATAATAAAACAGTAGAAATAGATCAGGCTGGAGCAATAGCACAGCGGGTAGAGTGTTTGCCTTGCATGCAGCCAACCCGGGCACGATTCCTGGATCCCTCGAGATGTTACTGGTGCCTGTTTGAGCAAAGCGATGAACAACGGTAGCACAGAAATAGATCAGAAGCTAGAAAAAACTCGAATGAAGCTTGGGATGAAAAATTCTTTCTCCTAGGAAGAATATATGCTCACTTCAGTTTAAGTACCATGATTTATCAAAAACTTGAGTGGCCGGGTCAAGTTCCACACAGGTCAAGTGAATCTCAGTTGCAACTTACTGACTCTCTTACTGAGGATTACCGGATTTAATGTTCACAGGGTATAGGAGATCAATCATATTGACTCACCATTCTTTATCTCCCCAGGAACTTCACCAGTAAGGTTGGGATGAGTCAAAATGAAGGATGGTAGAGATTTCTCTATTGTGACTTCCTTCTCCAGCTATGGGACTTCTCACACATCCCTCTAGCAGCATTTTCAATATCCATGCTGTTCTTATGATTTCTATGCTGGGGCTACAATGTAGAATTATTTTTGATCTGTAAGGAAAAGCTATATGTGTCTTGCAAATGACCCAGAAAACACAAGTCAACCAAGTATAACTTTAAAAACTCAGAATAGTTTACTTTATCATCACCACTTTTGCATACATGCTAACAAAACAAGAAAATAAAAAAAAATTGAAAAATTCTTCTTCAGAAATTTGTCCTTACAATATTTTAAAAACTTTATTGTGGCTTAAAGGATAGATGAATTACATTAATATGGGCTACTCTGAGGAAAAGTAATGAATATTTTTCTTCCTGACATTGATTTTAGCAAGTTTCAAAGCACCCCCAAATCAGCAAGAAACGTGACTGTTTAGACATTATATATTTTAAAAATTAGAAAACTCAAAGAAGTAGCTACTACACATTAACACATCTTTATAAATTACTTGAACTGATTTTTAATCTTCCAACCCTTTGGGAGATCTAGGGGGGAATAGTGCTAAAAATATGAAAATACACGGACTCTAATTATTTTTAAGGGCTACTTAGTCTTAAAAGTTTTTTTATTGGTAACAGAATTATAATCTTAGATACTTACTCACTATTCTTTACAAATCCCCATCTGAATTCCTTCCCAACCATTGGTATATTCTTAATGAAGAAGTCATTAGCTTATAATAAAACACATGCTGGTAATTCAAAGCATGAACAAATTAGAGCAAACACAGAAATATTTAGACAGGAAAGGGGCAGACACCCAAATGTTTCAGGGCCTGGCTCTGAACTCAGTAATCACTCCTAGCAGTGCTCAGAGGGATTCTGTGATTCCTAGCCACAGAATAAAAAATGGGTCACTTTTTTGCAATACAAACACTTCATCCCCTGTATTTCTCTGACCCAAGCTATAAACTCCTTTCATGGGTCCTGGGGATGGCTACACAACACCTAATAATACTTAAGGCTCCCCCATGGTTCTGTGCGGAGGGATCACTTCTGGAAGTACTCAGGAGACCATATTTGGTGCAGTATATTAAACCAGCATTGGTTACATGCAAGGTAAGCTTCTTAACTACTGTGCTATCTTTCAAGCTGCTAAAAGAAGGAATTTTTTTAAGCAGTTCCATAAAATTAGTCAAGGTGTATAAACCTCAAAAAATCCATGGAGTATGAAAATCAATTTTACAGAAATTATTTAAAATAAAATAGTAAAATAACAGTTCTATTATATACATATATACACATATGTGTATATACATATATACACATATGTGTATATAATATAATCCAATAGCCTTAGAAAGACACAGACTATTGTTTGTTTGTTTTCGGGTCACACCTGGCAGTGCTCAGACCTTATTCTTGGCTCTGCACTCAGGGATCACTGCTGGCAGGGCTCTGGGGACCATATGAAGTGCCAGGAATTTAACCTAGGTCAGCGCATACAAGGCAAACACTCTGCTTGCTGTACTCTATCTCCATCCCCTAGGCTATTATATTGACCATAAACTTAAAAGACAGTAGGAAAATACACAATGTTCTTAGAATTTAACAGGAGAGAATGCTAAGTATACAAAAATGCTTTACTCTGGACGTGACTTTTTTTTTAAATAAGGGATATTTAAAGAACTTTTGAATTTGTTTTTGAGGTGGGCATTAGGAAAAAGAATATAATAACTATACTTATCTACAGGCATGGTAAAAGCTGTTGCCTTAACTTCATACGAGGCAATATATATAAAGCCCAACTTCTATTTGTAAAATCTATGAAAACTGTATGCAAAATATGTGAGAAGTAAAATGGAAGCCCTTCTTCCCACAGTTCACCAAGAAAGGATCAGCTCAGCTTGTTTTTCTTTGATTTTGTTCTGAGAGAGTCTTTGAAGATGTATTTATATCTTTGCATTAAGATTTCTCAACTTTGGCACTATTGGCATTTGGACCAGACCCTTCCTTGTCATAGAGCTTGGTTAAGCTTGTCCTATAAATCATAGAATGTGTAGCAGCATCTCCTGGGTCTTGACTCACTAGATAAAAAAAGAAAGATTTCTTTTTCATGATTTTTAAAGAACTGTGATTTACAAAGCTAATGATAGTTTTGTTTGAGGCATATAATATTTCAACATCAATTCCACCATCAGTGTCAACTCCCCTTGACCAGTGCTCCCATATTCCTGACCCCAGCACCTACCCCATCCCTGCCTGTCAATATGACAAGCACATTACAAAGTTCCAGTGATTGTAGCTTAGATGTCGCACTTTCAGTGTTATTGAGTGTTTTTTTTTAACTTTTTTTGGTGGGGGATATATGGCTGTACCAGTAGCAATATTTCTCATGTAGTTTAGAGAATCAAAAATGTCTCCATACGATGCCAAATGTCTCATGTGGAGCATGCAGGGACCTTTTGAAAACCACTATTGGGGGGCTCTGTTTTACATTGACTACAGATTAAAGAGTTCACCTGAGCTGATGCTAAACAGAGTGAAAGAAAGCAGTGAAGAAGTCACTGAGCATCTCTGCTGATATTAACAAACCTCTTCTTAGAGAATTTGGAGACGTTCACCAGTTAATACTCTCCTCATTCAAGGGTCCTTGTTTCTCTGTTTAGTCCCAAACAACAAAATATTTCTGATAGCCAAGTTGTCTTAGACATGTTTAGAGTAAGGGAAAACTTCCTGATGCTACTTCTCTTTGACTGCAAGAAAAGAAAGTAAGACCTAAATATCAACCAGTAGAAATACTGTTGGTAACTCTTTCTTTGGGCCTGATTTTCTATGGCTCTATTGAACTAATTTGGAATTATAGTGGCCCCAAAATGTATACTTCTCCAAGAGTTCATTGACCACATTTATGAGTATGTAACTTCCTTGTTCAGGATTATTGCAGAATAAATGCTTGCTCTGATTACACAGAACAGATTCAAGAAGAAAATAACATGTTTACTTTCCTATTTTGAACTGGAATAACCTAGAATAAAATGCATGTAAATATACATATGGGTACTTGAAAATAGAGAAGTATAGAAGAGGTGTCAGAGAATCAGGGAGAAGGAGAAAGTTTTCTACTACTCCAACCACCCAAACTAAAAAAAACTAGGACAGAAAAAGCATGTGAGGGGAAATCCCAGAAACTCAGGTCAGGGTTTCAGAACAAGAAAAACTAAATTCCTTGGAGGTTCAGGGAAATAGTAAGTTTTTGAAAGGCAGAGTTTGTAAGGGTGTGTCTTAGGCAGACATATCTCTGGCAAGGAAATATGGAAATGCAAATAAAAATAGGGTCATCCACTCAAACTATTACCTTGGGGAAAGACAAAATGTTTCGAATTAGCACAGTTTACAGTTTTGCTACTCTGGTGATGTGAGGAAAGAAAAAATAAGTTTGGTTTTTAAAAATATTTAGAAAAGTTATCTTCCTACATAGTGAATTCATAAACCTAAGTTTATAGCACGATACCCATAAATATATCCTATATAAAATAATAATGACCAATAAGATTCCCCTTCTTCCTCTCTTTCTATCAATTGCTTCTCCTATTCTTAGATTTCTTATATGTGTTTTATACTTCTTATTTCAATTTCTTCCTCCACATTCATACATCAACAACTCCAACATAGCTTCTGTCCCTGATATTCCACAGGATGTTATGAATGTCATTCCTTAGTGACATTTAGGGTCTAAATGCAATGAAGATTTTTCAACTCTCTTATTGATCTAGATTAATCTTATTAACCCAGATCCCCCACCTTCCAGTAGCTAGACAGCTACACCCACCAACTACCATGTAACCCCATCAACAGCCAGGATCCAGAGACGATACAACCAAGCTCCCAGAAGACCTCTTATTCTCTAATTCTCGCTCTCAGAGAACCCGGCAGGCTACTGAGAGTATCAGGCCCGCATATACACCTGACTGGGAACACCTGTAAAAGGTGATTAGAGGCTGCCCCCAAAGCCTTTAACCCTCTCGGAGAGCCCGGCAAGCTACCGAGAGTATCCTGCCCACACAGCAGAGCCTGGCAAACTTCCCGTGGCGTACTCAATATGCCAAAAACAGTAACAATGATGGTCCTCATTCCCCTAACCCTGAAAGAGCCCCCAATATGTCATTGGGCTACATTAGCATGTGACATGGAAGAATGGAGACGTTACTGGGCCCACTCAGGCAAATCGATGAACAACGGGAGGACAGTGCTATTAATCTAATCTTTAATCAGCATATAACACTTCTTCTATCACTTAGTTGAAATTTACTTCTCTTGCTTCCATGACACTATATTCACCTGAACTATCCTATCAGCTCAGCTTTCTCAATCCCCACTTGGTCAAGTACTGTTATTCCTCTAGACTCAGTACTACAACTCTTCTCACTCCATTCTCCTTCTCTGCATGTTTTCATTCATCGGGCTTTAAATTAGGTACCGCTGACTTTTTTGTTCTTTAAATGCACAACGTTCTCTTCCCCAAAAGGGCATGCTGTTCTCTCTCTCTGAAATGTTCCCCTTGCTCATTCCCCTAAATTTGGATTCATCTTTCTCGTCTCCACTCAAGCATTAATTACTCTGAAGAATGTTCTCCTAGGATGTCAGTATAAGTAAGGGCATCTGATATCTGCTTTCTTAGAACCACGTTTCCTTTGCTTTATGCAATTGTGTATTCTTCATATTTGTGCCAGACTCCTTTTCATTATCTGTCTTTTCATCTCCATTTTACCCTACTGCCAATTTTTTGTAATAAATAAGTAAATGAAAGAGAAAGAGAAAGAGAGAGATGCTTTCTTGACCTGAGTTGTTTGTTTTCCTTTGTATTTATAGTGTTTTCACATACTGACTTTTTTATTTTTATGAAATCTAATGTATCCATCTTTCTTACTTTAGGACCATTTTTAGAATGGCCTTTGCCACCTCAAGATTACATAAATATTCACCAAAATTTTCTTCCAGTACTTTTATGGTTTGATTTGCAGGATTCAATTCTCAAATCCATCTGGAATTTATTTCTGAAAGAGTGAAATAGTGCCAGCTATTTTGTTTCAGAGCCAATTTCTCCTAAATTGAAAACTTTAGCTATATCCAGTAAGGTGATGTCATTAAGGATAATAGGATTTAGAATCTGAAGGCCTGAATTTAAGTTCAGCTTTAACATTGCTCACTGTGCAAATTCTAGCAAGTCATTAAATCTCATCAAGAGTTATCAGAAACCTTTATGGAAAGAAGGCTCAAGGAAGAGACAGTTTAAAAATCCTCATGAACAATAAAGTTATTGATGAGGCAGGAGCAAGAGGAAGGGTAGCCTAATGTAACCTTGCATGTGAGATTGATTCAGATGATCTATCAATTACCATGTACCTCATTTTTTCTTCTGAAAAATGAGAAAAATAATATCTTTATGGTTTATTGTGAGTGTTAAATGTGCGAGCACCAGTAACGTCTCCATTGTGAGACTTGTTACTGTTTTTTGGCATATTTAATATGTCATGGGGAGCTTGGCAGACTCTGCAGTGCTGGAAGAATACTCTTGGTAGCTTGCTGGGAGCTCCGAGGGGGTGGAGGAATCGAACCCCAGTCGGCCGCATGCAAAGCAAACGTCCTACCCACTATGCTATAAGGGAAACAATTTACTAGCCATGGAACCAAAGTGAATTGTCCCCGAATGAAATTCTTAGCATTATTTTATATTTTTGAAATTTTTTATTCCTTTCTTTAATAGGTTAGATAACATGGTTGCAATAGTGTTAAAATTTGTGCAGAGATAGCAAGGGGGTTAAGGTGCTTGACTGGCATGCAGCTGACTCCAGTTTAGTTTTTTGCCAATGGCATAAATTTGTGTAAACACATATAATGTCCATTCCTGAAAAGATTTACCTGTTTTTCCCAATGTATTTTATAAATTCTGATCATCTAAAGGACTTTAATCTGCCATGAATTGACCTTTTTGTATGCGATGATCCAGTTTTCCCAACACCACATGTTATGAAGACTTTCCTATTGCACCTCATGTTACACAGCTTTTCTGCCCCAAAGCTATAGCAAACAAAACTGTATATTGATGAAATAAGAATAGACTCTTAGACCAAGGAGCATAAGTGAGAGATGAGAGATAAATATTCAGATTTATGAATAGCTAATCTATGACAAAGGACTATAGTCTATTCTTAACCTGGGCAGAACAGACAAAAATAGTTTCTAGTTTTAAGTGATTAAGCTAATTCTGGTCTGAATTACTCTAGAGCTCAAAGTTTTATAAAAACTAAGTTCCTTGATATGGATATATTTTAATAATGTAACTGTATATAGGGCCATCTCTCAAAATGAGTTGGCAAATGTGTCATATAGTGTAAATAAACAAGTGGTGTAGAGAACATTTACCCTATAAGTCAACTCATAATGAATCTTTTCATTACCATTTTAGCCTCGAAAATGCAGAAGAAATATTGGAAAATAAAAACTCAATCATCATTTTTCACTCTCTTTTCCTTAGCATTTTCCTGGTTTTTGACCCTGAGAAGTCTCACATTACTAGCCAACATATAAAACATTGAGAAAGCAATTTCAATGATAAATGAAACATAGGTCTGCAATGAATTTTAAAATAAAAGATTTATACTTTTACTGAATTTAGCATTCCAACCTATTTGAAATTGTTTATTGTTTTCCACTTTGTCAGTAACTAGAGAGCATTAGTCATTCAAATAAGGATGAAATTAATTCCCTTTATTGGTTTTATTTTATCTCTTTTTTATGTTTTCTTCATGCTAAAAAATCTTTTTGCTCTTTGATATTTACAACAGATATATCTTCAACTAACAAATTCTCACAGAAACATCATGTTTATTTAACACGGATGAGATGCAAATGTAGTTGAGTAAATTTGTGTTTATTAAACTCAAAAACTTTTACATTTTAAAAATTCCCATTTAGAGGTTCCCTTTAATGTAATGAATCAGAAAAAGCAGTCATTACTAGAAACTTAAATCTAAATTGGCTTTTTTCTACATCTATACCAAACAGTGTGGTAACTTTTATACCCAACTTTCCCTTCATCCCCTTAGCTGTTTGGTAAGTATGGCTGGTAGTGGGAATAAGTAATAGGGGAAGTTTGGTGTATAAGCAACTGCACAGGCATAAGTGGTGCAAACCTTCCCCACATCCAGGAAAAGAAAAGTGAAGAAAGCCAGACTGCCTTGCTCTGGTTCAGTTGTGATGGGTGACTAGCCTTCCAGAGCCACCAGTCTCCTGAGTTGTACTGGTACTCACTGCCAACACTCCCCGACCAACACTCCGATCCATCTGCTCTATTATCTGCGTAGATCTTTCTAGTCAGTCACCTTGATCCCCAGTAAAAGCCACTTTTCTTATATTTTCAGAGACAAGCTAAAAATATCTTCTTTTCTTTGCCTCTTGTTCAAAACAATTTCTGCAGACCTGCTTGATGACAAAAAAAAAAAACCAACATTTTTGACACCTTTTGCCCCTCACATCTTGACTTTTGGTATCATTTGTTTCCTCTTTCTGTATTAGAAGCCTCAGAAGAGACATCATGACATCAAGATTGACTGGAACTCATGCTGTCAGTCATAGCATAAGAGTTTTCTCAGTCTGGGGTACTAAGCAGCATCCTCATTATTTAAAGTCACAGGAGTGCTGAAATGCTGGTTTGCCACATAAGCTAAATTTCAATTTCATCCCCAAGCCCCTCAACATACACACACCAAAAAGAGCACTTATCTAATCAAATAAATTTCCAATTGTTGTACCTTGAAATTAATTATCTGAAACAGTAAGGTATCAAATACCAATCTTATAACTTAGGTATCAACTTCTAACTTAGAAAGGAGTAAGATCTTGTATACAGAATATATGTCCAAAATTACTGTCATTGTCACTGTCACTGTCCTCCCATTGTTCATCAATTTGCTCGAGCGGGCCCAGTAACATTGTGAGACTTGTTGTTACTGTGTTTGGCATATCAAATACTTCACGGGTAGCTTGCCAGGCTTTGCTGTGCAAGCAAGATACTCTTGGTATATTGCCGGGCTCTCAGAGAAGGGCGGAGGAATCCAGCTTGGGTTGGCCGTGTACAAGGCAAACACCCTACCCACTGTTCTAACGGTTCAGCCCATGCCCAAAATAGGAGGAACAAAAACAAGACATTCACTTCTACTGTCTATATACCAAGGCAGGGAGGGGGCAAATCAACACAATGTTCTTTTTCTTTCTAATTTTCTTCCTTGAAATGTTTCTTTTTGTTTTCTCAAAATAATTTCTCAGATGGAATAATAGTGCTTTTTAACTTTCACGGTCAAAATGAATCACTTTCTCTTGGAGAATAGCTCTAAGTCTTGCTTATTCCATTTTAAAATTATGGAGGAGTCAGAGAACCAACTGATCAAAAACTGATCTAGGCCAAACATAAAAATCTTAAAGCCAGCCTACCTACCTCAGTTTTCCATTTGAGAGGACTGAGAAATCACGGAGAGTTGATTAATTTTACATATAAATACATATATGCATACACATAGATAAGAAGTAACATTAAAATATTTATTTGTTCTATTCATGTTTTTATTTATAAATATAGTATTTAATATTACTTTTTTAGTACCTATCCAGTTGTCCTATGGACTTATTTCTTTTTCTGTGGTCAGGGATCACTCTTGGCAGTGCTTAAGGGATCATATGTGATGCCAGGGATTGAACACAGGTCAGCTGTGCATAGGTAAGTGCCTTAAATGCTGTGTTGTATCTCCATCACTTAAAAGTCACTAGAGCATAAATAATAATCTTTAAAATAGGCATAATATTTGTTTCATATTAAGGTAACTGAAGTATGAATTGTGAAAATTTAACTTTGGGAGGGACCAAGAAGGTCTAAATAAATTTTAATAATTCATATTTGTATAGTCATTTTGAGTTTTCAAGAAACAATATTCCAGGAGTCTAGTTTGGATCCAATTTAGCATCACTTAGGGAGTTTTGAAAAGTGAATATTTAGGCTGCCAATTAAATCAAAATCTATGGTGATCAGACCAGGTACTGGTATTTTTTAAAACTCTCCAAGTTTTAAATCGCTGGAGCGATAGCACAGCGGGTAGGGCATTCGCCTTACAAGCGGCCAACATGGCCGACCCGAGTTCGATTCCTCCACCCCTCTCAGAGAGCCCGGCAAGCTACCGAGAGTATTCAATATGCCAGACACAGTAACAACAAAGCCTCCAATGGAGACGTTACTGGGCCCGCTCGAGCAAATCGACGATCAACGGGAGGGCCTTTACCTTTACCTTTACCTCCAAGTTAGTCAAAGAGATGGTAGTGTGTCTAAGTGCTTGCCACTTAACTGACTAAACCAAATTTGACCCCTGGCTAGCCATATGGTCCCCTGAGGCCCATCAAGAGAACAGAACTTGAGTACAGAACCAGGATTAATTTCTGAGCACTGCTAGGTATGATTCAAAATTTTTTTCATTATAAGTAAGTAAAACTCTCTAAGCAATTTTAGTGAGCAACTCAGTTTGGTAATCAGTACATCGACGTCTTTCTAGCCATCTTTTGTTTCTGCAGTTCAATCTCAACCTCTTAAATGATGTTTACAGCAATCTAGAGAGAAACATGACCCGAATGAAACTAAATTCTCATAACATAAGCCATCCTTTACAAAGAAAAAATTAAAGAAAAATAACAGCCATTTATATATAATTTTCCTTGAAGTCTCACGGATAATTCTGTTCTTGTATCACTGGAAAACAGAGGATGTCAAAAGGTGTATAGTGTGATTTGTGGAAAAGAGCAAAATGCTTTATTTGAACTAGTTGGTTTTTGTTTATCATATGGAAATTTATATTGAATTTTACATTAAAATATCTATAGACATTACTCACTTACTCTTCTAAAGAAATTTCAATTATGGCTCTGATAATATAGTTTACCTATTCAATTTGATAGCAGAAGATAAGATCATATTGATTTGAAGGTGAATTCAAACCATTAAAAAATTTAAAAATATCTTGTTATGTGTCCTAGAAACGTTCCTTACATTTGTAAGGTCTGAGAAAATTGTTTGTTGTAAAAACATTTTTATGTCTTTCTATTGACTCTGAGGGAATGGAAATGGTAATTATTCTACTGTGACCACAAAATGACTGTGCTTTTAAGGATGCACTAGAGAGAGGCAATATTGGTAAAATTGTAAAGCAGTAGGTACACTGCGTTTTTTGGAGGGGAGTTATATACCCAGTAGTGCTAGAGGAACCGCATACAGTGTTGGGATTAAATCATCAAATTTGGGGCTTGTGCATGCATATCATGTGCTCTTGCTCTTTGCACTGCTTCCCCAACCCCTATTATTTTTCACATTTTGAGACCATTTTCCCTGCAAAGTTGAACTAAAAATAAAAAGTTGATAAAAGAGAAATACTGAAGTCAGAGAGATAGTGGTGTGGGTAGGATGCTTTCTTTGCATACAGCTGATGTGAATTCGATCTCCAGCACCACAGATTGTGTAAACTCAAAAAGACAGCAGCGGTGGCAGTCTATCTCTCCTGCCGCCCACGTTCGGTAGTCTCACGCTGGTTTCCCCACCCCAGGGAGGTTGATGACAGTGGACAGGCGAAGGAAGGAACGCAGACCAGCTGGTTGGTCTTAGTTGCAGTTTATTCCAAATCCTTTCTCCATTCACTCCCATCTCTTCTCTGCCTCCCTCTCCCCCATGCTACTTCATTCTCCTCCTCTATCCCCCTTCATTCTCCTTCTGTCTCTGGAATCTGGATCCCTTCCTCCTTCTCCTTCTGGAGTCTGGATCCGGATCCCCCAACCTACTCTTATAGTCTAGTTAAATCCCCAAACCATGAGGGGCTGTGGTAACAATTACACATAGGTGTGGTCACAATCAATAGGGGTAAAGTTCTTTCCCTTGGGGAAAGCCGCTTCTAGGACAGATATTCTCTCAGGAGGATGACCCACCCTAGAACAGAATCCCCTGGGTATGTTTCTCCTCTCTTTTCCGACAAACATATAAGCTTTCATAATATTAATCAGTTTGTATAGACACAGTAAGAGATACATTAAGCTTATAAAATTGCTCTCCTAGGGCCATCTTGATCTCAGACTACAGTGCTCAGGCTAGACAGTCTTTCCTATCCCTAGCAGGGTCCTAGTCACGTCATTACTTTTGGATCATGACAGCATCTGTCCATGATCAAGCTCTTAACTTATAGTTAAGAATTGTGGCACTTTGGCCTGGCCCATTTCCATGCCATGGTAGCTCACAGCTTGCCCTGGGTCCATTCAGTCCCTTGTATAGACCCTGCTTTTGGGGTGCTAGGAACTAAGGGCAACTGAGGATTAAGTCGAGAAAGCAGATGCCTGGGAGTGAATAATATTCAAAGCCAATTAAATCCTAAATTACAAAGCATAATATTAACTGTCTTCCTGTATCTATACAAAAAGGATATTGCATTAAAGTAAACTATTCAAAAGACATAAGGAGAGGAGAAAGGAAATATTACAATACAATTTCAGTGTCCTAGAAGGATCTGACCTTACAAATTAACAGATTCTGATTAGAGGAAAAGCTGATTAACTGGTTGGGGAGGAGAGCATAGGGAAGAGTTTACAGATAAACACAATGGAATGGAAGTGCCTCAGAAGCACTATAATAAACCTGAGTTCCTTGTGGCAAGGGAGAAAGGACAGAGCAATGTTATCCTACAACATATGGTACCCTAAGTACTGCCCAGAATGATCCCTGAGCCTCAGAGTAAGTCCTGAGTACCATTGGGTTTGGTCCCAAAAGCAAAAAATAAAAATTAATATTAATATTTCTAATTAGCCCTCTCTATCCCATTTGGTTTCTTTCCATTTCCCAACATTTATTCTTTCCATTTCCCAACTGCTCTAGTCAGATGTGTTTTTTTTCTTGGTAAACTGATCCATTCTCAACTATTAATTCACAGCTATGTATGTGTCTTTATTCATGCTGATTTTTCTGCTCCACCTGGAAAAAATAGTCTTTCTTAAAAGCACTCCTTTGTTTTCATCACTTCCAACTGTCCTAGAACACAATGATCTTGTCATTTTCCATGTCTCCATTACATACTCAAAGTTCAACAATATTCTCCAGGTTCCTATGCATTTAGAAATTTCTAGTCCACACAGGGTCTTGATCTATGGTATCAAGTACAATTCATATAGATATCACAAATGGCAAAGTCAAATCAAGCATGTACTGCCATGACATTATATTGCCTGTGTAATCACGGATCCATAAAAATAAAATGTCTCCTGATTGTGCTACATTTATCATTTCAAGATGGAAGGATTCCCAAAAGAGTTAATTAGTTAAATATTTGTCATGTGCTGGGATGGTAAACTGACCTTTGGTGTCCCTGCTTAATCACTGAGAAATGTCAGATTGAAGGTTCCCTGAGGAAAAATTCATCACCAAATTCTATAACTGTGATTTTCTATTTTATTCAACAGATAAAAGAAGACTTTTGCTCATTATTTAGTACTGTGCTAGTATCATTAAATTCAATTACACAAATGGGTTATTCGTGGCTCCTGAGTTACACTGTCCATGTTAAAATGAGATTTCAACACTTCGACTGAAATATAAAATAAGTCTATTTCAGACTCTTACCAAGTGGTCAGAACTCTTCCAATCTCAATACATATCTTTTGTGGTTCAGTATCCACCCAGTTAGAGGAAACTACATTTCTTGGTCCTGTTTTCTGCTCAACTCTGAGGTGACTGAACAGTTTGAGCTTTTTGCTTCTGATGGTACAGCAACCAGCCAAACTTATGATCTATAAAATGAGGAAGTCTACAGTCACCACCTTGATTGTAAAATTCAATTATGAACATTCTATACCCCATATTGACCTATTTTCTCAAGTTGACAGCTCAGCAGTGCTTAAGCGCTGTTTGTTCCTACGTTAGACAACCTTATTTTATCTCCTGTTTTTCTGGGACTGCTTAAGAATGAACTGCAGCAAATGTTTGAACTCTAGCTAAATTGACCACATTTGGAGGTTTGGGGAATTTTGTCTTTTAATTATTTTTTATTAAAAACACAGTGATTTACAAAGATGTTTATTATACAGTTGTTTCAAGCATTTATTGTTCCAACACCATCAATTTGTCCTTCTCTCCACCAAGGCTTATTTTTTGTATTAGTAGCAGTTTTATTGAGAAAAAGAACTTATAAAGAATGTAATTCACTCATTTGAAGATTAGAATTCAATGACTTTTAGTATATTTGTAGAGTTGTATAGCTATTAACAATCAACTTTGGAAAATGTTTTCATCTTTTTTTGTTCAGTTTGGGTGCCACAGTTGCTGGTTTTCAAGATTTACTCCTGGTTCTGTACTCAAGGAAAACTAAAATTTTGGAGTTTTCCCCTTGGAAAGTTCAGGGGACATTATACAGCCCAAGAAATTGAACCGGGGTTGATACAAGGCAAGCACATCAACCTCTCTACTACCTTTCCAGTATCACATTCTAATGATTTCAAATAGAAACTCTATATTCTAATGCTCTATCTCACATGCAACCAAGCCCTAATATATCTGCTTTGTATCTCTATATATTTACTTATTCTAGATATTTCATATCAATGGGATCACATGTGATTTCTTTGTGACTGTCTTCATCACTTATAATATTTTATATTTATGTATGCTAAAACACACTAGTATTAGTATTAATGTTATCACAATTAGTTTTTATTAGAATTTCACTTCTTTTGTGGCTAGACAATATTCCATTAAATAGACATATAACATTTTATCTATTCATTTATCACGTGATGGATATTTACGTTGTTTCTATGTATTAGCTGCCAATAAGGTAAAAGTAGAGTATCTTAGGCTAGAATAAAATAGAAGTTACAGGGGCTGGAGAAATAGCACAGCGGGTAGGGCGTTTGCCTTGCACACGGCCAACCCGGGTTCGATTCCCAGCATCCCATATGGTCCCCTGAGCACCGCTAGGAGTAAATCCCGAGTGCAGAGCCAGGAGTAACCCCTGTGCACCGCCAAGTGTGACCCAAAAAGCAAAAAAAAAAAAATAGAAGTTACAAGAAACATCACAAAAATGCAAAATAACTAATTAACTACTATGAACAGTATACACCTCTAAATTACAGAACCTGGAAAAATCTGATAAATTTTTAAATCAACCTACCAAGACAGGTTTATAATATATATAAGATTAAATCAGGAAGAAATAACAAACGTGAACAGACCAATTAATAGCACTTACACTGATGTAGTAATCATAGATCTTCCCCCTAACCAAATCCTATGCTGAGATAGGTTGCTAATGAGTTCTACCAAACTTTAAAAAATGACCTATTACAGAAATTTCTAAAATTCTTCAAGAAAATTGAAGAAACATGAATTTTTCCAAAAAGATTCTATTAGACCAAGTGTTCCCTGCTATCCAAAGCTGACAGAGACATCAATAAGAAAGAAAAATATACAGCAATAATCCTGATGAAGACAAGTGCAAAGTTCCTCAAAAAATATTATAAATCAGGGGCTGGAGCGATAGCACAGCGGGTAGCAAAGCGCACATTTGCTTTGCACGAGGCCAACCTGCGTTCGAGTCCCACCATCCCATATGGTCCCCCAAGCACCACAAGGAGAGCCAGGAGTAACCCCTGAGCATCGCTGGGTGTGACGGAAAAAGAAAAAAAAAACTTGAAAAAAATTATGAATCAAATTTAACAAAACATAAGAATATCATTCATTATGAACAGTGGGATTTAGTTCAAGGACATAAGTATAGCTTAGCATATGCAAATAAATTATTGTGATATTCTACATCAATGAGAATAAAGATAAAACTTCTATGATCAGAAGAAATTAGGTCCAAGTGGCAGTAAAGTATGCCTGGGAGATCACACCATGTCCAATGACACACAGAAGCAAGTGCAGAATACCATGTTTGGACCCACAGAGGAAGTGCATGGATTAAAGTTCTCAATATTAAACCCAAATCCATAAAATCAATTGAGGAAAACATAGGAAAACTTCCCCATGATATTAATTTGAAAGATTTCCTCAGGGATTTAATACCATTGAATAAGTTAACAGAATTAAAAACACAAATAGGACTACATCCAACTAATATATTTTAGTTTTCTTTCAGAAAGAAAAAGTAGCCAAAATAGACACCAGCCTCACAACTTAAGTCAGAGAACACGCCCATTGCAACATGCATCACAAAGGACTAGGGTCCAAGATTAGTAAAGCACTCACAGAACTTAACAACCAAAAAAAAATATGTCTCTCATATGTGGGATATAAAGAAACAGTAAGAGAGAAACAAAAGACCAAAGGAAATAAGGCTAGAGATTTGATGTACATAACCAGGCATATCTGGAGGAAAGGGAACTTTAGATCATCAATAGAGGGAAGTGGTCACTCTGATGGGGGGTATAGTATTAGAATGATGTAGACATAATGCTATCATTTTCAGGATTATTAATCAAGGTATCACTTAATCACTTAATCACTTAATCCCCGTTATTCATCGATTTATTCGAGCGGGTGCCAGTAACGTCTCCATTCATCCCGGTTGCGTGCTAGCGTAGCCCAATGGTATCTGTTCGTTTTAGGAACATGTAGAGCCTCAAACCGATCATTTAGGGTCTTGACGAAGAAGTCTGACCATCTTATAGGTGGGCGTCCACGTGATCTTTTGATGTCTCGTGGAATCCAATCAGTAATGGCTCTAGTCCAGCGGTTGTCTGTAAACCTCATTACATGTCCAGCCCATCTGATTTTTGATGTCTTGGCAAATGAGACAGCGTCTCTGATTCTTGAGCGTTGACGAAGATCAGAACTCCGGATTCTATCTCTCATTTGAGTGAATCGTGATATTCCAAGCATAGTTCTTTCGATTCCTCTTTGAGAGACCCGAATAGTGTTCTCATCCTGTTTTCGTAGGGTCCAGGTCTCTGAGGCATATGTTAATGCAGGAAGAATAGTGGAATCAAAGAGATGTGCTCGTAGTTGGAGGTTCTTTGTCCTTTTAGTTATTTCTTCAATGCTCTTGAAGGCATTCCAAGCCGCTCTCTTCCTCCTGCGTAACTCAGGTGCCAGGTCATTCATCATGTTGATTTCTCGACCTAAGTATATATAACTGTTGCATTCGGAGATGGTGGTTTCGTTGAGAGCGAATGGAGCGTCAGGAACAAGGCTGTTTCTCATAAACATTGTCTTCGTAAGATTCAGCTGTAGTCCAACCTTTCCACACTCACGGTCAAAGTCCGCAAGCATTTGTGCCGCTTGGCTGATGTTTGGTGTTATTAGAACTATGTCATCAGCAAAGCGGAGGTGGTGTAGTTGCCGACCATCTATCTTCACTCCCATGTTTTCCCATTCTAGTCGTCGCATGATGTTCTCGAGGGTGGCACTGAAGAGTTTTGGTGAAATGGTATCACCCTGCCGAACCCCTCTCTTGATATGGATGATTACTTCTTTGTAGAATGGTGAGATCTTGGTAGTGAATCCGCAATAGAGCTCACGAAGGATCCTGATGTATTGAGTTTGTACGCCCTGATTGGCTAGGGCTTCCATGACCGCTTCCGTCTCAACAGAATCAAAGGCCTTCTTTAAATCAATGAACGTTAGACAGAGCGGCATCTTGAACTCCCGAGATACCTCAATGAGCTTGGTTATTGTGTGGATATGGTCGATGGTACTGAATCCTTTTCGGAATCCAGCTTGTTCACATGGTTGTCCTTCATCTAGTGTTCTGCTAATCCTATTCAGGATGACTCGAGTGAATAGTTTGTAGATGACAGACAATAGGCAGATTGGGCGATAGTTGCCAATGTCGTGGATGTCTCCTTTCTTGTATAGTAGTACAGTCTTGCTGGTTTTCCATTGGGATGGAACCTTGCATTCAGACAGGTAGCGTGTGAAGAGTCGAGCTAATGTATTGATGAGTACTGATGGTAAGTTCTTCAGGTGTTCAGGTCTGATCTTGTCTGGGCCAGGTGCTTTTTGTTTCTTTACCGACGAGATGGCATGTTGGATTTCGGAAGGGAGAACATTGGGAACGACATATCCATCATGTGGTATGTGGTATGTGGGCAAGTGGATGTGGCTATTAAAGAGATCTGAGTAGAATTCATGAATAATCTTCTCCATTGCCCTTCTGGAAGATGTGATAGATCCATCATGATGTCGGAGGGCAGTCATCTTGGTTTTGTAGTTGGTGAAGGACAGGCGGGCATTACGAATGTTTTTCCCAGCTTCTGCTGCATCTACCAGTACTGCTGCTCTCCTGTTTTTGAGGTCATCCTTGATGGCTTTTCTGCACTGTTTTGCCAGTTCGGACGTTTGCTTGTGGTTGCCTGAGGCACGTGCCACGCCACGTTGGCTAATAAGTTCAAGAGTGTTCGAAGAAAGACGGTTTTTTGTGGTTATCTCTTAATCAAGGTATATCAATAAAAATCGGAAGGGAAATGAGCTGAAAAGATGCTTCCTCAAAGAAGACATTTAGAAGGTCAATACATATATGCAAAGCTGTCATTTATCAATGAAATGCAAATCAAAATGGCAATGCCATATCATCTCACACCAATGAGGATGTCTAATATGAAAAAGACTATTACTAATCAGTGCTGGCAGGCATGTGGTGGAAAGAAACCGCCATTCACCGTTAGAGGAATAATTCTGTGACTTAGCCTCTAGAGAAAACATATAGCAACTTCTCCAAAAACTTAAGAATAGGATTTCCATAGGATCAAGTGATTACAGTTCTTGGCATCTACCCCAAGAACACAAAATAATTTATTCAAGAAAACATTTGCCAAAAAAAAAAAAAACCTGTAGGATCCAGAACAACAATATGGCAGGTAGGGCACTTGCCTTACTACAGCCAACATAGGTTCAATCCCCAGCATCCAATTTGGTCTCCAAGCCTGTCGGAAGTGATCTCTGAGTGCAGAGCAAGAAGTAAGCCCTAATCACCACCAGGTGATACCCAAACCTTCCCCTCCTCCCCCTACTCCCCCCGCAAAAAAATCCTGCTCTCCTATAATCCATTACCTCATTATTCACAATAGAAGAATCGAGAGACAACCCAAGTGCCTGATAACAGATGGATACAACACACACACACACACACACACACACACACACACACACACACACAGACACATACACACACACACAGACACAATGGAGTACTATTCAACTGGAAGGATAGATGAAATCTCCCATTTCCCTGATACCTGCTGCTTGGAATTGGAAGGTATTATATTAAGAAAAGTGAGTAAAAGTGAGCAAGAAAATACTAAATGATGCCCATGTGCTATCTCTGCCATGCGTTGCTGCTCCACGAATAAGCTGTCCGAGCACTTGTGTTCTTGCTGAATGCATGTGAACCCCAAGAACATGTGTCACCTGCATCTTCCCTCTTGAGATGTGTACTTTAATCCTGAAACATCAGGATGGGTACTGGGGCTCTCTCTCTATTCTGGAGAAGCCTGTGTTTTCTTTTGAGGGCATCCATCTCTCTCTCTTTTTCTCTCTCTCTCTATCTTTTGCTTTCTCTCTCTTTCTTTCTCCCCCTCCTTTCCTCAAAACTTCTAATAAAAACCTGTTTTTACTTTAAAGGGCTGGAGCGATAGCACAGCGGTAGGGTGTTTGCCTTGCATGCAGACAACATGGCTGACCCGAGTTCGATCCCTCTGCCCCTCTCGGAGAACCCGGCAAGCTACCAAGAGTATATCGCCCACACGGCAGAGCCTGGTAAGCTGTGATGTATTCGATGTGCCAAACACAGTAACAACAAAAGTCTCCAATGGAGACGTTACTGGGCACGCTCGAGCAAATCGACGAACAACGGGAGGGCCTTTACCTTTACCTTTACCTTTTTACTTTAAAAAAAAAACCTAAATGACTTTATATGCGGATCCTAAACAGTCAGGGAATAAGCAATAGGCCCAAAGGGTCTGTCTGCAGAAGTGATTTGACTAAGTGAGGAGGCAGCAGGGCTAGAGATATGAGAACCTAGAGACAATGTCAAAGGGATGCAAGTACTCTGATGGCAGATGTGGTATAGTATCATTGTATTTCTGGAACATTAATATTAATACTATTGTAATAACAATGTATAAACAAATATTATATAATTATTCTGAGAGATGCAGGAAAGATTTTGACAAGATTCAACATCGATTTATGAATTATTTTAAAGTCCACCACGATAAGGTAAATATTTTGGGGGGAAAGATTTGACTAAAAAACAAACTTTTAAACTGTGAAAATATAATTGAGGGTATCAAGGCAATGAAGAGTGGACAAAAAAGGATCTTATGGGCTCCATCTTTCATAAATCATGATTGTGCCCCCCAGATGAGTCATGTGGGGGGGTTAACAAAATTTAACAACAGTGAAGTCTTGAACATGCCAAGACTTTAATTCAAAATTAAGGTGTCTAGAGATAGTATAAGGGGTAAGGCACAGTCTTGCACGTACAGATTCTGATTCAATCTCTGGCATTACATGGTCCTTCTAGCACCACCTTGCATGCGGCCAACATGGCCGACCCGAGTTCGATTCCTCCGCCCCTCTCGGAGAGCCCGGCAAGCTACCGAGAGTATTCGATATGCCAGACACAGTAACAACAAAGTCTCCAATGGAGACGTTACTGGGCCCGCTCGAGCAAATCGACGATCAACGGGAGGGCCTTACTTACTTACTTACTCTAGCACCACAGGGAGTGACCATCAAGCATAGTGCTGGGAGTAGTCCCTGAACACCGCTGAGTGTGGCCAAAGAAACTAAAATTAACTGCATCACGAATCTGAGGTATTCTGGCATTGCTTATAGATAGATAGATAGATAGATAGATAGATAGATAGATAGATAGATAGATTCTCAGCCAAAATGAAATCACCAGTAGGAAAAGTTTGATAAATCCTTGTCATATGATAATGAGGATGAGATAATGGCACTTGATTGTAAATAACATTACACCCTTAAAATATAAACATTTACACTATTGTAAACTTCAATAAAAAATGTTAAGTAGAAGCTCTTCTGACATCCATCCTCAAAGAGCCAAAGCTCCTTGCTTTGCATTCATACACTTTCAAAGGCTAAATCTCTGGACATTTAATATTCTGAAGAATATTCTCTAATGACCTATTTTAGTACACATGAAATTATAGGTGTTTAATTAGTGATTTCCTTTATTAAGGAATTAGTAGACAGAATGGTAGGTAGATACGCAGCTAAATGAAGTAAATGATGTTAAATGGAAAAAGAAATAGCTTTGAAACGTTACCTACTTTATAATTAGCTTACAGTTTCTAAGTACCACATCCACTTTTCCCAATAGGATACTAGTTGATATTTAGATGATCAATTCCTTATCTTTGGCCTTATATGTGAGCCCAGCATCCTTTCTTCACTCCACTTCACTTTTATTGTTGGGGAGGTGTTCCAAGCAGTGCTCAGGGGCACAGGCCACCTCTGGTGATAATTTTGTCCAAAGAGGATGACAGTGCTTCACGCCCTACCGAGGTCACGAGTTGTCCCCCACAAGTGGCTCTCCAGCACAGCCATGGCTCCAGAAGCACAAGGGCTTAATGCAGAGCCCGGCAGCTTATGGCAGGAAAGTGAATGGACTATGCGATAATCCACGGTACCATGCCTGCCCAGGAGGGAAGGGGGTGTCGCTCCCTTCTGCCTTTTTCCCCCTGGGCAGCAAGATGGCGGCCTCCTCGGAGCTTTTTAACACTCAGAGATAGAGTGTTAAGTAGAATTCATCTGCCTCACAGGCATTGGGAGGGATGGGAGGGGGGTGTATATTGGGGTTCTTGGTGGTGAAAAATAAGTACTGGTGAAGGGAAATGTGTTTGATCATTGCATGACCAAGACTTAAACCTGAAAGCTTTGTAACTTTTCCCAAAGTGATTCAATAAATAAATATATATATAAAAAAAAGAGGATGACAGTTCAAAGCTAGGACCCAAGGATGTGGAACTTCTCATGCCCTGAGGTGCAGGAGTTCACCAGGGTCTCTTTAGTGATGCTATAACGACCCAGTTCAACCATACTCAAGGCTTATACAACAACCCTTGTATAAATCCCTTTTTCCTTAACTCCTTGACTTTAAAATGCCAGTGATTTATTTCACTTATGATACTCAATCTGCCTTATGCAGTTCCAAATTATGCTTCCAAACACTGTGATTTTAAAATCCCCAAATATGCCATCAGCTAATATGTTCCCTAAATCTCTCATTTAAAGTTCTGACTTGTCTAACCCTTGACTAGGGAATGTATAATTCCCATAGATAACTAAAATATGTACCTTCTTTCAGAATCATAGTACTGCCCTCGGACTTTCTACTTCAAGTCACTTTCCATTGTCAATTCCATCATCTTAAGCTTTTAATTTCCTCCCCTCTTTCCCAACTTAATTGCCATCTTCTATTGACTCTGCTAAAAATATCTCTTGAATTCAGTCCTCTGAATCCTTTTTCACTAACCTTTACCTGAGCAACTGTTGCAATAGCTCCAATTGTTTCACTGCCTTTAGCTTCTTGTCTCATTCAGAGTGACTTTTGGAAAAAATAATCTGATTAAGTGTGTCCACTGCTTGAATCCCTTTTCTGGCCTCTCATCAATGCTGATGGCCTTACCCAATCCATGCAAATTAATGGAGGAGTTCCAAAGGTTCATGTTGTTCACAATGGCCTACCTCCCTTTCTAGTTTGATGGCCTAGCCCCCTTTCTAGTTTTATCACTCAGCTAATAGATAAAAAGAAGTTTTTCTGAACTTGTTAATGAACAAATGAATTATTTTGAAAGCCTTTCAAGATTAGCACTTTGCTAATGTCTTACTTTTATCTAGGGAACAAGTTTCTGGAGCTACCAGTGAATTTTAAAGTGAAAAAAAATTCATGTCTTAATCACACTTGTTACTTATTTAAATCATACTAACCATGATGGTTTCAAGATTTTTTTTAGATACGGTCTTAAGGTTTTTACTTTCTATTTAAAATGGGCTATTTGTTAAAGAAAGCATAAGAAAAATGTCAATTTTTTTCAATGAGAATAAAATTTATAATTCTGTAATCTTATCCAAAATTGATCTTCATCAGATCTATGTTTTTTTATTTTTCCTTTTTTACAATTTTATTTATTGAATCGCCATGAGAGCAGTTACAAAGCTTTAGTTTTTAAATCTGAGTCATACATAAAACGTCTGTCCCTTCACCTGTGCCCATTTTCCACCACCCAAAACCCCATATACTCCAGATCCTCCCCCTACCTGTGGGGCAGATGATTTCCACATTACTCTCTCTCTCTACTTTGATTGCATTCAATATTTTGACATCAGACCCACCATTATTATTTGGGATTTTACCCCAACACTCAGATCTGCCAAAAAGGCAACAGTAGACAATTTGTTTTCTGTTGCTGGTTATGAATAACACATGATGTTGCATGCATGGCCTCACGGTTTTGGAATTTCCTAATTTTAACAATTAAATCTGGAGGGATTTCTGCCAAAACCTGCTGGGTTCAGAGATTTGTTCCTGAGTCTCTTGGGTCATGGCAGTTAAGCAGCTTAATCAGGAGTCAAAGAAGCTGTGTGTGGGCAGCGACTTGGGGTCTCGCTGGGGTGGGGAGGAAAGGGCCGGCTGCACCCCCATCCTGTGAGGCCCCATGTGTCTCATCACTGCAGGTTCAAACCTGGCTGTACAATGGCCTCTAGAAGATGGCAGCCATCAAGCAGCCAGGGGGAACTGGCCAAAGCATGAAACCTATTCCCACCTGGGGTGGCCCGTCACCAGTAACCTACTGCAGGGACAGGACGCATTTCTGCCAAAGGCCGCTTGGGTTCTGATGTTTGTTTCTGAGTCTCTGGGACCATGGCTGTTAAGCAGCTTGATCAGGAGCCAGAGAGGCCATTAATGGGTGGTAACTCGAAGTTCTCACTAGGGTGGGGAGGAAAGGGCTGGCTCCACCCACATCCCATGATGCCCCACATGTCTTGTCACTGAGGGCCCAAACCTGACTGTCCAGTGGCCTCTGGAGGATAGCAGCCACTGTGCCACCAAGAGGGAACAGGTGGAGGGAAAACCCCCTGGGGTGGTCCGGTGCCAGTAACCCATTGTGGGGAACAGACACATCTCTGCCAAAAGCCGCTGGGTTCTGAGATTTGTCTCTGAGTCTCTGGGATCATAGTCATTAAGCAGTTCAATCAGGAACCAGAGAGGCTTTACCTCCAATTATATAGCTGAGCCAGAGGTGTGGGTGCGTCTCCCACATACCTAACTTTTGGCTGTTTACTTTCTTGATAAACTTTGCCCCAAGTTTTTGGGGTCTGGCTAAAGGCACAGCAGCAATTTGGGGGTATCTGGAAGTCTGAAGGCACCATAAGGCTGCTGATGCACTCGCCTCAAAGGTACAGATTGACGTGCTGGTGTTCATCAGATCTATGAGTTGCATGAATTAAATATCATTTACAGTCTATCTCAATGTACATTGATCTTAAGCACCAAATTATTATATACAAATTTTTTTCAAAGTGAAGAAAAAATACTAATTTATATATTTCAAATAAAAATTTGTTCATTATATATTAAAAATTTCACACTATTTCCCCCTTATTGGATTTATCATTAGTGAAAAATATTATATAAATAACATATTTGTATGAGGACAGATTAGCTACACATATCCAAAGATACAGTGCCATCCTACAACCAAAAAGTCTTCTTTATCGTTCTCCTAAATTTCCTTCTTTGTCCCCTGGAAACCACTACAGTTTTCACTGAGTGTTAGAGTTGGTTCTGTTTGTTTTGCCAGTTCATTTGCTTTAGTTGTTCATATTCTACATAAGAATGAAACTATTTAGTAATTGGTTTTAAATTCTTTACTATTTATCTTAAGAACTTCAAATTTCATCTTTTTATCCCAAAATGCACAATTTCATCTTTTCAATGACAGAATATTATCTCAAGTATATATACTATGTTTTCTTCTACATATTTTATAAAATAATATGCTAGTAAGAAAAAATTTTGTCAATTGTAATCCAATGATAAGTAATTACATTTTCTCTATACCTACAAATAGATTTCATACAAACCAAAACAGCTTTATTTCTTATAATTTAACTTGTAACAAATAAAATTTTCTTCATGCAATGAGCATAAATCAACTTTAGCAAATCATTGGTATTGAGGAAAAAGATTTGTTTATGCAAAACTTTTATTTAAATTATATTTAAATTTATAGATGTAGTGCAGGTAACACTTGTTTGAACTATTTTAGGTTGCTATTAGATGAAGGGAGACGGGACTTGAGAAAAACTCACTCTACTCAATTTTTCCAAAAACCCACAGGAAACTTTAGTTTAGGAGAAGCTATTAAATACTGAACTCATCTAACCTTTTTTTCATTCTATCAACAAATACTTTTATTGTCTATCATTCTCAAATCCCTAGATATAAATTGAGAAAAATGTTCCTCAATTTATAAAATGTCTAGTTTAGAGGGGAAAAATGCTACACAAAAAAATCGACTTATTGAGTTAATACAAATTGTGCTAACTATATAAGCAAAGTGTCACTTTCAGTCTACCTGAGAGAAGAATATTTGAGCCAACATTGCAGGATGAGATGTGAAGAGAAAGAAGTTCTTTTAAAAAAAAAGTCTGAGAATATTTTTATTTATTTTTTATTATCTAATAGTTAATTTTTTAAAAACTTTTTTAGTGCAACACCATGAGGTACAGTTGTAGACTTAAAATTTTTTGTGCTTGGGTTTCAGTTATACAATCATCGAGGAGAATATTTTTAATTTAATTTTGTTTTATTTTTTATTGACACAGGCTGGAGCTATAGCACAGCGGTAGGGCATTTGTCTTGTGTGCAGCCATCCCTGATGAGCCGAGTTCAATTCCTCTGCCCCTCTCAGAGAGCCCAGCAAGCTACCGAGAGTATCTCGCCTGCACGGCAAAGCCTAGCAAGCTACCCGTGACATATTCGATATGCCAAAAACAGTAACAACAAGTCTCAAAATGGAGACGTTACTGGGCCCGCTTGAGCAAATCGATGAACAATGGGAGGACAGTATTTTTTTAATTGACATAACCGTGATTTACGAAACTATTCAAGACTGAGTTCGAGGCATGCAATATTCCAACACCAGTGTCCATTTCCCCAGTCACAATAATTTTAAGAGAAAAAACAGCTATTTGAGGTCGAGAGAAAGATAAAAAGGCAGTAAGATTGGAGTCCCATGAGCCCCTTGAGCCCCTACCACATTTCTAGCCTCATTTATTTGCCCACTGTGCTGTCACTTGGTCCTAATTCTTATGTTGAGTCTTAAATCCAAATGTGACTATATTTGGATTATGTCTTATAAAGTGATTAAGATTAGATGAAAACATCAGAGCAGTTCCCTAATCTTGATAGCTTAATGCTTTGATAAGGAAATATAGTAAAAAGCTAGTTTACTTATTCTGCGTGCACACGCGCGCGCGCACACACACACACACACACACTCACAGCGAGAGAGAAAGTCATGTGAGGATACAGTGAAAAGGTAGAACAGGAAGAAGTTCTTAAAATTCAAACTCTGCCAGTATCTTGATTTTGTATTTTTAAGCCTCCAAATTTGTGAGAAACTATGTATCTATTGTGCAAGTCTCACAATCTAAGGTATTTTGTTTGTTTTGGCAGCTCCAGCTGACTAAGACACTGCACTCCCTTCTGGACCTACTTCCTCAAGATGAAACAGGAGTTAGACTCCTAAACTGTATGACTTGATGATTGTGTCAATCACTAACAGAGGAACAGAAATAAAACTGGGCCACGAATTTCAGAAAAAAAAACATCTTTCCTTGTGGCTAGCCATCTTTAGTTAGCTACCCTTCTCAGAGAGATTTCACTTGTGACTTGCCTAGCACATCCAGTGGTTTAGTATTGACATTTATAAAAGTTATCAGGATAATAGCTATTTGAACATATAAGAGATTTAAACAGTGATCTTCTTCTTGTTCTTTGGTCACAAGCTAAATCGAAGGGTTGTCAGGAGGAGTCAGAAAAAGACTTGTTGTTTCCATGTTCAGTCTACCTGATTCCACATTCAATCTATCTGATTCCTTTCACCCAGTACAAAAGCAAGAAACATGGATTTCCTTTGTTATGATGCAGAATCAGGCCTATCAAATGACTTGAAAAAATTGTCTTATAGCATTACCTTTTATTTCGTGAAACTAAAAAGGAAAACAGGAGACTCATCTCATTTTAGGAAAATTCTTGCCAGATATATACTAAATATCAAATCCTGGGTTGGAGAATAGGGACATGGGGATGATTGCCTTAGAATTAATTTTAATTCATCCAGTGTTTATAAAATTTAAATATGAAAAATACGTTTACATGTGTCAAATGTAAGAGAACCTAAGGTTTCTGCCATTTAGTTAGATCTAAAGTAGAGCTCAACAGAAAGTATTCAGAAACAATATGGAGATCAGGCGTGGTGATAATACATTCAAACATCACACTTCTTTCTCCTCGTTGGTTCCTATAGATGTACAAAGATAGCCAATGCTGCAATCCAAGGGAAAAATATACATATCTATTCTTATTGTATATATACTTTTTCTTGGATCAATATTTCCTATGCAAATATATGCCACTAAGTATTGAAAAAAAAATTACTCAGATATAACACAAGAAGAATAGATGAAGCAATCCTGCTGTCTTTCCAGAAAAATAAGTAGAAAAGAGTTCAGCAAATCTTCATTAAAGTCCTAGGATGAAGAAGACTATGAATATGGAATATTTATGGGTTGTGGGGCAATATGAAGTGAGATGGGGGTGTACAATGTCCAACATTCAATGTTGAATGTGTGGGTGAAATATTTCTATTATAACAGCTCCTGTACTTTCAAACTAAAATCACAGAAAGTACCTTTCTAGGACAAGGATGACAGGAACTGCTCCAATAGAGATTCAGCACAGGGCAACCCTTGCTGTCCTTCATCCCTGACTTAGTATTCCTAGTTTATACAATGACTAGAACCGAAAAAAGAGTGGATGTAGAGTAGCAGTGAAATGCAGTGAAGTTAGAGTAAAGCTCAGAGAGACTGTTCCCTTTCCACTGAACTGAAAGAGTGAGGAAATGATGCAAAACCCTATTCCTGGGTAAAGCGCACACACACACACACACACACACACACACACACACACACCAATTTTTTGTAGTTGTTGTTTTTTATTTGTAGAGGTAGCACAGCGGTAGGGCGTATAACTCGCACACAGCTGCCCCGGCCAACCTGGGTTCGAGCTACTCTTGGAGAGCCCGGCAAGCTAACGAGAATATCTTGCCTCCAGCAAAACCTGGCAAGCTCCCTAGATGTATTCGATATGCCAAACACAGTAACAACAAGTTTGACAATGGAGACGTTACCGGACCCGCTTGAGCAAATCTATGAACAACGGGAGGACAGTGCTATAGTGCTACAGTACTATTTGTTTGTAGGCAACACCCAACTGTCCTCATGGCTTATTCCAGGGAATTTTATGTGGCACTGGGGATTGAGTCCAGGTTGGTCACATTCAAAGCAAGCACCCTACCCACCCGACATGTACTATCTTTCTACCCAATACACCATACAATCTTAAGATGTAGCCATCCATTCTTAAACAAAGCACACATCAGACAGAAACAACTGAATCTTTAACTCTATAAAGTCAAATTAGGGCAAACTGGAATTTTCATCCTTAAAGTAGACGCTATTCAGGTCTCCCAAAGAAGAATAGAAAGAGCTATGCTTGGAATATCACGTTTCACTCAAATGAGAGAACGAATGCGGAGTTCTGACATCCGTCGACGATCAAGGATCAGGGACGCTGTCTCATTTGCCAAGGTGTCGAAAATCAGATGGGCTGGTCACGTAATGAGATTTAAAGACGACCGTTTGTCTAGAGCTGTTACTGATTGGATTCCACGGGATGTCACAAGACCGCGTGGCTGCCCACCTACCAGATGGTCAGACTTCTTCGTCAAGATCATGAACGATCGGTTTGAGGCCCTTCATGTTCCCGGAGCGAACAGATGCCATTGGGCTACACTAGCACGCGACAGGGACAAATGGAGACGTTACTGGCGCCTGCTCGAGCAAATCGATGACTAACGGGAAGTTAAGTGATTAAGTGATTAAGTGTAATCTTCGTTCTCAGTTTACAAAGACACTAGTGTATGAGAATAAAGTTCATAAGAAATGGAAACTATTTGAGATTAGGAGAGAATGGCAATGAAAATTACAATTTGTTAATTAAAAGAGATTTAATGTAATATTGAGTTGCCAATAACATGCTATAGAATGCTAAATTGGTTACACAGAAAACAAGCTAAGGGAATTCTTTAATACCCCCAAAATGAGAAAATTGAATATAATACAAAAGCAGACATAAACAGTCTGATATACAAAGTATAATTCATAGTGGTCCAGGAGTAAATAACAGAATATAATAATAATAAATTTTTAACTATGGAACAAAATTTGTCTGAGTCAAGTGAAACCTGAGTCTTTAGGCAAAATGGGACAACTTTTAGAGTCAAGATGAAATAAAGTTTCTGGTGGGAAAAAAAGATAACCTTAAAAGGAATGAAAACAAGGATGACATCAAGCTTTCTTGCAACGGGTAGTAAGACAGTGAAGCAACAGATACAGAATCTTGAGATAAAATAGTCTGACTCCCAAACTGCGTACTCTCTGTAAGCATATATGTAAGTAAAAATAACAACATTTTAAAGAATAACAGAAAGACTCTTTAGATCTACAAGGGATCAGAAAATATTTTCTGGAAGTTAATTAATACATTTTATTTCCTTTGATTTTAGATTTAAATATGTTTTCTTTTTTGAAATGCTGGAGATAAATCAAGGCCTCGTTTACATATGTAAGGCATATGTTCTACCTCTGAGTCACATTTCATTTTCCTTAAATATGATTGCTTAAAGAAACTTAAAGGTAAGCAATGTCAAAATAATATATTGAACATATATAACTTTAAAATCATTGAACATATATAACTTTAAATTCATTATGCAACAAGTAAGAAACAATTCATATGGGAAAAAGAAAAAAGTGAAGAACACATGAAATACTGTATTGATAAGGATAAACAAGCATGTCGATTGTAAAGCCAAACATTGTGATGACATGGTATTGTAATAAGAATAAATATAAATTAGTAAAATTTTCTATCAAATGATCACTGTCACTGTCCTCCCATTGTTCATCGATTTTCTCCAGCAGGCCCAGTAATGACTCCATTGTGAGACTTTGTTGTTACTGTGCTTGGCATATCGAATATGCCACAGGTGGCTTGCTAGACTTTGCCGTGCGGGCAAGATACTCTCGGTAGCTTGCCCGGCTCTCTGAGAGGGGCCGAGGAATCGAACTCGGGTCGGCCATGTTGGCTGCGTGCAAGGCAAACGCCCTACCCGCTGTGCTATCGCTCCAGCCCATATCAAATTATAAAGACCATAAAATTATATAATAAAGCAAAAGCCATTTACATGCTGTTCACAGAAACAAATACTTAAATATACTAAAAAGATCGAATCTTTTTAAATGGGAAATATGTTTCAAAAATATGATGAAAAGTCTACATAAAGTGGAGGGATCAGAGCAATAGAACAGTGGGTAAAGCATTTGCCTTTTCCTGTGAATTACCCAGGTTTAATCTCAGCATTCCATATACTTCCCTGAGCTTGCCAGGAGTGATCTCTGAATGCAGAGCCAAGAGTAAATTCTGAGCAGTGCTGGGTGTGACCCAAAAACAAACCAAAAAAGAAAGGAAAGAAATACAATAAGTGTACAGGAAAAAAGTCACTTTATAATAGTTAAGCATGTCGCCCATAATTAAAATATGCCCACTATAAATTTACCTTTCCCACATAACATTGTACCTAAAGTTTCTAGAAATACAAATAGAAATGAAAACAAAATTCCTGTGGGGGTAATTTCAAATATTCATCTACCATCTAGATATGATAGGATAATTATGCAAAATATAGAGAATTTTAATGATATCCATAATATAATCGACTACATAGATATGCAAAACTTTAGCACTCAAATGTAAAAATATCTTCTTTTCCATGTTTTCAAAAATAGTCTTAGATTAGGTCATAATAAAAAAAGTAAAACAAAAATAGAACAGAAGTTATACAGGCTACAATTTCTAACTATAATGTAAATAAAATTGAACTTAATAGAAAAAAATCACACAAACAAAAATATTTATCAAATTCCTGAACATTAAAATGAAATGTTCTGAATAATTCTGGGTTTGCTGAAGGGTATCAAAACAATCACTGTAGGCTACTTAGATTATAATGGCAGAGAAAACACTATAAATATCAACATTTATGGGATGCTGCTAACATTATACTCAAATGTGTTCTTCCAAAATTTCAGAGAACAAATTATTCTCATGTGGTATAAACTGTTCCAGGACATAGAAAAGGATGGAAAGCCTCCCAATTTGTTTTATGAAGATGACGTATTCTAACAAACAATTCTGAACATGATAGGAATAGAAATAAAGCTACAGAAAATACAAATGCATAAAATTCAGTGGCAATTCAAGTCATATTATATCATAGCCATGGAAAAAGTGCCATAAGTAAAAAAGGAAAACAATAGTAGAACATTCATTTACATAAACCATGACAATTAAACAAAAGAGAAAACCCACATATGGCAATTCTATTAGTAGCAATAAATGAACAAATAGTATTCAACAACTATATCTGACCTAAACATCAAATAAAGAGTCATGGAATCATAATCTTAATTAATGTAATAAAGCAAGATTATATGATTACTAACAATCAGTATTCTACATATATAAATTTATTGGGATACACTTGTATCTTTAAAAAAAACAATAATCTAGATTGTGTGATAGTTGAGTAAAAAAGTACAGAAGTTGCACTCTTGAAATTTTATAGTATTATAAACCAATAACAATTGAAAATAATTTTTTAAAAAAATAAAAGAAAAAAAGAAGAATGAAGGAATAGTTCAAGTGGCAGAGCACATATTCAGCATCTGTAAGATCCCAAGTTTGATCCCCAGCACCTATTAATTACCTGCACCGCCAGGCATGTTCAGGTGTGACTTTGGTCACCACTGAGCTCTGTTGGGCATGCGTTCTCTATAAGGTAAAAGGTAAAGGCCCTCCCGTTGATCGTCGATTTGCTCGAGCGGGCCCAGTAACGTCTCCATTGGAGACTTTGTTGTTACTGTGTTTGGCATATCGAATACTCTCGGTAGCTTGCCGGGCTCTCCGAGAGGGGCGGAGGAATCGAACTCGGGTTGGCCATGTTGGCCGCTTGTAAGGCGAACGCCCTACCCGCTGTGCTATGGAAAAAGCAAATTAAAAAATTAAGATAAGTATAAGTTTTAATGTGATAAATTAAATGCATACAATATTATGTATTCTATAACTATGTAGAATAGTAATACCTACTACATAACTAATAATATAACTACTACAGTAGTTATATTCTATAACTACTCTACTGAAATAACTGGACCTAAATTATACAGTTATTGTATGGGACTTGAAAGATTCTGCAAGTTTTCCTTTTGTTATTTTTTAAATTTATTTCTTTTTGTTCTTTTTCTTTTTTTTTCTTTTTATTAGTGAGACACCATGAGGTACAGTTGTAGACTCACAAATTTTTGTGCTTGAGTTTCAGTTATACAAAGATCGGGTACCCATCCCTCCACCAGTGCCCATTCTCCACCACCACTGATCCCAGTATCCCTCCCACCCCCATCCCCCCATCTCACCCTACCTCTGTGGCAGGGCATTCCCTTTTGTTCTCTTGCTCCTTTCCGTTTCTGTGGTTTTCAAAAGAGGCACTGAGTTAATATTTTTTGTTATGTGTGTTCAGTTTGAACTCTTAATGCCCCACCCTTTCCATAAGTGATTCCTTTTGCTTTTCTCTGATTTTGGGCGGCGGGGGGGGGGAGTGGAATCATACTCAGGAGTTGTTCCTGGCTCTGTGCGTGGGTGATTTTATGCAGTGCAGTGCCCCAGGGATCAAACTGGCGTTGGTTGGTGTGGCAGCATGCAAGGCAAGTGCCTTACCCTCTGTGCTATCTCTTTAGCCCCAGTGATTCCTTTTGAAATTGTATTCCTTCTCTGTAATACATGTGTTCATTGCTTACTAATTTCTCAGTACCTTTCCATACTGACACAGCCATAATAGTAGTAATAGTATCCCTTAATATCTACTTTTAACACAATACAAAACTTTAACCAAAAAAATTTAAAGAAAGAATCATAAGTATTCCTGTCTGGATGTTATTCTATTTCTTAAGGGTGGTACCCTAGGACCACTTTGCATAGTGGTTATTGATATAATTTATTTTTACTTTAATGGCTCGTTTTCACTATGAAAAGCTCTTACAACTTACAACTTACAACTTCTCAGAAAATTAAACCACTGCTTTTTTCTTAATATGATGCTGCAACTTCACTCCCTGGCCATCCACCTGAAGAATATTAATACCATAATCTAAGAGAACATATGCATACCTATGTTCATTGCAGCATTATTGACAGTAGCCAGGACCTGTAAACAGCCTACATGTCTAACAAAGGATGAGTGAGTGAAGAAATTGTGGTTTATAATGGAAAATTACTCAGATGGGAGAAAATAGAAAATTGTGCAGCTTGCTGCAACTTGCATGGACTTGGAGGGCATTATGCTAAGTGAAGTGAGAAAGAAAAAGACAAACACCAGACGATCTCCCTTATTTTCAGAATAGAAATAAACAAAGCAAAGAGTTAGACAATCTCCAGTGAAAACATGACACTGCTGGTGGGCATGAGGTAGCAACATTGAAGGATAGCACTGTAGCACTGTCCTCCAGTTGTTGATCGATTTGATCGAGCAGACACCAGTAATGTCTCCATTGTGAGACTTGTTGTTACTATTTTTGGCATATCGAATACACCATGGGGAGCTTGCCAGGTTCTGCCATGTGGATGAGATACTCTCGATAGCTTGCAGGTCTCTCAAGAGAGGGATGGGGAATCGAACCCGGGTCGGCCTCAAGGCAAACGCCCTACCTGCTGTGCTATTGCTCCAGCCATATCAGTATTATTATAAACTATTATACCTCACTAAAAACTGATTTCAATAAATAAATTTAAATGTTTACAGATGAACTTAAAACAATGAGATGCATGATATTACAAAATCCTAAAATATTGTAATTTCAAGATCAACACTATCAATCAAGATCAACACTATCCCTTGCTGACATAATTTATAAAGATTGTGACAAATTTGAGACAGCCTAGGGATAAACAACAGACTAAATCCCTGAAATATCAAACCAAATTAAAGATTTAAATGAATTTGAATAATGAAACCATTGGATCACTTTCAAATTTATTGCTAAAGCAGTACTTCCTAGAAGTCTGCAAGCAATAATTAATACATATTAATAATTTTACACCCATTTACTGTGCAGAGTCAGGTGAGTGCTGTGTCACCCAAAGGAGACCACCCTCCACTGGGCACACTATGCATCTTCAGAGCATAAAAAAACAGAACTGACAAAAGTTAGTCAGCAATAACAGATGGCTATGCATGACTACATATTATAAAGTTCCTACTACTTGGCATTCTGAAACAGGCAAAGCCTTTCAAGACAGTAAAGTACTTGGTGGTTGGCAGGGCTTCAGCTGGGGTGGGTTGAATAGATGGAGTGCAAGAAACGCTTAGAGCTGGGAAACTGCTCTATAATAAGCAGAAATGTCATCATGCACTTATTAAAACCTATAGAGTGTACGGCACCAAGAGTGAACCCAAATGTAAACTATGGACTTTTAGATTAATAATCACTTATCTGTAGTTATAATAACTTAACCAGTTGTCACAAATTGATGAATCAAAAATGGAAAAACGGGAGAAATTTGGGAGTGGGACCAGAGGCTGTAATGTGAGAATTCTGCTTTATTATTCTTTAAACAATCTTTCACATATTCCAAATGAATAAAATCTCAACTTTAAGCATGGATGAATTCAAGAATGCCATTGTAAAGATAATGGGGTAAATAAAGAACTATTTGTAGTCAACAACAGGTTAGTTGACTATAGTGAACTCAGTCACAGAAGGCAGGTTTCAGGAGTGAATAGAAGTGGTAGGAGTTAAAGATCATGATATTCACAGATAAGCATTTCGAACCTCTTCCCAAAGCAGCCTCCTCCCCAGAATTACTCCATTAAATCTCTCAGCTGATGTAGTCAACAAGCCATGAGAACTGTTAGATGTTTGAAAAGTTGGCTTTAATCATAGTAAGAATGTAAAATTGTGCACCCCTAGTTTTTTCTTATATAGGACTATTCCTCATCTCATACTACCTATAGATGCTGACCAATTAAATAATTAACTATCTAAATTTTGATTCAGCGTTCAAAGAACTGAAGATAAAAATACAGGTGAAAATTTTAACAGAGAGAAGTCCTAGCTGTGGTGAGTTAGAAATGAAATGGCAGGGGAGTGAGAGAGGACACAGGATTTGATTCAAACTTGGAAGAGAAGTAGAATTCAATGAAATATATTGGGGGTAAGAATTAGCCAAGTATCCTTTGTGGCTTTGCATTATCTTACTCTTACTCTTACTTTGACGGCATTTTCTTTTATTTATTTTTTTCTTAAATTTTTATTAGTGAAACACCATGAGGTACAGTTGTAGACTTACAAATTTTTGTGCTTGGGTTTCACTTATACAATGACCAAGTACCCATCCCTCCACCAGTGCCCATTCTCCACCACCACTGATTCCAGTATCCCTCCCACCCCCCATTCCCCCATCCCACCGTACCTCTGTGGCAGGGCTCTACCTTTTGTTCTCTCTCTCCTTTTGGGTGCTGTGGTTTCCAAAAGAGGCATTGGGTGGCAATCATGTTCAGTCTATAGTCTACTTTCAGCATGCATCTCCCATCCTGGGTGGATATTCCCAACACCTTTATTTGGTGCCCCCTTGTCTATCTGAGCTGCCTTTACCCCTAGAGTATGCAGCTGGGCTCCAAGCCATGGAGTGAACCTCCTGGTATTTATGACAGCTATTCTTGGGGGTTAGTCTCCTATATTGTTACTATATGTTCCCCAGAGGGCTGGAGCGATAGCACAGCGGGTAGGGTGTTCGCCTTACAAGCGGCCAACATGGCCGACCCGAGTTCGATTCCTCCGCCCCTCTCGGAGAGCCCGGCAAGCTACCGAGAGTATTCGATATGCCAAACACAGTAACAACAAAGTCTCCAATGGAGACGTTACTGGGCCCGCTCGAGCAAATCGACGATCAACGGGAGGGCCTTTACCTTTTTACCTTTATGTTCCCCAGATGAATGTAATCTTTCTATGTCTGTCCCTCTCTTTCTGGCTCATTTTGCTTAGCATGATATTTTCCATGTAGTACCACTTATGTGTAAATTTCATGATTTCATTTTTCCTAACAGCTACATAGTACTCCATTGTGTAGCTGTACCAAAGTTTCTTTAACCAGTCATCTGTTCTAGGGTTCTCAGGTTTTTTCCATATCCTAGTTATTGTAAAGAGTGCTGCAATGAACAAATAAGTGCAGATGTCACTTAGACTATACTTTTTTGCCTCTCCAGGGTATATTCCCAGGAGTAATATTGCTGGGTCAAATGGGACCTCAGTTCCTAATTTTTTGAGAACCGTCCATACTGTTTTCCCAAAGGGTTGAACCAGAAGGCATTCCCACCAGCAGTGAATGAGGGTTCCTTTCTCGCCACATCCGTGCCAGCACCAGTTGCTTTTGTTCTTTTGGATGTGAGCCAGTCTCTGTGGTGTGAAATGATATCTCATTGTTGTTTTGATCTGCATCTCCCTGATGATTAATGATGTAGAGCATTTTCTCATGTGCCTTTTAGCCATTCGGATTTCTTCTTTGAGAAAGTTTCTGTTCATTTTGTTGCCCCATTTTTTGATGGGGTTGGATGTTTTCTTCTTGTGGAATTCAACCAGTACTTTGTAAATACTTGATATCAACCCCTTGTCTGACGGCATTTTAAATAATTGTTGTTAATTTGTCCACTAGTTCATTTCAAGGCTCTTACTCTATCCTTACTTAAGAAGCTATGTGAGTTTCCTAAGCAAGTTTTGAAAGAGTTTGTAGTAGCATAGAAGCACCCTTATCATATTCTATCCCCTGTGATTGAATACGCATGTAGTATCACATGGAGTAGAGGAGTATTAAAATTTTTTTGAAATGGTAAAGTTTTGAATTCAAATCTCATATTTTATTTTACTAAAAGCAAGTTTCTCTACCATTTTTAACCTCAGTTCCCATAGTAGAGTGCTCCAGAAAAAAATTAGTAATTTATATAATGAAAGATTGACTCAAAATGCCTCACAATAACAAATACAAATATCTTAGGATATATAACCTACTGGCTAGAAATCAAAGTAGTATACTCATGTATTTACTTTTATTTCCATTCTGAGTCTAAAGACCTAGAATAATTAGTGTTCATCTTGTTAAATGACAGAAGACCAATGTCCCTGTTAAAATAGAAAGACAAGCAAGGAATCAATCCTCCTTCTTATAGGTTGAATGATATCCACCCATACTGGAGAGAAAACAATCTAATTGCTATTCTCATGTGGAAACACTCTCAAAGACATACCTTGGGATAACACTTACTTTGGGGGTACCTCAGAGCTTTCCTTCAGTCAAACTGGTTAGTCCTTCCTGAACCAATATTTGAGATCACAGTCCAGTTTTTTCTTGGTTTTCATTTCCTCTCACTATAGTCTCCTGACTTAGTGGTCTAAGACCAGTTCTATACTATTCCAATTTTATTCCCTGGCTCCTGAATCCTGAGTCTTCATCAGAACCCCCCCACCCCCCTTGGAAGATGGTCTGGCAGAAGATTTTGTATATAGACAGTTGGTGGTACTATTCATTTAAAACAATAAAGAAAAGCTCCTCTATAATTGGGTCTCTTTTAAGAGAATGTTTTGGCAGTGAGATCTTTGCACAATTATGGCTCCACATTTCATTTATTGAACAACACAGAGCAGATTATTTCACCTTTTTGAGCCTCAGTTTTTTCATCTGTTAAATGGAGATGGTAACAACTATTTCCTTGAGCCACTTGGAAGATAGACAACATATGTAAACATTTAAATAAAGCAGATATTCCGGTGAGAAACAATCCCAAAGTCCCAGTACCTTGAAACAGCAAGTTTATTTCCTGCTCACACTTCAACTACATCAATGACTGCCTCAAGGCTGTGTTCACTATTATCCTTGAATCAGCATCTGTTTGAAGCATCTCCTGCCACGATGGTAGAGAGAAGGGATGTAGTGAATTACATATCTATTTTATGTTTCTGCTGGAAATGTCCCATGGCTTCATTTACCTTCAAGGGAAAGAGAATTGCAATCCTAGCTCATACAAAAGGTGAGCCAGAAATAAAGGCAAATAGCACAAATAATTGTCAGAAAAGCTTATTACAGTGCTGTCATCTATTGCTAAATCACATATAACTATATGCTATTTCACATATTTATTATTGAATACCTCTTCCCACTCTTTGACAATAAATATGTAATATAGCACTATATAGTCTTATATAAATATTTAAGACATATGAGAACAAAATATTTTGGCATTTAACAGCAGTGAGTTTGATAGTAGTCACTAGATGACCAGATTATTAATGTCTTTTTAAACTCTTTACAATTTTTTATTATTAATTTAATATAATTGACTATATTAGATTTAAATAAAAAATAAATAAGCAAGACAAAAAATTTCCTGTTTTCACCAAATTTTAAAAATTGAATTTAGAAATCTTTTGGAGTGGTGGCAAAAAGTTCATACTAACTAAAGGCAGAATAACAAAGAAGGACTTAAGTAAGCTCTATAGCTAGTTTTGAAGATTAAGAGGTTAACTGTAACAAATGCCCAAAGATAGGAGTTATAAAAGGTTTTGCAGATAACATCATAATAAGATACACTTCTAAAAAAATCTAGGAATTAAGCGTCCATAGGATCCAGCAATTCCATTTTCGGACATCTACCCCAAGTAGAAAAGACAACTTCTTTTATATACTAATTGCAGCACTATTCACAATAGCAAAATCTGGAAACAATCCAAGTGTTCAAGGTCAGATTACTGAATATATACATGGAGTACTATTCAGCTGTGGGCTGGAGCAATAGCACAGCAGGTAGGGCATTTGCCTTGCACGCAGCCAACATGGCCGACCCAAGTTTAATTCCTCTGCCCCTCTTGGAGAGCCTGGCAAGCTACCAAGAGTATCTCACCTGCACGGCAAAGCCTGGCAAGCTACCCGTGACGTGCTTGATATGTCAAACACAGTAACGAGTCTCACAATGTTACTGGGCCCGCTAGAGCAAATCGATGAACAATGGGAGGACAGTGACAGTGACAGTGACTCAGCTATAAGACAAAATGAATTCAAGAAATTTGCTACCATATGGATGGAAGTGAAGTGTATCGTGCTGAGTGAAGTTAGTCTAAAAGGATAAGAACAGACAGAGTGATCTCTTTCACATTCGGGATATGAAGAAACAGAATGGGGAATAACAAATGCTGAAGACAACAGAAGCTGAGAATTTGTCTTAGTACCAAGGTTACCAGGGGGTGGGAATAGTGGGTGAGGTACCCTAGTACATGGTTGAGGGGATTGGACATATGGGTAGAGGGTATAGTTCATGTATAAATTCCTCGATAACAGTTTGCAAACCACGATGCTCAAATTTAAACAAAAAATGTTTGCTGATAAAAGATACCACTTAAGAGAACCCTAATAGAGGCACAGCCTCATTCCAAATTGTTTGATGAAAGTTTAAATTAAGCCTTACTTAAAAAACATTCTCATCTTACTTGTCTTGTTTAATGTAATACAAAACTTTATAGCCTTTGTTTAAAATATCCTTAAGACGTATATTAAAAGTTATAGCTTTTGTAATGGAAAAAGGTAGCTGGATGTTTTTAAGAATTCCCCTAGGACAAAAGAAACTCTAAACTTGTATAAATAAAAGTGAAAGTCCTATAAATGATATTGCAGATTTAATGTACTCCATTAAATCTTTGGATTCAGGAAGGGTACATTTTCTTTCTGTCTCCTTGTGCAGTTATCAACCACTGACCTTGTTCCCCAGTCTGGCTCCCTCAAGAATTGTGACTCCAGAGTTTTAGGATGGAAACTGGTTGCTTTGACTCATAGCTGTCTGAGCCAAATATGTCAGTTTTGCTTTGTTTTCTTTTCTTTTCTTTCTTATTGAGTACAGGAATATTGGAGAAGGAATTTGAGTTAAATGGTGCTTATAAGCCAATTCAAGGCAGCATAATATTGCAGCTCTAGCTAATGAAGAGGATAGAGGCTTGTCATCACAAATTTCATTTTCTTCAACAAGTTAAAAGGGTGAGGGAGATTCATTTGTATTGAAAGATACTTCTTTTAAAGCATAGCAACCATTGAAATGTGCAGATTCTAAACTGTTCAAACAGACCAAAGTTAGAAAATACTTAACATTTAAATATTTAAAATATTTAGTAATAACTAGAGAAATTCATTAAAGATCATGTTAAGGTTATGCCAAAGACTTGTCATTAATTTTGCTGTTATAATGAGATAAGTTGGTTATGCAAATTAGTTTATTACTTAGGGATAATGTGAATATATCCATCATTATTAAAAAGGGAGAAAAACCAAGCAAAGAGGCTTACTTGCCTTTTCAAGTCAAATTCTCTCTTGAATACATATCTCTCTCATTTTCTTTCTCATTCCCCATACAGCTCTTTATGCTTTTTTTAATAAAAAGTTATTTGCAATGATCATAGGAGTGCAGATGGTGTTTCTGCTATGTGTGCATTGCAGCACTATTCATAATAGACAGAATCTGGAAACAACCTGAGTGCCCAAGGACTGACAAATGGATAAAGAAACTATGGCACATCTACACAATGGAATACTATGCAGCTGTTAGAAAGAAAGGAAGTCATGAAATTTGTCTATAAATCGATGGACATCAAATGAGTCAGAAGGAAAGGTATAGACAGATATAGAATGACATCATTCATTTACGGTATATAAAATATATAGTTGAAGACTAATATCCATTGGAAAAACAGGGACCAGGAGAACTGGTCAGTTGTTGGAATCAATCACAAGTGTGTAGGGTGCAAAGTGTATGTAAGATAGAAAAGAGACCAGTATGATAATAGCTGGAAATGATCTCACTGGGCAAGATCTGAGTGTTAAAAGTAGGTAAAGAGATATTCTTGTTAACCTTTCTTGTAATATTGAAAACCACAATGCCCAAATGGAGAGAGAGTAAGAGAGAGAGTGAGAGAGACAGACACAGAGAGAGAGAAGAAAAGCCCCTGCCCTAGGGGCAGGTTTGGGAGTTGTGGGATCATGGGAGGGAATCTGGGGACACTGGTGCTGGGATTTGTACACTGGTGGAGGAATGGGTGTTGGAATATTGACTGAAATCTAATCATAAACAGCTTTGCAAGGGTCTATCTTGCAGTGATTGCAAGGGTCTATCTTGCAGTGATTCAGTATTTTTTTAATTATTTGCTTCACCAAAAAAAGAAAAGTATAGAAATGATAGAAACATGGTCATGTTATTAAATATATGAAGATTATTTAGAGATTAATTTATAGTATCTTATAATGTGTTTATTTTTTTAATTATAAAAATTTCAAACTCCCAAAAGTAGGACTTTTATCAGGCATGAGAATGCACTCTGAACATTAGAACTTTTAGAAATGGAAACAATATTAGATAACACTTATTCCATTGCCTTCACTTAGAGACATGAAAAAAACGCTGCTCTGAGCTAATCGTGAGGTTACCTTAGACTGCCTTTCCAGTGCTATTGAATCCACCTCTCTAGGCCAGCTGTCCTGGAAGATGAGAATAATTCTCCCAGATACCTTATTAAAACATATCCCGGGGCTAGAGCGATAGCACAACGGGTAGGGTGTTTGCCTTGCACGCAGCCAACCCAGGTTCAATTCCCAGCATCCCATATGGTTCCCTGTGCACCGCCAGGAGTGATTCCTGAGTGTAGAGCCAGGAGTAACCCCTGAGCATCACCGGGAGTGACCCAAAAAAGAAAAAAAAATCCCAAAATGTGATCTTTGAGAAGAAAAAAAAGTAGAGTAGTCTAAATAGAATTTTCAAGATATAGAAATAAGGGATAAACAATGAAAAAAATGAGTTAAACTAAATATACATTCATGGTATAAAACATACCATTTTGGACGTTATACACATAATTGGAGCAAATGAGAACAGCACAGAAGTTAAGAGAGGGTCTGAAAAAAGGTAATGTATTCTAGATTTCAGCTTTGTATTAGAGGAAATGAAAATGATCAATTAATATTAGCTTGCTAGATCACCATGTGTACTAAGTTTTGAGAGTAACACTGAAATAATAGTAAAGCAGTAAATAAATTCAGTGAAAATAATTAAATAAAAAATAAATTCAAAAGAAAGCAAAAATCAAAAGAAAAGGGAACAGAACCAATGGGGTGAACAGGAAGCAATATTATCACCCTAAGTAGCTTTTTAATGTCCTAGAATTTCAGTGTAAAAAAATGTAATTATTATTTTGTTGCCATTCTTTGATCTTACTAGATCTCAGTAGATAAAGAGAGAAAAATATCCAAATGTCTCAAGATTTTAGATAGTTCTTTTGTTTGTTTTTTTGTTTTTTGCTTTTTGGGTCACACCCAGCGATGCTCTGGGATTATTCCTGCCTCTGCACTCAGGAATTACTCCTGGCGGTGCTCGAGGTATTATATGAGATTACTAAGAATCAAACCTGGGTTGGCCGCATGCAAGGCAAACACACTACCCCCTGTGCTATTGCACCAGCCCCTGATTTCAGGTAGTTATTAAAGAGATTGTACAATAGGTAAGGGGCTTGCCTTGAACAAGACTCGGTACCTCATGTGTTTCCTCTGAGCACTGACAGGAGTGATCCATGAACAGACCCTGGGGAGTACTGATCAAAGTCACATGTGGCCATAAGCCATTTAAATATAACAAATACAATAAAAAATATTTATGTAGTAGTAATATATAAAAAAGTAATCTCAAATGTAGGTGGCAGTTAAGACCATTGAAACCTCTTTTATTGAGAAAGCACAGATTTATAGCTAAACAGAAAGACCAAGATGAGGAGCTAAATTCCATAAAACATATTGATTTCCTCAATGAGCTGGTGATATAAGATATTCTAAATAGATCTTGTGTCCTCTGTCACAGTGCTTATCCGTTAGGGAAATAGCTAAACCTGAGAGCTAAGAGAAAATAAATTGCTGTCATTTCAGTCCATAATTTTTGGAGGCATTTGATAAAGTAGAAATAAATTAAACTTGGGCTGTAGATGAATTCCAGGTTTATTCTGGATGCTTCTCCTTGGCATTTGTCTGACCTCTGATCTAGCAATAATTTATTTTTACTTAACAAAATGCCTCCAAAAATAATAGGCTTAAATGCCAAGAATTAAATGACAAGGTACCTTTGGCTCAAGGTCGCTTAGGAGACTACAACTAAAATGTCAACTGTCCTATGGTCTCATCTGAAGACTCAACCCAAAGGCAGAGGGAACTGCTTCACAGCTGATTCACAGGACTATTGGTAGGTCTCAGTTCCTTGTTGGCTGTTGTCTGAAGGCTCCACACACTCCTTTGCTTTATGGGTCTTTCTACAACTCGGCAGATAAAGAGAAAAGTCAGTCAATTTTTAATTTAGCCTCAGAACTGTCATGCCATCACTTTACATTCCAATCCTTAGAAGTGAGTCACTAAGTCTAACCTGTATTCAAGAGAAAAGAAATGTTCAGGAAGATGGATTCCAGCAGAAAAAAAACATCCTGTGCCTTCTTAAATTCTGCACACCCCAGGGGTAGATCAACATGGTCACATAAGAAAGAGGATGTCCTCTCTGACAATGGAGAAAAGAATGTCACAATGACGCTGAGATACCCTGACACTGTGTGGAAGACTATCACTGTATCATTGTCATCCCATTGTTCATCAATTTACTCGAGCAGGCGCCAGTAACATCTCCATAATTGATTATTTATAGGAGTATTTTTCTGTGCAAACACTAACTAATAATTATGGAATAAATTTTTGTATGATGTCCCAGTTCCATGCAAAATCATATGTTTTAGCTTTAATATCCAGTGTGAAAAATTAGACGTGGGGAATTAGAAGGCAATTAACTTTTGATGAGATCCTAAGAGCTGAATCCCCTTGATGAAATTAGTGTCCTTTAAGAAAGATAAAGAGGGCCTGGATGTGGTGAGAAATGGACCCTCCTTCACTGCTGGCGGGAATGTCAACTGGTTCAACCCTTTTGGAAAACAGTATGGACAATTCTCAAAAAGTTAGAAATTGAGCTCCCATTTGACCCAGCAATACCACTCCTGAAAATATATCCCGGAGAGGCAAAAAAGTAATTGAAATGACATCTGCACTTGTATGTTCATTGCTGCACTGTTCACAATAGCCAAAATCTGGAAAAAAACCCAAGTGCTCGAGAACAGATGACTGGTTAAAGAAACTTTGGAACATCTACACAATGGAGTACTATGTAGCTGTTAGAAAAGATGAATTCATGAAATTTATATACAATGAGTCAGAAAGAGAGGAACAGACATAGAAAGATTGCAATCATCTAGGGAATATAAAGTAACAAAATAGGAAAATAACACCCAAGAATAGCTGAGATAAGTACCAGGAGGTTCACTCCATGGCTTGGAGGCCAGCCGCACATGCTAAGGAAAAAGACAGCTCAGATAGAGAAAGGAGCACCAAGTAAAGGGTGCTGGAGGATCCTCCCAGGATGGGAGATGCATGCTGAAAGTAGGCTATAGACCGAACATGAATGCCACTCAATTCATCTTTTGCAAACCACAGAACCCAAAAGGAGAGAGAGAGAGGGAACAGAAGGAAATGCCCTGCCACAGAGGTGGGATGGGATGGTGGGGAGAGGGATACTGGGATCATTGGTGGTGGAGAATGGGCACTGGTCGAGGGATGGGTACTCAATTGTTGTATAACTGAAACCCAAGCACAAAAATTTGTAAGTCTACAACTGTACCTCCATGGTGTTTCACTAAGAAAAATTTAAAATAAGTAAATAAATAAATAAATAAACAAACAAAAAATAAAAATATGAAACAAAAAGTTTCACACTTGAAAAATATAGATGAAGAGGCCAGTCTTCTCACTCACTATCCCACATGAAGACATAGCAAGTAAGAAGTTGTCTGCAAGACCAAAAAATTGGTCTTACATGATACCAGATCTGCCAGCACCATGATTTAGGGCTCCCAGCCTCCAGAACTGTGAAAAACAAATATCTGGGATTTTTTTTCACTTATTTGCTTGCTTTGATTTTTTTCTTCTGACTACCTTGACCACATTGTTTTTTAAATTGAATTACCGTGAGATACAACAGTTACAAATTTGTTCATGATTGGGTTTCAGCCATATAATGTTCCAACACCTGTCCTTTCACGGGTGTCCATTTCCCACCACCAATGTTATCCGTTTCCCTCCCACCCCCACATACTCAGTCTGCCTCTCTGGGCGCCATCTCTCTCTTTTTTTCTCTCTTTTTCTCTCTCTCCCTCTCACTTGCTCACTTGCTCTTTCCTTTGGGGCATTATGTTCTGAGATAAACTCAAAGATTATCATGTATATCCCTTTACCTCCTTTCAGTACACAGGTCTTGTCCAGAGTTATCATTTCCAACTATCATTGTCATAGTGATCTCTTCTCTGTCCAGTGTTTGTTAAGTCACTCAGTCTATGGTTACTTCTTATTGCTCCACTAAGAGACTAAGCCATATGTATCATTTAATCTTCAAATTAATCCAATGGTCGGGGGGGGGGGGAGGGAAACTCAACCCACTCCCCTCCTGAGGACAGCCAGGCGTGGGGGCAGGAGACTCTGCACTGTTCTCTTCCGGGAGCTGGGTTTTATAGTCTCTGGATCTTGGCCGTTGATGGGATTACACAATGCCAGGGGGCCAGTTGGTGGGTGTGACCCCTGCCTACTGAAATATGGAGGATCTGGGTGGAGGATGCTCAGCCCTGATCCGAGCAGGCTCGGAGATCTCAGCCCCAGGACCCACATGCCTTTGATCTCAGCCCCAGGACCCTATGCCAGAGACTATGAAACCCAGCTCCCAGAAGCGTGCGGCCGCATTTGCGGCCGTGTGACATCTTATTATCTCATTCCTACTTTGGACAAACTGGCAGGCTACCAAATGTAATCTGCCCACACGGCAGAGTCTGGCAAACTCCCCGTGGCGTACCCAATATGACAAATACCAGTAACAATGATGGGTCTCATTCTCCTAACCCTGAAAGAGCCTTGACTATGGCACTTTTTTAAAAAATCTCAGGGCTAGGATGAAGGAGACGTTACTGGGGCCTGCTCGAGGCAATCGACAAACAACAGGATGGTCATGATCGTGATCGTGATTGATCCAATGAATATGTACTACTGTATATAATTTCACCAAAATTATGTTTGGTGGAAAATTATGTTTAGAGAGATGAAATATTTTAATTATTTATTAAAATTAATTCTCCTAGTACAAATTCCAGCTAGTAAATGCTACAAAATTGCTATAAAATACATATGACTATGTCCACTGAATGAACATCCAGGTAAGCAGACTAAATAGAAACCCGTGTCCTTCCTTAAGATCATAAAATTTTGGTCTTTTAAGCCCTTGAGATTTTGAAATTTTTTTTAAGTGAAGAAGACAAAAAAATCTGATTTTTTTCTAGTTTTTCATCTGGGGTGTTGAGCAAGTGTTCACCCTGAAAAGACTGACAAAGTGATATGCTCAAATTCACAAGGTAACTCTCGGAGTGTTTATCTGATTGGATTAATAAACACTTCAGATCTTTCTGCCATTGGGTAGTTGAAGTATTTCTCAGGGACCAGGGTGGTTAAAAATTCCAGAAACAGCATCTGTGACTCTGATAGAACCCCATAAGATAGATTAGGCCAGAGAAGTCCCTTCTCTGTTGTTGAGTAGCTATACTGAACATTTTTAAGAGACTGGTTCTCCTTACATTTACAACCTGCCATAAAAAGTGGTTCGAACAAATTGACTCCAGACAGAGACAATCTAAAGCAAGGGAGATTTTTAACTCAGTGCCTCCAAATCTCTTTCTCTCCACAGAGGATTATCTTTCAGACACCCCTATACCTGAAATCATTGTCCATCTTCAGCTGCCAACATTGTGTTTCTCCAAATGCAAACTTTCAAGGGACAGAAAAGGGGTAAACTTTTCACAAACTGGGACTGAAACCAATGCACATTTCTTCCAATCAAACATGAAGTTTTCAAATTACCTTAACGTTGCTTTTACTTTTAAATAGTCAACTGTGGCTGGAACAATAGTACAGTGGGTAAGGCACTGCCTTGTATGCTGCCAATTCAGGTTTAATCCCTGGCATTCCACATAATCCCCTGAACACTTCGAGCAGTAATTTCTGAGTACAGACCAATGAGGAACCCCTTAAAAACTCTGGTTGTGGAATCCATGATCATCATCATCATCATCATCATCATCATCATCATCATCATCATCTACCTATTTGCCTAACTTAGTAACTAGCAGTCTTTCATGCAGTAGGGAAGATTCTTAGAAGGTACTTGCTGCACCTAGCTCAAAGATCTAGTCCACACTTGTGGAATATGATGGAAAAAAGATTTCTCTGAATACTTTGCATAAGACTATTTCCATTGGTCTAAAAGGAGAATGACTATTTCTATTTGAACTTGGCCATGCATCAACACGTGTTACTTCTCTGGTTTTGATATCGCTACTACCTCTGCCAATTTCTCATAATTCATCTGGAAGTCTGGGACAACTCAAAATGCCATGATAGCCAAAGTAATTCCGGAGCGTGAGAGAGTGGTTCTTTAAGCACCAGCATGCAACATCCAGGGACTGGAGCAAAGTTTAGATGGAAGGAAATGGTCCTTTGGGGATCTCTAACTATAAGAGGAAAATAAATTGCGATTGATAGTTTGGGACTTGGTCTCAATGAGTACTGAGCTCCGTACAAAATAGAAGCTGTTGACATCTGAAAGCAAGTAGACAAAACCGAAAAGCTAAAAGCAGAGCTAAGAGCAACAGATGAAGACCACTCACAGTTGTTATTTGATTTCAAGACACTGAGGACAGAGTTGCCCAAGTCAAGTACCCTATCAAGTAGCAGTTCATGTGCACCAACAGCTTCTAGTTAGCTACCTTCCCACTCCTCAAACTTGCTTTGACTGCCAGATGTGAGTTCTCGCTAGATGTCCTGTAACTTTCTCAGGCTGACTGTTGCCAGTGGATTTCCTGGTTCAATAATTAATTGGAAGCTTAAGTAGTATTGGGTGTTAGTGCCATTTGTCATCTTATTTATAGAACTTTCTTTGCTAAGAAAGAAAAGCCCTTCCTGGTGCACAGTATGTTCCCAGTAAACATTTAAAGAATTTTCTGGATTCCACTGACTAGTGATTGATAAATGACTACCTCTAATGTTCAGTTTTCAGAAAAGAACTATAGGTTTTGCCAGGATCTCAAGATAACTCAAGGTCAAAACAGCATCTTTATCTGTCCATTAAGTTTCTTTATAGATCAGGAAATATAGCCCAGGAAAGAAAGGTGTTTGCCTTGCTTGTGGCCAATCCTGATTTTTATCCCAAGCACAGACAAGATGCCTTAGCACAGCCAGGAGTCACTCCTGGGCACAAACCAAACAATCCTGATCACGTAAGAATGTGATCCCTCTGTCTCCACAAATAAAATTTCTGTTTGTTATTACACTGTATTATATACTGTATTAGTGCAATTATTTGCCTTTCTCTCTCTCTCTCTCTCTCTCTCTCTCTCTCTCTCTCTCTCTCTCTCTCTCTCTCTCGGCATATATTCATTGCTAATCATTATCAGAGTCCTACCTTTTGGCACAATAACTTTCACATAATAGACATTCAATTGAAGTCTGTGAAAGGTCCATCTTTAGCAAATGTATCATTCCATAATTAATAATTAATCTTGTATTAAATTTGTACATAGGTGACCTGCACCAAATGCCAAATTAGGGAAACTGCCATGTTTTGTTCTCATTATTTTAAAATATCTTTTACACTACCATCTTGATGTACAGTTTGATTTTACGGTAGGTTTTGGGGGAACCTGGTAGAGCTCAGGGCCTACTCCTGACTCTGCACTCAGGGATTACTCATGGTAAGACTTAGGGCGTCATATGTGGTTCTGGGGATTGGAACTCTGGGTTCACCATGTGCAAGGCAAGCACCCAACCCACTCAAGCCCCTGATGTACAGTTTTAAACCAGGTATTCCAAAACAGTACTGGGAATGTTTGAAATAAAAAATAACTCCAAAGTCTCTGCCATACTCAAGTTACCAATAGCACATGGCCAGCCTGTCCCTGGAGAGAGAAGCCTGGTAGCCTAGGAAAATAGATCAGTTCACAGTCTCTGGAAGGTCTGGGCCATAGGGACACAAAAACAATGTAAATGACTCTCTGCTAATATTCTTCAGCCTGTGTGAGCATTTGCCAGCAAAGCAAACACTCTGGGTTTGCCTAATGCTAATTATACCGTACATAGAGATCAGAAAAATTTGTCAGCTAAAGATTAATATTTTTATGTTCCAGGTCATATACATATAAATTGCAAACTCTTAATTTTTTCTTTTTGTTGTTTGTTTCTACAAACGTTAAAATTTTTTTTAGTATTTTTTGTTTTTGTTTTTGGGTGCTCAGGGCTTCCTCCTGCCTCTGCTCAGGGATCACTCTTGACAGAGCTCGTAGGATCATTTCTGGCAGAAGGGCTTGGCAGCATGTAGTCATGGATCTAATTTGCTATGTTATCTCTTGCAATTCTCTTGCTTTAAAAATTCTTAATTTGAGGACACATACCAAAAAACAGAATGGGGTTTCAATCCTAATCCAGAGGTTACTGCAACAGTCCTTGCAAACAGCCATTGTAATTTGCTAAGCTTTAGAAGTGTTTTACCTTACCGATAGCAATAGCCTAACAATAAATTTATTTTATTTTTAACAGTAAATTCAACGTATTTAAGACACTTTGTTATTAAATATGGTAAAGGATTTATCTATCAAAAACCTGGGGTTCTGAGTCTAAATCTCTGTGATTTACACCAGCTTATTTGACTTCTCTGGATAGCACAGCAGGTAGAGCATTTGCCTTGCACCCGGCCAATCTGGCTGAGCCAGGTTCCTCTGCCCCTCTCGGTGAGCCCGGCAAGCTACCGAGAGTATCTCGCCCTCATGGCAAAGCCTGGCAAGTTCCATGTGATGTATTCGATATGCCAAACACAGTAACAACAAGTCACAGTGGAGATGTTACCAGGTGCGCTCGAGCAAATCGATGAACAATTGGAGGACAGGACAGGACAGGACAGGATTCAGTTGTACATCTTAAAACTGTGAATAATAAGAGTATCTTACAGAGTTTTTCAGAGATTTCAATTAAATAACATACAAAAGCTCTTTGTAACTGTAAAGTTTAAGTGTTAACTCTGATTATTCATAATCTTATTGAGTTTAGGAATTATAATCACTCTGAAGACATCACGGTTTAATTTGCATACGTGCAATCCCATTGATAGTTATGTGGGAAAATCCTTATGAAATATTCAATTTGAATCATAAATTATTATAAAGCTTCAAAATTCTCAGAAGCTAGTATTTTTCTTTGTATAGGAAGCTACTAGTAAGGAAAATAAATTGTGGTTTCCTAAATTTCCACATTCAAATAAAAAAACCACAAAAACATTTTTTATAAAAATATTTGTAGAGATCCGTTTTCAAATGAAAAAAAATTATTCTAAAATTAAAACAAGTACTCAGCGGGTAGGGCGTTCGCCTTACAAGCGGCCAACATGGCCGACCCGAGTTCGATTCCTCCGCCCCTCTCAGAGAGCCTGGCAAGCTACCGAGAGTATTCGATATGCCAGACACAGTAACAACAAAGTCTCCAATGGAGACGTTACTGGGCCCGCTCAAGCAAATCGACGATCAATGGGAGGGCCTTTACCTTACCTTACCTTACCTTACTCATTTCTTAAAAATAAAAATAGTTGAGATTTTTCTGACAATTATGTACTTTAAGAGAAAGGCATATTTAATTAGATATAGTTGACTGCTACCTTGTCAAAATATTTAGAAATTGAACAGCTATTAAATGCCTTCAAATTTTGGCAATAATCTAGATACTAAGCAAATTATATTATTCTCATGCAACTAAGTTTTTGAAAACTATGTCCCAAAACCAGTTGTTTATGAATTATAACAAACTGGTGACAGTGGCAGCTAATGATCTAATGCTATATTTATTGTGAAATTGTACATTCAAATTTAAATAACTTTTTATACTTCATTCTTTTTAATTTAAGATTTTACTTTTATATTTTAGGTGCTGTGATTTACAATTTGTTGTGATAAGGATGTATGCATGCAACATTCCAATACCCTCCACCAGAGTATATTCTTCCCTCCACATTTGTCTTAGTGCTCCTCCCTCCAAAACACACACACACACACACACACACACACACACACACACACACACACACATCTGTCTCCCTGCTATGGTGAGCATGGTTCTGTAGACTGGTTCTCAGGTTCTGTTGCTTTGGCTATTTGTTATCTCTTGACTATACTTCTCTATACCCCACACAGATAAGCAGTCATTCCATATCTGTACGTGCTCCTCTTCTTGTGGCTTATTTCATTCAGCCTGATACCTTTGGATTCCAATCACTTAGGTGGCAAATTGCATTATTTTATCTTTTTGTAGAGCTAAGCGATATACCATAGTTTCTTTATCCTGCCATCTGTTCCTGAACAGTGTTGCAGTGAACTCAGTAGGGAAATGTCTTCTCTGAATAATTTTTGAGTTCGTAGAGTAACAGAAATGGAATTTCTCAGTTGTACAGAACCTCAATTCTTAGATTGTTGACAAGTGTCCATATAGTTTTCCAAAAAATGTTTAACCAGTTAACATCTCACCAGTAGTAGATCAGGGTTATTTTTACCCCCATATCCCCACCAACATTGGTTGCTTTTATTTATGACAGGTGCCAGTCTCACTGGTGTGTGATTTTTCATCATTTTCATTTTCATTTTCCTGATAATCAGGGGTGAAGATCATTTGCTCATGTTCCTATTGGCATCTGAATATCGGTCATTCTTTAATTCTCAGCATTTGATCACTTGATCACTTGAGATCCCATTACTCATCTGTTTGCTTGAGCGGGCACCAGTAACGTCTCTATTTGTCCCTGTTGCATGCTAGTATAGCCCAATGGCGTCTGCTCTTTCTAGGAACACGAAGAGCCTCAAAATGATCGTTCGGGATCTTGATAAAGAAGTCTGACCATCTTGTAGGTGGGTGGCCTTGCGATCTTTTGACATTCCGTGGAATCCAGTCGGTAATGGCTCTAGTCCAGTGGTCCTCTGTAAATCTCATTACGTGTCCAGCCCATCTGGTTTTTGATGCCTTGGCAAATGAGACAACATCCCTGGTTCTTGATCATCAACAGAGGTTGGAACTCCAGATTGTTTCTCTCATTTGAGTGAAACGTGATACTCAAAGCATAGCTCTTTCGATTCCTCTTTGGGAGACCTGAATAGCGTTCTTGTCCTGTTTATGTAGGGCCCAGATCTCTGAGGAGTATGTTAATGCAGGAAGAACAGTGGAATGGAAGAGATGTGCCCGGAGCTAGAGGTTCTTCACCCTCTTAGCTATTTCTTCAATGCTCTTGAAAGTGTTCCAAGCAGCTCTCTTCCTCCTGCGCAACTCAGATGCCAGGTCATTCATCATGTTGAGTTCTCCACCTAGGTACATATAACTGTTGCCTTCGAAGATGTTTGTTACCTTGAAAGTGAATGGAATGTCAGGAATGAGACTGTTTCTCATAAACATTGTCTTCATAAGATTCAGCTGTAGTGTGATTTTTCCACTCTCATGGTCGAAGTCAGCCAGCATTTGTGCTACTTGACTAATGTTTGGTGTTATTAGAAGGATGTCATCAGCAAAGCGGAGGTAGTGAGTTGCCAACTGTCTTTCTTCACTCCCATTCCTTCCCAGTCCAGGCATCACAAGACGTTCTCGAGGGTGTCACTGAGGAGTTTCGGTGAAATCATATCACCCTGCCGAACCCCTCTCTTGACATGGACGATCACTTCTTTGTAGAATGGTGAGATCCTGGTAGTGAATCCGTAATAAGCTCATGGATGATCCTGATGTATTGACTTTGAATGCCCTGATTTGCTAGGGCTTCGATAACCATTTCATCAGTGGTCAGATTCATCAGATTCAATCTCAACAGAATCAAAGGTCTTCTTTAAATCAATGAACATTAGACAGAGTGGTATCTTGAACTCCTGAGAAACCTCAATGAGCTTGGTTATCATGTGGATATGGTCGATGGTGCTGAATCCTTTGCAGAACCCAGCTTGCTCGCATGGTTGTCCTTCATCTAGTGTTCTGTTAATCCTATTCAGGATGACTTGAGTGAACAGCTTGTAGACGACAGACAACAGGCAGATTGGGTGATAGGTGCCAATGTCGTGGATGTCTCCCTTCTTGTATAGTAGTACAATCCTGCTGGTTTTCCAGCATTTGATATCAAACCATATTCTGATTTTATTAAAATTTTTAATTTTTTAAACATCTTTGTCTCCTTGTTATTTACTCTGCTTCCTCTTTATTATCCTATCCAAAAAATTAGTATTTATTTCCCAGCATGTTTCATTGACTCAAACTTTCAACTCAGGTCCAACCCTGAGACAAGAAAATTGTTCCTACTTACTAGCTTCTGCTAATACAGTTATTTCAATAAATTATAAATATCAGAAAAAGAGAACTTTGCCTTGTTCCCTATAAAGTTCATGTGAGAAATATGGACCCTGGCTCACAGTACTAAATCTCAATTTTCAATTATGACTTATTTCCAATAGTCTGTGAATTCTGCTGCATATCATATAAATAACATATCTTAGTCACATTTTTCACACTTACCAATTAATCTCTTCACAAATATTCTCTTCCCTTTTATATCCTTCTGTTAATATAAACAAAATGTTTCATATCTCTTATGAATATCTCTTTTTTCTTTTTTTCAAACACAAATGTAATCACTAAGTTTTGTTAAGTCTGGCATTTTGGGGCTACAACATGACCAAATAAGGCAACATGTCAGTCAATAAGGACATATTTCAATTAAGACAATGTTGAGTATAAAAAGGAGTGATGATTGAGCTGTCAGAACAACAGCACAAACCCGATTGTCCTTAGAAACTGGAATATATCTGGTCACCTTAGCCAAGAACCAAGGACTGTACTAGATATTAGACATAATTTAGATGTATGTACAGTTCAAATATAGTCCTTGCATCACAAAAATATAGGCATTATTATCAGAGATAAACACAAATACTGTAAAATTATATGTAAAGTGGTAATTACCAGCAAATATTATAAATAATACTGTCATTGTCACTGTCTTCCCGTTGTTCATCAATTTGCTTGAGCAGGCCCAGCAATGTCTCCATTGTGAGACTTGTTGTTACTGTATTTGGCATATCGAATAGGTCACGGGTAGCTTGCCAGGCTTTGCCGTGTGGGTGAGATACTCTCAGTAGCTTGCCAGGCTCTCTGAGAGGGGTGGAGGAATTGAACTCAGGTCAGTTGGGTCGGCCGCATGCAAGGCAAATGCCCTACCACTGTACTATCACTCCACCCCAATATTTAAAATTTTTGAGAGATCTTTCATTTGGGTGTATTAGGGAAAGCAACACAGAAAATTAATATTTGAGTGTTTAAATTTTATTTTGTTTTATGCTTGAGGATATCGGAGAACAGACTAAATGAACAGCAAGAAAAAAAGTTTTGTGAATGTCAAATAGTTCATAGCTGGTGAGAAAAGAGCATTTGAGAGATACAACAGGTCTGGGAAAATACGTTGAAATATTTAGTATGACTCTATAATTTTTCACTTTTTTAAAAACCATTCATTCCATTGCTATAAATGACAATATGTAAACCATTAAACTATCTTAAAAGTATGAAAATAGAAAGTCTTACTCTAAAATAAGATCAATATCTCTATGATCAAAAAATATAGATACAGTCAAAGCAGTGAGTGAATTTAAATGGATTTTCTGATCCAAATTATAGAAATAGATAAACGCAAAATTTTTACCTTTCTAAAGAATAAAATGCCTCATACCTGGTAGAGCACTAATATCAAGTGTACACCCTGAAATATTTTCTAGAAATTAGTGAAGATCCTGAAATTATATTAATATTTAAAGGACTAAATGTACATAATATCATATTGAAGGACAAAATTATAAGGGAGCGATAGCACAGCGGTAGGGCGTTTGCCTTGCACTCAGCCAACATGGCCGACCTGAGTTCGATTCCTCCGCCCCTCTCGGAGAGCCCGGCAAGCTACCGAGAGTATCTCGCCCGCACGGCAGAGCCTGGCAAGCTCCCCCGTATTCGATATGCCAGACACAGTAACAACAAAGTCTCCAATGGAGACGTTACTGGGCCCACTCGAGCAAATCGATGATCAACGGGAGGGCCTTTACTTACTTTTACTTACTTATTTAAAAGATACATAAGTCGAGCAGTTTGGTATTGGCTACTTGCCCTAACATACCCAATGAAAGAGTTCTCTAAAATTTTCAATGTTGTATTTATATCCTTTGCTGGTAATTAACGTTTAGGGTACAGTTTCAGAGACATTTTGTGTTTATCTCCTGTAATAAGGCCTATATTCTGTGACTCAATGACTACAGACAAAAGGATCAGTCGAACAGAATAAGACCAGAAGCCAACCACAAACAAGCAAGTTAGTTAAGACCAAAGTGACACCGTGGAGTAGTAGAGGTGAGTTTATTTCCAATAAATAATTTTTTTCTTTTTGCTATATTTATTTACTGAATCGCTGTGGGAAAAGTTACAAAACTTTCAAGGTTAAGTCTCGGTCATTCAATGATCAAACACCTTTCCCTTCACCAGTATTTATTTTTCACCACCAAGAACCCAGATATAACCCCCTCCCACCCAATGCCTGTGAGGCAGATGATTTCTACTTAACTCTCTCTCTACTTTGATTACATTCATTATTTCGACAAATGATTCAACATTATTGTTTAGAATTTCCCCCCAACAATCAGAACTGCCAAAAAGGCATTGTGAAATAATTTGTTTTCTATAGCTGGTTATGAGAACCATGTCTCATGGCCGCTATTGCGGCTGCGTGATTTTGGATTTCTGATATTTTACTAGGTAAGTCTGGAGGGATTTCTGCCAAGAGCCAGATAATTACAAGATTGGTTTCTGTGTGTCTGGTGCTATGACCGTGCCAAATAGCCACTCGCTGGGGACAACGCGTGACCTCAGTAGGGTGTGGAGGATGAGCCAGTGCCACCCCCCTTCCCATGAGACCACAGTTGCCCCGTCACTGCCGGCTCATATCTGGCTTTCCAATAAGCTCTGAGGTGGCAGCCACCTTGCTGCCTGGGGGGCAGGGGAGAGGTGGAAGGGAGCAACACCCTTTCTTTTCCGGGGAGGCATGGCGCCATAGTTTAACGCATAGTCCATTCACTTTTCTGCCACAAGTTGCCGGGCTCTGGATTAAATACTTTTGCCTCTGGAGCCATAGCCGTGCTGGAGGGCCGTTCGTGGGGGAATAAATAATTTTAGAAGTTTTAAAATTAAAAATAATTTGAACAGAAAGCTAAATAAAATTCTGAGTTCTGCAGAGGAAAAAAATAATTCGGATCACACGAAAATATTCCATTTTGACACCACTTAACAATACACACACACACACACACACACATACACACATACACACCTATTTAGGAAAATTGAAGACCTAAATTTTAAAGTTAAAATAATAAAGCTTCAATAGATAACATAGGACAATATATGATCTTGAAATATAAACTAAATGAAGCATGAAGCTGAAGAGATAGCTCAGCAGTCAGGGACACAATGTGCCTGGAATGGTCAGGTACCCGAGTTTGAATTCAGATTCTGGATGGCCTCCTGAGTACCTCCTGGAGAACTCCCAGCAACACATCACCAAGTTGGAGTATTGGACCAAGTGCTCAAGGGCCAGTAGTTTTGGTGGGGGGGGAGGGGAGAATGGAGGGAAGGGATGGGTAACTCCCTCTCCAGAGGAAAGAAGGTTGAAAGATGGCCACAGTTGTAAAAGAAGTGGAGAAACTGGGATAGAAGAAAGAACTGTCCTAGAACATAAGAAGAAACTAACTAATGCTACATTCAATAGAGGGTCAATTTCACATACAAGGTTGAGTTTCATAAACTAGACACCACAGAACATATACTTAGAATTCTGTTCGTGCAAATATAAAGAGTAAATATGACATAAGGGAATTAAAAATTAGTATAGTTGGTACCTTTGGAGATGAAGGAGATATAACTAATTGGGAGTGGGCATGAATAGTACTACAAGGTTTCTGGTAAGTTTATATATCATAAGGAGTTTACATTGTGAAAATCCATCTACCTGTACACTTAGGATTCTACAGGTTTCTTTCGTAGTTGTTGCTACATCAGTAATAATTTCATTTTAAAAATAAAGCCACATAATAAAAACTAATGTTTTAATGAGAGCTCAGTAAAAAAATTCAGGGTAAAAAAATTCCTGAACAACCACTGAACAAAAATGATAGTGAATTAACTAATGAATTTGTGAAAAAATGATTTTAACTTCATTAGTAACCAGGAAAATGGGTGATTTCTATGCTCACCTCAAAGTGGCTACAATTAGAAAGTCATGTATCTTTGAATACTGGTGTAATCAAAATAACAACTTTGGAGAAGTATGTATTAATAATCTACTAATGAAAAATGTATAGGAGTCGGGGACTATTTTTTACGCCAAGAATCATTTGTAACATTATTTGTGAATCATATATACAGGCAGACAGACTCCAGGCAAGCTGATGAGAAACATACATGTCTGTGATTTCACAGACCTTATATGGTTCTTGGGCCAGACGTTCCCAAACCTTGAAATTTACACTTTGACATATGATACAGGAATTCCATTTCTAGGAAATATTCCCAACAGACATTCTGTCACATGTGCTCCAAGAGAGTTTCACACAAATGTTTATAATATTAATGATATATAAACATTGGAAAAATAAGGATAAACATTCATTTACTCATGCACTGTAATACTATAATCAATGCCAAGAAATACATCTCATAAATATAATCTAATGCTGAAGAAAATAGACATGATCGAGTATATAATGTTGGTACTATATAAAATTCTAATTATATTTAAAGTGGGCACAAAATACAAAATTAATCCACAAGATGGCAGCTATCTTTAAGAATGAAAATAACTGAGAAAGAAGGAAATGATCCAGATACTGTCAATGCTCTCATTCTAAGTCTGCCAGTTGTGAGAAATCAACAAGTCAATGCTCTCATTCTAAGTCTACTGGCTGTGGTACAATTGTATGCATATGTATATTAATTTAATTCAAAAACAGGGTGAATTGTGTATTGTGGGCCACACCCAGTGCTCAGAGGACTATATGTAGGACTGCAGATCAAACCAGAGTCAAACTCATCCAAAACAAGTGCCTTAAACCATGTACCATTTCTCTGATCCTGTATTACAGTTTTTAGACAAGGAATAATAGATGAGAACTTTTCAAGAATAATTATAAAATTATTGCTTTGAAAGTACATTATAGTATTCAACAGAACAGAGACAAGTTCATGTTCTATGAACCTTCAAAAATAAAAGCTAAAAATAGTGATAATAGCTAGTAAAAAGATAAAAGATTCTTATAAATAAATGCTAATTTGATTTTGAAAATGCATAATAAAATTGATCTAAAAAGACAAAGAGAAAATAAGTACTACATTAGAGTTTTGACACCAATAAATCAATTTTCAAGTGTAAACATGAAATAAGGATATTTCAGGAGGATTCGAGGGTAAGTCACTTGCCTTGCATGTTTCTGATCCAGGTTCAATCCCCAGCACCACGTACATTTTTTCAGATATAGGCAGATTAAGAAATATCTGTATCATTTAGACAGTTAAATAACTAAGTTATATTTTAACAATAAGAAAGAAATCTACAGCCTGACAGATAATACGGCTGATAGGGTACTTGCCTTGCACATGATCTGCTAGGGTTTAATGCACACCACCACATGGTCCTCCAAGCCCAAGGAGTGATTCCTGAGAACAGAGCTAGTTTTAAGCCCTGGGCAGAGTGAGATGTGGCCCATAAACCAAAAAAGAATTAAAAAATCTATGAAAGGTATTTTTCTTATTTGATATGTTTCAAATGCCTGAAACAGAGTCTGATACAGAGTCTTTCTCCACAAATATTAACTGAATGAAAGAATGCGACCTCAGAGCAAAGAATAAGCTCAAACAAATAGAGTGGGGGCTGGTGGGTGAAAAAGTTGTTAAGTATATTTGTTAACTGTTAGATTTTAGATTTAAAAGCTACAATTAAATCATACTAACAGTTATAAGGAATTGGAAGTGTCCTTTATTGAGTAATTTAACCATGCTAAAGTGATTTTTTAGGAGGGTAACAGAAACACTGAAAAACTCTAGCCTTTGCTCAAAAACATATAAATATGAATAACAAAAATTTGATAGTCATGGGCTCTACTAAGAGAATGGTGGGGGGGAGCATAAACTGTTTTCCTAACTAAAATTGGGTGAAAGGAAGAATACAGAAAAATGATGCAGCCAAAGAGACAGTACAGTGGGTAAGGCCTTGCTTTGCATGTAGACAAACCTATATGGTGCAGTTCCAGGAGCGATCTCTGAACAGAGTCAAAATATCACCAATACAGCCAGAGAAGAAAAAATAGAGAAAAAGAGAGAGTGAGTGGCTGGAGCGATAGCACAACAGGTGGGCATTTGCCTTATACGTGACCAACCCAAGTTCAATTTCCAGCATCCCATATGGTCCTCCAGCACTGCCAGGAGTAATTCCTGAGTGCAGAGCCAGGAGTAATGCATTGCTGGGTATAACCCAAAAAGCAAAAAAAAAAAAAAAAAAGAGAGAGAGAGAGAGTGAAAACAGAGTAAAATAATGATCAACAGCAAGTTATAATGAAAATAAACCCAATTACAAAGACAGAAAAATGAATAAAACTAAAGAAACATCTATAATAATATATTTAATAGTGTATCAATTTAAAAACAAATGACAACCTTTTATTTAAAAAAATACTAATAGTATCTATTCAAAACTCCCATGACAAAACCAACCAGAAAAACTGGAATAAAGATCTGGAAAGACAGAAACTAGAAGTGCTCTGTGTAAAATAAAATTATGCTGCAATATTAAAAATGCTGAACTAACACGATTTCAGGCATTATTTAGCAGGAAAAATAAAGGAATATTTCGTTATGATCTGTCAACTTTCTCTTGGTCTATCTCTTAACATTATAAATGAATAATCATAAAGAATGAATAATCAGGAATTGAAATAAAACTGGCTACCCATCAACTATAATACAATAACAATGCAGATTATAAGGAAAATGTTAAATTCATAATTACAAGAGAAAATGTCAGTTATATTAGAAACCAAGGTGTCAAGCAGATTATTTCTCAGGTTCGGTTAATTTTTCATAGCAAAATTAATGTACTTAGCATAATAGGTGTATAGAAATCACTATGGACAACAGACTATGCATGTGTTTCAAATATATGAAATATTTCAAACATTGACTACATCCTAGATTATAGAATAAGTTTTCAAAGACTCGGTATTATATAGATAATTTTCCCATACATCTGTGCATATCAGTGTTAAAGCAATAGCATAAAACTGATACTTAAAAACTGACATTCCTTATCGATTTATAAAGAAGAAAACCATATTAAAATGTCTGAAGTGTTTAGCATCTGATGACTACAAACACACTACAAACAAAATTAAATCTTAAGGGTGTTGGGTAAACCGAGATAACTATATAACTGAAATCTCATTTCATTTGAAAATAAATTAATCAAAAGCCCAATATGCTCATATCTAGGTGCCAACATAGAAAGAATGAGTAAAACTAAAGCAAGAAGGAAAAAAGAATATAAAAAAGTTAAATTAATGGAAGTGGAAATATAAAAATATGTTATAACCCCAAGCAATTAAGCGATAAACAATGAAACATATGAGCCTGTTTAAATAGACAAAACCAGTACAAATGAAGACAAATTCCCAAAGTTAAAGAGCTAATAGCTTTAAAATTATTGTAGTTCAGGGAGAATGTATAGGGGTTAGGGTGCCAGGTACAAACTAGGTTTCAGTTTCTTGTACTATATGGCCCTCCAGCATTGCAAAGTACAACCCTGAAAACCCCCTATTACCACTATGTATGGCCCTCTGATCCCTGAGCTCAGAGGTGGTGGTCCCTGCAGTCCCTAGCACAGCAAGGCCAAAGCAGCATAATGTCCTCAAACCTGACCATTCACCCATCTGACCAGGCTGGAAGTGAATTATTAGGCGTAAGCCCAGGTCCCCTGACTACAGATTGGGAGCCCTCTCCCTTCCCCAAAAGTAACTTATTTAAAAATAACTTCATCCAGGAAATAGCACAAAGGACTGGGGCACACGCTTGCATGCAAGTACCCCAAAAAGGAATTCTGGACACTACTAAGAAGGGACCCCTTGAGCACTCAGCTGGAAGGTGATCCCAAGCACACCTGGGTGAGACCTCAAAGCAAAACAAAATAAAACCCCAAAACTTATGGGACTTTTAGGGAACAAAGGTCATAGATAAGCATTGAAAAGAATAAACAAAGTTTTTAGATTTGAGGCCAAAAGTACAACCCAGTAAACAAATTGATAAACTATAGATATTAATGTTTATAGCTTGTGCTCTTGTTAAAGCTATGAAAAGGCAAGCTGAAGTTCAAAGAATTCATTTGCAAATCACATATATAACAAATAAATTATCACTGTCATTGTCCTCCCGTTGTTCATCGATTTGCTCAAGCGGGCCCAGTAACGTCTCCATTGTGACACTTGTTACTGTGTTTGGCATATTGAATACTTCAAGGGTAGCTTGCCAGGCTTTGCCATGCGGGCGAGATACTCTCTCAGTAGCTTGCCAGGCTCTCTGAGAGGGACGGAGGAATTGAACCTGGCTCAGCCGTGTGCAAGACAAATGCACTACCTGCTGTGCTATCGCTCCAGCCCAGCAAATAAATAATATCAATAATTATTAATATGTTTAATATAAACATATACATATATAATAAAAGACTCTCAAAATGCAGCATTAAAATAAAATACTACAAGTTAAAAGTGGGCAACAGATATGAACAGGTAATCAATGATTGTATTTAAATATAGAGAAATCAAGTAAACATATACAAAGATGTTCAACATCACTAGCTACTAGATAAATAGAAGTGAGAAAAACAATAAAATATTATTAACACAAGTATTGTTAAAATTTAAAAGAGAGAGGAAGAGATTATATCAAACGTTCACAAACTTGTGGGGAAAGCAGATCACTTATCTCATGCTAGTGGCAATGTAAAATGATTCTGTCACTCTGAAAAATAATTTTTTCTTTATATGAAAGTAAATGTATAACTAATCTTACAACCCATTAATTCCACTCCAGAATTTATGCTAGAAATTCATGATCACATAACAATCTGCAAACACTTTTTAAAATTTTCTTCTTATTAAAATAAGATTTACACAGTTGTTTATTATACAATCATTTCAGGCATTCAGTGTTCCAAAACTCTCAGTGTGACCTTCCCTCCATCAATGTCCCCATTTCCCTCCCATCCGCAATCTGCACCCTTAGGCACATAACAAATTGACTTTATATTACTTGTTTCAAAAAAAAAAACTTTAAAGATCAGAAAATAAGTAAGAGCCCATTCGTAATGCTATATGATTTTAACCTTTGTAAACAAGAAAAAGGAAACTCCTTAATACAACATAATAAAATGATTATTCTTGTTTACATAAGTAAGTTCTCAACTCTGGAATCTAATTTGCATTACATTTTTTATATTTGTATCTCATTATGTTAATAATCATGCCTTATCCATCTTTAATAAAATTTTTCAAAGAAAGAAATTACTGATATATTTTGGAGTTTAAATGAAATAGTAAGTCCTACTTGTAGTAATTTTTCTCCAGTATGTTTTATATAAACATTATGGTTTGAAAAGTTCTTCATGTTGATTTTATAGGCATTCAATATTCCAACACCAATCCCATCGCCACTGTCACCTTCCCTCCACCATTGTCTTCAATTTTTCCAATGCAACAGTCCCAAGCTGAAATCAATGCATATTCTTCAAAAGGTAAATGATTAAGTTGATTTAGACACAGTTGCACCTTTGAATACTATTAACAAATTAAAATTAAATGAATTATTGGAGCCAGACAAGTAGTACAAGGATTAGATGCATACCTTGCATGTGGCTGACCCCTTACTAGTATGATTCCAGGAACCACATGATCTCCTCAACATCTCTGGATGCCATGTTGGTATCTCCTTAATACTGTCAAGTTCATCCAGGTAACTTTCAGCAAGAAAGGAGCAACCCCATATCCCAGGATCCTTACATCGACCAAAAATCGTGGTGGCCCAGAGTTGCCAAGAGGGGCTTCTGATTTAGGAGCTCTGTCACACAAAAAAGGAGGAGAAAAGGATGAGGAAGAGGAGAAGGAGGAGGAGGTGGGGAGGAGGAATAGGGGAGGAGTGGGAGAAAGAGGACAAGGAGAATGAAGGAGGAGAAGGAGGAGGAGAAGGAGGAGGAGGAGAAGGAGAAGGAAAAGGAGGAGAGGGAGAGGGAGAAGGAGAAGAAGGAGAAGGAGAAGGAGAAGGAGAAGGAGAAGGAGAAGGAGGAGAAGGAGAAGGAGAAGAAGGAGAAGGAGGAGGAGGAAGAGGAGGAGGAAGGGGAGGGGGAGGGGGAGAGGGAAGAGGAAGAGAAGAAGAAGAAGAAGAAGAAGAAGAAGAAGAAGAAGAAGAAGAAGAAGAAGAAGAAGAAGAAGAAGAAGAAGAGGAGGAGGAGGAGGAGGAGGAGGAGGAGGAGGAGGAGGAGGAGGAGGAGGAGGAGGAGGAGGAGGAGGAGGAGGAGGAGGAAGAGGAAGAGGAAGAGGAAGGAGAAGGAGAGGAAGGAGAAGGAGAAGAAGGAGAAGAAGAATTATTATTGTTACCAGGAAATAAAACAGGTATAGGTGAGAAGGGAATATGCAAGATTATACGATAGCAACACATTGGTGATAGGACAATTCTTATACTTTTTCTCTATCAGTGTCAATACTGGCTGTAATTTTTGGCTAATATATTATAAAACGAAGCCAAACAAAAAAACAAACACTGTCCTCTTGTTCATCGATTTTGCTCGAGTGGGCCCAGTAACGTCTCCATTTTAAGACTTGTTGTTACTGTGTCTGGCATATTGAATACGTCACAGGGAGCTATCCAATCTTTGCCATGCAGGCAAGGTACTCTTGGTAGCTTGCTGGGCTCTCCAAGAGAGAAGGAGGAATCGAACCCGGCTTGGCCAGGCTGGCTGCACGCAAGGCAAATACCCTACCGCTGTGCTATCGCTTCTACCTTGGTTACAAAATGAAGCCAATGTTTGAAATTGATTAAATGAGTGGAGTCTTTCTGCATTACTTTTATAATGGCATGTGATCTACATCAAAAAGTTAAAAAATTACTAAAAAACTACTAAAGAAAATCCTGATGAAGCAAGTATATAGGAATGACAAACCATAGTACTGTTAAGTATCTAAATGACTAAGATATAAATTTGTAGTCGCATATTTATTTTAAAATATGTACACTAAAATCATTCACCACTGAAAACTAAACACTTTTACTGATCCAAATTAGTAAGTTTATGAAAAACATAAAAATTACAATAAATACGTATTTGAGGGGTACAAGTGAATTTTTGTAAGTAGATGAATTTGCAATAATGAAATATATAGACAATTAGTATACACATTATTTGAAAGTACACTGGAGTGGGAAAAAGACAAAAACTGGAAGAAAAATCATCTTTGAAAGATGAAATTGTACCAGGTGGGATTGTCTTTCTGCAAAAATTTTCCAGGGACACTTCAAGTCCTTGAACATGAGAAATCTCCAGTTTTATTTACTTGAGGTGCCAGAGGACAGAATCCAAAGCTGGCAGAGTAATTGAAAAATCAAGAGGGAAGTTATCCAAAAAGGAAAATGTCACAAACAGCATGAACACCAATATTTGCATATGAAATCTGCTCAAATTCTTGGCTAAATGTGGAATTATTGGTGATGCAGGAAAGATTCCAGGAACTCTGCAAAAACAAGATAGAACCTGAAATTACTGAGAGTCTCTGACCATGAGGGAGGGAGAGCTTACAGTTCAAATCCTCAGAACTGAATGGCAGGTAGAACAAAAACTACCGTGTCCCAACATAATATCTCATTGAATATAAAGTTTTAAACATACAAATAAATATGAAAAATTTGATCTATATTGACAAATGAAAACACAATAACAAGGTGGTCCGCAAGCCATGCAGAGAGACCTTGGAAATGAGGTGATCACCAACACCTGGTCACTTCTTCCAGCCTTTTTGACTTTAAGAAAATCAATTTCTCATGGCAAAGAGAACCTGGCCGCAAAAAGTGCAAAAAAATTATTTCAGAATGAATTAAATGCTGAAATTAGGAAAAGAGACTTAAATAGTTATTATAAATGTATTTAAATACATTAGAAAAGGAAAAAAGAGTCATAGTGAATAAACCAGTTAGAATCCTTAAACACATTAGGCTATTAAAGTATACAAATGTGATTTCGGTAAATAAAAAAGTATGCTGATGGACCTGAAAGATAGTTCAGGGTTCAAGTAATTTGTTTTGCATTTGGTCAACCCTGGTTTGATCACTGGCATCATGGATCTCCTCTGGCCACTGCCAATGGTCATTCCTGAGTACAGAACCAGGAACAGCCTCTGAGGATCTCTGAGTGTGTCCCCATCCCCTAAAACATATATGAAGTGAAATTTAAAATTTTACTTAAAGGTCTAACAGCACATTGGGGTCAGCCGAAGAGTCAATTAACTTGAAGATATAGCAATAGCACTGTAGCACTGTCCTCCCGTTGTTCATCAATTTGCTCGAGTGGGCCCAGTAACGTCTCCATTGTGAGACGTGTTGTAATTGTGTTTGGCAGTGATAGCACAGTGGTAGGGCGTTTGCCTTGCGCGCAGCCAGCCCGGCCGAGCGGGGTTTGATTCCTCCTCCCCTTTTGGAGAGCCCGGCAGCTACCAAGAGTATTCAATATGCCAAACACAGTAACAAGAAGTCTCACAATGGAGACGTTACTGGGCCCGCTCAAGCAAATCAATGAACAACGGGAGGACAGTGATATCAAACACGTCACGGGGAGCTTGCCAGGCTTTGCCGTGCAGGCGAGATACTCTTGGTAGCTTGCCAGGCTCTCCAAGAGGGGCGGAGGAATCGAACCCAGGTCAGCCAGAGTTGGCCGCTTGCAAGGACAAATGCCCTCCCTGCTGTGCTATCGCTCCAGCCCAAGATATAGCAATAAAAAATAAAAATTTTATAATCTGAAAAATACAGAAAAGGAATAAAATAAAGTCTTGAAGTCAAGAGAGAAAAAGAGTAAGAGAAAGAGAGGGAATGGGAGAGATTGACAGGATGTCTTTGAAGAAGTTTTCCCAATGATAGTAAAAACCTAGCTTGTAGATGAAAGAAATTCAACATGATAAATACAACAAAGCTATAACTAGACAGTTAAATCACAGTCAAACCACCATATCCATGAAGAAACTTTTAAAATCAGCTAACAAAAGATTACATTTTATCTACAGTAAAATAATGATAAAAATTTGTTCCACTTCTCAGAAATAATAGAGACCAAAACAACAAGAGAACATACTCAGAAAATAAGTTTTAAATATTTATTTCTAATTCAAGATATAATTTTAGCATACCCCTTTGTTTTCAGTCATACGAAAAAACATCGAATATTGATACTGTTAAGTGCATAAACTTTTTAACAAATTATATTTTGTGCTTATTTAATTATTTCCTGAATCTACATATAAAAACATTCTCAGGATCAGAGAGATAATACAGCAGGTAAGGCTTATGCTTTGCATGCAGCTAACACATTTTTGGTCCCTGGCAACCCATATGGTCCCCTAGGCCTACCAGGAGTGATCCTTGAGTAAAGAACCAGGAGCAATCCCTGAGGACAGCCTTTAAACTTTAAAACTTATTTTGTCATGTTTTTTTGTATAACACCCTACTAGTGCTGAAAGTAGCACATTGAATATTTTATCAAAAAATTAATTAAATTAATTAACAGCCACTTGGATAACAGCCACTTGGATACTTTAGTTCCCTAAATGTTCCCATTAGTATCATTTCCCTGATCATATATCTTAGTCATAAATTATTGGTGACTATATAATTCTGATGTATAGAAACCTACCAGTGCAAACCGAATTGCAGAAGGAAGGCTAGTGTTCTTGTCTTGAAGTTGAGCTTATAAGGCAATCATTTATTTTAGTTTAGATACTGTGGTTTTTTGGAATTGCCATGGAAAGAAAACCTATGGAAAGGAAACTCTTTATACAAATCAAAATTGGTATTTAGTATACTTTATTAAAAACTATTAAGAACTTACGGCTGCTCCTCCCAGATGGGAGTATAAAATGAGGCCCCCATGACCATGTCACCGGACTCTGCATCAGACTGTTTTCACTCAGGGCACCCCAGAGTAGGGTAGGTGAGAGCCCTCCTTGCCCCAAGGGACCAGCCCCAGCAGCTGACCTCCACTACCCAACTGCCAATGCCCCAGGCTACTTTCTGGACCTTCCCACAAGGCCGACAACTCCCACTCATTTTCCATAATTACCACACCATATTTGATGGGGTTGAGACAGTAGGCAACATATCATAGAGAGAAATATATAAATATATGCCTCTGGGAGGGCCCAGCAAGCTACCAAGAGTATCCCGCCCACATAGGCAGAGCCTGGCAAGCTCCCTGTAGCATATTTGATATGCCAAAACCAGTAACGACAATAGGCCTCATTCCCCTGACCCTGAAAGAGCCTCCAATCATTGGGAAAAGACAAGTAGAAGAGGCTGCTAAAATCTCAGGGCTGGGAGGAATATAGACGTTACTGGTGCCCATTCCAGTAAATCAACAAACAACGGATGACAGTGATACAGTGATTAAAAATTTACTTTTTGTATTTTTTTTGGCGGTTGGGGGGTTCTGTCAAGCAGTGTTTAGGGGGCTTAGGGGATGCTCTGGGTGACACTTTGCTGACTGAAATGAGTAGTTCAATGTGTGGTCCAGCAATAAGGTTCTGCTCATGAACGATAGTTCTTGGGAGTCATCAAATTCATGCCTAGTGGTACTCAGTGGGGCACACTATACTCACTTAACAAACTTGGGCCCCTGATCTCCCTGCCCATAGAGTTCCTTTCTAAACTAAATATATAGTAAACAAATACATAACAAATTTACTTTCTTATATTTGGAAATTCACTTATCGCTGGAATCATCAAACAGATGCTCAAGGTTCTAAACTTGTCAGGCTTAATTTTCATTTCTCTGATAACAACTTAATCCTTCTTTCCAAATATTTTCTAGTAACAAATGGTGTTTTTGATAAAATCAGATTAGTTTTACTTCTGATATAGTTTAACTCCCCCTTAAAAGTTAAAAGAGCTTCTTTTAACTTTCTTCATTTATTTGATAACTATAAAGAGGCTGGATACTATAAAGAGGGTATAAAGAGGGCTGGAACGATAGCACAGCAGGTAGGGTGTTTGCCTTGCATGTGGCTGACCCAACCCGGGGTTCAATTCCTCTGCCCCTCTCGGAGAGCCCGGCAAGCTACAGAGAGTATCTCGCCCGCACGGCAAAGACTGGCAAGCTATCCGTGATGTATTCAATATGCCAAACACAGTAACAAGTCTCACAATGGTGATGTTACTGGGCCCGCTCGAACAAATCGATGAACAACAGGAGGACAGAGACAGTGACAGTGACTATAAAGAGGCAAAAAAAATTTTTTAAAAAAATGATTAAAAATTATTTTATCTGGCTTTTTCTAATTCTGGAGAATGGAAAAAGACCATTTTAACAATTCAAGTTCCATCTTTAGTGGAAGGCTGAAAGAGACAAGCAAACAAGCCAGCAAGAGAGAAGGTCTGAAAGAAAGAAGAAAGAAGGATAGAAATAACTCACATTTTCATCAGTCAAATTAACAGAACTTGATAAAAATTCTGAATATAGATGAAAATTTTAAGCTGTCCTTCAGCAAAAAAGGGAAAACACTCTTCTTTTAAGTCTTTAAAAAAATCAAGTATTCTGCTGAATCATAACCACAAGAAGTAAGGTTTCTCCTCAATACTTACTCGACAAGGTTTTCATTTTAGAAGAATTTCTAAATCAGTAATTTTATTATGCGTTTTATATAAATTAAGCCCATACTTGAGATATTCCTTTCAGATACCTTAAGTATGGAAGGAAAATTCCCTGATTGGAGAGAAATAAGAAACCTCTTCAAGGTTTTTTCATGATGTCAACTGTCTTAACAATTAGAAGGGAAAAAAAAATCACTGACATGTGATCTCCCATAAAAAAAAATGCACAAAACAGGCCAAAGATCTGATTCAAATGGCAAAGTAGTTTAAGCATTTATTAAAACATACACTATAAAATATTTATGAAAATAATAATAGCATCTATACAATTATAAGATAACTGACAATGGTATTGGCAGAAAGTTTTATTCATTAGTCTGAACTCACAAATGTTAAATGAGGAAAAAAACCAAAAGCTTACTTTTTAAGAAATGATAAAAAAATAAATTAACATAGTTTTTAGAAGAATAATTTATAAAATGTTGTTATAAAAACTGACTAGACTCCACATTTCCATCACTGTATCTAATGTAGGGATGGAATTCCATGACTCACAATACTTGGAATACATTATTTCTCAGGATGAGGAGAGAGGGCTCAAGATGAACGAAAGATGCCCAAGACACAATTATTATCTCATCAAAGGCTTCCCTAAGCAGGGTCCACGCACTGTGCATTTTCTTAGTTCAAAAAACTATTAGAACACAATGCATATTTGGAGATGCGTACCTTGATACTGCATCAGTACCATTCTGAGCAACACTTTTCATCCTCCTCTCACTTAAGCATTATAAGCCTTAGTAGAATTAATTGAAAAGCAGGACTTTCAGGTGGATCCTGACACTAAGCCCTCTCTACTCTGTTACTTGGAATCATAAATCTCAGAAAACAGTTCTTAATTCTGTTTTGTACTATTTTTTCTGGTAGTGATTGACAGATTCCTTTTCCACCTTAAAGCTACCCACACTTGCTAGTCATTAATAGTTCTGTCAATTGGAAGAACTGGGTAACTGTTGACTGCTACCTCTCCTCCACTTAGATTGGCTCCTCCAGTGTTTCTGAAAACACACACACACGCATACACACACACACACAGAGAGAGAGAGAGAGACAGAGAGAGAGAGAGAGAGAGAGAGAGAGAGAGAGAGAGAGAGAGAGACCCACTCTCCTGTACCACCACTGTTGGTTTGACTTCTTCACTTTTGTCTACCAATCTATATGTTGCCTATCCCACAAGCCTGAATCAACCTATACTATCCCACAAATCTTTCACTTGAGTGTATTTCTCAATTCCCCTCACATCTAAAACCTACACATTGACCCAGGCAGAAGCATCTGACATCCTAACCATCCCTGCTATGGGTTTCGGGCTTTAAAGATACTACCCTTTGCCTTTGGTCTTAGATCTGGTGCAAAGAAGGATCATAGGTATAATTGCCTTGACTTACCTTACTTTTAGAGCATGCTCTGGGATCCAGAATCTCCTGGTCCAAATGGCCACCTATTAGACTTCTAGACACTTATTCTTAGTGTCTTAAAGTATTTATTTTATAAATATATTTGACATATTATGCTCATACTAAATATGAGAATTGGACTGATATAGGTTAGAAACATCCTTTATTCTAATATGGCACAAACACTTAGTAGGAGAGAACTAATAAAATAACTGAGTATTAATTTACTTTATGAGATATAATCTTAATCAATCCTAATAACTAAGGTATCTCATGTTTCCCTTTAAAAATTAGAAAATTGGGGCTGGAGAGATAGCACAGTGGGGAGGGTTCTTTCCTTGCATGCAGCAGACCCGGGTTCTATCCCTGGCATCCTATCTGGTCCCCAGAGCACCATCAGTAGTGATTCCATTATCAGGTATTACCCTAAAAGCCAAAACAACAACAATAAAACAAAACAGAACTAACTAGAAAATTAATACTCTGAAAAACTGGATTTTCTCCTGATCTCAAAAGAGGTCATGGCTAACATCTTTATGACTCTGCAGCCTACTCCTTCACTCTACTTAACTGTAGCCTAGCTAATACAAATGACAAAAGGGAATAGACCCTTGTAGATTTTGACCCTTAGAAACATCTACACCACAATTCTTTTGAGAGTAGCTAACCCAGAACTTACTCTTCGCAAAAATTGATGTTACAGGCTGAGACACAGATTACAAAGACCTACCTGGTAGCATAAAAGAACCTAATTAGAGATAAAAGCCAATTTTCCGGGGTGGAGCAATAGCACAGCAGGTAGGGTGTTTGCCTTGCATGGGGCCCACCCAGGTTCAATTCCCAGAATTCCATATGGTCTCCCAAGCACTGCCAGGAGTAATTTTTGAGTACAGAACCAGGAGTAATCCCTGTGCACCACCAGGTGTGAGCCCCAAAGCAAAATAAATAAATAAATAAATAAATGGTCCTTTGTTAAAAATAAAGCGAATTTTTCTAATCTTGTAATAGCTAGTTAGGTAGTAAGAGAATGATAAATTCTTGTTTGTTGAGAGGATCAGGGACCAGGAGTTTCCAAGACCTTCATAAATTTTGACCTGCCAAATTGATTAACTTTATTTTCACTTTTTGTTTGTTTGTTTGATTTTTAGCTGATAACACTGCTGCTCTTATCTATCATGGAGAAGATCTTAATAAAAAAAAACCTTATAGTTTGGTATAATGTTCCCATATGAAACTAAACAATATTCTCTGGTAAGCAAAATTTGATGAATAAGCAAGATTTTTAAAGATTTGTCTTATAAAAAAAATAGAACACAATGCAACATTTTAAATATTCATACTCTAGAAAAATACAGTGAAACTCCAATATTTTTAATCCATTTATCTAAAGTAATAGAAAGTGTATCATAATTAAGTTTAAATATTCTCACTTGATCACAGAATTATAATGTTACTATGAGAGTACTGAATTTGGTATATGATTTTAATTCTATTTTTTTTTTGTTCTTGGGCCACACGCAGGGATGCTCCTTGCTCTGCACTCAAGAATTACCCCTGCCAGTGCTTGAAGGGACTATATGGAATGCCAGGAATTGAATCCTGGTCGCTGGGTACAAGGAAGGGCTCAACCCACTGAACTGTTGCTTTGGCCCCTGATTTTAATACTTTCTTAAAGCATGAACAAATAAAATTATTCGCCTGCACCTTGGACATCGTAATACATTGTTTCTTGATTTTAACAGAACCTTGCGCAATGGTTAATCCCATCATGCTGTTCTGAAAATAACTTAATTGTGCCTTTCTTTCAGCACAGCAACATTTCTCTGGCGAGTGCCAATTTTTCTTTCACTTGAAAATCAACCAAATGTTTATCACTACTGACACGCCTCCCCCCCCTCCTCCCATCACCACCCCTACCCGCAACGCCTACCACCTTCGGGGTGGGGGAGGAAGGCGAGAAAGAAACGTCGCGGTAGTACGCACGCACTGTTCCTATTGCCGCAGAGTAATACGGTAACAACGGGAGATTACGGTACAAGCTAGGGCTACCGCCGGAGTTACGTCAGCTCAAAGTTCCTTTGGCTGAGGTCGGGTAGCTGATCACTAAAAAAGATGACTATGGAGTTATTGGTTGGCTTGCTGTCTTTTCTTCTCTCCTTTTCCCTTGATCTTAAGATCTCCAGGTAAAGCCACAACGAGTCCAGAGCCTGAAGGCATCGGTGGTGGAGGGGTGAGTCAGCGGGTGTGAAGAAGGTTTGTCCAGGGGACAGTCTCGGAGCCTCCCCAGCGGGGAAGCAGCGAGGTTGCTCCGGAATCGGATTCTCCCGGCTCCTCTAACGCCCTGCGCGGGAACGTGAGGCTCCGCATCCGCGCTGCAGGTGAGCGCGCGGCGGCCGGGGCTTGGCGCTTCCACGGGCTCCCATCCGGCGCGGGTGCGCGTGGGCAAATCTCTCTCTGCCTGGAGGTGAGTCGGACCTCGCACTTTCCCCGAGCCTCTTAGGTGTTTTGAGAGGTGGGGTTGGGGAGATGGGCGGGGGCGAGGGGTGTCGGTTGCCTTTTTCCACCTCTGAAAAACCATCCCCACCGGTTTCCAGCAGCTAGGCTGGGAAGTCAGCGCCGAGTTAACAAGTGTGTTTTGCAAACCGTACTTGGCGACGGAGCGGGGGAATGTGCTGCGGAGTTTGCTTCGGGTGCCACCTGTGAGCGCTTGAACTTGTGGTTCTTTTTTTTCCTCCCCCCCCCCCCCACCCGATCGCCTTTGACCTGGGGGTGTTCACGTCCCAGGCTCCACCCCAGATTCCTTAGAGAGCCATGAGTGCTCTGTGGTCAGTGTGCTGCTGTGGAAACCAGGATTTCGCACGCAGTTCGCGGCCTCCAACCCAGAAAACACGAAGCGTCCCCGGTGGCGCGCGGCCTTGATTGCTATGCCCCGCGAATCCGCAGTGCCTGCCACTTGCAAAGCCCCTTCTGCAGAGTGATGCCCCTCCATGCCCCACTCTTCCCTTCTCCTCCCAGCTGCCCGGATGCAAATCGAGGCCTGAGGTCTCCGGGGCTGCTGACTGCGTGGTTTGGGCAGGGTTCCTGAACGCACCTAGGTGGCGTGCAGCCCTGGGGCTTATTAGCTCGGGATCTGGCTTTCGCGCCAGTTTGGCTGCTGGACAGACCAGCTCGCTCCGCACAGCCAAGTGTGAGTTACTGGGGCGTGATCGTCCCCCTGGCGCTGGCCCTGCGGACCCCGGGTCGCGGCGGTTCCTTCCCTTCTCCCGCGCGGTCCCCTGCAGAGCAACCTGTTCAAAGGACCACCGGAAAGACCCGTGGGTTTCTGCGGACTCCGCTCGCTGTGACACAGGCGCCCACCGCAGTCCCGGCTCTGCGGCGTCGGGAATTTTTACTGCTCAGTCCACCCGCTAGCAGAAAGGCCGCGGGGAACTGCAGTTGGGGTGGGATGTATTGGCCTCGGATCTGGACCGCGACCTGATGCCGCGCGGCGGAACGCGCCAGGGACCAGCTCCCAGCTGCGGGGGCGCGGGTACACGGTCCCCCCCTCCCACGTCGCCTTTGCTGCGGCAAAGGCAGAGTCTCTCCGGGACCGCATTGCCTGCGGGGCTCCCAGTCCCGAGCCAAGCGCCCGTCGAGCCTGCAGCGACTGGAGCGCTCCCCCAGGGCGCCTGGCTCACGTCTCCTTTTTTTTTTTCTCTCTCTCTTTCTCTCTCTTTTGCGCTCCTGCAGGAGGACTCGGGCACACCATGCTCCGGGGCCGCCTGGACTGGGGCAGACTTTCGCACCCGGGTTCCTCGGCCTGCGCGCCTAGAGGCTGAAGCCAACTCCAGCCCACCGCGAGCGCGCCGCGCTGTGGGTAACCGGGAGCCCGGACAGTGCCCAGATGCCAGCGGTTCGCGCCTTTGATCGTCCGCCCCTGCAGACCAGCACCTGCTTGTGGTTTGAGGGGGCAGCATGGCACTAGAGTTGCGGGGTTCCAATTCTGCGCGGGCGTAATTTCGAAATCTTCGAGCCGCACCCGCGCCAAGCATCGGGAGGGAACTGATGTCCCCGTCCGCGCGGCTAGCGAAGAGGGTCTTTGGGGCAGCCACGCGCGCCTCTGGCCATGTCGCATGTCCTCGTGCACGGCCCCTGTGCATGGCTTTCTGAGGGGAACCGGAGCTGGCCGGGCTCGCTTTCCACCCGCGCACTCCTCTCTCACCCCTGTCCAGCCCCCGCGGGCCAGGCTCTCCAGAACTGAGACCTTTTGACTCCCAACTCCCTCGCTCCCGCCTCCGCCCCCGCCGGGGGTGGCCCTTGAGACAGCCGGACTTCGCCTGGCCCCAGCTGGGACCATGGTGTTTCTCTCAGGCAATGGCTCGGACAGCTCCAACTGCACCCACCCGCCCGCACCGGTGAACATTTCCAAGGCCATTCTGCTCGGGGTGATCTTGGGGGGCCTCATCGTGTTTGGCGTGCTGGGGAACATCCTAGTGATCCTCTCTGTGGCCTGCCACCGGCACCTGCACTCGGTCACCCACTACTACATCGTGAACCTGGCCGTGGCCGACCTCATGCTCACCTCCACCGTGCTGCCCTTCTCGGCCATCTTCGAGATCCTGGGCTACTGGGCCTTCGGCAGGGTCTTCTGCAACATCTGGGCGGCTGTGGATGTGCTGTGCTGCACCGCGTCCATCATGGGGCTGTGCATCATCTCCATTGACCGTTATATCGGCGTGAGCTACCCACTGCGCTACCCCACCATCGTCACCCAGCGGAGGGGACTCATGGCGCTGCTGTGCGTCTGGGCGCTGTCCCTCGTCATCTCCATCGGGCCCCTGTTCGGCTGGAGGCAACCGGCCCCCGACGACGAGACCATCTGCCAGATCAATGAGGAGCCCGGTTACGTGCTCTTCTCGGCGCTGGGCTCCTTCTACCTGCCGCTGACCATCATCCTGGTCATGTACTGCCGCGTCTACGTGGTGGCCAAGAGGGAGAGCCGAGGCCTCAAGTCTGGCCTCAAGACCGACAAGTCGGACTCAGAGCAGGTGACACTCCGCATCCACAAGAAGAGCGTCCCCGAGGTCGGAAGCGGGGGGTCCAGCTCCAAGAACAAGACGCACTTCTCCGTGAGGCTCCTCAAGTTTTCTCGAGAGAAGAAGGCCGCCAAGACCCTGGGCATCGTCGTGGGCTGCTTCGTCCTTTGCTGGTTGCCTTTTTTCTTGGTGATGCCCATTGGTAAGTCCTTCCACCACCTCTTTTTGCTCCTTAGGGTCTGCACCCTCTTTGCCTTCTACTTCCAGTCCAGACTCACAGTTGGGGGGTAGAAGAAAAAGGCTCTGCAATTCAAACAAGCCAAGTGAAGGCAGTGAAGAAAGGCTTCTGTGTAGGAACGTGATGGTTAATTCCTTTCTACTCCAGTCTCATTTATGTAATGTCCTAGGGCACTTTTTCAAGTACTGTAAAGTGGCTTCCAACTGTTGCAGATTAATCGGTCTCCTTAATAGGACTCCGATCACTTTCTTAATGCCTTTCAGGGTGTGTTTTAAATACATCTGACTTCTTTTCAACCTCAGCGTGCCTTCCAAGCACTTAAGCAGGGCCTGTGTGTGAAATGCTGTTCTCCTCTCTACTGTGAATTGCAAGTGCTCTTGGTCTGAAAATAAGCACCACACTCATTCTGAACAAATGTTTTCTTTGGTTATTGGATTAGATTATTCCTAAGGTTAGTTAAAGTGGTCTGTTATGCTCAATATATGAGCTATTTTTATTTTCTGGATCCAGCATGGTGAGCCACTGACAAGGGGGAAAATCATGATATTTATATTCAAGCCAAGCCTTAAAGAATTAATCATAACATTGCCAATAGGTAAATCCTTCTATCTTTATTTTCATGGTATTAAAACAAACATTAGTCTAATCCAAAGGCATTTGATAAGTTGCTAATGACACGGTTTAAAAATAATACAGTAATGTTACAAATCCAATTTTTGCAGATGCTAAATTAGCTGTTGTCAAAACTAATTAGCTCATTAGAAGTATCCGCAAGCTGATCTGTTTGGAAGCATATCCATCTCTGAAAGGGCTTCATGAGGTCCCAAAATGGTTTGCTATTTTTAGTTTGTAGACTCAAATATAGACAGACATTGGTTATCCACTAACTCTAGCAAAACACAGCCATGATAAAAATTAATGAAAGTTCATAACTGGTGCTTTAGAGCCAAATTTAAATGTTATGCCAAGTACTTTTATTTGTGAATTTTTATAATTATGACAGCTATTATTTATTGAGGGTCACCAGGGTTCCAGACATCTGGTAAAGTTTTTAAAATCTCAGTTCTCTCAACAACATAGTGAAGTATGCAGCCTTATTCTGAAATTGCAAGTGGGGAAAAGGGATTCTTCAGATTCTAGTACTTTCCTATCTAATCCCATAGCCACCCACAATCTGGTGCCATTTAAATGTGAATTAAATTACAACAGTATTCTGTTCTTCACTGCTACTAACCACATCTCAAGTGCTCAACAGCTACGCATGGCCAGTGACTACTATTTTGAACAGCAGGAATATAGAGCATTTTCATTACTTAGACATTTCTGACAGCTCTGCTAGGGAGACCAGTCTGAGTGCACACTACTTGGTCTTCCGTTATGCCTGTCCATCATTATTGCTTATCCAGCTTCCAAAGGCCAATCACAGACTGGAATTTACTGAAATAATACTCCTTACCTGCCTTTTTATATCTCACATTCTACTTCCTCTGAACATTTAGTCATCCGTTCATCCATTTACTCATCGAGGATTGTGGAGCACTTCTAAACACATAGTATAAACAAGGCAAGAAGAATCCTTGCCAATGTGATGTTTACACTCCTTGGGGGAAGATAGACATGAGCAAATGACCATATCCTAAGAAGTCAAGATTTAATAAGCACTATTTAAAAAGTAAACAGAATATGTAAATAGTGCGACAGGACATTGGGAAGTGGGTAGGCCAGGAAAATGCCTTTTGAAAAAGGTGACTTTCAACCAAGTCCTGACTGAAAATGAGGGGTGAACTTTGCAAAGGCAGGGAAGAAGAACTTTCTGATAAGAGGAACAGACAGTATAGAGATGAGAGTGAACAAACAACCTGTTCAAGGCAAGGCAAGGAAGCCATTGTGGTTGAGCCAGCAATTGAGGGGAAAGACATGTCGAAGAAAAGGCTGAGGATACAGACAAGTCAAGTGGATCTTTCAGATCAAAATAGAATTTGCATATTATTGGTTTCCAAAATATACAAAAGTAGTGTTCCTTTGAAACTTTTGGTAAGCAAAATGGTATAAAATCAAGATGCAATTACCATTAATTTATATGCAAATTTTTCAAGCATCCCCATACTCCCCAAATAACCTATCAAGTAATACCAAGCAATAAGCTAAAAAATGAGTATGTAATGAAAACAGAATGACATTAATACAATCTATGTCAAGTAGCTCCTGGGGAAGGAGTTGGTTAGGCCTCATATATTCTACATGGTCCTTGCTCCTCTACAACTGCTGCAAAACAGATACTGAGCTGCATCACCTTTTCCTCATTAAAATCATAATTTCTCATACATTTATTTTTGTTTTTTAAAATAGATACTGAAATTGGAAAGCCTATAGAACAAAGTATTATGAATGACTTAGAGGGAACATATACTTGAGTGTATAATCTCTGATGAGAAGCACCAATTAGTCATTTAAAGACAGATGAGATAAATATAATTGTGAATTTGGGGATAAAAGGGGAAGCTGGGCCACATACAAACTTGAGACTCTCCAATATATTTTTAGCCACAGAAATGGAGAGCTCTCCAAGACAGAGCATATGGAAAAAAACAAAAGGCAAAGGCTTCACATTAGAGCTTTCTGATATTTGGGGGTTGGGTAAAGGAGAAGTTATATGGAACTAAAGAAATGAAGAAAGAGTTACCAGGCAAGTAGGAGAAAAACTAGGAGTACATGGTATCCCTGAAGTCAAATGAAAATCTTCCAATGAGATAAAATCAGTAGTGTCACACACAGCTGCTCTGGTAAGTCAGAGAAGTAGGGATCAACGTTGTTCTTGGCAATAATGATTCCATTGGAGTATAGAAACAAAAGCCTGATTGTTTGCTGTTTGAAGAAAGCAGCAGAGAACGAGGGATAAGGAAAATACACAACTCTGGAAATGTTTTACTAGCCCATGAAGTAGGGAAATGGGGTACAGCAAGAAGGATCTAGAGAAGATTTTCAAAGGTAAGAAATGGTACCAGGGCTGGAGCGATAGCACAGCCAGTAGGGCATTTGCCTTGCACGTAGCCGACCGGGGTTCGATTTCCAGAATCCAGTATGGTCCCCTGAGCACTGCCAGAGGTGGTTCCTGAGTGCAGAGCCAGGAGTAACCTCTGTGCATCGCCAGTTGTGACCCTAAAAGCAAAAAAAAAAAAGTACCTCCTGTCTATATTCTAATGGGAATTAATGGGAATTATGGATTGGAAAAAGACACTGATGGGATAGACAAGGAAGAAATAGGATTCACTGCCCAAGTGGAAGGTTGAGAAGTCACTGGAATCCAAGGGCTATGAGCACCAATGCAATAACATATGGAGAATGGGAAATAAATATCTCTTCAAAATATATGTCTTCAATGAACTAAGAACCAAGATAATCAGTTAAGAGGAGGAAGGATTTAGTGATGATGGTTTTAGGAGCAAAAAAGAAGATCTTTATTCCCTTTGAGGTAATAAAGTATACAGATGATAGAAATTTGGACACCTTACTTGAAACTGATGATCATATATTTATTTAAAGTAAAGCCATTATTGCTCACTGATAGCTAAGGAGCTCATGGTTTTAAGGAATATTTTTTTTAGTGAACAAGAGAGTTTTTATTTAACAAATCTCCTTGTGGAGATTTGAGGGGAAAAGGAAAGGCTTATGTATTCAAGAGAGAACATGGGTTTCAAGGGAAAGCAGAAAGACACAGCAACAAGCAAGGGAGATATGTGTTCACGGGAGAACACAGGCTTAAAGAACAAACTTGTTTTGAGGAATATTACCAGTGACTCTTTTCTAGAGACCACAATAGAGGGTGCTTGAGGAATCTTATAGAGCTGGTTAGCTCTTACAGAGCTCAGGTGATGATCAGTGATTTGGGAGTTTAGGAGTGGTGACTCAGCTATACAAGGACATGAACCTGATGGGATAAGTCCTGAGATCTTCAAGTGGAAGAAGAAATTTCATCTAATTATAGCCTCCTTCTTGCATTGGCTGTCTTGGAAAAGAAGTTGCATTAAGGTGAAGAAGCTATTTCAGTGGAGGGGTCTTGTGGTATGAAGAAAGCATTCAGAATCAGTGGGTCCTCTTTAAATTCTAGTAGTTGTGGTAGATTAAAATTAAAAATTTAGTTAACAGCATCCAACCATGCTGCCCAGTAGAAAATAAGATTCCTGAAATCCTATAAACTTCCTGTATAGCATTTCCTCTTTAAAATTTTTTTTTTAAATTTTTGCTTGTTGGGTCACACCCGGCATTGCACAGGCGTTCCTCCTGGCTCATACACTTAGGAATTACTGGCGATGTCGGGGGACCATATGGGATGCTAGGAATCAAACCCGGGTCAGCCGCATGCAAGGCAAATGCCTTACCCACTGTACTATTACTCCAGCCCCAACATTTCCTCTTGACATCAAACAAATAATAGGTTATTTCTTCTAGGACTTACTGACTACATAAGAGTATCAGACCCTAAATTATACGGAATAAAAATATTAACAAATTGTATTACCCCCTGTACTCAAAGGTCTCACAATCAATTTAAGAAGGTGAGTTCGAAGTAATTGAACTGGAGAGGGGTTAAGGCACTTGTCTTGCATGTGGCCAATATCAATTCAATACCTGGCACCAGTATGGCTCCCTGAGCACCACCAGGAGTGACCCCTGAACACAGAGCCAACTAAGCCCTGAGCATCACTGGATCCAGAGTGACACCCACCACAAACAGAGAAGTTATCACAAATCTGTTATTAGCTCTTAAAATAATATTACAAATGCTGAGGAATCTAATAATTAAGTCACTGAGAAAACTTCTAGAAGTATTGTTATTGAGTGAGCAGAGATTGAAAGAAGATAGCACTACTTCTGGACTACCAGTAAGATGTTGGCTTCTTTTAAAACTATCTTTAGTACATTTCAAGCAAAGTGTGTTGGAAGAATAAATACACCATTTTATTATCATACACAAGGGACATGAACTCCTAAGTATGATAAGTAGTCTCTTGAGGAGTAATGATCAGTCTGTACTAGGCTGCCAGATAATAGAGGGATTTGTAAGAAACTTAAAGCAGAAATGAAAAAAGACAAATACCAGATGATCTCACTTATCTGTGGGTTACAGAATAACAGGACAAGGGAATGCAAAGTTCCAGAGGGGGAATAACGAGATTAAGCTGGTCCCTAGATTATACAGTGAAGGAAAGAAACTGAAGGGGGAGGGGAAAGTAAGAGGTGTATGGAAGATTATGAGGAACAGGAACCTGGGACACTTTGGCAATGTAGAGGTGTAGAGGTGTTATATAACTATAAATTTGTACCACAAACACAAAACAAGCCAACACTGTCCTCCCATTGTTCATCGATTTGCTCGAGCGTGCCCAGTAACGCCTCAATTTTGAGACTTGTTGTTACTGTGTTTGGCATATTGAATATGTCACGGGTAGCTTACCAGGCTTTGCCGTGAGGGCGAGATACTCTCAGTAGCTTGCTGGGCTCTCTGAGAGGGGCAGAGGAATCGAACCCGGCTCAGCCGGGCTGGCTGTGCACAAGGCAAACGCCCTACCACTGTGCTATTGCTCCACAGAACAAACAAACCTCAAAGCATGAGATGGTACCCCATATAAACCCCTGAACCCACTCAGCAATGATTCCTGAGCACAGAGCAAGGAGTAAGCCCTAGTGCTGCCTGATACAGTTCCCAAGCAAAACAAAGAAACAAACAAAAAACAACAACCAGGTTTTAAAATGTGCTTTTCAAAAAGACAGTCTTGGAGGTAGGAGGGCAGCTGGGGACAATGGTGGAAAGAAATTGACAGTAGTGCTGGGATTGGTGCTGGAACACTGTATGCCTAAAACTCAACTATGAATAACTTTGCAAATCACAGTGCCTCAAAAACATTTTTTTGTGGAGCTGAGACCCAAAACACATACCCATATTAGGAACAATTGAATGATTGAGTGAGTGCTTTTCCTTTTACTCTAGAAGACTCATCTCTGAGATGACTACATAGTCCCACACTTCCCAGCTTCTCCCTACAAAGATGGGTCGACTGCCGAACTACATAGCCGTTGTACTTGCCTACTTGCTTCTCAAGTCTAAGTCTTATTTAATCTTGTTTTCTTTTTATATCCTGAATGTTTGGTTGAAATTGAGAAACCTTAGGGCAGCGGGTAGTTATATTTGAGTTATCAGCCATTTAGACTTTGTACTGAATGCTTTTAGAAAGCTAATTTTGATCATAGAGAGAATAGAGAGCATGTTAATGTTAACCTAAAGTCCCATTGCATCATCTTCCTATATCTTCCTTTTATCTAAAGTCCACTACCTGGAGACAGTGGAGGTGTTGAATAACTATATATTTGAACCGCAGAACATCAAACCTGCAAGCATGAGATGGCACCCATATGACCCCCTGAATCCCCTCAGCTCAGTTGGTTGAGTGTAAAAGAATTGGTGGGGAATTTCAGCCTGGGCTTCTTTTTTAATAGTAACATAAAGGATGTTGTGCTGTCCAAAGAAAAACATACATATGTATAAATATACACATATATACATATATATAATAACATACTCTTGAAGATGCCAAAATTACCAGAGGTTTACTGTTGTTTCCCTATAAAGGTACAAAGAGGTACAAAGAGACTAGGCACCTGATTCTCACGAAAAGGTTGTTTTATTTAGATAATGGTGTGGAGAGAATTTAAGAGCTATTATGATTATTTTTAAAATAAGGAATCCATTTTTAAATTATTCCTGTTGCATCACAGAGCATCCTAAAATGGAACAGCTTAAACAATAACCATTTCATGGATTGTGATTGTGGGTCAGGGATGCATCGAGGCCAGCTCTCTGTTGGTTGGGCCATCTTCCAGAATCGGCAGCTTTCATCTTCCAGTCTCTGGAACAGTATTCTTGCAGCGTGACAATTGCTTCCCAGAGATCCAGAGCAGAAACTGCCAGGCCTTTGCATGGGTAGGCCCAGAGCTGGCCCAGAGTCAGAGCTGCCTCATTCCTCAGTCAGAGCAAGTAAGTGGGGCTCAGTGTAAGTTCAACAGAGAGAGAACAGACTTGTTGCCTGGAAGTTGAGTTGCTGTGCATTTCAGAGATGGAGAGATTGTAGCCATCTTTTGAAATTGGAGCATCTTATGTCTCACAAGCATATCAAGTAACATTACTTCTCATCCACCAGTTAAGATAATCTCATATGCTTTTTGCAATATGATGAGAAAAAACAGTTGGGTCCTTTCCCTCCTACAGCCTTCATCTCCACAGGGACATGGTTATTAACCAGAAGAACACATTAACAAATCCAAAACTTGGACCAGGGTTCTAGGACAGGGGTTAGGGTACTGAGTGCGTCCTTAGAGGTTTCCTAGGTACTGCTGGGTGTCTTTTCTGGTGTTAGGGCACCACAGGCCCTAACAGCACAGCCTCAATCAAATGATCCAACTGGCCAAAGACCAGGATGTGGCACAGAGGGGTCTCGTAGCATGAAAGGCCCTCATCAGAAACAAACTAACAAATCCAAAATTGTGTATAATGAAGAGTCATGAGTAGTATCTTGAAAAGATAACCACGGACCATGGTGGTTCTGGGAAGGAAAGGAGAAAAGGTGTGAGTGTGCTAGAGAGCTTGATCTCTGAGATGAGAGCTGTTGAACTTTGAAGAAAAGTTTGGTGACTAAAATGAGGTATGAAAAGATAGACTAGGACAATAAGGTAGGGCTACCTTGGTTATTCTGAGGATTTTTCAGATGTTGAGAGTGGCCATACCGGAAAGATTACCATATACTATATCAGATTAAACTGGCAAGATAGAGAGTAGGCAAAATCACCATTAGAACCTTGTTTTTTAATTACCAATTGTATTGGCCTAACGTTGGGCTGGAGCGATAGCACAGCAGGTAGGGAGTTTGCCTTGCATGAGGTCGACCCGGGTTCGATTCCTCCGTCCCTCTCAGAGAGCTCGGCAAGCTACCAAGAGTATCCTGCCCTCACGGTAGAGCCTGGCAAGCTCTCCATGGCGTATTCGATATGCCAGAAACAGTAACAGCAAGTCTCACAATGGAGACGTTACAGTGCCTGCTCAAGCAAACCAATGGGAGGACAGTGCTATGGTGCAGTGCTATTGGCCTAGTTATTTATACCATCTTGTTATTTTTTAAAAATTTTTATTAGTGAAACACCATGAGGTACAGTTGTAGACTTAGAAATTTTTGTGCTTGGGTTTCAGTTATACAATAATCCAGTACCCATCCCTCCACCAGTGCCCATTCTCCATCATTTACATTTTTAAAAATATTTTTGTTAGTGAAATACCATGAGGTACAGTTGTAGATTTACAAATTTTTGTGCTTGGGTTTCAATTGTACAATAATCAAACACCCATCCCTCCACCAGTGCCCATTTTCCACCACCACAGGTCCCAATATCCCTCCCACTTCCCATCCCCCCGTCTCACCCTGCTTGTTACTCTTTAATGCCCATAAGATCTATAGATAAACTTCCTTTTTGACTTCTTCTACTTCTATTTGTTTATTAAGGTAATATTGATTTATAAGATTGTGCATGTTTTAGTAGTATGGATTCTCATACCTCTTCAAAATGTGTTGTCACATTTTGAAAGTAGCAATTTCCCTTGGCCACAGTCTACTGTACACCCCTCCTCCAATTCACGTACTCCTCCTCTGCTGGTGAACTCACCTATGACCTGAGTCCAAGGGTTTAGCTTTTTTTTTTTATTTTGTATATTTCTTTGCTTTCTTTCTCTGTGCCCCATGCATGAATGAGCTCAACTGGTATTTGTCTTTCTCCTTCAGACTTATTTCTCTTATGGGACCCTTTTCATTGCCACCCATGTTCCAGCAAAAAGCAAGGTTTCCTTTTTGCTTAAGGCCAAGTTGTACACCCTTTTGTGTAAATACCACATTTTCTTTATCCATTTATCTGTCATGGGGCACTTAGGTTGGATCCATATCTTAGGTTGTATCCATCTCTTGGCGATTATAAATAGCCTTAGTGCAAGCTTTTGCTTTTATCTGTAAATGAACAGGAAGAGGATATCTGAATATCAAAATCGGACAGTAGTTAGACCTGTTGGGACACCTTTACACAGGATGGGTAAGAGCTTTCCTGCCAAATATAATCTTTCTAAAATGCAGTTGGTTATTTTAATTTTCATAAGCTGCCACAGAGTTCTGGAATATCTCTTTTGCCATTGTCTCTGGGGCAGCTTTATAAGGAAACCTTTCTCTGATCACAAATAGTATAATCAAACTTGACTTTAAGTTAATTTTGCTTCTTTCCGCAAGACGAATCTGTCAATGAAAATTTGCCATCATGTTCATAAAAATGTGCTGCAGGTTCAGGAAGTGTCTTCAATCCCTTCAAAGAATGTTTTGAACAACAATAAATCTCCCAAGTAGACTACACATTTCAAAGGTGACACATTTAGTGAACTATGGTGTGTTTACTTGCTTCATATGTTCAGCTTCATTTGTGTGGATTTTTTCTAAGGCATTTTCTTTATCCAGAGGATATTTTTCTTCTACTCTATAGTTTGTATACTGCAGACTGCAACCTGTTTATATACTCTCTGGTAAATTCTGCTAGGCTGGTGACATTACTTTTTTACATTAGTGCAGTCTAGTAAATATTTTACTTCTCTTTTGCATTTCTATTTCTATGTGAATATTGTATATTGCTTTATTGTGCTGTTTTGCCATATTTTATTATGTAGTTTATGATAAGTTCATAAAGAAAATGGTGAAATTTGGTTTCTATGCTTTGTAGTTGTTTTAATAACATAGAAATCATGTGTGTTGAAGGTTTGAAAGAGCTGGCCTGTAAAACATTTGGGCATAGCTCCTTTTGTGGATGCAATTCTTTAAGACTGATTTCTGTTTCTTCCAAGGATGGTAGTCTATTCTGATTATCACTTTTGATAATCTTTGTTTTCTTATTTTCCATTCTTCTGTCAGAGGTTCAATACTTAATATAAAACTCTATATGAAATTCCATATTTTTCAAATTTTTTTCTATCTTCTTATTTCCTTGTTGTATACACAGGTTTTATTTCTTTTTCTCTTTACTGAGATTTCCTGGAAGGTTGTATATTTTGTTTTTCATAGATCCCATGTCTTGGACTGAGTAATCATTTTAATATGCATTTTAGTCTACTATTTTAATCTCTAGCAATTTTTAAACTTTCTAGTTATATTTTGTTACTTTATATTGGCTTGAGTAGGTTTTTGGCACATATATTTTAGATATTTTTGGTCTAAGATTAAAAATCACAAAAGCTGCACATTTCATCTAAGCAAACAAGTTTTTTCACTTATATTTTGCTAGGAAATTCGCTTGATCTATATTTTAAATTTTTTAAGGTTTTTTTTGTTTTACTTTTGGGTCAAACCCAGCTATCCTCAGGACTTCTTCCTGTCTCTGCACTCAAGGTTCACTCCTGGCAGGGCTCTGGTGACCACAGGCTGTACTGGGAATCGAACCAAGGTTGGCCCGTGCAAGGCAAGTGGCCTACCCTCTGCTATGTCTCTAGCCTGTGTTTTCACTTTTAGCTTCTCTTTGTCCTGTGAAGAAAGAAGAAAATCTGTTATACTGTTGCTGTTGAATTCGAAGATAATTAGCATTTCTGTGAAGTGAATAGTTTTATTTGGGAAATACAAGAGCAGAGAGAGAAAGTTAGTTCCATAAAGCAAAGTAGGAGAAATTATGCACTCTGAGCTAAAATGTTGAAAATCCAGAATGGACTGTGCTATTGATAATAATTTTTATCCTCTATTTAAAAACTTCTAATTTTCTGAACTATGGTCAGAAAATGTAAGTTAAGTAAAATTTCTATTTGTGAAATTTATTGTTACTTTGGGGGATTAATATATCAATAATATGCATTTTGATGGATGTAATGCTTAATAGATCTATATATTAACCAAACTTTATTAATGTTTTTTTAAAATATTCTTTATCCACTATTCTTTAGCTTTATCCTTGTGTATCACCTACTTTTTTGTTAAATATTGAGTAAAGTGTGGTAAACTTTCCCACTGCTTCTGGGAATAATTCTTCCAATTATTTCTTATATTCTTTATACATGCAGGTGTTGATTGATACTCCTTGTATCAATCCTCAATTGATAAGATTGAGACAATACTATCTTCATTTAAAAATAGTTGAGAGGGTTTGAGAGAGGATATTAGTTATAGAGCACATGAGTATGAAAGATACCAAGTTTTATCCTCAGCATCACTAGGTGTGGACCAGGTTGCCTCTGAGCACTAATGACTTGAGAACTGCCAAACCTCTTAGCTTTCTTTCTTTCTTTCTTTCTTTCTTTCTTTCTTTCTTTCTTTCTTTCTTTCTTTCTTTCTTTATTTGCTTTTTGGGTCACACTTGGTGATGCACAGCAGTTACTCCTGGCTCTGCACTCAGGAATTACCCCTGGCGGTGCTCAGGGGACCATATGGGATGCTGAGAATTGAACCTGGGTCGGCCGCGTGCAAGGCAAGCTCCCTACCCGCTGTGCTCCAGCTCCCCTCTTAGTCAGCTTTAACCTCTACAAAAATAAATATACAAATAAAAATAGATACTTTTTCATGTTTTTCTTTCCTTGATACATACACTATTTAAAAAAATTGTAATCATTTTTGCTAAATTGCTTTTGCATTTGGAAAAGTACTTCCATCTTTTTAAATATAGAGTGTGTGGAACCCATTGGATTTTTCATGTTTTGTTTTGTTTGGTCACCTATTGGGCTGTCTTTCTGGCCCTCTGATAGATTTTTCATGATCTCTGTGTCTAATTTGGGTATTTTATCACAATTGGCTGTAACTGATTTCACACACAGAACCGGAGAATCAAATCAAACTCCTGGAAATTAAACAACTCATTTTTTTTTCTGCAGCTTAGAATCTAGGTTTTTTTGCCTTAGTTTTAATTTTGACATGTTTTGAATAGTGATCTTCTGTTTTTAATTCTATATGCAGTTATCATTAATCTTTTCAAAAAATTTTTTCAACCTTCATTTTTTTCTCAAAAGCATTCCAGGTAGGGAAGCAGCTTAGCATATTTCAGTATTCTTGTGGTAAATTACATTTTGTGCAAACAAACACGATCCGCAAACACGGTCCTCCCGTTGTTCATCAATTTGCTCAAGCAGGCCCAGTAACGTCTCCAGTATGAGATTTGTTTCTGTGTTTGGCATATCGAATACGTCACGTGTAACTTGCCAGGCTCTGCCTTGCGGGTGAGATACTCTCGGTAGCTTGCCGGGCTGTCCGAGAGGGGTGGAGGAATCGAACTCGGGTCAGCCATGTTGGCCGCTTGTAAGGCAAACGCCCTACCGCTGTGCTGTCGCTCCAGCCCCTGCTATTGCTCCAGCCCACATTTTGTGCAATTTTGTTTAATAAAATTTTAAATTTTGGTTTCAGCTTATTGGTATAAATGTGCTAGCTGTTCTGTCTTTTGCATCTTTCTTTAATTCTTTTTAGTAATACTAATTATCCACATTGCATTTTGTGCTTTATGCGCTCATTAATTTGGATTTTTGCTTTAGATAAAGCATGCTTTAGATAAAAACAGCGATGGGCTGCTTTTGCAAATAAAGTTTTATGGAAACACAGTTATTATCATTTGTATGCACATCATTCATGGCTCCTTTTATGCTACAAATAGAACTGTGTGATCACTACAAAGACTGCAAGGTCCATAAGGCTTCAATATTTACTCTAGTAAATATGTACTATGTTAAAGAGTAGAATGCAAATAAAATTTTAACATAAAACAAATAAAATCATAAGAAAAGAAAATTTCAAGGTCCTCAATGCCTGATAGCTAAACACTTGAAATGCCACATGTTTATAGAATTCAAGTTGTGCATTTCCTTAATTACAAGGTATCATTATTATTCTTTTGTTTTCTGGTGTTTAATGCTTTGTAAATGACTACTACTGGAGACCTCCTAGACCAACTTAATTTTTTTTTAGCAAGTATTCTCAGTATTAAGGCTTTTACTTTCTAGACAAATTCCTATTGAAATTTTCTCAGTCAAACTTAAAATTATCTCTTTAATATTTCTGATTAGGTTGGAAGGATTGGGGGGGGGATTATTAAACTTTTGATGCTTTTGTCTGCAATCCAAGGTAACCCAAAGTAGCTTGCTTCAGGGACCACTTCTTCTGCTTCACTTTTTTTCCTTAGCATCCTAATTTATATTTCGACTCTTTCATATCTATTCCTCCTTTTGGGCTTTCTTCTCATGTTTGTAAGCTTTTTGAAATTTCGTCTGACTTTCTTATACTTCTCATTTGTTTTCTGTCTTACCAGTTTAGCATTACTAATGTACAATTTCCTCCACATTCCCTCCATTTTGCTCCATTTTATTGGCACATTGTTCTATCTTTGTATTTTGCCTATTTTTCATATTCCTGGATGTCTTGCTCAATACTGCTTAAAGAACTTACTTAAAGAGCTAGCTTCTTTGCCATTCGGATTTCTTCTTTGAGAAAGTTTCTGTTCATTTCATTGCCCCATTTTTGGATGGGGTTGGATGTTTTCTTCTTGTGGAGTTTAACCAGTATTTTGTATATCCTGGATATCAACCCCTTGTCAGATGTGTATTCGGTGAATATCCTTTCCCATTCTGTATACTGTCTTTGTATTTTGGTCACTATTTCTTTGGAGGTGCAGAAGCTTCTTAGTTTAAGATAGTCCCATTTATCTATCTCTGTTTTCACTTGCTCGGCCAGTGGCGTGGCATCTTTGAAGATACCATTAGCTTCAATGTCATGGAGGGTTTTGCCAACTTTATCTTCAATGTACCTTATGGTTTCTGGTCTGATGTTGAGGTCTTTAATCCATTTTGATCTTACTTTTGTACATGGTGTTAGGCAGAGTTCTGAGCCTATTTTTTTGCATGTAGCCGTACAGTGATGCCAACACAATTTATTAAAGAGGCTTTCCTTACTCCACTTCACATTACTTGCACCTTTATCAAAGATTAGATGAGCATATGATTGAGGAGAGATGTCAGTGTATTCAACCCTGTTCCATTGGTCTGCAGTTCTGCCTTTGTTCCAGTACCATGCTGTTTTAATTATTACTGCTTTGTAGTACAGTTTGAAGTTCGGGAGGTTGATTCCTCCCATTTTCTTTTTCCCAAGAATTGCTTTAGCTATTCGTGGGGGCTTATTGTTCCATATAAATTTCAAGAGTGTTTGCTCCATTTCTTTGAAGAATGTCATGGGTATCCTTATAGGGATTGCATTGAATTTATACAATGCTTTCGGTAGTATTGCCATTTTGACAATGTTAAGTCTCCCGACCCATGAGCAGGGGATATCTTTCCATTTCCTCATGTCCTCTTTTATTTCCTGAAGTAGCGTTTTGTAGTTTTCTTTGTACAGGGAAAATGCTCTACATCATTAATCATCAGGGAGATGCAGATCAAAACCACAATGAGATACCATCTCACACCTCAGAGACTGGCCCAAATTCAAAAGAACAAAAGCAACTGATGCTGGCGTGGATGTGGCGAGAAAGGGACACTCCTTCACTGTTGGTGGGAATGTCCACTGGTTCAGCCCTTCTGGAAAACAGTATGGACGATTCTCAAAAAATTAGAAATTGAGCTCCCATTTGACCCAGCAATACCACTCCTGGGAATATATCCCAGAGAGGCAAAAATGTATAGTCGAAGTGACATCTGCACTTGTTTGTTCATTGCAGCCCTCTTTACAATAGCCAGAAACTGGAAGAAACCTGAATGCCCAAGAACAGATGACTGGTTAAAGAAACTTTGGTACATCTACACAATGGAGTACTATGTAGCTCTTAGAAAAGATGAAGTCATGAAATTTACATACAAGTGGTACAATATGGAAAGTATCATGCTAAGCGAAATGAGTCAGAAAGAGAGGGATAGACATAGAAAGATTGCATTCATCTGGGGGATATAAAGTAACAAAGTATGAGATTAATACCCAAGAATAGCTGAGATCAGCACCAGGAGGATTACTCCATAACTTAGAGGCCAGCCGGGTATCCTCGAGGAAAGGGCTATTCAGATAGAGAAGGGAGCACCAAATAAAGGATGTTTGGAGGATCCTCCCAGGAGGGGAGATGCATGTCGAAAGTAGACTATGGACTGAACATGTTTGCCACTCAATGCCTCTTTTGCAGACCACAACACCCAAAAGGAGAGAGAGAACACAGGGGATTGCCCTGCCACAGAGACGGGGGGATGGGGGGATGGGGGTGGGAGGGATATTATCCATGGTGGTGGAAAATGGGCACTGGTGGAGGGATGGGTATCTGATCATTGTATAATTGAAACCAAAGCACAAAAAATTGTAAATCTACAACTTTAAAAAAAATAAAATAAAATAAAGGGGGAAAAAAAAAAAAGAGCTAGCTTCTTCTTGTCCCCTTCTTTAAAGATGAATTTTTAGTCTGAGTCCTAGATAAAACAGTTGACTTTACTAAGTCATTTATTAATAAGTCTTTTATTAAACACTTGACTCTTTCCACCTGTAAGGTACTCTTTTGAGGCTCTACTTCATAAAGGATGATCTAGTGAAACCATTTGAAATAGGTTCTTTTTGGAATCCAATGTGTCCCTATTCAAATCGTCAGAGGCAGATTAATAAGAGAAGGAAAACTAGTTTAAATTTACCAGAGGACTATAATTTGTCAAAGTTTGCCAAATAATAGCCTTCTCTGCAACAGAAGCAGATTATAGGAAAAGGATTGCCTTTGCACTTCAGAAATTCTTCATCCAGTTTTTTTGGCACAGTGAACGCAGTGCCCTTTTCTCTGGATGGCATGATCAGCTCCCTCGGGATGCATGTCCCAAAGAGTCTCCCTTTACTTGTCTGCTGACCTTGCTGGAGAAAACCAAGGACTTCCTGCTCTGCTTGGGTCTCAGCATATTTTCTCTTCTCAGATATTTGAGTACAGTTGAAATTTGTCTCTGAAAAGTTTATTCTAAATCTCCCTGTGTCTACAGAATCTGTTGTTTCAGTTCCAGGGGGTGTCAGTGAGAAGCATCCAGAGCCATTTGACTTTCTCCTCCCTTTATTGGAGGTACAGCAATGGCCAATCAGCCTCGTTTATAGACTCACCATGACCCAGGAATTTCTCAAAAGTTCTGGCTTTGGGATAAGACCATTTCCAGACTTTTTAGCAAGGATGCAAAATTTCACCCCTATGTATTTTTTCATTAGATTTATTAACAATTTAGAAACAACAGCCAAGGAGATAGCCCGAGGGACTGGTGGTCATGCTTTGTATGCAGCAGGCACGGTCCCCTGAATGCCACAGGAAACAATCCCTGAGTTCCACACCCACACTAGCCCTCTGGACTACTGAGTGTGACCCAAAAAGCAAATAAGTAAACACTAATGAAAGAAGTTAGAAATGAGATAAAGAAGTTCGACTTGATCTAGAAGCCATGCTTAATCTCCAGCAACTGTTCACTCAGTATCTGAGTGTGAAGTCAAAATAAGATTAAACTGATGTGTGATCATTTCATTTGCTACTTTGGAAGTTTGGGATTCAATACAGAGTCATTAGAGGAAGGTATACTTGTTATTAGACCAGGACTGGACAGCTGTACTTTTTCTTGTGGCATGCATCATAACCACTGGACTGTCTCCCTCTTCTCCTTCAGATTTCTATCACTTAGCATGATACCCTTTAGCTCAATTCTGTTATAGCAAAGGAAAACTTTTTTTCTTTGTTACAGCTGGATAATATTCCATTTTTTTATGTACAACTTTAATATCCATTCATCTGATATTGAGCTCATGAATTGTTTTTAGATCGTGGCTATTATTAATAGCATTGCAGTGAACATTAATGTTAATGCTTTTTGATCAGTGTTTTTGTGTTATTGGAATATATATTCAAGAGCGGAATTGCTGGATCATGTGGTAGTTCTATTTTAATTTTTTGAGAAACTGTTTTTCATAAAGGCTAAATCAGTTTATGTTCCCACCGAGAGTTAACTTGTTTTTCAACATACCCCCTTGAGCACTTGTTGTCTCTGGTCTTTTAGATATAAACTATTCTTCATAGTAGAAGTGATAGATCTTCATTTTGATTTGCATTTCCCAGGTCATCAGTAATGGTGAGAATTTTTTAATGGGCCTCTTTGCCATTTATCTGCCTTCTTTAGAGAGTGACTGTTAAGCTCTTCTCATTTATTCATGTTGTTTTTTTTTTATTTTATGCTGTTAATACTTTGTGAGTATTTTATATATCTTAAATATTAACCCATTGTCAGATATATACATGCTGTTAAACTATTTTATCCCTTTTGGTAGGATGTATCTTAGTTTAATGGTAGTTTTATTTCATGGTGCAGAACACTTTCTAGTTTAATGTAATCTCAGTTTTATTTTTGTTTTGCTTGCAAAAGGAGGGCAATCATTGAAGACACCTCTAAAGACATACCATAAAGTATTTTAACAGTGCTTTCTTTGATGAATATTTTGATTCAGTTATGATATGGATGTCTTTAATCTATTTTAAACTAACTTTTGTGTGTGGTGTGAGGAAGTGGTTTAATTTTATTCTTTGTTATGTGATTATCCATTTTTCCCAACAGCATTTTTTGAAAAGACTTTTCTTTTTCCTGTGCTTGACTCTTTTGTTTTAAATTAATGGCTTGTATATTGTAGGGCTCTGAGTTTTTATATTCCATTGGCTTGAGTGTCTGTTTTTTATTATGATGCCACACTTCTTTGATTACTATAGTCTTAAAGTTCAGTTTGAAGTTATCAAGGTCTGTCTTCCCATTTCTCATTTTCTTCAGAACTGCTTTGACTATTCAGGGAAATTTTACATATACTTTTAAAAATATACGTAGATGTATAGACCTTCATACATATTTTAGCAATGTTTTTTCCTATTTTTTTGGAAGAGTATAATTAAAATTTTCATAGATGTTGCATTAAATCTTTATAGTCCTTTCAGTAGAGTACTTGTTTAAGCCATGTGAATTCTTTTGATCCATAAGCATAGAATATCTTTCCCTTTTACTGTGTCTTTCCTTACGACATCATATTGAAGCTGTTGACTCAGTTCCTCCAAAGAAGAACCTAACCCGAAGTTCAAGGCTTGGGTTTCTGTCTCCAGGCCAACAATGGACCACTGGCTTTCAATTTTTCAGCTTCATGACTGAAGTCTTACTCAGTTGAAAGCCTTCAAATAAAATCCTACTCAGACTCACTAATATAAAAGGAGCACGGTGACATTACTAAGGCTGAAGCAGCCAGAGAACCCTGAGTTCTGGTCACTTGGCCCAGATTTTTTACTGGCATTGGTCGTTGAGGGCTGTCTGGAGCACAGGTTTCTCTGTGCTAATAGTTTTTGATTCCAGATTCTGTAAGTGATATCAGACATTCTAGAGGGAATTTGATTTGCAGTCTCAGAGAAAGAGGCAAAGTTGACAAAGGGCACATCAGCTGTCATTATTCTGGAATGCTGGCACAGCAGTAGTCTTTGCCCAAAAAGGGTTTGAATAGGGAACATTGCACTCTAAGTCTCTTTATTTCTTTTTATGTGCTGTCCACATTTAGCTTATTTTCAACACATTTATTTGCCCATAAGAAATCTTTTGTTTATAAGTTGATCATTCAATTTGATCTCATGTGATAAGAAAGGTTTCTGAAGTTTACCACAAATCTTCAATCATATGTCTTAACTACAGATAGTAAAAAGTATTAAAAATAATAAAATATAAATGTTTAGTACTTTTAGGAAACAATTTAAAACAATCTCAGAAATTATTTTTTAAGAGAAAACTCTAAAATTAGAATCAAACACCAGAATAATAAACCATTCTTAAGGAACCATAGCAGAAGTCTTTAAGCGAAGGAGATTTCTCCCTTGGGTGGACATTTGATATAATGTTTTTGGTTATTACATAGTCACTCACAATTCAAGGTAGGAGTTGGTATGGTATCTGGTGAGTACGAGGCCAGGGATGCTGTTGACAAAGCAACAAAGCACAAGACTCTATAAGTCCCCACACGAAGAATTATCCATTCTTAATTGACAATAATGCCAAGATTGAAAAACTCTGACATATCAAGGGAATTTCTAAAATTCATCAAAATCTGTAGAAATATCTCCTTGATTATTATTGACATGGTTTTACTGTGTTTCAAGCATCTTGGCTAGTAAAAAAGAAGACAAACAAAAAGCAAATCAAAATCTGACTTTCAATTACAAGGTGGTACCCTCTCATTTTTAAAAATTTTATTAAAATTTACATAACATAAAGTTCACCATCTAACCATATCAAGTTGTATAATTCTGTAGCATTTAGAAGTTGGCAAAGTTGTAAAACAATCGTTATTATTTACTTCTAAAACATTTTATAACCCTACATGAAGCTCTAATGCCTAGCATTCATTCTCAATTTTCCTTCTCTCAAACCACAAACATCCATCAATCTGCTTTCCTCTGTACAGATTTGTGTGTTATGGACAGTGCATATAAATGGAATCATATAATATGTGGCATTTTGTGTCGGATGTCTTTCACTAAGAATAATTTTTTTTCAACCTTCAACCATGAGTGGCCTATAGTGGTAATTCACTCCTTTTTATGGTTGAATGCTTATTTATATCATATTTTGTTTATAAAACACATACCACATTTTAATATCCATTCGTAAGTTGGTAGGATGTTTGTCTTGTTTCTACCTCTTTGCTACTATGAATAGTGCTATTATGAACATTTTACATAACATTTTTTGAATGGAACCTTTAAGTTCTTTTTGGTAGTAGGAGTGGAAGTACTGGGTCATATTGTAAACTCTGTATAAATTCCTTAAGAACCGATTATTTCCACAGCAGTTGTGCCCGTGTATATACCTACAAACAATGTACAAGAGTTGCAATATTTTCATATCCCTGATGATAATTTTTCTCTGCACCTCTATCTAAATTATAACCATATTAGTGTTTTTGCTGTGCATTCTCTAAAGACTAATGATATTCATCATCTTCCCAAAATGTAAATTTTGGGCATTGAATAACTTCTTTCAAGTAGAGTAGCAGTTCATTAATTTATCTTACCATTTACTGAGCTATTTCCAACCTTTATAACTAGATTACTTGTCTTTGGTTGTTGAATTATATAAAAGCTTTATATATTTGAGATATAAGATCCTTAGCACTATAGCACTGTCCTCCCATTATTCATCGTTTACTCTAGCGGGCTCAGTAACGTCTCCATTGTGAGACTTGTTACTGTGTTTGGCATATCGAATATGTCACTGGTAGCCTGCCAGGTTTTGCCATGCAGGCGAGATACTCTCTATTTTCATTCTTTTGTTTGTTTTAGTTTGATTTTTGAGCCACACCCGACAGTGCTTCTGGCTCTATGCTTAGGGGTCACTCCTAGTGAACCCAGTGGACTCTATGGGATGCCAAGGATCAAACCTGGGTCAGCCATGTGGAAGTAAGCACTCTACCTACTGTACTACCACTTTGGCACCTAAATGTTTTCATTCTTATGAAGTCCTATTGGGTTTATTTTTTTCTTTTGTTTACATTTTTATGTGTTATCTGTAAGAAATTTTTTTATAGTTTTTATATTCACACATCAAGTTGAAGAGAGATTCATGTGTATTATTATGGAATTCTACCCCAATATCAGTGGTTGTGTTATAAGGTGTATATGTTATAGGTAAAGGTAAAGGTAAAGGCCCTCCCGTTGATCGTCGATTTGCTCGAGCGGGCCCAGTAACGTCTCCATTGGAGACTTTGTTGTTACTGTGTCTGGCATATCGAATACTCTCGGTAGCTTGCCGGGCTCTCCGAGATATGTTATATACAATACATACATATATATATATATACATCATATATACAGGATATAATTACCCCCATTACCTTTATAAAATTTGAAAAATCCTGAGTTCCAGAGAAAATCTGGTTTTAGAAATTTTGTAAAAGAAACATGGACATATATATATATATATACATACATACACACGTATATAATTATATATAAACTAAAGCTACACTGGTTATCTCATGATGTTCAAAAGTTTAATGATTTTAGGGGCTAGAGAGATAGTACTGTAGGCAAGGTGTCTGCTTTGAACACAGCTACCCCAAGTTCAATTCCCAGCTCCACGTATGTTCCCCTGGGCCCCACCAGACATGATCTCTGGGTACAGAGCAAGGAGTAAGTCCTAGCACCACTAGGTGTGTCTCCTTCCTCATCCAAAAACTCTGGTGATTTTATATCCTTAAATAGAAAACACGGAGAAAAATAAATAAGCACAATTTCATGTGACTAACGCTCATATTACAAATGGTGTTATAGTCAATGTGTTGGGCACATTGCCAACTAAATAATTTTATTTTAATTAAAATTTCATTGACTTGTCATTGGCTTATAGCACTATAAACTTTCAGAAATGCCACTCTTTGCCTTTCTATGTGTATAAGCCGCACTTCACCCAAAGCCAAAGTTCTAGCACCATTCTGATCAGATAGAACCTGTTGATTCTTTCCTCTCCTTCTCTAGGAACCATCATCTTTTTTCACAGTCTGTATTATTCATGGTGTGATCTGTGAATCTGATTTGGGGGAGGGGGCCTCCTAAGGATTGGTTGCTCAGGGACTTGAGGCCACTCCTATTAGTCCTTAGCCAACTAAGTTGGCTGTTCAACACAAGAGCCTGAGGGGGTGGTGCTGTTTTCACTCCCTGATTCCTGGCAACTGTGGCAGTACTGAGGTACCGACAAGGCAGCACCTCCTGATGCCAAGTCCATAACTGGAGTCAATTGCATATAAGACCTGCACATTAACCCATGTGCTCCCTCTGCACATTTGCTCACTTTATATATTTTTGTATTATTGAATCACCATGAGATAAGGAGTTAGTTGTCCATAATTGAGTTTCAGTGGTACAGTGTGTACAATGTTGGAGCACCCATTCCTTCACCAGTGTTCCCTTTCCTCCACCATTTTCCTGTTTCCTTTTAAGCCCCCACCCCACCCCCACCTCAACCTGCCTATATGACAGACCCTTTTTCTTCTTTCTTCTCTTTTTCCTTTTAGGCACTGTGGTTTGCAATGCTGTTACTGGCAGACACTTTTTTCCCTTCTTTTCTTCCTTTTAGGCACTGTGGTTTGCAATACTGTTATATATGCATGAAAGGGTATCATGCATATCACTTTACCACCTTTCAGCACTCAGTTCTTGTCCAGAGTGATCACTTCTCAGCATTATTGTCATAGAGGTCCCTTCTCTGACCTAACTGCCCTACCCGCATTATGGCAAGCTTTCTGCTAAAGAGCAGTCCTCCTGGCCTTCATTTCTATTATCTTTGGGTATTAGTCTCCTACTGTGTTTCTTTATGATCACTAACAACTCTAACCAGTCTGTGCCTGCCCCTCTCCCTCTGACTAATTCCATTCACCATGATTCTCTCTTTGTCCATCCATGTACTAACCATATACCAACCATGACTTCATTTTTGCTAATGGCTGCATAGTACTCCATTGTGTATCACTGTTTCTTTATCCACTCATCAGTTCTCAGGAACTTGGGTTGCTTCCAGATTCTAGCTATTGTGTATAATGCTTCAGTGAACAAATGAATGAAGATGCCTTTTCTGCATTTTGTTTTTGGGGCCCTTTGATACATATATTTTCACAAGTGGAATTGCTGGTTCTTATGGGGGCTGGAGAGATAGCACAGCAGGTAGTGCGTTTGCCTTGCACGCAGCCCATATGGCCGACCCAAGTTTGATTCTTCAGCCCTTCTCGGGGATCCCAGCAAGCTACCGAGAGTATCTCGCCTGCACGGCAAAGCCTAGCAAGCTACTCATGACGTATTCGATATGCCAAACACAGTAACAAGTCTCATGACAGAGACGTTACTGGGCCCACTCGAACAAATCAATAAACAACAGGAAGGCAGTGATATGGAAACTCAATTCCTAGTATTTTTGAAGAATGTCTATAATGTTTTCCCAAAAGGCTGCACCAGTCGATACTCCCACCAGAATTATTCCACATCCATGCCAAATTGGTTCTTTTGTTCTTTATGATGAATTCCAGTCTCTTGATTTGCTTTTTTTCTGATCATTATTGATATAGTGTTTCACTATATTTTTCACTTTTTTTTTCATTTACCATTAGGCCATTTTGGATTTCTCCTTTGAGGAAGTTTCTGTTTATCTCTTCTCCCCATTTTTTGATGTGATTTTTTTTCCTGCAAAATTCTACCAATACTTGATGTATCTTGGATATTAACCCTTCATCAAATGAGTGGTAAGCAATTAATTTCTCTTAGTCTGTGGACTATCTTTGTGTTATAGTCTCTCATTTCCTTTCAGATTCAGAAGCTTCTTGATTTAATGTAGTCCCGTTTGTTCAGCTTTGCTTCCACTTGCTTGGTTAGGCATCTTTAAAGATGTCTCTAGGTTCAATATCATGGTGAACCCTACCTCTGTTTTCCTCTATATTCCGAAAGGTTGAGGTTTGGTATCAAAGTAGTTAATCCATTTTTTTTTTTTACTTTCATGCATGGCATTAGGAAAAGGTCTGAGTTTAACTTTTTTTTTATGGCCCACCAGTTTTCCCAACACCACTTGTTGAAAAGGATTTTATTGCTCCATTTCATTTTTTTTTTGCTTCTTTATTGAAGATCAACTGATCATACACATGAGGGTCTGTGTCTGATTTTCAATTCTATTCCATGCTGTTCGTATTCCATATCTAACAGAAGTTTTTCAGTACTTGTCTTTCACTTTACGACTCATTTAGCTTAGTATAGTATATGTACCATAAGTTCTATCCACATTGTCACAAAAGGCAAGATTTTAATTTATTTTTTTAATAGTTGAGTAGTATTACACTGAGAATATGCACCAAACTGCTAAAATCAGTCACCCATGAATTGGTACTTAGGTGACTTCATGTCTTAGATACTGCAAATAGTGTTTAGTGAAGACAGAGGCACATATGTCATATAATCATATATGAGTTTGAATACTTTATTGATGTTTCCCATTAATTACTACCTGAACGGGCTGGAGCGATAGCAGCGGTAGGGCATTTGCCTTGCATGCAGCCACCATGGCCAACCCGAGTTTGATTCCTCTGCCCCTCTCAGAGAGCCCGGCAAGCTACCGAGAGTATCTTGCCCACACAGCAGAGCCTGGCAAGCTACCCATGATGTATTCGATATGCCAAACACAGTAACAACAAAGTCTCCAATGGAGACGTTTCTGGGCCTGCTCGAGCAAATCGATGAACAGTGACAGTTACTACTTGAACATATTATTTGGATAAATGACTGTTCAAATCTATGCCCAGTTTTTATTGTGTTATGGTTTTTTTGTTATTGATGTTGAAGTCTATGCATTCTTCATTTGTTTTGGACATTAGATCCCATCTGATATGCAAGGCTGAATTTTTGTTTTTTATGGAGGATTCTTTTGCTGTGCATATGTTTTTTATTGGATGTAATCCCAATTATATTTTTTTGTTTTCTTTTCAATTAAAGTCAAGTCTCCAAAGGATGTCATATCTGTGTTCTGTGGTTATGAGTATATTGTCTGCATTTTCTTCTATGTGTTTTATGATTTCAGGTATCTTACTCATTTTCAACACATTTTGAGTTAATTTTTTGTGTTTGTTGTTAAACAGTGATCTAGTTTCATATTTTCTCTTGTGGCTTTTTTATTTCAATTCAAATCTTTTGAAACACTGTATTTGTAGAGAAGGCCAATGAAGTGAACTTTGGCAGCAAAAAATCGAGAGTTATTTTTCTGAACTTTTTAATTTTTAGTAAATCAGGAAAAATAAAAAGGGAAACTGCGCCTGACCTCAAGAGTCTGTTTAGTTCCTATGATTATGTTCAGCTGATGATAATTTCCTAGTGGGATGTCAAAGAAAGTTTTGCTATTGATGTTGGGGAGCTGATGTCTGGGCTGCCCTTTCTAAAGGCTGATCTTTCCCTTTTACACTTCCGGTCTGTCTCTTCACTCATGAGAGGAAACTAACCCAATCAGATTCTTTGCACCATGATGAGGGTTTTTTGCAATGATCAGCGACTTTTTGTGATTTTCAGAGGATTCTCCTCTGTCAGATTAGTTCATAAGGCTGCAATTTTGCACTTTTACTAGTTCGTTTGGTTTAAACATTGTCCCTTGAGATTATTCTTTAATATGACAATGCCCAGGTCATTCATGAAGTGCTTGTATTCAGCCTCTAGAAGTGCAATCCTCATTTTAATCTCCCTATAAATTAATGAAAAGGTATTTTTATACTTGTTTTACCTGCCCAGGAAATACAGTTTATAAAGGTAAATATTGTACTTGGTGTTACCAAGGTATTAAATAAAAAAAAATCTGTCATCATTTTGCATTACATGCCTAATAAAGGCATCCCTAATGCATTCCTATTTCCTCAACAGAATCATGTTAATCATATTGTAAACAGGGCATTAACCACAGCTACCATCTCTAGAAGAAAATAGAAAACACTGCACTATCACTGTGACCCTATTATGATTAATTTGTATAATTTCCTCAATGAAGGGAAGAAATAGGCAAATGACAGAAATTTAAGCTGGAAAAAAGCCAAGATAAATAGATTAATGACCAGAAAATGGGGTGGGGTGTAAATTATTAACAACATGAGGCTAACTAATGTTGATGGAGTCCCCAGATATTTTAACATCCAGTTCTAGCACTGAACTTGCTGATTAATCAAGAGTTTTAGTGAAGCATTTGACATCTTCTTTGTGCTCAGTTCTGGAGTTCTCTCATATAGAGGATACTGAAGATGACCCATGGCCTTCAAATATGGCTTTTTCAGCACTTTCAGGAGGGATCCCTGAGCACAGAACCAGAAAAAGACCCTAAGCACACCCAAGTGTGCTTCCCCTGCAACAAAATAATTCAATGTCTCATTCAACTTAACCATATTTCAAGTAATCAAATCTCTTTGAGGTGAAAACCATGTCACCCATAAAAAATAGTCATCAGAAAAAAAGTAAATTTTATAGGTATTCAAGTGATGACATATGTCAAGCCTAGATAATCTTGGCAATTTCCTTGGAGAGAGAGAAACTTTAACTGGGTTTTGTAAAGCAGGAATTTTAATGTCAATAGAGGTTTCACAGCAGAAGTGTGCCTGGATGCATGAGATGATGACCTGGAAAGAGAAGCTGGATGTGGATGCATTTGTGCACATACGTGCATGGAAGGAAAGGCATGGAAGACAGAATTGCCCAGGCTTGTTATGAGAATGTTCTTCTGGCTATCTTTTAAGGGCTATGAAGTTATATAACACAGGGAGTCACCCCTGTTTCTGGTGCATAAAAGTGGCACGATGGAGCAGTGTTAAAGTGAGATTAGATCTGGGGCTGGAGCAATAGTACAGCCGGTAGGGTGTTTGCCTTGCATGTGGCCAACCTGGGTTCGATTCCCAGTATTCCATATCGTCCCCATATCGTCCCCTGAGCACCACCAGGGGTAATTCCTGCATGCAGAGCCAGGAGTAAACCCTGCGCATCACCAGATGTGACCCCCCCAAAAAAGTGAGATTAGATCAGCAATATTGGCAAAATGTATAAAATTGGACATTCAAGATAAATGTTTAGATTGAATGATGACCTAAACAGGAATATAGTCATGAAACTCAAAATATAATGCAGATTAAAATTTAATTTGCTCTTGTGGCAGAATCAAAGGAAATTTGCTCATGAGGAATCAGTGGGCTAAACAAAAGGTAGCACTTAAACTCTGATTGTGGGTTGACATTTTGGTGCCAACAACAGAAATTATAAGAAGAAATACATTTTAAAAGGCTTTGAGCTTTTATATATTCAGAAAACATCGTGTACAAATGAAACTTAACTAGCTAGCATTGTGTCATTTAATATATAGACTTTAGACACTTTAGCCATGTGGCAAATTAAATTTTAATTCACTGTATCTTGCCCGCATGGCAGAGACTGGCAAGCTACCCGTGATGTATTCCATATGCCAAACACAGTAACAACAAAGTCTCCGATGGAGATGTTACTGGGCCCACTCGAACAAATCGATGAACAACGGGAGGGCAGTGACTGGCAGTGACTGGAATTGATTAACTTTAAAAATCCAACTAGGGGGGCTAGAGTGATAGCACAGTGGGTAGGGCATTTGCCTTACACACGGCCTGACCCAGGTTCAATTCCCAGCATCCCATATGGTCCCCCGAGCACGGCCAGGAGTAATTCCTGAGTGCATGAACCAGGAGAAACCCCTGTGCTGCATGTGACCCAAAACGCAAAAATAAATAAATAAATAAAATCCAGCTAACAAAGAGGTTAAGGCATTTGCCTTTCATGTGGTCAGCTCAGGTTACATCCCTGGCACCAAATATGGTTCCTTCAGCATTTTGTGAATGATCCCTGAGCACAGATTCAGAAATAAGCCAGAGCACTGCCTCCCCCTCCCCCCCCAAAAAAAAACCAAAAAGATTCAACGTTTCATTGTCTCATTCAACTGAACCATATTTAAGTAATCAATAGCTACATATGACTAATGACCACTGTGTTGGATAATGCAATTGTAGAAAAATTTCCATCATCTCGTAATATTCTATGTACACAGGACTGCACTAAAAGACCGTGGTAAATAATGGCATTTTGGTGAGGGAAGAGCTCTTGGAATAGAGGTGAGAAAATTATGATATTGTGCTAATGGGTCAGCTTTCAAGGAAGACAGCCTAGGATTGAATTTTAGGACACATGACATTTGGAGAAATGGGCAAAAGAAGAACAAACAAAGTTTGTCCAACGTTTTGAAGTAGAAAATTTGGCATAGCTCAAAATCTTGGCAACAAAAACAGGAGAAAATTTCAGAAAGGAGAGCTAAGTCCCAATGTCAAACGCTAATAGGAAAGTCTACGAGAAGGAACAGAAGAAAAGATTATGAATTTCATAATCTGAGATCATCATGACCTATGAAATTCCATGGAGTAATGGAGGAGAGGTGTAGTTTTATAGGAATGTTGCTAGCTTTCTCGGAGAGAGGTCTAGGAATAGATTTGGTGTAGTGTAATACTTGGAAACTTGTTATCGATATATTGATATGGCGGGGGCCGGGAGAGGGTGGTGATAAATGGAAACATACAAAACAGTATGAAGCAGTACAAAGCAAACTCAATGTCCAAAAGAAAGGAAAGTAATTAGGGAGGTTTGCAGTAGACCCAAAGTCTCAAAATCATTTTTTCCCTAAAAATAGGAATTTGACTGACTTCAGGAGAAGAGGGATGCTATTCAAGGTTTGGTTGAGATTAGAGGAGGAGGATGCCTGTGTAAATCAGATCCTTTTGCATGGTGGGCTTTGGGGGGACCAGATTAAGGGGCAATAAGGATAACTAGGGGTGGATATTTGTGTGAGTTTAAAGCAGTTGCTTGAAGCCAAAAATGACCAGTGTTGGGCTGGAGCAATAGCACAACAGATAAGGTGTTTGCCTTGCACACAGCTGACCAGGGTTCGATTCCCAGCTTCCCATATGGTCCTTCGAGCACCGCCAGGAGTAATTCCTTAGTGAGTGAGCTAGGGGTAACCCCTGTGCATTGCTGGGTGTGACCCAAAAAGCCAAACAAATAAATAAATAAATAAATAAATAAAAGATGACCAGTGTTGCTTTTGCTCTTGTATTTCCCCCCACTCCCACTGAATTTTTCTCTTTTGATTAATGTAAATATATTATTTTCCAATACATTTGCCCTTAACATGTATGCATAAGGTTATTACCGAGCTTTCAATTTTTCTCTAAAAGTATTTTAGAGATTTTAGAGATTATTTTAGAGATTTAGAGGTTTGCACTGATTTGTCCTTGCTGGTGTCATCTCCATTGTAATGACAAAGACAGAGTTTGTCTCACTTTTCGTCATGCTGGGCCTACAGAACATGTAGGCTGTTGATCCAAAGCTGTTCAATTGTAAATATCAATAATTACACTTACATTTAACATGGGATTCCTTTTAAAAAACTGTTACATGTATTCGTTAGTGTGCACATGCAAGCCTATTTGTTTTGGCAACACCACTAACCAAAAATAATTTATTCAGACTGCCATTAGGTTGAAAAATTATTAGAGATTAATTTCATTTTAGATGTTAGTTTATTAAGGACTGATATTAAATGCCTTTTGTGCCATGAATTCCCAAAAATATGTGAAGCGATAAGTGTTCTAATTCTTATTTCAGAGATGAGGAAATTGTGGCAGAGGCCGATTAAGTAATCAGCAAGCACAAATGGCAAAGTAAGGAACTGGAACCTACTTCTCTCTGTCGCCCAATCTCATGCCCTTATTGTCCTCTGCATTCCCAAGCGGCTGTGCTAAAGTGAACAGCATTTCCTGCTATCATGACTGGGACCATGTCCACATAAGGAAGTACTTGGTCTCTATAACCACAGTTCTCTCATCACTAAGAAGTGGAAAAGTGGTAATGGGGAAATAACACAAATAACACCTCCTGGTGTCAAGTCAGCCTCTATGGTGGACAAAATGCTTAGCAACTCTTTCAGAGTATACAAGACAAAACTTGACCTTTAAGTATTTAGAGTTAAATTTGTCTTCAACAAATATGGCTTGAATAAACCAAGACCTCCTGTTTTAGCAATTTAACTGGGAAAGTAATACGTTCTGATTTTTTCTAATTGCCCAATTCTGCAGAGCAAGAAAAAAAAAGAACATTAACATTCAAGATAAAAAGAAACTTCTCAGAAAGTGTATTGGTACAAACTGTTGCAGTATTCATCATAAATATCACTTTTACTTTCCACCATGAAGTCTGGTGTTTCTATGGTTACTGTCTTTACCCCAGCTGGTTTATATTACCGTTTTTTTTTTTTTTTTTGCATAGAAGCCAGTGGAGCGGGACCCAGCTATGCCTCAGAGTTCAGGTGTCAGTATCAAATGTATCTCCTGGGATAAAGACCAGAAACAGAAATATTGCATCGAACATGCTCTCCCATCTAATCACTACCTTCCCTAGCCCTCACCCTTTGCTACTGTGCTGACCAAATGTCCAGCACCTCTCAGACTCACTGTCCTCTTCAAAGTCAAACCAGCAGCTTTAGCCAACTGTCATTTCTCTCTCAGTCCAACTCTATGCCTTGGAAAGGAATTAGAGCCACAAGCTTTCGATTTACTAATGTCGCATTCATCAGCGTGTTGTTGGCTAATAGTGTTTCATAAGGCTCAGAATGTAGATCTGACAGGCAAAGCCAAATGCAAACTGGAGAAATTGCATATTGCCTTGCTGTGACTCACCCCAGCTGCCAGATGGAAGTAATTTCCCAAGGTTACTGCTCAGCACAGAGGTGTCTTATATGGACAACATATGTCTTGATGTATTAAGGGCCAGAAGGCCAGAACTTCCCTTCTTGTTCTTACCTTTGACTTTGGCAGAGTTAGCCTGCCTGTGAGAAGAATTTTGCTTTACCTCACTGCATAACCTTCTCACTATCACTACCCTATGTACTACTCCTCATTTTCTCTCTTCTTTTTAGTATATAACTAAGGAAGAAATGTGCCTCCTCATACTGGATTATTTTAATTTCTTAAAACTAATCCTAGATCTCCTCTTCTAGGAAGCCACCCTAGAATTAACGAGCATCTCATAGTATCTATTGTCTACTTTACACAATAAACATTGAAAGCCTATTGGTTGCCAGATAAAAACAGATCCTAGCTTCAGGGTGGAGACCATAATATAACCGAGTCAAATATAAGGTCATGATCATTGCACAAGTATAATTGGATTTACAACTTGGAGTAAATAATGAATTAGAATGTCTAAAAGGTTTTATAAAAGAACTTAACCAGTGTGATCTATACCATACCATGTGATCCATCCATACCATGTGACCCATCTCTCCATCTAACATAACTTTGACATTTAATAACAATAACAGGGGTTTATTTGGGGAGGTGGCAAGTTTGCCACACCTAGAAATGCTCAAAGATTACTCCTTGCTTTGTGCTCAGAGGACCATAAGTGGTGCCAGGGATCAAACCCAAATTGGCTGCATAACAGGCAAGCATCCTACCCACCATTCTATCACTCTAGCCCTATAACAGTTTTAAAAATGCCATCTGTATACAAGTCCATTGAAGTCTCTTTAAATCACAAATTTCTTGAGTGTAGAAACAAGTTTTTATTGCACTAAGTATTTGACTTATCTAACAGAGAATACATTGAGAATTCTCATGCCTTGAATGTCACTTCAGAACCAAGGAAACAAATTAGAGGATGTATAAGTATTTGATTTGAGGCAATAGAACCATGCAGAGATTTGCTCGATTTGCTCGAGCGGGCCCAGTAACGTCTCCATTGGAGACTTTGTTGTTACTGTGTCTGGCATATCGAATACTCTCGGTAGCTTGCTGGGCTCTCCGAGAGGGGCGGAGGAATCGAACTCGGGTCGGCCATGTTGGCCACTTGTAAGGCGAACGCCCTACCCGCTGTGCTATCACTCTGAAACTATATTACCTAGGAAGGAAAAGTGTATTGACAACTGAGTATACAAATATATTTGCATATACTGAAGAGTAAATAGTATACAGTAATTCAGTTTTCTACAATTTCACTTTTCATCAATTCTCTAAGCATAACGGCACCTATAGTTCAGCTATGTCAAGTGTTTGACATATGCTTCTTTTGCTTCAGAAGCATAACGTTTAAAAAGAACACTTCGTAGGATGTAGTTTCCTTCTCATTAGGCCTTGATTTTTTATCAACAAAATGATGGGGTTAGTTTAAACAATCGTCACTTAGATTCTAAATTATATTCCACAGTCTCATCAGAATCGGTCTTAATAAGATTTGAATTCTCAGGACTGAAGCAGAGTATTGAGTACTAAATAAATATTTGTTTAATTAGATTAAAGAGACTCAAAGCCCAGTTCTTTGTATGAGATAATAAAAGTGGTCCTAATGAAGTGTGAGATGCTGATCAGTTGTCTTGTAGAAATAACATAACCTAAGGTTGAGTTTTCTAGCATTACAGAGTCTGAGAAGCTACTATTGGTGACTTGGATTTTTAAACCAGTCCTGCTTTTCTTATGAAACAAAGACTTCCCTATTAAATTTTAATTATAGAAGTAAAAACAGAAAATTATCCTAATTTAAATGCATTTTATAAACTCACAGAGAGTTCCAACTTTTTTCTCTGGTGCCAAGAAAAATAAAAAAAAAAACCCAACAACAAGAAGTAGAAAAAAAAACAGGGTGTAAAACATCTCTATGATTTGTTTCTTATCCTGATTTGTACTTAGTTACTTGGCTTAATTTTGCACAACCCTGAGAAACAGGAGTCTTGTGATCAGTATAGACAGCCAACTGCAACAATTCTAGCCAAAAAAAGAGGGAAAATAGATTTCTGAATTGTCCTGATTATATGTTGTAGTGCTGACAGTAATTTAAAGATGAACACTGGTACTGAGCCTCAGCATTACCATGATAACTGCAAAAGTAAAACGTTAAGATAGGAATAAAGTAAGCCACAGTGAACACACTTTGAGCCCTGCCTGCATCTTTTTTATTGACATTAGCTACTAAGGGTGGACGTTGGAATAACTATTGCAAAATTATTTTATCAAGCTAAGCTTCCCCCATTTTTACTGTACAACATTCCCATTGCATACTTTAGTCCACTGGAGGTTACTCTAATTGAGTAACCAATGACTATTACACTGAATGTGACTCTTCCTACTTCTATCTCTCTCTTTTATGGTTTTGGGCCCATGCCTGGCTTATGGCTTACTTCCGGCTCTGCACTAGGGATCACTCCCTACCAGCTCTGGGAACCATACGGTTGCCCGGGATCAAACCTGGGTCAGCAACACGCAAGGCAAGCATCTTACCTACAGTCCTATCTCTCCAGTCAGACCTACTCTTTTGATTGTGGAGGTTTTTTTTAATTTCATATAGATTCAGCACCCCACTTAAAATGATTTGGTAACAAAAATAAATCAAGAATATTTTTAGAAAGAGCTGAAAAAGCATAGGCAAAGTGCCTGGTAGAGGAAAATGGACTCTGTTTGCTTATTTTTGATTCACAAAGACAAGCAGTTTCCAATGCTTAAAGGCCAATCCATTTTCAATATAGCTCTGTTTAATAATCACAGCTCACAGATTTGTTATGTAAAGGTAAATCAGGGCCAATTATGCATTAGGAAATTGCCGGGCTAGTATTCACAGCAGAATCCTCCAACTCTGGAATCAAGGGTTCTCCCTGTACCACACTGACTACCTTGTCGGATGATTTTATTCACTCCAGCTTTTGCGAACTGCATTTAACTGCAGGGAACCTGGTGTAAATTGAATTACTTTATTTTCAGTCATCCCAGATTCCACCACTGTACCTTCCTGCATAACAAAGAAAAGCAACCCCTTCAGAATGATGAGCAAAGATTATGTTTGATACTTATAAGATATCCATTACTTTATATTTTCAAATGTGGCATTTGAGAGACTGCTTACTTGCTCTAATAGAACGTATCTGCAGTTTGAGAAAAGAATGAATGAGCAATACCATCTTTAAGCCAAAATAATTATATATTATTTAAATAATTTTATACAGCGGTAGGGCGTTTGCCTTGCACGCAGCAAGCCTGGCTGAGCAGGGTTCGATTCCTCTGCCCCTCACGGAAAGCACGGCAAGCTACCGAGAGTATCTCGCCCGCACAGCAAAGCCTGGCAAGCTCCCGGTGACGTATTCGATATGCCAAACACAGTAACAACAAGTCTTAAAATGAAGCCGTTACTGGGCCCACTTGAGCAAATCGATAAACAACGGGAGTACAGTGACAGTGACGGTAAAGTCTAATAAATATCCATGCGACCTAAATAATTTTTGATACCTCTCATATAGTTTAATGAGAGTGTTTAGTGACATTGATGCTCTTTAAAATTTGATACTGATATTGAGAACAGTGGGTCATTTAAAGTTTTTAAAAACAGGATATCATTTAGAAAAAGAGTCCTACACAGTTTTGTGTGGATTTTCTTCAAGAATATATGTAGTAAAAATGATAGAAATAAACTTTTGCAGTATTAGTGCTTAAGTTATTTGCTGGTCCTAAGATTGAGTGAAGTGGTATCTAGTTCCTCTCTATGTAAGTGACATCATGAAGAAGCAGAAAGACTGAAAGGTAATAAATCAGAACACTTCACAGTGAGTGATCTATAAGCATTTTGTGATTAATAACTTTGGGCACATCACTGAATGTCTCTTCCAAATTTGCATTTCCTTTCTGACAAATAGAGTATGTTAAAAAGTTGCCACAATGACCTTAGAAAAATATGGTTAGAGAGTTATGAGGGGAAAGATTTGAGTGCTGCAAGAAGATAAGTGTTTTAGAAATGTAATATTATCTTCCTAACTAGAATATAGGCCATAAAAATTCTTAAAGTTGTAAGGTATGAAATAGTGCAGTATTAGTATTAGTATTAGTATTATGTTCCAGGCCAATCTTCTGTCATTTTGTCACTGGACTATGAAGAAGGGTGTTTAAAGATGTTTAAAACCATATAACAGAGTGATTTAAGATCTGTGGACTGTAATAATAATGATTGGGGCTTATATTTCTCTAGCATGTAAATTTTATTTTCAGTCCATTGTTTTTACTTCACATAGATTATTTGAAGCACTTTGGTATATGAGGTATAAAAAGTGCAAGGAAAAGGGCCAGTGGGAGGGGAGTAGGGGAAGAATTTAATAGAGTATGTTTTACCTGTCCAGCAAAACACCAACAGGAAATGGAAGACATGAAATGTCTATCCAAACATTTGGGTCATATCACTCCCAGATATGTGGTGTCCTGTACACATAGCCAGAGGATATGCTCTTAGATCTTCACCTGAGACATTCACTCAGTATTGTCAAAAGGAAGAAAGGTCCAAAGTATAGGTGCCCATTGCTTTTCCCAGAGTAGTGCTGCAGACAGTAGACTGAATATCAGTTTTTCTGGGCTGGTGGGATCCGGTGACAACAGCCATGAGGTTAAACAGCTGTCACAGGAGTTTGTGGTCAATTGAGGAAAGAGCAAATGCTGATTTCCAACTTCAGACACATCAAACACTGCTGACTAATCAGAAAATAGCTGACTGGTTCCTGATTTCTGTTTGCTCTCATGGATAAATTAAGATAATTTAAAAATCTATCTCAACATAGAATAGGACATCCCCCACCACCTTTTTCTTTTTACCTATATTTATTTCCCCAGACAAAGTTTAGAATTACCTGGTTGTAGATACACTCTTAGTCAAAATCTTCTTATAGAAACATATAAAAATTGATAGTTTCACAATATAAAGACTTCCCCTTTCATGTAAAGCATGACTTGATTCAAATCAAATAGTTTCTGTCCCTGTACCTACTGTTTATTCTATATTTTTTCCTTAATCAATTTTTTTAAACAGCAAGAGAATAGGCATGTATTTTCATACTCAGTATTCAAACTTCAGTCTTTTTGGTGAGAATAACCAAAATCTAGTTACATGTGAGTGGAGTTTACTACAGCAGTGTCTGTGATGTCATACAGTACTGAGCTACTTCCAGAGTTAAAAGGTCTGTTAACAATCATCGAAGATAAGAGAAAAACAGAACAGTCATTATAATTAAAATAAAGATACCCATATATTCAATCAAAAGTAATGAAACTATAAGAAAGTTAAATAGAAGAAATAACTGTGTACAGGATTATCATATATTGCATATGAAATTGGTGATCTTTATACTATTAATGCACAAATATTTATAGTTTAGTATAGTTTGTATGCAGCAATTTATAGTTTTTGTATTCTGCACAAATAAATTAAGGAAAAAATAATATTTTTCATTTTATGATCTTCTGGCTAATATATCTGTTATTTCCAGGACAGTGCTAAGTAGATGAAAATATCATTTTGTTCTATGGTTTTTGACCCATTCCCAGTCAAGCCCAGGTTTTCAGGGCTTATTTCTGACTCTTCACTCAAGGATGACTCCTGGTGGGCTTGGGTGACCATATGGAGTGCTGGCGATCAAACCAGGCTCAACTTCATGCAAGGCAAGAACCCTGCCCACGGTGCTAGCTCTAGCTGCAGATGATAATATCTTATTGGAATAGGATGGGCAGTTGATCTTGCTTCACTATCCATAGAAACAGGAACTTCAAATCTCTGTGACCGCCTTCTTTTACTCTCCATTGTTCTCAAACACTTGCTGAGGTCTCCATTTGGGTAACTGGAAAGGAAATCTTGAGAGAATTACCCAGGTTGATTGAATTACACAGGCAAAATGTCTTCAATTTGCCTTAGGAATATGGTGTCAGAAGAAGATGGTGAGATTTAGGGACTAAGTATAAGGCTCATACATTTTACAGCATCAAAGTTGGTCACAAGAAGGTACCTGATGGGCCTCCTCACAAGGAATAGGTCAGAGCCATCACTACGGTTTTATAGCAACCCAAGCAACCTTTATAAGCTATGCCTCCCACGGACAGAGCAGGTCTGAGGCCTTTAGTTTTTTGTGCTTGATTTCAACTTAAACCCATATTCAAGGTACTAACTCCTGACAAGCAAAAGGGAGAGAAAATTTATCTCTTGGTTCTATTCTCGACCCGTTCAAAAATAGAAGGTAGCCAGAGTTCTTGGGAATGGACACGAGGTTGGCCTGGACACGGGGTGCTCGGTTTCCATTGTGACAAGTCAGGAGAAATCATTGGGCAGTTTTGCCTCTAGAACTGTCTTATCATTTTCTCTTTTCCCAGAGTTTTATCATTTTCTCTTTGCTATGAACTACAGTTGGACTTCAGAATTTTTGGTGTTAGAAATACGTTGAATGTCCAAGAATCAAAGTGAGCCCTCTCAGAAGGGGACACCAAGTAAAAGGTGTTAGGAGGACTCGCACAGGATGCGAGATGCATGCCCTAAGTAGACTGTAGACTGAACATGATGGCCGCTCAATACCTCTGTTGCAAACCACAAAACGCTAAAGGAAAGAGAGAACAAAAGTGAATGCCCTGCCACAGAGGTGGTAAAGGGTGGGGGATGGAGGCATGGGAGGGCTACTGGGTTCATTGGTGCTGGAGAATGGGCACTGATGGAGTGATGGGTACTTGATCATTGTATAACTGAAACCCAAGCATGAAAGTTTGTAAGTCTACAACTGTACCTCATGGTGTTTCACTGATAAAAACAAAACGAAGCAAAACAAAAAGTTATCCCTCTCTCCTATGTAAAGTAAAGTAAAGTAAAGTAAAGGCCCTCCCGTTGATCATCGATTTGCTCGAGCGGGCCCAGTAACGTCTCCATTGGAGACTTTGTTGTTACTGTGTCTGGCATATCGAATACTCTCGGTAGCTTGCCGGGCTCTCCGAGAGGGGCGGAGGAATCGAACTCGGGTCGGCCATGTTGGCTGCATGCAAGGCAAACGCCCTACCCGCTGTGCTATCGCTCCTCTCTCCTATGATCCTTTCTATATATCTAAACGTACACTCTAGTGATCATTTCATACATATTCATATATTTGATCATGTTTCCGCGTAGTGAGTGCTGGACTTTGCCTTGGATCCAATGCATCCAGAACCCACTCATCCAACCAGCAGTTCTAGGAGGGCTGGTCCAAGTGCTTGGTGATTGTCATCTGCCCAGGAGAGCTGCTTAATATTGCCTAGCAATCAGTATGAGTGTAATAACAGTTTCCTCATCCTAATTTGACATAACTGTCCAAAACACTCTCAGTTCCACTGGGGATAATCACAGACTCTTGTCCTACCACGTTAGAGTCAGACTCTTTCACTCTCTGTGATTATGTCTTATGGGTATATCTCATAAACCTCCTGCGGGTAAACCATATCAGAATCTATTTCACTGAGTCTATGATTTAATCTGCTTCTCTGAACTACACAATTTGCTTAAAAATTTTCAGTGGCACTGTCTGTAGCACTGTCCTCTCGTTGTTCATCGATTTGCTCACACGGGCCCAGTAACGTCTCCATTGTGAGACTTGTTGTTACTGTGTTTGGCATATCGAATGCATCACGGGGAGCTTGCCAGGCTTTGCGTGTGGATAAGATACTTGCCAGGCTCTCCGAGAGGGGCAGAGGAATCGAACCTGGCTCGGCCAGGCCAACCGCACGCAAGGCAAACGCCCTACCACTGTTCTTTTATTCCTTCCTTTTTAATCCTTCCTTTTTTCCTCCTTTCCTTCCCTCCTTCCTTTCTCTTTCTTTCTCTCTTTCTTTCTTTCTTACTTTTTTCTTCTCTTGAACATCGAGATCAGTTCCATCAACCTCTCTCACAAAACATATGCTCCCTTTATATTTTGTATTTGCCTTCATTTCCCCTATACTCATTCAGTTCCTACCAAAGACATGAATACTCTGTCACATATGTCCGTTCCTTATTAGTGGGTACTCAGCTGTTTTGAAGATTTATACATCCAAATGGCACACATGGTTTTAAAAGGTACCTTGAACATAGGTGCTACTGCCTCCATGGGCTAGACTACTAAGGGCAAGGGTGGAGGTGGGGGTGCTGCTTTTAAGGATATGTGTGTTTTCAATGTCAAAGGATGCTACCATGTAAGGTAAAGGTAAAGGTAAAGGCCCTCCCGTTGATCGTCGATTTGCTCGAGTGGGCCCAGTAACATCTCCATTGGAGATTTTGTTGTTACTGTGTTTGGCATATCGAATACTCTCGGTAGCTTGCCGGGCTCTCCGAGAGGGGCGGAGGAATCGAACTCGGGTCGGCCATGTTGGCAGCTTGTAAGGCAAACGCCCTACCGCTGTGCTATCCTATTATACAGTTTACAAGCAAGAATTATTCCCTGTTGCTTAGTTTGCCACCTTGAACAACCTCTCTGGAAGTTAAAGAACCAAGCTTTGATCAGGCTTCTGTGCAGATCCTTAACTTTTTACATGAAGACCTGAACTTGTTCATTCTGTTAAAAGGGAGCTTGATAAGGGAATGATAAACTGATGGGATGAAGGAAATCCAGACCGCCCTCTAATGAGTGACTAATGAGTAGAGCTGAATCAGATTTCCTTGCTTGCTTTAGCTGACCAGTGGGGACGCATAGTGACACGGTGCAGGAGACTCACAGCACAGAAGTTGCTACTGCTGCCAGCAGCACTGAGAAACTGGTAAAGGAGCACAACTGGGCAACAGAGGAACCGGGGTGGGTGGTAGTAGGTATTTATGCAGTGTGGAATCCCAAATAGTCCTAAATTCAATCTGTCAGTATGTTGTGCTCTTATTATGACTGGGAACAAATAGGAAGAGAATTGGCAAGTGTGTATGATGTACCCTGACTGGGAGAAGGAATAACTAAGGTGTCTGTTCTTAAATTTAAGACAAAAAAAATTAGGATAAGTGTATGTGAGAAGTGACTTAGCCTGATGGAGGCTCTTTGCCAACCAGATGTGTCTATATCTATCTGTGGGACACTGAACCCAGAGCATTGCAGATTCTGTCTCTCCCTGTCTCCAGATCTTTGATATCTTCTCTACTCTTCTTTTGGTGTGTGGAATTAAACTGACCCTTTATGCTATTATGTGACATGCACTCATTTTCCCTAATAAGCATTTCATAACTCAATCTATTTTTGCCCAATTGCTTCAAATCTCTCTTATTAGCTATGTTAGGCATGCTATTATCTTAATCCTCTTACACTCATGTGAGAGTTTGACAAGTCAGCAGGGGATCTTGCCATAACTGCCAAGGATACATGATTAAGTTTCAGCTCCAGAGACCCAAACCCCAGGGCATTTTCCCAAGCCTAGATTCATCTCCAATACGTCAGTGAGAGCAAAGACACCTAGGTATAGCAATATCTTGGGCTCTCTCATCTCAGTTCACTTTGTTAACTGGGGCAGAGTGATAGTCTATCAGATAAGGCACTTGCCTTGCATGAAGAAGACCTGTGTTCAGTTCCCGGTACCACATATGGTCCCTTGAACCCGCCAGGAGTGATTGCTGAGTACACATTCAAGTGTGACTCCCATAAAAAAAATGTAGAGGGCTCCTTTTTCACCACACCCCCACCAATACTGGCCGTCCCTATATTTTTGATATCTGCCATTCTCACTGGTGTGGGATTAAATCTCTTTGTTTTGATTTATGTTTAACTAGTCACAATGAACGTAGCCCACTGGCTCTTTATATGTCCTCTTCAGGAAAGTGTCTGGTCAGCTTCTCTGTCCCTTTATTGATGGGGCTATTGGTTTGTTCTGTTGTTAAGCTGTATGAGTGCTTTATAAATCTTAGATATTGACCTTATTTCTGATATTTCTGGTACACAAACATTTCAGTAGAATATGTTTTAAATTTAGCCCAAGTTTCTTTTGCCATGTCAAAACTTTTAGAGTTTAACATAGGTAATTTTCGTTGTTTTTATTATCTTTGCCAATAAAGTCAAATCACTGAAGACATCTATGAGGTCCTTTTATTGAGTCATTCTGCCTGTGTTTTCATAGGTATATTTTTTAGAGTCTTGTTTAATCTTCAAGTCTTGAATCCACTTTGAATTAACTTCTACATTTGGTGTGAAATTTGCACAGAGTTTCATGCTTTTGCAGGATGCCAAGGTCTGATTCAGTCTTTGTGGAAATAGACTTCTTGAAAACAAAAAATTAAAGCTTCTATATGACCTTGCAGTCCCACTTCTTGGCTTCTATCTCCAAATCACAGAACCATTAATTCAGAAAGATGTGAACACACCTATGATCAGTGCAGTGCTAAGTGTCATAACCAGGATATGAAAAAAAAACCCAGAGTCCATAATAGATGAATAGATGAAGAAATTGTGACATAGAAACACAATCGAATGCCAGGCAGCTGAATTAAAAGATGAAATCTTGCAGTTTGCTGCGAATTGGATATAAATGAAGGACATCATGCTAAGTGAAATAAGTTAGAGGGAGAACAAATACCAGATGCTCTCCCTCCCTTGTGGTATATAGAAAAGCATACTAAGGAAATAGAAAATCAAATGAGGTTAAACATTGGCCTTTGGTTGCAAAACAGATTAAACAAAGAGGGGCAGGGGGCAAATGGGGAATATACAAGGGGATGGTAATAGAGAGTTTTAGGCCCTTTGGTGGCGGAAATAGAGCAGTAACTTCATTCATCAAGACCATGAAATATACACTGTCACAAATATGTTATCTAAACTACAGTGAAAAAAATTAGTAATAAGTAGATAATGAAGTAAAGATGGGAGTGGGGAGAGAAACGGGAGTGGGCAGAAAGATAGATCTTGACCATCCCATCTCAGATGCTACTACAATGACCTAAGTCTGTTCTGAGTTGCTGTATAACCTTATTTTAATAGTCTAAAGGAGTTAATACAGCATACATAGGGAGTAATTGACACATGATAGAACTCACTATTTCTGACCTGGAGGTGGATTCTTATGATTCTGACACAAACAATTATATTGAATCTATTAGAGGCTTACTCACACACACACACCTGATTTCTTTTTTAAGCATTTGATATTCCATCTCCTGCAATACACCAACAACCTTTTCCTATATACCCATAGTATTTAGGAATGGTAACTGTTTCCCTAAATGAATCAATCTCTGATTATTTTGTCTGTACTATACATTATGATTCCAGCACTTCCTTTGTGTAAACTCAGCAGAGGGATGTAAGATGATGTTCTGAAAGAGCAATGATGAGGATTATATATCTCATTTCAGGTTTCAATGATCAGTTTAGCGATTGTTCTAAGTTTCATTGCTGTCTCTTTTTCCTTGTTCATAATGAACTCTAGAATCATGAATATGTAACTTCTAGCTGCATTTCTTTGTTATGTAATTAACCATTTTACCATCTTGCCTATGGTTCATTTGTCACTATTGCTTTTTTCCCTCCATTTATTGAATTAGACATTTTTTCCACATCACTTTTTTCCTCACAGATGAAATTTGTAATTTAAGTGCTGAAGAAAATTTACATTAAAATGATATTTATGAAAAATATGGGAAGAGTGGAATCTGGGCAACACTGTTCTTTGCTTTAAGGGTCATAATATCATTTTTATAAAGAATGTTCTTCAGGAACTGTCTTACCTTTCTGCTGCTTCTTTCCTAGCAGCTCTCTTTTATGGATATTAGTAGGAGCCATTTGAATTTTCTTTGCTTTTGATCTTCTTTTTTTTTTCCTTAAATTTTTATTAGTAAAACACCATGAGGTACAGTTGTAGACTTACAAATTTTTGTGCTTGGGTTTCAGTTATACAATGATTGAATACCCATCCCTCCACCAGTGCCCATTCTCTACCACCACTGATCCCAATATCCCTCCACCCCCCCATCCCACCCTACTTCTGTGGCAGGGCATTCCCTTTTGTTATCTCTCTCCTTTTGAGTGCTGTGGTTTGCAGCTTTTGATCTTCTTTAGCCTTCTTTTCCTCTTTTCATATAGTCTTGAGATCAGTAGGATTTTTCTAGATTCTAGTTTTGGCTCCAAGGGTAAGGTGACTTAAGATCTTTAAGTTGACTTGTAAAGGTTCTCACTCCTGATAAGGGAACTTCTAGGAGTTATCAATAGTTCTGGTGTGTTTACCAGCTCCCAGTAATCACCCAGTAATCATAGAGTGTGGTATTACTCTGATATTCTAGGAAATAATTTTTTGAAAGTATTGTGTGCTGAAAAAAAATGCCTTATGAATTCAGTTCTATAAGGCCTACCTTATAGGAGGAATTCCAGTATTAAGTGATGTGACTCATAGATCGAATATATAGTAAAGACAAGGATCAGATCTGGGCTCTTACCCAGGATACTTTCACATGTATTGTAATGTGATCAGAAGCATGAGTGAAAGTGCACCAGATAGGGCATAGGGCCTTGCATGCATTCAACCTGGGTTTGATTCCTGGAATCCCAGATGGTTTCCCCAAGTCCCACCAGGAGTGATCCTTGAACACAGAGCCGAGAGTAAGCCCTGAACAATAGTGTGTATGATCCTCAAACACAAACAAGGCAGCGGAGTGCAATAGTACAGTGGGTAGGGTGTTTGCCTTTCATATGGTCAATCTGAGTTTGATCCCCTATACCCCTTACGGTCCCCTGGGCCCACCAGGAATGATCCCTGAGTGCAGAGCCAAGAGTAAGCCATGAGTTTGGCAGATGCGATGCAAAATTCAGACCAAACCAAACAAAACAAAACAAAAATGACTTATAGTATGTCCCAAGTAAATGATAACTAGATGGTAGGTACGATTGTTGCTTTCACCATTTGGGCTACTGACACAAAGAGTTGAAAGCACTGAGTTAAGTAATATTCCTAATAATGTACAACTATGTCATTAATGCATATAGAAACCTTGCTCTGTAAAAATCACAGAACAATTTGCTAGAACCCAAGAGCTGGTTCAGCCCAGGAAGAGATAAGGAAAAACTCATCATACCTAGAGACCATGATTCTTTAAAGGGCTCATGAGATGTTTTAATTTCTTTAAAATTAGAATTAAAACAAGAGTTTAGGGCAAAGAAATATATTAATATACAGAATATTAATTTTATATGCACAGTGCTTTAAATATAATAACTTTAAGCATAAAATTTTTAAGACTTTGAAAGTGCATATGAAGACAAAAGTTTCAAGAGCCTTGAAAATTATAATTTCACCCTGTTGCCACCTCCTGAATATAAGCCACTCCCTGGAGACAACAGAACTATGGGTGGAAGGAAACTTGGTTCTTGCATATGCCATGAGGAAAGTTGCCCTCCAATCAGAAACACTTACGTATCAATTGAAAATATATTCAGAAGATCATCCTAGGAGCTGGTTGTGTCAGTCACTTGTATTGTTAACTTGTCATTGCATTTTTTTCTTAGGAGAAATAGATGACCCTGACATACATGAAGTATTTGCTCAGTTATAATTAGCAGTAAGTTTTCATTATCCGCATGATAAGAATGAAACCAAATTGTAGGTGTGTTGGCTATCACCTTCAAAGAAGAGGTGGTAAAGACTGCTACAAACAAATCTACTTCTGATGTGGTCAGTGGTCACCTAGGAAATTGGAGAAACTCAAACAACTTTTCTGTCTTAAGAAAAAAACCAACTCAGTGCATAGACTAACTCTGTGTCTAGTTTTATACCAAAACTACATTTGGTCCCTTATCCTAAGAATGGTTAAATCAGGATGGAAAGTCTATTTTATATGCACAATGTAATTAATTAATACAAAATTATCAACATTAGTTTTATTTTTTGAAAGAAGCAACAGGATTTGAGAGAGGGTTAAAGAAGACAAAAGAGTAATTTGTCTGGAAAGTCAAGAATAAGTAGACACAAGTAGAGTAGGGGTTGGGAAATTTTGACAATGCTGATAGATAGCAAGTGGGATTCATCTGCTCTTTGGGACATGAAATAGCATGGCTAGTGACAACGCTCATGGTCTCTTTGTAAGTGTGAAAATTGGTGGATGGAAGGATGCTTAAAAGGCAAGAGGAAAAGAGTAGAAAGGGGAAAATGTGTAGTTAAAAAATAGAAAATAAGTTAGATTGTGGAGAGTCAATGAGTGGAGAAAAAAAGCAGAAAATAAGTTAGATTGTGGAGAGTAGATTTGAGTGGAGAAAAACAATTGCATGCAACACTCCAAAACAGGGACACCGAGGCCTGGAAAGGTCTAGCAAGCTCAGCATGAAGCCTAGAGGTGGAAAGTTTCTCTGCAGCATGCAGCATAATTGTTTGTACAGCGTTTAAATTCAGGAAAAATCCAACCCAATTCTGAGAGAGTGCACCTGACACACGGGTACACTGGTAATATGGGTGCAGGCTGCAAATCTACCAAGAGGCTTAAGAACAACTACTGAAGCAACTCGAATTAGGTGTCCAGTTGAAAATGGAAGACACCTTCTCATTCTGTAAATTAAAATGCAACATCAATAGATCAGAAGAGTCTTGCTGTCTCCTTCGCCCAGAAATAAAGCACTCATTTGACATGATTTCTACCTGTACTCTGGCAATTAGTGGTTAAGTGCTTGTCTCGGGCATTAGTCACTCTGAGCAAAGGAAAGGATGCTATGCTAATTGGCCGTGTGGGTTTCATCACTTCTCTGGAGATTTCTCTTGGCTCAAAGAACACATTTTTACATAGGCCCTGTCTGCACTCTTTATTTAGCTAATTAGAGGGCTTAAAGGAATGAGTTGGCATTGGGGTAGAAGGGAGGGAAGAGGGGGATGAGCCGCATATTGTAACAGGAAGATCATGTGATTGAAACAAAGTACTTGCATTTGATCTAAACTAATAAATTTTGTCCTCCATTATATTCTCATATTTGGACAGCTGTGTTATGTAAATTGTCTCATTTGGTCTTCACAATAACCCTGTGAGATGAGAATTAAATTTTAAAGAGACTGCCCTGACTGAGGTTTCCCAGATAGAGAGTCTCAGAAATGGAGCTGGAATTTTAACTGGACTTAATTCCCACACTCAACTTTCATTATTATTGTCTGTCACTGTCACTGTCCTCCTGTTGTTCATAGATTTTGCTCAAGCGGGCCCAGTAACATTGTGAGACTTGTTACTGTGTTTGGCATATCGAATATGTCACAGGTCTACTGAGTAAATAAATAGACCGGTGTTTTCTGGAACAAGTGATTTCACCTCTCTGTCTTTCCTTTCCTTAAACTTTCATGGTTCTGAGAAAATGTTTATTCTGGAAACTCAAAATGCCTTTCATTTAAAACTGATGGAAACTGTTGAGCATCTTTCACCATTCTTTGTGTATGTGTGTTCTCAATCTCCTTTCTCCTGATTTTCCTTTATTTCCTGTGTATCCATACTAGGACTGGCATTAACATTTGGGGGGGCTGGGAGGGTGAGTTAGGAAAAGTAAGAAAGAGAAAAGCAGCTACGTTTGTTAAGTGTTCTAACTTTCAATCCTGAGAAATTTCTTCCAAATAAACCCAGAGTGGTGAGATATGGAGCAAAGATCCAAGAATTTGGAGTTTGAAGATAAGCCATCAGTGTGTCATTATGAGGCTGTAAACAAATTATCATTTAATTATACCTCTGAATTACCATCTCTACAACTATAAATTGTACTATAAATCAGGGATAATTGTTACATTTAAATTCCAAAAAACTGGCCTGGAGCGATAGTACAGTGTGTAGGGTGTTTGCCTTGTATGCACAGATGACCCAGATTCAATTCCTGGCATCCCATATGGTCCCCCAAGCACCACCAGGAGTATCAGTATCATGGAGGGTTCTGCCTGAATGCAGAGCCAGGAGTAACCTCTGAGCATTGCTGGATGTGACCCAAAAGCAATATATATAGAGAGAGAGCAATATATATATATATATACATATATATACATATATATATACAGAGAGAGAGAGAGAGAGAGAGAGAGACTTCCAACCAACTATGGAGCAATATTACTGGTCCTTGTATCTATTGTCCTTGTGTGTCAGTCTCATATTATGTTATTTTATATTCCACAAATGAGTGCAATCCTTCTATGTCTGTCCCTCTCTTTCTGATTCATTTCACTTAGCATGATACTCTCCATGACCATCCACTTATAAGCAAATTTCATGACTTCATCTCTCCTAACAACTGCATAGTATTCCATTGTGTAGATGTACCAGAGTTTCTTTAACTAGTCATCTGTTCTCAGGAACTCGGGTTGTTTCCAGATTCTGGCTATTGAGAATAGTGCTGCAGTGAACATACAGATGCAGAAGTCATTTCTACTGTGCTTTTTGGCACCCCTGGGATATATTCCCAGAAGTGATATTGCAGTTTTATGTGGAAGCTCAATTTCTAGGTTTTGAAGGACTGTCCATATTGTTTTCCAGAAAGGCTGAGCCAGTTGGCATTTCCACCAACAGTGAAAGAGTATCCCTTCTCCCCACATCCATGCCAGCACTGGTTGCTTGTGTTCTTTTGAATGTGTGCCAGTTTCTGTGGTGTGACATGATATCTCATTGTTGTTCTAATTTGCATCTCCCTGATGATTAGCAATGTAGAGCATTTTATCATGTGCCTTTTGTCCATTTGTTTGTCTTTTTTTGAGGAAGCTTCTGTTCTTTTCTTCGTCCCATTTTTTGATGGGGTTGGAAATTTTTTTCTTGTATAATTCTACTAGTGTCTTGTATACCCTGCATATTAACCCCTTATCAGATGGGTATTGGGTAAATACTCTTTCCCATTCCGTGGGTTCTCTCTGTAATCACTGTTTCTTTTGAGGTGCAGAAGCTTCTTAGTTTGATATAGTCCCATTTGTTAATGTATGTTTTCCCTGCTTGGTCAGTGCTTTAAGCTTCAGTATCATGGAGGGTTCTGCCTATATTTTCCTCCAGGTACACAGCAGGTAGGGCGTTAGCCTTGCATGTGGCTGACCCATGTTCAATTCCTCCGTCCCTCTCAGAGAGCCCAGAAAGCTACTACCAAGAGTATCCCGCCCGCACAGCAGAGCCTGGTAAGCTCCTTGTGGTGTATTTGATATGCCAAAAACAGAACCCAGGCAAAGCTGATATTTATCCTAGATCTCCAACAGTTCATCCCTTTGCCTTTTTCCTAGGAAGATAGAAACATTTTCTTCATGGAATTCATACATGACTTAGGGGAATAGTGAAGCATATATTAATGAACATCATCTACTTATCTTAAGTAAGTGTTTTAGGGGAATAATAAAATGGGCTCACCAATGACCAGTTTTTCATTACACACTACAGTTGGTAAGTAAAAGTAAAGTAAAGGCCCTCCCGTTGATCATCGATTTGCTCGAGTGGGCCCAGTAGCATCTCCATTGGAGACTTTGTTGTTACTGTGTCTGGCATATCGAATACTCTCGGTAGCTTGCCGGGCTCTCCGAGAGGGGTAGAGGAATCAAACTTGGGTCATCCATGTTGGCTGCGTGCAAGGCAAACGCCCTACCCGCTGTGCTATAACCCATCTTTATCATGAATTATATGAGGAGTTTGTCCATAAGAAAGCAAGGAAAATGGTTAGCTGTGCTCAGCAACCAACACAAATCTAGCATGTAGGCAAGTGTGAGCTGGAATGATAGCACAGCGATAGGGCATTTGCCTTGCATGTGGCCAACACAGGCAACTCGAGTTCAATTCCTCCACCCCTCTAGGAGAGCCCGGCAAGCTACCGAGAGTATCTGGCAAGCTCCCTGTGATTTATTCGATATGCCAAACACAGTAACAAGAAGTCTCATAATGGAGGCATTATTGGGCCTGCTCGAGCAAATGGATGAACAATGGGAGGACAGTGCTACAATAGTCAAGTGTGAAGACAAGTACAATAGCATGTGGCTGTGCCTGTGTGACACCAAGAGGATCACACAAGGCAAAGCACAGTCATGCTCTTTTTCTCCTTGTTCTCCCTAAGTTTATTCCTTTCTTACTGGTATTTATTCTGCTCACGCTTATTTTCAAAAATCAGTTGAGAGGGAAAATATTCTTTACTTGTATCTGAAATCCTCTTGAGTCAAGATATTAACTACAGATAGTACCTTAGGCTGTTTACTACAAAGTCTTCAAAGAAGTTTTGCCATATTTTTCATACTCTACATTAACCTCGTGAAGATTATTCTTATCATTGCTTATTACAGTGTTAATCTTCGTTATCTAATACAGTAGCCACCAGCCACATATGGTTATGTAAATTTAACTGATTTTAAATTGGGTCAATTAATACTTGAATTCCTCCACCACGCTAGCTCAGTCTAGCTATGTTTCAAGTTAATAACCATGGTCTGGTCAGGTGCTTCCTAGAGTGCGCAATGCCACCTCCTTGGGGCATTCTGGAGGGGTGGAAAGGGTTGGAAAAGGGCAAGTATAGTCTTGGGTGCAGTGGGGATAGTCACTGAGAGGTATTTTTTTTCCTAAAAAAGTAGGTCATAGATCAAATAAGTTTGGAAAATTCTTGTCTAAGATACTTGTATGTGTAATTTCTTTAATCCCTCAAAACAATCTATGAAGTTAATGCAGCTGTACAGGTGAAGGATGTTAGTTTTGAAGACATTAACTAATTCACTTGTGAAGATCATATATTTGAAGAGCAATGAATATGACCAGTCTGACTCCAATGCCTCTATAAATCAGTATATGATACTTTTGATAGATAAATAGGAACGAAGTTTGAGAAAACGACTAGTATTTTCTATTTCTAGGAAGATGGACTCATACCTCATTCCTCCCACTAATCATGGCTGAAAGTCCTGGGCATTATTGTAACTAAACATAAAAATATCTGGGAGTTGGAGAAATAGATATGGGTTAAAAGAAATGCCTTTTATGCCTCAGTTATACCCCAGTTATACCCCTAACAACATCTGGTCCCCTGAACATTGCTGGATGCAGTGCTGGAGTCCCCAAGCAGTACTGTTAAGTGCGGCCCTGGAAGTTCCACAATTGGCCAGTGTGAGCTTGCCAATAGGTAGAATAATCCCTGGCACCACAGGACTTAACCAGAGTCACAAACTTGGGACCTTGCATTGAACTGCAGGCCTGGTTGGCTAAGACTTGTTGTGAGGAGCTTCCAGGCCTTCTGAACAGTGCTTGGGAACCCTTCCCTAGCAGAAAGGAAGATTCTCAATGATGGAGAAAAGGCAGGTGAGTTAAAAATCTTCAGACCTAGGAAACAACAGATTGTTGGGCCACACATGGCAGTTCTCAGGGCTTACTCCTGGCACTATGATAATGGATCATTCTTGGCAGGGCTCAGAGAACCACATGAGGTTCTGGGCATTGAACCCAGGTTAGTCATGTGCAAAGCAAATGGCCTTCCTGAAGTACATCTCTTGGACCCTCAGGTTTCTGGAGTTTCTTATATTGCCCCACTCATCACATATTAGAGTGAATTTTTACAAAAAAGTCACTAGGTGTTTTCTATGAGAAACTGACTTCAAATATGTAGTTACTCATTGCTTTGAGATATTTCGGCCAACAAAACGTTGCATATACAATGGTGGTCCCAATAAACTAGAGCTTATAGTCTAGAGGCATAGTAGGCTCAATGTTCTAGGCTTGCAATATTATATTCCATGAAGTTCAATATTGATAAAATCACCTAATAATGCATTTCACAGACCAGTCTATTTATAAACAATGCATGACTCTATGGTGATATGTTAGTTGAAAATAAAATGATGAGTAAATATAGACCATGTAAAACTGAAGCAAGAAAAAACAAGAGTGGCTATATAAATTTCAAATAAACTAGTTTGGAGCTTAAAATTACTCTAACACGAAGGATCAATTAACCAGAAGACATATCGGTCCTAGATATTCATCTTTACTGACAGAAAACATCTGTGGTTAAATTTGGAGATTTCAACATCCTTCAAAACCTGATGACTAGCAAAGAAAGTAAATCAGCAAGAAGTTAGAAATCTAACACATTATCAAGAGACACTAACTTTCAGATTATTCTACCCCCCACCAGCAGCAAAATACATATTTATCAAGCATCTAAAGACTAAAAAATCACAATATTTAAATTATTTCATGCCCATGTAGTGAAACTGGCCAAGAGAGGTTATATATGAAGTAGAATCCTATTACAAACCCTGAGACATTGAAAGGTTGAGAGACTTCTATTAACAGTTCTACAAATGTAATTTAACAGTTAGATAAAATGGACTAACATATCTCACTCATTATAAAATACATCATTTAAATTACTTTATAGTTATTTCTAAAAATACAACTTATAATTTTAAAACTGTCTGACAAGAAAATTCCCAGACCCAGATGGCTTCAGTGAAGAACTCTCAGTGAAGAACTCTGTCAAAGAAGAATTAACACAAATCCTATACACTTTCTTTCAGAAAATAGAAGAGGACAGAATTAGTATAAGAACCAAAACCATTAGAGGGAGGGAGGGAGGGAGGGAGCAAGAAAGGAAGGAAGGAAGGAAGGAAGGAAGGAAGGAAGGAAGGAAGGAAGGAGGGAGGGAGGGAAAGAGGGAGGGAGGGAGGGAGGGAGGGGAGAAGACAAAAGGGAAAGGAAGGGAAAGGAAAGAAAGGGAGGGAAGGGGAAGGTTATAGTGAAAGAGAGAGAAGGGAAATTGAGAATAAGCAAGTTCAATAAAATCTCATATTTAAGATATCTATTTGTAGAATATTGAGCATATGAATAGTAAGATGAAAATATACTATTTACAGTTACTTATTAAAATTAGTCAACAATGTTTATGTAATATTTGTTCACTGGAAATAACTAAATGCTGATAAAAGAAATCGAAGATCTAGATTAGAGGTTCTCAAACTTCTTTGTCATAAGTGCCCTCTTTTCAGAAGAATCACTCAGCACAGTTGGAAATTTGTTTATTAAACAAAGAGGAAACACCACCCATTTTCACCGGAGGCTATGACTGACCCCATTCCCACCCCCACTATTGTCTCAGCTCTTCCAGGAAGAGTATCATCTGCTTTGGGAAACACTGATCTAAGTAAATGGAGAGACACTGTGTTCATGGGCATACTATCCTAATGTTGAGTTCTCCCCAAAGAAATATTGAAGTGCAACAAAGCGACTATCAAAATCCTAGCAAAATGTTTCTGTATTTCTATACAAGTGCTTCTAAAATGTTTTGTTTTGAGGCCATGATTTGACAGTACCTGGAGGCTACTCCTACATTCAAACCCAGCCTCTGCCATGCAAAATCTGCCCATTAAGCCCTCTGAGATTTCTTCCAGCCCCTGAGTCTTCTACAATTTATATTTAAAGGGAAAGCACTATAAAAACCATTTAGAAAGAAGTTTAAATAGGAAGAAATAAATTTCAAAACTTATAGCAATAATAAGGCGATGCAGGTTGTCAGAGTTGGTTATAGAACAGTGAAACATATGGAGAATCCCAAAATAGAATCAACAGATATTTTCAACTATTTTTTTTAAATTTTTGTTAGTGAAACACCAGGAGGTACAGTTGTAGACTTACAAAATTTTGTGCTCAAAATTATACAATGATTGAGTACCCATCCCTCCACCGGTGCCCATTCCCCACCTCCAATGCCCCAGCATCCCTCCCACCCCCCACTCCCCCACACCCCATCCCACCCCACCCCTGTGTCAGGGCATTCCCTTTTGTTCTCTCCTTTTGGGTTCTGTGGTTTGCAAAAGAGGCATTGAGTGGCATTCATATTTGGTCTCTAGTCTACTTTTAGCATGCATCTCTCATCCTGGGAGGATCTTCCCAATACCCTTTACTTGGTGCTCCCCTCTCTATCTGAGCTGCCTTCTTCACAGCATGTGTGGCTGGCCTCCAAGCCAGGGAGTAAACCTCCTGGTACTTGTCTTGGCTATTCTCGGGTCTTAGTCTCCCATTTTGTTACTTTATATTCCCCAGATGAATGAAATCTTCCTACGTCTGTCCCTCTCTTTCTGACTCATTTAGCTTAGCATGATACTTTCCATGTAGTACCACTTGTATGTAAATTTCATGACTTCATCTTTTCTAACAGTTGCTTAATACTCCATTATGTAGATGTACCAAAGTTTCTTTAACCAGTCATCTGTTCTCGAGCACTCGGGTTTTTTTCCAGATTTTAGCTATTGTGAATAGTGCATCAATGAACATAGAAGTGCAGATGTCATTTCGACTGTACTTTTTTGCCTCTCCAGGATATATTACCAGGAGTGGTATTGCTGGGTCAAATGGGAGCTTGATTTCTAATTTTTTGAGGATCGTCCATACTGTTTTCCAAAAGGGCTGAACTAACTAGTTTTTTGATGGGGTTAGACATTTTCTTCTTGTGGAGTTCAACCAGTGCTTTGTATATCCTTGATATCAACCCTTTATCAGATGGGTATTGGGTACGTATCCTTTCCCATTCTGTAGATTGTCTTTGTATTCTGGTTATTGTATCTTTTGAGGTACAGAAGCTTCTTCATTTAAGATGGTCGCATTTGTTTATCTCTGTTTCCACTTGATTGGTCAGTGGAGTATTGTCTTTGAAGATACCATTAGCTTCAATATCTTGGAGGATTTTGCTACCCTTGTCTTCAATGTACATTATGGATTTTTGCCTGATGTTGAGTTTTTAATCCATTTTTATCTGACTTTTGTGCATGGTGTTAAGTCGAGGCAGGTCAAGAGAGGAAAGGTAGTTGTTCAACAAATGATGTAACAGCAATTGTCAAATGTCCATGCTACTTTCTAAACAACAGAACCAAATAACAAAAAGGAAGAGAAGAGTCAGTACTGAACAATGACAAGCACTTGGTCTTGGAAAACAAAACCAATTTGCAAGCTTTGGGGTGAGACCAATTTGCAAGGTTTGGGGTGAGGGGGAAAGAAACCCAGGCGACAGGTGGCATAGGTAGAGGATGATCATCTCTATGGTGGTAGCTGGATACAGTCATTTTTACATCAATACTATAAACTTTTAACACTTTTGTAACACATAAACCATCATTAATTTTTAATTTAATTAAAAAATAAAATTTTAAAAGAACAATTGGGGTCAGAGTGATAGTATAAGGAGCAAGTTGCTACTGATACATCCGGCCAACCCCAGTTCAATCCCTGGCACCACAAATGGTTCCCTGAATACTGCCAGGAGAGATCTCTGAGCACAGAGTTAGTAGTTAGCACTGAGTGTAGCTAGGTGTGATCCAAAAACAAACAAGGAAACAATTGGGGAAAAATATTCTTAAAATCTGAAGCCATAAAAAATGAAAATTCTGGTTGTCTATGAGAAGAATTTTAACAATGACCCTAAACTTCATACCTAATGTATAAAAATTAATTCAAGATGGGTGATAAATGTTAAGTATGAAATCATAAAACTTTCTGGAAAAAAAATGAAAATATTTGGCACCGAGAGTTAGACAAGAATTCACATCACTGTATCACTGTCATCCCGTTGTTCATCCATTTACTCGAGCAGGTGCCAGTAAATTAATTCTCTATTTCTCCCAGCCCTGAGATTTTAGCAGCTTCTCCTTATTCGTCTTTCCCAACGATTGGAGGCTCTTTCAGGGTCAGGGGAATGAGACTTGTTACTGTTTCTGGCATATTGAATACGTCACGAGGAGTTTGCCAGGCTCTGCCTGTGCAGGGAGGATACTCTTAGTAGCTTGCTGGGCTCTCCAAGAGATATACACACAGATACATTCACATAAAAATATTTATTCCTAAAAGGGAAACTTAACACATAGGATTTTATCAAAATTAAAAGGAATTTGCTGGGGTCCAAGTCATTGTACAGTGGATAGGGTACTTGCCTTGCACATGGCTAACCCAGATTCAATCCCCAAGTACTCATATGAGCCCCCAAACCCACCAGGAGTGACCCCCGTGTGCAGAGCCAGGTGTAATCCCAGAATGCTGCTGGTGTGGCCCCAAAAACCAAAAAATAAAAATCAAGCTGGAGAGATAGTTCAGCAGACTAGGTGCTTGCTTTGTATTCAGCCAACCCAGTTTAAATCCCTGGCATCCCGTGTGGTCCACTGAGCCCAGCCAGGAGTAACCTCTGAGCATCTCCAGGTGTGGCCTGAAACAAATAAATAACTAAATAGCTTTGCAAAAGTCTTGGTGTGATGACTAAAAGGAAAGTTACAAACTTAGAAAAATATTTTTAAATATACATACCCCCAAAATGACTGATATTGAGTATAGATAAGTAACACAGAATACAAGAATAAAAATCAGTACAAGAAGAATGCTTATTGGCAAAATACATGAATGATATTTCACTGAATACAGACACATAGAAAAAAGTGTTTGAAAAATATTTGGAGTTATAGTCATAACTATAAGCTTACCACTGTGCCAGGGGTGGGGGGGAATGCTAGAACAATGGAGGAAGGTGAAAACTCCTGCCACAGAGGCAGACTGGGGGGCAGAAGGGAAACTGGGGACACTAGTGGAAGGTAGTGGACACTGACTGGTAAAGAAATAGTTGTTGGAAAAACGCATACCTCAAACTCAATCACAAATATCTTTGTAAACTGGTATTCATAGTGATTCAATTAAAAGAAGAAAAAGTAAATATGTTCGGTATTGTTAGTCATAACAAAATAAAACACAATTTAGTATCATTCATAACTATAAGATTGGCTAATATGAAAAAATAGTGACAACAGTAGATGTGTGCAATGATTCAGAGAACCTGAATCTCTCATAAATTGCTGGTGTCAATGTAAAACGATACAGACACAGTGAAACATTTAACATTTTTTGGAATCTAAATATGCAACTACCATACATCTCAGTAATTGCATTCTTGGGCAGTAATCCCAAAGAAGAAAAATTTATGCTTGCACAAAAGTCTGCACAGGAATATTTATAGCAGCTTTATTTGTAATAGTTCCAATCCAGAAAAAACCCAGATGTTCTTCAGCAAGTGTGTGGTTAAACAAAGCTTGATATATTTCCATTTAGCAATAAAAAGGGACTACTGATACAAGAAACAGTCTCTGCATGAATCTTCAGAGTATTACACTGAGTTCAAAACAAGACTAAAAGTTATTACATAATGTATTACTTCATTTGCATAATATCCTTGAAATGACACAATTATAGAAATGTAGAACAGATCAGTAGTAGTCAGAAGCAAAGAAAAAGGGAAGTAGGAATGGGACACTTCAAGTGTTCTGTTTTTATCTTAACTTTATCAATGTCACATCCTGATTATAGTACTGTACTTTGGGTTTTAAGGCATTACTACTGAGGGAAATTTAAAAAGAGGAGAATCTATCTCTATTACTTTTTACAAATTGTCATCTCTGTTGTTTGGCTGCGGTTCCAGGAGTGTGAGGGATCAAACTCAGGCCCAGATATATGCAAAGCATGTGCTCTTACCACTTGAGTCGTACCCTTTACTGCTATTTCTTACAACTTTATGTGAAACCATAATTATTTTGGAATTAAATTTCAGGGTCTCCTTAGTAGTATTCAGGGGGCCAGGGGATACTCCCAATGAAACTTTACCCTTCTGTATGGGGCTTAAAGTACAGTGCATGGGATGAGCAATGCTGGAAAACATAAGGACATCCCCAGGGTGCTGGGAAAGCAAGGACATAGGGTGCCAGTGGTGACTGAACTTGGGACCTCAAAAATGCAAGGCATGCATTTCATCTTTTAGAGCTATGCTCTTTGCCCAGTAAAAAATATTTAATATTTATTATTGAGGCACAATGACATACAATACTGTTGAATTGTTAACATTATTGAACAAGTGTTTCATACAATGTTCTGACACCACAACACCATCAGTATTCACTTCCCTGAATCCTTCCCATCCACCACTTCCATTGGTAAATTCAGTTCTGTAGACCAACTCTCAGAGTTTTTTTGCCCTTGGCTTTATATTATTCCCTTAGTTTCTTTATATTTCACATCTGAGAAAAAACATTCTGTATCTGTCTGTCTCCTTATGACTTCATTCGATATAACCCCTAGTTCCAACCATGTACCAGTGAATTGTATAATTTTATTTATTTTTTTATTAGTGAAACACCATGAAGTACAGTTGTAGACTTACAAGTTGTTGTGCTTGGGTTTCAGTTATACAATGATTGAGTACCCATTCCACCACCAGTGCCCATTCTCCACCCCCACCAATCCCAGTATCCCTCCCACCACTCCCATCCCCCATCCCACCCTGCCTCTGTGGCAGGGTATTCCCTTTTGTTCTATCTCTCCTTTTGGGTGCTGTGGTCTGCAGAAGACATTGAGTGGCAATCATGTTCTGTCTATAGACTACTTTCAGCATGCATCTCCCATCCTAGGCGGATCTTCCCAGCACCCTTTGTTTGGTGCTTCCTTCTCTATCTGAGCTGCCTTTGCCCCTGCAGTGTGCGGCTGGCTTCTAAGCCATGGAGTGAACAACCTGGTATTTATCACAGCTGCTCTTGGGTTTTAGTCTCTTATTTTGTTACTTTATGTTATCCAGATGAATGCAATCTTTCTATGTCTGTCCCTCTCTTTCTGACTCATTTCGCTTAGCATGATATTTTCCATGTAGTACCACTTGTATGTAAATTTCATGACTTTATTTTTTCTAACTGCTACATAGTACTCCATTGTGTAGATGTACCAAAGTTTCTATAACCAGTCATCTGTTCTCGGGCACTCAGGTTTTTTCCATATTCTAGCTATTGTAAACAGTGCTGCAATGAACAAACAAGTGCAGATGTCACTTCGACTATACTTTTTTGCCTCTCCGGGGTATATTCCCAGGAGTGGTATTGCTGGGTCAAATGAAAGCTCAGTTTCTAATTTTTTGAGAATCGTCCATGCTGTTTTCCAAAAGGGTCGAATTGTATAATTTTTATCTTTTCTAACAGTTGAGTAGAATTTCATTGTTTATAAATACACAATTTTTATCCAGTCATCTGTTCTTGGACACTGGGGTTGTTTCCAAATCTTGGCTAATATAAATAGTGCTGCAACGAATAGAGGGGCACAAATGTCTTTTTCAAATATTGGTTTTGGGCCCTTGGGGTACATACCAAGAAGTATGTTGGGTGAATTTTTAGCTTTTTCAGAAATGTCCATACTATTTTCCTAAGAGCCTGAACCACTAGACATCCCCACCAAAGCAGATAAGGATTCCTTTTTCCCCCACATCTGCACTAGTGCTCATTTTGTTTCTTTATTATGTCTGCTAATCTCATTAATTTGCATTTCCATGGTAAGTAATGAATAGCATGTTTCCATATACCTATTGGCCTTCTCTGAGAAAGTATCCATTCATCTCTTCTCCCCACTTTTAATGGGGGTTTGTTGTTGTTGTTGTCATTTCATACATGTTTATATATCTTGGATATTAACTGTCTGTGAAATGACTGGTAAAGTAAATATTTTCTCCTAGTGTCTATGGAGTGACTTTTTGTTCTAGTCAGTACAAAATGTCTTAATTTGATATAGTCTCATTTATTTACGCAAGCTATTTATTTATTACAGCAAGCTACCTGTGACGTGTTCAATATGCCAAACACAGTAACAAGTCTCATGATGGAGACGTTACTGGGCCTGCTTGAGCAAATCGATGAACAACAGGAGGACAGTGCTGACAGTGCTGACTATTTGCTTAGACAATGGCATTGACTCATCAAAGATTTAAGTTTATGAAAGGTCCTGCATGTTTTCCTGAATATATTTATGGATTCAGATTTGATATCAAGGACTTTAATCCATTTTGAATTCCCTTTTGTATAAAAATATGAGATACAGATCTGAATTCATTCACTTTTTACTGTACGTGACTGACCAGTTTTCCCAAAACCATTTGTCAAAAAGGGTTTATTTTTACCATTCCAATTCTCTTTTGTCAAAGGTCAACTAAATGTATAAGTAAGGTGTATGTTTCTGGGCTCTCAGTTCTATTCCAGTGCTATGAGAAAATGGCTTTATTCCAGTACCACACTGTCTCTTTTTCTGTAACTTTATAATATAGTCTAATATTTAAGGGTGGGGAAGGTATTTAAATATCTTCCATCATTCTACCTAAAATTGCTTTGATTCTACCTAGGATTGCTTGGCTATTCAGGGGTTTCATTATGCCATATAAATTTTAACAGTACTTGGTTTATGCCTCTAAAAATGTCATGGGAGTTTTGTAAGGGAATGTATTAATTCTTTAGAGTGCTTTCTTTGAGCAGTATTGTCATTTTGACAATATTGATCTTCCAAGTCCATGATCAAGGATGTGTTTCATTTCCTATGTCTTTTTTAATTTCATTTAAGAATAATAATTATCTCTACATAAGTCTTAGATTTTTTATTAAGGTTACTTCTATGTATTTGTTTTTTGAAGCACAATTGCAAATAGGACCTTTTTAAAAAAAATTCCTCTCCTACTTTATTTGAGTATACCATGGATTTCTGCATATCAGTTTTTTAACCTGTCACATTGTTGTGCAAATCTATTGTTTCTAGAAGATTTTGTAGAATCTTTAGCATTTTCTAAGTATAACAGTTTGCATCTGCAAATTGTGATCGTTTCATATCTTCTTTTTCAATATATATTCCATTATTATCTTTGGCACCTTGTCTTGTGCCTATCTTAGAAGGAAGATTTTTAGTTTTTCACCATTGACTATGATGTTAGCTGTGGGTTTGCTGACACCTGGCTTTAAAAATATTGAGCAAAGTTCCTTCTATTCCCATCATTAAGTTTTCATCACAAATGGGTTTTGGATCTAATAACATTCTTTCTCTGCATCTATTGATATGGTAATGGGATTTCTAGCTTTTCTTGTGCTGATATGTTTTGTATTGATTTACTTGCATATATTCAACCATCCTTGCACTTTCTTTTTCAAATTTTTCTGTTTTTAACCCTTAGTAATGAAATAGTCTGTTGATTATTATTACGGATCAATTTGGAAATAATTGACATCTTTTCACTGGGTCTTTTCTTTCTTTAATTTTTAAATTTTAGTCACCATAATTTGCAGTTGTACAATACTGTGAATGGTAGGTTTTCAACATTACAGCATTCCAACACTACACTCCCATTCACAGTTTGTTTCTCTTCACCATTGTCTCAGTGTCCCTCTCATCCCACCCCGCTTCAACAATCCTCTCCACTTCTCACTGCCTTGGTAAAGTCAGTTCTGTAGACCAGTGCTCAGATTCTGCTGCATTTGGCCCTTTGTTATTCTGTCACGTGCTTCTTGATATCCCACTCAAGAGAGAGGTCATGTTGTATCTGTCTCTTTCCTTGTGCCTGACTTCACTCAACATAATACCCTGCATGAGCTCCATCCATGTAGCAACATATTGCATGGCTTCATCTTTTTTATAGTCCAGTAGTTGCAATGAGTCATTTCACTCAAAAAAAAACTTAATAGATCAGTGATGCTTAATTTTGTATGACAATTTAACTAGACTGAGAGGTGCCCAGACAGCTGCTTTAGGAGTCTCCAGAAAAGATTTTATTTAAGTCTGTAAAATGAGTAATGAATATCAAGAAATATCATACAATTTGTTGAAGGTCAAAATAAAACAAAATTATGGGAAAGGGAGATAAATTCAATCTCTGCTTTGCCACTTTGATTATGAGAAAAATAATTTCATACAACACAACACATAATAATCTAATATTCAAGATATATTTATAAGAAACATTCACAGAGCTCAATAATAAAAACAACAAAAATACATCAAAAACTGGGTAGAAGAGAAAAACTGAAAAAGATATACAGATGACAGCAGACATATGAAAAAGAGTTCATTGTTACTTATCATCAGAAAAATATAAATCAAAACAACAATGAGATAGCATCTTATACCAGTGAGAATGGCATATATCCAAAAAGATGGGTGAAAACCATGCTGGTAGGGATGCAGTGAAAAGGAAACAAGGAAACCCTATTCCCGTTGGTGGGAAATCATCTCGTTTACCTCGAAGGATGCTTTTCCCGTTTCACCATTAAGTTGGGTTTAACTTGTTTTTTGTAGATACTCTTCACTGAAAAATTAAGAATATTCTTGTTCCTTGTTTATTAAAAGGTCTCATTACCAATAAATGTTGGACTTTATTATTTTTTCCTGAGTCTTTTGAAATGTGATTTTGGCATGTGATTTTTCCTTTGACTGTATTAATGTGAGTAATCATTTAATAGTAGATTTTTCTAACACTTCTCAATGTGCAAATTATTTACCTAGATTATTAAATGGCTTCTCATTTAATAATATTTTGTAATATCTACTTATGTTCTATAAGTAAATATAATTAATGATAAACGTTTTTAAATAAAGTTTCAGTTACAACTTGCTTATATTTTTACTAGTATTTTTCCCTTTATCTTTGCCATTATGATCACACCATAATTTCCCTTTTTTATTTTATCCTGCATTTTATATCAAAATTATAATTATATGGAACAAGCTAGGAAAATTTTTCCCTTTCTATAGTTTCCCCTTAATTAATGTAATGATACGATATATTTAAATAATCCATTTCTTTAATGTTTGGTGAACTCCTGTATAAAATTTCTGGACCTATTATTTATGTGCCAGAGTTGGGAGGTACTGCTTTTATTCTTCATGATTATTTTGGTTTGCAGGCCACTACTAGTGACTCGGGCTTATTCCTGACTCAGAAATCTCTCATGGTGGTGCTCAGGAACTATATATAATTCTGGGGATCAAACTGGATTGGCTGGTTGCAAGTCAAGCACTTTACCCACTCTACTGTCTCTCTGGCCCTAAGAAAAAATTTTAAAGTAATACTAATGACAATGTTTTTGATAGCAAAATACCAAGGAATGTTTTTTAACTTGATGGTTTTCATTTTTACAGAGTTAACTCTCACAGAATAAAATTCACCTTGTCTTCTGTATAGTTCTCTGAGTTATGATAAATGTCAAATATTTTTGTTTGGAAGTTTTTCATCTCTGCTTTAATCCACTCAAATTAATGAATAGTAGCACTGTAGCACTGTCCTCCCATTGTTCATCAGTTTGCTCCAGCGAGCATCAGTAATGTCTCCATATCAGATACGCCAAAGGTGGCTTGCCTGACTCTGCCGTGTAGGCAGGATACTCTCGGTAGCTTGCCGGACTCTCTGAGAGGGACAGAGGAATCGAACCTGTGTCGGCTGCATGCAAGGCAAATGCCCTACCTGCTGTTCTATGGCTCCAGCCCATATGAATAGTAGTATCACATTATTATAATTTGCATCCCCATAACAACTAATGATGTCAAACTTTTTAAATTTACTTATCATTTAAATATCTTCCTTGGTGAAGCATATGTTCAAATTTCTTTTCTGTGATTTTATTAGGCTGGTTATTAAGTCTAGGGGTTTTTTTTTTGCTTTTTTTGGGGGGGGATCACACCCGGCGATGCTCAGGGGTTACTCCTGGCTCATGCACTCAGCAATTACTCCTGGCGGTGCTTGGAGGACCATATGGGATGCTGGGAATCGAACCTGCGTCGGCCATGTTGGCTGCGTACAAGGCAAACGCCCTACCCACTGTGGTATCGCTCCTGCCCGCTAGGGTTTTTTTTTTAAGTATTCTGGATTCAAGTTTTTTGTCAGATATCACTGTCACTGTCACTGTCCCCCCATTGTTCCTTGATTTGCTCCAGTGGGCCCAGTAACATTGTGAGACTTGTTACTGTGTTTCGCATATGGAATACCTCTCGGGTAGCTTACCAGGCTTTGCCTTGCCAGCGAGATACTCTCAATAGCTTGCAGGGCTCTCCGAGAGGGGCAGAGGAATCGAACCCGGGTCGGCCGTGTTGGCTGCGTGCAAGGCAAACGCACTACCCACTGTGCTATCGCTGCAGCCCCTCAAAATGTAGAAGGCAGCAAAAATGTAAATACCTCAAGCATTGCTGTGAGGGGGAGGGAAGTAAGAGGGTGCATACTAATGTGCTTGGCTTTCTGATTTCCTCTCCCCTTCTTTTTGTTGCATTTACGGATGTGTTGCTGCAATCACCATGGGTTGCACACACTCCTGGCTGCGGTGCTGCAGCAAGTTGTTCTGCATTAACGGCAGATCTTGTATGCTCAGCCGTGTTACACACTGAGGTTTGTTCTCCTTTAGCTAAGTAGCATGCACGAGGCAAGCACACAAGTAAAGGTGATGTTCACTGGGAGCCGCTAAGGTGCTCATATAGTTCATAAATATTTTTCTCAGTATGTGGTTTGCCTATCAAGTAATTAGCAAAATCCTTTCAATAACACAAGTTCTTCCTTTTAATATAACACAACTTGTGTTGTGTGCATGTATGTGTGTGTCTGTGTGTGTGGGTGGAGGGTGGCCGAGGTTTTTGGCATCATACTGATAAATCACCCAACTCCAGAATCTTTGATTGTACATCAGAAAGATTCTCTACTAAATTATTATTCCATTGTACTGTTCATTTTCCTGAAGGGGAAGATGCAGGGATTGAGGTTCATTTTGTTTGTAAATTATATTTTATTTTTCAAACACCATTTATTGAAATGACTATGCTTTCTCTATTAAATTGCCTTACCCTTTTGTGAAAAAATAAATCTACTGGCCAGATATAAATATCAATTCTGTTGCATCAAATGATGTTTTTCCTTTGTGCTATTTCATATTATTTTGATTATTATAACCTTTTTTCTAACATATCTTTCATGATTGTTTGATTCTTCTAACTCTATTGTTTTCCCAGTTGAATTTTGTAAACAACGTCTATCAAATACATTTCTGGTACTCTCAGTGAAATTGTGTTGAATTTATAGATTCATTTGGGGAAACTGACATTTTAATAATGTTGAGTCATCTAATCTATGAGCATGGTTTTTATCTCTCTATTTAGATTTCTTCTAATTTTCTAAATTGGTATTTTTGTTATTTTACATTTATAAAGTCTTGCACACATTTTATAAGGCTTAGTCTTTCATGCTTTGACAGCATTAAAAATGGCATTTTAAATGTTTTTAATTTTAAATGTTCATTACTAGAATATAGAAATACAATTAAACTTTGTTTATTGGCTTGTGAACCAGAAGCTAACAGAATTCACCTAACACTAGTGCAAGTTACTTTTATATCTATTCTTTGAAATTTTTTATAAATAGAGGCAGCTTAAACACTTCTATTATTTTTTATTTGTGTGGCTTCTACATTTTTTCTATTTTATTACTATAACCTCCAATATAATGATAAATAATGAGTACTGAAAGGATACATTTTGTCCTATTCCTTTTATTATAATCTGTTCAATCTTCTACCAGCACGTACAATATTGACTACAGGATTTTACAAGTGCCTTTACCAAACTGAGGAAATTCCCCATCTACTCCTAGTATCCTGAGAGATTTTTATCACAGTAAATATAATATATTTTCAAATTATTTCTTGCATGTACTGAGTATCACTAATCTATGATGCACTTAATCAAATAGATTGGTTTTCAGATATTGAGGCAGTCTCATTTTTGTGAAATAAATCCCACTTATTCATTCTATATTATCATTTTTATATATTATTGGGTTTAATTTTTAATATTTTGTTAATGATTTTTCATTTTTGCTTTGTAGTATCCTATTGTAGGGGAACTAATCATAGCACCTTGGCATGAGCTGGAAAACACTCCCTCGCCAATATTTTGAAGAATTGGTAGCTATCAATCCTATTTACTACTTTAAAGTACCATAGATTTTTCTCACTGGAACCTTGTGAGCCAAATTTTTTCTATGTTTTAATATTTTAACTGAATTTATTTTGAGGTTAAAAATTATTTATATTGTTTCTTCTTGAATATACTTTGTCAAATGTTCTTTTAAGGATTTGTCGTATCATTTAAGTTGCTGAGTTTATGATGACAGTTTGTAAAGTTTCTTCATCATCACTTTCATACCTATAGAAAATAACAGTTTTCTGCAAAAACTGTTTTAGCAGAAAACTACCATTTTTGTTAAATTGGGGCTTCATTTCCAATCAGATAAGAATTTATATATTATCTGTATTTCCTCTTTGATTCATAACTTATCATAAGTAAGTCATTATTAGTATTTGTATGTTTTTCTATAGATCTTCCCATAACAGATTTATAATTTAATTATGTTATGGTATAAAAATAAATGCAGTATAATGTTCATTATCAGAAAATTCTAAGGTTTATAAAATGGTCATAATAAAGCCTATCTTTGGAAATATTCTATATTCATGCTGAGTGGAGAGTCCCATAAGTTAAGTAAGTTGTTTGAAAGTGGCCTTTTTTAAACTTTTGTTCACTTTTTCTTTGAGAAAAGACTTGAAATCTCTCATTTAACTATGGATTTGTCTTTTTTTGTTTCTCAGTTTTTCCTTCTTTATCTTGAAGCTCTGTAATTAAGTGATATACTTTTAAGATCATTGTGTCTTCTTAGAAAATTGACTATATAGCTCTACTTTAAACCGACTGAAAGCTACCTTTTTGATATTAACATAACTTCTCCAACATTGTTTTGATTAGTATTTACCTGTCTGTATTTGTCCTACTTTTAATATATCTATTTTAAAACATTTTTCTTATAAATAACATCTAGTTAGTTTTTGTTTTTTAAAAACTAATCTCACAAATTCTGTCTTTCAATTGGCCCAGAAGAGATAGGTGTTTAAAAATTACCAATACTGTGAGGGAAACCAGGAGAGAAGGAAAAGGAAGTTGGAGTCTCAAAGACAGAACAAACAATTTCTTAGAGATTACTTCTATTTTCATGTGAAAACAGTCCAGTTTCTTAGGCTCTTTCTTCAGTAGACCACCTATTTTCTTTCAAAAAGAAAAAAAAATACATAAGTCTAATTTTACCATCTCAGTCATTTTATTTTATATTTTAGAAAAGACTTGAGTCTCCAATATATATTTGCGAAATTTCACTAAAAAATTCATAACTCCTTTACTTCAGTAATAGGAAACAGTCAAATGTCCAATTCCAGTTAAATAAGCAAATGCATTGTGTTATATTCTTGTAGTAGAAGACTGAACGGTAGCAAAAAAAAAAATACTGCTGACACATTAAACAATGTAGATGATCACAAAGACCTAATGTTGAGTGGCCAAATTTAGACACAAAGATTATTTACGGCATTTATCCATTTATATAAATTTTAAAAACAGGTAAAAATAAGCTAGAATATTAGCATCCGAATAGCTTTAGTCTTTATAGCGTAAAGATAAGGAGAAGGCAAGTTAAAACCATTCAGAACATTCTAAGATGTATGAAATACTCAGTCTATCAACCTGAGTAGAAATTCTCTGTGTATGCCATATTTATACTACCACTGTGCTGGTTATTGAAGATTTGGACATTTTGAAAATCTGTTATATCTAAATTTTAATGCAAAAATGTGAGACTTGGCTATCATTCCCAAGCACTCATGGATTGGGGAACAGTTTTGTATATGACTACAAAACTCATTAATGTAGTTAATAGCAATTACTAAAGAGTGGTATTAGAATCAATTTGTCTTCTGACAGCTAGAATGAGCACCTTCAGATAGGATCCAGCCTTTTTCTCTGTATTTCTCCATCAAAGGCCTCACACAAATTAGGCATGACCAAATAATAGAGTGAATTTGTGTTTGTTTTAAATTTGGTATTTGGTACAGAATGTCCTGTACTTATTTAAATCATTTCTTTCCGGCTTATATTTTTACACCAATTAATTCCGAAATGGTTTAGCTCGGAAGTACATTTGGAGGAAATGATGTAGCACTGTAGCACTGTCCTCCCATTGCTCATCAGTTTGCTAGAGAGGGCACCAGTAACGTCTCACAACAAATTGTGAGACTTATTGTTACTGTTTTTGGCATATCGAATACGTCACAGGTAGCTTGCCAGGCTTTGCTGCGCCCTCGGTAGCTTGCCGGCCTCTCTGAGAGGGGGAGGAATCGAACCCGTCTCAGCTGTGTGCCCTACTTGCTGTGCTATCATTAAAATACCATTTAGATGAAAATTGATTTTAGATGCCTTTTCAAATAATTAGCTAATCATTTTTTATTAAGGTACTATGATTTACAAAAATAGTTCATAAGTAGAATTTCAGATAAGCAACGTTACTGTACCGATCCCACTACTAGTATTAATTTTCCTCCACTAATGTCCTCTGGTTCCCTCCCACCACCCAGCCTGGAAGCCACATTTAAATCTTAGTAATTATAGTTTGAATCTCCGTTTGTGGTGTTGTTGTCTCTGTGCTTTAGATATATTCTTATGCTTAACCTTTACCCCTGGGCTGGAGCGATAGCACAGCGGGTAGGGCGTCTGCCTTGCACGCAGCCAAGATGGTCGACCCGAGTTCGATTCCTCCGCCCCTCTCGGAGAGCCCAGCAAGCTACCGAGAGTATTCGATATGCCAGACACAGTAACAACAAAGTCTCCAATGGAGACGTTACTGGGCCAGCTCGAGCAAATCGATGATCAAATCGAACCTTTACCCACTGATGTGTCCCTGCTCCCTGACCCCTGACCCTGTTACCTCCTCAACCTCTTCTTACTCCCCCTCCCCCTCAATTTCTTCCCTTCCATGTTCTTCATATTTTTTTAATACAGGATTCAGGATAATCTGGGCATTTCTTTTTTAATACTTTACATTCTCCTTTTATGTTATTCTACATACCACAGATATGTGAGAGCATCTGGTATTTGTCCTTCTTTTATCTTCACTTAACGTGATCTCTTCCATTTCCATCCAAGTAACAGCAAATTTCATAATTTTATCCTTACTTGCAGCTGCATTGTACTCCACTGTATAGATATATCACTTATCTGTTTTTGGACACCTGGGTTGAATGAATCATACTTTAAATCAAGATAACTCTTTTTATTTTACTTTCAGACAACTTGGGGTGAGTCAAGTAGGTTAGTGAAAACTAATTCCAGGGCCCAGAGAGACTGTACAGAGGTTAAAGTGCTTGCCTTGCACAGTATTTCTCTCCTTAAAAGATTTTCTATCATTTTATTCATTAATACACTAAACAACAAAGTAATTAATAATCCCCATCAAAAGTGGGATGACAATAAGATATTATCTCACACCAGTTAGAATGGTATAAATTAAAAGACTAGAAAACTCAATGTTGTCAAAGACTGTAGTAAAAACGAAACTTGCATTCACTACTGGTGAGAATATTTTCTGGTTCATTCTCTATGAAAAATAGTATAGATGAACAATGTATGCCTGAAGCTCAATCATGAATAACTTTCTAATCTCATAGTGACTTAAAATATCAAAAATAATTTTTAAAAGAAATCATGACTACTTTTTATATATATTTATTATATTATATATGTTCATGTATACATTTATTATAAATAAATAAAAAGTGAAAATAGACTTCTCATTCGACAGTGATATTACATTTTTTGGCATTTATCCCTGAAACTCAAAAAGACTAATCTGAAAAATCATATGAGTACCGTTTTTCCAACACAGCACTTCATACAGCAGCCATGATAATGAATAAATCCAAATGCCCAATAATAATTGGTAGATAAAGAAGTTGTGGTAGCCACAAGAAAGGGTGAAATCATGCAGTTTGCTCCAACTTGAATAGAACTGTAATGTGTCATATTAAGTGAAGTAAGTCAAAATGTGAAGGATCAATACTCAATCTATGGAATATAGAGTAGCGTGACAAGGAAATAAAGTTATTCTCAACGTGAGAAAAACTTTGGCCCTGAATTAAATTAAAAATGAGAATATTAAGGAAGAAGGAAGTGTGGGAAAGAGCATATTAGTGATAACATAGGGTATTGATCAGGAGCTTTGACACTTTTGGAGTTATAGAAGTAAGGCAACAGTTTACATCAAAACTGTAGGTCCCAAACTTTTAAGAATTAAGTTTTGGAAATAAGTTTGACAGGGTGATTGGTGACTGCCTGAAAAGAAACTAGGTCATTGGTAAAAGGACACACTCTGGTGGTGGATTCAGTGTATGCCTGGAATTCTGCTGTTGACAGTCGTAAATCACAATGTTTAAATTTTTAAAAATGTAATAAAATCTATAATGAGACCAGAGAGGTAGTACAGGTGTTAAGACACGAACTTGCATGAAGAGATTTTCATTCAACCCTTGGTACTGCATGTAGCCCCCAAGCTCTGCTAGAAATAATCCCTGAGCACAAATCCATTATTAAGTCTTAATAAATGCTGAGTGTGGCCCAATCTCCCCCACAAAAAAAAATACAATATTTTTACACATCTTCAGTGTTTTACAAAGAACCAGAATTCCTCAGTTGTGAGAAAAGTTGTAGAAGCAGACACAGAGCTAACTATTGTAATCTAAAAAAGAAATTTTATTATCTATTTAGAAATCTGAGGACCAGATTGCTTCAAAGACATTAAAAATATTAAAGTAAACCATGTCAAAAGACAAAGAACATCCAGGAATGTCAGGCTTTCATCTTTGTATGAGTATATCATGTTATTTTACATTTTTGAGGTTAAATCAGTGACCAGGCCTGTCTCTTGGAGAAAGATCATTTCTGCAGTCCATGTACACCAGTGTCTATTATATAATAGAAGTGGGAGTTGAACAATGTTATTCATTTGTTTACTGTATATTTTACTAAAGTATGCAGAATTTTGAATTTGTACTTCTTAGTGTATCTCAATCCATGAAATTCTTTCTAATCTAGAGTTTAGAGTGTCTTTTATACCATCTATATATACATGACTGATTCCTCCTTTTCCAGAAATTTCCCTTAGGCTTTTTAATTGCAGCACGACAGGCCAACTCTATTTGGTCTTCCTACTTCATGCACATGACATCATTACATAACGACTTAACTCTTATTCCAGAACAAAGAGACATAGAAGCAACCCAGGATTATCTGGCAGTATCAGTAATTCTACTCTAAATTCTATGCCATTCTCATTTACTGCCTTATAGCCACAATACCAGAGAGCTTCTATTCTTATCAAGTTCTGCATTGAAATGAAATGTCATGAAGACTGAGCTAAAAGTCTAGAACACTTGAATTATGTTTTTCTCACCTATATCCACTACATTAATTGAAGAGTGTTATAGAACACTTATTTTACAATACTGTTATTACACATAATAGGTATTTTGTGATACCTGTTATCTTTTATACTGCAACTAAAGAGCAAAACAGAAGAGAGCTTTTATCTTTTATGTTTTTAATATACAAAAAAACAATATGTTTTATTTCTATGCATATTGAATTAGAAGAAAGACAGACTTTAAGAAACAATTTTTATAATCCAATTAAAAAATAAATGTCTTGAAGTAAACTAAGCAAAAGATGAAAGATCTGTACATTTAAAAATATGAGATATTGGAAACTAGAGAAGAGGTAACAAAAGAAATGAAAGGATATATATGTTCATAGATTAAAACAAATATTTAAGTGATTATATTAGAAGAGAGCTTTTAATTTTAAAAATCCCTTAACATAAATCTTCAGTTTCTCAGGCCAATTTTATAGGTCTGAAGAAAAGCTATAGAAGAAATTATTTTGATACACAATTAAGTAACGGAATGTATTATGGACCATAACAAAGCAATGATTTCCCACAGTAGGTCATGTTTGTCGTAAGAGATTGGTGATATGGTGTGGTAGTGAGAGCATCATAAAATGTCTTTCTTCCCTTAAAGGAAGAAAACTAAAATTTCTCATCACACAAAGTAGGTGCCTCCCTCTGATAGGACCAAAAGTATAGAGGCAAAGAGCATAAAGGAGTTAGGTTGCTAAAATTCAAATTTATTTCTTTCATTTACTACTTAACTTTCCCAAACCATTGGAAAAGTTACTCAGCCTATTTCCTAAACTGTAATATTTACCTTACAGGATTTGGGTCAAGTTAAATAAAGGAGAAAGTTCAGGGCACACAGTGACTCTGTTATGTGTGTTGTATCTTGGATGACCCAAATTCTTTATTTAAAGCAAACAATTTGCCTCATCTTTAAGGTGAAAAGTATACCCACTTGTCATCTTCTCCACTAAATATTGATTTAATCAATTTGTTGCCCAGGATATAACTCTTTTGAGAATGAGGGGGAAAAAGTATTGTGTGTCACTATGCTGAGACGAGAAGCATGAACTGAGATCGACCTGGGCAAACTAGGAAAGAGATGAGTAGGTACATTGGAATGATAGTATAGGAATATATGCTTGCCTCGCATGCCACTGGCCCAGGTATGATCCCCAGAACTGTTTGATACAGAGCACTGCCCTGCCAGTAGTAATTCCTGACAAGAACCAGGAGGAAGTCCTGAGCTCCACAGGGGGATCCAAAAACCCAGAGAGTGAGTGAGTGAGAGAGAGAGAGAGAGAGTAAGAGAGGCGAGAGAGAGAGAGGCATATGTGATCCCCACTTTCAATTCTTCCAATGAAGTACTATCTAAGTCATCTTTTAGGATTTGATTTCTAAGCTAAAATGAGCATCAAAATCACTGATGGTATTTTTAAAAACATTCAAAGGTTGACCCAGATCTCTGGAATCACTGTCTATGAAACATAAGTGATGGTGGTGGTGGTGGTAGTGGTGGGTGGGAGTATGTGTGTGTGTGTGTGTGTGTGTGTGTGTGTGTGTGTGAGTGTATACATTCAAAGATGCATGTGTGACTCCAAAACTAATTTTTATGCATATCTATGCATAAAATGCTCACTGATGAACTCTGAAATCCAAATTTCATGGCTTCTCTCGGGCTGTTAATAACAAACAGTAAAAATGAATTAAATTTCTATCAAACCTTATCATTGCTACTATTTACACACAACATCTTGTTTGGTCTCTAGTACAACCAAACCTAGAAGGCATCAGATATTACAGTGGGGTGCAGAGAGGTTATCTGGTTTGTCATTTATCGTCCTGGAATAAGAAAGACCCCAGCTGAGAGATTTTACACATGATAGGATCATTTGTTTATCACATTGTTATTTGTATTAGAGTAATTCTGGCATCCTTAGATTCATGGACTCCTGTCACCAAGGTAACACTAATTTCTGGAATCTTGCTATGATTAGATTATATATACTCAAAATATACTCAATTTTATCTTTTTCCCTTTTTTTCACCATGATATTGAGGTGTCTGTGTTGTGTGGACAATATTTTTGTCTCTTTTCATTGCTGAGTATTTTGTATATTTTTGTTTGTTTATATATTAATGGTGATGGGAATTTATACTAGTCCAGCCGCAGTTTGGAGCTGTTACAAATGAAGCTACTTTGAACGTTTGTATAGATTCTTTTGTGCAGACATGTTTTCATTTCTCTTAGGTAAACAGAAATAAAAGATTTCATCTTGTGATATGTGTTTTTTAACTCTGTAAGTCCCATAATATTTTTCAAAAAAACTGGACTTTTTTGCATTCTTACCAATAATGTATGAAATTTCCTGTCTCTCATCACCAATATGTGCTGTCACTGTCACTGTCCTCCTGTTGTTCATCGATTTGCTTGAGCGGGCCCAGTAACATCTCCATTGGAGACTTTATTGTTACTGTGTTTGGCATGTCGAATACATCATGGGTAGCTTGCCAGGCTCTTCCGTGACCAATATGTGCTATAGTCACTTTATTTGTTTGTTTTTCTTATGATTATCCATTGTAATGGCTGTGAAATGATACCTGATTTTGATTTTGTTTTGTAATTTTGCAATGGTTATGTTTATATTTCCACTTTATTTTTATTGGTCTCTTTTTTTTCCATTTTGGCAAAGTATATCTTCAAATATTTTGTACATTTTGATTGTTTATGCTGTCTTATTGAATTTCAATAGCTATTTATTCTCGCTATATTTGATATATGCATTACAACGTTCTCTCTTTCGGTCTGTACTTTCCTTTTTCTTTTTAATAGTTTCCCAAACTAAAAGATTTAAATTTTATTGAAGACTTATTTGTAAATTTTTTATTTTATTTTAGTACTTTGATATTTTTATGTAACTAATATTTACCTACTCCAAGATCACAAAGATTTCTCTTATGTTTCCTTCTGAAAATTTTATAGGTTTCAATTTGACTAATCCTATAACCCATTTTGAGTTTATTTTTATATTTGGGAAGAAAGATGAGTTCATTTTTTTCATATAGATAATCAAATGATCAGGAACACTGTTGAAAATTTTTCCTTTACCATTTAATGTGAATTAATTTTTTTGAGAAACAAATTATCATAAATAACATCCTGGAACAACACACATTTATAGCCTTGTAGTTCCAGAGGACAGAAGTTTGCAGTGTTTTGTCCAAGGCTAAAATCAATGAATCAACATTCATGTTGATTCCTTCCTTTTGAAGGGCGTGGGACTTTTTCACATTCTTTTAGGCAATTCTACGGACTCTTTTCATGCTTTTTCTCATGACCCTTCTTGCATCCATAGATCAACATTCACATCACTCTGGCCTTTGCTTTAATTGTCATATTACCTTCTGTCTCTATCCTTCCTAATTCTCTTTTAGTTATAAGGATCCTTATTGGACTTAGATAAATAATCCAAGGAAATCTTTGTATATGATAGTACTTGTTATGAAAAGGGTTCTTTTTTATGTGTAAAAGAACCTATTCCAGAGAATTCTGAGATTATAATCTCAGAATATAGGCATCTTATAGCAAATATTTTACAATGTCAACTGTCGTCTAGTTCTATTGATAGCCCTAAAATAAAGTAAAATGAATCTTAAAACTTTCTTGTCTTAATAGAGTTATTTATTCAAGACCTTTTATATTTTCATATAAATTTTAGGATTATCTTGTTGATTTTACAAAATAAAAATATACAGAAATGAGTTTGAAAGTGTTTACACCATAAACTTTTTTTAAATGCGCTTAAGATTGTTATTAACTCTTTTTAACATTTAGTAGAATTCACCAGTGAATTCTTTAGATCTCAGGCTTTTATTGAGGGTAAATTTTTTTCTCATTATTAGTTTGTTTAGATTTTCTAGGCTTGGTAGGTTCTATATTCCTATCCATTTATTTTCAAGTCTATATTTTCCTTTTATTTTCAAGTCTATATTTTCCTTTTATTTTCAAGTCTATATTTTCCTTAATAAAAGGCAGATGGGACACACAGGGGAAAAAGTTATGATTCAATGTCCATAGAGAATATAAAATGAAAATATTCTCAACAAAATACTCTTATGGTGAATTCAGCAACATATTAAAATGATAAATGTGATTCTTGAACAACAGCTGAAGGCTTTTGTTGCATCTATACCAGCTCTTCAAGGAATACTGAATGATCTCAATACAAACATTGAATGAGAAAGCTTCAAAAATTTTAAATGGTTCTCAATAAAAATAAAATAGATAACACTGTTGGCAAGGAACTTGGCAAGCCTCTTCATACTGTTGTTGGAAATATAAATCTATAGACCTACATGCAAGGCAAATCCCCTATCTGGTGTTCTGTCTCTCCAGCCCCAAATTATTTTTTTTAAGTTATCACATGATCTAGAAATCTCTGGAATTTACCCAAAGAAAATAAGATCTTGAAGAAACAAATTCACTCCCATATTCATTGTACTGTTGTTAGTAATAGTCAGTATATGGAAACAACCTAAGCCATTAATAAAAAATAGATAAAGAAAATATGATATATTTTGTAGATATACATAAATATGCATACATAATTGAATTATTCTTCAGTCTATGGACAAATTTCTGCATTTTCAACAATTTTAGATGAAGATGGAGGACATTATGCTAAGTGAAGTAAGCATGAAAGAGAAAGTCAATATTGTATGTTCTTACAATAGGGCTGGAGCGATAGCACAGCGGTAGGGCGTTCGCCTTACAAGCAGCCAACATGGCCGACCCGAGTTCGATTCCTCCGCCCCTCTCGGAGAGCCCGGCAAGCTACCGAGAGTATCTCGCCCACACGGCAGAGCCTGGCAAGCTACCCTGACGTATTTGATATGCCAGACACAGTAACAACAAAGTCTCCAATGGAGATGTTACTGGGCCCCCTCGAGCAAATCGACGATCAACGGGAGGGCCTTTACTTTTACTTTTACTTTACAAGTGAAATCTTAAAAAAAAGTAGTCAAACTCATAAGAAACTTGGCAAAGGTGAAGAAAATGAGATGTTGACCAATGGATTCAAAGTTTTAATTATGTATAATTGCTCGAGTGGGCCCAGTAACGTCTCCATTGGAGACTTTGTTGTTACTGTGTCTGGCATATCGAATACTCTCGGTAGTTTGCCGGGCTCTCCGAGAGGGGCGGAGGAATCGAACTCGGGTCGGCCATCTTGGCTGCGTGCAAGGCAGACGCCCTACCCACTGTGCTATCGCTCAAGATCTACTGGTTATAATTATTATACTTAATAAATTAATATTGGAAGTGTGTTAAAAGAGTATACTGTAAGTGTAAATTACATGCAAAAATGTTCTAGCTAATGCAGTAACTAATAAAATCATCACCTTTAAAAGTATCATTTTTGTTTAAAAAATTAATTTTAAAAGCTACTGAAATTTTCAGTTGGATTACATTGGATATATAGACCAATTTGGGGACTTTCCATACTAATATTATTCAGTCAATTCATGACACAAGATATGTCTAATCATTTTTTCCTTCACAAATTTTTAGATGTATTCCTAAGGTCTTTATGTTTTCAGGTGCTACTTTAAGTTGGATTTTTTAAACTTTTTATGTGTTTTCTTATAGCGTATAAGAATACAATAGATTTTTACATATTATGCTTGTATCTTAACTTTACTAAATATAATTATTCTTCAAGTTGCCCAAGTCTCTGAGGTTTTATATAGATACAACCATTATCTCTACTAGAGATTGCTTTTCTTTTCTCTTTTCTACTTCTACTCCATTAAATTTTAATATCCGAGGCAGATATTAAGGGGAAACAATTACTTATAGATGTTATTAATTAGCCTGATGGATTTTCCCCACCACACTACTCCACAGTTTTTATTATGACTCAGTATTTAATTTTGTCAACAATTTTATATATCCGTTCCAATGTTTTTCCTTCTTTCTATTGAAATTTTTTCTTTATCCTGTTACTACAATGAATTCCACCATTTGATTTTCTGAAGGTGAAACCAATACAACAATTAGAGTAAGAGAAAAACCTCTAATGCTCATAGCCTATTTTGCTTTCAAAATTAATAATTCTTTTGATTATATAGTTTGACAAATTGGTTGACATTTTTCTCATATTCTTTTATCATCCATTTAATTTCTGTATAATTATAACATTGTTCTCTTGGTATTGCTGAGCAATAACCTATTTCTTCCACCTAGAGAGGTGATCTCTGAGCTTCAGTTTTGTGTGCCAGTTTAAAAATGTTTTCAAGAGAAAGCATGGATGAGTATTTCCTCCAATACAAACCCTAAATGCCTAAAACCAGATGCTAGAAAACTATTGTCTAATTCTGTCCTGTGTGGTGTACGTGTGTGTGCATAGTAAGAGAGTGTATATAAGAAACTTTGGTACATCTACACAATGGAGTACTATGTAGGGGTTAGAAAAGATGAAGTCATAAAATTTACATACAAGTGGTACTACATGGAAAGTATCATGCTAAGCAAAATGAGTCAAAAAGAGAGGGACAGACATAGAAAGATTGCATTCATCTGGGGAACATAATGTAACAAAATAGGAGACTAACACCCAAGAATGGCCGAGATTAGTACCAGGAATTTTGCTCCATGGCTTGAAGGCCAGCCACACATGCTAGGGGAAAAGGGAGCTCAGATAGAGAAGGGAGCACCAAACGAAGGGTTTTGGGAGGATCCTCCCAGGATGGGAGAAGCATGCTGAAAGTAGACTATAGACCAAACATGATTGCCACTCAATGCCTCTTTTGCAAACCACAACACCCAAAAGGAGAGAAAGAACAAAAGGGAATGCCCTGCCACAGAAGCAGGATGGGATGGGTCGGGGATGGGAGTGGGAGGGATACTGGGATCCGTGGTGGTGGGAATTTGGCACTGGTGGAGGGATGGGTATTTGATCATTGTATAATTGAAACCCAAGCACAAAATTTGTAAATCTACAACTGTACCTCGTGGCATCTCACTAATAAAAATAAAAAAGAGAGAATATATATAAATATTAATATGTTAGTTATAGACCGGTTTCAACTTTTTTTTCACTTTGGGTCATACCTGTCTGTGCACAGGGTTACTCCTGGCTCATGCACTCTAGAATTACTCCTGGAAGTGCTCAGGGGATCATATGGAATGCTGGGAATCGAACTTGGGTCGGCCATGTGCAAAGTAAATGTCCTACTCACTGTACTATCACTCCAGCCCCCAGTTTCAACTTTTGAGCAACGACATACATTAAATAACCAAATTCAGTGTGGAGAATTCTGAGTGTTTTTTAGAGTTAATTAAATTCAATCACCATTTAAAAATCTTGGCACTATCTAAGGCAATGTGGAAAGTAAACTACCTTTTCTGGAAAATCTCCCTAGCAGTGGGGGGCTTAGCGGGTTGTGGAAACAGAAAGAAATATGTGAAAAATTTTCATATACCAGTGATTAACCAATCCTACAGGAAGGAAATCTAAGTGTTCATAGAAATATACTCACAGGGGTATTTAATTTTGGCATGCGGATTGTGGTAGGTGAGTGGTGTTTTGGAAAAAAATTGTAATTTTTTATTTGGTAGTGAATGACAGTCTGCTCAAATATACAAAATACCCTCTCTTTGTAAGCAATCAAATGTTTTATAAGATTTGTGTTTTTTTGTAGGCAGATGGTGTCCTTGGTTCTATTTTTCTTTAGACACCAGATAGTCAAATGAGTTGTCTTTTCTATACAGACATTAGTGGCATGTCAAGATAACTGGATTATTATTTCTATCAAGGGAAATAACTTGGAAATGAAAAATGTCTTGAAATAGAAATTAATGAGAATAAGCAAGAGATACAAGATAGGAAAGAACTCACAGCATCTATGGTTTTTCTAAGCAAAAGAATAAGTATATTTGAATCTGTTTTAAAAATTGGGGAACTTTTTAAACATGTTCCTTCTACATTGTCTAATAAAACTGTGTTTTTCTGACTAGAGAGGTTCAAATCTGCCCAAGCACTCAGCCTATTATCAGCTAAAGGAGCAAATAATTTGGAGCTTCATTCTAAATCATTCAAAACGAACTCACTTGTCAATGCAGATAACAATTTGTGTCTGACCGACTCAAGCAGACAGCCAGTCTGACAATAAGATTTTTTTTTTCCCTCCTGCTTCATTTCAGTACTTTGGGAGTACTGAGTGTTTAATGATTTTTTTTATTAAAGCAGTTCTCATGTCTTGACCACTTTTCTCTTGAAATTCTCCTTGAATTTCTGTTAGGCCTTTCATATCCTTAATAAACACTTGAAAGGAACAGTTTTCAGACTTTTTCATCTCAGGACTCTTTTGCATTCTTAAAAATTACTGAGATCTTCAAAGAGACTTGGCTATTTCTATCATATTAGAATTAAAACAGAAATAAATTTTTCTATCTTTAAAGTAACAACCTACATAAGCATATATTATGCTTATTAACCTACTATATATTATTGTCCAGGAAACTGTCTTTTCAGATTAATTTCCAAATTAAACTAGTTAGAAAGGAAATACTGTTCTGCAATATTTTAAACCTAATATCTGTCTCCATAAGATAGATAGATAGATACTCATATTCTGCTTCTGCATTCAATTTGTCAATGTAACACATTCCATGCCTTCTCTAGAGCATTCTGCGGTGCTCTCACAAGAATAGGATGTGAAGAGACAAATAGCATCAGTAATATTTTAAATACATTTTTCACCTAGAAGTCCCTTTGCAAGGTAACTTTGAGAACTGATACTCTCTTCTTTCCACACTTTTTAACTTAATTTTTAAGATACTGTGATTTATGGAGTTATTCGCAAAACAGTTGTTTCAGGCGTACAATGTTCCAACATCAATGCCATCACCACTGTCTCCCTCCTTTCACCAGTGTTCTCTAGTTCCTTCCCAATCCTGAGCTTGCCTGCTTAGCAGGCATATAACAAATTAATTTCACTTTACGTGCTTCAACAAAATCTAAAGGAATGGCAAATAGAATTATCAGAATATAAATCAGAAGTCAATCCATGATGATTGATTACTAAGAGATTTTAACTGGTATAAATAAGATATTGATTCATTATTGAAAATGTATAAAATCCCTTAGCAAGCTGGAGTAAATATGTTTTTCTAGTAGAGATCAGTATCATTAGTGCCACATTCAATGTCATATGCTAGGAAGTTAGTTGTATCCTTTAGAGAAGCTTTTTCAACAATTCTTGCAAAACTGGTTTCCAAGGCTGTGAATTCCTTAAGCTGCTACCTGTCCATGAAGCTGAGTGTCATTCTTTCAAATCTGATTGGTAGATAAATCAGGTGAATAGAGTATTCTTGAGGAGGTGTTTATCTCATTGAATTTTTGTACTATATCCCTCCATACTCTTTTGGCCTGCAGAGTTTCATTTGATAGAACTGCTATACATTTTGTGGGTTTTCCTTTTGTTTATAAGTTCCCTTTATTGCTCTTACTGCTTTCAATATTCTTCTCTCTCTTGGATTTTGTCATTTTTTAAGTGCAATGTGTCTTGAAGTTTTCCTAGTTAAGTCTATTTTTGCTGGGACCCTTTGACCCTCAGTGCCTGTAATCCTCAACTCTGGAAATTCTTTTCGATGATTTCTTTAACTATTTTTTCATCACTTTTGCTGCCTATTCTTTAGGGACTCTGATGACTCATGTAGTTCCTCTTGAACTCTCTTTTCAGACTATTTTCAAATTTCTGATATTTCCTAGTAGTTTCCTCCTTCTCATCTATATTTTAGGAAAACACAGCATTTCACATTTTCTTCTAACTGAGTTGTATTCCATTGTGTATAAATACCACAATTTTTTATCCACTCACTGTTGGGAACTTGAGTTTTATTACAGCTCTTGGTTATTGTAAAATATAGCCCCATTTATAGCAACAATGAACATATATGTGCATCTATCATTTCAAATCAATGCTTTTGTGTTCTTGATGAGGAAATTCTAGTCATGTAAGAGTTACATTCTTAATGTTTTAAGAAATTTTCTTTGTTTTCCATGGGAGTTTAACCAATCTAGAATCCCACCAACAATAAATTAGGGTTTCTTTTTCACCTCATTTCTCTAGCATTGATTTCTTTTCCTGGATACTTTTTATTTGAGGGAGCCACACCCAGCAGTGCTCAGGGCTCACTCCCAGCTCTATGCTCAGGAATCACTTTTGGCAGTGCTTGTGGGACCATATGTGGTACCGGAGATTAAACCTGGATAAAGCCACATGAAAGGCAGATTTTTTATATCGTTTATTCTCACAGGTCTGAGATGATATTTTGTCTTATTCTTTTTTGACCTTTGACTACTGTGACACTGTGTGCTGTTTTCAACATAAACTGTCAAAGTATGAGTCAACTCTTAGGTAGCATTATCTGGAGAATGTAAGCATGAGCTTTGGTATTAGTCAGTCCTGGTTTAGAATCTGAGCTCATCCACTTTCATTGAAAATTAAATTACTCTGCCTTCGAGATTTATAGGGGGTGATTTATATTATTTCAGCAACTAGTTTGATCAAAATTTATATATGAATTACAAATAAAATATAAATAAAATTTAAGGATTATTGAAACATATATACACTACACTTTTCTCAGAAAAAGTTAACTCAGTTGAAGTAAGTAATTTCCATTTGACACAATAATTTTCATATGTGTCTCTTGCAGTGCTTAAAATGCAAAGTTTCTTTAATGAAGTATTAAAGGGGAAGCAAGAAATTCAGAATAACAAAATTATTGTGCACTCATTATGAAAGAAGATATACATGGTCAGTTTTTTTTTCAAAGATGCCTATAATCAAAAGAGAGCCATAATCTGCTGCCTTTTGTTTATTTTGCTTTTTGGGATCACACCCAGCAAAGCACAGGAGTTACTCCTGGCTTTGCACTGAGGAATTACTCCTGGCAGTGCTTAAGGGACCATATGGGATGCTAGGAATTGAACCCGGGTCTGCTGTGTGCAAGTCAAATGCCCTAGCTGCTGTAATATCGATTCAGCCCCTGCCTTTTAAAATTAAATTGTAGACGTGTGTAGAATATAAAGGAAAGGAAGGAAGGAAGGAAGGAAGGAAGGAAGGAAGGAAGGAAGGAAGGAAGGAAGGAAGGGAGGGAGGGAGGGAGGGAGGGAGGGAGGGAGGGAGGGAGGGTGGGAGGGAGGGAGGGAGGGAGGGAGGGAGGGAGGATGGAGAGAGAGAGAAATAAAAAAAGGAACAGATAAATTTAAATCTAAATAAAACTCCTTACATTATGACTGAAGAACAAAGGTTAGTGGAAGGTAGCCAGGAACGAAGGGTAATAGCGAGTCCAATAAAAGTGGTGGAGGGTTATTGGTACTTTGCTGGTGGTTGTGGTTTATAATGTACATTTGAAGAGGTGTTAACCACACTCAAAATAAATACGGTGATTTTACCAATTTTACCACACTATAAATAATTAAAAGTGAATTTCCCTAATTCCTCCCGGAATTTTAAAATTAGTCTATTCAATCTGCAGAGTATATGATAGCTTCGAAGGAGATATGAATTTTCAAAACAAGCCATAAAGTGCCCATGCATATATGTTATCATAATTTGAATACCCCAACTTTTTTGGAAGTCGAGCATTCTACTGGGTTGGGAGAAGGTAGGCAAAGCTCAGATATAATCTTTATACTTGGTTTCTCACGAGCCAGGGAGGTGGGAATGTGAGAGCTTGGAGTAGAGAACAAACCATTATGTATATTCTACCTTAAACAGAATGGCTAAAATGGAAATTCCCAGAGGATTGTTTCTGCAAAAAGGGGCACATGCCTCTAGATGACTCAATAGCCAGTAAAAGAACCTAGTGTGTCACTTCCAAGCAAGTAATAGTCCAGAGTATTCAGATTAGGTATTAATATAGGCAGTGAGGAACCAAAAGTCTATCTGCCTGTTCCCTATTAACTTCTTACAACAGAAATGCCAGACAACTCACCCATGTCCTTCCTTGCAGAACTTTGGAGTGGAACCTGCATTAGCCTTTAATCTGTGTGAAGGGACATCATTCTAAAAGGCTCCCAAGCTTCTATCCTGAGGAGACTAATTAAAATTGTTTTTTATTTATGTTATTGCTTCAGATTTATGATGTTTGGCCTTGGATTTACATCCCACTAATATAAAGGCTGTTATAAACCTCAGCCACACCTACGGTACCCTATAAAATGTATTAAAAGTACCGAAAGTTATAATTTTACAAAGTGTCTGAGACAGCTTTATAAAATTTTACATAAAATTGTTCTGGTTTTTGTAAATATGAGTGTCATAAAGATCAAGAAGATACAGTGTTGGAATGTGAGTTAAAAACGGTTCTCTTTCTTTATCTGAGTGTGTGTCCTGCTGTTACTAGTTAAAGCAAGAGTTTTATTCAAAATGTGGTTTCCAGGCTGGAGCAGAAAGGGCATTTGCCTTGCACGCGCTGACCCGGGTTTGATTCCCAGCATCCCATATGGTCCCCTTAGCACCACCAGGAGTAATTCCTGAGTGCAAAAGCCCCTGTGCATTGCCAGGTGTGACCCAAAAATAAAAAAATGTGGTTTCCTACATCAACAAATATTATTCACTGATTCCATTAAAAAAATTGTGTCCATCACTGGGAAAACATAAATGAAAGGTAAGAAGTGACGTGTGTCCATATGAAGACTACTCAAAGGGTTTAATGTGTTTTTCATTCAATAGTAGCACTGCACTCCCATTGTTCATCAATTTGCTCACGTGGGCCCAGTAATGTCTCCATTGTGAGACTTGTTGTTACTGTGCTTGGCATATCAAATATGTAATGGGAAGCTTGCCAGGCTTTGCCACGCAGGCGAGATACTCTCAGTAGCTTGCTGGGCTCTCCGAGAGTACTTGTTATGAATCTACTGTAGGCTAATGAGCTATTACTGGTATTAAAGATAACAGCAATGATATGAAAAAACGAAATTTCTGTCCTTAGAGACATATTCAAGAAAAAGGGGAACCGAACAGTGAGCAATGCATAGAAAATGATGATGAGTGCTGCAGAGTAAGGTAACTAATGTGAAGTGCTTAGGTAAATGAAGAAAACATAAGACTACCATGGAGAAAGGGTTTGTGGGTGAGCAAGATTATGCACAGTTTTGAAAATATAAAGGTTTTGTTGGTTATGAGTTACATCTGGCTACACTCAAAGTTTACTCCTAGTTCTATGCTGAAGGATCACCCCTGGCAGGCTCAGGTGCTGGGGATTAAACCTCGTCAGTCACAGGCAAAGCAAGTGCCTTATCCACTGTACTATATGTCTGGCCTCAGAGGATAGAATTTTAATAAGCACAAACTTGAATAACTATAGGAAAGGAGTCAAAATCACTAGAAAAAAAGTGAAGAGGGAAGTAGAGAAACATAATTCCGTTCATAGACACACGAATTATTCAAGTGACAGTGAAGGCTACCACAAAAGGGAAAAGTGTCATGGTATCATTGGAAAGCCACAGATCAATTTAACAAGAATGTGTTGAGATATTCATAACAAATACATTCCAAAGGCATTGAGAAAACCTCAATGAACCTGGTGTGTTTTTCCAACTCCAGTATAGCAAGTGTTAACGGAATTATTTTCTAAGTGAATGAGTAATGGGAGAGGTGGCAGCGGAAAACTAATGAAAGTAAATGATGAAGCGTCTTGAATGACTGGGTGACAAACTTGAAGATATTTTTATCAGTAGAAAAAAAGAAAAAATGGACATATTTTGGCTTATTTCCCATTTGGAAGTTTCCTTATCTATATTACAGAACCCCTTGAAAAATCTCCCTTCCCTTTGGTTATTTCTGAAATTTCTCCCTTGTGGCATCCATCACTTTCTTCCCTCTTAGTGCCTTGACAATAGCCAGATTACCACTGTCATCATCACTCAAGCCCCAGAGGTGTGTGTTCGCATCTGCAATTACAAAGGAACAAGGGGCTTTGGAGATACTGGCAGCCTGAATCATGCAGTGCTCCACTCATAGGGGGTACATGGCTTTGTTGATTACAAGTCATGGTCATGGGCCTCAGAGCACTGTCAATGTATTGTGCGAACACCTCTCATGACAATAACCTTTGACTTTCTCCTTCTAACCCTTGATTTTCTCCAGTTTATACTCAGACACCTAGAATGACTGTCAGAATCCCCCTCTACCCCCCATAATCTTGGTTTCCCTTCTTTACTGGTGCTCTCTTATTTTCAGGCCGTGTCCAGAAAGTATTTTGCAACCATCCTACCTAACACAGCACTATCTTTGTTACTATTGTTTCAGCTTTTGTAGAAGTATTTGCTTTTACATATGGGAAGGAGCAGAAACAATGGCCTAGTCCCAGCCTTTCATTTACAGATGACGAAACTGAGTCCAGAAGAGTAAAGGATTTGCCCAGCCTTACACAGCCAACATAAGCCTTCCTGATTTCCGATAATAAATACTCCTCTGGTCTCAGAGCAAGAAAATCATATACCACCCTGGCCAGGCTTTGAGGTGGTGAGTCAGATACCATCCCCTCAGCAGCAAGAGGCTGGAGAGGAAGAGGTCCATCTACCCTATGCTGCCTCAGTACAGGGGTACTGAAGTTGTACATTGAGGGGAAAGATGATTTCAAGGGGAAACATCTGTGGGACTTGGTGACTGGTTGGAATGTAAGAGACAAAGAACAGAGGAATTAGTCAGCATTCTTCTACCAGGTAGATCCCCATGTTTGTGCTCTAGCAAGAAAGTCACTTTCCTTGCCATCATGTCTTCCTACACCCTCTGAGAGACAAAACAGCCAATGTACAAGTAAATAAGAAAACTTGCAAACATGATGGGTGCCATGGAAGAAACATCTGTGATATTTCCAAGGCCAGGGTCTCCCTGATGTTTCCATAACTGAACTCAGCAAGATGGAATGCATTCTTTGCATGCAGGGAGCAATCCTCAGCTTCAATCCCCAGTACCACATGGTCCCCTGAGCACCCCAAGGAGCAGCCCTCTCAGCACTGGAATCGGAGCTGGGAGTAGCCCCTGAACACCTCCAAGGATGGCCTAAAAAGTATGATGTTTCTAATGAGAGACTTTGTGGAACAATGATGAGAGAAATGAAGATAACTCTGTCTCTCTCTGGCAGAAGTATAAGCCAAGATGAAATGTCTCACTAGGTGACCCCCTTCTTTACCTAGATTGGTAAAAGCAGGGGGGCCTGACTTCAGTCACCACAAGCCTATTCACTTCAGGTCCTAAAGAAAGGCTGTGCTCCCACACAGGGCATTTTCTATGTTACCACATATTGTACCATTCAGTCATATGAGTTCCATGCTCCAGCACATAGTAACACCTTTTAGCCAACTCCTTCATCCAACTCACCTTGATTACTATTCAGATTTCCTTCCAGAAATGTAAGAAAAGAATCAATCTATTTACTGTTTCTCAGGATTAGTCATATTACTTATTTCAGAGGTCTAAGATAAGAATAATCACTTGATCACTTGACATCCCATTACTCATTTATTTGCTTGAGCAGGCGCCAATAATGTCTCCATTCATCCCTGTTGCGTGCTACCATAGCCCAATAGCATCTGTTTGTTCTAGGAACATGAAGAGCCTCAAACCAATCATTCAGGGTCTTGACAAAGAAGTCTGACCATCTCGTAGGTAGGTCCAAGTGATCTTTTGATGTCCCGTGGTATCCAGTCGGAAATGGCTCTAGTCCAGTGGTCATCTCTAAATCTCATTATGTGTCCAGCCCATCTGATTTTTGACGCCTTGGCAAATAAGACAGCGTCCCTGATTCTTGAGCATTGATGGAAGATGGAACTCTGGATTCTATCTCTCATTTGAGTGAAGCATGATACTCCAAGCATAGCTCTTTCGATTTCTCTTTGAGAGACCTGAATAGAGTTCTCATCCTGTTTTCATAGGGCCCAGGTCTCTGAGGTATATGTTAATGCAGGAAGAACAGTGGAATCGGAGAGATGTCCTCAGAGCTGGAGGTTCTTTGTCCTCTTAGTTATTTCTTCGACACTCTTGAAGGCATGCCAAGCTGCTCTCTTCCTCCAGCACAACTCAGGTGCCAGGTCATTCGTCATGTTGACTTCTCGACCTAGGTACACATAACTGTTGCATTCAGAGATGATCGTTCTGTTGAGAGTGAATGGAATGTCAGAAAAAAGACTGTTTCTCATGAACATTGTCTTTGCGAGACTCAGCTATAATCCAACCTTTCCACACTCAGAGTTGAAGTGAGTCAGCATTTATACCGCCTGGTTGATGTTTGGTGTTATTAGAGCGATGTCATCAGCAAAGCGGAGGTGGTGTAGTTGCAGACCATCTATCTTCACTCCCATTCCTTCCCATTCCAGTCATTGCATGATATTCTCAAGGGTGGCACTGAAGAGTTCCGGTGAAATAGTATCACCCTGCCAAACCCCTTTCTTGACATGGATGATCACTTCTTTGTAGAATGGTGAGATCCTGGTAGTGAATCTGTAATACAGCTCACAGAGGATCCTGATGTATTGAGTTTGAACGCTCTGTTTGGCTAGGGCTTCGATGACCGCTTCCATCTCAACAGAATCAAAGGCCTTCTTTAAATCAATGAACATTAGACAGAGCAGCATCTTGAACACCTGAGAAACCTCAATGAGCTTGGTTATTGTGTGGATATGGTCGATGGTGCTGAATCCTTTTCGGAACTCGGCTTGCTCTCATGGTTGTCCTTCTTCATCTAGTGTTCTGTCAATCCTATTCAGGATGACTCAACTAAACAGCTTGTAGATGACAGACAATAGGCATATTGGGCGATAGTTGCCAATGTCGTGGATGTCTCCCTTCTTGTATAATAGTACAGTCCTGCTGGTTTTCCATTGGGATGGAACCTTGCATTCATACAGGTAGTGTGTGAAGAGTCAAGCCAGTTTATTGATGAGTACTGACGGCAGGTTCTTCAGGTGTTCAGGTCTGACCTTGTCTGGGCCAGGTGCTCTTTGTTTCTTTACCAACGAGATGGCATGTTGGATTTTGGAAGGGAGAATGCTGGGAACGACATATCCATCCTGTGGAATTTGGTATGTGGGCAAATGAACGTGGCTATTAAAGAGATCTTAGTAGAAGTCATGAATAATCTTCTCTATTGCCCTTCTGGAAGATGCGATAGATCCATCAGGATGTCGGAGGGCAGTCATCTTGGTCTTGTAGTTGGTGAAGGACAGGTGGGCATTACGAATGCTTTTCCTGGCTTCTGCCGCATCTACCAGCACTGCTGCTCTTCTGTCTTTGAGGTCTTCCTTGATCGCATCTCTGCACTGCTTTGCTAGCTCCGACATTCGCTTGCGATTGCCTGAGGCCTGTGCCAAGCCATGTTGGCGAATAAGCTCAAGAGTGTTCGAAGACAGGCTTTTTTTTGTGGTTATCTCTCTCTTGGTGTTCCTCGCACAATCATGGAGGTACTGAACCAGTCGATCATATTCCTCGTCAATGTTGTCAATGACGGCATCTTCCCATGTTGCCGCAACAGAGCCAAAGAGCTCCCAGTTGGTGGTCATTCTGGGAGTTCTCTTCTTAAACTTTGCATTCCTTCTCCCTGCTCTGTGAAGTAGAATTTTGCACAAAGGAGACAGTGGTCCGATCCCATTTGGAATTTTGGGATAACAGCAACATCAGTCAGGCAAAACCATCGATTGAATATGATGTGGTCAATTTCATTGTGGAACCGTCCACCAGGAGACTCCCATGTCCGACGTTTAGATTTGGCCTTCTGGAACTCTGAGTTACCATGGTAGTCTTGGTTGACATGATGAACTCAGACAGTCTGTCACCCTGTTAGTTTCATTCTAGGCAATGGGTCCCGATGTGGAGTTCTTCAGCTGATCTTCTCAGCCCTATCTTGGCATTAAAATCACCGACAATGATCTTGTAGAAGGTGTGTGTTCTTTATAGTTCTCCAGCTCCATGTAGAACTTCTCAATTTCTCCTTCACCATAATTGGATGTTGGTGCATAGACAACGAAGTTAGAAACTGCTGGCAGTGAGCCACATCTATTCAAGTGTAATCGTCTGATTCATGTTGTTAGGCATTCGAATGAATCAGTGCTCACGGCTAAGTTTGTGTTGACAAGGACACTGACACCACCGACGCCTCTTTTGTTGCATATTCCAAGGAACAGTTCTTCTCCAATGTCAAAAGCGGTGTGACGTGATTGATGCCTTCTTGTCTCGGTCAGACCAATGATGTCATACTTGGTCTTTTGCACTTGTACAATCAGGTCCTTAATGGATGTATCAGATGCCAGCATATGTGCATTGAAAGTTCATACAGTCATTTTTGCCTTTCTTTGTTTTGGCAGCCTAGCTCGGCCTTGAGATTTTATCAGCCTCTCCTTCCACATTCTTCTCAACTCTGCCATATTCATGGTCAGGGGAATGAGATCCATTTTTTTACTGGATTTGGCATATCGAATACACCACGGATAACTTGCCAGGCTCTGCTGTGCGGGTGGGATATTCTAGGTAGCCTGAAAACATAAATAAACTTTATAGGTGTTCCTATTCAGGCATATGTGCTGGTATGATACTCTCAGTACCCTGCCAAGTTCTCTGAGAACAAGAATTAGAGAATAAGAAGTTGCGTGGCCGCAAATGCAGCACATGCTTCTGGGAGCTTGGTGTTATAATTTCTGGATCCTGGCCATTGTTGGGGTTACACGGCCTTACTAGAAGGCTCAGTCTCGAACCGTGCAGGCTTGCAGATTTTAGCCCTGGGTCCTGCACACCTGGGTTCCTCTGCTAGTTCCTTTATGTGTGAGGCTCATCCAAGAGTGTGGAGAGTGGTCTCAGCATGGCTTTGGCTGGGTCCCAGAGGTCTTCAGCTGTCGGACCCTGGTGAGGACAGTCAGGCACGAGGGTAGGAGATTCTGCTTTTTTCTCTTCCAGGAGCTTGGTGTTATAATATCTGGATCCTGGCCATTGTTGGGGTTACACAGAAGTTGGTGGGTGTAACTGTCTAGCTACTGGAAGGCCCAGTCCCGAACTGTGCCGGCTTGGAGATCTCAGCCTTATCTAGTAAGATATTATTATCTCATATAAGAATAATAAAAATCTAAAACCCAAGATTCACAGAAGAAAGAATGGCAATATCCTTTTATAGAGACATCAAACTAACACCTTTAGAACTCTGGGCTAAGTTGGAGATCCAGCCAAAGATATAGTTTACTTTCTTTAGTTTGTAGCTAGACTGTCCCTTCGTATGTCAGCAAGACCCCTGTGAAAAGGCAATAGAAGCTAAATACCTCTTCCAAGGAAAGTGAATCTCTGCACAAATACAAATACAAGCTTTAATTTTATGGTAATTCTATGCATAGATCTTAGGTGTAGAGCTTCGGTAGCTGATTCACTGTTAATCTGACAATCATTCTTACAGATTCGTGACAATCATTTTGGATAGAGAAACTAAAAGCTCCTGTGTGACTGAAAACTTGACAACCCAGGATGATCATCTGGAGATCTCAGAAAAGTCATTGTCATACAGCCAAACCACCATACCTACACACAGACTATAGGATGTCAAGATATTTGGCTCTTTCCACATTCTAACACTTCAGTGTTACTTGTGGTTTAGTAAAACGGGGGCAGAGTTTTCTTTCTGGTAAATTATCAACAAATCTGTCCTAGTAATTGTTTGACACAGGAAAACCATCTAACTTTGGGAGCTGGCTGCCTATTTCCATGCTAGCTTGTGTCTCAACTCTGTTCATTGTTCATGGACTAATCACAGTAGACTCATACAGTCCACACATAGACCACTAGTTCGACAATGAAAAACAATTAAGGCTTTTTTTTTTTCATTGTCAAAACAGTAGCTTCTCTTTTGGAGTCTACATTTTAATGAAATCATTTCAACTTCAATTTTCAAAATGAGAAACCCTCACAATGAATCCTTCCAAGATCCTTATACACCACTTTTTGTCCAATGCTAATTAGTATAGCACATAGCACTGTCCTCCCATTGTTTATCGATTTGCTCAAGCAGGCACCAGTAACGTCTCCATTGTGAGACCTATTGTTACTATTATTGGCATATCAAATACATCAAAGGTAGCTTGCCAGGCTTTGCTGTGTAGGCGGAATACACTCAGTAGCCTGCTGAGCTCTCCAAGAGGGGCGGGAAAATCAAACCCGGATCAGCTGCATGCAAGGCAAACTCCCTACCCACTATGCTATCGCTCTGGCCCCTAAATAGTATATTATTACTTTTAAATGATATAGCTCTTGATGATGCCACTCTCCTGCCATATTTTTATTATCTCTGTGAAAAGTTTTATCACCCAGTGACTCCAACTGGGCCGAAGCGACAGCTTAGAGGGTAGGGCGTTTGCCTTGCATGGAGCCAACCTGGGTTCGATTCTTCCACCCCTCTCGGAGAGCCTGGCAAGCTACTGAGAGTATTCTACCCTCAGGACAAAGCTTGACAAGCTACCATTGATATATTCTATATGTCAAAAATAGTAACAACAAGTCTCAGAATAGAGACTTTACTAGTGCCCGCTCGAGAACAACAGGAGGACAGTGACAGTGACATTGACTCAAACTAGATATATCCCACTGAAATTTCTCATGCTGTTGAGTGTAGTGTTGTGGCACATAAAAGTGGGTGAAGAGAACATGGGTCTAATCTTGACTAGGTGACAAATAAGCCAGTTATTTAATGGAAACCATTTGCCCTCTTCAGTCTTCCTATCTTCTGTAGAGAAGGTTTTGACAATCCCTGCTAGTCTGAGTTTATGACAGTCTTCACATTCTAGAGATGTATGATGCCAGTTAATTAAGAATCAGTACAACTCAATGTCTCTCAAAGTTGTCATTAAGATGTCAGGTTTTCAGGTAGGACATTTGAAGCATAGAAACTGGGAGGTTATAAACAAGAAAACTGACTCATATCTTGCCATTTCCATTCTGAGTCACCCAAATTTTCGAAAAGAAAGAGTTGAGCTGAAGAGGAGCTCTCTAATTACCAGTACTGGGTTGAAATTTGAGAACTCATTTCTATTCTCATTTAACTTTAGTGTGAACTAGAACACTGGCACGGAAAACTCTAAAAGAAAACATCAGTAGGGAAAAGGGGGCACAAGAGAAAACTTTAATGTAACTTTTCCCCTAAAATGTGAATATGGTGACCACACCTTTACTAAGAAGACTTCTATTATCATTCCACATAGGCCTACAGGTGTATCCCACATCAAAAACAAAATCTTAGATATCCCAAAGAAATAAATAAATGGTCACTTTCAATTTCCCCTTGAAATCCAAAGTTTCAATGGTGGAGTTTGAAAATTATGAACATAACATTGCTCAACATGCAAGGCTGAGGATGTTGATATTTTCAAGAAATAAACAATTGCATGCATTTCAGTCTGGCCAAGAGTTTGTTTGTCAGTGTTTTAGTCTTGCAAAGGTGTCAGAAATTTTGCAGTAGATTTAAAATCATGGAAGAAAGCTCAATGAATTAATACTTGGGGTGAGGGGAATTTTTCCAAAGACTCAGAATGAAACAGATAAAATCACACAGATGGAATGAGCTGACCCAAGGGAAGAGAGGTAGGGGAAATAAACTGATAGCAGTTTGGACAGGGGTTGTTGAAGAGTTTAACATACCTACAATAACAAGAGGAAAAGTAACTCCTCAGCTCCTGTGTAGTACTAATGAAGTACCATAAGAAAAATAGAATGTTACAAATAGTTGATATAACAATGAAGAAAGGAGTGAAATACTGTCACAGAGAAGAACATAGGTTTGAACAATCACTTGATCACTAGACATCTCGTTACTCATCGATTAGCTCGAGCGGGCGCCAGTAACGTAGCCGTTTGGCCCTGTCGCATCCTAGTGTAGCCCAGTGGTGTCTGCTCTTTCTTGGAAGACAAAGAGCCTCAAACTGATCGTTCAGGGTCTTGACGAAGAATTCTGACCATCTTGTAGGTGGATGGCCATCTTTTGACTTCCCGTGGAATCCAGTCGGTAATGGCTCTAGTCCAGTGGACGTCTGCAAATCTCATTATGTGTACAGCCCATCTGATTTTCGATGCCTTGGCAAACGAGATAGTGTCCCTGATTCTTGATCATCCACAGAGGTCAGAACTCCTAATTCTTTCTCTCACTTGAGTGAAGTGTGATACTCCAAGCATAGCTCTTTCAATTCCTCTTTGAGAGACCTGAATAGAGTTCTCATCCTGTTTTTGTAGGGCCCAGGTCTCTGAGGCATATGTTAATTCAAGAAGAACAGTGGAATCAAAGAGATGTGGCTGGATCCAGAGGTCCTTCATCCTCTTAGCTATTTCTTCAACGCTCTTGAAGGCATTCCAAGATGCTCTCTTCCTTCTGCGCAACTCAGGTGCCAGGTCATTTGTCATATTAACTTCTCGACCTAGGTACACATAACTGCTGCATTCAGAGATGGTCGTTCCGTTGAGAGTGAATGGAATGTCAGGAATGAGATCATTTCTCATGAACATTGTCTTCTTGAGATTCACTGTAGTCTGACCTATCCTCACTCATGGTTGAAGTCGGCCAGCATTTGTGCTGCTTGGCTGATGTTTGGTGTTATTAGAATGATGTCATCAGCAAAGCAAAGGTGGTGTAGTTGCCGACCATCTATCTTCACTCCCATTCCTTCCCATTCCAGTTGTTGCATGATGTTCTCGAGGGTGGCACTGAAGAGTTTTGGTGAAATAGTATCACCCTTCTGAACCCTTCTCTTGACACGGACTATCACTTCCTTGTAGAATGGTGAGATCCTGGTAGTGAATCCGTAATACAGCTCACAGAGGATCCTGATGTATTGAGTTTGAATGCCCTGTTTGAATAGGGCTTCGAAGACCGCTTCCATCTCAACAGAATCAAAGGCCTTCTTTAAATCAACGAACATTAGACAAAGCAGCATCTTGAACTCCCGAGAAACCTCAATGAGCTTGGCTATCATGTGGATATGATCGATTGTGCTGAATCCTCTTTAAAACCCAGCTTGCTCACATGGTTGTCCTTCATCTGGTGTTCTGCCAATCCTATTCAGGATGACTCAAGTGAACAGCTTGTAGACGACAGACAACAGGCAGATCAAGAGTTAGGTGCCAATGTCTTGAATGTCTCCCTTCTTGTACAGTAGTACAGTCCTGCTGGTTTTCCATTGGGATGGAACCATGCATTCAGACAGGTATCGTGTGAAGAACTGAGCCAGTATTTGAACAATAAATAAGCAAAATAAAAATTACAAGACAACTATAAGATGGCAAGGTCAATGAGTGATACATAGGGCTATAATTTTATGCAGAAACATATGATCACAGTTCACTTCTTTTACTTAATTTACCCTCCTCCCTTGTCCTCTGATCACCAACAATTTGGACTATCATTTACTTTAGTTTTATTTAGTTCATCTGCTTATTTTCTCTGTCTACCATATGGTTGTTGTTATACATCTGACATTTTACTAAGCATAATTCCCTCTAGATCCATTTATACTATTGCAACTAACAGATTTTCATATTTTTATAACAAAGTAATATTATATAGAGAATAGGATAGAACAGAAACATGAACACATAAATCATAAGCATACATAAACTTAGGCTTATATAAACTTAAGCTGCTACCAGCTCTTGACTATTATAAATAATGGTGCAATAAACATGGTTGAGTATATGTCTTTTAGTGTTTCTGTATTTTTCAGGTAAATAATCAGATATGTGATAAGTATAAGGCAATACTGAAAACTTTAAACCTAAAGAATAACAATTTCTCACACTTATAAACATTACCTCTGCCTATGTCTATATATACCATTAGTCTGAATTTATTAATACTAGAGATATATTGAACTTAGCAGTGTGTGCACCTCAGAGATAGTGCTACCACCAATAACCACCATACCATTTTTCCTTGTTTCTTAAATGTTTAAGTTTATTTGCTTAGTTTATGATATCCCCTACTAATTCCAGGAAATTATTTGTCAAAGTAAAGTTTAATGTTGTGTTTCTTATTGGTTTATAAAACAGAGAAAAATTAAAACATAATAAAATCTTTATAATATAATACAAATTTTACAATTATATAAAATGTATATTATATTATACGATTATTCTTATAATTATAAATTATATAGAAAATTTATAATTGTAAAGACCTTATAATTATAATACATAACAAAAACTTTAGACTGAAACAAAAAATGTTGTGTAGAGCTCTTCAAAATTATCAGTAAATTTTGTTCCTTTTTCATATAAGAAATATAAAGTTAACCCAAGGACAGTAGACACAAGGGCCAGGAAAATTGCTCCATAGCTGGAAGCCTGCCTCTTGAGCTGCGGCGAGAAGGCAGCTGGAATAGAGATAGAACCACTAAGAAAATGATAGTTGGAGGGATCGGTCGGGATTGGAGATGTGTGCTGAAAGTAGATAAAGGACCAAACATGATAATTTCTCAGTATCTGTATTGCAAACCATAATGCTCAAAAGTAGAGAGAGAGTATGGGGGAAATTGTCTGCCATGGAGGCAGGCGGAGGGTGGGAAAGGATAGGTATACTGGGGAGATTAGTGGCAGGAAATGTGCACTGGTGGAGGGATAGATGTTTGATCATTGTATGATTGTAACTCAAACATGAAATCTTGCAACTGTATCTCACAGTGATCCAATAATAAAAGAAGTATGAAGTCTAAAAGGATAATATTACTGCTTCAAAGCTTCAAAGCTTCAGCCAAGTACAAATTCCCCTTGTCTAAAGACTCCTTAATAGATGCCAAAGCCACAGATAGCACTAAATCCTATTTAATATATAATAGTATATATTAAATAGGATTTAATATTAGTGGTTCCATCTCTATATACCTATAATAAGGTTTTAATTCATCAATTATGTTACAATATTAACAATAATAACTACAATAATATTAATTAATATCAATAATTAATATTATTAATTAACTACTAATATATTAATATTAATATATTGTTATATATTATTATAAAAGACATGTTAGTGTGGTCTCTCACAGTCTCAGAATAGTCTTATATATATATAATACTTTCTGTTTGTGTTTTACCTTGAATAATTGAAACCAGAGAAAGTGAAACCCAGTTTAAGAAGAGACTATATTTAAAACTGTGACTGTGTGGAGTTCATACTCAATTCAATCAGCTTAATCAATGGCTGAATAAATAGCAATACTCCTACGTTAAAAATAATAATAAATTAATAAATAAAACTGTGACTGAAAATGGGTAGAAGAAATAAAGGCAAAGTAGTTAAAAAAATACACCAGACACAATTTTACAGTCTATCTGTAAAGAGTAAGGATGTGGACAGTTGAGGTTTGAAAATTCATGCCTGACTTCTAAGAACTACTAGAACTGTGGGGAGCAGAGAATCAGAAACACTGGCCAATGAGTTCTAGGTTTCTTTTTCCATTGCTAAACTAGGATTGCAGCAAGCAAGTTAGTGGTGCCCTCTTTAGTTATATTTTTAATTTGCAAATTGAGTGATTGATAATTCCTGGTTGTTCTCTCTGTCAGGTTCCCTGGTTTTGTTGTTTTACTGCCAAGAACTATATGATGGTTTCTGTTTAAGATATAAACATGCCCAAGATTTGATTTCTGGTATAGAATAAATGAATGGACATGGATAGGTAAAGAGGATGGGGAAAATATTTGAGACAAGGTGCATGAAAGGCAAAAATGAAAATAAACAACTTAGAGAAAAGTTTATTATGACACCGCTAGAAAAAAAACAACCTTAAGATGAATTATGAATGAATGCTATTTTATTTTTACATTCAAACAAAACAATTTTCTTACGTAAACTCAGCCTAAATTTCTTGTTTTTATTTTGTAAAGTTTTATTACAGGTAAAGTATGTTGCTTTATCCCAGAGAACCAGTGCAAATCAATCATCGGGTCTGTTCCCATAAACAACATAGCACATGTGAACCAAGTGATAATGGCCTTTGACGATATTGCCAGGGGTTATATTAACATGGGCTATTCAGTTGAATGTGAGAAAATCAAATACATTTGGAATCTTTTGAAACTTTTTAGAGATATGAAAAAAATGTTCATTGATTTCTTTTTGCATGTTTCTCTAACCAATTGAGATATTGGCTTACAAATAACATATATCAATCTGTGTGCTTTCTTCCAGGGTCATTCTTTCCTGATTTCAAACCCTCAGAAACAGTTTTTAAAATAGCATTTTGGCTTGGATACCTAAACAGCTGCATCAATCCCATTATATATCCATGTTCCAGTCAAGAGTTTAAGAAGGCCTTTCAGAATGTACTGAAATTCCAGTGTCTCCGTAGAAAGCAGTCTTCCAAACACGCCCTGGGCTATACCCTACACCCACCCAGTCACGTAATAGAGGCACAGCAAAGGGACCTAGTGCGCATCCCAGTGGGATCAGGAGAGACTTTCTATAAGATCTCCAGGACGGAAGGAGTCTGTGAATGGAAACTTTTCTCTTCTGTGTCCCGTGGATCAGCCCGAATTTCAGTGCCCAAAGACCAATCAACCTGCACCACGGCCCGGGTGAGAAGTAAAAGCTTTTTGCAGGTCTGCTGCTGCATGGGGCCCTCAAGCCCCAACCTTGGAGAGAACCATCAAGTTCCAACCATTAAGATCCACACCATCTCCCTCAGTGAAAATGGGGAAGAAGTCTAGAGAACAGGGTCAGAAAAGTTGTTTTGAGGGTTAGTCATATGGACCCATTCTGCTTCCTTCATACAAGGCCAGTTTTCTCTTCCAGGATGACAAGATAGGACGAATAAACGAAGGGACCATCTGGAAATGGGGTGGGGGAGGAAGTCCGACTCATAGGCAGTGGATAGGACACAGGGAGTAAAAAGAATATCACACAACTGTCCAGTTAAAAATGATGGTAAACAGCATTCATTTGAAGTCTATGTACGCCTGGTCATCCGCTGAGCCCACTTTCTATGTCTGGCCTTTTTAACGAAAAACTCCATGGGAAACAGAATTTCATACACAACCCAAAAGACTATAAATATAAGGTTATGATTTCATCATGAATATTTTGAGCACACACTCTAAGTTTGGAGCTATTTCTTGATGGAGTAAGGGTATTTTATTTTCAGGCTAAACTTACTGACAGCCACATTGGGTATTAGCAGGGAGAGGGGCTGGAAAGAAAAGCTTTAAGATGATGGGCTGTACCCAGCCATATTATTTTTAGAGCAAGTTTTAGATTTCCACTTTTCAGATGCATCCAGTTTTTCAGCATAGGTAAAACTGAAAGAGATTTACCTTTTGCTATCTGTCCATCCAGATATTCTATCCTTCTTATTCCATAAGGATAAGGGTGATGGACCCTCATGTGTCTCTGAACTAGTGGAGGCAAAATCCCTAAGCTTGGGTTTAGAAAGTGTTGAATGGGAATGGATGACTTTTCCTAGTGGTAGACAGTAGCGATTAGGGTGACTGTTTCAACTTAACTGCTAGGGACAAAATTCCACTAAGGTTTATCAATATCAGGTGGATAACTATTTCTTTTGTAATATATTTAAATATCAAGAAATTGGATTTGGGCTAGATTCTAAGATAGAGGCACCCCAAAATATCCCAAAGTTTTTTGGACATGGCTAATTGTTTTTTTGGTAAATCACTTACCTTTTCCAGATCTCCATTATAAAAATCCAGAGTTTATAATATTTTGAATGATATATATGGACTTCCATTTTTCCTCATCTGCTTCTTCATTGCGTAATGAATGAAGCTCAAATTCCCCAGTGCATGTGTAGCATGTTGGAATGAACCTTATGCTCCAGGTATAACCTTCCTGAATTTTAAAAACACATGCTTAACTAAGGAGGATATTGACTAATCACCAAAGAGCCATCTAAAGCAAGAGTTTACAGTTTTCACAGAAACTCCTTTATTCTGGGAAAAATTCTGTAACCCATTTGACTTTTCTACTCTTACACTCTGCAGAAATTTGGGGAAAATGCTGATTTTTTGCTTTATGTATATTAAATTTTGGTAAATCTTGATGACTCAGTAGGTTACTAAAAGTGTAGACTATAACTATATGTAAAAATTAAAATAATCACTTTCCATGATTAGATTTAAAATAACACTTATGTTTTGGGAGATAATTCTTGATTAGAAATGTTGGTCTAAAATTGCTAACCTTACCCATAGACTCATCTCTGTATTGGGGCCATTTCCTCTAGGAATTTCAAAACAGATAATTATTGAAATTTAACTTTCATGGCAAAGAGAATAAGCCCATCATCTTTTCCTTCTCCCTTAAAGACAAATAATAATTTCCCTAAGTCCTACTAAAAGATTAATATCTTTTCATTTTCCTATGAAGAGTGTGTTTGTGTGTGGATTTCAGTTTTGTATTTGTTTGTGCTTGGATCTAGAAACTTCCTGCATGCTTGGTCCTTTCTGGATAGTGTCTTTATTTAGTGAGTAAGACAGTCTGTGCTTATCCTTGGATTCTGGCACTTAGATGTTAGCTGAATTTTCAGAGTTTTCAGTTCTGTCTGCCTGTTCTACCACAACTCTACTGAATATGGTATCCGATTATTTCAGGAAGGGCTGAAATATTCAAACCTCTTTCCTTTGCTGCCCTGAGAGGAAAAATCAGTTTCATTAATGAGAACTTTCAGGGTCTGAGTTTCAAATGCACTCTGCCAGTTTCCCCCTTACAGAAATAGCTCTCCAGTAGAAACCAATAGTCATTCTTCAGCAAAATACGGCTACATTTAAAGATTGCCTTTATGTATCTTTATAAGTGAATTTAAATCTTGGGTGCTGGAGCAACAGTACAGTGGATATGGTGCTTGCCTTGCATGTGGCCAATCTCCAGCACCACATCTGGTCTCCCCACGTTTTGTCCCAGGAATAATCTTTGAGTGCAGAACTAGGAGTAAGCCCTGAACATTGCTGAGTGTGGCCCCCAAAACAAAAATTCATTCATTTATTCATTCATTCAATTTGCATATTAGACTGCTTAGGGTTACCAAAAAGTTAGCAATTCTGTTACTTTTATTCAAAATTGACAACTAGAAAATTGGAATTATTAGATAAAAGCTGTTACAACTATGCTCATGTAAAACTATCATCCACAAGTAAGTGTCTGTTATGCTCTTTTTCAGCCTTACTCCCCAAATTTGAGGAGGCAGATTTTAACATGTCTATCCTTTCCCATAGCATTATTTTAAGTAAGGTAAAGGTAAAGGCCCTCCCGTTGATCGTCGATTTGCTCGAGCGGGCCCAGTAACGTCTCCATTGGAGACTTTGTTGTTACTGTGTCTGGCATATCGAATACTCTCGGTAGCTTGCCGGGCTCTCCGAGAGGGGCGGAGGAATCGAACTCGGGTCGGCCATGTTGGCCGCGTGTAAGGCGAACGCCCTACCCACTTTTAAGTATAATATGTTAATTTTATAAGAAATCAATAATGTTGATGACAGTTGGTCAAGTAGGATAAATATATGAGTTATATTTTTACTCATCTAAAAAGATTTTTATAACCTTAAGAAATCAAAACCTATCTAAAATTGTCAGTTAAAACATTGTCATATTTGTACTCACATCATTACTGCTTCTATTTGAGGTTTTGAAGAATTTATTCAGAGTAATCGTGGGTGGACAAATGTCTTTTCTGATGTCCTATAAAAAGCAATTGCTTTGGGATTGTCTAATCATCACCAAAAAATCAACTTGACATTATGGTACAGGTAAAATTTGGGTCTTTTCTGCAGTTTAAGTTTCATTTATTAAGAAGCTGATATATCTTTATTCAAAATTTTCCTTAAACTATTGCAAGTATTTTAGACTAGTTACAGTTTTCTTCCTTCTATATTTCTCATATATGATCTAAGAATGCTTTTTCTGTCTTCATTTAGTGTATGCTAACCAAGCTCTAGAATATTAAGTCTTCTAACTCTCTCACCATCTGCTTGGATTGCTCTATCTCTGGTTTTCAGTGATATGTGAGGAAAACTATTCTCTTTGGGCTCTTTTCTACTAAGATCTACTGTGTCTGGCATCAGTACATTGTTCTTAAATGTCATAGCAATTGAACTATTTCTATTTTAGAAATAAAAATTTGAACTTGAGTAATTAAAGATGCACCCAAAGTCATAGTGGAACTACAATTCGAATCTGGGTCTCCAGATTTAAAAGTTAGCATATTTTTCAAAGTACCCCTGCTTCATAAATAGTGTAGTGAAAATCCTCCAATTGTAATGATCATATTAAGAATACTAAATTATACCCAGACTTTTAGTGTTCTGTTTCCTGGGATTTTGCCCTTCAACTAACCTTAATAAATAGAAAATATGCTATTAAATCTCAATACCAGCAGAACATCCCATTAAAAAGTCATAATTGAAGGGTTTGGTGCTTTCAATTCTATCTGACTACTTCATTTTTATTAATACCTTGAGTTATTTGAAAAGGATAAATTGGTTGGTGGCAGTGGCTGTTCATTATGTGACATTCATTTTTTCCTGGATTTCCTTTCAAAAATAAAAGCTAAGCCTCTAAACTTCCTCCCTGTCCCCATACCTCTTCAAATTAAGCATCACCCAAAACTTCTGGTTCAGGAGCTTTCATGGTTATGGCCTGGGAGTGGAAATATTTTATAAAGGAACTATTTACTTGGCAGGTAATATTTTTTCATACTTTAATCAAAGCATGACAAATATTTTCACTTGCTTTGGGGTCAGTTCTACTTGAATCTTTTTACCAAAAGAGAAGCCACCTCTTCACAAGAATATTTAATTAAAGGCTGAGTACTACTCCTCAGCAAAAGAGGAAGCCCAAGAGCATGGAAGGTAAACTCAATCAGCAAAAACCAGGGTCACTAAACAGAAGGCAGCGGTGCAACTATGGAGGCCTTGGAGATATGCTCACTTGTTACTCTGATTTCTTTTTTACACTACTAGGACTTTTAACCATGAAAGCATCTGCACACAGCTCCTGTCAAGCCCGAGTGGAACACAGTTGGCAGCTTCTCTTTGTCTACAAACTGCTGTGGAGCAGGGCTGAGCCCAGCTGCTGTGGGGCTCCACCATCTTCATAAAGCATGGCAACAGTGGCCTTCAAAAGCAGTGGCCACAAGATGAGTGAGTGAAGATGCCATGGACTGGGCTGGCAAAAGCAAGTTAGGATTTCAGCAGAGGTTACCTCTCCACACACACACACACACACACACACACACACACACACACACACACACACCAGCCCTTTGCCAATATTCTCATCAGCATTACCTCTTCCTTGCCACCCAACCCCGAGCCCAAATGCCATGGGGACTCAGGATGAATCTTACCTGCTTTGTGCAGGAAAATATGGCTTTTTTGCTACTGCAATGTGCATGACTGAGTCTTTCATCTAACTGGAAGCTTAGGGGCATGATAGTCGGGGAAGTGTTAGAAGGAAGTGGATGATTTGTAATGGATATCGTTCAAAAGAGGGTAGCTTAGTTTTTCTTTTTTTCTGGTTAGCAGGGAACTTCCCTAAATCCTACTTATTCATTTTCGAAGACAAGATCAAACAGTTCTTATGTGACTCAGGAGTTATCATATTATTTCCCTCTATGGAATAGGCACATTATCAGCTGGAAATTTTCATTGCTAAATTATGAGAAATGCAGTCTCAATTGGGTAAAAAAAAAATCTAGAGCAAATTGATGCACTCTTGAATTTATTTTTTAAAGTAGCAATGTTGCTGATTACAAAGCCTGAATATTGTTGATACATTCAGAAGTTATGGACAAAACCCAACATGAGTTTAATATTTCCTTCCATTACATAAAACTCTGCACCTGTCAACTTAATTTTCTTGTTTCAAGTCATTCCCATAAGGTAGAAAGAAAAGTCAGGGATCATTATTATACTTAGCATATTATACTTAGAGCCGTGAAAAGAGATGAGAAGTTTGAGAATTTCTGTGAATATTCCTAAATCTGGCCTTCATTTCCCTTGTCAGATACCCTCTGGATCTCCAAGGTCAGCTCCTTTTCTTGAGACCCCAACTTTCCTTTTTCAACATTTATCTCTGATTTGTATTCTCAGCTCTATAGCACCTTCTCTCCTGTATCTCTGCCAGCAGTTGAGCAGTGCCAGATTGTTCTAGGGTCTGAGTGCATATTTGTCTATGCTTCTTTCATTGGCTAAAAGACAAGCAGATGTAAATCTGCTCTTTTTCCCTAGATAGGCAATAGCTGCACTGAGGAAATAAGCAGGGCAGAGGGCTCTTGGCTTGCTCAACGTGGGGACATGTAAGGTCAAGCCAGCAGTGATTGACACCTTAAAGACCTCAGGAGCACGAAGGTCCAAAAAAAAAGTTTGGGAAACGCTCCTTTTCCAGTGAGCTTGAGAGTCCTTGTTGATACCCGGCTATCACCACCTTGTTTACATTTTCTCTCTTACACACATACACACACACACACACACACACACACACACACACACACACAGTACAGAGAGGCATAGATGGCCCCAAGTTTATGTGCTGAGTAGATTCATCTGCTGAAAGACAAAAATATATGTTTCTAAGAAATTTTGTTATCACTAGAGAAAATGATCCACATTCCCAGGTGGATTTAAAAAAAAATATCTAACAAACATCAGGGACTTGCAAACTTTTCTGGTCAACTTTTAGGCCATAAGTCTGTAGCACAGTCTTTGCTGGAATTTTTTTTTTGAACAGCCCTTTAAGTACATAGAAATCTATTTCAGCTCACAGACTGTACCACAAATATAGGCTCTGGGTGAGAGTGCATCCATAGCCATATTTGCTCTCCTGAGTCTATGCCATCAGTAGCTTAGAATGTAACACAAATATAACTAAGCAGTGGGTTTTGTTGTTGAACATACAAACACCTTTCTTTTTATCATTGACAAATCCTCACTTGACCATGTCAGCATGAGCTATTAGGTAAAGTGACAACTAACTGTTCAGGGTTGAACGTGCTTAATGACATTCAAGGAACAGTGTTGGTGCCCTGGCTGCAGATGGTACCAGTTCCCATGGGATCGAGTGCTCCATGCACAATCCCAGCTGACAGACAAGAAAGAGCTTCCTTCAGTTCCTTTGCCACACTCCAACAATCCTGAGTTCCTGAAAATTTCCACCAAGCCCAGGACAGAAGTTGGATAAGGGCACACACAAGACATTGCCCCCAGGACCTTTACCCTTTGGTATGGCTGTCTTCTGTTCTTATACCATTTGCTCCATTTGCTCCAAATGAAGGCTGCAGGCACTTTGTACAACAGAGTTTGTAGTCAGAGGTGGTTTTCCAAGGTGTTTCTCTTCCTTCCTGAGATGTGCATCTCTTCTCTGACCAGATTTCACTTCTCTCTTGATTCTGACAGTGTCAAATTCTTTTCTAAGCCCGACAGAATCACTTTCTCTTTATCATCTTTTTTTCCCTCTTACTTTGATTCTCTCCCTCTACCTCTGAGATAGCCTTCAGGTATGAAGACCTTAATAAATCCTGTAAAGGAAACTTGGTTTAAAGTTTGAATTAAGCAATGATTAATCCCTGAGAATAAATACCCTAAACAAAATCCAACAAGATAAAAGTTATGTTTTCTTTCCTGGTATCGCTGCATATACCTGTTCTCACTAGTCCATTGACTACTGCGATTTGTTCAGGGACTCCCTTTTTGCTTCACAGTATTCTCACACCGGAAATGTTTCCACTCCCTGCAGAGGGTGCCCCCTACTCAAGAGCTCCTGCTTAAACAGTTTCATATATTTGGAATTTTCCCGTCTTTGTTTCCTTTGTCTGTCATAGCAAAGGACTACAGATCTTGAACATAACCTTTTCTCTGTGTCTGTTCTTTTAGGTCCCTCTTCTAATGAATCATAATGAGTCTAAGAATCTAACAACATTTATCACTTCTGTAAAGGTTTCGTCTCCAAAGCAGTCAGATTCTAACATACTGAGAGGAAACCTAAGAAGTGTGAGAGGGACAAAATTCAACCCACTCTACCTTTTTTGCATAGATAGGCAAATATGTACATATATTTTTCCCACCATTCTTTTCCCAGAATTTCAAATTTTTGATCATCTTAATTCTCCGAGTTCTTACAGCAGTTGTTCTTTCTTGTACTTTCTGTTGCTTTGTGAAAGCTACATTTTTTTTAACTTTAAAATGTGCTTTATCTATAAAGGTCTCATCTTCTCTTCTAGACTGAAGCTTCCCGAGGGTAGAAACTGTCTTATTATTTTGAATGGACATAGCAGTTCTCAGCCCTTGGGTGGTCAAGTTGAAAGACTGGTGTCCCTCCTGAGCATGCAAGCTGAGAGGGAACATAGAGGGGGGGAAAGTACAAGGTTCAGCCACTACACCAGGATTTATAATTCACCATAAAAATCTCAGAAGATTGTGAACAATACTGGGCTTCTAAACTACGTCAGTACGTTTCACCAGGGGTATTCAGCATAGCAGTGGGAATCCCAGACTAGCTGCCATCTTAGGTCCAAAAGGGAGGGGAACCCCCAGAGACATCTTGGGGATGGGGGGGAAGCAGAGCACGATCACAAATTGGGGATCAGACCTACATCCTCAGAAGTAGGTAAGAGAAAGCAAGATAGGATCAAGAACTACCCGCAGGACACAGTCCTGGAAGATAATCACTGAGGACCACATGGGAATTAACACTCATTATAGAGTCCTTATATGATCAGTGGAAAAATGGGTACTTAAGAAGTTTCTGATGGATTTTCCTACCCTCTCTCCCACAGTCAACAAAATGAAATGAAGGAGGCTGCCCTGACTTGGTTGAATATGTGCAGAAAAAGACCTGGTTAGAGACACTCCAGTCCTGTCTCTGTAGGCCACTTTCCATTCTTCCCTCAGACTGAGTTATGATAGTCTGAGCTGTTACTTTACTTCGTGGGTGTTGCTGTTCCTTCGATATGACACAGGAGGAGTGGAGAACTTAGGCTGTGTACCTTGGTACATGACAGGACTGTCACCTGTGCTTCCTGCTGGCTCTACACAGTCACCTGCCTCATTGCATGGCCTTTGAATTACATATAGAATATCCAAGTGGTCCTTGGCAGGAAGAAAAAAAGGTCCCTGACCCCTGCTTCAAAGCCTTCTGGCTTGGTCATCTGATCTTCTTCCCTAAAGAAACTCTGTTCCTCTTCTAGTTCATCAAGCAACCCAAATACCTTTCGCTAGGCAAAGTTATTATCCACATAGCATTTTCCTGATAGTCATAGAGGGAAGCTTTTTCTTTTGCCTGCTTCCTGCAGAGAGGTGAAGAGCATTTATCCTCATTTGGAAGAACTAGGAGTGCAGTATTTGTACAGAAGCTGCTGTTTTGCTTCCTGGGAGAGGGAAACCACTGCTTTGGTTTCCTATTCTGTCCCTGAGGATCAGACATATTTCTGATTCCACACTATCAATCACAATGAAATGTCCTTGTTGTAGAGGAATGTGCTTTGCCCAGCTTCAGTAAAATCTAAAAATTGGTGCTAGAGCAATAGCACAGCAGGTAGGGTTCTTGTCTTGAAGGCAACTGACCCGGGTTCAATCTCAGGCATCCCATATGGTCTCCAGGAATTATTTCTGAATGCAGAGCCTGGACAAATCCCTGAGCACTGTGAAATGTTGCCCCCCAAAAAAATTTAATTAAAATTAAATAAATAAAAATCTAGAAATTGGTAGAAAAAAAAAGATCAGAAAACAAATCTGGGACCATAAAAGTATTTAGTATATGCTTAAGCCATAAACAGTTGGAGTGAGTATAATAATGACTTGCTGATTTATTCCCTAACAAACTTTTCTTCCCTACTTGGTTCCATTTGTCTTGCCAAAGCCCTTCTCATAATTAAAATTGTTTAGCCTTGCAAGAATCAAAGAACGAAAGTATTAATGACAGGTCTATGAGCAGCTTTAATAAAGATGAAGATTCCACAATTCAATCTAGGAAGGAAGACTATTCAAAAGTAGGTAGACCTAACTGGGATATTTTTAAGGCTTTGAAAATATTGCAGTGACAAATTAGGACTAGCTTTTTACATTACTTCTTAGCAGAGTCAAAGATTTAGTAGGAAGCAACTGAACTTTTTAAATGGGCGCCCTGTTTGCCTCTTCTGCTTCCATTCCAGTATGGAGACCATCTGCCTCTTCCAGACATCACACATACACAACCGTCTGCCTCCCTATTCTGGACATTGCACATACGCAAGTGTGTTACCTAAACTTCAGCACATACACACTGACATTCTGTCATAGACTTGTGTATCCACCTTTAAAGGTGAATAACAGCACGTTTTCTTTATCGGCTATGGAGCATGGGGATGCAGTTATTTTTGTTTCTAGGTATAACAAGTCACAAGCAATCCACCTCCCAGATCACCACACATACTTAACCCAATATTGCCAACAAGGAACACTTGCTCTGTGTAATGTACAGGCACACAAAGATAAAGTTTAAGCAATTGATGTTGTATATGTGGAACATCTACAATTTTCCTATCTTTTGCCCAATTTTATTTTTTTTTAATTTTATTGAATCACCCTGAGATAGTCACAAGCTTTCATGTTTGGGTTACAATCACACAATGATCAAATACCCACCACTCCACCAGTGCACATTCCCCACCACCAATATCTCCGGTATACGCCCCCTTTCCCACCATCCCCCTGCCTCCATGGCAGACAATATTCCCCATACTCTCTCTCTCTCTCTACTTTTGTCTTTTGCCCAGTTTTAGCATGGCAAAGAGCATGAGTTTGCAGTCGTAGTAAAAAAAAAAGTAAATACTCTCATATAGGATCAGTACAGTGATGTGGGTGTGAGAAGAGTAAGGATAGTAAAGGGGAGCTTGTAAGTGGGATTGGGAGTAAGCCTGGGACTCACAAAGCCATGTTTACCATCATTCCTCATCTCTGTTCCTAAATGATGCTGGACACGTCTTTGACCTCTCTTAGCCTCATTGTTCCTTTTCTATAAAATGGGGTAAGCAAATAAAATGGTGTACATGAAAATGCCCGCTGGAGCAGGTAAGATGTATGAAATCATAGTTTTCTCCTAAAAATGCTAATGTTCTTCTCCCGTCTTCTCTTCCCCTTCCAACTGGTATATGGGTAAGACATTACTGTAAATCAGATCACTTTAAATCTCTTAAAGAATTTAAAATTCCACATCTAGAAAAACATAAGACTCTAGCTTTCCTGTTTCAGGTTAATAGTTTCCAGGAGTTGGTTATCACTCAATTGTAATGAGTTACTCATTGTTAGATTCGCGTGATGGCTGCCACACCATTGCGTCAGTGTGCTATAATTCCTAAATTTAGAGTGGTAGGTAACAAATTCTAAGCTGCAGCTCTTTGTCCCCACCCCCCTGAACCCACTACAATATTTTATTTGGTTTGAAAATATCCCTGCCAGGAAATTTTGTTCTAATTCTGAAAAATCACTCACCCAGTACTGCTTTGAAGCTTTACAATTAGTTCTTGGAAATACAGACAGCCCACAACAGAGCACCAAGGCTGATATATCAAAATGTTTCTCTCATTGGCTACTTCCTTGACAATAGGAAGTATAACTTCTCAGAAATGTTTTATAGAAGTGCTATGCAGAATAGTCATTATATTAAAGATGTGTTTATATAAATGATGTTATAAAAATTTTATGTAAGTAGTGAAAGACAGTAATGCATTTAGAGCTAATCCTAGATTTAAAATCGTCTAAAGTTACAGTGAAACGGCTCGAAGGAGTAGACACATGCCTTACTGTCTGAGATAACTTATTGCCTGAGTTCACTGCTCTATACTGTATGACACCCACCCCCAAGTACCACCAGATAGTCTGGTGCCCCCAATAGCACCATACCAAACCACATTCTGGGTCTGAGTACTGAGCCATGAGATCTACCATAGCCAAGTACCACCTAGAGTGGTACCCAGTCCCTAGCACTAATTAATTTTTAAAAATTAAGAAACTAAAATAATCAAAGGAAATGGTACTGGGCGTTGGTTGGCCTGGAAACTGTCAGAAGTAACTATTTACAAGACAAAATGGCAAAGTACAAATTCTGAGCCCTGGGTAATTTTTCTTTCCTCCAGAATTGAAACACACATCTATGAGCACCAGTTCATGGTCTCAGCTCTATTTTCTAGATGTCACTGAGAGTCTTGTCATTTTTATGGCTCCCCTTCAATGATCTTCAAGGACCTTTCTGGGCAAGTGGCTTGACAGGCTGACCTACTCCAAGCTCAAGTCACCATGACTGTCTGCCTAGGGCAGTCAGCCATCCTCAAAAGCTGTGTTTCTTTGTTTGCCAGGGACCTGTCACCATCTTTCTCCCAAACGGTCTCTTATGATTTTGAATCTCAAACTTGTTTTAAGTAGGGGGGGGAAATCGTTTTCAGGGATGAGGTTCTTGGCCCAACTCTGTTTTGTGTAAACATAGTCTCTGGCTATTTCAGTCTGCTGGGTTTTGAGAAGCAGCTGCTGAGTTGTGGTGAGAGTAAGCAAACTGGTGTTGGAGCAAATTAAGAAGAGTATTTTTTTATTTATTCAATGCTGAGAGAAATAAAACTGAGAGTATTACCTCATGGGGAGATGAGCATGACTTGAGCAGGCTAGCAGGGAAATAAGTGTGGACCTCAATTTACAAAGAGCCATCTCTACTGATGTCTGAACATAGGAAAATGGGCACATCTACCAAAAAAGTTTTGATCATGTTGACACACGACTTCTAAGATACTGAAACTAGAGTGAAGTTCATTAAAGTTCAGTATCCATTGATTTCTGAAAAGACACATACCTATTACATGAAGCCAACTTTACAACGAAGAATCTTCCTACCCCTCCCATCAGATCTACAACTCATCCCCTTTCTTGCCACCCACTGTCTTTTCTGGATTCCCACCTCAGAAGTCTATTAGTCTTACTGCTACATGGATTTTTCTTCTTTCCTAAGCATTTATATGACTTAAGCATGCATGTACCATATTCCTATTGTAAACATTGAGATAACTATGATTTAAAAAGGGATTGTGAGTATAAAGAGATAGAAGAAAAAACATTTGGGAGGACAAATACCTCAATTTATAAAACACACATTTTTTGATCATCCATTCTCTTAAATTCAGTGAGGACCTCCAGGTATGGTCCAGAGCCAAACAATGGTTCTTGCCCTCCTAGTGACTGTGGTCTCTCCAGAGTAGGGCTAATCAATACTTGTACAAAATGTCATTTTGTGGAAGCACTCAAAACAGCTTCACCATTAGGTCTCTCACAACTATTCCCCCTCTAATTATATTCTGGAGAATAAGAGGACTAGGAAATGGAGTGCATTGTTTCAAACAAGTAAGGAATCAACCTGTGAACCGCCCAGGGGCCTTGTGACTCAGGCTATTGAGGTAATCTTCTCTTCCACTCAGTGGGCATGAAAGACAGCCTTGCTTCTCTTGGCTCTGCAAATCCTCATCTTCAAGTTTTCTACAGACAAAAGCACTCACCCTTTTCTGAAATCGAGCAAGAATTGCTGACAAATGTTGAGTTCAGGGACTTTATGACATAGTTTCTGTCTTGGGTTTGGTTTCTCAGTTGTCTGGTTCTCTTTGTTCTCGAGTATTAACACACTAAAGTGGAATCTCAAAAGCAAAGTTAGGGGTCAGGGGAGTGTGACCCTCTCTTCCTTTCTTGTTGTGCAAGGAAACATTCACTCAAATATAAAGCAACTAATCCTTAAGAGTCATCAAAGGCTTTGGAAGTTTCATCAAGAAAATTTAACATATTGCAATTCAGCATTCTTTTTAAAATCAATTCATTTATTTCAGGAATACTGTGCTGGAAAAAAAGAGTTTTAAAAGAGTTTTTCATATAAAAATACGTAAAATAATTGGACCAGTATAGTGCCCCAGAGAATGGCTTTCACCCATCCTACATTCAAAGGCCATGATCAGGGCACATATTACGGAAGGGAGTTAGCATAGGAGCTAGTATGGTGAGCCAGCAGAGTAGTTTGGTACAAATCAAATGCAGCAGAAATAGAGTTGGGGGAGGGGTGGGAGGGAGGGAAGGGGGAAAACTGAAACAAAAGCGAAGTCCTAGGGGTGGCTATTTTATAATCAATAAGAAAGACTGGACTTCGTTTAGAAGTTCGTTTTTGTCTGTGAAATTAGAACTGTATTTTAGAATATAAAGCTGATGCCATTTAAACATGAATCCTGTGACAGTTCCAAGTTGTTGTAGCTTTTCTCTTGTCTCCTTGTAAAAACTGTTCAAAATACAAACAAGGTGTTTCCACATTGCCAGAAAACCTAATGTTGGCTGATCAACTGATTTCAGCTGCTGTAGTTTTTCTATAACCCTTTTGGTATTGTTATGGCAAGCAAGATCCCTGCATTTCTGTGTGGTGTTTGTGAAGGTTTTGGTATTTGTTCATTTGAGTTGCACTTACCACCTTCCCTATGTATTGCAAGAAATAAACAAAATGTAATATGAATTGTGCTGAAAGTTTGGTGTGTACTCTATGTGCTAAGAGAATCTTCCCCTAAGCAAGAGATATATGTTTATGTGTGTGAATTGTTATACTTGAATTTGCTACAGCATTTTGTGTGAATACATATATATGTATGTGTGGTATATATATATGGCACCCAAGCTAATTGCAGTGGCTTCTAAAGTGTTTAATTCCTTTTAAATGGACTCAGTATACTTGGAATGTGCTGTGTAAGTGTTTCTGGATTTCTATATGCCATTTTTACAGGTTCATTTGTTTATAATGTGATATGGTGAAAAACTATGTTGATGATTTTTTGGAAGAAAATGTACATATTACTAAACGGATGAATAAATTATTGAAAATATATACTATGGATCATGCAACCTACTGTAAAAAATAAAACAGAATTTGTTTTATTTGTTTAATTAAAGTGACTGTTCAAACTATAAGAATTTATATTATTCCTCAAAATATGGATGCCATGATATTTAAGTGTTGTTCAATATTGATGTATGTTCTCTAATAAAATATTTTAAGCTTCTTCCTCTTGACTTTAATACCCTCATTCGTCAAGTACCTTGTTCACATAGGTAATTAATACGTCTAAGTAGAAAGAAAAATGTGGAAATAAGAATGTGTAAATAAAAGGCAAGTTGGTGTCTTTTACCAGGTAAATAGGGACAAGTTCACGTAAGATATTATGTTTGGCAGCAACTGAGGCACAGTAAGGGCTGTAAGAGGTTAGATCAAGAAACTAGTTCAGTCATTAGGCTTAGAATCAGAAAAAGGAGATAGTAGAGTAGACATACAAAATGTTGAAGGTGGAATTTCAATTTCTATCTGAGGTATGCCCATATAGTTTTCCCAAAAAAGGCTGGACATTCCCACAACAATGAAAGTGCTGTACCAGCACTGGTTGTTCTTGTTCTTTTTGATGTATACTAGACTCTGTGATATAAGATAATATCTCATTATTGTTTTGATTTGTATCTTCCTAATGATTGGTGATATAAACCATTATTTCATATGTCTTTTGGCCATTTGAATTTCTTCTTTGAGGAAGTTTCTGTTCATTTCTTCTCCCCATTTTTTGACAGGGTTGGATTTTTTTTCTTGTAAAGTTCTACCAGTGCCCTATATGCCTTGGATTCAGTTGATATTCTTGTCTGTCCTTGAGGTCTGAATACTACAAAAGTCCCAAGCTACGCTTTTAGGTACTTTTCTCAATAGAGCTCCTCATTAGGAATAAGCACAAGAATTCCTGAGTCAAATTGTCAACCAGCTCCAAATTTTCAACAATTTGACATCTATTTATATGATTTCAAGTTTATTTTTTAACTCTTTAATTTACTTTTTTCTTCTCAAAACTTGGGAACCATTACTGTGCATCAGAGGATTGAGATCATAAAACAAATGAATGCAGTAAAAAAAAGAAAAAAGGTTAGTGCTCAAGAAGCTCAAATAAAAACTGAGATAAAGTCATGATCACAGTCCTCCCGCTGTGCTATCGTGCTGGAGTCTCCAATGGAGATGTTACTGGGCCTGCTCGAGCAATCGATGAACAACGGGAGGACAGTGACAGTTACAGTGACTCCTATGATTTGGATTTTTCCCAAAGATGTCATGTCCTACAGGTGTTTTTTGTGGTTTTGATCCAGGCTGGAGCGATAGCACAGCGGTAGGGCGTTTGCCTTACAAGCAGCCAACATGGCCAACCCGATTCCTCCGCCCCTCTCGGAGAGCCCCGCAAGCTACCGAGAGTATCTTACCCGCGCGGCAGAGCATGGCAAGCTACCCATGACGTATTCGATATGCCAAACACAGTAATAAGAAGTCTCACGATGGAGACGTTACTGGGCTCGCTCGAGCAAATTGATGAACAATGGGAGGACCGTGACCATCCCCTTTCTGGAGTATCAGGGTGAGGCACTCTCCTTCGCATGATCCAGGCTCAGCTGACATATCTACAGCCTCATTTCCTTGAGTTCCACATGGGGTAGAGAGTGGAGGGTGAGAATAAACCCAAAAGAACAATTCCCAGTATCTGCAGTTATTCCATTTTTATTTTCATAGAATCAGAAGCAATATAACTGGTTGGTGGACTATCTAAAATATTTTGATTAATTTTCTTGTACTCATTCATTTTGTGCTCCAGGATATAGACTATGGGAGAAAAGAAAATGGAAATGCTTTAAATACTACCATTCACTAGTTTCTATGAAGGTACAGAAATAATTTGAAACAGATGGCTATAACGACATTAGAGCTACATCTCTGCTGTGTACTCTTTCATAGCAACAATAATTGCTAACGTTTACTATGCGAAGCCCTGGCTCTGTTCTAATTCAAATACATAGTCCCTTTAATTCTCATAACAATCCTATAAGTAAATGTTAGGAATCAATTAGAGTATGGTTTAATACAAGTAAGTCCATTGAGTACAATGCCCAAATAAAAGTGACTCACACATTAGGACATTGGTTATATTATTATTGACATGAAAAAATTCATCTTGGTGAGATTCTTTAGAGTCAAATTGCCTACTTGGAATCCTATACAGTGATATGTCTATAGTATTTAGTATCTAGAAATCTTCAGAGAATGAGGAATTTAAAACAAATTAAACCAGCATTGCAGCATTTGTTTTTTATGTTATAAATTTTATGATAGTGGCTCATTAAGTGGCTAACATGACATCATTGAACATACTGTTGGGGAAAGATGTATACAACTGTTTCTCTAGTACATGTACAGACCTTAAGCATCCCCAAAATTCCATTCCTTCTCCTAAATTGTGTGTGTCATTTAAGATTCTCTGTGTGTTTATTTACCTGTCTGTAGATTGGTTAATAATAGTACTTTCCTTACTGGATTAATAAATGTAAAAGGTTTCTGTGCTTAGCTCATAATAAGCACCCAATAGAATTTAGTGTTTTTTTGTTAACTTCACCTAGACAGGAATCAAAAACCATCTCAGATGTCTTCAACTTGGAAAAGGTTCATCCTTATTCCCAACAAATTGACTCTTCTCAAATTTGTGTGGTTTAAAAAAAGGAAGGTGGTAGGGCACAGAGAGATAGTACAGTGGGTAGGGTATTTGCATTGCGCGCAGCCAAACTGGGTTTGATCCTCAGTATCCTATATGGTCCCCCAAGCACCTCCAAGTTCCCCAAAAACAGAGCTAAAAGAAACCCCTGAACATCACTAGGTGTGACCCAAAAAACAAACAAAAATCATATATGTGTGGTAATATTACAGTCTGTTTCCAGATATTATATATCACTAACTTCTAACTCACACCTATATTGAATCTGCTATTTTCTGACATAGGCTCTGAAGATTTTTAAGTTAATTCTTTTCCTTTATATTTTTAGTTTAACCAAAATATTGATGATTCTATGAAGCACTTATCTCAGAGAGCTCTAATGTCAAGGCATTAGGCCAATCATTATTATCTTTATTTTTAAAAAATATAAATTTCCCCCAGAGTTTTTGAAAAAATAATAACACTGTGTGTAGGTGAAAGAAAAACTATTATCTCCTGACTTTCTTAATACATTTGGAGCCAAACCCTCTTTTCAAAGATAATATGCATAATACAGCAGCCTACATAAAGGCACTACAACATCAGAGGATTGGGATGACCTATGGGATGCTGAATGTGATCACCCCTAAAAGTGTCTCCTGCAGCTACCACCTTGTACCTGTCTCCTGAAAGAACCATTCATAGAGTGAAAGAATCAAATGTAAGCAAAATACAACTTTGCTTAATCCTTACAAAAGCAAAATACAACTTTTCTTAATCCTTACAAGAGCAAAGATGACCTCAAACTTTTCTACATAGACGTGTTTCAATCCGAAATACCCAGAATGGCTCTTTCTGCCATATTTCTGTGCTGCCAAAATACCATGCAAGCATATCCTGGCCAATGCCTTCAAGAGTATCAACATGCAAAAAAGAAACAAAAAGCCAGATCCTCATTAGCCTGTGCTCCAAAACCACCATATGGTTTCTGTCACAATGAAGCATAGTAACATTGGTGACTTTGAAGTTATTGATGATCACAGAGCCAGGGGCTGGAGTGATAGCACATTGGGCAGGGCGTTTGCCTTTCATGCAGCCAACTCAGGTTCCAGGAAGGAAGGAAGGAAGGAAGGAAGGAAGGGAGGGAGGGAGGGAGGAAGGAAGGAAGGAAGGAGAAAGAGAGAGGAAGGAAGGAAGGAAGGAAGGAAGGAAGGAAGGAAGAAAGAAAGAAAGAAAGAAAGAAAGAAAGAAAGAAAGAAAGAAAGAAAGAAAGACAGCTCTTGTCCTGTCCGTTTGGTTTCATTGTACTAATAACCTCCGATGACATCATAGGCCATGAAAAGGCAAGCCACACAGTGGTTAAAATGCTAGGATTATTTTTCTAGGTGAAGTAGGAAAGTAGATTTGAGTGCAGAGTGGGGCTGGCAGTACATTTTAAGGAATCAATAAAGCCAAGATGAGATTTAAGTAAGTTACTTTACCACTTGCCCTAAAGTAGTCAAAAAGCATTATGGCTGGACCTGATTTTTGGACAGAAGAACTGAGACCCAATAAGACTCTACCTGGCACCAACCAGTAAAGGCCCAGAGAAGGTTGGACACCCTTCCAAAAAGAAACTCTAATAGAACAAAGGGCTGTGATAGGACATGAAGTTGGACCACCAAAAACTCCAAACTTATCCCCTTGACAACACTATGGGAATGGACACTTACCTACATAGAGGCCCTGTGTTTGGGGAAGAATATCTGTAAAACCCACTCTGAAAAGAAAACTGGGACATTTCCCTATTCTGAGGGAGTGATCTGCGTCTCTACCTGATATGTGGTGCCTCTACTATCCCTGTCTACAAGTCTATGTTCTCTTTAGAATGCATTTGTCTCACTCTTTCCTTATTCATAATCTCTAAATATTTTCATTTCACCATTTGCTTCCTCCTGAAATTCTTTTCTATGAGGAAAGGAAAACCTGGGTAGAATTTAGGACTGGTTTTCCTTTCTTGCAGAGAGCAATTCCTCGTTCTAGCCTGAGTTCCACGGCTCCCTGAGAAACTGGGTGGCAGGGATCATTTCCCACACCGGGCAGTCCAAGGTGTGATTTGAAAAACAAATTGGGAGGAGAGTTGAGACAAGAGTATAGAATGAAGGATCTCATAGTAGACTCATTAATCCAAACTTTCTCGGATGCTTCCCTGGGTGACAGTATGTGGAGATGGAAGCAATCGTCTTCTTAAGACAACCACCTCTCATCTCCCCACTTCACATAAGTCACTTCACCTATTGCAACGTTAGGATGAATACATAAGTGCAGATGAAATTCCTTATTGAACTAAAAAGAAAGTGCCCAGAATGAGAGTTAGGGAGGTAGTTCAGCAGTCTGAAGAACATGTATTTTCTGCAGAAGGCCCAGGGTTTATTCTCCAACACTGCATGTTCCCATAAGCACTTCAGGAGCAACCTTCAGGACCCAGCTAAGAGTAAACCCTAAGTCACTAAGTGTGACCACCAAACTGGGGGAAAATGCTCATAGTGGTGAAACAATCTCCAATAATGACTTCCATCCAGCATCATAAACAAGAGGCAGACCAGAAAGCCTAACTTAACGGCTTAATCATAAATGAACATGCCAAGTGAAGGAATTGAAGCCCACTCACTTTGCAATGGGGATGAAAAACAGAAAAGAAAACGTAGAACAATGCCCATCAAGAATGCAAGTATAGGTAAATTATAAGGGAGGGAATTTCTGTCTATGGGCATAGGTACATGGAAAGAAGCAGTCTTCTCATATCCCCCATATAAATACCATATGTATATGTAATTAGAAAAGTAATACTGTTTTTCATGCTACTCTACCAAGATAACCACCATGCCATCTACTTGAGAAAATTTTTAGTCATTTTATCTATTCAACAACTGCTATATTTCATCTCATAATATGTTAGCAAACAAATCAGTGAGAAGAAGACTTACCACATAAAATTCATTTGGGAACATCAGACAAAAAAAGGGCTATATCCATGCAAATATGTGGGTCTTTCTTATGTTTCTTAAAGCAGAATGAGCTCAGTTATTCTGATGGATCACATTAGTCATGACTTTATATGTTAGTGTTCTAAAAATTGGTTGATTTCTATTTATCCTAACTCTTTGAGATTTTGCCTTAATGAATACTTTAAAAAATAAGAAAGCCAAATCCAGTCTTCTGCTCTTTGGAAAGTTACATTTTGACATTATGAGTCTTACAAAGACTTTGAGAGCTTATTTTAGAGCTTCTTGCATGTTAAGGGGCCATAAACTTATTTCAACAGTGTTGTTGCTGCTTAAAATATTTTTGGAACTCTTTTGAGATTGCCTTTGGAGTCACTTTATTTGTGACACCTCCCTCCAAAAAGCTCATGTTATGTACTTGTTTCTGCAAATAGTACTACTAACTTTGACTACAAAAGGTTTTCCACAAAACACCTCCCCCCAAAAATAGTTTTTAATGTGGAATCCTTTTGCCTGATGTAATCAAATGCAGAAAATGCAATATGCAAAATAAAGAGAATAGAGAAGTTCTGGAACGATATGGAGAACATGATGAACCCCACCTGCTCAGATACATCGCCCCCCCCCAACACACACACATACATAAATGCTTTCTACCATGTACCACCTAAGGCGCCTTTAAGGTACCCTCAGGACTACCTGGAGCAAGATTTAAGCACTGCTGCAACTGACTCTGTGTATCCTTCTAGAACACAGACCTTGGCAATTGGGATCTCACCTTTTTGATATTGGACACTGCAATCAGAAAAAAAAATCCCAAAATGAAGTAGGAGATTAGGTAGTAAATGGTGTAGAAGTTGAGGTGTGTCCCACGAAAGCTCTGCTATTAAATAAACCTAAAGATGAATGGAGGGCTGATTACCAAAGTTAACAACAAAACACGAGTTTGGTCATTACACACAGGTTTGGGTTGATATCTGCAAGAGAACTTTCCTGATGTGCAAGCTAGTTTATGGACACAGATAAAGGAAAGCGAGGGGGTTACCCTAGCATCCATATTCATCAACGATGGCTTTTGAAGAGCCTTAGTGTATGCTTCAAACCACAGATAGTAGCAAATTCTGTTTATACTATGCGTTTTCCTATACATACATACCTATGGTAAAGTTTAATTTATATATTAGGCACAGTAAGATACAAACTATAACCACAGCAAAGAGTTATCACTCACAATAGACTACAGTGTGCTGTATTATTATTATTCTGAAGCAAGTTTTATATAAATGATAAGTGGACTCCTCTCTTTTGCTCTCTTCTTCTCTCTTTTTTTCTCTCTCTGAAAATATCTACTATTTCCTTTTGCAGTATTTTCAGGCTGTGGTTGATGTGATTACTAAAATCAGGGAAACAAGACCATGGAAAGAGTTGACTATGTCCTCTAAGAGGATTTTGTAATGCTAACTGGAAGAAGACAAATACTCAACTTCTAACTTTCTCCCTTCTTTGAAAGATGTAATGGCACATTTAAAACCCAGAAAAGTAGCATGTATTTAAGTGGGACTTCATGGCAGGTGAAGTGGTCAGGAGGGGCCAGAGTCAGGAACAGGGATGGTGGGGGAAACCTCTGGAAGATAATGACTGGGCTTGGGTCATCAAGGGGCCCAGTAGCCATCATCCCCCTTCCTTGAGAAAGTTCTGAATAAATTGAGTAGGAAGGAAGTAGTTAACAGCTGTTTAGTATTGAGGGCAGGAATCCAGGTAAAATTTAAACCTGTTATTGTGCCTCCAAAGACCTTTCTTCATCAATATTCCATGATGTCTTTGGATACTGGATGGCCCGTTTTACTCTTAATAAAGGAGCCATATTGGAGGACTCAGCCCCTGTCTCTGCACAAATTAACTTTATCAGGGTCAGCTCTGCAAGCAGTACAGGGGCACGAGGGAAGGACACAGGCTGAAAATGACACATTTCTGTTATCCTGGGCCTGCTGGCTCTCAAAAGGAATTAAAAGAAGAATCTGAAATGAAGCCATCCAGTTTTTATCCAGATTCCCAACTTGATCAAATTTCCTTAGAAAAAGGGCAGAACGAAAGATGGAGTTCAGAGTTAATCCCTCTGACATGGCGTGTACAAGCAACTCACAGAGGTTGTAAGGTCATGCCCAAAATTCCAGTAAAAGAGAATATCGGGCACAATATAAACAGATAACAAAAGGGCAAAGAGGAGGGGCTCAGTTCCTGCAAACACTCAAAAACCAGAAGATATCCCAGGATTTAAAAATCTTGCTAGGCCCGTGGATGTATCTATAGGTCGGTGGCTGAGTGCAAGCCTTGCATGAGTGGAGCTCCAAATTTGAATACTAGCACTCCAAAACTATTATGACAATGTCAAATGTGAAATCAAGGATTAAGCAGAATCAGCAACTACATTTATTATGTGTCTCAAACACATCTATGTCAGACTCTTTATCAACACTGTACAGCCCCTCTTTATAGCCAACTTTTAAAGTACATCAGGGGGCTGGAGTGATAGCACAGCGGGTAGGGTGTTTGCCTTGCGGGCTACCCGGGTTCAATTCCAGCATCCCATATAGTCCCCAGAGCACCACCAGGAATAATTCCTGAGTGCATGAGCCAGGAGTTACCCCCATGCATCACCAGGTATGACCCAAAAAGAAAAAAATAAAATAAAATAAGCACATCCGGTCAGAAACATGACTAGGGCAATAGAGTTCACATTTTATGAGTGTGTCACTTTGGGTTTGATCCTCTTGGCACCACATGGCATTCAGAACACCGCTTGGCCTGCACCCTTGGGTGTGGCTCCCACAACAACAAAAAGGAGTAAATAAATGAATAAATAAGGTGTATCCTCTACTTTTATAGAGAAAACTGAGACATCCTTAGATAAAGCATCTACTTACCAGTCCCAGTTGGTAAATGCCAAAGTTGTCTTTTCTCTCTGTTTCTGCTAGACCACTTTTTAGTCAACCCTTTGACTAAAAAGAAAGAGAAACTGGCTGCAAAGTGAAGCAAAATATTCAAGTACCATCCTAAACTAGAACAGTGCCTTTAAAATTCTCCACGGCACATAATAAACCTCTTAATAAAATATTCCGTGTGGCCACATTACAAAAACACATTCACCACTCACAGCTCACAATATTTTCTCATTCCAAAATGAGGATAGTGGGTTTTCAAAATATAGGATATTCGATTAGGGTCATCCCTGGATAGGTCTTTGCTTAACTGTACTAGTCCTGAGTTCCCAAAGCAAACATGCTCAGCTTACTGGGCTCCTACACTCAGTGACATAGAGTAACCTCTAAGCTAATTTCACAATCCCCTAAATGAACTGATACAATCTAATTTTCTGATGAGGAAATCAGTGAGAAAAGCAACATCAAAAAATGTAGGCACCAACCTCCCCATTACACTCAACTGGGAGTGTAATGCCTCTTGCAGTTTTCTAGCTAGAGAGCATCTGTAGGACTGTCACTGTCACTGTCCCAGTCCTCCCGTTGTTTATCGATTTTCTCAAGCAGGCCCAGTAACATCTCCATTGTGAGACTTTGTTGTTACTGTGTTTGGCATATCGAATACGTCACGGGTAGCTTGACAGGCTTTGCCGTGAGGGAGAGATACTCTCTATCTCTCCAGTCCTTTTAGGACTGAGACCTTTAAATTCTCCAGATAGCTAAGTATGACTTCCAGAAAAATTTCCTCCCAGAAATTTTCTCAGTAACACTCTTCTTAATTACTTGCAAAACAAAAAGAGTTAATCCCCTTGCTCCTTTTTTGCTGTAATTGGAAAGTTGCTGATTTAATCACTCACATAAAGGGTGGGAAGCTCCAATCAGATTGTGGTAAATATTTAGCAAGGGAACTAAGAGAATCTCCTCTCCAGACTCACTGTTCTGTGGACAGACGGGACTATTGAGGTGTGACAAGAATTCACATCCATATTTAGAAGAGATATTTGCAAGTTGTGCCTGCAACTATAAATCTAGAGAGAATATTAGAACAGAGCAGCAAAGACAAGATTCTCAAGTGTCTGACACAGAGTTCCTGTGCACTGTTTTGGACTGTAGTCAGGCAAGAAATTATCCATTGAGAATGGAATAAAAATTAAACTAATTGAGAAGCATCAAAAAATCCATGAAGCCAGGGTGATCCCACACATGCCTGACCTTTAAACCCATAACTCAGGAAAAACTCTACCCGGACAACCGTAAGGCTACTTCCTAAGTCTCCCCAGGCCTTTTCTCCACTCTATGATGGAACCTGAGGAACTATTTTATAGGGTTGTGAATAGACCCTGGACCTTTACTCCAAACGAGTCCAAACACAGGGACAGGCGAACAATAAATCTGGTAGCACAAAAGGAGAGGTAAGCTGCAGATCCAGGATTTAGCTTCAGCACAGGTAAGATTATTTGAACCTTCTTTTCAGATCATTATGAATATACTTTTGTCTAGCTAAGAAGTAGAACATGCAGTAGATTCTTATTATCTATAGGAGTCATCTTCTGTAAAGAAGTCACATATACAAATTTAGAGAATACTGTTTCCCCTAAAAAGTCATGGAGTTTGGTTCCTGTAAACCTCTGGCTGCTTTTGTCAACAAATACATTACCCCTATTGATGTGTTTCTGCTTAACATAAAGTACCATATTTAACACCACTGTTGACTAATTAGCGTTGATCTCTTATTCAACAACAGTATAACTCATGCCTGAAGGAAATTTATCAAATTGGCATTTTCTCCATAGGATACAAAGGTCCATTACAACTTTCTTGCATTAAAAACACCAACAGCACTTGAGCACTAAGGTTGGTGTCATTGAGAAAAAACAGAAAACAGCAGAAGCTTAAGCTTAAAGATGTTTTTTTAAAGGTATTCCATACAAAGGAACATTAACTTGAAGAATGAGAGTTTAAAACTAAATGCAGAGCCTTCTCTTTTTTAACTTCAGTTGGAAATGTGTTATGGAATTCAAAATTTGCATACCCTAACTAAACTCACCAATGATAGTAAGAATGTCTGGAGTATTTATTGATAGAAATAAATTTAGCAAGCAGGAAAATTTGCAAACATGAATTTTGGAAATTGTGAGGCTGATTGTTTGATACGTGCCTGAAAACCCATTGTCAAGAACTTTGAACTGTGAGTGCTTAATTCAAAAATAGTAGTAGTAGTAGTAGTAGTAGTAGTAGTAGTAGTAGTAGCAGTAGTAGTAATAAATCCATAGAAGGTCTGACAGTTGGATATTCGGATATTCATTGACAGTTTTTGGTCTAAAAATTTTAGAAGTTTTTATCACGACCTGATGTAACTGCTAGAGCTCCTCTCCAGAGAGGGTCCAAGGTTTGTTCTTGACCACTGAACCACATCCCTATCCCTAGTCATCCCTCTGCAGGCACCACTTAAAATCTTGTCAGTTCCTGTTATCCACAAAGTGGTTCCAGCCTTAATTCTTGAAAGTTTAGATTCCAGACTGATATGTTCGGTTGTTTAGACCATAGGGTTACTGATAATCCCTCTGCTATTCAGATTTTTCCCTTTACTATGTAGTGCTATTAGACAATGACAAGGGACTTTTGAACTAGTCATTCCACTTAGCTGACTAAGATATGTGACTGTATAAGAACAATTAAGGACAGCTGTTGCATCCACTTCAATATGAGGAGTGGAGTTTTTGGTTTGGAGAACTGGAGCTGAATTCAGATGGGGAGACTCCCTGATCTAGGGGCTGGGAGAAGCATGCAGGATCCCAGGAACAAAGGGTTCCACGTCAGAACCTGGCTGTGTTGAGAGGGAGCAGCTTCAGCTATTTATTTATTTATTTATTTATTTATTTATTTATTTATTTGCTACTTTAAGGCTAGAGACAGTAATTTCTTTAAATCACATCTGAGTTTTATTATTTCCTGAGAACTTATTGCCAGCCCCCCTGTCCCTCTCCATCTACCTTCCTACTTTATTTGCATCCGTGAAGTGGTTATGACAGAGGCAATTTTGGAATGCTTTGTATGCTAGGCCATTTACCACCTATAGCAATATTATAGGTGGCAGTTAGTAATCCACATTTTCAAAAGATCTTGGTTTATTGTTTAATGTGCCTGACATTGAACCCAGTGGCTCACTCATGCAAGGCTTGCTCTCAATCATGGAACCGCTTCCCTGCCCCTATTAATCCACATTTTAACTATCAAATAATAAAGCTTTAACGAGGTAGAGTAGCTTTCCCAGGCTCAAGCAGTTAGAGAAACAGTGTTATAAAGCAATGTGTATTGATCTGAGAATTCCAATTTAATTTAGACCCTCAACCGTGCTTGCTCTTGATTCATGGCTTCACTCTCCTCTACTGTTGTTCCAAACCTTTCACATGCTTTAGCTTCCAAACCAGCACCCTTTTATTTTCCTACTCAGAGGTCTTCACTTCTACCTCAACAGAGAAATATTTTACTGTACCCTCAACTCTGCAAATTAATCTGAGTTATACTGGGAAGGCACTCATATCAATTTCTATGTATTGACAGGAACTGCACAAGTTATGCCTTATTATCTTTATAAAAAGCATCTCTGACAAGCATCCAGCATTAGAGGGTGCTATTCCAGGCATCATGGCACAGCTGCTTCTGCTAAAACTTTCAGGAACAAGCCAAGATGCATACCTATGATTCTACCTTATCTAATTCTCCCTAGATCTTTCGTACAATATTCTTCCTAACAGATATGATGTAATAGCTAATTATGGTTTTAATTTGCATTCCCTGACTATTAGTGATGTTGAGTATATTTTTGTTGCACCTGTTGATATTTTGTTTAATTTCTTGGGGGGTTTGAAATGTTTATTTAAAGTTTGATCTCTGACTTCACAAGAAAAAATTCTATTCAAATGTTTTGTGCATTTTCTCTATAGAGAAGAGGATGTGGGAAGGTGGGAGGGGATTTCTTTTTTTTTGCTTCCTTGTTCTAATTGTTGTTATTATTGTTATTGAGTTGTATGTGTTTCTTATACATTGTGACTAATAACCCTTTTTGAGATACTTATTTTCCAAATATTTTTTCCCATTCCATGACCGATGGTTGACTTCTCATTTTGTTGTTTATATGTTTTACTATACATAGCTGTTAAGATTGAAGTAGTACCACTTGCTTATCTCTGCTTTTATATTTGTTTGATTATATTGGGATGGGGGAAGCATTTGAACACACCTGGAAATACTCAGGGGCTACTGCTGGCTTTGTGCTCATTGTCCACTCTTACAGTACTCACGGGATCATACACAGTGCTTGAGAGACCACATTAACCAGGGTCAGCGACATGCAGGGCCAGCACCTACACACCTGTCTTACCTCTCCACCCCCATGTTTTCTTTAGTTGTTTATGCATCTTATGTATCTTTAGGGCTGGAGTGATAGCGCAGCGGTAGGGCGTTTGCCTTGCACATGGCTGGCCCAGCTGACCCGGGTTCAATTCCCAGCTGACCCAGGTTCAATTCCTCCGCCCCTCTCGGAGAGCCCAGCATGCTGCTGAGAGTATCTCGCCTGCAGGGCAAAGCCTGGCAAGTTCCCTGTGACGTATTTGATATGCCAAACACAATAACAACAAGTCTCACAATGGAGACGTTACTGCGCCCACTCGAGCAAATCAATGAACAACAGGAGAACCATGACAGTGACAGTGACAGCATCTTATGTAACGCCAAAATGTGATTACCAATAATAAGGATATTTTTCTCTTCGTTTTCTTCTAGAAATTTCATAGTTTCAGATTTCACATTTAAGTCTTCAGTTATTCTACATTTCATATTTTGTGAGTGGAATAAGAATGAACTTTTGAATACTCATTTTCCCATCACAATTATTAGATAAATTAACATTTTAATTTTAAACATTTCTTATTTCCTTGTCAGTTATTACAAAGGTTTACGTCTGAACTCTCATATATTTCACTGGCCTACATGTCTAGTGTTGTCAATACAATGCTGTTTTGCTTACTACTGCTTTGTAATACAGTTTTAAAAGCCTCTAGCTTTGCTTTTAGTTTTTGAGATTGTTTTAGCTATCTAGGATCTTTTGCCATTTCATACAAAACTTTAAACTCTAACTTTTTAGGATTTTTTCTATTTGTGTGAAAAATTCTATTGAGTTATTTTTGTGGATTTTTTTACTCTAGGGATGGATTTGGGCCACGGGTATACCTTATGGCTTACAATATGGCTATACCTTATGGCTTACAATAGCTTACAATATGGCTTACAGTATTGTAGACCCTACTGCCTAAATAAAAAAATTTTAGTAACAAAAAGAAAACCATATAAGCAAAGTTTACCATGCTTATAGGATGATATGACCTGCATATTTTTAATAGATATAAATGTTTACACTTTATCATTTTCTTAAGAATATTAAGTGGGAGGCTAAAGAGAATGCCCATCAGATTGGGCAAGCCTTGCATACAACCAACGCAGGGTTAATCCCTTGCACGTGTATGGCCCCCCAAACCCTGACATCTCTGAATGCAGAGCCAGCAGTGAGCTCTGAGTGCCAAGTATGCCCCCTGGAGAAAAATAAACTAATAAATAGACATAAACAAAAATAAATTATACAAATGGACCTAACACTCAATTATTCAAATTTTTATTTATGTAATTCAAATGACATGCTTTCTTGACTCTGGAAGGTGGCTTAGTGGTAGAGCAGTTTCCTTGATTGTGTGAGGCCTTGGGTTCAAGTCCCAGCTCTCTCCAAAAATGTTTTTATATTATGTCCCAAAGATTACAGTGATATTATTAATTATTTTGACCAGTGTGTATGCATGTGTATCAGCTCCAAAAACTACTGTAACTGAAGCATAAAATTCTAGAATATGTGATTTTTCTTGTAGTGATTAAACTTCTGAATAACAAGTTCTTCTGTGTACCTATTAAACAAAAATATGCTTTGATTTATTCACTTTACAGCAGTATAAAACAGATAACACTTATGCACTAACATCATATATTTAATATCATTTTTGTTGTTGACTTCAATAAATATTTACAACCAACCTATGCCATACACACTGTAAAAATGAAGAAACTAAGGCACAGACTGTTTAAATAACTTGCTGAATGTACATAGTCAGCAAGAAATAGAGCAGAATCTTCCTACCTTGGCATCTCACTACAAATCCTACATTCCCTGCTAAATCTTTTATTATGAAATCAGTAAATAAGACTCAGAAATAAACTCTAGATTTATAGATTTTTTTATAATGTGAGCTCCTTAATCAATTTCTTTTGAAATATTAGCTCCAGATTTTTCCTATTATAAATCTTTCATAACCTGCCTTATGATCAAGTCTTTGCACTTATTTACTACCTTCTCCTAAAGGTTAATAAACAGAAGCAAAATTTCTGGCTGAAGATATATGTATATTCAATAAGTCCCTAATAGCAAAGACTAAGCTGCTCCACAGAAAAGTATGCAATTACCTTTCTGTCAATAATGCTTAAAATTACAGATGTTTCCATATTCTGGGCTGGAACGATAGCACAGTGGGTAGAGCGTTTGCCTTGCATGCAGCCGACCTGGGTTTGATTCCTGCATTCCTATCGGGAAGCCCAGCAAATTACTGAGAGTATCCCGCCTGCATGGCAAAGCCTAGCAAGCTACCCATGATGTATTCAATATGCAAAAAAAAGTAACAAGAAGTTTCACAATGGAGACTTTACTGGTGCCCACTCAAGCAAATCAATGAACAAGGGGAGGATGGTGCTACAGTGCTACAGTCAGTTCTCATACTCTAGCACCAAATTCTAGCATCATCACCTTATGAGTCTGTTTTACTCTCATTTATCTGATAGACTAAAATGACATATTGTGGGGATGAAGAGAAAAAAATTAATTAAAAAAATAAGATTACATATACATTTAAACATGGTACCTCCTCACCATATAAATTGTTTACATTATAAACTTACTTTTCTATCAGCTCACTGCCTTACTCACAAACAGAAAAATCTCTAACGGAAAGGTGCCGTCCAAATGCTTGGGTCTGAGTCTGCCTCTTGGCTGCTGGAGTCAAGATGTCAGATCCTTGTACTAATGTAGAGCCTTTAATGCCTCCAAAATTAGAATAAATCAACTCTAACTGCCCACAAGTCACACTTTTCCAATATTCTGTGTTTCCTTTCAGTCTTGGAATGTCAAAAACAGAGTAATTTCAGAATTAGACTTGATTCCTGGCACCAGATAAGCATTCATTCTTCATTTAGTAGAATATCTCACACGCACATAAATTGGATTGAGAACTGCACATTTCTAATAGCAGCCATAGAGTACAACTGGAACTTGTGTTTCTCAGAAAAAAGAAAGAAATAGAAAGAAGAAAGAAGAAAGAAGAAAGAAGAAGGAAAGAAAGAAAAAAGAAAGAAAGAAAGAAAGAAAGAAAGAAAGAAAGAAAGAAAGAAAATGGGAAGAAAGAGAAAAAAAATCCTTGGTATCTCTTTTTTTAAACTATCAAATACTGACAAAGTGTGTCTGTGAACTCAAAGTCTTATAGGAGATAAAATAATAAAGCTGACTGGAACCTACATTGGGAAAAATAGTGGGAATAGAATTCATCAGCTAAAAAAATTAACTCCTCTGCCACAAAGGAAAGGTAGCTGTTATTATTTCAGTTTTAGTAATATGAATGTGGTCTTTCTAGTTTCCAAATCACATTCATTGTAGAGTCCTTTCAAATATAAAAATAACTTTTAAATTCCATTTAAGATTATACACAGAAGAGGCTACAGGACATTTATAAGAAATACTCTCCAAAATGTTTGGACACAAATTTAATCTTCTGTTTCTTACATCCAATATTTACAGTAGATGTTTCACCTTATGTATCAAATTGTATGTTCAAATCTCGTACTAGTAGTGAAGTATTCACTCTGCATCTTGATTTGCTCTTCTCTAAAATGAGTTTCATTAAGAATAGCATCTACTGACTGGTTAAAGAAACTTTGGTACATCTACACAATGGCGTACTATGTAGCTGTTAGAAAAGATGAAGTCATAAAATTTACATACAAGTGGTACTATATGGAAAGTATCATGCTAAGTGAAATGAGTCAGAAAGAGAGGGACAGACATAGAAAGACTGCATTCATCTGGGGAATATAAAGTAACAAAATAGGAGACTAACATCCAGGAATAGCCAAGATAAGTACCAGGAGGTTTACTCCATGGCTTGGAGGACAGTCACACATGCTAAGGAAAATGGCAGCTCAGATAGAGAAGGGAGCACCAAGTAAAAGGTGTTCTGAGGATTCTCCCAGGATGGAAGATGCATGCTGAAAGTAGACTATAGACCAAACATGATTGCCACTCAATGCCTCTTTTGCAAACCACAGCACCCAGAAGGAGAGAGAGAGCAAAAGGGAGTGCCCTGCCACAGAGGCAGGGTGGGATGGGGGGATGGGGTGTGGGAGGGATATTGGGATTAGTGATGGTGGAGAATGGGCACTGGTGGAGGGATGGGTACTCAATCATTGTATAACTGAAACCCAAGCACAAAAATTTATAAGTTTACAACTGTACCTCATGGAGTTTCACAAATAAAAATTTATTTAAAAAAAAGAACAGCATCTATTATTATCTCACATCACAGAGATTGGCACACATCCAAAAGAATAAGAACAACCAGTGTTGGCACAGATTCCAGGAGAAAGGGACTTTCCTTCACTGTTGGTGGGAATGTCTTTCAGAAAACAATATGGACATTCCTCAAAAACTAAAAATTGAGGTCTTATTTGACTCAACAATACAACTTCTGGTAATATATACTGGAGACCCAAAAATCTACAGCCGAAGCGCCATCTCCTATGTTCATTGCAACACTATTCAAAATAGCCAGAATCTGGAAACAACACAAGTGTCTAAGAACAGACAAATGGATAAAGAAACTATGGCACATTTACACAATGGAAGAGTATGCAGATGTGAGAAAAAATATAGTCATGAAATTTGCTTATAAATGGATGGACCTGGAGAGTATCATGCTGAGTGAAATGAATCAGAAGGAGAGAGACAGATATAAAATGAGTACATTAATTTGTGGTATATAAAATATAGTCAAAACTCCTTCATAAGTCCTTGACTAAACAGACCTCTTTTTCCTTCCTCTTTTTTCTCCTTATATAAAATATAGTCTAGTTCTTCTTCTCAGAGAACCCGGAAAACTACCAAGAGTATCCTGCCTGCATGACAAAGCCTGGCAAACTCCCATGGCATATTTGATATGCCAAAAACAGTAACAATGATGTGTCTTATTCCCCTGACCCTGAAAGAGCCTCCAATGTGGCACTGTTAGGAAGGACAAGTAAGGAGAGGCTGCTAAAATCTCAAGGCTAGGACAAATGCAGATGTTACTGGTGCCCACTCGAGCAAATCAATGAATAACGGAATGACAGTGATACAGTGATTATATATATATATATATATATATATATATATAGCAGAAAACTAAGAACCAAGGCCAGGAAAAACAGGGCCAAGAAAGACTGGTCAATGGTTAGAACCAACCACAAGTGTATGGGGTCAGAGGGTAGTTAAGCTAGAGAAGGGACCAGTATGACAATAATAATTGGAAATTATCAGCTGGACAAGAATTGAGTGTACCATGGTTGGCAAGATGCCTTATGAGCTGGGGGATAAGGCAGTTGGAATAGAGAAGAGATCATTAAGTCAATGATGGTTGGAGGGATAGTTCTGGATGGGAGATGTGTGCTGAAAGTAGATAAAGGACCAAACGTGATAGCCTCTCAGTATCTTTATTGCAAACCATAATGCCCAAAAGTAGAGAGATGGGGGCAAGTTGTCTGCCATACTGGCAGGGGCATGAGTGGGATGGGGGTGGCAGGGAATACTGGGGACATTGGTGGTAGAAAATGTGCACTGGTGGAGGGATGGGTGTTCAATCATTGTATGACTGAAATTCAAACATGAAAGCTTTGTAACTATATTTCAAGGTGATTCAATAAAAATATTTTTAAAAATGTAAAAAAGAACTGAGTGCAAAAAGTAGGTAAAGAGATATGCCCTATAGCTTTTCAGTGTCTGTACTGCAAACCACAATGTCCAAAAGGAGGCAGAGAGAGAGAGAGAAGTGCCTGCCACAGAGGCAGTCTGGGGGTATGCGGGTTACGTGGAGAGTGATGATAGGGGAAACTGGGGACACTGGTGCTGGGCAATGTACATCAGTGGAGAGATAGATGTTGGAACACTGTATGACTAAAACCTAATCATGAACATCTTTATAAGTGTCTATCTCATTGATTCAATTAAAAAAAATGGGGGGAAGGATCACTATCTTCATTAACATGTACAGGTGAAATATAACAACATAAGGGATTTGCTTTATTAATAAAACAGAAGCAGAGGGAATGACTATATTGAAAGAATAAAAGTTAATTAGTAGTGTTTTAGAAATAATGATAAAATAACTATATTTTTAAAAGAACAGCATTTACTTATTAGGATTATTAGTTTAGTGATGTGATTGGTTATTAATATGTGAAGAGCTTAAACACATAGATAACCTGGCATAATAAAAACTAATGAGTGTTTGCTGTCATTAAATTTCCATCTCCAAATAAATGACAGATCCCATCACTGTCTAAGCTATGATGCTTCTGCCCCAAGTATGTCAAGGTAATATTAATCATGTCTTCTACCTCTTCAGAAATCCATGGCGGTCTCTGAGTTTGATATAATAGATTAGTGAAAACATATGCACCCATTATTTTCAATTTTTGTCCTGTGATGTTACCCACTAAAGTCTCTTCACTCAAGTGCCAAGGAGCTATCGACCAAGCTAAGGAATACAATTAAAATTACTTAAAAAAACAAGTTGATAAATGCCAAACCATTCTCAACTTTAAGGCCTTTAAATTGACCTGGAGGTCAATTTAAGCTGAGTCTACTATGGCCTTTGGATTAAATTAAATCTGATTTCTCCAAGGCCTGATCTGATTGCCCAGGTTGATCCTTCCATGATCCTGGCATCTATCGGTTATCTCCAACAATACTCAATACCCATCCCTTTGAGAAGTTCTTTTCATGAAATTTGTCAAAGACGAGAACATCTAGTGGTTACACATTGGCAGGAAGAACAATCCCACGCAAATCACATTTGATTTTTGCTAAACAGTGTCATATATGTCCTTATGAGGGGCTGTTCAGGATCCATAAATATTGCTGCCTATTATATTAACAGCTATTCCTACTGAGTTTCCAAGCCACATAGGCAAAGAGGACATGGCTAGGCAAATGACAATAAGTGACAATTTATTACTAACAATAATTTGGCCCAATACTTCTCTGAACTCCTGCCAAACCAATCATATCACTCTGTGATTAAAAGCCTCTAATGACATTATCACTGCTCTTAGGATAAAATCAAAAATCCTTCATGAGTCCTTGACTAAACAGACCCCTTTTTCCTTCCTTTCTTTTCTCCTTATACTCTGCTCCTTCATAACCCCCAACATCTACCTGAGAAGCTCCTCCATTTCCCCTCAGCCTGTTTCTACTCATCCTTCCTATCTCAATTTTGCTGTTACCAGTTGCTACCCTGAAGTCAAAACTATGTTCAGATTCTTTTGGTACACATACTTAGTTGGTGGGCATGGGAGACTCTTAAGCTATGCTGAGGGGGCCCACAGGGCACGCCCTGTGACACTTAGCCAACCAGAGCAGAAAATCAATGGTAAAATTCAAAGATGCTGTGTTGCTCAGACTCTGTGGTGCTGGGAACCACCATGTCCACCCCAGCCATCCTCAAGTGACTCCAAGAGTGCAACCAGAGATCAGAAGGTTACATAAGGGCAGATTTCCAATGAATTGGGAAAAAGGGCCCTTACTTCTATACTATGTCCTGGCTCTTTCTCTGTATACATTTTTCTGGAATCCCATACTTCTGAGAAGCACTTATTGAATTTTATTTATATTGGTTAATCGGTTATTTCACAGTTATTTGGTCAACATTCATCTCCCTAACAGACCTCATGATCACTGTGCACATGGGGACTATATCCTTCAAAATTCCTTCTCATTATCTATGGCAACTTCTGACTTTCAGATATAACTCAAAAATATCAGTCAACAGGGCAAATAAATGAATGGGATGCCAGTTTTAACACTTGTGGGAGACTAAATAGAGAAAGGAGCTGGACACAACGGTTTCTTTATGGGACTTTTAAACTCAGAGTTCAGAGCCAGGAGTAACTCCTGAACATTGCTGGGCTTGACCCCAAAAGAAAACTAAATAAATAAACAAATAAATAAATAAACCTAGATGCTGGAGCTAGAAGAGGAACTCTGGCCCAACAAGGATCCTGTAACTGCTCTAACGCTGCTCCTTATCTTAGAAGAATCTCCCCTAGAGAAAGCCCATTACAAAGATATCTATCCCGTAAATTAAGGCCCTAGGACTAAGGTCCTATGTAAAAGACTCACCCGAATAAATTGAGATAGACATCTAATGCAAAAGTGTTCTCCTGATGATTACTGGTTGTAAATAGTAAATATTTAATGTGGAGAGCCCTCAGGACTCTCTGTCTATGAGACTGTTAGCCCCCTGACACCATGCTTTTTTTAAATCTAATTTCTGTCTCCTTTCTTAATCTTTATGGCATTCCTGCTTCGGGCTTGTTCACCCAGGCCAATCCCTGGCAAATTCTAACCAAAGAATTCCTCCTAAGTTTTTTCATTCTGATTTAAATTCTATCTTGTTTTTTTTCCTTTGTGCAAAAGACAAGCTCAGTGACCCTAAATGGCAAACATTCTCTTAAGTCCTTACCAACTAGAGCTCTCACAAACAAACACTGGAATATTCTCAATGAACTATGATGTTGTATTCCTTATTGTCATTCTTAAGCTGTGTTTTCTATTACAAGCTCCATAAATCTATTTTTTCCCACAAATTTTCATTACTGACCTTTGAATTGCTGGTTTGCTCTTAAAAGAAAAGCAAATGCCATTAAATCTTTTCCATTCCATACTATCTATACCTTTACAAAATAAAACTGCTGCAATAAAGGTTCTTAGTGCTTTTGTCAGGATAGCCATGAATCAGTCAAAACCACAATATAATGCTTTGGTACACAAATAAATCTAACCCCAAATCTAGATGACCTCCCACAGCACTCTCAACATTAGACATCCTGAAATTCCATGTTTATATGACTGTTCACAGTGGTTAAGACTTATAAGCCTATGAAGTTACAAAAGTCAGCTTCTAACTCTACAGTTGTTCAACTGTGTGTCCTGACCTTTTCCTTAAGACTTAGAAGTCTGGGTGTCTTCTTCACATTTTAGGAAGATAATATTACCTCACAAGATCATTTTGAGATATAACAAAATTGTGTCACTAAATACTTTAGAATCATTCCCAGTCCTCAAAAGGTAGATCTGGAAGACATCCATATCATCATCTTCCTGAAGGCCCTTCATATGTGGACTAGAATTTTCTATTCCAGTCCACAGAGGGCTTTTTTCCCTTAACTCATACAAGAGGCTTCTGTGGAAAGCCATAGAATTAGCTGTGCTAAAAAGGTGGGGAGAGGGGAAAGTCAGCTTTTAGAGATATATACTTAAAGATTAATGTCAAAGAAATGTTCTCACTAAATTTAAGTGTAACCATATTAAACAGAATTCTTGTGAGAAACAGAATAATAGAACACATAAATAGATAGATATATATTTTTCACTTGATCACTTGACATCCCATTACTCATCCATTTGCTCGAGCCGGCTCCAGTAATGTCTCCATTCATCCCTGTCACGTACTAGTGTAGCCCAATGGTGTCTGCTCACTCCAGGAACACAAAGAGCCTCAAACTGTTCATTCAGGGTCTTGACAAAGAAGTCTAACCATCTCGTAGGTGAGTGGCCACGCGATCTTTTGACACCCCATGGAATCCAGTCAGTAATGGTCATCTCCAAATCACATTATGTGTCAAGCCCATCTGATTTTCGACACCTTGGCAAATGAGACAGGTGTCTTGAAAATCCCTGATTTTCGATCGTCCATGGAGCTCAGAACTCTGGATTCCTTCTCTCACTTGAGTGAATCATGATACTCCAAGTATAGCTCTTTCAGTTCCTCTTTGGGAGACCCGAATAGCATTCTCATCCTGTTTTCGTAGGGCCCAGGCCTCTGAGGCATATTTAATGCAGGAAGAAGGGTGGAGTCGAAGAGATGTGCCCCGAGTCAGAGGTTCTTCATCCCCTTAGCTATTTCTTCAATGCTCTTAAAGGTGTTCAATGCTGCTCTCTTCCTCATGCACAACTCAGGTGCCAGGTCATTCGTCATGTTGAGTTCTCAACCTAGGTAAACATAACTGTTGCATTCAAAGATGTTTGTTCTGTTGAGAGTGAATAGAATGTCAGGAACAAGTTCATTTCTCATGAGCATTGTCTTAGTGAGATTCAGCTGTAGTCCAACCTTTCCACACTCACGGTCGAAGTCGGCCAGCATTTATGCCACTTGGCTAATGTTTGGTGTTATTAGAATGACAGAACGATGTCAACAGCAAAGCAGAGGTGGTGTAGTTGCCGACCATCTATCTTCACTCCTATTCCTTCCCATTCCAGGCATCGCATGACATTCTCGAGGTTCGCACTGAAGAGTTTTAGTGAAATGGTATCACCCTGCGAACCCCTCTCTTTACATCAATGATCACTTCCTTGGAGAATGGTGAGATCCTGCTAGTGAATCCATAATACAGCTCACAGAGGATCCTTATGTATTGAGTTTGAACGCCCTGTTTGACTAGGCCTTCGATGACTACTTCAGAATCAAAGGCCTTCTTTAAATCAATGAACATTAGACAGAGTGGTATCTTGAACTCCCAAGATATCTCAATGAGCTTGGTTACCATGTGGATATGATTGATCATGCTGAATCCTTTTCAGAACCTGGCTTGCTCGCATGATTGTCCTTCATCTACTTTTCTGCCAATCCTATTCAGGATGACTCAAATGAACAGCTTGTTGACGACAGACAACAGGCAGATCAGACGATAGTTGCCAATGTCGTGGATGTCTTCCTTGTACAGTAGAATGGTCCTGCTGGTTTTCCATTGGAACGGAACCTTGGATTCAGACAGGTAACGTGTGAAGAGTTGAATTAGTGTATTGATGAGTACTGACTGCAGATTCTTCAGGTGTTCGAGTCTGACCTTGTCTGTGCCAGTTGCTTTTCGCTTCTTTACTGACGAAATGGCATGTCAAATTTTGGAAGGGAGATTGCTGAGAATGATATATCCATCCTGTGGAATTTGGTATGTGGGCAGGTGGAAATGGCTGTCAAAGAGATCCAAGTATCCCTAGGAATTTTGCTCCATGACTGGAAGGCCAGCCACATGTGCTAGGTGAAAAAGAAGCTCAGAGAAGAGAGCACCAAATAAAGGGTGTTTTGAGGACCCTCCCAGGGTGGGAGAAGCATGCTAAAAGTAGTCTATAGACCAAACATGATTGCCACTCAATGCCTTTCTTGCAAAACACAGTACCCAAAAGAAGAGAGAGAGAACAAGGGGTAATACCCTGCCACAGAGGCAGGATGGGACGGGGAGGGGGTGTGATGCTGGGACCCGTGGTGATGGATGACGGGCACTGGTGGAGGGATGGGCACTTGATTATTGTATAACTGAAACCCAATCAGAAAATTTGTAAGTCTATAACTGTACCTCATGATGTTTCACTAATAAAAAAAGAAAAAAAATCTCTCAAAGAAAAAAAAAGAGATCCAAGTAGAAGTCATGGATAATCTTCTCCATTGCCCTTCTGAAAGATGTGATAGATCCATCAGGATGTCAGGATATGTTCTGATGGATGACGTCAGGAATCAGGATAGATTCAATGCATGTACGCTGGCATTGGAAGCATATATTTTATATCAACTATTTATAATATGGCACTAAATCACAATCATGGAAGCTAAGAAGTCCTGTCGCACCGAAATAACAGTAGTAAAGTTCAAAGAGCCAAAAATTCAACATACAGACTCCAAAGTGGGCTGGAAGACCTGGGAACTGAAAGATAGAGGATAAGAAAAGATCATTGTCCAGGCTCAGTCAGGTTGAAAAAGTAAATTCTCTTCATTTCCATCTTTTTTTTTAATATATCCAGGCCTTCAGTGAATCAGATGATGTCCATCTGCATTGATGAGTACCATATGTTTTATTATTTTGTTGATTCAAAGGCTGATCCTGGAGGATTCAGGAGACTCTGGGGTAATAGATACCCAACCCAGGTAGGCTGCCTGCAAGACAAACACCCAACCTGGTGTACTGTCATCACTTGCTTTATAAAAGCCTCAAATCTTTATTATCCTAATTTAGAGAATGTACTAGTTAAAGTTCTCCAAGGAAACAGAACAAATAGGATCTATTTACAATAAGAAATGGTGAAAATTTGCCATGAGGTATTAGTGCATATTTTTGCAGAAAGTGAAATGTTCCAAAATCTATAGTTTATAATCTGGGGAGCAGCTGTTTGTTCCATCTGTGGCCAAAGGTCTGAAAAGACCTATGCTCTGAATCACGCACTTGACCAGGAGTTCACACTTGATTTAGCCTTTTTATTCTATTCAGATCTTCAACTATTTGAATGAGTCCCACTCAGGGATATAAATCTTCTTTAATCTATCAATTCAAATATTAGAGCAAAAGATTGGAGCAATAGTACAGCAAGTATGACACTTGCCTCGAACACAGACGATCAGGTTCAATCCCTGACCATCCCAAAACTACCAGGAGTGATCCCTGAGTGCAGAACCAGGAGTAAGCTCTTAGCACAGCTGGGTGTGGCCTCAAAAAAAATCAATCTCATTCAGAAACACCCTCAGTGTCTCCATAGAATAATATTTGATGAAATATCTGTTTTCTCAAAGACCCAAAGTTCATTTAACTCATAAAATTAATTATCAAAATAGATATTTAGGGAGGAAAACTGGCCCCCATATTGATGATTCATTATTTATAAATATTAATGATTATTCTGATGACTAATGCATTGTAAAATCAGAAACTGGGCAACTTGGAACCACTGTATCTTCCTCTGGGTTTTCTCTAGATAATTTGAATGTGTGATCATGGGGCAGGGCTTGGGAATGCACTGCTATTCTTCCTCTGTTGCTCCTGAAGCAGGAGCAATAATATAAAATAATATTTATTTGTAGTGCAAATAAAAATTAAAGCTCTTCGTCTCACATTCCCAGCTCATATTTTGACATGAGGTCAACTCTGACAATGTATTCATGAGAAAGACTGAGAAATAAATCTCATAAATTCCAACAGAAATGATCTAAGATTACCTTGAGACTCACTTCATTTATGTTCATGTGCTAGAACTGAAATTTCACTTTAAAACTAGTAATATATAGCTAAGACCCTGTATACTTTGTGCATAATGAATAATAAATATTAACTTCATGATTATATGAGGTACATTTTTACTTTCTGCTCAAAGAAAATATTTATTTCCTATGAACTTTGAAATTTTTCATGTTCACTTCATGTACAATAATCATGAAATACATAATACATATATACTATATTTATTTCATAATTTGAAGAGATTTATAGATGAATAATAGTGCTTTGATTTGAAGAACAAAATGTACAGAAAATGAAAAAGTCTTTCACTACAATAGTATCTCTTATTACTGCCTTTTCTGTGTTGTACATAATGTCTTATCTTATACCACCTTGTTTTTATACTTGACATGAAAAGTTTTTCTATGATAATTCCCAGTGCCTTTGAGTCCCATTTATTTCAGAATATTACTGTCCTAGATCTGTATCTATGTATCTCCAGCAATAATTTAATTCACTTTCAGTAGGCACTCCTCATTTTCCCATTTACATGCCGAACACTTGTCTACACTCATAGACTTATAGATCAAAAATATGCCCCCACAGTTAGATCAGTCAAAGTTAAAACCAGGGAACTAGGTATCATTCTAAATAATATAAAGAAGAATATAAGGCAAGGAATTCATTTTTAAATGTGTTCTAATGGCTAGAAATGGAAAAAGAGAGTTGTCACCTTAATCTAAGAGAACTGACCTGGAAACCTCCCATCCACACCAGGTCTTGAGCTGAGTAAGGTGTGTCATAGCAGCTGGGGGAACATTGCTGCTGATTCTGTCACCAAGAGTCCACAGATGCCTGGCCCCTCAGTAACCGGCTGATGTTACTGCCACTATCCCCAGGAGTCCAGTGGTGTCATAAATGCCTTAGGCTCGGTTTGAGACTCTAAAAAAAATATAATGTTCATGCAGTGTGTTGTATTTGAATTTCCCATATTGAGCAAATAAAAGTATTTTGCTTTTAACCCATTTGAACAAATAGTATTTGCACAAATATGTACCTTGAGTAATAATTTCTTTTTACTGACACGGGATACATGTGAGTTGTGCCAAATTCCATGAAATTGTAATAGGCAAAGTTTTGATCTTAAAAGGAGTCAGAATCAAATCTATTAAGCGACCTTAGAAGGTCTCAGTATTGGGACCCACCAGATCTCCAAGGTTATTCTTTATTCTAAATATAAATTCCATATCATTCCATCCTCAATTAACCAATTCTCTTGTAGGGGAAATCTGGTTCAAAAACTCATGTATATAGCATATTTATACCTTAAACTATTAATAAAAGCACTACTTTGACAATTAAAAGCTTAAAATTTATTGAATCACTTTTAAAAAATATATATTATTTATCTGAACCTCCCACTCTTCAAATGGTTGCTATGTGTGGTTCACTCAACCTCTCCCTGCCCCTTCACCCCCAGCCCCCAGGTTAAGTCAAATTTGCTTTGTAGATTTTCTAGTATGATGTCAGTTCCCTTCACAATCTGACCTCTAGCGCACAAAAATAAGATTAGTTCATTTGACTCAGCTCAAGTTATGGTCAGTACATATTTACTGAGCTTGGCATATATTACCTAGACATTGTCAGATGTAGCAGATAAGACATTTTGACTATGAACAACAGAAACGATCACAAACTGAAAATTAATTCAGCAAGCTCAGAAAATTATCAAGAATGAAAAACCGTATAAGAAAATGAGCAGCATGGTAAGGAGGTGGTGAAAAAGAATTCTTGTTCACTATTGGTGGGACTGTTGCGTGGTTCAATCTTTTTGGAAAATGGTTTCGGAACCTCTCAAAAGATCTTGTATCAGAACTTCTACACAATCCAGTGAAAAATGAGTTCTTATTCATGGTTGGAGTGAATAAAAACTGTTTCAGCTTCTATGGAAATAGCATGAATATTCCTTTAATAAATGAAAACAAAACTATCTTATGACCCAGTGATTGCACTCCTGGGCATCTACCCCAAGAACAAAAAAACATTCATCTGAAAGGATATATGCACACGTTTATTCATTGTAGCATTCTACATCCAATAGCCAAGACCTAAAAACAACCTAATGCCCAACCACAGATGAACCTATTTTTTTAATTGTGGTGTATGTACCAGTGCAGTGCTACTCAACTATAAGGAAAGATGAAATTTTCAGTTTCCTGAAATGTGGAAAGAATTTAAGGGTCACATGCTAAGTAAAGTGAGCCAGAAAGTATATGACAAATACCAAATGATCTCACTCATCGACAAAATGTAAAAGAACAGAACAAGAGGTTAGATGAGATCTCCAATGAAAGCAAATTTTGAGACATGAGCAATAGAACTGGGAACTGATATTCGAGCTAAGGAGGTGGGGGAAAGTTACAGTAGAATGATGGTGGAGGGATCTTGACATTTTGGAGGAAGGACTGATAGAGCAGCACTACAAGTATTAAGTCACTGTCACTGTCCTCCCATTGTTCGTCGATTTGCTTGAGTGGGTCCAGTAACGTCTCCATTTTGAGACTTGTGGTTACTGTGTTTGGCATATTGAATGCAGGCGAGATACTCTTGGTAGCTTGCTGGGCTCTCCGAGAGGGGTGGAGGAATCGAACCTGGCTCAGCTGGGCTGGCTACATGCAAGGCAAACGCCCTATGGCTGTGATTTAAATACTAATGTAAACTGATGACTCAATTAAAAATTGAATTTTAAAAATGAGGGAATGTCAGTCATGTTATTCAATATAGAGTGTGTGGTTTCTAACATGTGCAGGATCATAGATTTAATCTCCAGCACACACACACACACACACACACACACACACACACACACACACACACACATTAGATAAGGCCACAGCACAGAATCAATCAGGTGAGGGCACCATGCATGGTTCTGTTTCCTCTGCTGCCACCAACATCAATTGTGAATTGGACAAGCCTGTGTGCTAAACAGGCTTAAACCCCATTATCCTCACCATTAACAACTGAACAGCACTTTTGTTTAACCAATATTCTTGAAGTACTCTGCAAATTCAAATTTCCAAATCAAAGAGTAATCCCTGAGTACAGAGCCAAGAATATGGCCTGAGCATCATCAAGTGTGGCGGAAGAAAGACAGACAGACCGAAAAATAGACAGGAAAACAGAAAGACAGATAGAAAAATAGAAAGACAGACAAAAGAGAAATACAGAAACATTGATGAAAAAAGAAAGAAAGAGAGAAGAAAGAGAGAGAAAGAGAAAGAAAGAAAGAAAGAAAGAAAGAAAGAAAGAAAGAAAGAAAGAAAGAAAGAAAGAAAGGAAGAAAGAAAGAAAGAAAGAGAAGGAAGGAAGGAAGGAAGGAAAGAAAGAAAGAAAGAAAGAAAGAAAGAAAGAAAGAAAGAAAGAAAGAAAAAGAATACATAAAATGAGAAATGTGTATAAAAAATATAAAATGGGAATGAACAAGTGAGTCAGTGTGGCGATGGTGGGTTGTCTTGCCAGATGGAGAGAGGATTTCTCTTGGAAATTATGAGAAAATGTTTGAAGGATCCAGAGAAAAATGTGAAGGACTTCTTCTGGACTCCTCTATATTCTAAGTTTCACAATGGTTGCCAAAGCTGGTTGTGATTACAAGTGAAAACATAGTTAATTTAGGACTGACCTATAGCCAACCCATTTAGCTCCAGATCCAGGGTCTTATTTCTGTTATGCTCTTTCATTTTGCCCAGAGATCAGAAAGGCAAAATGAAATGAAATCTACTGCATCCAAAAAAATGTCACATTAGTAGAAAACGCAATAACCCAGAAAGAGTACTGATAGACAAGAATGAGAATATTTATGATGAATATTTTGACATTGAGGCTCAAAGTTTCTGGCTTCTACTCAAAACTTAACTGCCAAATGGCTATCAGCCCTTATTTAACTTCTCTAAACACAATTCTTCATCTGTCCAACATCATTAACTTCCTTTCTTCTTGTCTCTCAGAATTTTGAGGAAGGTCATACAGTTAGAGAGAGTTTACAATGCTCAGTGCCCAGGTCTTCCTCCCTCCAAGGGCACCATATTTAGTTAACAGAGGATCAATAAAAAGTTTCTATATAGTGAAGGACAAAATTGTCTTCAAGACAGCACTTCTCTTTGGGCTGGAAAAGACCTCTTCATGAGAACTGGTAAGTTATGTAAATTTCTGTAGATGCTCTGAATATTGGATTAATACTTATCCCCAGGGTCTTCCAGTACCAATCCTTAATTGGTCTGTATTTTTAGCTTAACTATTTCTAAGAAACTTTTCCTTAAATTGAATGTGGCTTCACAATCATTGAAAGCAATTTTTTGCTTTGAGGGGAATATGTCCATACTTTTACTCAGAATAAAAGACAACCAGAGACTTTGAATTTAGAAGGATAAAAACTGTAAACTGTTGAACAGAAGTTTCCTCAAAAAAGAAATACAAATGGCCAAACGGCACATGAATAAATGCTCTACATCACTAGCCATCAGGGAGATGCAAATCAAAATAACAATGAGATATTATCTCATACCACAGTATTCAAAAGAACAAAAGTAACCAGTACTGGTGTGGATGTGGGGTAAAAGGGACACTCTTTTACTGTTGGTGGGAATGCCAACTAGTCCAGCCTTTCTGGAAAACAACATGGACGGTTCTTAAAAAACTAGAAATTGAGCTCCCATATGACCCCACAATACTACTTCTGGCAATATATCCCAAGGATACAAAAAAGCACAGTAGAAATGACATCTGTACCTATATGTTCATTGCAGCACTGTTGACAATAGCCAAAATCTTAAAACAACCCAAGTGCCCTAGAACAGATGACTGGTTAAAGAAACTTTGGTACATCTACACAATGCAGCTGTCAGGAGAGATGAAGTCATGAACTTTGCTTATAAATGGATAGACATGGAGAGTATCATGCTAAGTGAAATGAGTCAGAAAGAGAGGGACAGACATAGAAGGACTGCACTCATTTGTGGAGTATAAAACAACATAACATGAGACTGACACCTAAGGGTAGTAGATACATGGGACAGATAGATTGCTCCATAGCTGGAAGCCTGCCTCGTGAGCAAAGGGTAGAAGGCAGCTGGAATAGAGAAGGGATTGCTAAGAAAAATATGGCTGGGGGAATCGGTCGAGATGGGAGATGGGATGGGAGATGTGTGCAGAAAGTGGATAAAGAATCAAACATGGTAACCTCTTAGGATCTGTATTGCAAACCATAATGCCCAAAAGTATAGAGGATTATGGGGAATCATATCTGCCATGGAGGCAGGGGGAGGGTGGGAAAGGGGGGGGGTATAGCAAGGATATTGGTGATGGGGAATGTACACTGGTTGAGGGATGGGTGTTTGATCATTGTATGATTGTAACCCAAACATGAAAGGTTGTAACTATCTCACAGTGATTCAATAAATTTTTAAAAAGTCAAAAAAAAACAACTATAGACTGTTCTCTTCAGGAGGAAAAATAATGATATGACCTACAGGGAAATTGGTACAGTGCATACTGAGCTGGGAAGTTGTTAGCATATGCTTTAATTATTTAGAAGATTATCAGCTATACTCTAGGAATTCTCTACCATGGCTACCTTATTCTGGGCCATGAGAAAGGGCAAGGGTGGAGGTATTCTCCTGACGGTGTCCACAGTCAGTCAGTCATCATTCATGAAAATGGGTATATAACTTAGCCGGGACCCTGAGCTTCTATATAGGTCCACCATTAGCAGTTAGGTATGAATCAAGGACAGGTTTGGTCCTGTTAACTTCAAACTTATTTTTTTATTCATTAAGATAAACTATTTTCATCACTTGTATTGACCCTGAACCTTTAATCAAGTAGGAATACAGGCATATCTTGGTCACCATTGTGCCAGAAGAAAATAAATATAACATTTCTCTTATTTTATATCAATATATAGATGGACAGATAAATAGCTTACTTCTTTCTTTCTGAAGACTCTGGCTAATGCTGACCTAGATATAATTTGAGTCATTTCTGAATTAAAGGTAGACTTGATCATGCAGCTGTGGAGAGACCCTGTTAATTAAAATGTCAATTCAATGTCAAAAAAACTCCATGATGTTGTTAATGTTCGTGTTTCTCATCAAATTTTACTTCTTCTCCATTAACAAGTCCTGAACCTTTTAAAATTAATAGTCAAGTATGAAGGAAAAGAAAAGTATATATAACACTGACAGGAATAGAAATCAGCATAACAAATTTGGAAAAGGGTTTTTCAAATCTGTAATTGTTTAAAATATCCTTGCCCTCCTATCTAACAATTTCATTTCTACATATTTGTTATGCAAACTCATACTAGTGCCAAAACTATATATTCACAACAATGCATATTCACAACTATCTTATATGAATAACCTGTTAATCTATGAATAGGGAATTAAATATGCATCATATAAACTGATATGCTGCAAATATTTTTAATTATGTTACTATTTTCACAATTAACTAAAAATATGAAGCACCGTGGTTCACAATACTGTTTAGGTTTTTGCATACAATCTTCCAGCACCACATCCGCCATCAGCATCTGCTTCACCATTGTCTCAGGGTCCCTTTCCAGCCACAACCTCTCAACTCACCTACAATCAGTTTATTTACACAACAAAATATTATGCAGCTTCAAGAAATGATGAAATCATGCAATGCACTGAAAGTTGGATGCAACTTGACGACATCATATTAAGTGAAACCAGAAGTAGGCCAAACACAGGATGAATTCACATTAAAGAAACTTTGGTACATCTACACAATGGAGTACTATGTAGCTGCTAGAAAAAATGAAGTCATGAAATTTACATACAAGTGATACTACATGGAAAGTATCATGCTAAGTGAAATGAGTCAGAAAGAGAGGGAAAGACATAGAAAGATTGGTATACAGAATAACTGGATGAGGGAATGCAAGGTATTAAACGGAAGATACACAAATTACCATTGATTCCAGAGTACAGGTGGGAGAAAAAAAAAGAGAAGGAAATAAATCAAGGGGGAAAGAAAGAAAAATAGGACAGGAAGTAATGGGAGACAGGGATCAAGGGCCTTTGGTATACCAGTGGCGTAAATGAGTCGTATAACTATAGTTTGAAACCAGAGTCAACAACACTGAAAGCAAGAAATCCAAATCACAACAACCAAACTTAAAAATATACCAGTCTTCAGCCTTTTTGGAAACCAGTATGGACGATTCTCAAAAAATTAGAAATTGAGCTCCCATTTGACTCAGCAATACCACTCCTGGAAATATATCCCAGAGAGGCAAAAAAAAATTACAGTCGTAGTGACTTCTGCACTTGTTTGTTCATTGCAGCACTCTTTACAATAGCTAGAATCTGGAAAAAACCTGAGTGCCTGAGAACAGATGACTGGTTAAAGAAACTTTGGTACATCTACACAATGGAGTACTATGTAGCTGCTAGAAAAAATGAAGTCATGAAATTTACATACAAGTGATACTACATGGAAAGTATCATGCTAAGTGAAATGAGTCAGAAAGAGAGGGAAAGACATAGAAAGATTGTATTCATCTGGGGAATATAAAGTAGCAAAATAGGAGACTAACATCCAGGAATAGCCAAGATAAGTACCAGGAGGTTTACTCCATGGCTTGGAGGACAGCCCCACATACTAAAGGAAATGGCAGCTCAGATAGAGAAGGAAGCACCAAATAAAGGGCGTTCTGAAGATTCGCCCAGGATGAGAGATGCATGCTGAAAGTAGACTATAGACTTAACATGATTGCCACTCAATTTCTCTTCTGCAAACCACAGCACCCAAAAGGAGAAAGAGAACAAAAGGGAATGCCCTGCCACAGAGGCAGGGTGGGATGGGGGATGGGTGGTGGAAGGGATACTGGGATCAGTGGTGGTGGAGAATGGGCACTGGTGGAGGTATGGGTACTCAATCATTGTATAACTGAAACCCAAGCACAAAAATTTCTAAGTCTACAACAGTACCTCATGGTGTTTCACTAATAAACATTAATATATATATATATATACCTGCCAAGGAAGCAGGCTGGGAGAATGAGAGGGAACCTGGAGAAACTGACGGAAGGAAGTTGACACTGATAGCGAGCTAGATCCTGAAACATTGTACGTCTAAAACTCAATTACAAAACTTGTAAATCATATTTTTTAATAAATGTTAATAAAGAAATAATAATTTTTATGTAAGGTCTAATGACAATGAATAATCTCTCAAATTTGAATCTTCTTGGTGGAAATGACTCTGAGTATCTCAATTTTCATAAAACAGGGTTCACTCTTATTATCAACAATATCTCTGTGGCTTTACTGTCTCAAGTTTTCAGTCTGGCTATTTTTAGGTTCTGAACCCAAAAGTAATGTATCACTGACTCCCCTGCTGTAGTTCACAAAACTAAAAGTGGAAGTTAAATTGAATTATAGAGTTTGATTTTTTTATTCCTGGTCTCCTAGAATTACTTAGAGAAGCTTCTATTTCCATTAAAGAATATTCAACTATAAACCTCACCTCAAAATGCACTTACATATGCTCTATGGATTATGACAAATTTTGGGCTTCCTCAGAATTATCCTTCACTCATGTTTAGATTTTAATTCTTCTCTTGGTGTTGCCTGAAGATGGAATTTGAGAGCAAGAGGAGAATGTTTACTGAATGGATGAAGGTTGGGTGGGGAAAATATAGTAGATACAGTGCAAGGTAGGAAGGAAATCATAACTGCATAACCAGTCCATAGAGAGGAAGTTGAAGTCCTCCTAAATCCCGGCCACATCGAAATGCATTAAGAATTCTTAACTTTGATTTCCAAATCTGATAGTTCTTCCATGGTGAATTGGCTTCCTAGTAGATAGCATCTTGCCTAAAATCTCACTGTTGTAATAGTTCTGGTCTTACCAAAAAAAGTTCCCCAAAAAAGAGATAGGCTTTATCATTTGCTTGAAATTCAGTTTTTGCCTAGGAACATCTGGCAGTAATCATCATTTACTCATTTCAACTGAATGAATAGTGTCTTATTTCCTCCCCTGTGTGCAAACCCTCAAGTATGGCCATTAAAGAAGCAGAGCTTTCGCATGTCATTGGTTGCTCCTCTTTGCCAAGAAAGTCTCATTCACTATTTTTAAACTCTTAGAACAATGCCATTTTAGGATATTTTTTATATGAACTAATTTTTTGATAATTTGCTTCACCTGTTTTTCTTTAAAAATGATTTATTTTCTTTCCACATTGGGTTGCCTTTCTGAATCTCCTGTTGGAATGTTCTTGGGTCTCTATCAAATGTTCCTGTTCATTTGGTTACAAAGTAAGCAGCCCTCACACTTCATGAAGGAACAAGCTATAAAGATGGTGTTCTCAACTTTGGCAGCACATTCAAATCACTAAGAAAGATTTTTTCCAGTCCCAATGCTCAAAATATTATTTCATTTCTACAATGTTCTCAAAGAAAGGATGGCGAAGACTGTAGGAACTCAGAACAGTGATTTCCATGTCTGGTGATTAAGATGAAGGAGGGATTTGAAAGAAGTATCAGGGAAATTTAGGAGGGTTTTGAAATTGCTCTGTATACTAATTATGAGAATCTTTGCATGTGTTAAGATTCTTTGAATTTTGAGAATCTATGCAGGTACTAAGGTTCTTGGAATTGTACATCAAAAAAGTTAATATTGTTGTGCTTGATTTATGTAATTTCTATTTCTTAGGCCATATATAGACTAATTTAAATATTTCTAAGTGACAAGCATGTACTTTTTCATTGAAGTAATGTTTTACAATACTGTTTATAAATTTTAGGGTTATCACTTTATAATATAATAACTCATTACCCAACCAGAAAAGTTACAATATCCTCCCCCAACATCAATCAACCCCCTATATTCATTTCTCCACCACTGACAAATTACCATTTGGTTTTTAGAATATTACGGGTTGTTTTTGTTTGATTTAGCTTGGCAATTTGCATTATTTCCTTATTTTCACATAATTGTAAAATCATCTGATATGTATCCTTTCTTTCTTTACTTGACTTTATCACCTCCTTTTATTCATATTGCTACAAATGGTGATTTCATCTTTTTTTTCATAGCTGAGTGGTATCCTATTATATATATAGTAACACATCTTAATGTTCATCTTTCATTGGACACAGGTTATTTCTATACCTTGGTTATCCTGAACAATGTTGCAGTGAATCTAGCACATATATCTTTTCAGATTAATGTTTTTGTATTTTTCAGGTAGATACTTGGAACTACAATTGCTGTATTATATGTTAGTTCTTTCATTAATTTTATAAGGATCCTCCATTCTGTTTTCCATAGAAACTGTACTAAATTCTTACCAACAATCATTCCACACCCTCATCAGCACTTACATTTTCAAGATTTTCAGTGTTTTTTATTGTGTGATTAAGTTCTATTGGAGTAATGTTAGTTTGACATAGAAAGTTGTGGCAGAAAGATGAAGTCATGAAATTTGCTTATAAATGGATGTTCATGGAGAGTATTATGCTAAGTGAAATTAGTCAGAAAGAGAGGGACATAGAATGACTGTACTCATTTGTGGAATATAAAATATTATAGTATGAGACTAACACTCAAGGACAGTAGAGACAGGGCCAGAAAGATTGTTCCACAGTTGGAAACCTGCCTCATGAGCTGGGGGAGAAGGCAGCTGGGATAGAGAAAGGATCACTAAGTCAATGATTGTTGGAGGGATTGCTCGGGATGGGAGACGTGTGCTGAAAGTAGATAAAGGACCAAACATGATGTACTCTCATTTGTATTGCAAACCATAATGCCCATAAGTAGATAGAGAATAAGAGGGAAACGTCTGCCAAAGAGTCAGGGGGAGAAGTGGGATGGGGCAGGGGGGTGTAGGCATACTGGGGACATTGGTGGTGGAAAATGTACATTGGTGGAGGGATGGATGTTGATCATTGTATGACTGAAACTCGGACATGAAAGCTCTATAAGAGTAGCTCACGGTGATTTAATAAAAAAGAAAAAAGAAAATGAAAAAAGAAAGTTGCTGCATTATTCACAGCTTATTCCCCACCTTCCAAACACAAAGTTTTTTCAGTAAGCATTTATCTTCCAAAATTCTGGGAGGTAGGTAAGTTCAGGTAAGTTCTTGTGATTTTATATTATATATATATATATATATGTATATGTGTGTGTCAGAAAAAGAATATATATGTATATATATATTCTCCTGAATAACACAGATTTCTCTCTGAAACCTCTACACAGCACCTAAAAGTAGTCTTGTGAAACAGAAAAAGCTAGAGTTATCAATTTATTTGATCATATTAGACTATTTCAAACTCAATCTAGTCTTCAGTCCTCAACCACAGAAGGTAAAAGAAATTAAATCTGGTATATATGATTAGAGAAAAGCAAGAGTTTTGTGGTATCTATTTTTACATGTCAAAAATGTAATTTTTTTTTACATTACATAGTTGAGGAGGCAGATCATGATGACTGAGAATGGAGCCTGGTGAACTGCACCAGTACATGAATTAAAAGAACAGGGAGAGAGATAAGTTTTCTTAAGAGACCTGGCAGGAAAAGGAAAAGGGAAAAACTCTATGGTGCACCCCAGAGAACTAAGGAGCAACAATATCAACGTAGAGAGTTACCAATTGCACAGTTATTAGGATAAGGGAAGGACAAAGAAATTGAGGAAGGGGTAGTAAGCCTGTATACTGGGGATGGTGGCAGAAACCTACAGTGTGGACTAAGGTAAAACTGTGAAATAATGGGTTTCAGATACTTACTTGTAAAAAACTTAGCAGGAACCAAAAAAAAAAAACTAAAAAAAGTAAAAGCTCAGAAGTATATAATAAATTAGAGATTCACTGGGAAGCACCACAAGCCAAGATGCCCAATAAATACAAAAGATAGTGCCCTAAAAATAAGATAGTGCCCTATTGTCACCCCCATGAAGTCTTAAATTCAGGATAAGATTGGAGCCAAGCTTCTCTGGATCCTGGAAAACCAAAATTCTGAACTCTGACTTAAGCGAAAAGGCCAAGTGAAAGACTAGGAAGTTCAAATCTCACCCATAGTGCTCAAATTATAGCCGTCACACAAAAACTAGCCAAAAATTTAATAACTCCGGAGAACAATCCAGAAGGCTCTCCCCATGCCAACTGGTTCGATAACCTCACAGATTAGAACTCTAGAGGTACCATAACAGAACATTTAATGAGCCCAATGGCAATCAGCAAAGCATAAGAATGTCTGAAGGGGAAATGAGAAATCTGCAATCAGAAATAACAGAACTGAAGAGCATGCTTGACCAAATAAAATACTCAATAGAAGTCTCTGCAACAGGCTTTGATGAGCCTCTTCCAGGAATGAATCTGTTGAAAAACTCAGGTATGTAGATTGGAGAGCTCACTCACGATCAGAGATGCATGCTGAAAACAGACTATAGACCAAACATGATGGCCACATACTACCTATATTGCAAACCATAGCACCCAAAAGGAAAGTAAGAGTAAAAGGGAATGTGCCTGCCCAGGCGGCAGGGGGGATGGGGAGGTGGGAGGGATACTGGGAATATTGTTGGTGGAGAATGAGCAATGGTGGAGGGATGGGTACTCAATCATTGTATGACTGAAACGTAATCACAAAGGTTTGTAAGTCTGTAACTGTGTCTCTTGGTGATTCATTAAAAAATGACAATGTTAATATAATAATGATATTCTAATTTCCCCTAAAATAAATCAAGCTGTTACTTAAAAAAAAGAAAAATATCTGCAATCTTCTTAGATAAAACAGTCACAGACATATGTACTCAGATATGCATACAGAAGAAGAGCATGTCATTCTTACAAATGTGTATATCTATACTCATAATCTACATTTTAGAGTAAATTGATGACTTGCTTAAAAATACTTATTTGTGAAAAAAGGAAAACTCAAGTACACAGGTTTTGTGACCGAAATCTCCAGACTCTCCTGGAGTCAGGGATGTACAACCTCCTCCTATCCCCCTGTTCTTCTGGGAGCCTGGCAGTCTCTCATATGAAATGTCTCTGGCATCATATAAACTCATAAAGGACCATGATCCAGAGACTCACAAATAAATCTTGAAACAGATCAGCAAGTTTCAGAAATGTTTCTGGACCCCAAAAATTTGACTTCAGCTGTATCATCCCCATCAACATTTTAGAATTCCTGGAGCAACTTCTCATACTCTACACCACAGCTACATCAGGAGTAGCACACCACAATGGATGGGGTGTAAAGTAAAAGGCAACCAATCTCAATTAAGAAAATATTAACACACAAGGCTTAACTTGTAACAACATGTTAGAAATCTCTTAAAGAAGGGCTTAATGGCTCCAGAATGAGATACAACAACCTTCACAATTTCTTCTAAGGAAATCTTTTTTGATCATTTTTATCGAACTAATCATAACAAGCAATACAAAATATCAATTAGGGCCTACTATTGGAGCGAACTTGGTTGGTGATTGGGAAAATTGGAAATAATGGTGGTACAAAGGTGTAATGTTGGTGGAAGTAATGGTGGAATATTGAATGTAATAAATCCATCATAAACAACTTTATAAAAATAAAAAATAATTTTAAAAGGCAAATCTAGGAATTAACTACACAAAAAGGTATGGGAGATCTATACCATGAAAACTGGAGACACTGGGAAAGAGAAGTTGACATTGATGGTGGGATTGGTGCTGTGACATAGTATACCTAAAACTCAACTGTGAATAACTTTTAAATCACAATGTTTCAATAAATGTAAATAAAGGGTAGAAATTTTTAAAAATCATTCATACAGACCTATCAAATAAGACTCTACATATCAGGACCCAGAGAAAAAGTATGTGTTCAGCTGAACACCACCAGGAGTGCTTCCTGAGGCAGAGCCAGTAGTAAGTCTGAGCACAGCAGAGTGGGGCAAGAAAGTCAAGGGAAAGGGAAAGTGAAGAGCAGGAAAGGGAAGGCAAGGGAAGACAAGGAAGGGAAGGGACGGGAGGGGAAGAGATGGGCAAGGCAAGGGAAAGGAAGGGAAAGGAACGGAAGGAAGGAAGGGAAGGGAAACATTAAAGGAACTCTTTAAAAAGGAAAAATAAATAAATATCCTAGCTATTTATCCTTTGTCATATGAGTGGTGGTTAAATATGTTCTTCCAGTCCATGGGTGTCTTTTCATGTTAGCCTTCTTTTCTTTGTTATGACAGAAGCTTTTTAATTTAATGTCCTGTTTATTTTTTTTTCATTGTTTGCCAAGTGGCACTGAGTCATTAAAGATGTCTATATATTTAATGCCATAAAGTCTTGTGCCTATCATTTCTGCAATGTAATTTATGGATTCAGGACTATTATCAAGGTCTTTAATTCATTTTAAATTGACTTTTGTATAAGGTTTGAAATAAGGCTTTGAGTTTAGTTTCACATATGGTTGACCAATTTTCACAACGCCATTTGTTGAAGAGATTTTCTTTACTGTACTTCACAATTCTACCTCCTTTGTCAAAGATTATCTAATCATGTATCTGAGGATCTGTCTCTGAGCTCTAAATTCTATTCTACTCATCTGTAAAACTTAGGAACAATAAAACAAACTTTTCCATCAAAAAAAATGAGTAAAAGAGACGAACAGACACTACAGATAGCCAGTAAGTATATGAAATAGCACTGTTCATCTCTCATGGTCCTCCCGTTGTTCATCAATTTGCTCGAGTGGGCCCAGTAATGACTCCATCGTGAGACTTGTTGTTACTGTGTTTGGCATATTGAATACGTCACGGGGAGCTTTCCAGGCTTTGCCATGCAGGCAAGATACTCTCAGTACTCTCAGTAGCTTGCTAGGCTCTCCCAAAGGGGCGGAGGAATAGAACTCAGGTCAGCCATGTTGGCTGTGTGCAAGGCAAACAGCCCTACCCACTGTGCTATCGCTCCTCACAAGGGAAATGCAAATCAAAGAAGTAATGAGATATTACCCCACACCACTGAAATTGACACATGTCAAAAAGGGTAAAAGCAACTATTGCTGATATGTATGTGGAGATTAAAAGGATTTTCATTTACAAGTGTCGAAAATGTCACTCAATTGATATTTTTGCAAACAATGGAGACCTCAAAAATCTACAAGTTGAGCTTCCATATGATCAGCAATTCTGCAGCTACCCCAAGATCCCCTAAACATGATTTTTGAAAAGGCACTTGTGCCCCTTTAGGATAACACTGTTTTGTTCTTCCTCAGGTAGCTTAGGTTTATCGGGTCACACCCATCCCAGAGCACTGAACTTGTATTATAAGTTAATATTGCCTTTCTCCTCTGCTTATGTCTTTTGAATAGTTTGCCTTAAAGCAATGTCCTTTCTGTATGAACACAGGAAGTTAATATTATGCTTTGTAACTTGGGAGTTGACTGACTCCGAATAATATTTACTCTTGGGCATCTGCTTTCTTGACTCAGTTGCCCCTAGTTCCTAGCACCCTACCCTGGCATCAAAATGGGCCAGGTCAAAGTGCCACGATACCATGATACTCAACTATAAATTGAGGGCATGATCATGGACAAATGCTGTCATGATCCAAAGTAAGTAAAGATGAGACTAGGACCCTGCTGGGGCTAGGAAGACCAACCTGGCCTTGAGGAGTGTGGAATGTATAATGATATGTTTATATCTCTTACTGTGCTCACACAGAATGACATTGCTATAAATATTAGAAGTAGATTTACTACAACTATTTAAATAGACTACACACCCTCATTGGGATCCCACCCTTGAGCGAATCTCCTAGTAATCTGGAGTAATCTCTTTAGATGAGATTTTATCCTTGAGTTAATCTCCTGGAGGAGTGGTTTTACCTCTCTTTGTTGATTTGTTAATGTTCAACCCACCTTTGTGTCACCACCTTACGTGATTGCTATATAAACTAAGACTGTAGGCTTGAGAGAGAGAGAGATCCAGAGTCAGAGTGAGGGGGGCTCAATCTTGAGAAAGAGAACAGCCATCGTGATCAAGGCCACACACAGCAGCTCAAGAGCACCAAATACCGGCAGTGAGACAAAGCCATCCAGAGAGCCCGCAGACTCACAACCTTCAGCGTGCATAGTTTTTACATGCGCCTATGTTAATTACAGCAGTATTATTCACAATAGTCAGGAATTGTAAATACCCAATAAATAATATTCCTCTGTAAAGAAAAAAATGAAATTATGCGATTTGTTGCTGCATAGTTGGAATTGAGAGTCTATCATGCTGAGTGAAGTCAGAAGGAGAAGGAAGATACAGATTTATTACTCTCACATGTGAGATAGAACGAGAAACATAGTACCTAAATAAAAATTGAGGTCTTTGATTACAAAAAGATTCCCAAGTATGGAGTAGGGTACTGTGGAGGGAAGGAAGAAACAGATCAGAGATGACATTAGGACAGTGTTGATGAAATTGCAGTAACTAGGTCAAAACCATAAACATTAGCACTATTACACCCATGTTACCTCATAAAACAAAATAATATTTTTAAAATATTTCTATGTTTTACATAAAATAGCACAGCGGTAGTGCATTTGCCTTGCATGCAGCCAGCCCAACCGAGCCAGGTTCGATTCCTCCACCCCTCTCGGAGAGCCCGGCAATCTACCGAGAGTATCTCACCCGCGCAGCAAAGCCTGGCAAGCTACCCGTGACGTATCCAATATGCCAAACAAAGTAACAGCAAGTCTCAAAATGGTGGTGTTACTGGGTCCACTCGAGCAAATTGATGAACAACGGGAGGACAGTGTTTGTTTTGTTTTTGTTTGTTTTATGTTTGACATATGACTTTATATGTCAACTTGCTGGGTCATGAGATGCAAAATATTACTCTGCTTTTGTGGGAGAGTTTTGATGAGGTCAACATTTAAATAAGCAGATTTCAAAAGAGCAGATTTCTCTCCCTAATATGGAGGAGCCTCATGCAATCAATTGAAGTTCAAATAACAAAAAGGTGACCCTCTTAAGGATTAAGGATATAGAGCAAAGGTCTGATTTCAAGGACCTGCCAAGGAAATTTGGGGGTGTCAGAATTGTTCTCTATCCAGAAAGAGAAAGAATTCTTTCTGCCTGTGAAGTGGCACATCATCTTTTTCCTACCTTCAGACTCAAACTAAAACATCACCTCTTCCGAAGTTTAAAGTTTCCAGCCTATTAACCTTCAGACTGGGAACACATCACCAGTTCTAGCTTTCAGGTCTTCAGATTTGAACTGAAATTACATGTTTACTCTTCTGGCTCTCTATCTTGCCAGTTTATCCAGCAGATCTCAGAATTTATCAAACCCCATAATCATGTAAGTCAATTCTTTTCAATGTGTATGTGAATTTCATGCGCAACATGTTACATGTGTAATAATACATATGTATGTTAATTATATGTGTGTTAGATATACACACATTTGTATAGACCTGCCATTGACTGTTTCTCTGAAAAATCTTAATCCATGATGAAAATTCAAAGTCTCTGGTCACCTGCAAGTAAAGGACTAGAGACACTGTACAGTGGGTAGGTTGCTTGCCTTGCATGTGGACCCACATTCAATCCTGAGCATCCCATATAGTCCCTGGAGCACTGCCAGGAATGATTCCTGAGTGTAGATCCAGGAGCAATGCTAGAGTATTGCTGCATGTGGTCTAAAAACAAACAAAACACTAAAATTAGCAATAAATCCCTTTCCTAATCCTTTCTAGAAAAACTACAGAAGATTTACCCATCCTGGTCTATACTTTATTCCAAGACACCACATCAGATCATTGATATATTTCCTTGCGCTACCACAGAAATTTCAGCTTCAAAGATAAAAGCTGTGAGAAGAGGGAGAGAAACCTTCCAGTGCGTTCCTAGAAATAACCACATGTTCTTTTTGGAACAAACTCAGAAAGGATGGCTCAAGCAGATTATGAATTATTGCTTCCATTTTAGTTGTTTTATTTCCTCTTTAAAAATATTTAAAATTCTCAGATTGACTTCTTGCTTTGTTTCCAATGCTATTATTCACTTCCATAAAATTCTGGTACTTTTCCTCTGAGTTCCAGAAGAATTATAACATTTGTTCTCCACTTCAGTGTTTCTGTGTTGTGTGTTTGTATTTGTCCGCCCTATTATTTACTGCTTTGAAGTGTAGAGAGCAGTTCAAAGGTTACATTTTAATTGCATTGTGATTGTTCCTAATTTAAACATCTCCCTCATTTCTTTCTCCTTTTTTCTGAAAAAGAATTTAATACATGCATGATGAAATGCCTTTGGTGACTTATTCAATAAAGAAAAGATATCCATCTAGACTCAATGTTTACTAAAATTCATGTGTTGACTGATCTTGCCTCTAACTGGATTTTATTCTCAAATATGCAACTGGAAAGAAGCCACTTCGTTCAGCTTCTGGATCACTTTTCACATCTATAAAATTTTTATCTGCTGTGATTAAACTAAAATATCATCAAACTTTATTTCCAGTACCTTAATTTTTTAACCTTGTGAATAAACAAAGCACATTTTTAAAACCTGCTCCTCAAAATGTATTCCTGTCAAGATTTTGGGGACGGAGTGTACTTGCCTTGGAGTTCTATCTCAACACCACTTGTACAACTCCAGGAGTAAGCCCTAAATACAGCTGTTAAATCCCCCACCACAAAAAGGGGAAGACGTGGTTGGAAGTCTACCTCAAATGCTGGGGTAGAAGGCAGTTGGGATAGAGAAGAAACCAACAGGAGAAGAACAGTTGGAAATGATCACTCTGGATAAGAATTGCGTGCTGAAAATGGGCAATAAACATGATAACCTATCAGTATCTGTATTGCAAACTATAATGCCCTAAAGGGGGTAAAAAAAAGAGGGAGAGAGAGAGAAAGAGAGAGAGAGAGAGAGAGAAAGAGAGAAAGAGAAAGAGAGAAGAAAAGTGCCTGCCACCCTCCCTCAACAAAGACAGGTTGTGAGGGTGGCAGAAGGGAAACTGGGGATATTGGGGACATTGGTGGTGGGAAATTTACACTGTGGAGTAATGGGTGTTGAAATACTGTGTGACTGAAACCTAACCATGATCAGCTTTGTAACTCTATATCTCATGGTGACATTGTTTATTTATTAAAAAAAATAAATAAACCTTTTTTTTTGCTTTTTGGGTCACACCCGGCAATGCTCAGGGGTTACTCCTGGCTCATGCACTCAGGAATTGCTCCTGGCGGTGCTCAGGGGACCATATGGGGTGCTGGGAATCGAACCTGTGTCGGTCATGTTGGCTGCGTGCAAGGCAAACGCCCTACCCGCTGTGCTATCGCTCCAGCCCCAATAAACATTTTTTTAAAAGGTGTTACAGTCTCTGACTCCCACATAGAGTTGTTAACTGTGGGGGTAGATGTGGAAAGGAGGAAGGTTTTCAATGTCACATGACACAATACAACCACATCATACCCTTCTCTCTTTATACATACATGAGTGGACACAGGACAAATAAATCTGTGATGAAATTGCCTCAAAAAGCAGTGGCCACTCCTTGTATTTTTCATTCTGTATCTTGTAAATATGAGAGGGATACAGCAAAACAAAGCCCTTCCTTCATAGAAGTTACATCCTAGTAGGTATAGGCTTAATAACCAGCAATAAATAGATAAATAAATAAATTATCAGGTAGAAGAGTGCTATGAAGAACATGATAAAGAGGAAAAGTTGTAAGAAATGGTAGAGGAGTTTAAAGACTTAAGGAAGGCATCACCACATACTGATTTCTTTGATGAGTTTTTTTTTCATCCAAAATAAACATTATACAAAAATCCAATACCAAAATTTGGAGGAAAAAAAATACACAAAAATGTCTACTTCGAATGGCACATGCAGCTTCTTATTCACCTCAAGGGTGCTCTGATTCATCCACAACCATGACTCTAAGGCTTCAAAGGACCTGGCTAGAAAACTGACAATCAACTCAAGTAGCATTGTTTTTGGTTTTTGTTTGTATGCTTTTGACTGTGCTGGAGGGATAGCACAGCAGGTAGGGCATTTGCCTTGCATGCAGCCACTCCAGGGTGGATTCCTCTGCCCCTCTTGGAGAACCCAGTAAGCTACCAAGAGTATCTCGCCCTAATGGCAAAGCCTGGCAAGCTCCCTGAGACATATTCAATATGCCAAAGACAGTACACATCTCACAAGATTGAACAATGGAAGGACAGTGCTACAGTGTTACAGTGCAGTGCTTTTGACTAATTTTCTAGTGCAGAAATTTTTGTTTACTAGGGCACACCCACTGCTGTTCAGGAGGTGCTCCTGGCTTAATAGATTCCCTTAATAGATACCCTGTACTAGGGTATCTATTCTGGCAGTGCTCAGGGGAGCATGTGCTACAATGAATCAAACTTCAACATCGTATAAACAAAATATGAGCTGCAGCTTATTGAACAATCTAGCCCTGGTTGGTACTGTTTTATTTTTTATTACAATTAAAACTAATAGTAATTCAGGGTACACCTGGCAGCTATTTTGAATAAATAATATGTTGGTTGGGATGTTGGTCCTCCCGTTGTTCATCGATTTGCTCGAGCGGGCCCAGTAACGTCTCCATCATGAGACTTGTTGTTACTATGTTTGGCATATCGAATACGTCACGGGTAGCTTGCCAAGCTCTGCTGTGCAGGCAAGATGCTCTCGGTAGCTTGCCGGGCTCTCCAAGAGGGGCAGAGGAAATGAACTCGGGTTGGCCATGTTGGCCGCTTGTAAGGCAATTGCTCTACCGCTGTGCTATCGCTCCAGCCCAGAAAAAAGCATACAAACCAGGTACAGCCCAGTGCCCAGCGCCAGGGACCCTTTCTGGAGCCACGGCCACTAATGTGGCCGCGAAATATTCTCCCACTACATATGCCATAGGAACCATAAGCTACCCTCTTAGATGAAATATTCTCTAGGTTAGCTCAGCCAATAGAAACACAGTAGCCAATAACTCATAGCCTATCTCAACTCACACTGCATATTAAGCAAAATAGTAACAGTGAACATGAAGGACTAAACCACACTTGTCACAATGGTAAAGCAACGCAAAAGCCCACCAAACTTTCTTATTGAAGAGTCTAGCCCAGAAGACACCAACAGTACTGTAGTGTTAGAAAACCTCTTTGACAAGGAATTCAGAAGGGAGCTACTTAGAATGTTTAGGGAACTAAAAAAACAATGGAAAGCAATGCCAATAAAAGAAAAGAGGATTTGAAGGCAGAAATAAGGAAAATGCGATCGGAAATGTCAGACCTGAAGAACCTGGTAGGAGAATTGAAAAACTCAGTGGAAGGCCTCAGCAGCAGAGTAACAGCTGCTGAGAACAGAATCAGTGAGCTCGAAGATGAAGTTCAGAGACTCTCCAGAAAAGAGAAGAACATGGAAAAGAGACTCACAATTCGAGAACAGATGGCAAGAGAAGATTGTGATGAAGCCAAGAGGGGTAACATAAGAATTACTGGAGTCCCCGAGGAACAGGAAGAAAACCTTGATGAAGAAGAAACTGTCAAAGACATCATTGCTACAATGTTTCCAGAGCTGAAGAAAACTTGTGACCACATTCAGGAGGCCTGAAGGGTACCAGCTAGAATAAATCTGAATAAAAATACCCCAAGACACATCCTGATCAAAATGACCAAAACCTTAGACAGAGACAAAATTCTGAAAGCAACAAGATCAAAGAAAGAAAACTCTTACAAAGGAGCATCCTTAAAATTCACAGCTGATTTTTCTCATGAAACCCTCATGGCCCGCAAACAGTAGTGGGACATAGTGAAAAAACTCAATGAAATAAATGCCTCTCCAAAAATACTTTACCCAGCGAGACTCTCATTCATAATACAAGGAACAACACACAGTTTCACAGACAAACAACAGCTCAGGAACTTCATAGACTCAAAACCGTGGTTACAAGAACAACTAAATGGGCTACTTTAAGGCAAGAAAGGCCCCTCAAATACACCAAATTTCGACAGAACAATGGGACAAAATCCCATAACAATAATCTCTCTCAATGTCAATGGGCTACACGCACCAATTAAAAGACATAGAGTGGCAGGATGGATTAGAAAATTGAACCCAACATTCTGCTGCCTGCAAGAAACACATCTTAATAGTCAAAGAAAACACAAACTTAGAGTCAAAGGCTGCAAAACAATCCTACAGACAAACAGCTCTCATAAAAAATCTGGGGTGGCGATCCTAATATCAGACCACATCAATTTCAGAGTGAATAAGGTCATAAGAGACAGTGAAGGCCATTTCTAATTGATCAAAGGATCTGTATAACAGGAAGAACTTACAATAATAAATGTATATGCATCTAATGAGAGACCAGCAAAGTACTTAAAACAACTACTCATAGATTTGGAAAAAGACATCAATAGCAACACAATTCTAATAGGAGACTTCAACACCCTTTTGTCACCTCTTGATAAATCAACCAGACTCAAGCTTAGCAAGGACATACTTCATCTGAGGGAAACAATGGAAGAAAGGGACTTAGTAGATATATACAGGACACTTCACCCTCAAAAATCTGAAAATACATTCTTCTCAAGTGTACATGGAACATTCCCCAAGATAGACCACATGCTGAGCCACAAAAAGTGCCTCCATAAAATTAAGAAGATAGAGATTGTATCAACAATCTTCTCCGACCATAATGTGCTGAAATTAGAAGTAAGTCACACACAAAAACAGAAAACTAAATAAAACACCTGGAAATTAAACAGTACACTATTGAACAACAAGTGGCTTAGAAAGGAAATCAAAGAGGAAATCAAAAGATTCCTAGAAACGAATGAAAATGAGAACACGAGTTACCAAAACTAATGGGACACAGCAAAGGCTGTGTTAAGAGGAAAGTTAATAGCTCTACAAGCATTCCTCAGGAAGGAGGAGCGAGCACACATAAATAACCTAACCTCACAGTTTAAGAGCTTGGAGAAGGACCAGCAAAAGGAGCAAAACCCGAAGAGGAGAAAGGAAACAATAAATAAAGGAAACTCAGAGCAGAGATTAACGAGATGGAAACCCAAAAAACAATTTGAAAGATCAATGAAACGAAGAGCTGGTTCTTCGAGAAAATTTTCAAGATAGATAAGCCTCTATCAAAACTCACAAAGAAATGGAGAGAGAAAACCCTAATAAACCGAATCAGAAATGAAAAGGGGGTCATTACAACAGAAACTACAGAAATTCAAAGGATCCTCAGGGAGTACTTTGAGAAGCTTTATGCCACGGAACACCAAAACCTCGAGGAAATGAATAAATTCTTAGACTCCTACAGACTCCCAAGGCTCAACCAAGAAGACCTGGAATACCTGAACAGACCTATCACCATCAAGGAAATTGAAATGGTAATAAACAGTCTCCCCAAGCACAAAAGTCCTGACCCGGATGGATTCACTAGTGAATTCTTCCAAATCTTTAAAGAGGACTTACTCCCAATCCTCTTTAAGCTTTTTCACGAAATTGAAATATAAAAAACACTTCCGAACAGTTTCTACGAAGCAAATATCACACTGATACCAAAAGCAGACGGAGATACCACAAAGAAAGAGAATTACTGACCGATATCCCTGATGAACACAGATACAAAGATCCTCAACAAACTACTAGCAAATAGAATCTAACTACTCATCAAAAATATCATACACAATAACGAGGTAGGATTCATCCCAGGAATGCAAGGATGGTTTAACTTTTGGAAATCAATCAACATAACCCATCATATCAACAAAAGAAATGATAAAAAGCATATGATCATATCAATAGATGCAGAGAAAGCATTTGACAAGATCCAGCACCCCCTTATGATGAAAACCCTACCCAAAATGGGTATAGAGGGGACTTTCCTCAACATAGTTAAAGCCATCTACCAGTAGACTATAGCAAGCATCATCCTCAATGGGTTAAAACTGAGAGCCTACCCTCTAAGATCAGGGACGAGAAAAGGATGCCCACTCTCTCCACTGCTGTTCAATATAGTACTGGAAGTACTTGCAATAGCGATTAGGCAAGAAAAAGATATTAAGGGCATTCAGGTAGGAAAGGAAGAAATCAAGCTCTCACTATTGGCAGATGATTTGATACTGTACTTACAGAACCCAATAACCTCCACCCAAAACTCCTAGAAACAATAGACTTGTATAGTAAATTTGCAGGCTATAAAATTAATACCCAAAATTCCATGGCTTTCCTATACACATACAGTGAGAGAGAAGAAAGCAACATGAAAAAAACAATCCCGTTCACAATTGTGCCCCAGAAAATCAAGTACTTAGGAATCAGCTTAACTAAGGAAGTAAAGGACCTGTACAAAGAAAACTACAAAACGCTACTTCAGGAAATAAATGAGGACATGAGGAAATGGAACGATATCATCTGCTCATGGGTCGGGAGAATTAACATTGTCAAAAAGGCAATACTACCGAAAGCAATGTACAAATTCAAAATGCAATCCCTATGAGGATACCCATGACATTCTTCAAAGAAATGGAGCAAACACTCCTGAAATTTATATGGAACAATAAGCCCCCACGAATAGCTAAAGCAATACTTGGGAAAAAGAAAATGGGAGGAATCAACCTCCCTAACTTCCAATTCTACTACAAAGCAGTAATAATTAAAACAGCATGGTACTGGAACAAAGGCAGAACTGCAGACCAATGGAACAGGGTTGAATACACTGACATCTCCCCTCAATCATATGATCATCTAATCTTTGATAAAGAAGGAAGAAATGTGAAGTGGAGTAAGGAAAGCCTCTTTAACAAATTGTGCTGGCATCACTGGATGGCTACATGCAAAAAAATGGGCTCAGAACTCTGCCTAACACCATGTACAAAAGTAAGATCAAAATGGATTAAAGACCTCAACATCAAAACCATAAGGTACATTGAAGACAAAGTTGGCAAAACCCTCCATGACATTGAAGCTAATGGTATCTTCAAAGATGCCACTCCACTGGCTGAGCAAGTGAAAACAGAGATAGATAAATGGGACTATCTTAAACTAAGAAGCTTCTGCACCTCCAAAGAAACAGTGACCAAAATACAAAGACAGTCTACAGAATGGGAAAGGATATTCGATGAATACACATCTGACAAGGGGTTGATATCAAGGATATACAAAGAACTGGTTAAATTCCACAAGAAGAAAACATCCAACCCCATCCAAAAATGGGGCAATGAATTGAACAAAAACTTTCTCAAAGAAGAAATCCGAATGGGAAAAAAGCACATGAGAAAATGCTCTACATCATTAATCATCAGGGAGATGCAGATCAAAACCATAATGAGATACCATCTCACACCTCAGAGACTGGCCCACATTCAAAAGAACAAAAGCAACCGAGCTGGTGGGGATGTGGCGAGAAAGGGACACGCCTTCACTGTTGGTGGGAATGCCGACTGGTTCAGCCCTTCTGGAAAACAGTATGGACGATTCTCGAAAAATTAGAAATTTAGCTCCCATTTGAGCCAGCAATACCACTCCTGAGAATATATCCCAGAGAGGCAAAACTGTAAAGTCGAAGTGACATCTGCACTTGTTTGTTCATTGCAGCACTCCTTACAATAGCCAGAAACTGGAAGAAACCTGAGTGCCCAATAACAGATGACTGTTTAAAGAAACTTTGGTACATCTACACAATGGAGTACTATGTAGCTTTTAGAAAAGATGAAGTCATGAAATTTACATACAAGTGGTACAACATGGAAAGTATCATACTAAGTGAAATGAGTCAGAAAGAGAGGAATAGACATAGAAAGATTGCATTCATCTGGGGGATATAAAGTAACAAAATATGAGATTAATACCCAAGAATAGCTGAGATCAACACCAGGAGGATTACTCCATATCTTAGAGGCCAGCTGGGCCTTCTAGGAAAAGGGCAGCTCAGATAGAGAAGGAAGCACCAAATAAAGGGTGTTTAGAGGATCCTCCCAGGAGGGGAGATGCTTGTTGAAAGTAGACTAGGGACTGAACATATTTGCCACTCAATGCCTCTTTTGCAGACCACAACACCCAAAAGGAGACAGAGAACACAAGGGAATGCCCTGTCACAGAGGCAGGGTGGGATGGGGGGGATGGGGGTGGGAGGGATATTATCCATGGTGGTGGAAAATGGGCACTGGTGGAGGGAGGGGTAATTGATCATTGTATAATCGAAACCCAAGCACAAAAAATTGTAAATCTGCTACTGTACCTCATTGTGTTTAACTAATAAAAATTTTTAAAAATGGAAAAAAAGAAATAAAATAAAAAGATGAAGCACCAAATATGCTTTGCAGGGCATGGGACCAAAAAAGATTCAAGCATAATCTATATTTTTTTTCAATTTGTCTAAATTTTTATTTGACTAGCAATACTTAGATCTCCACTTTTTACCTCCAGGCTTTTCTCTGAAAATGATTTTTCCAATCAGTTCTCTTGCCATCCAGAATCACAGGTTTGCTTTGTTACTCCATTTAATTTACTCCATTAATAGACCCATTTTAGACCATAAAGAAATAATCCAAGTAATTCACCATTCTTTGCTTTTCATTTCTACTTTATTATTTTTCATATTAGGTTTCTACTTTTGAAAATGAAATTAACTCTTAAAGGTGTCTCACCCACCTCGCTTTCTAATGCAGGTTTCATCTTTTCAAACTTTTCAATATTTGAGGTGATATGTTTATAATATTCTTTGTTACAGATGCAAGTATGTAATTTGAGAAATGTATATAGTACAGCATGCAAACCACCAAAGGAGGAATTATATCCATGTCCACACCACTTATTCCATCTCTTCTTCCCTTCTAGACATCATCATTTAAATACATAAATATTTAGATACTATTTGAAAAATTTTAATGATAAAGATCATGACATATAAGCATTATGACAAAGGTCCACTTGATTTGAAACTGTACTAATTCTTTAGAAAATTATTCTTTATAACAATATATAATATGAAGTTGCAAGTGACTTTGGGTATGATCTAATTCAACAATATACCCCATTCTTTGGGCATTAAATAATGGGATGGGGAAGTTATAGTGAGTGAATATATAAAGGTTGAACAGGATGTCAATGGAAACAATGAATGAAATATCTCTGGATAATATAAGACATTAGGTAAAAGACATATTTGTATTGGAAGCCATATAGGATATCACTAAGACATTTTCCCAGAACACAGACACAAAATATTAAATAGATATTCATTTCTTGAATGTAAATAAATAAGGCGTGTGGTACTAAACAAACGTAGATCAATATTGAACTTTTTGATTAATCTAAATATTCTTCTGTTTTGCTTAATATCTTTTAAGTAGAATGGATTAGAGAAAAGATACAGACCCAGAATAATAATACTCAGAGGAATACTGCTTAAAACTGGATTAAATTTATATTTACTCAACCGAAAATTGCACATGTACTTTTGCATGCAGTGTCTTCCATCATCCTTACTTCATATCCCCATTATCAATTTTGCCAGATGTGGCTCATAACAAGAACAATTGAATATCTTGAAGACCCATGAATAGCATATTTGAATGAAAATGTCATCTTGTTTTGTTCAATTAAATTTGTTCTTCGGTCTGTTCATAGAAATGCTTTCTCTTATTGATAATATCTATCTTTGCCTTGAAGGAGAAGTACAAATATCCACAGTATAGATGTAACCGTCAAATAACTTTTCAGTGTTTCCAACTGTCTGAAAATACCTATCGTGGGGAATGTAGTCTAACCGAAGCCTCTCACTGTGGGATATTTATGGCACTGTAACCATTACTGGCATTTGGACTTCATTCCCTTGTACCTTTTACCATTCTTTAGTGCAACGATGGTTCAGATTTTGTTTTCTCTCCTATAACCAGTACTTCCTTCTCCTCCACAAAAATGTTATCAGCCAGTCCAAGTGAACACTGGCATGCTGCTGGGAAACCTGAGAATGTATGTTCTTACACACCATCCCTAAATTGAAGATCAGCAAACTGTTCTACATTTTTGTGAGGATACCTTGGAGGTATAACCAACTGACATAGAGACCAACTGACCCTAGTGAGACAGGGTTCTTCCCAAAATGTTTAGGATGTCACATCATTCCTTTCCCCCCCCCCCCCCACTTTTCTTCTTTATTTTCCTTTGAGGTTTTTTTGCCAACACTTCCTGAGGACACTTTTCACAGAAACATTCAATTTGCAGTTCGTCTCCAAAAAATCCAGTCTAAACAAGTTGACTGAAACAGTCGTGTGCCTCTGGGACTGCCCTCCTGAAATTCTTGGTCATGCTATCTTTGATTTGACTTTCATTAGTGAGGTCCAAAGGGAGGATGGAGCAAATGGCAGGGAGCTTGGAGACTTGGCTTGCACAAAATCCTGCATCGTGTTGCTTCCTACCTATAGGGCAGGCAGGTTCTCAGATCTCACATTTGAACACAGACACAGTCTCTTAGTCCTTGGCAGTGCGTTCTGCCAGGTTGCATGACGTTGCAGATATCCGTGAGTTTTGGTACTCACCTTAGGGGCATATCATGCCTAAGCAAGTGCAACATTAAAAAGAGAAGAGAGGTAATGATGACATCTTCAGATGAAGCCCATAATAGCAAACAATATGCACTGTTCTGTTCTTTGAAGGAGGCCTCACATATTCACCCACAGTGGGTTTCCACAGATTTTGTAGAAGCACCCAGTCATCTTATTTTCTTCTTTATATTTTTTAATTTTTTGTTTTGGGGTCATACCTAATGGTTTTCAGGGTTCAAACCTGGCTCTACTCTCAGGGATCAATCCTGGCAGTGCTTAGGAAACATGGGGTATGAGAGATTGAACCTACATTAACCATGTGCAAGCTAAGTGTCTGCCTGCTAAAGTTTCTAACGCAAGTGCCTACTTGCTAAACTATCTTTCTGTCCCCATTTTTTGGTAATGATCTTAACAAGGCAGAGCCGAGTTCGATTCCTCCGTGAAACTCGGAGAGCCCAGCAAGCTACCTAGAGTATCTCGCCCGCACGGCAAAACCTGGCAAGCTACCTGTGAAGTATTTGATATGCCAAACACAGTAAGAAGTCTCAAAAAGTTACTGGGCCCACTAGAGCAAATCGATGAACAACGGGATGACAGTGACAGTGACTATTTACTTATCTGGTTGGATTTTTTTTCTACTATGCCTTTCATCTGAGTGTGATCTTGTGATAAAGTTCTGGTTAATGCTATATAAACATGTAAGCATATGGTATTTCATGAAATCAGCCTAGAAACACATGAAGGAAAAGAAATCAATTGTCTTAGGTGCGTCTGATCCATTAAATAGTGATAGAGGATCATGAAGTAGCTTTAATAGGAGAAATAATCAGTTATGGTTGTGTTGTAAAAGGTAAAGCTTGCTACTTTGATAAGAATGCTATATGTATTTCTGGATTATGCACATTTAAATTCCATGTAGTTAAGAGGGCATCATACATTGTGACCTTAAAGTCAGAATACTTGAGGTCTGAGCAAAAGTACAGTCGGTGACATGCTTACTGTGCACATGTGTCTTCTTCCTAGCACATAATATAGACTCCTGAAACCACTACAAGTGATCAGTGTAAAACCAAGAAGGAATAAGAACTGACCATCTCTGGACATGCCCCACCCAAAAAAGTATGAAATACATGTGAAAAATAAAGTCAGAGTTTCTCTTTCTCTCTCTCTGTCTCTCTCTCTCTCTCTCTCTCTCTCTCTCTCTCTCTATCTCTTTCTCTCATAGAGGTTGGAAGAAATTGGACACTCTGATTTAAAACTTTATACGCAAGAAACCATATAATTAACAACACTTAAATCATTGTTTTCAAAGGTAAATATATACAATATATAATTCTGTACTAAACCTATAATTTTATGGCATACCCAGTGGTGTCAGACTTCATACTATACATAGATGATTTTGCACCTGAATATAAATGGACAGTCATGGAAAATAAATTTATTTCATCAAAGCCTGAGGGTTTATTTTCATTAAAAATTGCTATTCACATGCTTGTAGGTTTATATACCAGGAATGAATGAGATTGTACAGACTCTACTTTCTCTTTCTGACTCATTGTGATGATATTGGCACCCTCTGGTTCCATCCATATTGAAGAAAAGGGCACATTTTCATAATTTCTGACAGTTGAGTGGTAAACGTACTGCATTGATATACGTTTTCACATTCTCTTTTTCTACTCATCTGCTATTGAATACTACGTTGTATTCAGATTGTGGTAAAAAAAAAAAGCACCGCAATGAACATAGGTATGCATATCTCATTTCAAATTGTGTTTTTGTACATTTTTGGAAAGAAATATGAGTGTAATCACTGAATCATATGGCAGATCTTTTTGAGAAATCTCCATGGCATTTTCAGGAAGGCTGAACCAGTATTTTTTCACTTCAAAAAGAGAAGATTGGGGCCAGAGAAATGGTAGAGGGGGTAAGGGACTAGCCTTGCCAACAACTTATACCAATTCAAGCCTCTGCACAATCTATGCCCTCCCTCGAACCCCCAACCCAAGCCTCACCAGGATTGATTCCTGAGCACATAACCAGTAATATGGCCTGAGCACCAAGAGAGTTCTCCATCCCTAACAGCAAACAACAAGAGAAAATGAAGGATTGGGGTTTTTCTTTTTTCTTTATTCTTTTTGCTTCTACAACTGCATCAGCACTTGGTGCTTTCATATGTTCTATCCTCACTGGTGTAATGTGATATTTTTGTCATTTTTATTTACGTTCCCTAGATAATTCCTGATGATAATTAACACTTCATTTTATGTTCCTATTGGTCATTTCTATATCTTTTATGGAAAAATATTTGCCCAACTCCTCTCCCCTCTGTTTGGATGAGGTTATTTGTTTTTGTTTATTTGTTTGGTTTGGTTTTGGGGTCACACCCGGCGATGCACAGGGGTTTCTTCTGGCTTTGCACTCAGGAATCACTCCTGGCGGTGCTCAGGGGGCCATATGGGATGTTGGGAATCAAACATGGGTCGGACACGTGCAAGGCAAACAACCTACCCGCTGTGCTATCACTCCAGCCCCTGAGCTTATTTGTTTTACTCCTGAATTTTGTGAGTTCTTTATAGTAGTAATTTAGATGCTAGTTCTATGTCAGATGTGTGATGTGTGAATATTTTTTTTTCTATTTAGTAGAACATATTTTTGTTTACTGATTGTTTCTTTCTCCATGCATAACCATTGTAGTTTGATGAATTCTGCTTATTTTTTTCTCCTCTACAGGGCAAGGCTCAGGAACTGGTGCGGGAGTATAGTAGGTAAGGTGCTTGTCTTAGAGGTGGACAACCCGGGTTCAATCTCTAGCATCATTATTGGTAAGTTCTTGCAAAATATAGTTTTAAGAAAACAATTTAATTCGGATTTTATGACATATTAATATCAATAAAACATAATTTGCTCTATCAGCCTTCCTCTAGGCATTGGAATATCACCAACGATCTGAAGAAATACCAGAACGCTTTTCAATGTAATGCTAATTTGTTTATTTTTGTTTGTTTTGTCAGTAGAGCTGAATCATTGGGACCTTCTGAAATCAATATCATGAAGGCACGCTTATACATCTTTTTCTCCATTTTATGGTTTCAGTTCTAATATCAGGGTCTAGCCTATTCTAAGTTAATTTTCTTACATAGTGTAAGATTCTATTCCAACCTAATTATTGTTTTATGCTTGACTTGGGCTGGAGCGATAGCACAGCGGTAGGGCGTTTGCCTTGCACGCAGCCAACATGGCGGACCCAAGTTCAATTCCTGCACCCCTCTCGGAGAGCCCGGTAAGCTACCGAGAGTATCTTGCCGGCACTGCAGAGCCTGGAAAGCTACCTGTGATGTATTCAATATGCCAAACAAAATATCAACAAAGTCTCCAATGGAGATGTTACTGGATCCGCTGGAGCAAATCAATAAACAACAGGAGGACAGTGTCAGTGTCAGTGTCAATTTCATTTAATGGTGAAGAGTTGTGACAAATGGAACTAATTTATCCCTTTTAGAATGTGGCAAAAAAGTTTACGGGGACAGAGAGATAATTAGTGGACAGGCACTTGCCTTGCAAATAGACAACCAGGGTTATATCCCTGGCACCACATATGAACTCCAAAGCCCAATAGGAGTGATTCCTGAGCACAAAGCCAAGAGTAACCCCTGCACATAGAAGGGGAGGGTATTAGACAAACTACAGAACTAGAAATGCAACAAACAAAATTGATAATGCATCATGGTTTATTAGCACACCCATTATCCAATATGTACAACTGGGTGTCTGCACTGAGAAATTTTAAAACCTATTTCTCTTAGTAACACTAAGTACACAACATATTACTATCAGCTATAATCACTACTTTGCCCATGCTTCTGAAGTTTTAGATATTAGTGGAAGTGGAAAATGCCTTAAATCCTAGGCTTGCTTCCAGATGGGGATAGACTCTTGGAAGCTATCTCACACAATACTGATCCATTTGCTTGAATAAATTACTCTTTGAGAAAAGACAACTTCAGTAGTAAAATTCAAAGAAATTCCAATAAATAATTGCAAAAATAGTAATAATGATAATCATAATAATTAGCGAGTCATAGATTCAGACAGGTGCACTGGGGAGCAAGGGAATATGAACAAAAACTAGAGAAGTGGAAAGGCAAGAAAATACATAAGATATTAGACTTCAAAGAAACTTGTTAGAAAACACATCTTTCCCACTGAGTTTAAAAAAATAAAAACAAGATATAACTAACAGCAATTAGGAAAAAATGAGAAATACCCTAGCATTTAGAAGAATAACTGCTTATAATTCTTACAAATGAATACCTCAGTGAATAAAAAACTGACGTAAAGTCAGAATAGACATGAATATTTACACCCATTATTTAGAAATGTTTTGACATATCTGGAAGTAAGGGATTCTGTGTTGATGTTCCTAAACCACATATACATTCCCACCTATTTTTTGAAACCCCAAAATTTGCTGTTTATTATTTGTCTAACATTACTTCAGTCACCAACATTGTTATTATTATTTTAATACGTTACACGAATAAAAAGTCAAAGTACATTAAGACTTGTGTAATGAACCTCGGGGCAGCCAGAATCCAGCATTTGTGGCACAGTCCTGCAACCTGGTAAAAACAATGTTTAAGAATTCAACAATCAAGAGATTTCACATAAATTTTGATGAGCCAAGCCCTCTTGTGGGGTTCATAGGTTGCAAAAAACACCATCAATTTTAGGGTCATTTACTTCAGTTAATCACAAAGAGGCAAATAAGCATGGCAAAGTTTACATAGAATCAAGGCTTCACCTGCCTCCCCACTTTCCCAACAACCTGTCTGAGGAGAGGAACCACTTCCAGAACCAGCTACAGTCCAGTACTGCAGTAGTGCAGGGGGAGTTGGATTTCTCTTAGGGTCCAGTGTAGCTGGATAGCTGGTGAGTGGCTACAACAGTCCTAAAGTCTACCCACAAGTACACAATGTACAGTCACCGATTTCCTACTTCTTGCTGTATCATAGGGCTGAAACAGTCCTCTTTTCTGTGACGTGTTTTGCTTAATGTTCACACCCAACCGTGCTCAGGTGCTTCTCCAGGCAGGGTGCTCAGGAGTTGCTCCTGGGATGCTTCAGGTACCAAGGGGTCTAGGGATCAAATCCAGGCCTTCAGTAGGCAAAGCTTGTACTCGCATCCTTGAAGCGACGTTGGCCCCATGTTTTTGATAGGGCCCACGTAAGCCCACCTAGCTGGAATGACTACCAACTTCAGCAGTTGGTGGACCAATAGGGGAGAGAAGGAAATCACTGACTTCACAGACCCAGAAAGGCAGTCAATCAGAACCACAAAGTCCCTAATTTCCCCAAGTCCAACCAAGCAGGGAATAGGTCTGCTGACAGTTGGGGTTCAGGGTATAAAAGGGGCTCAAAGATGTAGGGTCTCATTCTCTCTCTGGGGAGAAGACCCTGATTGATTGATTGATCGATCACTACCTCGACGCTATGCTTGGAACGAAATAAAGCTCTGTTGAACTTTCCCATTTGTCCTGCACCCGTTCGTGATATCACAGACCCTAACAGTTTGAATGTCCACATGCTGCTGCTCTTGAAAACAATCATGCAATTAGAAGAACTATTGGCTGCCCACAGAGGGAGAGACAGGACTGATATTTCAGATTCAGAAGACTGCGAAGCTCTTATCAGTAAGTGTTCTTTATAGGGGTTTATCTCTTCAGTAGAGATTAGAATGAAAATGCTAGAAACACATAGTGAGAGGGCAGAAATATAGTATAGTGGTTAAGGTTAGCAATCTCTGACATGATTTCTGGGATTGAGAAAGTAGTGCACTAAACTATGTCAAGGCAGGAAGGGTCAGGGCATAGAATCATGCCCTTTCTCTCTGAGGACACTCCATTCCCACTCTTTGTCTTGCCATTCAGAGTCATGTTTGGGAAGGGGGAGTTCTGGGGCTCCTGGGGTGGGGGTTGGGAGCTTCCCTCAGGCCCAACTGCTGCATGAGCAGGAGTGGCTGCAGCCTCCATTGTGATGTCCATGTTCTCTGCACAGGGTTGTGGGACATGGAATTCTCACTGGCCAATGGGATTGCAGAACATGGGCCACACCCATGAACCCCTTCTATAAATGCGCGACCTCAGCCTCTTGTGGCAACCTCTCTCAGCACTTATGTCCTTTGATGAGAAATCCTCATGCACAAGGAAGTAACGAGATGAGGCCCCAACCCCTATTCCCAATGGACACCCATCTGAATAAAGATATAAAATTAAAATTGGATAAAGCTAGAGAAATGGTAAGGAAAAAGTGCTGGGATCTGGTTCCCGTGGCTTGCCCAAGGCCCATGATGACCCATCAATGGTCAGTGTGTGGCCACTAGCTGATAAAACCCTAGGCCCTTTCTAGACCACCCAAGTCTTTAGCCAGTCTCACCCAGCAGCTGCTGCCCTCCTGGGACTCCTGGGGACTCTAGTCCAGTAACCCCTAGGGGTCCCCTTCTCGAGACAAACACCATCCTCCTGCCCATGGGTTCCTCCCATGGAGACGAGTATAAGAGAACTTTTGTCAGTGAGATGGGAACAAGCAGGCTCAAGCAGGTGTTGCTTTGCTTTTCTGCAGCTCAAAAAGTTCGAAGTGGAGAATGATTTAGTCCCTGGCAAGAGGAGGAAGAAAACAAACAACTGCAGAGACAGTGGCAGGAACACCGCCACCTCCAGGCCCTACCAACTGCCGAATGGGGTGAGTCTTGCCCTGCAGGACATCCCAAGGAGATAGGTGCTCAAGGGGTGTTGCAGGGATGTTTAGGAATGTGGAAGGAGGGGGGTACCCATAGAAACCACGTTGCTGCTTCCCCACATGCTCGTGCTCTGCTTGGCCTGAAACGGGGCACACTCCCACAGCCCTGAACTGGAGTGTTTCACTCAAATGGGCAAGTTTGGCTTTGAGATTGAGTTAGGACACGAGGGGAAGGGAGGGGGAAAGGCGGGAAGAAGTGTTTCTCAGGTATCAGCATGCTGGGCAGCCTAAGAAAAAAAGGGTTCTTGTGTCTCTTCTCTGCCACAAGCCATGATCATTTATCTGAAGCCCCCTTTGTTTAAGCGAGCCCCTTCATCAGAAATCTGGTTCTAGTTCTTACAATGGAGAAGCTTAGGTGGATGGATGCAGCCCTTCGGCCGCCTACCCCATCCTCATGGGCCTGATGAAAGGGATTCACGGTGAAAAAAAGCCTTGCAATGGGACAGGCTAATCCTCCAGGTAGGGAAATGTGTGGTATTGGCCAATGGCCCTATTTGTTATGGCCGCTTTGTTCTCTCCTGCCACATTGCAAGGGGACCTGCCACCCCTGGACACCTGGTCTCGGTTTGTCTCCCTATTTTCCCTGGCCCTTGTCTGCTCTGTACTCTTTGCTCCCTTTAGACTAAGGACTGGGGTGAGGTGTGACCTTTACTGCTGCAATGGAGAATACTGTCCCATGGGAAAAGTGGCATGCCAGGTGCCATGCCCTCTGACAGATCTGCACGAGGTGCTGGCTGCATTCCCACTGTCGGGGTGTCTCTTGTTCCCCCCTTGGCCCGTTCTGGATGTTTTCTCTACTGCTTCATTGACTGGGATGTTCTGGAATTTGTTTCCCTCTTCCATCTTCATCAGGAAGCAGGGAACAGGAATGATAGCACAGAGCCCTACTTGGATGATGGGGGTAGAGGTGGGCAGGAGGTTTTCAGGTAAGGGGCTGGGGTGGCGCTGACTGACCGACTCACTTGGGTCTTCCAGAGTGGAAAATACGTTAAGGACCCAGAGAGACAAAAAATGGAATTTCTGGAGCAAACATTAGCAGATATCACCGATAAGGTAAGCTCTGCTCCTGCTGGGGTGCGGCTCCTGCCTGAAAGGGGGAGGAGTTGCTGGGAGCCAGGGTAAGAGAGAACCAAGGCAGTTCCCATGAGGGAAAGGGGGAAGGGCAGTGGGAAGGCCTCTATGTCAACTAGGGCCTGGCCTGGAAATTATAATCAAGGCTGAAGTATGTATCAAGAGAGAGTCCAAACAATGGGGGGTGGAGGGGTGAGGGAGGAGGGGCACAAAGCAGGGATTGAGCCCTGGACTCACGCCTAAACTTCACCACACACTAGCAAGATTCGGGAGCTTAAAGCCAGGTACAAAGATTCCTGCGACGTTGGAGGAGGGAAGGAGGCAAGGGCCTGAGTGGTGTTGGTAGTGGTGTGCGTGTGTGTGTGTGTGTGTGTGTGTGTGTGTGTGTGTGTGTGGAGGGGGATCTCTTAAGTCCTGAGAGTAAGAACATCAGGACCTGTGCGGGGAACAGACTGTCCCAAATGCTCTTTCCTTGGGCCTGGGAATCTGTGCGTGACAGTCACCTGTGCTTGCTGCCCCTGCTGGCCATCCTTAATCCCAGTTTCATGCCCGCAGGTGAGGAAGAGCAACCAGGAACTCTGGACACTCTTCATCCTACAAGATTGTTACCTTCAAGATCTACAAGAGTGCTCTGCTAATCTGCACAGACAACTGGCTACATGCCAAGACTCAGCCATCAAAAAGGAGCGGCAGCTCCTGGAGCAATTAGACCAAGAGAAAAGAAACCATGAGTCTGGAAGTTAAAGAACTTCAAGTGAGAGAGGGGCCCTGTACAGTTGAGCAGGAAGACCTGAAGCAGGCTTCCTTCCTCACTCCCTCACCACCTTCCTCCCTCTCCTTTAGAAACTCGTGAAAACCAGCAAAAATGAAACACTGCACCTGAAGGCTCAGCTCAAAGTTCTCAGCATTAATGCAAACAGTAAGTGACAGGAACCGCAGGAGGGAGAAGCTAGCTTTGGGGGAGGTGGCAGCAGGGTGAGGGTAGGGCTACACAGGGAGGCAGAAACAAGCCAGATCTGCCCTAGGTGGCTCCACTGTCTTTGGCTCTTGGTGACCCTGGGGATCCTCCCACAGGAAATGGAGCTGAGCAGGAGCAAAAGGAGGAGAAAGTGGTGGAAGAAAAGCAGGAGGAGGACAATGAGAAGGACAAAAAGGAGGAGGAGGAGGAGGAGAAGAAGGAGGAGGTTAAGGAAGAGGAGGAGGTTGTAAAGGAGAAGGAGGAAGAGGAGGTGAAGGAGAATGTGGCAGTCCTACAAATTTCAGAACAAGACATTGATGTTCAGAATGAGCCTTTCACAGTGTTTACCACAACCTCGGTGAGACTGACTGCTGCCCTCAGGGGACCCTGGGAGAAATCCTCCTTAACTCTTGTTTTCCCTTCCAATTTCTCTCAACTCCCAACTTTCCCATGGCATATTCTGGGCCACCTCTTCTCAATACCTCCTTGAAAACCCATGTATGCTATTAGGGGCCAGGAAGGGACTGCCCTTCCCAAGGACACCCAACCAACACACCCCATTTGATCTTCCCCCAGCTGCAAGGTTCATGCATTCTACAAGAACAACCGGAAGAGGAGATTGAGGAGATCTTAAAGAACATGGAAGGGAAAGGAAAATCATCCCAGTCCCCACTGGACGAGAAGACCACAGTCCATGAAACCACTGACTGTGTCATCATAGAAATGGATTCTGTGGAAACAGAAAATAATTCAACCTGGGGACTGAGGTCCTACCTCTCCTTTATCCCCTTTATTAAGCAGTCACATGGACCCACCATGTCAAAAATTGTAACAGTGTAATTCTGTTGTATTCACCACCTCCCCACCACCCTCCTCCTCCCCACCCACAACGCTTTTCCTAATCCCACAACACTTTTCCTAAATGTATGTTCAGAATAATAATAAAATATTTCTAAAAATACTAAAAATTTTTAATCTCTGGGCAAAATTAGCACATCAAAATCTGCATGCTGTCCTAAAGGATCACATGATGTCACACCTGAGGTTTGGATATGGACAGAATTCTTAACATTTTTTTCTTTTTGGGAGACTGACACACATCTAAAATAACAAGAGAATACAACCAAAGCTGGCATGGATGTAGGGAGAAAGGGATTCTCATTCACTGCTTGTAGGAATGTCTAATGGTCCAGCCTGTTTGAAAAAAAACATATGGATGATCCTAAAAATATCTACAAATTGAGATTCCATTTGACTCAGCAAATCCAATTTTTGAAATATACCCTAAGAGCCCAATAACAAAATAGAGAAAAAGCATTTTCACCCCTCTGTTTCTTGCAGCATTATCCAGAAAACAATTCTGGAAACAACCCAAGTGTCCAATAATAGATAACTGAAAAATGAAACTATGGTACAGATACAGAATGGAATATTACTTGGCCATAAATACATAAAGTAATGCAATTTGCTGCACATGGAGGGAACTGTCAAGTTTCATGCTGAGTGAAGTTAATCAGAAAGAAAGGTACCGATACTGAAAGATCTCTCTAATATGCAGAGTGCAATACAGAGAGTAAGGAAACATAATGGGGGAATAATTAATGTCAAAAATAATGAATGTCAATAATGAACGTCACTTCCAAAGGAAGTGGAAGCAAAGAACGTAATGGGTAGTCTAAGCAAACATAACAACTGAGGGGACTTGGAGATAGAACAAGGAGGTGGCAAAAACTGCAATGGAGGGAAAATAAAATGAGAGGAGGAGGTGAAAAGGAGAAAGTGATAAAGCATTATAGATGATCAAAGCAAACTGAATTCCACAATAAATTCAGAGTCAACAGCAGGATTCAGGATTTTTCCCAGGGATGCAGGAGAGTTAAATATAAACAAACTAATTGATGCAATATAGGAAGGTAAGTAAAGATATATCAAATGATGTTTTACATAAACCTAGGACATTGGATAAGATTTAGTAAACATTTACAATGAAAAGCCCATTAAGTTTGGGGTTAAAGAAATATATCTCAGTAAAGTACATGATGTATTTGAGAAACCCACAGTTAAATCATATTCAGTTGTGAAAATTGGAAGATTTTTCCCTATCATCATGTAAAAGAAGGGACGTTCATTCACACCACTATAATTCAACATAACTCTAGAAGTTAAAGTCAGATAAATTAGGTAGCAAAGAGAAATAAATTAGGCAATAAAGAAAAATTAAAATGATCAGTGCTTTCCACTGTACAAATTCAATGCAATCCCTATAAGGATACCCATGACATTCCTCAAAGAAATGGAGCAAACACTCCTGAAATTTATATGGAACATTAAGCCCCCACGAATAGCTAAAGCAATTCTTGGGAAAAAGAAAATGGGAGGAATCAACCTCCCTAACTTCAAACTCTACTACAAGGCAGTAATAATTAAAACAGCATGGTACTGGAACAAAAGCAGAGCTGCAGACCAATAGAACAGAGTTGAATATACTGACATTTCCTCCCAAACATATAATCATCTAATTTTTGATAAGGCGGCAGGAAAAGTGAAATGGAGCAGGGAAAGCCTCTTCAATAAACTGTGCTGGCAAAATTGGACGGCTACTTGCAAAAAAATGGGCTCAGATCTCTGCGTAACACCATGCACAAAAGTAAGATCAAAATGGATTTATGACCTCAACATCAGACCAGAATCCATAATGTTTATTGAAGACAAAGTCGGCAAAACTCTCCATGATATTGAAGCTAATGGTATCTTCAAAGATGTCACGCCACTGGCCGAGCAAGTGAAAACAGAGATAGATAAATGGGACTATCTTAAACTAAGAAGCTTCTGCACCTCAAAAGAAACATTGACCAAAATACAAAGACAGCCTACAGAACGGGAAAGGATATTCACCAAGTACACATCCGACAAGGGATTGATATCAAGGATATACAAGGTGCTGGTTAAACTCCACAAGAAGAAATCACCCAACCCCATCAAAAAATGGGGTGAGGAAATGAACAGAAACTTTCGCAAAGAAGAAACTCGAATGGCAAAAAGGCACATGAGAAAATGCTCTACATCACTAATCATCAGAGAGATGCAGATCAAAACCACAATGAGATATCATTTCACACCACAGAGACTGGCCCACATCCACAAGAACAAAAGCAACCGGTGCTGGCGTGGATGTGGCGAGAAAGGGACCCTCCTTCACTGCTGGTGGGAATGCCGGCTAGTCCAACCCTTTTGGAAAACAGTATGGACGACTCTCAAAAAATTAGAATCTGATCTGCCATTTGACCCAGCTATAGCACTCCTGGGAATATATCCCAGAGAGGCAAAAAGGTATAGTCGAAGTGACATCTGCAATTATTTGTTCATTGCAGCACTCTTTACAATAGCCAGAATCTGGAAAAAACCTGAGTGCCCAAGAACAGATGACTGGTTAAAGAAACTTTGGTACATTTACACAATGGAGTACTATGTAGCTGTTAGAAAAGATGAAGTTATGAAATTTACATACAAGTGGTACTACATGGAAAGTATCATGTTAAGCGAAATGAGTCAGAAAGAGCGGGATAGACACAGAAAGATTGCATTCATCTGGGGAACATAAAGCAACAAAAAGGGAGAGTAACACCCAGGAATGGCTGAGATTAGTACCAGAAATTTTGCTCCATGAATGGAAGGCCAGCCACAGGCTCTAGGTGAAAAGGAAGCTCAGATAGAGAAAAGAGTACCAAATAAAGGGTGTTGTGAGGACCCTCCCAGGGTGGGAGAATCACGCTGAAAGTAGTCTATAGACCAAACATGATTGCCACTCAATGCCTCTCTTGCAAAACACAGTACCCAAAAGAAGAGAGAGAGAACAAGGGGGAATACCCTGCCACAGAGGCAGGATGGGACGGGGGGTGGGGGATAAGGGGGGCGGTGCTGGGACCCGTGGGGATGGATGACGGGCACTGGTGGAGGGATGGGCACTTGATCATTGTATAACTGAAACCCAAGCACAAAATTTGTGGGCCTATAACTGTGCCTCATGGTTTTTCACTAATAAAAAAAGAAAAAGATAAATAAATAAATAAATAAATAATAAAAAAATTTAAAAAAATGATCAGTGCTTTCAAAGATTTATTTTTCAAAAACTTCTGAACATCCCCACTGAAAGGCAGGGTGGGATGCGGGGGATGGGGGTGGGAGGCTTATTATCCATGGTGGTGGAAAAGGGGCACTGTGGAGGGATGGGTATTTTATCATTGTATAATCGAAACCCAAGCACAAAAAAATTGTAAATCTACAACTGTACCTCATGGTGTTTCACTAATAAAAAATAAAAACCAAAAACCAAAAACAATAATATATGATAATATATATAAATATATAAATAATATATAAATAATAATATATTAATAATAATATCAATATTTATATAATATATAAATATAATATATTTAAATATATAAAATATATAATATATAATATAATAATATATATAAATAATAATATGAGGCCAGCATTATACCGAAAGCAAACTAGATCATAAAAAAATTTTTTAAAAATCACCTGCATATCCTTAATAAGAATAGATGCAATCATCTTCACCAAACTATATAAAAACAAATTTAATGATTGAAAGTATTCGTAAGTTAGGTTGGAGATTTAGTACAGAGGTTTTTTTGCCTTGCATGCCACCAATCCTGATTCACTCCTTGGCACTGCACTTGGTCCCCTGAGGATTGTCAAGAGTAGTTCCTGAACAGAGATTCAGGGTTACATCCCATGCACTGACTACTGTGGCTCAAAAAGCAAACAAATTAAATTATTATGACAAATTCGGACCTGTTTCAAGCAGATAGAAAAGGCTCAACACATGGAAACAACTATACTATGTACATCAACAAAAGTAAGTATAAAAATTAAATGATCATTATCAGTGAATGCAGAAAAAATTTTTGACAGTACTGGATGTTCATGGACTAAAAATAACTTCACAAAATTGGAATAGAAAAAATACAACGGAACATAATAAAAACCATAGATGACAAGTCATATTCAGCAACAAAAACAAAATAGTTTTATTATGTGACAAGACAGGATTTTCATTCTCACCATTATTATAAACAGTGCAAAATTCTAGTCATTTCAAATAGCCAATCAATGCAGTGAAGTTGCAAGAGACAAACTCAATACACCAAAGTTTGTTCATTCTACATGCAAATGATAAATTATCATAGAAATTGATAAAACAGTCCTATTCAAAAATTACTAAAAGCCTTGTAATCATTTTGACAAAGAAGAAAGACTTGTTCAGTGTAAGTTATAATTGTTCTTAAGGAAATAGAAAATACATGGAAATGGGAAATTATTATTGCTCGAGCGGGCCCAGTAACGTCTCCATTGGAGACTTTGTTGTTACTGTGTCTGGCATATCGAATACTCTCGGTAGCTTGCTGGGCTCTCCGAGAGGGGTGGAGGAATCGAACTCGGGTCGGCCATGTTGGCTGCGTGCAAGGCAGACGCCCTACCCGCTGTGCTATCGCTCCAGCGATATGGGAAATTATTATATACTAGAAATGGGAAATGGGAAATTATTATATACTAGATATATAATAAATATATAATAAACACATAAATTAGAATAATTAACATTGCTAAAATGATGCCAGATCCAAAGCATTATACAGATTCAATACAGTTCTAATCAAAATGCCTATGGTTTTATTCAAGGAAAGAGACTAATCTTCATTGAAATTTGTATGGAAACACAAAGAACCCAAATAACCAATTGTTTATTGTTTAATTCTGAGAAAAAAAACATTAATGGCTCCATGATTCCTCAGTTTCATTTGTATTGGAAGGCAGGAGGAGGAGGAGGAGGAGGAGGAGGAGGAAGAGACAATGAAGGAGGCCAAAGAAAAGGGGACTTGGTTTCAACGGAAGCCAGCCTGCTCCACCCAGAGAAGCTCCTTTTGTGAGAACCAATGGAAAGGAGCTGAGCTACTGTACCACATTCCCTAGGAATTCATGGCCTGAGAGGTGTTTAAGTAAAAGACCTCTGGACTTCAGTACAAGTGTCATGTCCTTCTCCAAAAACATTATTTAAAGTAAATTTCGAGTTGTGCCCTAATATTTCTTTTAAAAAAGAGCTCTTTAGGGGCTGGAGAGATAGCACAGCGGGTAGGGCATTTGCCTTGCACGAGGCCAACCCGGGTTCGATTCCCAGCATCCCATATGGTCCCCTGAGCACTGCCAGGGGTAACTCCTGAGTGCAGAGCCAGAATAACCCCTTTGCATCGCTGGGTGTGACCCAAAAAGCAAAAACAAAAAAGAAATAATATTTCTAATCAAATACTTGAGCAATTTTCCAGTAAACTTTAATGGAATCATCATTTTTCCCCCTGGGAATATGCTTGACCCTGTCAGGAAGAGTCTAATAGTCATTTATTTCTGAATGCAATGTAAAGTTCCAGTTGGTCTCAGGGTAATAATTAATTGTATAACCCTCAGCAAAAGAAATTATCACCAAAATGAGAAAGCAACCTACTAAATAGTAAAGTACATTTTCAAATAATGCATCTAATAAAGGATCAATATCCAAATTATGTAAATACATAGAGATCAAAAAACAATTTGATTTTAAAACAGACAGAAGAGTTACATAGATGTTTCTCAAAAATAGAGAGAGAATATATGCAGACATCCAACATAAAAAGATTCTCAACATTACTAGTAAATAAATTCAAATAAAAAACACAATGAGATGTCACGTAACATTTATTAGGATGACCACAATCAAAAAGGCAAAATATGGGTGCAGAAGGAGCAATGTGTCTGCCTTCTTGGTCTGTCCTGAGGGCTTCAGGATATACAATACCATGAAGATTTGACTTCACAGTACATCTTCACCACCTGTGGGAAATGGGTGTGAGAGAATAGCTGACATTAATGACATTCAATGCCATTAATTTCTAAAATAATTTGATCTTATAAAAGCCATAATTAAAAGCCAGTGTTTTCATTTGATATTTAAGAGATATATGGGGTATGAAAGTTTTCATCATAGTAACATACAACTCCAATAAAAATATTATTTTACTATATTAAAGAATATGATTAACTTGCCAAAGTTATGTGACTTAATAGAGGTATTGCCTTCCTTGGAATTGTAGTGTATAATTTAGTATGCTTTACTGTGAGTTGGTATAGTAACTGAAAAAATAAAGTCATTACTAGAATTTTGCAGTACTCTAAACTTGAGCAAGAGAACATTTGTCCACATCTTCTAATATTTCACATTTGCCTAATTTATAAACTACCACTTGTCAAATTCAAGATTCTGTAATTGCTAAAGCTGGATAAGCCTGATTATTTAAATAAAATTACTTTCTGAAGAAACTGTGACCATAAGCATGTTTTTTTTACATGAAAACCTATACTTCATTCAAAAGTCTCAACTAACATTTAAATAATGTCTTGACTTTAAGCATAAATCCCAGATAGCTGAAATTTCTAATAATATAGTGAGACTGTTATTAGAAAATATGAAGTTTTTAATAATATAGTGGGCTGGAGCGAAGTAGCACAGTGGGTAGGGTGTTTCCCTTGCACACGGCCAACCCAGGTTTGATTCCTCCGTCCCTCTCTGAGAGCCCAGCAAGCTACAGAGAGTATCCCGCCCTCACAGCAGAGCCTGGCAAGCTCCCCATGTCATACTGGATATGCCAAAAACAGTAACAAGTAAACAGTAACAATGGAGACATTACTGGTGTCCACTCGAGCAAATCGATGAACAACGGGACAACAGTGCTACAGTGCTATAGTGAGACTGCAGATGTGGAGAGCAGTGGAAAGGAAAAAAAGAAGTGATGGGGAGGGAAGCAGGATTGACCTACAGTAACCACGAAGTAAATTTCTCTTCAGCTTCTCTTTGTGAGAAATCCTTATTTTGGATGCCAAAGGCAGCTTTAGTCTGAAAAACAATCAAGTAAATGTATTCTGTCTCATATTGTATGGCAGACAATAATCAACCATTAAAATATATATATATTTTAATTCTTGAAATGGCTTTAAAAAATACACAGTATTTTTGTTAAAAGGCTCCTACCTTTATTTGCCATGCTTGATGTGATAAATTTCTAGTCGTTTCCAGTAATAGAATCTAGTTTTAAGATATGCACATAAATCACAGAATTACGATGCCCACTTAGAAATTAGTTTTTACTACTTAAAATGGGCTGGAGCGATAGCACAGCAGATAGGGCATTTGCCTTGCACGCAGCCAACATGGCCGACCCGAGTTTGATTCCTACTCCCCTCTCAGAGAGTCCAGCAAGCTACCAAGAGTATCTCACCCCCACGGCAAAGCCTGGCAAGCTACCCGTGACGTATTGGATATGCCAAACACAGTAACAAGTCTAACAATGGAGACATTACTGGGCCTGCTCAAGCAAATCAATGAACAATGGGAGGACCGTGACTGTGACTACTTAAAATAATATTTAGCTTAAGACTTCTTAGATATTTGTAAAGCAAATTAAATCCAATAAGTTTTATGATTATTTTTTGTAACCAAAGATAGTTAAAATTGAATTAGTAATTTGCAATAATAATAATTTGAAATAATATTTTAGCAACACAAGACATTGCTAAATATTGATATTTAATAAAAGTTGCCTTGTATATCTTTATGCATTCTAGTGTAAAAATAATGCTGGCGGGACGGGAACCGAGCCCCACCTCCCAGCAACAAAGCTGAAGGTCTCCGGGAACTCTCTCCCCTTCCATTCAGGTACAGCCAGCCCCCAAGGCCTGGGGCTTTCTCTGGGCATGCGCAGCTAGCTCGATCTCATAGGACAGCTGGTATTTTCCCCTGATCTGCGCGGGACCAGTGCAGGGATTCTTTCCGGAGCATTAGAGGCCGCGAAATATTCTCCCACTATATATGCCCTGGGAACCATAACCTACCTTTTTAGATGGAATCTTCTCTATTTTAGCTCAGCCACTAGAAACTGAGTAGCCAATAACTCATAAGCCTAACTCAACTCACACTGCATATAAAGCAGAATAGTAACAGTGAACGTGAAGGACTAAACCACACTTGTCACAATGATAAAGCAACGCAAAAGCCCACCAAACTTTCTTATTGAATAGGCTAGCCCAGAAGACACCAACAGGACTGTAGTGTTAGACAACCTCTTTGACAAGGAATTCAGAAGGGAGCTACTTAGGATCCTTAGGGAACTAAAAGAAACAATGGAAAGCAATGCCAATAAAAGACAAGAGGATTTGAAGGCAGAAATGAGGAAAATGCAATCAGAAATGTCAGACCTGAAAAACCTGGTAGGCGAATTGAAAAACTCAGTGGAAGGCCTTAGCAGCAGAGTAACAAGCCGCTGAGAACAGAATCAGTGAGCTCAAAGATGAAGTTCAGAGACTCTCCAGGAAAGAGCAGAAAATGGAAAAGACACTCACTATTCGGGAACAGATGGCAAGAGAAGGTCGTGACGAAGCCAAGAGGGCTAACATAAGAAATATTGGAGTCCCAGAGGGACAGGAAGAAAACCTTGTTGAAGAAGAAACTGCCAAAGACATCACTGCTACAACGTTTCCAGAGCTGAAGAAAACTTGTGACCACATTCAGGAGGCCTGAAGGGTACCAGCTAGTAGAAATCCGAATAAAAATACCCCAAGACACATTCTGATCAAAATGACCAAAACCTTAGACATAGACAAAATTCTGAAAGCAACAAGATCAAAGAAAGAAATATCTTACAAAGGAGTATCCTTAAAATTCACAGCTGATTTCTCTGATGAAACCATCATAGCCCGAAAACAGTGGTGGGACATAGTGAAAAAACTCACTGAAATAAATGCCTCTTCAAAAATACTTTACCCAGCGAGACTCTCATTCATAATACAAGGAACAACACACAGTTTCACAGACAAACAACAGCTCAGGAACTTCATAGACTCAAAACCGTGGTTACAAGAACAACTAAATGGGCTACTTTAAGGCAAGAAAGGCCCCTCAAATACACCAAATTTCGACAGAACAATGGGACAAAATCCCATAACAATAATCTCTCTCAATGTCAATGGGCTAAACGCACCAATTAAAAGACATAGAGTGGCAGGATGGTTTAGAAAATTGAACCCAACATTCTGCTGCCTGCAAGAAACACATCTCAATAGTCAAAGCAAACACAGACTCAGAATCAAAGGCTGGAAAACAATCCTACAGGCAAACAACTCCCATAAAAAAGCTGGGGTAGCCATCCTAATATCAGACCACTTCAATTTCAGAGTGAAGAAGGTTATAAGAGACAGTGAAGGCCATTTCTTATTGATCAAAGTATCTGTACAACAGGAAGAACTTACAATAATAAATGTATATGCACCTAATGAGAGACCAGCAAAGTATTTAAAACAACTACTCATAGATTTGGAAAAAGATATCAATAGCAACACAATACTAGTGGGAGACTTCAACACCGCTTTGTCCCCTCTTGATGGATCAACCAGACTCAAGTTAGCAAGAACATACTTCATCTGAGGGAAACAATGGAAGAAAGGGACTTAGTAGATATATACAGGACACTTCATCCTCAAAAAGCTGAATACACATTCTTCTCAAGTGAACATGGAACATTCTCCAAGATAGACCACATGCTGAGCCACAAAACATGCCTCCATAAAATTAAGAAGATAGAGTTTGTATCAACAATCTTCTCAGACGATAATGCGCTGAAATTAGAAGGAAATCACACACAAAAACAGAAAACTAAATCAAACACCTGGAAATTAAACAGGGCGATATTGAACAACGAGTGGCTTAGACAGGAAATCAAAGAGGAAATCAAAAGATTCCTAGAAACGAATGAAAATGAGAACACGAGTTACCAAAACTTATGGGACACAGCAAAAGCTGTGTTAAGAGGAAAGTTAATAGCTCTACAAGCATTCCTCAGGAAGGAGGAACGAGCACACATAAGTAACCTAACCTCACAGCTTAAGAGCTTGGAGAAGGAACAAAAGAAGGAGCACAACCCAAATAAGAGAAAGGAAATAATAAAACTCAGAGCAGAGATTAAAGAGATGGAAACCCAAAAAACAATCCGAAATATCAATGAAACCAAGAGCTGGTTCTTCGAGAAAATTAACAAGATCGATAAGCCTCTAGCAAAACTCACAAAGAAAGGGAGAGAGAAAACCCTAATAAACCGAATCAGAAATGAAAAGGGGGTCATTACAACAGAAACTACAGAAATTCAGAGGAACCTCAGGGAGTACTTTGAGAAGCTTTATGCCACGAAACATCAAAACCTCGAGGAAATGGATAAATTCCTAGACTCCTACAGACTCCCAAGGCTGAGCCAAGAAGACCTGGGATACCTGAACAGACCTATCACCATCGAGGAAATTGAAATGGTAATAAAAAGTCTCCCCAAGCACAAAAGTCCTGGCCCGGATGGATTCACTAGTGAATTCTTCCAAATCTTTAAAGAGGACTTTCTCCCAATGCTCTTTAAGCTTTTCCACGAAATTGAAATATAAAAAACACTTCCAAACAGTTTCTACGAAGCAAATATCACACTGATACCAAAAGCAGACAGAGATACCACAAAGAAAGAGAATTACAGACTGATATCCCTGATGAACACAGATGCAAAGATCCTCAAAAAAATATTAGCAAATAGAATCCAGCTACTCATCAAAAAGGTCATACACCATGACCAAGTAGGATTCATCCCAGGGATGCAAGGATGGTTCAACATTCAAAAATCAATCAACATAATCTATCATATCAACAAAAGAAAAGACAAAAAGCATATGATTATATGAATAGATGCAGAGAAAGCATTTGACAAGATCCAGCACCCCTTTATGATGAAAACCCTAGCGAAAATGGGTATAGTGGGGACTTTCCTCAACATAATTAAAGCCATCTACCACAAGCATACAGCAAGCATCATCCTAAATGGGGAAAAACTGAGAGCCTTTCCCCTAAGATCAGGGATGAGACAAGGATGCCCACTATCTCCACTGCTGTTCAATATAGTGCTGGAAGTACTTTCAATAGCAATTAGGCAAGAAAAAGGTATTAAGGGCATTCAGGTAGGAAAGGAAGAAATCAAGCTCTCACTATTCGCAGATGATATGATGCTCTACTTAGAGAATCCAATAACCTCCACCAAAAAACTCCTAGAAACTATAGACTCGTATAGTAAAGTTGCAGGACATAAAATCAATACCCAAAAGTCCATGGCTTTCCTATACACAAATAGTGAGAGAGAAGAAAGCGACATGAAAAAAACAATCCCGTTCACAATTGTGCCCCAGAAAATCAAGTACCTAGGAATCAGCTTAACTAAGGAAGTAAAGGACCTGTACAAAGAAAACTACAAAACGCTACTTCAGGAAATAAAAGAGGACATGAGGAAATGGAAAGATATCGCCTGCTCATGGGTCAGGAGACTTAACATTGTCAAAATGACAATACTACCGATAGCATTGTATAAATTCAATGCAATCCCTATAAGGATACCCATGACATTCTTCAAAGAAATGGAGCAAACACTCCTGAATTTATATGGAACAATAAGCCCCCATGAATAGCTAAAGCAATTCTTGGGAAAAAGAAAATGGGAGGAATCAACTTCCCTAACTTCAAACTGTACTACAAAGCAGTAATAATCATAACAGCATGGTACTGGAACAAAGGCAGAACTGCAGACCAGTGGAATAGTGTTGAATACACTGACATCTCCCCTCAATCATATGATCATCTAATCTTTGATAAAGAAGGAAGAAATGTGAAGTGGAGTAAGGAAAGCCTCTTTAACAAAGTGTGCTGGCATCATTGGATGGCTACATGCAAAAAAGTGGGCTCAGAACTCTGCCTAACACCATGTACAAAAGTAAGATCAAAATGGATTAAAGACCTCAACATCAGACCAGAAACCATAAGGTACATTGAAGACAAAGTTGGCAAAACCCTCCATGACATTGAAGCTAATGGTATCTTCAAAGATGCCACGACACTGGCCAAGCAAGTGAAAACAGAGATAGATAAATGGGACTATCTTAAACTAAGAAGCTTCTGCACCTCAAAAGAAAGAGTGACCAAAATACAAAGACAGTCTACAGAATGGGAAAGGATATTCGCCAAATACACATCTGACAAAGGGTTGATATCAAGGATATACAAAGAACTGGTTGAACTCCACAAGAAGAAAACATCCAACCCCATCCAAAAATGGGGCAATGAAATGAACAGAAACTTTCTCAAAGAAGAAATCCAAATGGCAAAAAGTACATGAGAAAATGCTCTACATCATTAATCATCAGGGAGATGCAGATCAAAACCACAATGAGATACCATCTCACACCTCAGAGACTGGCCCACATCCAAAAGAACAAAAGCAACCAATGCTGGCGCAGATGTGGCGAGAAAGGAACACTCCTTCACTGTTGGTGGGAATGTCGACTGGTTCAGCCCTTCTGGAAAACAGTACGGTTGGTGCTCAAAAAATTTGAATTTGAGCTCCCTTTTGAGCCAGCAATACCACTCCTGGGAATATATCCCAGAGAGGCAAGAATGTATAGTAGTCAAAGTGACATCTGCACTTGTTTGTTCATTGCAGCACTCTTTACAATAACCAGAAACTCGAAGAAACCTGAATGCCCAAGAACAGTTGACTGGTTAAAGAAACTTTGGTACATCTTCACAATGGTGTACTATGTAGCTGTTAGAAAAGATGAAGTCATGAAATTTATATACAAGTGGTACAACATGGAAAGTATCATGCTAAACTAAATGAGTCAGAAAGAGAGGGATAGACATAGAAAGATTGCATTCATCTGGGGAATATAAAGTAACAAAATATGAGATTAATAACCAAGAATAGCTGAGATCAGCACCAGGAGGATTACTCCATAGCTTAGAGGCCAGCAAGGAATTCTATTGGAAAGGGCAGCTCAGATAGAGAAGGGAGCACCAAATAAAGGATGTTTGGAGGATCCTCCCAGGAGGGGAGATGCATGTTGAAAGTAGACTATGGACTGAACATGTTTGCCACTCAAAGCCTCTTTTGCAGACCACAACACCCAAAAGGAGAGAGAGAACACCAGGGATCGCCCTGCCACAGAGGCAGGGTGGGATGGTAGGGATGGGGGTGGGAGGGATATTATCCATGGTGGTGGAAAATGGGCACTGGTGGAGGGATGGGTATTTGATCATTGTATAATCTAAACCCAAGCACAAAAAATTGTAAATCTACAACTGTGCCTCATGGTGTTTCACTAATAATAATAAAAAAATTGAAAATATAAATAAATAAATTAAATAAATAAATAAAAATGCCGTAGCCTAATATTTAAATGATTTCTGAACAAATTTTTATTAGACGTGACTTTTTATTCTTGCTCAAAGATAAAATTCTGTACACTTTCATTTCTAATGTAGTTACACACTGGACTTAAATAGATGGTAATTTATGAGTTTTATTCATTAAAATATAATTGCACAGCAAGCAAATGCTTTAGAGAATACTAAACTGTTACAAAGTACTCATAGATTAGATTCAGACTATTAAGCATCTTATCCTAGTTAATATTAAAAAGGCATAGAATAAATTAAGAAAATTCTTTCTTGTTATTAAAATTTTTGTTTAGAACTGGAGAGATTTTCCAGGAGTTATGGTGCTTGCTTTGCCCTAATTCAATCCCTGTTCAATTCTTGGCACTGTTTGTGGTCACAAACACCTCCAGGAGTAAGCGCTGAGCACAGTTGGATGTGGGCCAAAAAGAAATTTATTTTTAATTAAAAAAAAATAGGGAGAGGGGTTCAAGAAATAAAACATGTCAATGATGTGGAGAAAAGGAAACTCTGATACACTCCTGTTGAGAATATAAATTGGTATAATCACAGTGAAGAACAGTATGAAGGTTCCAACAAAATGCAAAAAACAGGAGCAGGGAGATAGTATAGTGGTTATATATGCCTGGCATGAACCACACCCTGGTTAAATGCCCAGCACTGCATATTCATCCAAGCCATGCAGTGTGACCATTGCTGACAGTGGTTCCAGTACTGTCAGGGAGGCTGGGATAATCCCTGCCTCCAGGACCTACACAGCACCAAATTCTCCAGTTCTTGCATTGACCACATGCCTGGCAGACAGAACCACCAATGGGGCCCTGAGACTGAGCACCGGTCATCAGCCTCCCAAAAAATTAAAGTAAAATTACCATGTGACTCAAATAACCCATATTTGGAGACTTATCTGAAAAATACCAAAAAATTAATTTGAAAAGACAGATGCAATATATATAATATATATTATAATATATATATATATTGCAGCTATTGCGTACTGGGCTTGTTTACAACAGCCAATATATTTTTTGTATGAGAGAGGGGGAAGAAATATCTATCAAAGGATAAAAGGATTAAAAACTAATATATGGCATGTAGTTACAATGGAATACTATTCAGTCATAAACATAGAATGAGATCTTTCATTTTTGACTACATGGATGTGTCTTGATGGTATTGTGCCTAGTGAGGTAAGTCAGATAAAAAAAACAGCAGATAACATATGATTTAGCCTTTTTCAAAAATAAACAAAAGTGGGGTGTAACTCAGCATTAAGACACTTGTCTTATACTATACATGCATTTATAGTGCAAGACAAGTGCCTTTGGGAGGCCCTGAGTGAGATCCTCAGAACCACAAAAAATAAAAAGGGGAAAAAGAAAACAGAAAACTTATACTCTTGGAACCAAGCACCTCTGAACGAGACATCAAACGGTCAGGTGCAGCACCACCAGTCTAATACCACAGGAGTAAAGCCTGAGCGCAAGGACACAACTGGAGAGGTCCTCTCCGAATAAAATAAAACTTAGCATGTACTGAGGGCAGAGAGACCACTCAATGGGCTAAGCACATGCTCGGCAAACAGAAGGCCCAGGTTCAGTCCCCAGCACCATAGAGTTCTCCAAACACTGCTGACACTGGTTCCAGGCTACACAACCAGGAGTAGGCCCCAAGCACCACTGGGTCAGGCCCTAAAAAAAAATTAAAGATAAGATTTTAAGAAACAAACAATAGATTGACAATCACTAGGGGAAAAAGGTACAAGTTGTAAACAAAATGAATATAGTAATGGGTGAAAACACACTAGTGGTGCTGAGCACGCTGTAATGCATTCTGGTGTTCAATTTTAATGTTTTCACACCAGATATGTGTATAAGTTGATAAACTGATGTCATTACTTATATTATCTAGCTAAATCCAATGAATGTTTTTTTTAAAATAGTGTCTCCTTGGTCTCTCAAAGAGATAAAGACCAGTAACTATTTGTATGGTTAGTTTTGTGATTGTATATGATATAATTTTTATGTGGAGTTTGACAATAATTTCATTGCTATAATATTTTTCTATAGAATTGTTTTCCAAAAGTTGTTCTTTAGAATATATTAAACTTCTCTTCTTTGCAACAAAAGTGAAATAGAACTTTGAGGGGCCAGAGGTGTTACTCAGTGGTTGAACTCCAGTACCAAGTCATATCATCAGGCATGGTTCCTACTACAGCAATTGTGACCCCCTGGTGCCACTATATGTGTGAATTCTAGCACACTACAAGCAAGTGTATAAGCACTAAAACCAGATACATAGGTATCACAACCACTGTGTAACCCCTGGACTTCACAACAGTAACCAAAGGGAAGGGGAAAGGCGGATTTTTAATTAAAAATTAAATATAGTGAAAGGTTATCAGGTATATCCCTTAACCTACTTTCAACACTCAGTTCCTGTTAAAATTGATGCTTTTCAGTTATTATTGCCATATTGGTCCCTTCTGTATCCTAACTGCCCTTCACCCCACCCCCCACCTCACACACACACTTGTGGCAAACTTCCAACCATTGATTCTTTGTTGCAAACCATAATGCCCAAAAGAAAAGAGAGAGAGAGAGAGAGAGAGGACGAAAGTGCCTGCCATAGAGCTGGAGGGCACTGGTGGCAGAGGACAGGAGGGAAACTAGGGACATTGTGGGTGGTAAATATACACAGGTGAAAGGATGGGTGTTGGAACATTATCTGACTGAAACCCAATCGTGAACAAATTTTGTAACTATGCATCTTACTGTGATTCAATTAAAAAATGAATAAATTTAAATTTTAAAATAAATATAAAATAATACCCAGAACATGTTCTTAATGAAATTGACAGAAAATAGTTTTGCTACACAACAGCTTGATATGTAAGAGAATAGCTAATGGTCCCTTCTCTGACTCACTTTTCTTAGCATAGCATCTTCCAGTTATATCTAAATTGTAGAAAAGGCATGATTTCATCCTTTCTTGTATCTCAGTAGAATTCAATTGTCTGTGTGTCTGTGTGTGTACACACATATATATATAAAAATATACACAACCACAGTTTCTTTATACACTCATCTATTGTTGGACACTTGAAGTATGATCTTTGCCATTGTAAATAAGGCTATAATGAACATCAATATGTAAATATACTTTCAAAATAATTTTTTTTTGTATAGCACAGCAGTAGGGCGTTTCCCTTGCATGCGGCTGGCATGGTTGACCCAGGTTCAATTCCTCCACCCCTCTTGGAGAGCCAGGCAAGCTACCGAGAATATCTGGCCCGTGTGGGAAAGCCTGACAAGCTCCCAGTGACATATTTGATATGCCAAACACAGTAACAACAAGTGTCACAATGGAGACATTACTGGCCCGCTCAAGCAAATCCATGAACAATGGGAGGACAGTGCTACAGTGCATTCTTGACACAAGGATGGAATTTCTGACTTATGTAGTGTTTCTATTTTAACTTTTTTGAGAAATATTATAAGTATTTTCCATAAAGGCTGAACAAGATGACAATCCACAATGAGCTGGGGTCCATTTTTCACTGTATCATTAACAGCACTAGTAGTTATGGAATAAATCATTCTCACTGGTATGAAATGATATCACAATGTCATTTTGATTTCCATTCCTCTGGTAATTTTTTTGAATACCTTTTGGCCATCTTTATATTTTCTTTGAGGAAGTGTCTATGACTCAACCAGTTTTTAATGGGGTTATTTTTTTATGTTGTTTTTCCTTTTATTTTATAGACATGATCCCTTTGCCTCTTCTTATTGAATCTTCTAAGTTTGTTTGCCTTGATATTACAATGAATCTTGCCTTTGATATTGAATCTACTTCTTCTCAAAAGCAAGTGAGTCTCATATTCTTATATAAAGCCCTCATTAAAATTTTCTCCTATCCCACATTTTGTTTTCATTATCATACAACTCCAACTAGGGTTTCTTTAATTTTTATATCAGATTTAATGCTTCATGTAGAATAAGTTTAAATACCCGTGATCATCTTAGCTTGTTTACTTGAAAAGTTTTGTGTAACTTCTTTGAACCCAAGCAATAACATAGTGAGACATAGATATCCAAATATTCTGGTTTGGATATCTATTTTATTTAATGTGTTGACGATGCTATACTATTCCTTTCAGCTTCTAGTGTTTCATCTAATATATCTACTTTAAGACTTCAGGGTTTCTTTATTTTTGTCTTTGCTGCGTCTCAAAGTTATATATGTATGAATTTCACCATTTATATTAGTGTGTTATGGTGTTCTGTTTGGGCTTTATTTGAGGGGAGAACTCTTTGAGCTTCTTCAATATGGTATATGACTCAGTTCTCATAAAAGTTAGCAGATATACAACAAGAAAAAACTCAGCAAGGAAACAGTGGCTTTGATGGAAGAAATAGAAGAGAGGGGGCTTATACAGGGCTTTACACCCCAAAAGGAAAGAATACACATTCTTCTCCAGTGCACATGGAACATTTTCTAAAATAGACCTTGTGCTAGGCCACAAAACATACCTTAATAGAATCAGGAAGGTAGAAGTAGTATCAACAATCTTTTCAGACCATGATGAGCTGAAGATAGAAGTCAATCACACAAAAACAACGAGAAACAAATCAAACACCTGGAAATTAAACAACTCAATGTTGAACAATGAGTGGGTTAGGAAGGAAGTCAAGGACGAAATCAGAAGATACCAGGAAACAAATGAGACTGAAGACACGAACTACCAGAACCTATAGGACGCAGAAAAGCTGTGCTAAGAGGAAAATTTATAGCATTGCAAGCATTCCTAAGATAGGAAGAAAGGACCTACATAGATAACCTAACCTCATAGCTCAAGATCTTAGAAAAACACCAACAAAAGGAAACCAAATTTGGCCGAAGGAAAGAAATAATAAAACTTAGAGCAGAAATTAACGACATGGAAACCAAAAAACAATCTGAAAGTTCAAATAAACCAAGAGCTGGTTCTTTGAGAAAATAAACAAGATTGATAAACTACTAGCAAGACTCAGAAAGAGAGAGAGAGAGAGAACCCTAATAAACCAAATCAGAAATGTAAAAGTGAACATCACAACAGAAACCAATGAAATTCAAAAGATCATCAGAGACTACTTTGAGAGTCTATATGCCACAAAATAATCCCCAAGATTGAACCAAGAAGACTTGGGATATCTAAATAGACCCATTCATATCAATGAAAATCAAGCGGTAATCAAGTCTTCCCAAAAACAAAAGCCCAAACCCAGACAGATTCACTAGTGAATTCTTCCAACCATTAAAGAACACCTTTTGCCAGTTCTCCTCAAGCTTTTCCAGGAAATTGAAAAAACAGCAACTCTCCCAAACAGCTTTTATGAGGCACATATCTCCCTAATACCAAAAGCAAACAAAGACACCACCAACAAAGAAAACTATAGGCCAATATCCGTGATGAACATGGATGTGAAGATCCTCAACAAAATATTAGCAAATAGAATCCAACAACTCATCAAAAAGATCATACACCACGACCAAGTGGAATTCATCCCAGGAACGCAAGGATGGTTTAACATTTGGAATTCAATCAACATAATCCATCATATCAACAAAAATAAAGATAAAAACCATATGATCATATCAATAATGCAGAGAAATCTTTTGATAATATACAGCACCCATTAATTATGAAAACTCTCATCAAAATGGGTTTCGAAGGAACTTTTCTCAAGATAGTCAAAGCCATCTACGACAAGCATTATCCTCATTGGGGGAAAAAATAAGGGCCTTCCCTCTAAGATCAGGGACAAGACAAGGATGTCCACTATCACCACTTCTGTTCAATATACTACTGGAAGTACTTGCAATAGCGATTAGGCAAGAAAAATACATTAAAGGCATCCAGATAGGAAAGGAAGAAATCAATCTCTCACTATTCGCAGATGATATGATACTATATCTCAAGAATCCTAAATCCTCTACCAAGAAACTCCTAAAAAAAATAGACTTGTACAGTAAAGTCGCAAGTTATAAAATTAATGGCCAAAAATCCATGGCCTTCCTATACGCAAATAATGAGACAGAGGAAAGTGACAGGAAAAAAACAATCCTGTTCACAATCGTGCCCCAGAAAATCAAATACCTCAGAATCAGCCTAACTAAAGAGATAAAGGACCTCTACAATGAAAACTACAAAACACTACTCCATGAAATTAAAGAGGACACGAGGAAATGAAAACATATCCTCTGATCATGGATAGGAAGAATTAACATTGTCAAAATGGCAATACTCCCAAAAGCATTATACAGATTAAATGCGATCCCTATAAGGATACACATGAAATTCTTCAAAGAAATAGATCAGGCACTCCTGAAATTCATATGGAACAACAAGTCCCACGAATAGCTAAAGAAATTCTTGGGGAAAAAGTGTGGAGAGGCATTACCGTCCCCAACCTCAAACTCTACTACAAAGCCATAATAATTAAAACAGCATGGTACTGGCACAAAGGCAGGATCTCAGACCAATGGAGCAGAGTGGAATATCCGAACACACAACGCCAAATGTATGAACATCTAATCTTTGATAAGGGAGCAAGAAATGTGAAGTGGAACAAGGAAAGCCTCTTCAACAAATGGTGCTGACATAACTGGACAACCACATGGAAAAAAATGGGCTTAGACCTCAACCTAACACCATGCACAAAAGTCAGATCAAAATGGATTAAAGATCTCAACATCAGGCCAAAATCCATAAGGTACGTCGAAGACAAGGTCGGCAAAACCTTCCATGATATTGAGGCTAACGGTATCTTCAAAGATGACACTCCACTGACTATCCAAGTGGAAACAGAGATTAAAAAAATGGAACTATCTTAAATTAAGAAGCTTCTGCACCTCAAAAGATATAGTGACCAGAATACAAAGACAATTCACAGAATGGAAAGGGATATTCACCCAATACCCATCTGATATGGGGTTGATATCAAGAATATACAAAGTACTGGTTGAACTCCACAAGAAGAAAACATCCAACCCCATCAAAAATGGAGTGATGAGACTCCTGACCTGACGGCGGCGCCCATCTCATCTTAATTCCAGGTCAGAACAGCTGCCAGCTCGCGACCCTGGGACCTCCATCTTTCCCTGCAGGACCCCAGGTGTCCCCCGAGATGCCTGAAGAGAAGCAGTTTTGAGCGTCTGCCCTGCCCTCTTCACTCCTGACCTGACGGCGGCTCCCATCTCATCCCAAACCCAGGGTTCTGTAGAGGCGTGGCCTCCTCAAAAGTGGGCGTGGCCTCAAAAGTGGGCGTGGCTTAATTTCCGGCGGGCCAACACTCACACGGCCGCAGGTTATTTTCCCACACTAAGGAACCTAGTCCCCACGGAATCTAGTAACCCAACCTACTCAGCAATATGAAGAAACAAAGAAAATCTCCAACACAAGGGGAAAACAACGAAAACAACCTAGACAATTCTGTCAATACAGCTCACCTAAGAGACCTCTCTGACATAGAATTCAGGTACGAAGTCATCAAGATGTTCAATCAACTCAATGAAACAGTCAGACAGACAGCCAGTAACACCACAGAAAAAATCGACAAATTACGAGAAGAAATGAGGGCAGAAATGTCACGATTAAAAGATTCCATAGATGAAATGAGAAATTCAGTTTCTTCTCTTAAAAATAGAATGACCACAGCTGAAGAGAGAATCAGTGACCTAGAAGATCAGCTGCAACAAGCCAACACGCAACAACAAACAGTGGCAAGGGACCTCAAAATGGCTCTACAGAGAATCAGAGTCCTAGCAGATGACTCCAAGAGGAACAATATTAGAATCATGGGACTACCTGAACCTCAGGGAAACAATCCCAAAGAAAAAAACACCGTCAAACAAATCATTGCTGAAAACTTCCCAGAGCTGCACAATGCAGCCATTCAGGTTCAAGGAGCCCGAAGGGTGCCAGCTAAAAGAGACCCCAACAAAAACACTCCAAGACATATCATACTTAGAATGATCGATACTGCCGATAGAGACACAATACTGCAAGCAGCAAGAGCAAAGAAGGAAATCACATACAAAGGAGCATCCCTTAGATTCACAGCAGACCTATCCGAGGAAACCCTACAAGCCCGAAGGCAGTGGCGAGATATAGTCAAAAAACTCACGGAAATGAATGCTTCCCCAAGAATACTCTACCCGGCTAAACTCTCCCTCAAAATCGAAGGAACAGTACACTATTTTATAGATAAACAGCAGCTCAGGAACTTCATAGACTCAAAACCAAACCTAAAGCAAGGCCTAAAGGGGCTACTATAAGAAAAGACAAACCCTACAACCACAACACACCCGCACAGAAACATGACACAAAACCCCATAACCATTCTCTCTCTCAATGTCAACGGTCTAAATTCACCAGTTAAGAGACACAGAGTGGCAAAATGGATACAGAGACAGAACCCAACATTCTGCTGCCTACAAGAAACTCACCTCAACAGCCAGAGCAAACACAGACTCAAAGTCAAAGGATGGAAAACAATCCTGCAAGCAAACAACTCCCTCAAAAAAGCTGGGGTGGCCATACTAGTATCCGACAACATTAATTTCACCTTGAAAAAGATTAGAAGGGACAGTGAAGGCTATTTTCTCTTCATCAAGGTACACTTACAAAAGGAAGAAATCACACTCTTAAATGTATACGCACCTAATGAGGGAACAGCTAAATATTTAAAACAACTGCTAACAGATTTTAAGGAGGACATCACTACCAACACAATAGTACTTGGAGACTTCAACATCGCCTTATCATCTCTGGATAGATCAACACGAACAAAACCCAGCAAGGAATTATTGGCTTTGAAAGAAGTAATAGAAGAGAAAGGGCTTATGGACTTATACAGGGCTTTACACCCCAAAAAGAAAGAATACACATTCTTCTCCAGCGCGCACGGAACATTTTCCAAAATAGACCATGTGCTAGGACACAAAACATACCTCAACAGAATCAAGAAGACAGAAATAGTATCAGCCATCTTTTCAGACCATGATGCACTGAGGATAGAGGTGAATCACACACAGACACAGAGAACCAAATCAAACACCTGGAAATTAAACAACTCGATGCTGAACAATGAGTGGGTCAGGAACGAAGTCAAGGATGAAATCAAAAGATACCTGGAAACAAATGAGAATGAAGACACAAACTACCAGAACTTATGGGATGCAGCGAAAGCTGTATTAAGGGGAAAATTTATAGCTCTGCAAGCCTATCTTAAGTCGATAGAAACGATGCACATAAACAATTTGACCTCACAGCTCAAGACCTTAGAAAAGGATTAACAGAAAGACCCTAAATCAGGCAGAAGGAAAGAGATCATAAAACTTAGAGCAGAAATCAACGACATGGAAAACAAAGAAACAATCCGAAAGATCAATGAAACCAAGAGCTGGTTCTTCGAGAAAATAAATAAGATAGATAAACCACTAGCAACACACACAAAGAAACAGAGAGAGAGAACCCTAATAAATCGAATCAGAAATAAGATTGGGGATATCACAACAGAAACTAAAGAAATTCAAGAGATCATCAGAGACTACTTTGAAAGTCTCTATGCCACAAAACACGAGAACCTGAAAGAAATGGATAAATTCCTGGATTTCTACCATCTCCCAAAGCTGAATCAAGGAGATATAGAGTACCTGAATAGACCTATTCACATCAAGGAAATTGAAACTGTAATCAAAAGTCTTCCCAAAAACAAAAGCCCAGGCCCAGACGGATTTACTAGCGAATTTTTCCAAACATTTAAAGAGGACCTATTGCCAATTCTTCTCAAGCTTTTCCAGGAAATTGAAAAAACAGAAACTCTCCCAAACAGCTTCTATGAAGCCCATATCTCTCTAATACCAAAAGGAAACAAAGACACCACAAGAAAAGAAAACTACAGGCCAATATCCCTGATGAACACGGATGCAAAGATTCTCAACAAAATACTAGCCAATAGAATACAACAACTCATCAAAAAGATCATACATCATGACCAAGTGGGATTCATCCCAGGGATGCAAGGATGGTTCAACATTCGGAAATCAATCAACATAATCCATCATATCAACAAAAGAAAAGATAAAAATCATATGATCATATCAATAGACGCAGAGAAAGCTTTTGACAAGATCCAGCACCCATTCATGATGAAAACCCTTGCCAAAATGGGGATAGAGGGGACTTTCCTCAATATAGTTAAAGCCATCTACCACAAACCTACAGCAAACATCATCCTCAATGGGGAAAAACTGAGACCCTTCCCCCTAAGGTCAGGGACGAGACAAGGATGCCCACTCTCTCCACTACTGTTCAATATAGTACTGGAAGTACTTGCAATAGCGATTAGGCAAGAAAAAGATATTAAGGGCATCCAGATAGGGAAAGAAGAAATTAAGCTCTCACTATTCGCAGATGACATGATACTATACTTAGAGAACCCTAAAACCTCTACCAAGAAACTCCGAGAAACAATAGGCTTGTATAGTAAAGTGGCAGGCTATAAAATCAATACCCCAAAATCCATGGCATTCCTATACGCAAATAGTGAAAGAGAAGCAAGTGACATCAAGAAAACAATCCCATTCACAATTGTGCCCCAGAAAATCAAGTATCTAGGAATCAGCTTAACTAAGGAAGTAAAGGACCTGTACAAAGAAAACTACAAAACGCTACTTCAGGAAATAAAAGAGGACACGAGGAAATGGAAAAATATCCCCTGTTCATGGATGGGGAGAATCAACATCATCAAAATGGCAATACTTCCCAAAGCACTGTACAAATTCAATGCAATCCCTATAAGGATACCCATGACATTCTTCAAAGAAATGGAGCAAACACTCCTGAAATTTATATGGAACAATAAGCCCCCACGAATAGCTAGAGCAATTCTTGGGAAAAAGAAAATGGGAGGAATCAACCTCCCTAACTTCAAACTCTACTAAAAGGCAGTAATAATTAAAACAGCATGGTACTGGAACAAAAGCTGAGCTGCAGACCAATGGAACAGAGTTGAATATACTGACATTTCATCCCAAATATATAATCATCTAATTTTTGATAAGGGGGCAAGAAAAGTGAAATGGAGCAGGGAAAGTCTCTTCAACAAACTGTGCTGGCAAAATTGGACGGCTACATGCAAAAAAGTGGGCTCAGATCTCTGCCTAACACCATGCACAAAAGTAAGATCAAAATGGATTTATGACCTCAACATCAGACCAGAATCCATAATGTTTATTGAAGACAAAGTCGGCAAAACTCTCCATGATATTGAAGCTAATGGTATCTTCAAAGATGTCACACCACTGGCCGAGCAAGTGAAAACAGAGATAGACAAATGGGACTATCTTAAACTAAGAAGCTTCTGCACCTCAAAAGAAACATTGACCAAAATACAAAGACAGCCTACAGAATAGGAAAGGATATTCACCAAGTACACATCCGACAAGGGGTTGATATCAAGGATATACAAGGTACTGGTTAAACTCCACAAGAAGAAATCACCCAACCCCATCAAAAAATGGGGTGAGGAAATGAACAGAAACTTTCACAAAGAAGAAACCCAAATGGCTAAAAGGCACATGAGAAAATGCTCTACATCACTAATCATCAGAGAGATGCAGATCAAAACCACAATGAGATATCATTTCACACCACAGAGACTGGCCCACATCCACAAGAACAAAAGCAACCGGTGCTGGCGTGGATGTGGCGAGAAAGGGACCCTCCTTCACTGCTGGTGGGTATGCCGGCTGGTCCAACCCTTTTGGAAAACAGTATGGACGACTCTCAAAAAATTAGAATTTGATCTGCCATTTGACCCAGCTATAGCACTCCTGGGAATATATCCCAGAGAGGCAAAAAGGTATAGTCGAAGTGACATCTGCAATTGTTTGTTCATTGCAGCACTCTTTACAATAGCCAGAATCTGGAAAAAACCTGAGTGCCCAAGAACAGATGACTGGTTAAAGAAACTTTGGTACATTTACACAATGGAGTACTATGTAGCTGTTAGAAAAGATGAAGTTATGAAATTTACATACAAGTGGTACTACATGGAAAGTATCATGTTAAGCGAAATGAGTCAGAAAGAGCGGGATAGACACAGAAAGATTGCATTCATCTGGGGAACATAAAGCAACAAAAAGGGAGAGTAACACCCAGGAATGGCTGAGATTAGTACCAGGAATTTTGCTCCATGAATGGAAGGCCAGCCACAGGCTCTAGGTGAAAAGGAAGCTCAGATAGAGAAGAGAGTACCAAATGAAGGGTGTTGTGAGGGTCCTCCCAGGGTGGGAGAAGCATGCTAAAAGTAGTCGATAGACCAAACATGATTGCCACTCAAAGCCTCTCTTGCAAAACACAGTACCCGAAAGAAGAGAGAGAGAACAAGGGGGAATACCCTGCCACAGAGGCAGGATGGGACGGGGGGGGATAAGGGGGGGGATGCTGGGACCCATGGGGATGGATGACGGGCACTGGTGGAGGGATGGGCACTTGATCATTGTATAACTGAAACCCAAGCACAAAATTTGTAAGCCTATAACTGTACCTCATGGTTTTTCACTAATAAAAAAAGAAAAAAAAAGAAAAGTATTCACATCATAAAAAAAAACCAACTCCTACAGAAAGATGGCACAAAACCCCATGACAAAAAAAAAATGGAGTGATGAAATTAAAAGAAACTTTCTCAAAGAAGAAATCCGAATGGCTAAAAGGCACATGAGAAAATGCTCTACATCACTAATAATACAGATCAAAACAAAAATGAGATATCATCTCACACCACAGAGACTGGCCCACATCCAAAAGAACAAAGGCAACCGATTTTGGCGCAGATGTGGCAAAAAAGGGACTCTCTTTCACTGCTGGTGGGAATGCCGACTGGTTCAGCCCTTTTGGAAAACAGTATGGACGATTTTCAAAAACTTAAAAATTGAACTCCCATTTGATACAGCAATACCACTCCTGGGAATACATCCTGGAGAGGCAAAAAAGTGTAGTTGAAATGACATCTGCACTTCTATGTTCATAGCTGCATTGTTCACAATAGCCAAAATCTGGAAACAAACCAAGTACCCAAAAACAGATGACTGGTTAAAGAAACTTTGGTACATCTATACAATGGAGTACTATGCAGATGTTAGAAAAGATGGAGTCATAAAATTTGCATGCAAGTGGTACTACCTGGAAAGTATCATGCTAAGTGAAATGATTCAGAAAGAGAGGGACAGACACAGAAAGACTGCATTCATCTGGGGAATATAAAGTTACAAAATAGGAGACTAACATTCAAAAATAGTCGAGATAAGTACCAGGAAGTTCACTTCATGGCTTGAAGGCCAGCCGCACATGCTAGGGAAAAGGGCAGCTCAGATAGAGCTGAACACCAAGTAAAGGGTGTTCTGAGGATCCTCCCAGGATGGGAGGTGCATGCTGAAAGTAGACTATAGACCAAACATGATTGCCACTCAATGCCTCTTTTGCAAACCTCAGCAACCAAAAGGAGAGAGAGAACAAAATGGAATGCCCTGCCACAGAGGCAGGGTGGGATGGGGGGGTGGAGGGGATGGGAGGGCTACTGGGATGATTGGTGATGGAGAATGGGCACTGGTGGAGGGATGGGTACTCGATCATTGTATAACTGAAAGCCAAGCACAAAAACTTGCAATGTCCACAACTGTACCTCATGGTGTTTCACTGATAAAATTTTTTTAAAAGGGAAGAAACTGGAATTATAATAAAAATCTAATAGTCTTCACATTCTAGATTAAAAATATATGAAATTATAAATTAAATACATGTTTACTCAATTCCAGCACCTTGATAAAAATGCAAGTGTGTCATGTAAAACCAAAACTAGCACTTAATTAAGTAATGACTCAGTGTTTGGAGGAAAGGAGACTTTTGCAAAGATAAAACTATGTTTTGTTTTTTCTGACTAAAATAAATTAAATAATTAATAATTTATAAATGAACTTAAGAGACAAAAAGTGCATATCTTGTCCTAAATTAAGTAAATGCAATAAATGTTCCATTACACTGAAAAAAAAGTTAGCAGATAAAATTTCTTCAACCAATAACTTTTTCCCTTTTTCTCTCTTGGAGAATCCTTCCAGAATCCTTGAGGTACTGCTTTTGTTTTTCTTGATACATCCTTTATATCTCTTATGTTTTCTTCATTTTTAATTTCTTTTCATCTTATTTGTTGTTGATGGTTTCAGGGACATTATCCTTAAGCACAAAATTTGCTCCTCAAAAATCTGTCATTACAGTGCTGAGTCTATCTTTTGTGTTTTATAGCACACCAACTATGTTATTCAGTTCACTTATTTTTTTGTTGAATGCGTCTCATATTTTATCTTTCCTCACTAAAGCTATTTTCTATTGCTTTCATGAGTTCAGTAAACATCCTTACCATTGTCACTTTGAAGTCTTTATATGGGAGAGTAGAAAGTTCTTGTATGTTTTGGTTCCTTCCTGGTATTTTGTCTTCACCTATTAATACTAGTGAATTATTCCATTTCTTCACTGTGTCTTATGTGAAGGATAAGGTGAAGTGTCTGATTTTATATAAGTCTCAGTGCTTGTCTAGAGCTTATGCTCACCAATTCCAGAGACTGTAGCACTATAGCACTGTCCTCCTATTGTTCATCGAAATGAAAATCCCCAAGGTTGAGACATTCTCCTGGTAAATAGGTATTAGAATACAAAGGGTTTGCAAATGTGTACCCAGGAAAGAATAGAATAGCAGGAAAATATAGAATAGATGACAAATCTTTGCCAACTGCAAAGGGGCACCAAATAAAACTGTTTAGGGTCTTTCAGATGTAGAGGGCAGTATGGTCTAGTTTCATTTTTTTCACATGCTGCTGTTCTGTTCAACCAGCACCATCTACTGAAAAGAATTTCTTTGTGCCATTATAAGTTCTTGAATTCTTTGTAAGAAATTAATTATTTATATATATACATATACATATATATATATGTGGTTTCATTTCTGGTCTCTCAAATCTATTCCCTTGGTATGTGTTATTGTTTTAATTTCAATACCATGCTATTTGGGCTAGAGCGATAGCGCAGCAAGTAGGGCGTTTGCCTTGCACATAGCCTTGCACATTTGCAGCCAACATGGCCGACCCAAGTTCAATTCCTCCACCCCTCTCGGAGAGCCCAGCAAGCTAACACACGGCACAGCCTGGCAAGCAACCTGTGACATATTCGACATCCCAAACACAGTAACAACAAGTCTCACAATGTTACTGGGCCCACTCGAGAAAATTGATGAACAACAGGAGGACAGTGACAGTGACAGTAACCATGCTATTTTAATTACTATAGCTTTAATGTATAATTTCAAGTCAAGGAGTATGAAACCTACATTTTTTTCTTTTTTCTCAAGGGGATAATGACACAGTTACCCACTTCTCTTTCACCTGGTGAGTAGGTCACCTCCAAATATTAAAGTTTTTTATTTTTATATTTTTTATACATACAATAAATCAACATTTAACAGACACTTGAGGAAAAACCAACAACTGCAACAAAAGAAGAAAACCAAGATACACATTTTGGATGTGTACCTTCTAAATATTTTCAATGAAAGCAGTTATACCATTTTGTGTGACCATTTTCTTTTTTCATTAGCTACTCTGAACTACAAACATGACTGCTAGTTTGCACATTTACCATACACATTTGGTATTGTTTCTCTCCTCTAAAGAGCGCAAAGAAATAAAATGTCATTCTCAGTATGTGGAGTCTATACCATGCTGCTGTTCTGTTCAACCAGCACCATCTACTGAAAAGAATTTCTTTGTGCCATTATAAGTTCTTGAATTCTTTGTAAGAAATTAATTATTTATATATACATATACATATATATGGAGTCTAGTGGACAGAATCAGTTGATTTGATATTTCTATGAATTTGTGTATTGTTATAGCAGCAGGACACATTTTCTGCCTACCTCAAAGCTTTTGCCATCCACTATTATGTGGTACTCACAAAATGCTTGCATAAATGAAACTTATATAGTCACTACTGTTCATGCTTTGAAGTTTGAAGAGAAGCTATATTCAGAACCACAGTAGAAAATTAAAGTTGTCTGATAAGGGCTGGAGCGATAACACAGTGGCTAGTGCATTTGCCTTGCACGCAGCCAGCCCAGGTTGAATTCCCAGCATCCCATATGGTCCCCCAAGCAACTCCAGGAGTAATTCCTGAGTGCAGAGCCAGGAGTAACCCCTGTGCACCTGTGCATCGCCGGGTGTGACCCAAAAAGAAAAAAAAAGTTGATAAAAAATCAAAGCCAGGATGAGTTATTGCTTATACCTATGAAAATGCTATTATCAAAAAGACAAGAAATAAGAAGTATTGCTAAGGTTGTATAGAAATGATAACTCTCATTTCCACTGTTGGTGGAAAAGTAATTTGGTATAGCCACTATGGGAAATAATATTTAAAAATAGACCAGGGGCTGGAGCGATAGCACAGTGGGTAGAGTGTTTGCCTTGCACGTGGCCAACCCGGGTTCGGTTCCCAGCATCCCATATGGTCCCCTGAGCACCTCCAGGAGTAATTCCTGAGTGCAGAGCCAGGAGTAACACCTGTGCACCTGTGCATCGCCAGGTGTGATCCAAAAAGAAAAAAACGTTGTCTGATAAAAAATCAAAGCCAGGAAGAGTTATTGCTTACACCTATGAAAATAGCTATTATCAAAAAGACAAGAAATAACAAGTATTGATAAGGTTGTATAGAAATGATGACTCTCATTTCCACTGTTGGTGGAAAGGTAATTTGGTATAGCCACTATGGGAAATAATATTTAAAAACAGACCATATGATTCAACAATTACACTTCTGGATAACTATTCAAAGAAAATTAAAATTAATTTGAAAAGTCACATATGCCCAATATTCATTGTAGCAATTTTTAAAAATAGCCCAGATTAACAACCTAAGTGTTCATCAATATGTGATGAGATAAAGGGATAACAAAAATATGATATATAATATACACATACAAATGATATTCAACCAGTTTTCAAAAATATGTCTTGCTATTTGTTACAAAGTGGATTAAGTATAAAATTAAACAAATGACCAAAACAAAACTTAAAGATACGAAAACAAATAGGCTATTATCAGAGGGATGGTGTGTGATATGGCTGAAGGGAACCAAGAGGAATAAATTTCTAGCTATACCATAGACAAGTCATGAGGATGCGTAATGTGCAATATGGCAAGTGCAGGAAATAATACTGCATTGCAGCCTTGCTCTTCAAGCTCCTCTTCTCCCTGGAACAAGTATTCACTTGCTTGTCTCAATGCTTGACTATTTCCACTCTAGAGAAGTCTGTGTTCTCTCTCAAACATCTCCTCTCTCCCCTCTCATCTTTCTAAATATTTTCAATGAAACATTCTTGCTTCACATAAATATATACATTTATATTGTATTATATATTTGAAAGCTGCTAGGTAAACAAGTTTTTTTAAATTTTTTTATTGAATCACCTTAAGCACCACTTACGAAGCTTTTATGTTTGTGATTCAGTCATAAAATGATCAAACACCCATCCCTCCACCAGTGCACATTTTCCACCACCAATGTCCCCAGTATCACCCCATCCTACCCCTCCCCTTGACTCTATGGCAGACAATTTACCCCATACTCTCTCTAAGCTTTTGAGCATTATGGTTTGTAATACAAACACTGAGAAGCTTTCACGTTCGGTCCTTTGTCTACTTTCAGTACACATCTCCCATCCTGATTGATCCTTCCAACCATCATTGACATAGTGATCCCTTCTGTATCGCAGCTGCCTTCTCCCCCAACTCATGAGGCAAGCTTCCAACCATGGAGCAATATTCCTGGCCCTTGTCTCTACTGTCCTTGGGTATCAGTCTCATAGTATGTAATTTTATATTCTACAAATGAGTACAGTCATTCTATGTCTGTCCGTCTCTTTCTGACTCATTTCACTTAGCATGATACTCTCCAGGACCATCCACTTATAAGCAAATTTCACGACTTCATCTTTTCTAATAGCTGCACAGTATTCCATTGTGTAAAAATATATATTTCATTGTTGGTGGGAATACCAATTGTTTTGGAAAACAATATGGGCATTCCTTTAAAAACTAGAAATTGAGCTTCCATATGACCCAGCAATACCACTTCTGGGAATACATCCCGAGGGTACAAAAAAGCACGTAGAAATGACATCTGCACTTGTATGTCCATTGCAGCACTGTTCACAGTAGTCAGAATCTGGAAACAACCAAAGTGCTAAGAACAGACAACTGGTTATAGAAAATGAACAAATCGTATGATTCGTTTTCCCTCCCTTCCTTCCACTAACATTGTTGTGATGATAATAGGTTGCACACACACTTGCTTGTGAGGCTCAATGAGTGCTTCATGCTTTTGTTGGGGTTCTCACACACTCGTGTGTGTGCTGTGAAGTCACCTCTGGAATGTGGCACTAACATATATTTTTCACTGTGGTGCCCTTACCAAGATTACATACTTCAGTGGCTGGAATGATAGCACAGCGGCCGACCCAGGTTCGATTCCCAGCATTCTATATGGTCCCCTGAGCACTGCCAGGAGTAACTCCTGAGTGCAAAGCCAGGAGTAACCCCTGTGCATCGCCAGGTGTGACCCAAATGGAAGAAAAAAAAAGATTACATACTTCAGTCATGAGGCTTGCACACACCTGGCTTCATTGTATCTGAAATAATCACGGCATTAGAGGCCACAAACAGCAGGAGCCACCATGGGCATGTTTGATGAATGCAGGTGGCACAAAGATTAAACTCATGATCTCTTGTTTGCTAAGCACTGGGGAGGCCAAAATCAAATCAAGGAAAAGTAATTCACTGGAAATAGATTTGGCATGAAGTGCTGGTGAAGGGTCCTTCTAGTTTCAGACAAATCCAAGCCGCTGCACTCCCAAGTTAAATTCATGCCAGAAACCATAATGCCCAAAAATAGAGAGAGAGTAAGAGGGGAATTGTCTGACATAGAGGCAGGGGGAGGAATGGGCTGGCAGAGGGGTGGGGAAAACTGGGAACATTGGTGGTGGAAAATGTGCAATGGTGGAGGGATGGATGTTTGATCATTATATGACTGAAACTCAAACATGAAAGCTTCGTAACTGTATCTCATGGTGATTTGATTAAAAATAATAATAATTTAAACAAATAAATTCATGCCAGAGGCTTTGAAAAATGATGCTTAGACAACTGTCTCAAAGCCCATTATTTTATTTTTTTGAGAGATCAGGAAATATTCTATTAACTTTTCCCTTTATTTTTTTTCCTCCTGGTGAGAGATTTATGTTTTCTGCTTCTCTGTTTTGTTTTGCAATGACCAGAACCTGAAGCAGATAACAGATTTTAAAAATCTGTTACTTTGGACTGGAGCAATAGTACAGCAGGTAGAGCATTTGCCTTGCAAGCGGCTGACCCAGGTTCAATTCCCAGCATCCCATATGGTCCCCTGAGCATTGCCAGCAGTACTTCCTGAGTGCATGAGCCAGGAGTAACCCTGTGCATCAACAGATGTGGCCCGAAAAAGCAAAAAAAAATTGTTGGGGGCAGGGCAGAGCAATAGTACAGCAGGTAAGGCACTTGCATTCGGCTATCATTGGTTTGATACCCAGCACCAGATATGGTCCCCTTGAGCACCTCCAGGTGTGATCCCTGAGTGCAGTGCCAGGAGTAAGCACCATGAGGTGTGGGCCAAAAACAAAAACATACAAGTGAATTAAAATACCTCTTGCAGTCTGGGGAGATAGTTCTGACAGTAGGGCATTTGCCTAGCATGACCTGCCGTGAGTAATTCCTGATTACCAAGCCAGCCCAGTTTAGTCCAAAAACAATTGTCACTGTCACTGTCACTATTCCTGTCACTGTCCTCCCGTTGTTCAATGATTTGCTCCAGCGGGCCAGTAACATTGTGAGACTTTTTGTTACTGTGTTTGACATATCGAATGCATCACGGGTAGTTTGCCAGGCTTTGCGGTGCAGGCGAGATACTCTCGGTAGCTTGCCGGGCTCTCCAAGAGGGGTGGAGGAATCGAACTCGGGTCGGCCATGTTGGCCATGTTGGCTGTGTGCAAGGCAAATGCCCTACCCACTGTGCTACAAGCAAAAATTTTCTTGCCAACAAACTCATATTTGTAATTGAATACTGGACTTCTTAGAGGTTTCTTTCTGTGCTTAGTTGTTATTAAATTACTTTCAATATAATGACGAACACTGGTAAAGATGGGTGACTTCACAATTAGCAATCTGATTTGTTTATTGGAAGTGTACTTGTAGCAGTTCCAGTGAGTTCTCAGAAATATAAGAGTCTTCCTAGTGCCAGGAATATTGCTCCATGGTTGGAAGCCTGCCTCATGAGCTGGGGGTGGGGGGGGCGGGGAAGAAGGCAGCTGCGATACAGAAGGGATCACTAAGTTAATGATGGTTTGAGGGATCACTCAGGATGGGAGATGTGTGCTGAAAGTAGATAAAGGACCTAATGATCTAGCCTCTCAGTATCTGTATTGCAAAACATAATGCCCCAAAGTAGAGAGAGAGAGAGAATGGGGGAAATTGTCTGTTCCATGGAGTCAGAGGGAGGGTTGAGATGGGGGGGTGGGGCCAGGACACTGGGAACATTGGTGGTGAAAACGTGCACTGGTGGAGGGATGGCTGTTCGATCATTGTATGTCTGAAACTCAAACTTGAAAGCTTTGTAACTATATCTCATGGTGATTCAATAAAAAAAAAAAAACTAATAAAAAAAAAAAGAAAGGTAGTCTCCAATGTCTTGATTCTAAGAAACTAAAAGCACTCTTAGGAGATTTCCTACTGCCTAAGCCAAAGGAAAAACGCAATTCTTTAACAACTTCTTCCCTGAAACTGATTTTTAAAATCTGTGTGTTTTTATTTTGGGTTCACTACTAGCTGTGCTCAGGATCACTCCTGGCAGGGCTCAGGAGACCATACCGGGTGCTGGGCCTCTAATCCGGATCATCAGCATGCAAGGTTTAAGCACTGGACTATGGTTCCAACCATGGATTGAAATATTATAGGAATATGATTAATTTTTAGAAAAATTAAAGGGACATGTATCATAAACATAAAACTTAACTCACCTTCAACCTTGACTTAAAGAAACACTTATTGTTGATACTTCTACCGATTGATCTAGAATCAGAGTCTCTTATATTTTCTATGAGACTCATGGGAAGTAAATTTCATAAGTAAAATTCATAAAATTCAAAACTCCTTAAATAGATGGATTCCACCCGAGACCCAGTGTGGACCAGTTAGTATCCTTAACTCTAACATCTCTCAAGGTGAAAGGGTAAAGAGAGGAGTCATTAACTCTTTCCCAATAGTTTAATATTTATAAGTTATCCCTAACTCCAATTCTAATTAAATTAATGCTATTGGAATCATAAATATCAATTGACACAATTAGTACATTTTATCACATCTTGGCCATTGTTTCACAAGAACAGAAATTCCTAAACAGGAGCTGGAGCGATAGCACAGCAGGTAGAGCATTTGCCTTGCATGAGGTCAGCCTGGGTTCAATTCCCAGCATCCCATATGGTCCCCCAAGCATCGCAAGGAGTAATTCCTGAATACAGGGCTAGGAGTAACTCCTGAGCGTCTCTGGGTGACCCAAAAAGAAAAAAATTCCTAAACATATATTTCTCAAGTCTTCCTTATGCTGTAGTTAATCTTCCTTATATCCTATGTGAATGTGATTCCAATGAGCAAGGCAGAGGCTTGTGATCAACAAAAGATTAGTGTCTATTCACAAACTCTAATTTGAACCCACCCTTATATAAGTGCTCACACAAGCCTACCTGTCAAGTAAGGTAAAGGTAAAGGTAAAGGCCCTCCCGTTGATCGTCGATTTGCTCGAGCGGGCCCAGTAACGTCTCCATTGGAGACTTTGTTGTTACTGTGTCTGGCATATCCAATACTCTCGGTAGCTTGCCAGGCTCTCCGAGAGGGGCGGAGGAATCGAACTCGGGTCGGCCATGTTGGCCGCTTGTAAGGCGAACGCCCTACCCACTGTGCTATCGCTCCAGCAGTGGGGATGTAGCTCAGTGGTAGGTAGCTTAAAAGCTAACAAATTATGAGTATTTAGAGAAACTTTTAAACGGCAAACATGTTATGGAGAAATAGAAAGTTATTAATTTTGTCCAGTATGTTTTGGGGTTTTTTTTTTCTTTTTTGGGTCACACCTGACGATGCTCAGGGGTCACTCCTGGCTCTGCATTCAGGAATCATTCCTGGTGGTGCTCAGGGAACCATATGGGATTCTGGGAATTAAACCCAGGTTGGCTGCATACAAGGCAAGCACCCTACCTGCTGTGCTATTGTTCCAGCCCCATTGTGCAGTATGCTTTGAAATGTCAAGAAATATAGTGACAATTCTCTATATTTTCATGATCTCCTAAGAAATAAGTTAAAAGACACCATTTCCTAGCAAGGAAAAAAATAAGCCAACTGCAATTCTGAAAATGTCCTCTTGATATGCATTAAATTCCAAGAAATCTCTGCATATTTTGTAGACTCACCTACGTGATTTTGTGGCTCCTTGAGTGAAGTCAAAATAGCATGCTACAGACATATGTTCAAATTGTATTAGTATCTGACAGAGACTCTGTAATTTCACCTTCATAATATAAGGTGTGAATTAAGATGTGGACTTATATGACCTGATTCTCTTATAAGCTCTGAATAATAGATGTCAGATTCTGAAGTTCTGATTCTCACTAAAAAAACTATAGTTGCAACAGGAATTTCAGGTTTAACAAAATATAAGCCATAAGCATCCTGCTCAGTTCTCGTTGACGTTACCAATACGTTTCATCTTTAGACCAAATGTTATGACCTCTCCGTATCTGTATTGCAAACCATAATGCCCAAAAGGAGAGAGAGAGAAGAGAGTATGGGGGAAATTGCCTGCCAAGAAAGATGGGGGAGGGTGGGATAGGGGGGTATACTGGGGAGATTAGTGGTGGGAAATGTGCCCTGGTGGAAGGATGGGTGTTTGAAAATTGTATGATTGTAACTCAAACATGTAACTGTATCTCACGGTGATTCAATTTTAAAAAAAAAAAGTTTCACCTCTACTCACAGAAAGTCCATTTTCTATTCATAAACTGGTAGCAGTGCTATGAGCTTTTAGCAAGAAAAATACACTTGGCAAGAAGTTAAGAAGTATATGCAAATGTGCACATTTAATTGCATTTCCAATATATTTGACAATGTAAAAGTGCATTGTCATTATCAAAGACATAAAATAAAAGTGTTGGTCGTGGTCACCCTCTATTTTCTCTTGAACTTCAAAAGATGCTTGCCATTTTATACGCATCATTTTGTTTTCCATGAGCAAAAGGTAACTTTTGCTTTTCTGTTGAGCAGCAGGTGAAGGAAGACATTAACAACCTTGGAAGGCCAACATGCAGAAAAGCTCCCACATAGTTCTCCTGGATTGCTTGGAGCCAGCATCAAAGCTCTGGCACTTTCTCCAAGCTTTGAAAAGTACACCTAGCTACTTCATTCACATCTCCTGAAATATATATATATATACATATATATATATATATTTAAGTTTTGTAGCTTCTCAAACAGACTTTGGCTGTTTTCTCTAACTATAACTCTAGCAACCCTTCAAAATAGTTTCCCCATCTCTGTCTATGCCCAGCTCAGAGCACAGGGTTGAGGAGGAGATCACACAGTTCTCACAGAATCACTAAGAAATCAACACCAGCTGCTCCTTACATGCAACTTGTAGAAACTGACCCAGTAAGGTCAATACATGTTTGTGGCCAACATGCAAGACAAATACATCAGCTTGGGCTGGTGTGATAGTACAGCAGGTAGGGTGTTTGCCTTGCATGCAGCCTACCAGGGTTCGATTCCCAGAATCCCCTATGGTCCCTTGAGCACTACCAGGAGTAATTACTGAACACAGAGCCAGGAGTAACCCCTGTGCATCGCTAGGTGACACCTAAAAGGCTAAAAAAAATGCATCAGCTAAGGAAGTTATCCTAGCATTGTCATCTCTGTCAAACACTTGATTTTTATAAGGACTTCCGTAGTGATACTTAGGGACCCTACAGACCACTCCCAGAAATACACAATCTGGATTAGGAACCTGACAATTCAGTACCTAGTCGGGCCATGGAAGTCCTACTCAGCACTGTGTTGCGAGTAGAAGTCAGTTATGATAGATAAGTGTGCCTAAACTTGGCCGTGGCAATTATACATAGAAGCTTCCTGAGACTGAAGAGATGGTACAGAGGGACAGAGATCTCTAGAAGATCTCACTTAGGATCTTCATGCCTGTAGTTAATTTTCCTAACAAATTCTGTACTTTTACCAACAGGAACAAAAGTGAGATAATTACACCCATCAGGGCAACCCCGTAATAACAAAGCAAAGGAAAATCAGTCATGGTTGTGTAAGCAACAGAAATAGATAAACCAATTTGAAGAACTGAAGTCATAATTATAGTCATCTGCAACACATTGGCTCCAAAGTTGATAGAATCCAGACAGGAACTGAGAGAACTGGGATGCAAGAAACTTGACCACAGCCCTCAAAGGAAAAGATTCTGCACACCAGCAAGGGACCCAAGCCTAAACAAAATAGAATTTGAAGCAGACCTTTGGTCTCTGAAGAGACAAATAGAGACAAATTTTAAACCTAAAGAATTTGAGGAGGAGGATAACACCAAGATGGTAGTAGGAAAGAAGAGGTTTATTTTTCTGCTTCCAAGAGGAAAAAAAACTAACAATTAGTCAGAAAGAGACACTGCTTCTAGAACCTTGCAGCTCCTAACAAGACCACAGCACTCCTGGCACATCAGAGACCAACACAGATTGCACTTGGTTGCTGGGTTGTTTCATGTATCCTTGCATCGGTAGATGGAGGAAAAGTATGAAGGAGGCAGTGGCTGGAGAAGTAAGCCATGATGATAGAGAAAGAAGTCATTTGAGAATACACCGAGTTCACAAAATAAAAGCATCTTTATGAAGGGGGGGAAAAAAACACTATAGTCTCACAGAGACAAGCTCCATGTGATTCTCCATAGTGGAAGGAGTAACAGGAATGCAGATAAGAGTCAGGGCAGGAGACACTGAGGCACAAAACACTCTGAAAAAACGAAGTGATGGATTAAATATCTGTGCCCCAACCTTTTAAAACTCGACCCTCACATAACCTAACCAGGTCAGGGGGCAAACCAATTGCCACCCTAGATCACAGAAATGAAAATGCCAAGGAAGAAGAAAAATGGAAGCGGGTGGTGGAGAGTAGGAAGAAGTGGTCTAGAGGTAAAAAGAGCAACGGTCAGGGACCTTGGATATGTTAGTGGTTTAGAAATGAGACATCTGTACACACACTGCCAGAGTCAACACCACTGTAACCTTGGGGATCCAACCACAATAATTAAACCTAAGACTGTGTCTGTAAAGAGGTGGGCCAGAAATGGAGAGAGAACCTGGAAATATTGGTGGAGGGGCACTGAACACTGATGATGAGGTGGGAGTTGGAACATTATAAACCTGAAACTCTTAACTTTGAAAATGCCAGTGTCATAAAAAAGTTTTTGAGAAAAGAATCCCACTGGCAACTCAAATTAAAAATGCATATCACAGAGTTCTTAGGGCAGAGAGATGTGTATTCCAGGTGAAAACAAAAGCTGCTTCCCATGGGGCTGGAGAGATAACAGAACAAGTAAGATCCTTGCCAACCTGAGTTTAGTCTCTTGCATGCCATATGGTCCCCTGAGCCCCTCCAGGAGTGAGGAGTAAGCCCAGAGCTAGGAGTAAGCCCTGAGCGCCACTGGATGTGGTGAATGTAAAAGGTTGACTCCCAGTGCATCTGACTAATTGCAAGCATTCACCCAGAATCAGGAAATTAGAAGAGAGTTCAAAGGAACAGAAGAAAAAGTATGAGAAAATACAGTCAAAAATACAATGAACTGAAAACCAGTCAGTTAACTAGAAAAAGAGCAATAGGTGGGCTCAGCAGCAGAATATCAGAATTCTGAGAAAATTCACAGTGTGATTAAAAATAAAATACACAAAACCATCCATTTTTTAAAATTAAAGGGAAATGTTTAAGAAAAAATGAAGAAGACACAAATGATCTATGGAACAATGTCAGTCAGAATAACGTTAACTTTATAGGGAATTCTGGAAGAAGAGAGAGATACTGTGAAAGAGTGTTAAAGAAATTATAACCAAGAACTTTTACAATCCAAGGATTGAATCATAGACCAGATGCTTGAATCTTAAAGAGTTCCAGACAAAATAAAGCCCAAACAGAATACAAAGATATGTTAAATAAATTAAAATGGTAAATAAGACTTCTGGATGGATATTATATATTGAGTAAGGGATTAATGTACCAAGAAGACTTAACTATGATCAACTTATACATGCCAAATGAAGTAACAACAGTGTTCTGAAAGCAATTACTAGTAAAAGTAAGGAGATAATATCTTTGATAATACAACAGTAATAGAAACCTTAATGCCCAGCTCTCATCATTAGACAGGTCAAACAAACAGAAACTCAATAAGTGAACAGTCATAAAGGATTAACTGGAAGAATTAGGATTAATAGACATGTATGAATCAATCCCCAAAAAGCTGAATTTACATTCTTCTCCAGTACACATGGATATTCATCAGAATAGAACAGGTGTTGGAACATAAAATAAGTGTCTATACAGTTGTGAAAAATAGAAATAGTATTAAATATTCTTCATACCACAATGCTCTAAACTAGAAAATAATTCTTAAAAACCAGTAAAACCTCAAACAATTGGAGACTAAACAACATAATATTGAACAACTGATCCATCACAGATGAAGATTCCTAGTAAGGAAAGAATAAAGACACAAGTGTACACCAAAGTCCAAAGCATTATATCAGAAAACAACAGAAAGTTCTGAAGTAACCTAAGACATTGAAGACAAAGTTGGCAAAACCCTCCATGACATTGAAGCTAATGGTATCTTCAAAGATGTCATGCCACTGGCCAAGCAAGTGAAAACAGAGATATACAAATGGGACTATCTTAAACTAAGAAGCTTCTGCACCTCAAAAGAAACAGTGACCAAAATACAAAGACAGTCTACAGAATGGAAAAGGATATTCGCCGAATACATATCCAACAAGGGGTTGATATCAAGGATATACAAAGTACTGATTGAACTCCACAAGAAGTAAACATCTAATTCCATCAAAAAATGGGGCAATGAAATGAACATAAACTTTCTCAAAGAAGAAATCCGAATGCAAACAGGCACATGAGAAAATGCTATAAGAGATAAGTACCAGGAGGTTCACTCCATGGCTTGGAAGCCAGCTGCACTCGCTGGGGGGAAAGGCAGCTCAGATAGAGAAGGGAGCATCAAATAAAGGGTGTTGGGAGGGTCCTCCCAGGATGGGATAAGCATGCTGAAAGTAGACTATAGACGGAACATGATTGCCACTCAATGCCTCTTTTGTAAACCACAGCACCCAAAAGGAGAGAGAGAACAAAAGGCAATGCACTGCTACAGAGGCAGGGTAGGATGGGGCAGATTGGGGGTGGGAGGGATACTGGGATCCATGGTGGTGGAGAATGGGCACTGGTGGAGGGATGGGTACTTGATCATTGTATAACTGAAACCCAAACACAAAAATGTGTAAGTCTACAAATGTACCTCATGGTGTCTAATAAAAATTAAAATAAATTTAAGAAAAGAAAAGAAAAGAAAAGGAAAAAAAGAAAGAAAGAAAGAAAGAAAGAAAGAAAGAAAAGTAACCTAACCTCACATTCAAGAAAATTAGGAAAAAAATACAGAAATAAAATCAAAATTAAGTTTAGGAAAGGAAATTATAAATAAATTTTAATAACACTTAAAAAATGAAATAAATTTTATAAATATTAAGAAAACATTCATAACCTATTTTAAGTGAATAAGATTACAAACCCTCTGTTAGACTCATGAAGGACAAGATAGAAAATACTCTAATAAGCTAAAAAAACATGTAAAGGAAGAAGTCATAATAGATAATGTAGATATAAAGATCATAAGAAATTTCTATGTGAATAATTTCATGCCAATATAGAACCTAAAAGAAATTGATAAATTTTATTTAAATTATGTAATCTCCCAAGATAAATCAAGAGAAAATAGAAAGCATAATATACAATTAATAGAAGGAAATTAAAACCATATTCAACATCTCCCCAAAATCTAAAATCCAGGTCAAGTCTAGGATTTACTAGTGCGTTCTTCTAAAATCTCCAAAAAGAACTATTACCTAATCTTCTCAAGATCTTCCAGAAAGTTAAAGAGAAAATAATCATTTCTAACAGATATATTATGCTGACATTACCCTGATACCAAAATAGAAGCATTAGTAAACAAGCATATTAAAGATCATTATCCCTGACAAATGTAAATACAATGATCCTCAAAAAAAATTTTAATGAAACAATTTCAACAATACATCAGATGATTTGTATACCATGATCAAATGGAACACATTTCAGGAATGCAAGAAAAATTCAACAAATAAAAATCAATATGATATAACATATGAACAAGCAAATTAAAGTTCCATGATCATATCAGTATATTCAGAGAAAATTTCAACACCCATTAATGACAAACACTCACCAAAATGAAGATAGAGCAACTTATCTCAATATACTACAAGTCTTGTAAAATAAGGCCACAGTTAATGTCATATCACTGTTGAAGCACTAAAAACCTTCACTCTAAGATAAGGCACAAGGCAAAGACACTCTTTCTTACTCCTATTATTTAGTACACTATTGGATGTCCTAGTCACAGCAATTACACATGAAAGAACAATTTAAATGATTTAATTTTTCAAAAACTGTAAAAGAAACCAAATTATAACTATTTCCAGATGACACAATAATATACAGAGAAAACTTTAAGATATCACCAAAAAACAGGGCAAACCTCCCCAAAACAATATCTCTATACAGTAAGGTGGCAAACTTCAAAATCAATATGCAGATACTTTTTGGCATTTCCAAATTCAATAATACATTTAAATACAAAGAACTTTTTTTTAATTTACAATGTGTCTTAAAAATTAAGAACCTGGGGCTGTAGAGATAGCACAGTGGATAGGGTGTTTGCCTTGCACGCAGCCAACCCAGGTTTGATTCCCAGCATCCCATATGGTCCCCTGAGCACCGCCAGGAGTGATTTCTGAGTGCAGAGCCAGGAGTAACCCCTGTGCATCGCCACATGTGACCCAAAAAAGCAAAAAAAAAAAAATTAAGAACCTGAAAACCAACTCTGCAAAGGAGGACTTTTAAGTTATATATCAAAAACTACATGATTTCAATGTGTGAAGCTCTGTATTTGATCCCAACTTCCCTCAAAAAAACACACAAAATAACTACAATTCACAATTAAAAGAAATAGAAGAGAACTCAAGGGAAATATTTCAAGTACATGGCTTTAGAATTGACATGGGTTAAATGAACAGCTACCAAAGCATTTTACATGTGCTATGAAATCCCTATGAAATTCCAATGACATTCTTCAAGGAATCAGAACAATTTCTACTAAAATTTCTATGGGATAATAAACTTCTCCAAATGGCCAAAGCAGTTCTGAGACAAAAAGATGAGAAGTATTGCATTCTTTGACCTTAAGCTATACAACCAATCTGTAGTAATCAAACTGCTGTGATAGTTGATTCGAAATGAATTCCCAGATCAACAGAATATAATTGAGAAATACGTTCTCAATTATAATCTGAAATTAATATCACTTTACAAACATTTTTCTGTATATACATACATTTTATGTATATTTTGTGTATTTATTTTTTGTGTATTTTTATGTATATTTTATTTTTGTGATGCCTGGGATTGAACCCAGGGTCTTAGACAAGAAAGGCAAGTGATCTGGTCGACATTTTGTATACTTTTCATTTTTTTTATTTAGGTACTAGAGTATCATTGCTCATGTCTATTGATACATATTGCAAAACATGTTCCAAAACAGTTGTTAAAAAGTAAAGAAATGAGAAAAGAGGTTATCCAATCCAAAGCAACAATAGTTTTTGACTTCTCAAAACAGGAAAGGAACTGAATAGACAATTATACAAACTTAACAAAGATTCTAATTATCTTAATGCAAAGAGTCATACATCAAGAAACACAGTAGTCAGAAAGAGAGACAGACCTAGAATGACTGAGCTCATTTGTGGAATATAAAATAACATAATATGAGACTCACACCCAAGGACAGTAGACACAAGGGCCAGGAATATTGCTTCACAGTTGGAAGCCTGCCTCATGAGCTGGGGGAGATGACAGTTGGAATAGAGAAGGGACCACTAAGTCAATGATGGTTAAAAGGATAGTTCTGGATCAGAAATGTGTGCTGAAAGTAGGTAAAGGACCAAACATGATAATCTCTCAGTATCTGTACTGCAAACCATAATACCCCAAAGAAGAGAGAGAATATGGGGGAAATTGTCTGCCCTAAAGGCACGGAGAGGGTTGGGATGGTAGGTGGAGGATACTGGGGGCATTGGTGGTAGAAATCTGCACTGGTAGAGGGACGGGTGTTTGATCATTGTATGACTGAAACTCAAACATGAAAGCCTTTTAACTGTATCTCACATTAAAAACCACATTAAAAATTAAAAAATAAAAACTACATTAAAAAGAAAAAATATTTCAAGACAAAGAAAGAGTGTTAATATGGCTAAGGTGAAAAACAGGTAACTTATGGGCAAGGAAAGTAAAAGCAAAAATAAACAAATAGGACTACATCAAACTGAAATTCTGTTTATCTGTTTAAGTACATACTATCACTAAAATAAAGCTACATACTCCGAATGGGAGAAAATATTCACATATGGTGTATCTCAAAAATGGCGAATAAACATTATTTATAACTCAGAAAACTTAACAACAAATAAAACATATAATTCCATCAAAAATGGGGAGAAAAATTAAACATTTCTCCAGTGACGACATACAGTTGCCCAGCAGGCACATGAAAAATGTTCAGTCTTTCTCATTAGAAGCACTGTAGCACTGTCCTCCTGTTGTTCATCAGTTTGCTCTATTGGCACCAGTAACGTCTCCATTGTGAGACTTGTTACTGTTTTTGGCATATTGAATACGCCACGGGAAGCTTGCCAGGCTCTGCCGTGTGGGCGGGATACTCTTGGTAGCTTACGAGGCTCTCCGAGAGGGACGGAGGAATCAACCCGGGTCAGCCACAGGCAAAGCAAATGCCCTATCCCACCTCGCCCTGACCAGTTGAGAAAAGCCTTAATCAAAAAAGACCTAAGATAACAATTGCTGATGTTGATGTGCTACAAAGGACCATTTCTTCACTCTTGGTAGAAAACTATACTATTTCAGCCTGTATGAGAAACAACATGGACAAATTACATAAAATAACTTTTAAGTAGAGCTACTATGGCTACTATGTGATCTGGGCTGGAGCGATAGCACAGCTAGTAGGGCGTTTGCCTTGCACGCAGCCAACTTGGGTTCTATTCCTCTGCCCCTCTCGGAGAACCCGGCAAACTACCAAGAGTATCTTGCCCGCATGGCAAAGCAACCCATGATATATTCAATATGCCAAAGACAGTAACAACATGTCTCACAATTTGTTGGGAGATGTTACTGGTGCCCGCTCAAGGAAATTGATGAACAATGGGAGGACAGTGCTATAGTGCTACTATGTGATCCACCCTTAGGTGTCCTCTCAGAGTAATGTATTCATATTCTTGGCCAGAGTGATAGACTAGTAGGTAGGGTACTTGCCTTGCATGCAGTTGCCCCAGGTTTGATCCCGAGCACCCAATCTGGTCTCCTGAGGCTGTCCTTGCTCCACTTCATGCACCTGATCCTTTGTCATAAATTTATAACCAAACATCACGTGGCATTTTTCTGAGATCTCAGTTTTATTCCAGTGATCATTTTTTATTCCAGTATTATGCAGCTTTAATTACTATTGCTTTGGGAACATAGTTCAAAGACAGTGAGGAAAATGTCTTCCATATTTTTTTCTCCAAACGGCTTTAACTATCCCAGTAGTTTTGTAGTGCCATAGAAATTGTAGCAGTGTTTGTTCTATATCCTTGAAAAGTGCTAGTGGTATTTTGATTTTCACATCTGTTGATTACTTTCAGATTGTCATTTTAGTAATGATGATTCTTCCTATCTATGAACAAGGACTATGTTTCCATTTCTTTGTGTCTTATTTCTCAGAAGTGCTTTAAATTTTTCACTGCATAGGTCTTTTACCTCCTTGGTTAGAATGAGTCCAAGATACTTGATATTTTTCACACTAAAAGAATTTAAATAACTTTTTTTCATTTCTACATCATTTTTTACCTATTAAGATGCAACAGATTTTTATGCATTAGTCTTGTAGCCTATTACTTTACTGTATAAGCTTATTGTTTCTAGTAGTATTGTAGTGGCGTCTTTAGGGGTTTTTTATGTACAAGATACCATCTGCAGTAGTGATAGTTTGACTTCTTATTTACCAACTTGAATTCCATTTATTTATCTTTCTTTCCTACTCACCATGACAATGATATCTAATGGATGTTGGATAATTGTAGTCAAAGTGGGTATCTTTGTCTTGTGCCTGACCTTAGAGGAGAAATTTTCAATTCTCCCCCATTAAAGATGACTTTAGCTGTGGTTTTGTTGTACATGGCCTTTACAAGATGGAGATAAATTCCTACAAGCCCTGATTTTGGAAGATTTTCATAGTGAATGGATATTAAATCTTGTCAAATGCTCTTTCTACATCTATGGAAATGATTGTATCTTCCTTTCACTAATGGAAGGAAAGAAAACCTAAATAGATCTACTGCTCAACTTCCTGAGAAAAGTAGATCTATTTAGCTTTTCTACTTTCTGACTCAGACTTAGAAGGTTGTAATACTCTAAGACTGTGTCCATTTCCTCTAAAATTCCCAATTTAGGGATATAAATTTATTCGTAGCGATCGCATGTCATTCTTTGCATTTTTGAGGCATCTGTTGGATTTTTTTTAGTCTTATTTTTTCAGAGTCATTTCTCTTCTTCTTTATGAGTCTAGTCAGGAGGTTGTCAATTGTGTTGATTCTTTTTCAAAACAAAACAACTCTTCATCCATAGAACTTAGTTTAAAGGGCCCAGGCTGGAACCCGGGGGTGCTTATATTACCAGAGGGGCATTTGTGACTTGGCAGAGGGAAGCAGATACCCTGGTGTATATGTGAAGCCACCATTAGCAATTTAAAGGCTGGGAAGGGAATTTGCCGTCCCTTAATGCCCTATGCAGTTTATCCACGTATCTTGCCAGCACCACGTAACAATGACAGCAGCAGTTCCATATCCAGCTTCTTTCCAAGTTCCTAGAACAAATATATCTGAATAAGCACTAAAAAAACCACAGGCAGCGGCTGGAGCAATAGCACAGCGGGTAGGGCGTTTGCCTTGCATGCAGCCGACCCGGGTTTAATTCCCAGCATCCCATATGGTCCCCCAAGCACCACCTGGAGTAATTCCTGAGTGAAGAGCCAGGAGTAACCCCTGTGCATCGCTGGGTGCTACCCAAAAAGGAAAAAAAAACACAGGCAACAAGCAATATGAAAATAATCCATTTTCCTATGGCAAGGCAATGGGTGCTTCTGTAGCTTTCCCCAAATAGTTCTAAAGTTCTAGTTTGGTTTAGTTTCATAACTCCACGACCTTTTCAGAGAACAGTATGTGCCCTGTGTACCAGAGCAGGCTACTCCTATGTGTAATGGTAGGTAAGGAACCAATTTATGTAACTCACTAGTAGTTGACAGATGGGAGGGAACAGAAAACAAATGCTAGGAGAAAGGCAAATAGGAAGTCGACAGAGATACTATCTAGTGTAGAAAAATAAGTATTTTCTGGTGACAGAAAAAGAATCCCAGAGTTCAGAAACAGAATGCTGTTCTCATTAAAATTTCTGTCTTTCACAGATTGATCTCTCTTATATGTGGGAAACATAGTAGGTGAATAACAAATGCCCAAAGACAATTGAAACATATGAGACCCGGTCTCCCATGGGAAGCATGCCACTGGGTGGGGGGTGGGTAGGGGAAGGGGGAGCATAGGAGATGGAGTTGGGGAACACTGAGACAACGGTGGAGGGTAACGGTTACTCTGGAGGAGGGGGGCGCGCTGGAAGGTGGTAAAGAGTTATGCATGAAGTCGTATCAGTAACAGTATTCTAAACCACAGTGCCTAAAAGAAAATAATAAAATTTATAAGTTGCCTGTTATAGAGGCAGGATGGATGGTGGGAGGGAAACTGGGATATTGGGGGAGGTGAGTGGACACTAGTGAAGGGATTCGTGTTGGAACATTGTATGCCTAAACGTTAATCACAAATAACTTTGTAAATCACATTGCCTCAGTGAACATAAAAACAATTTTCAAGTTCTGTCCATATTGCCCTGACACTGATGGAGTGCAGAAGTAAATTAGGGTGCTCCCAGCAAAAACAATCCATGTTTCTAGAAGCATTCTGCAGGAGGATACTCATGATGAAGTCCGTCTTTCCCAGAAGCTGAGCCACAAACCTTGGCACTCTCAGTCGAGCAAGAGTCTGTGGATGAAGGACAATGATCTGAGTACTCCCTGCTCATTTGTGTCACTCCAAAATTCATAGAGTGACATCTTCACCCCATACAGAATCCTTCGAGAATGTTAGCTAGAGCTTTTCTTGTTATGACCCTATTCTAGAGGGCGAAATATGTATATTTTGTTTCAAGAAAGGGCTGTGGCCCCAAATCCCTATGAACTCTTGGGCTATGGAGAATTGGACTAGACAATGAACAGCAAAGATTTATATTGGGTTTTCTCTAGCTCTGAGAAGAAGGGATGTGAGGCAGTGGGGCATATGTGGAAAAGCATCACTTTGGAATTAGGCAGATATGATTTCAGTCTCAGTCGAGGCACTCACAAAATGAGGGGGAAGATCAATTCCTAACAGACTCTTTCCTCTGTTAAACAAATGAAGATTTATCGCATAGCGATGGATCATTTACTCATGTCCCTTCCCAAATTCATGTTAAATTCCTAACCAGATGTGGTTATATTTATTTGAGGTGTGATGGGGATGGGGATGGGGCCACTAAGCAAGGGATGAATTCAAATGAACTCTAAATGTGGGCCCCTGGTGTGATAAAAAAATAGTCTTTATTGTTTTTGCATTTGTTTAGGAACCACACCTAGTTATGCACAAACCTTACTCTTGCCTTGGTGCTCATCCATCACTCCTAGCAGTGCCTGGAGGACCATATGAGTACCAGGGATCAAATCAGGATCAACTGTGAGCAAAGCAAATGCTACAGAAGTTATCTCAGTATCCGTATTGCAGACCATAATGCCCAAAAGTAGAGAGAGAGTTTGGGGGAATTTGTCTGCCATGGAGACAGGGGGAAGGTTGGAAAGGGAAGGTATACTGGGGACATTGTGATGGAGAATGTGCACTGGTGGAGGGATGGGTGTTTGATCATTGTATGATTGAAACTCAAACATGAAAGTTTTTTTAACTGTATCTCACAGTGATTCAATAAAGTAGCACTGTAGCACTGTCCTCCCATTGTTCAGCGATTTGCTCGAGCGGGCACCAGTAAGGTCTCCATTGTGAGACTTGTTGTTACTGTTTTTGGCATATTGAATACATCAAGGGTAGCTTGCCAGGCTCTGCCATGGGATACTCTCGGTAGCTTGCCGGGCTCTCTGAGAGGGACAGAGGAATCGAAACTGGGTTGGCTGCGGGCAAGGCAAATGCCCTACCCGCTGTGCTATTAAATAAATAAATAAATAAATAAATAATGAAGAGTTATTAGGAGAAAAGGGAAGTAAGAGATAGTACAGTAAGTAGGGCATTTGCCTTCCATACGGCCAACCCAAGTTAGATCCCTAGCATCATATATGATCCCCTGAGCCCCACCAGGAACTATCTCTGAGCACAGTGCTGGAAGTAAGCACTGAGAACCTCTGAGTGTGTCCCAAAAACAAAAATAAATTATCAGGAAAAAAGTGTCCTGTTGAATTATCTTATGTGTGTACGCATATAAATATATATTTGTAGTACTGACAATTCCCATTTACATGTTTATTTTAATATCAGCACAGCAGATTTTTCACAACCCACCTGTTTGATGACAAGTTAAAGTCACAGAAAGACAGAAGCAAAAAAATAATAATAATAATAATAAAGTTAATCTATAGCTTTTTCATTTCCCTCTGTCACAAGGTACCCTAACAAAGTCATCTCTTTTAGTCATAGGAAACTTTTTCCCCAACTAGGGTAATACATGGGTGTTAAAATTTGAATTATTATTAGCAACTGAGAATTGGTACTCAAGTTGCCAAGTCTTAACCCCAAACTCGACATGTTTTGCTTGCAGGGAGACGGCTCTGTGGGCACCCTGCATGCCTCATCATTCCAGTCTGGCAGGTGCTTGCTGGACATTCCACTGAAACTATTGCTCTTGGATTCACCTCATTGCACAAGTGAAACATGGCTGTGAGTCACACTTGGGCACCCTTCTCTTGAGAAAAACCACGAACAGGACACCGCAGTGAGACAATAACTCCGTTTCAGTGACTCTGCTCTCTGAAATACACCTGAAAGCAATTATTCCTTATAGTGTATAATTTGGACATCTTTGAGTTTGTCAAAGACGGAGGCTTTTAAGGCTGGTCACTGTCATCAATAGAGAATTACAGGGATCCAAGGTGTGAGAACCAGGAGATGCTGAAAAATTCACTTGGAGACTGCGCAGGACGCTCCCTCTGCGGGACGAAAAGAATGCTACCGCTTGAATTAAAACTGCGTGAGCATACTAGAACGTTTTAAGTCAAGCAGGTCTTCCCTTTTTTTCCAAAATGTATTGTATTGCTAGCGTTATTTAATATTATATAATACCTCATATACAATGAGACACAATGGGATAGAACATCAAGGAAACCTATTTTCTAGCTCTATAAATAGAAAATTATGTTGATTCTTGTGCTTGTTTCTTGCTCTGTAAAATATTTTACAATGCTGCAATAATGAAACTGGAAAATACATCCAAAGTTCTTAGATCAGTGACTAATATAAATGAATTCAAATTCTTGATCTCAAGATACCTCTCAAGAATGTACTGCTAACTTCTTTTATATGTTATGCCTGTGAGTTTGCCTACTTTAGATACAACACATAATTGGAATTACATAATATCTATGCTTTTTGTCTGGTTTATCTCACACAATGTTATCCCCTGATGTCCTGGAGCCTCATCAATGTTGCATCGTGTATCAATATGTTGTTCACAATCTATGATAAAGAAGGGACCACTATAACAATGATAACTGGAAATAATCACTCTGGATAAGAACTGATTGCTGAAAGTATGTAAAGGAACAAACATGATAATCTCTCAGTACTGTATTGCAAACCATAATGTCCAAAAGGAGAGAGAGAATAAGAAGGAGGAGGAGGAGGAGGAGGAGGAGGAGGAGGAGGAGGAGGAGGAGGAAGAAGAAGAAGAAGAAGAAGAAGAAGAAGAAGAAGAAGAAGAAGAAGAAGAAGAAGAAGAAGAAGAAGAAGAAGAGTGCCTGCCATAGAGGCAGGGTGGGGGGAAGGGTTTGGGAGGGGAACTAGGACATTGATAATGGGAAATGTACACTGGTGGAAGGATGTGCTGGAACATCTTAAGACTAAAAGCCAAAAATGAACAGCTTTGTAACTGCATCTCACAGTGATTCAATTTTTTGAAATCTAAAAACTTCAACTGTTGTTTCTTTTTATGACGTATTTATGATCTGTGATGCATATATACTGATTGAATATATATACATATATCCCACTTTTATCCATTTATTTGTTGATAGACATATCAACAAATATGAGTTATTTCCACTGGATTATTGCCATTTTTTAGTTTTCATAAATATAGCCACTGTGAACATAGATAAAAATATGTATTTGAGCCCTTTTTTCAATTCATTCAGGTTATAAACCTGGAGTTTCTGCCCCCTCTTCTCTTCCTTGAAAACTCCAATTACACATACATAAAACTGTTCCACACTCATTGATGTCCTGTTTTATTTCCTTTGTTTTCCTGTTTCATATTAGATATTTTCCATTTCTGCATCTTTAATCTTACTAGCATTTTCTTCTAAAATGTGATATTTGTTAATGTGTGGATTTCACTTACTTGTATAACTGTGATTCTGAACCTTTTTAAATCTTCCGTATCCCTAGTTAACACAGTCCTCTTTCCACTGCTTTCTTGAACATATGGAATGTAATCCTAAACTTGCTTCAATGTCTTTGTATACTAATTCCACCATCTGTTTTATTTGCTTTGTTTCTATTGACTGACTTTTCTTCTCATTTGGGGCTGTATTTCTCTACTTCTTTGCATGTTTAATGATGTTTTACTGGACGCCAAACATTGTGAATGTTACCTAGTCTGGTAGTAGACATATTGTAATGCCTGTCAATATTCTTTTGTTTTATCCTAGGATGCAGTTAAATTACTGGGAAATGGTTTGATCCTTTCAAGTCTTTGGTCTTAAGCTTTGTTAAGTGGTACCAGAACAGTGTTAGTCATGGGTTGATTTTGGCCCCTTAGTGGGGCAAGCATAACCTTCTAAGCTTTTTCTCTGATGCAGTGATTTATCAGAACTCGAACTTGAGGGAAATGGGAAGTCTCCGGCTGTTCTTTCTAATCTATCATAGCAAATGTGTGTCATTTCTTTACATGCTTGCACTAATTGTTTCTTCCTGACATCGTGTGATTATAGGTAGGAGACGAGCGCTAGAAGGAACCTGAGAAGAGTTTGCTGAGCCACGTGTCTCTCAGAGACTGATAAACTATTTTGTGCAGACCTCTGACCACAAAAAAGCAGCGGGTGCAAAGTGGTGGCATGACCAGTCTGCAAGAACCAGGGCTGCTGGATTGTGTGCAAACACCTAGACTTCTAGAGCTTGAGAAAAATAGCCTTAAGCCATATAGGCTTATACTAGTCACAAAAGTCCTTATCCCTAGGAATAAGACAAAACATCCACTCTGCAGCCAGAGGGGAGCTGTAAAGCTCTGAGGAGCCCTTCACCAGGGTCACCGGAACTAAATGCTACATGTTTAGGGCCTTAAACATAGAGGTCTAGCATCTCATTGGCCTACAGACCGGAAATTCATTGTGGATGGAGATGTGTGCTAGATTGATTTATCTCGCTTTATCTGGGGGGTTGGTTGAATTCTTTTGTCACTGTTGCTGTTGTTGTTAATTTATTTTTTAATTGAATCACTGTGAGATGCACAGTTACAAAGTTGTTCATGATTGAGTTTCAGTCATAGAATGTTTCTATACCAGTGTACATTTCCCAGCACCAATGTCCCCAGTTTCCCTTCCACCATTCCCCCCAACTGAAAGCTGTCTCTGTGGCAGACACTGCTCTCTGTCTCTCTCTCTGTCTCTCTAGGTCTCTCTCTGTCTCTGTCTCTCTGTCTCTCTCGCTCACTCGCTCTCAGCTGGCATCTCTCCATTATCTCTCTCTCTCTCTCTCTCTCTCCCTCTCTCTCTCCCTCTCCCTCTCCATCTCCCCTCTCTCCTTTTGGGCATTATGGCTCACCATACTGAAAGGTTATCATGTATATCCCTTTACCAATTTTCAGCACTCTGTTCTTGTCCAGAGTGATCATTTCCAACTATTATTGTCATAGTGGTCACTTCTCTATTCTAACTGCCCTCTGCCCCATATATCTGTGGCAAGTTTTGCTTGGATTCCTTGAGGGCCATCTGCATGGCTCACAGATAGTCAACAGTCCCTAGGGGCCTCGTGTGGCTTCCCACTGTGGACATGTGCTCTTCTCTCCTCTAATAGGGACTCATTGGGGCCTTAATCGCTTCACAAAAAACCTTCAGTCACATTCTCAGGCACCGGGAATTAGAATGTAAATTTTAAGGTAGGGAGGAACAACTCAGCCTTAAAGTCTGAAGAACTGAGGGAACAAATGAAGCCTCAGCTCTCAGCAGTGATTCTTCCAATTGGGAGAGGTCCAAGTGATCTTTTCAACTCCATAAGACACATACCAGCCCATTAGAGGATACAGATGCAATTCTAACAGAACACATCTGATCACTGTCACCTCAATTATAATCTTGAATGACCGCCCATCTGGTGGAAGCCAGAACCTCTCAAATTTTCATGCACATGCATATACCCTGCAACCTTGGTGACATACAGATTCTGGATCAGTAGGTTGGGTGGGGCCAGAAAGACTGAATTTCTTTTTTTTTAATTGAATCAGCGTGAGCCACACTTACAAAACGTTCATGTTTCAGTCATACAATGATCGAACACCCATTCCTGCCCAGAGCACATTCTCCACCACCAATCTCCCCGGTATACCCCCCCCCTTCCACCCTCCCCCTGCCTCCATGGCAGACAATATTCCCCATACTCTCTCTCTACTTTGGGGCATTATGGTTTGCAATACAGATACTGAGAGGCTAACACATTTGGTCCTTTATCTACTTTCAGCACACATCTCCCATCCCGAGTGATCCCTCCAACCATCATTGACTTAGTGATCCCTTCTCTATACCAGCTGTTTACTTCACCAGGTCATGAGGCAAGCTTCCTGACCCTTGTAGACTGAATTTCTAACACAGTTCAAAAGACCACCACCCTGCTACTGGTTAACAAGCCTTATATAGCAAGAAAATGGTTTTCACCCTGGACCACCAGGGGAGCTTTTAGGACTTCAAACCTAGTAAGCATGACTATGGAACACCCAGAATCAGGAATCAGTGTCCATAAAACACCCCAACTCCAGTGTACAACTAGGGAGATGAACCACTGTGGGAAGATCATTCCTCCATCTGTTCCTCCACCAACTCCCCCTGAACTGGGCAGCTTGGAATCTGCGACATGCAGAGACTCCTCCTTCCTGCAGCAGTGACAAGGTGGCTTCCTATACAGGCCACTTCCTATACAGACCACATCTAGTGATGATCTCTACCAGAGACAGATAGACTGCTAAAGGATGGAGAGAACCCACATAGTAACTGAATGTAGATCTGAAGAATTTAAAACTTCACATCAGCACGTGGAGATATAATTTATTTTATTTTATTTTTATTTTAGGCAACTTGATTAACAATACGATTAATGGTAGAATTTCATGCATAAACTCTTTCATGCAAAAAATTTCCAGCATCACCCTTCAACAGAGTATCCACTTTCCTCCATCACTGTCCAAGTGTTCTCCCACTCTTTACACAATCCCCCCCCCATTTTTTCCACCATAGTAAACTTCTTTCTGAAAAACAGTTCTCAGGTTCAGTTGTCTTTGAACCTTCATTATTCCCCTACTATGTCCGTCTGTCATGGCAGGAGACTCATTGGAATCTTCCCTGCGCTCCAGCTCAGGAATCAGAGTCTGCCTGTCTGCCACAAAGAAGCCCCCCACAACTGCGAGTCACCGTTAACAAGGAGCAATGTTGTTGCAATGGAAACATCCCTTGGGGTTGAGGAAGTGCTTCCCATGGTGATGCACAGGCTTTCTGTGTGGGCAAGGCACTAAGTTTGATCCTGAAATGCCACCAAATGCGGTCCTCAGAGCAATAAAAAAAAAAATTTGGTAATTTTAAGTGGAGTGGGTAAGACACTTCCTTTGCATGCAGCTGACCCAGGTTGATCCCAGGTAGCCCATATGGTCGCCCTCCCCCCCACCGCCAAGCCACGTAGCACCACCAAGAGGGATCCCTGAGCACAGAGCCAGGAGTAAGCCCTGAACAGCTGGCTGGTCCCAACCACTCCCCACCCAAAATGAAGTGATGAGAGTGAAGAAGGGCCCTCTCCTAATATGTCTTTAAAAATAAAAGACATTGAAGTACAGACATGAAACAATCTCCACACTCTTTCCTCTAAAGATACTTTTTTGTAGTATTTTCAGTGGTTTTTCATAACAAACAATACAAAATATATTATTTCATTTCGCTTTGGGGCCAGAATTGGAGTTCAGGATGCAAACATCTGAAATAATGCGGTGAGAAGGTGTAAGGATTGTCAGACTGGTGTTTGAATATTCAACGTAATTAAATATTGTGAACTACTTTATAAAATTTAAAAATTAAATATATTTTTAAAAATTAAGTCAATAAATAAAATGAAATACAGACATGTAGAAGGGAAACCAAGGGAAGACCTTGGGACTTTGAGGACTCTGAGGAGCATGTGAGATTACGACAAGACTAAAAAAGAGAAGGACTAGCAGGAGGACCGGATGACTGGAAGTAGAGGACTCTGAGATGACCATGAGATGAGGGAAAAGATATAACAAAAGAGAAAACTTTGAGGTCTGTGAAGAGACTAGGATGATGGAACTGTGATTACTGGGGCAGAGCCTGGCAAGCTCCCCCCGGCGTATTCCATATGCCAAAAACAGCAACAACAAGTCTCACAATGGAGACTGGTGCCCGCTGGGGCAAATCCATGAACAATGGGAGGACAGTGCTACAGTGCTACAGAGGGAAGACCATGCCTGGAGGTGCGGGTGTTACCAACAGAAGCAGGGAGCTCAAAAGAAACTCTGGGAACTGAGAGACAGCTCAGTGGCTGGAGTGCAGACCCAGAATCTGTCCAAGCACCACCCAGAGCAACTCCTGAGCACCATGGGAGTGGGGGTGGGGGTGGAGGTGCCACGTCCTCCCTGCAAAGAGAAGAAACTCTGACCTTACAGTGCTCAGGCTCCTAGTCTCCAGAATTAGATTTTTTTTTCATTTCAGTTGTTCAACCAGACTGTCTGTGACACTTCATTTTGCAGTCTGAGGAAACTAGTAGGAGTCCCCAGGCCAGGGATCACTTGATCACTTGACTTCCTGTTAATCATCGATTTGCTCGAGCAGGCGCCAGTAATGTCTCCATTTGTCCCTGTCATGTGCTAGTGTAGCCCAGTGGCGTCTGTTCGTTCTAGGAACACGAAGAGCCTCAAACCGATCGTTCAGGATCTTGATGAAGAAATCTGACCATCTGGTAGGTGGGCGGCCACGTGGTCTTTTGATGTCCCATGGAATCCAGTCGGTAACAGCTCTAGTTCAGCAGTCGTCTCCAAATCTCATTACGTGACCAGCCCATCTGATTTTTGACGCCTTGGCAAACAAGACAACATCCCTGATTCTTGATCATCGATGGAGGTCGGAATTCTGGATTCTTTTTCTCATTTGAGTGAAACGTGATACTCCAAGCATAGCTCTTTCAGTTCCTCTTTGGGAGACCCAAATAGCATTCTCATCCTGTTTGTGTAGGGCCCAGGTCTCTGAGGCATATGTTAATGCAGGAAGAACAGTGGAATCAAAGAGATGTGCCCGGAGTCAGAGGTTCTTTGTCCTATTAGCTATTTCTTCGAGGCTCTTGAAGGCATTCCAAGCCACTCTCCTCCTCCTGCACAACTCAGGTGCCAGGTGTTTCATCATGTTGACTTCTTGACCTAGGTACACATAACTGTTGCATTCGGAGATGTTCATCCCATTGAGAGTGAATGGAACTTCAAGAATGAGACCATTTCTCATAAACATTGTCTTTGTGAGATTCAGCTGTAGTCTGACCTTTCCACACTCACGGTCAAAGTCGACCAGCATTTGTGCCGTTTGGCTAATGTTTGGTGTTATAAGAACGATGTCATCAGCAAAGCGGAGGTGGTATAGTTGCCGACCATCTATCTTCACTCCCATTCCTTCCCATTCCAGTCATCCCATGATGTTCTCGAGGGTGGCACTGAAGAGTTTCGGTGAAATGGTATCCCCCTGCCAAACCCCTCTCTTGACATCGATGATTACTTCTTTGTAGAATGGTGAGATCCTGGTAGTGAATCCGTAATACAGCTCACGGAGGATCCTGGAAACTAGTAGGAGTCCCCAGGCCAGGGATAAGCTTGGAATTAGGAGGAAGCAGCAACTTTGGGCAGGAGATCCGCCTGTCTGGGGCTGGTCCTGCTCGGGTGAGAACTACGTTGTGACCATCCAAATGAGCATCATCCCCCTACCCTTTATTTTTAATTACAAAAAGCAATCTATGGGACAGAGTTATATAGAAAATAGTTTCCAAGAGAGGGAAACAAGAATTAGAAATGTGACTCAGGAGCAGAAGCCCTGCAAGACAAGTTTAAGACCCTGGGTTCCATCCCCAGGCACCCCCCCAAAAAAAAAAGTCGAAGCTAGCCCAGACAACTGCCCTCCCCCTAGAAAAGTGGGGACCAGATCACAGAGTCTGAAAGCTGTGCTGGAGGAAATGCAAGTCATTTCCTGTTTGGACATCGCCAAGCCCAGTCTGGTCAATAAACCCATTCCACTCAGAACAGCTCAGTGTCTTGGTGTGCCAAATTCCTCTGCCCAAGCCTCCTTCTCTAATTATATCTTTTCAGAAATTCTTCGATTCCATTTTTCTGATTGTCTGAATTCTTTGAAGGGGAAAGATTTTTCGAGAAGATCACAGCTTGTCCGTTCTTAGGCCATTTCTGCACCTTTTTTATGATGGGGGTGGGAGTCCTTCACTCATCGTGAGATTATTAGCTTCACTTCTCAACACACGTGCATAATTTCTTATCGCAGCCTTCTTTCAAAGGGAGCTATTTAAAGCCCAGGTTTATTGAACCATAGATTCAATTGAGAGCCACTTCAGGTATGAAACATCCCTATGAATCAGCCAGTAGAGATTCAGCCTCCAAGGAACAATGGAGCCGCTGACTGCTAATCAATCTTAGTGACAGTTGCAGGATGAAATGAATCCCGGGACATTAAGGAGTGAACGATTGCCAGTACCAGATTCTGGCAGGCTTTGGAGAGGAGAGTTGGTGGGAGAATTTTATTGGGAAACATTAAATCATTTTCAGGATGCAAAGCAGAACTGATAAGGCAACTTCTAAGGTGAACTGCAGGAGTGCAGTCCCCTGGAACCCTGGGCTGGGGGGTGGGGACGAGAGAGGTTCAGTACCAGTGATTTTCAGACCTAGTGTCCCATAATTCAAGGACATACGGTAGCGTCACTAGACTCGTAAAGTCATTGTTTAAGGATTTACTGAGCTGAGCTGGTTGACTTCAATAACACCATTAAGAAATATAACAATTGTCACAAATTCTCCTTCATTGATCTATTTTTGATTATTCATTCCATTTGCCATTTTGTCATAACAAGCAATCACGATCACGATCACAACCATCCTGTTATTCGTCGATTGCCTCGAGCAGGCCCCAGTAACGTCTCCTTCATCCTAGCCCTGAGATTTGTTTTTAAATGTGCCATATTCAAGGATCTTTCAGAGTTAAGAGAATGAGACCCATCATTGTTATTGGTATTTGGCATATTGGGTACACCACGGGGAGTTTGCCGGACTCTGCCGCATGGGCAGGTTACATTCAGTAGCTTGCCAGTTTGTCCAAAGTAGGAATAAGATAATAAGTTGTCGCACGGCCGCAAATGCGGCTGCGAGCTTACGGGAGCTGGGCTTTATAGTCTCTGGGTCTTGGCCGTTGATGGGATTACACAGCACCAGGGGGCCAATTGGTGGGTGTAACCCCTGCCTACTAAAATTTGGAAAATCTGGATGGAGGATGCTCAGCCGCGATCCGAGCAGGCTTGGAGATCTCAGCCCCGGGACCCGCATGCCTTTCTTCCTCTGCCAGTACCTTCGTGCATGTGCAGAGTGGTCTCAGCATGGTGGTGGCTGGTTCTGAAGGTCTTCGGCTGCCAGGGCCCTGGTCGGGTTCGGGAGGGAAACTCAACCCACTCCCTCCAAGGGGCCCCGGCCAGGACAGCCAGGTGCGGGGGCAGGAGACTCTGCGCTGTTCTCTTCCGGGAGCTGGGTTTTATAGTCTCTGGTTCTTGGCCATTGATGGGATTACACGGCGCCAGCGGGCCAGTTGGTCGGTGTGACCCCTGACAACTGGAATTTGGAGGATCTGGGTGGAGGATGCTCAGCACCGACCCACATGCCTTTGTTCCTCTGCCGGTACCAAAACCGAAGAACATAAGAGTGTACAGGAGAAAAGTTTTTCCCTCCACTGCACCATCAAAATGGAACTTCTTAATCTAATCTCTTGCCTCAGAGACTTTGCATGTAATTTTTCTCTACTCTTCACCTAGATATCTGTCCTCCTCCAAATATACTTCAGATCATTTCTTATTACTGGATACAGATATAGTTTGGCTCTTCCTACTATTGTTCTGTTGGTATACTTGTCATTGCTCTTACCACCTTTACTGTAATTACTTGCTTTAGTTACTTACTATGTAGTGTGGAGGTTAGAGGAGAGCAGCTCTGTGAACATTGTTCTAGGATGTATTCTCCACATACCATACTAACCTGAATAATCTAGATGAACAGACACCAGAGATAATCACCAAACATCGTAACCCTGTTTTACTAGTCCACCTGCTTTATACTCACCCAAACCCACTGTTTAAGGAGATACTTCCCAATCTGCAGTCCCTTACTTTCAATTTTGACTACTGGAGGACAAATTCTGAGACCCCGAATCCCTGTAAAAATAATTAGTGATGCTCAAAAATGTTAGCATTTGGATATATAACATGTTGGAAAATGGCGATCAGTTGGTACATAAGTGACAAGATAGAAAAAATAGAATTGAACTTTTCGAGTGATAAATTATGGGAAGGTAAACCTCTGAGAGAAACTACTATAGAATAAGGGTTATGCTAGTAATGTTCATTTATGCAAACCCAACTCATTGCCAACTCTGTCTCCAGTGACAATGGTGTTTGTCTTCACTAGTACTGGAGAGAAAAGAGGAAACATCTTCGTAAATTGAAATTTATATTCTAATTTTAGGTAGGTGGAGTAGGGTTTACTCATGGCACTGTGCTTACAGATGACATTTGGGCTCAGGGGACCATATGGGGTTCTGGGGATACAACATGTGTTAGACCTGTGCAAGGGAAACACCCACCCTGATACACCTGCTCCTGCCCCCTAATTATTTTATTCTTGACCTCTTAAACATAAAGCAAACTTTAAGTATTTGATTCCCAATATTTATGTTACACAAGTTAATCTGTGGACAGTTAACTGCTTTCTTATATTTGCAATTATTTGTCTCATTAACTAATCTCATTTCACATATTAGATTTATAGTGCATATTGAGGAAAATGGTACTATTTTGCTCTTCATTATAACCACTATATTTTTCAAGGTACTACCGAGTAGATTCAAGTGTCTCTCTGAAGCTTATATTGGTTAACATATTTTCTTTCTATTTTGCTTTCACAAAATCAAAATAAAATAGTTACACATGGATTATAATATGTTGGTAATTAAATTAATTTTAAGGAAATAATCCCAGATTTTACTTTTGGTAAATGTGATATTATTTAGTTATCTAAGGACAACTCAGTTCTTATTTTTCATAGAAATAATAAAACATTTTTTAAAAATATACTTTGGGGCAGGAATGCTAGTACAGTGGGTAGGGTACTTGTCTTATAGTAGCTGTACTAGCTTGATTCCCAGTATTCTGTATGATATCCCCAACATGATCAGAAGTGATTCCTGAGTGCAGAGTCAGGATAAGCCCTTAACACTGCCTGGTGAGACTCCTCCAAAATATATACAAATTTAACTACATTTTTACTAATTTTAATTATACTTTAAATCTAGTGGGTATTCCTTTTGAGTTCAGCCCATAAGTTCATAAATTTCAATGCTGAATATCAATGTAACTTATGGAGTATTTACTTCATTTCACAAAGCAAAATTAAAATTCAAGAACATAACACATCAAATAGTTTATCCTATGGAGAGAAAACTTAATACTAATGAGAAGAAATAAAAATAAACTATAGTGGAAAATTTAGAGATACACTGAATAAAAATAACAAAAATATACCTAATCACCTACAATGTAATTTTTATACATCTCCTAGGTACTCTGTTGAGAAGTCTACCAAAATGCAAGAGATGAAAGGACATGAAAGGTCCAGTGACCATCCCTTTCTAGTCTATTTCATATATTATATCCTGGAAAATTTGTTCTTAGCATGTGTTTGCTTTTTAATGATCTCTCAGGGACCAACAAACTACACAACTTATTTGTATATTAAAAATTCACAATGACTCTGCTTTTCTCTGTACATATAGGTTATCATTGCATTTATAATAAGGTCAATTCAGTTGTATTTTTACTTAAGTTTTCTTATCTCATTCTTACTCAACCATAACATTGGAAGTGTCTTCCTTAAAGGTTGCTTTTGGCTTTTTAAATTTTCAAATCTCTATGTGTCTAACTTGATACTACACTTGATCTTAGCCAAAAGGTCGAGAAGCGGGGCTGGAGCGATAGCACAGCGGTAGGGCCTTCGCCTTACAAGCGGCCAACATGGCCGACCCGAGTTCGATTCCTCTGCCCCTCTCGGAGAGCCCGGCAAGCTACCGAGAGTATTCGATATGCCAAACACAGTAACAACAAAGTCTCCAATGGAGACGTTACTGGGCCCGCTCGAGCAAATCGACGATCAACGGGAGGGCCTTTACCTTTTTACCTTTATGTATCTAACTTAGTATTATAAATTTTATATGCTTGCATATTTAAAAAAGTCCTTTACAATATAACAATTTCTTTAGAACTTCTCATTTCTTAATTTTCCCCACAGGACTAACAAACAATTGCAATTTCAATCAATAGTAAAACTTAAAGTTCCTTTCTATAAATAATTGCCAGGGTAGCCCACTTCCTCTCCCCGTTCCCCCCTCTTTCCATTAAATATGCTTAATGGTGTTAGATTTACATTATTTCCTACAAGATTTTATATACTTTGGCTGTTAGAGGTGGGATTTCCAAGCAGTGCTCAGAAGGACTCCAAGAGCCACTTCTGGCGATTTTCAGACAACCTAGCCGGACAGCTCAGTCCTAGAACCAACAATATGGTTTGCTGATTACCTTTTGTATCACTGGGGACCACCAAGACCACCCCTGTAGTGCTTGGGTACTACCAGAGCTATACCTCACAATTCTCGGGGAGCACCGATCAAACCACTTGGGAAGCCCTGTACCATCTCTCTGAAAACGACACTTTTACTTCTGATCCATCCTACCACTGCACAGTCAAAGGAGGAGAAACACAGGCAGCAACGTTATTGGGAGTTTACTGAACACGCAGGTTCACAAGCTTCCTAGGGTCTGCTCAATTATAATCTGAGTTTTTTGGTATCAGACATGAATATAAACACATTAAATTTCATAAGTATCTTTCCAAACTATATCACTCTTCCTTCACTCCACCCTAGTTCAACATAGCAACCAGAATGATTATTTATTTATTGAATGAGAGGTATTCACACCTGCTCATCAATAAAGGTCAATGTGGCACTCTGCCACTTCAGATTTTAATATTTTCAATCCCTTTCACTTTCTAAGTCAACGGCCTGGATTTTATTCTTCATATAATGTGCATCTCATATATATGTAAAAATTGTATAAATTGTATAAATTCAATGCAATCACTATAAGGATACCCATGACATTCTTCAAAGAAATGGAGCAAACACTCCTGAAATTTCTATGGAACAATAAGCCCCAACGAATAGCTAAAGCAATTCTTGGGAAAAAGAAAATAGGAGGAATCAACCTCACTAATTTCCAACTCTACTACAAAGCAGTAATAATTAAAACAGCATGGTACTGTAACAAAGGCAGAACTGCAGACCAATGGAACAGGGTTGAATACAATGACATCTCCCCTCAATCATATGATCATCTAATCTTTGATAAAGAAGGAAGAAATGTGAAGTGGAGTAAGGAAAGCCTCTTTAACAAATTGTGCTGGCATCACTGGACGGCTACATGCAAAAAAAAAAAAAAATGGGCTCAGAACTCTGCCTAACACCATGTACAAAAGTAAGATCAAAATGGATTAAAGACCTCAACATCAGACCAGAAACCATAAGGTACATTGAAGACAAAGTTGGCAAAACCCTCCATGACATTGAAGCTAATGGTATCTTCAAAGATGCCACGACACTGGCCAAGCAAGTGAAAACAGAGATAAATGGGACTATCTTAAACTAAGAAGCTTCTACACCTCAAAAGAAACAGTGACCAAAATAAAAAGACAGTCTACAGAATGGGAAAGTATATTCGCCGAATACACATCTGACAAGGGGTTGATATCAAGGATATACAAAGTACTGGTTGAACTCCACAAGAAGAAAACATCCAACCCCATCAAAAAATGGGGCAATGAAATGAACAGAAACTTTCTCAAAGAAGAAATCCGAATGGCAAAAAAGCACATGATAAAAAGTTCTACATCATTCATCATCAGGGAGATGCAGATCAAAACCACAATGAGATACCATCTCACACCTCAGAGACTGGCCCACATTCAAAAGAACAAAAGCAACCGATGCTGGCGTGGATGTGGCGAGAAAGGAACACTCCTTCACTTTTGGTGGGAATGCGGACTGGTTCAGCCCTTTCGGAAAACAATATGGATGATTCTCAAAAAATTAGAAACGGAGCTCCCATTTGATCCCACAATACCACTCCTGGGAATATATCCCAGAGAGGCAAAAATGTATAGTCGAAGTGACATCTGCACTTGTTTGTTCATTGCAGCACTCCTTACAATAGCCAGAAACTGGAAGAAACCTGAGTGTCCAAGAACAGATGACTGTTTAAAGAAACTTTGGTACATCTACACAGTGGAGTACTATGTAGCTGTTAAAAAAGATGAAGTCATGAAATTTACATACAAGTGGTAAAAAGGTAAAGGTAAAGGTAAAGGCCCTCCCGTTGATCGTCGATTTGCTCGAGCGGGCCCAGTAACGTCTCCATTGGAGACTTTGTTGTTACTGTGTTTGGCATATCGAATACTCTCGGTAGCTTGCCGGGCTCTCCGAGAGGGGCAGAGGAATCGAACTCGGGTCGGCCATGTTGGCCGCTTGTAAGGCGAATGCCCTACCCGCTGTGCTACATACAAGTGGTACAACATGGAAAGTGTCATGTTAAGCGAAATGAGTCAAAAAGAGAGGGATAGGCATAGAATGATTGCATTCGTCTGGGGAATATAAAGTAAGAAAATATGAGATAAATACCCAAGAATAGCTGAGATCAGCACCAGGAGGATTACTCCATAGCTTAGAGACCAGCTGGGTCTTCTAGGAAAAGGGCAGCTCAGATAGAGAAGGGAGCACCAAATAAAGGGTGTTTGGAGGATCCTCCCAGGAGGGAGATGCTTGTTGAAAGTAGACTATGGACTGAACATATTTGCCACTCAATGCCTCTTTTGCAGACCACAACACCCAAAAGGAGAGAGAGAACAAAAGGGAATGCCCTGCCACAGAGGCAGGGTGGGATAGGGGGATGGGGGTGGGAGGGATATTATCCATTGGGGTGGAAAATGGGCACTGGTGGAGGGAGGGATATTTGATCATTGTATAATCGAAACCCAAGCACAAAAAATTGTAAATCTACAACTGTACCTCATTGTGTTTAGCTAATGAAAATTTTAAAAAATGGAAAAAAAAGAAATAAAATAAAAAGATGAAGCACCAAAGATGCTTTGCAGGGCATGGGATCAAAAAAGATTCAAGCATAATCCATATTTTTTTTTCAATTTGTCTAAATTTTTATTTGACTAGCAATACTTAGATCTCCACTTTTTACCTCCAGGCTTTTCTCTGAAAATGATTTTTCCAATCAGTTGTCTTGCCATCCAGAACCACAGGTTTGTTTTGTTACCCCATTAATTTCCTAAAATAGACCCATTTTAGACCATAAAGAAACAATCCAAGTAATTCACCTTTCTTTACTTTTCATTTCTACTTTATTATTTTTCATATTAGGTTTCTACTTTAGAAATTGAAATTAACTCTTAAAGGTGTCTCAACCACCTCGCTTTCTAATGCAGGTTTTATCTTTTCAAACTCTTCAATATTTAACTGAGATGATATGTTTATAATATTCTTTGTTACAGAGGCAAGTATGTAATTTGACAAATGTATATAGTACAGCATGCAAACCACCAAAGGAGGAATTATATCCTTCTCCACACCACTTATTCCATCTCTTCTTCCCTTCTAGTCATCATCAATTAAATACATAAATATTTAGATTTTGTTTGAACAATTTTAATGATAAAGATCATGACATATAAGCATTATGACAAAGGTCCACTTGATTTGAAACGGTACTAATTCTTTAGAAAATTATTCTTTATAACAATATATAATATGAAGTTGCAAGTGACTTTGGGTATGATCTAATTCAACAGTATATCCATTTTTTGGGCATTATATATTGGGATGGGGAAGTTATAGTGAGTGAATATATAAAGGTTGAACAGGATGTCAATGGAAACAATGAATGAAATATCTCTGGATAATATAAGACATTAGGTAAAGGACATATTTGTATTGGAAGCCATATAGGATATAACTGAGACATTTTCCCAGAACACAGACACAAAATATTAAATAGATATTCATTTCTTGAATGTAAATAAATAAGGCGTGTGGTACTAAACAAACGTAGATCAATATTGAACTTTTTGATTAATCTAAATATTCTTCTGTTTTGCTTAATATCTTTTAAGTAGAATGGATTAGAGAAAAGATACAGACCCAGAATAATAATGTTCAGAGTAATACTGCTTAAAACTGGATTAAATTTATATTTACTCAACAGAAAATTGCACATGTACTTATGCATGCAGTGTCTTCCATCATCCTTACTTCATATCCCCATTATCAATTTTGCCAGATGTGGCTCATAACAAGAACAATCGAATATCTAGTAGACCCATGAATGGCATATTTGAATGGAAATGTCATCTTGTTTGGTTCAATTAAATTTGTTCTTCGGTCAGTTCATAGAAATTCTTTCTCTTATTGATACTACCCATCTTTTCCTTGAAGGAGAAGTACAAATATCCACAGTGTAGATGTAAGCGTCAAATAACTTTTCAGTGTTTCCAACTGTCTGAAAATACCTATGGTGGAAAGTAGTCTAAGTGAAGCCTCTCAGTGTGGGATATTTATGGCACTGTAACCATTACTGGCATTTGGACTTCATTCCCTTGTACCTTTTATCATTCTTTAGTGCAACGATGGTTCAGATTTTGTGTTCTCTCCTACAACCAGTACTTCCTTCTCCTCCACAAAAATGTTATCTGCCAGTCCAAGTGAACACCGGCATGCTGCTGGGAAACCTGAGAATGTATGTTCTTACACACCATCCCTAAATTGAAGACCAGCAAACTGTTTTACATTTTTGTGAGGATACCTTGGAGGTATAAGCAACTGACATAGAGATCAACTGACCCTAGTGAGACAGGGTTCTTCCCAAAAATGTTTAGGATGCCACGTCATTCCTTTCCACCCCCCCACTTTGCTTCTTTATTTTCCTATGAGGTATTTTTGCCAACACTTCCTGAGGACACTTTTCATAGAAACATTAAATTTTGCAGTTCGTCTCCAAAAAATCCAGTCTAAACAAGTTGACTGAAACAGTCGTGTGCCTCTGGGACTGCCCTCCTGAAATTCTTGGTCATGCTATCTTTGATTTGACTTTCATTAGTGAGGTCCAAAGGGAGGATGGAGCAAATGGCAGGGAGCTTGGAGACCTGGCTTGCACGAAATCCTGCATCGTGCTGCTTCCTACCTATAGGGCAGGCAGGTTCTCAGCTCTCACATTTGAACACAGACACAGTCTCTTAGTCCTTGGCAGTGCGTTCTGCCAGGTTGCATGACGTTGCAGATATCCGTGAGTTTTGGTACTCACCTTAGGGGCATATCATGCCTAAGGAAGTGCACCATTAAAAAGAGAAGAGAGGTAATGATGACATCTTCAGATAAAACCCATAATAGCAAACAATATGCACAGTTCTGTTCTTTGAAGGAGGCCTCACATATTCACCTATAGTGGGTCTCCACAGACTTTGTAGAAGTACCCAGTCATCTTATTTTCTTCTTTATATTTTTTAATTTTTTATTTTGGGGTCATACCTAGTGGTTTTCAGGGTTCAAACCTGGCTCTACTCTCAGGGATCAATCCTGGCAGTGCTTAGGAAACATATGGGGTATGCGAGATTGAACCTACATTAACCATGTGCAAGCTAAGTGTCTGCCTGCTAAAGTATCTAACGCAAGTGCCTACTTGCTAAACTATCTTTCTCTCCCCATTTTTTGGTAATGATCTTAACAAAGACAAAGCTTTTGGTGAAAAATATTAATGGTCTTATTAATAGCTAAGGTAAGAAAAAATTTTGTTTTGAGTTGATATGGTAGAATTGTTAAATATGCTTCTCAACTTCAATATCTCCTCCTCTGAAATGTATACCTACTTTGCTATAATTACAGCGGGTAGGGCATTTGCCTTGCATGCAGCCAACAAGGCAGAGCTGAGTTCGATTCCTCCGTGCAACTCGGAGAGCCCAGCAAGCTACCTAGAGTATCTCGCCCGCACAGCAAAACCTGGCAAGCTACCTGTGAAGTATTTGATATGCCAAACACAGTAAGAAGTCTCACAAAGTTACTGGGCCCACTAGAGCAAATCGATGAATAACGGGATGACAGTGACAGTGCCTATTTACTGATCAGGTTGGATTTCTTTTTCCAGTATGCCTTTTATCTGAGTGTGGTCTTGTGATAAAGTTCTGGTTAATGCTATATAAACATGTAAGCATATGGTATTTCATGAAATCAGCCTAGAAACACATGAAGGAAAAGAAATCAATTGTCTTAAAGGCATCTGAGCCATTAAATAGTGATAGAGGATCATGAAGTAGCTTTAATAGGAGAAATAATCAGTTATAATTGTGTTGTAAAAGGTAAAGCTTGGTACTTTGATAAGAATGCTATATGTATTTCTGGATTATGCACATTCAAATTCCATGTAGTTAAGAGGGCATCATACATTGCGACCTTAAAGTCAGAATACTTGAGGTCTGAGCAAAAGTACAGTCGGTGACATGCTTACTGTGCACATGGGTCTTCTTCCTAGCACATAATATAGACTCCTGAGGCCACTACAAGAGATCAGTGTAAAACCAAGAAGGAATAAGAACTGACCACCACTGGATATGCTCCACTCAAAAAATAATGAAATAGATGTGAAAAATAAAGTCAGAGTTCTCTCTTTCTCTCTCTCTCTCTTTCATAGAGGTTGGAGGAAATTGGACACTCTGGTGATAGATATGATTTAAAACTTTATACGCAAGAAACCATATAATTAACAATACTTAAATCACTGTTTTCAAAGGTAAATATATACAATATATAATTCTGTACTAAACCTATAATTTTATGGCATACCAAGTGGTGTCAGACTTCATAATATACATAGATGATTTTGTACCTGAATATAAATGGACAGTCTCATGGAAAATAAATTTATTTCATCAAAGCCTAATGGTTTATTTTCATTAAAAATTGCTATTCACATGCTTTGTAGGTTTATATACCAGGAATGAATGAGATTGTACAGACTCTACTTTCTCTTTCTGACTCATTGTGATGATATTGGCACCCCCTGGTTCCGTCCATGTTGAAGAAAAGGGCACATTTTCATAATTTCTGACAGTTGAGTGGTAAACGTACTGCATTGATACACGTTTTCACATTCTCTTTTTCTACTCATCTGTATTGAATACTACGTTGTATTAAGATTGTGGTAAAAAAAAAACACCACAATGAACATAGGTATGCATATCTCATTTCAAATTGTGTTTTTGTACTTCTTTGGAAAGAGATATGAGTGTAATCACTGAATCATATGGCAGATCTTTTTGAGAAATCTCCATGGCATTTTCAGGAGGCTGAACCAGTATTTTTCCACTTCAAAAAGAGAAGGTTGAGGCCAGAGAAATAGTAGAGGGGGTAAGGTACTAGCCTTGCCAACAACTTATACCAATTCAAGCCCCTGCACAATCTATGTCCTCCCTCGAACCCCCAACCCAAGCCTCACCAGGATTGACTCCTGAGCACATAACCAGCAGTATGGCCTGAGCACCAAGAGAGATCTCCATCCCTAACAGCAAACAAGAGAAAATGAAGGATTGGGGTTTTTCTTTTTTCTTTATTCTTTTTGCTTCTACAACTCCATCAGCACTTGGTGCTTTTATATGTTCTATCCTCACTGGTGTAATGTGATATTTTTGTCATTTTTATTTACGTTCCCTAGATAATTCCTGATGATAATTAATATTTCATTTTATGTTCCTATTGAGCATTTCTATATATTTTATGGAAAAATATTTGCCCAACTCCTCTCCCCTCTGTTTGGATGAGGTTATTTGTTTTTGTTTATTTGTTTGGTTTGGTTTTTGGGTCACACCCGACGATGCACAGGGGTTTCTTCTGGCTTTGCACTCAGGAATCATTCCTGGCGGTGCTCAGGGGGCCATATGGGATGTTGGGAATCAAACATGGGTCGGACACGTGCAAGGCAAACAACCTACCCGCTGTGCTATCACTCCAGCCCCTGAGGTTATTTGTTTTATTGCTGAATTTTGTGAGTTCTTTATAGAAGTAATTTAGATGCTAGTTCAATGTCAGATGTGTGATGTGTGAATTTTTTTTCTATTTGGTAGAACATGTTTTTGTTTACTGATAGTTTCTTTCTCAGTGCATACGCATTGTAGTTTGATGAATTCTGCTTATTTTTTCTCCTCTAGAGGGCAAGGCTCAGGAACTGGTGCGGGAGTATAGTAGGTAAGGTGCTTGTCTTAGAAGTGGACAACCCGGGTTCAATCTCTAGCATCATTATTGGAAAGTTCTTGCAAACTATGGTTTTAAAGAAAACAATTTAATTCGGATTTTATTACAAATTAATATCAATAAAACATAATTTTCTCTGTCAGCCTTCCTCTAGGCATTGGAATATCACCAACCATCTGAAGATATACCAGAACACTTTTCAATGTAATGAATACTAAGTTGTTTATTTTCGTCTATTTTCTTTGTCAGTAGAGCTGAATCATTGGGAACTTCTGAAATCAATATCATGAAGGCATGCTTATACATCTTTTTCTCCATTTTATGGTTTCAGGTCTAATATCAGGGTCTAGCGTATTCTAAGTTAATTTTCTTACATAGTGTAAGATTCTATTCCAACATAATTATTTTTTTATGCTGGACTCAGGCTGGAGTGATAGCACTGCGGTAGGGCATTTGCCTTGCACGCAGCCAACATGGCGGACCCAAGTTCATTTCCTGCACCCCTCTTGGAGAGCCCGGTAAGCTACCGAGAGCATCTTGCCCGCACTGCAGAGCCTGGAAAGCTACCTGTGATGTATTCAATATGCCAAACAAAGTATCAACAAAGTCTCCAATGGAGACGTTAATGGGCCCACTGGAGCAAATCGTTGAACAAAGGTAGGACAGTGTCAGTGTCAGTGTCAATTTCATTTAATCGTGAAGAGTTGTGACAAATGGAACTAATTTATCCCTTTTACAATGTGGCAAAAATGATTACTGGGACAGAGAGAGAATTAGTGGACAGGCACTTGCCTTGCAAATACACAACCAGGGTTACATCCCTGGCACCACATATGAACTCCAAAGCCCAATAGGACTGATTCCTGAGCACAAAGCCAAGAGTAACCCCTGCACATAGAAGGGGAGGGTATTAGACAAACTACAAAACTAGAAATGCAACAAACAAAATTGATAACGCATCTTGGTTTATTAGCACACCCATCATCCAATATGTACAACTGGGTGTCTGCACTGAGAACTTTTAAAACCTATTTCTCTTAGTAACACTAAGTACACAACATATTACTATCAGCTATAATCACTACTTGGCCCATGCTTTTGAAGTTTTATATATTAATTGAGGTGGAAAATGCCTTAAATCCTAGGCTTGCTTCCAGATGGGGATAGACTCTTGGAAGCTATCTCAAACAATACTGATCCATTTGCTTGAATAAATTACTCTTTGAGAAAAGACAACTTCAGTAGTAAAATTCAAAAAAATTCCAATAAATAATTGCAAAAATAGTAATAATGATTATGATAATAATCATAATCATAATAATTAGCCAGTCATAGATTCAGACAGGTGCATTGGGGAGCAAGGGAATATGAACAAAAACTAGAGAAGTGGAAAGGCAAGAAAATACATAAGATATTAGACTTCAAAGAAACTTGTTAGAAAACACTTCTTTCCCACTGAGTTTAAAAAAAATAAAAACAAGATATAAATAACAGCATTTAGGAAAAAATGAGAAATACCCTAGCATTTAGAAGAATAACTACTTATAATTCTTACAAATGAATACCTCAGTGAATAAAAAACTGACGTAAAGTCAGAATAGACATGACTATTTACACCCATTATTTAGAAATGTTTTGACATATCTGGAAGTAAGGAATTCTGTGTTGATGTTCCCAAACCACATATACATTCCCACCTATTTTTTGAAACACCAAAATTTGCTGTTTATTATTTGTCTTATATTTTTTCAGTCACCAACATTGTTATTATTATTTTAATACGTTACACAAATAAAAAGTCAAAGTACATTAAGACTAGTGTAATGAACCTCTGGGCAGCCAGAATCCAGCATTTGTGGCACAGTCCTGCAACCTGGTAAAAGCAATGTTTAAGAATTCAACAATCAAGAGATTTCACATGAATTTTGATGAGCCAAGCCCTCTTGTGGGGTTCATAGGTTGCAAAAAATACCATCAATTTTAGGGTCATTTACTTCAGTTAATTACAAAGAGGCAAATAAGCATGGCAAAGTTTACATAGAATCAAGGCTTCACCTGCCTCCCCACTTTCCCAACAACCTGTCTGAGGAGAGGAACCACTTCCAGAACCAGCTACAGTCCAGTACTGCAGTAGTGCAGGGGGAGTTGGATATTTCTTAGGGTCCAATGTAGCTGGATAGCTGGTGAGTGGCTACAACCGTCCTTAAGCCTACCCACAAGTACACAATGTACAGTCACCGATTTCCTACTTCTTGCTGTATCATAGGGCTGAAACAGTCCTCTTTCCTTTGATGTGTTTTGCTTAATGTTCAAACCCAACCGTGCTCAGGTGCTTCTCCAGGCAGGGTGCTCAGGAGTTGCTCCTGGGATGCTTCAGGTACCAAGGGGTCGAGGGATCAAATCCAGGCCTTCAGTAGGCAAAGCTTGTACTCACATCCTTGGAGCGATGCTGGCCCCATGTTTTTGGTAGGGCCCACGTAAGGCCACCTAGCTGGAATGACTACCAACTTCAGCAGTTGGTGGACCGATGGCGGAGAGAAGGAAATCACTGAATTAACAGACCCAGAAAGGCAGTCAATCAGAACCACAAAGTCCCTAATTTCCCCAAGTTCAACCAAGCAGAGAATAGGTCTGTTGACAGTTGGGGTTCAGGGTATAAAAGGGGCTCAAAGATGTAGGGTTTCATTCTCTCTCTGGGGAGAAGACCCTGATTGATTGATCGATCAGTACCTCGACGCTATACTTGGAACGAAATAAAGCTCTGTTGAACTTTCCCATTTGTCCTGCACCCGTTCGTGATATCACAGACGCTGACAGTTTGAATGTCCACATGCTGCTGCTCTTGAAAACAATCATGCAATTAGAAGAACTATTGGTTGCCCACAGAGGGAGAGACAGGACTGATATTTCAGATTCAGAAGACTGCGAAGCTCTTATCAGTAAGTGTTCTTTATAGGGGTTTATCTCTTCGGCAGAGATTAGAATGAAAATGCTAGAAACACATATTGAGAGGGCAGAAATATAGTATAGTGCTTAAGGTTAGGAATCTCTGACATGATTTCTGGGATTGAGAAAGTAGTGCACTAAACTATGTCGAGGCAGGAAGGGTCAGGGCATAGAATCATGCACTTTCTCTCTGAGGACACTCCATTCCCACTCGTTGTCTTGCCATTCAGAGTCACTTTGGGGAATGGGGAGTTCTGGGGCTCCTGGGGTGGGGGTGGGGAGCTGCCCTCAGGCCCAACTGCTGCATGAGCAGGAGTGGCTGCAGTCTCCATTGTGATGTCTGTGTTCTCTGCACAGGGTTGTGGGACATGGAATTCTCACTGGCCAATGGGGTTGCAGAACCTGGACCACACCCATGAAGCCCTCTATAAAAGCGCGACCTCAGCCTCTTGTGGCAACCTCTCTCAGCACTTTGATGAGAAATCCTCAAGGAAGTAACGAGATGAGGCCCCAACCCTTATTACCAATGGACACCCAACTGAATAAAGATATAAAATTAAAATTGGATAAAGCTAGAGAAATGGTAAGGAAAAAGTGCTGGGATCTGGTTCCCGTGGCTTGCCCAAGGCCCATGATGACCCATCAGTGGTCAGTGTGTGGCCACTGGCTGATAAACCCCTGGGCCCTTTCCAGACCAAACAAGTCTTTGGCCAGTCTCACCCAGCAGCTGCTGCCCTCCTGGGACTCTTGGGGACTCTAGTCCAGTAACCCCTCGGGTTCCCCTTCTCGAGACAAACACCATCCTCCTGCCCATGGGTTCCTCCCATGGAGACGAGTATAAGAGAACTTTTGTCAGTGAGATGGGAACAAGCAGGCTCAAGCAGGTGTTGCTTTGCTTTTCTGCAGCTCAAAAAGTTCGAAGTGGAGAATGATTTAGTCCCTGGCAAGAGAAGAAAAAACAACTGCGGAGACAGTGGCAGGAACACCGCCACCTCCAGGCCCTGCCAACTGCCGAATAGGGTGAGTCTTGCCCTGCAGGACATCCCAAGGAGATAGGTGCTCAAAGGGTGTTGCATAGATGTTTAGGAATATGGAAGGAGGGGGTACCCACAGAAAATCTGTTGCTGCTTCCCCACATGCTCGTGCTCTGCTAGGCCTGACATGGGGGGCAATCCCAAAGCCCTGAACTGGAGTGTTTCACTTGAATGGGCAAGTTTGGCCTTTGAGATTGAGTTAGGACACGAGGGGAAGGGAGGGGGAAAGGCGGGAAGAAGTGTTCCTCAGGTATCAGCATGCTGGGCAGCCTAAGAAAAAAGGGTTCTTGTGTCTCTTCTCTGCCACAAACCATGATCATTTATCTGTAGCCCCCTTTGTTTAAGCGAGCCCCTTCATCAGAAATCTGGTTCTAGTTCTTACAATGGAGAAGCTTAGGTGGATGGATGCAGCCCTTCGGCCGCCTACCCCATCCTCATGGGCCTGATGAAAGGGATTCACGGTGAAAAAAAAGCCTTGCAATGGGACAGGCTAATCCTCCAGGTAGGGAAATGTGTGGTACTGGCCAATGGCCCTATTTGTTATGGCCGCTTTGTTCTCTCCTGCAACATTGCAAGGGGACCTGCCACCCCTGGACACCTGGTCTCGGTTTGTCTCCCTATTTTCACTGGCCCTTGTCCGCTCTGTACTCTTTGCTCCCTTTAGACTAAGGACTGGGGTGAAGTGTGACCTTTACTGCTGCAATGGAGAATACTGTCCCATGGGAAAAGTGGCATGCCAGGTGCCATGCCCTCTGCCAGATCTGCACGAGGAGCTGGCTGCATTCCCACTGTTGGGGTGTCTCTTGTTCCCCCCTTGACCCGTTCTGGATGTTTTCTCTACTGCTTGATTGACTGGGATGTTCTGGAATTTGTTTCCCTCTTCCATCTTCATCAGGAAGCAGGGAACAGGAAAGATGGCTCAGAGCCCTACTTGGATGATGGGGGTAGACGTGGGCAGGAGGTTTTCAGGTAAGGGGCTGGAGTGGCGCTGATTGACCGACTCACTTGGGTCTTCCAGAGTGGAGAATACGTTAAGGACCCGGAAAGAGAAAAAATGGAATTTCTGGAGCAAACGTTAGCAGATATCACCGATAAGGTAAGCTCTGCTCCTGCTGGGGTGCGGCTCCTGCCTGAAAGGGGGAGGAGTTGCTGGGAGCCAGGGTAAGAGAGAACCAAGGCAGTTCCCATGAGGGAAAGGGGGAAGGGCAGTGGGAAGGCCTCTATGTCAATTAGGGCCTGGCCTGGAAATTATAATCAAGGCTGAAGTATGTATCAAGAGAGAGTCCAAACAATGGGGGGTGGAGGGGTGAGGGAGGAGGGGCACAAAGCAGGGATTGAGCCCTGGACTGACGCCTAAACTTCACCACACAATAGCAAGATTCGGGAGCTTAAAGCCAGGTACAAAGATTCCTGCGAGGATGGAGGAGGGAAGGAGGCAAGGGCCTGAGTGGTGTTGGTAGTGGTGTGCCTGTGTGTGTGTGTGTGTGTGTGTGTGTGTGTGTGTGTGTGTGTGTATGTGTGTGGAGGGGGATCTCTTAAGTCCTGAGAGTAAGAACATCAGGACCTGTGCGGGGAACAGACTGTCCCAAATGCTCTTTCCTTGGGCCTGGGAGTCTGTGCGTGACAGTCACCTGTACTTGCTGCCCCTGCTGACCATCCTGAATCCCAACTTCATGCCCGCAGGTGAGGAAGAGCAACCAGGAACTCTGGACTCTCTTAATCCAACAAGATTGTTACATTCAAGATCTACAAGAGTGCTCTGCTAATCTGCACAGACAACTGGCTACATGCCAAGACTCAGCCATCAAAAAGGAGCGGCAGCTCCTGGAGCAATTAGACCAAGAAAAAAGAAACCATGAGTCTGAAGTTGAAGAACTTCAAGTGAGAGAGGGGCCCTGTACAGTTGAGCAGGAAGACCTGAAGCAGGCTTCCTTCCTCACTCCCTCACCACCTTCTTCCCTCTCCTTTAGAAACTCGTGAAAACCAGCAAAAATGAAACACTGCACCTGAAGGCTCAGCTCAAAGTCCTCAGCATTAATGCAAATAGTAAGTGACAGGAACCGCAGGAGGGAGAAGCTAGCTTTGGGTGAGGTGGCAGCAGGGTGAGGGTAGGGCTACACAGGGAGGCAGAAACAAGCCAGATCTGCCCTAGGTGGCTCCACTGTCTTTGGCTCTTGGTGACCCTGGGGATCCTCCCACAGGAAATGGAGCTGAGCAGGAGCAAAAGGAGGAGAAAGTGGTGGAAGAAAAGCAGGAGGAGGACAATGAGAAGGACCAAAAGGAGGAGGAGGAGGAGGTGAAGAAGGAGGAGGTTAAGGAAGAGGAGGAGGTTGTAAAGGAGAAGGAGGAAGAGGAGGTGAAGGAGAATGTGGCAGTCCTACAAATTTCAGAACAAGACATTGATGTTCAGAATGAGCCTTTCACAGTGTTTACCACAACCTCGGTGAGACTGACTGCTGCCCTCAGGGGACCCTGGGAGAAATCCTCCTTAACTCTTGTTTTCCCTTCCAATTTCTCTCAACCCCCAACTTTTCCATGGCATATTCTGGGCCACCTCTTCTCAACACCTCCTTGAAAACCCATGTATGCTATTAGGGGCCAGGAAGGGACTGCCCTTCCCAAGGACACCCAACCAACACACCCCATTTGATCTTCCCCCAGCTGCAAGGTTCATGCATTCTACAAGAACAACCGGAAGAGGAGATTGAGGAGATCTTAAAGAATATGGAATGGAAAGGAAAATCATCCCAGTCCCCACTGGACGAGAAGGCCACAGGCCATGAGACCGCTGACTATGTCATCATACAAATGGATTCTGTGGAAACAGAAAATAATTCAAGCTGGGGACTGAGGTCCTACCTCTCCTTTATCCCCTTTATTAAGCGGTCACATGGACCCACCATGTCAAAAATTGTAACAGTGTAATTCTGTTGTATTCTCCACCTCCCCACCACCCTCCTCCTCCCCACCCACAACACTTTTCCTAATCCCACAACACTTTTCCTAAATGTATGTTTAGAATAATAATAAAATATTTCTAAAAGTACTAAAAATTTTCTAATCTCTGGGCAAAATTAGCACATCAAAACCTGCATGCTTTCTTAAAGGATCACATGATGACACACCTGAGGTTTGGATATGAACAGAATTCTTAACATTTTTTTTTCTTTTTGGGAGACTGACACACATCTAAAATAACAAGAGAATACAACCAAAGCTGGCATGGATGTAGGGAGAAAGGGATTCTCATTCACTGCTTGTAGGAATGTCTAATGGTCCAGCCTGTTTGAAAAAAAACATATGGATGATCCTAAAAATATCTACAAATTGAGAATCCATTTGACTCAGCAAATCCAATTTTTGAAATATACCCTAAGAGCCCAATAACAAAATGAGAAAAAGCATTTTCACCCCTCTGTTTCTTGCAGCATTATCCAGAAAACAATTCTGGAAACAACCCAAGTGTCCAATAATGGATGACGGAAAAATGAAACTATGGTACAGATACAGAATGGAATATTACTTGGCCATAAATACATAAAGTAATGCAGTTTGCTGCACATGGAGGGAACTGTCAAAGTTTCATGCTGAGTGAAGTTAATCAGAAAGAAAGGTACCGATACTGAACAATCTCTCTCATATGCAGAGTGCAATACAGAGAGTAAGGAAACATAATAGGGGAATAATGAATGTCAAAAATAATGAATGTCAATAATGAACGTCACTTCCAAAGGAACTGGAAGCAAAGAACATAATGGGTAGTCTAAGGAAACATAACAACTGAGGGGACTTGGAGATAGAACAAGGAGGGGGCAAAAACTGCAATGGAGAGAAAATAAAATGAGAGGAGGAAGTGAAAAGGAGAAAGTGAAAAAGCATTATATATGATCAAAGTAAACTGAATTCCACAATAAATTCCGAGTCAACAGCAGGATTCAGGATTTGTCCTAGGGACACAGGAAAGTTAAATATAAACAAACTAATTGATGCAATATAGGAAGGCAAGTAAAGATGTATCAAATGATGTTTTACATAATCCTAGGACATTGGATAAGATTTAGTAAACATTTACAATGAAAAGCCCATTAAGTTTGGGATTAAAGAAACATATCTCAGTAAAGTACATGTTGTATTTGAGAAACCCACAGTTAAATCATATTCAGTTGTGAAAATTGGAAGATTTTCCCCTATCATCATGTAAAAGAAGGGATGTTCATTCACACCACTATAATTCAACATAACTCTAGAAGTTAAAGTCAGATAAATTAGGTAGCAAAGAGAAATAAATTAGGCAATAAAGAAAAATTAAAATGACCAGTGCTTTCAAAGATTTATTTTTTAAAAACTTCTGAACATCCCCACTGAAAAGCTGATTTTAAATAAACCAATATAGTAAAGTCGCTTGCTATAAAATCAATATATTAAAATATCCTACAAATCTATATGTAAGAAAAAATGAAAGAAATTTTTAAATAAATAATTTTATTTATAATTTATCTAAAAATTTATGATGCTAGAAATAAACTTAACAAAAGTGAGACACTTATACATCAAAAAATATGTCATTTGTAAAATAAAGATAATATGCAAGGAGAAAGAAAGACCATGAAAATGAATTTCAAGGCTTAACGTTAGGAAAATTACCGTCTCATAAAAATTATTATATAATTATTTATATATGTACGTGTACACAAACACACACACACACACACACACACACACACACTTTAGCACTGTCCTCCCTTTTTTCATCGATTTTCTTGAGCGAACACCAGTAACGTTTTCATTGTAAGGCTTGTTGCTACTGTTTTTGGCATATCGAAAATGCCACAGGGCACAGGCAGCTTCTGAAGCTCTGCTGAGCAGGCAGGATACTCTGGGTAGCTTGCTGGGCTCTCCGAGAGGAACGGGGGAATAAAATCCGGGTCGGCTGCAAGCAAGGCAAACGCCGTATCCGATGTGCTAAGTGGAGTGCCAGCCCATATATGCACACATATATATTTAAAAAAAACTTGAAATTTTGAAAGCTTTGCATACAGGTGGCCCAACTTTGATTCGCAGTACCGCATTTGGTTCCCTGAGCACCAAGTCAGGAAGTGCCCCTGAGCAAAACCGGATGTACTTCCCAAGCATGACCCCTCCAGAACATAAAAGGTATATTTCTGATTTCAAGTGATGAACATGGACCATGGAACCAAGAGCTGGTACAGAGGTTTAGATGTCTGCCTCAGATGTGGTTAACCTCAATCTGTTTGATGTCCAGAATCAAACCTGGTAAAATTAGCACCATCAGGAATGGCCCTGAGAAAAGAGCCAGGAGTAGCCCCAAAGCACCACTGGCTGTGTGACACGCCACCCCCCACCCCCAAATCATATAGTGTTACACACATTGATTTTGTTAGTTGATATTGTGGGAACACACCGTACAGTGCTCAGCGCTTACTCGCGTCTCTGCACTCAGGGATCACTCCCAGTGGGGATTAGGGGTCATATATGGTGCTAAGGGTCAAACTCAGGTTTCCCACATACAAAGTAAGTGCCCTACTTACAGTATACTCTCTCTGGGCCTAGAGGTTCATTAATTTTATTTAATTTTCTTATGGGAAATAATTCTCTAATATATAAACACATTTGAGAATAATTTGAGAATAATTCATGAAAGGGTTTTTTTTTTCTCTTAAATTTTTATTAGTGAAACACCATGAGGTACAGTTGTAGACTTACAAATTTTTGTGCTTGGGTTTCAGTTATACAATGATCAAATACCCATCCCTCCACCAGTGCCCATTCTCCACCACCACCAGTCCCAGTATCCCTCCCACCCCCCTCCCCACATCCCACCCTACCTCTGTGGCAGGGCATTCCCTTTTGTTATCTCTCTCCTTTTGGGACATTGACATTGACATTGAGTGGGAATCTTGTTCAGACTATAGTCTACTCTCATCACACATCTCCCGTCCTGAGAGGAACGTCCCAACACCCTTTATTTGGTGCTCCCTTCTCAATCTGAGCTTCCTTTTCCCCTAGCATGTGTGGTTGTCCTCAAAGCCATGGAGTAGTCCGCCTGGTACTTCTCTTGGCTATTCTTGGGTGTTAGTCTCCTAGTTTGTTAATTTATGTTATCCAGATGAATGCAATCTTTCTATGTCTATCCCTCTCTTTCTGACTCATTTCACTTAGCATGATACTTTCCATGTAGTACCACTTGTATGTAAATTTTATGACTTCATCCTTTCTGACACTACATAGTATTTCATTGTGTAGATATACCAAAGCTTCTTTAACCAGTCACCTGTTCTCAGGCACTCTGTTTTTTTTCCAGATTCTAGCTATTGTAAACAGTGCTGCAATGAATAGACAACTGCAGATGTGTCTTCGACTATACTTTTTTGCCTCTCTGGGGTATATTCCCAGGAGTGGAATTGCTGGGTCAAATGTGAACTCAATTTCCAGTTTTCTGAGAATCGTCCATACTGTTTTCCAGAAGGGCTGAAACAGTCGGCAGTTCCACCAGCAGTGAAGGAGGGTCCCTCTCTTGCCACATCTGCTCCAGCACCGGTTGCTTTTGTTCTTTTGGATGTGGGCCAGTCTCTGTGGTGTGAAATGATATATCATTGTTGTTTTGATCTGCATCTCCCTGATGATTAATGATGTAGAGCATTTTTTCATTTGTCTTTTAGCCATTCGAATTTCATCTTTGATGAAGTTTCTGTTCATTTCGTTGCCCAAATTGCTGATAGGGTTGGATGTTTTCTTCTTGTGGAGTTCAACCAGTTCTTTGTATATCCTTGATATCAGCCCCTTGTTGGATGTGTATTTGGCGAATATCCTTTCCCATTCTGTCGGCTGTCTTTGTATTTTGGTCATTGTTTCTTTTGAGGTGCAAAAACTTCTTAGTTTAATATAGTCCCATTTGTCTATCTCTGTTTTCACTTGCTTAGCCAGTGGCATGATATCTTTGAAGATACCCTTAGCTTCAATATCATGGAGGGTGTTTCTGACTTTGTATTCAATGTACCTTATGGATTCCAATCTGATGTTGAGGTCTTTAATCTATTTTGATCTTACTTTTGTACATGATGTTAGGCAGAGATCTGAGCCCATTTTTTGCATGTAGCTGTTCAGTTTTGCCAGCACCATTTGTTAAAAAGGCTTTCCTTACTCCACTTCACATTTTTTGCTTCTTTATCAAAGATTATGTGATCATATGATTGAGGGGAGTGTCAGTGTATTCAACTCTGTTCCATTGGTCTGCTGTTCTGCCTTTCTTCCAGTACCATGCTGTTTCAATTAGTACTGCTTTGTAGTAGAGCTTGATGTTAGGGAGGTTGATTCCTCCCACTTTCTTTTTCCCAAGAATTGCTTTAGCTATTCGTGGGGGCTTATTGTTCCATATAAATTTCAGGAGTGTTTGCTCCATTTCTTTGAAGAATGTCATGGATATCCTTATAGGGATTGCATTGAATTTATACAATGCTTTCGGTACTATTACCATTTTGACAATGTTAAGTCTCCCGACCCATGAGCAGTGGATATCTTTAGATTTCCTCATGTCCTCTTTTATTTCCTGAAGTAGTATTTTGTAGTTTTCTTTGTACAGGTCCTTTACTTCCTTAGTTAAGCCGATTCCTAGGTACTTGATTTTCTGAGGCACAATTGTGAACGGCATTGTTTTTTAATGTAGCTTTCTTCTCTCTCACTGTTTGCATACAGGAAAGCCATGGACGTTTGGGTATTGATTTTATAGCCTGCAACTTTACATTACTATATAAGAATAACAAGCAATATGAGCTAAATTTGTGTCTCTTGGTGCTGGAGCAAGAGCACAATGGATAAGACATTTGCCTTGCACGAAGCCAACCAGGGTTCGATTCCCAGCATCCCATATGGTCCCCCCGCCCCGCCCCCCCCAGCACTGCCAGAAGTAACTCCTGAGTGCAAAGTCAGGAGTAACCCTTGTGCATCACTGGGTGTGATCAAAAAAGCAAAAATAAATAAATATACATAAATAAAGCGGTTGGGCATTTGCCTTGCAAGCAGCCAGCCCAGCCGAGCCAGGTTCAATTCCTCTGCCCCTCTTGAAGAGCCCAGCAAGCTACCCAGAGTATCTCGCCTGCATGTCAGAGCCTGGCAAGCTCCCCATGCCGTATTGGATATGCCAAACCCAGTAACAACAAAGTCTCACAATGCAGACGTTACTGGGCCTGCTGAAGCAAATCAATGAACAATGGGAGGACAATGCAGTGCAGTGCAGTATGAATAAATAAATTTTGTGCCTCTTAAGAGGACAGGCTTAGGGTAAGGTAGATGGGAAATTGGGTATGTTGGTGGAGGGAAGACCACACTGGTGATAGGTTTTGTGTTGGAACATTAAATGGGTGAAACAACTGTATTCTTAAGAACTTTGTAAATCATGGTGTTTAAGGTTTTATTTATTTAGTTACTTACTTACTTATTTTTTAAAGACACACGGTGGAGAGGTAGGTAGACTAACACAGAAGGGGAATTCTAACACCTGCTCCAGTGTGAGTAAATCTTGAAGACAATACAAACTGATCACAAACAACTATAAATAAATAGGATTCCACTGTTGAAGAAAAACTAATGACTTTTTGTTAGGCAGAGGTAAATTCTCCCAAAGGTTTTCGTCTTTCAAAGGAAGAGAAGTTTTTCTTTGAGAATTAAAGTGTAGAGATAACCCCCACGACTTTACAATTCCAAGGTCTTCTGGAAAACAGGTCATTTTAACAATGGGCTTTGGAGCCTGGCATTCTTTTACATATGTTATGATTGTTAAATATTCCTACTTCAGACCTCCCAAAGTGGAAGTACTGTCTTTGATCAGCCCGAACGTTGGAACTTTCCAAGAGCTTGCTAAAAGAGAAATGTGTTGTTTTGCCCTGATTTACTTCAAATGTAACCACCTTCCCTACTAAATCCAAAAGTATATACGCTAAAGGTCTGTTTTTAATCTGAAAAAGAAGCTGCAGAATGCATGAACTTCTCCCACAGGGTAGCCCTAAAACTCTGAAATAAAGCTTATTCTTCTATCCAAGGTAGAAAAATTATTTATTTTAGTCAACACCATTTATATGAGTTACCTATAGTGGTGCGAGACAGCAAAGGTAATAAGATGGGAGATGGGCGAAATGGGGAGTTACTGCTCCTCAGTTCAGAATCTGTTTTGGAAGATGAAAAAGTTCTAGAGAAAGATACTGGTGATAACAGGAAGAACTTACAATAATAAATGTATATGCACCTAATGAGAGACCAGCAAAGTACTTAAAACAACTACTCATAGATTTGGAAAAAGACATCAATAGCAACACAATACTAGTGGGAGACTTCAACACTGCTTTGTCACCTCTTGATAGATCAACCAGACTCAAGCTTAGCAAGGACATACTTCATTTGAGGGAAACAATGGAAGAAAGGGACTTAGTAGATATATACAGGACACTTCATCCACAAAAAGCTGAATACACATTCTTCTCAAGCGTACATGGAACATTCTCCAAGATAGACCACATGCTGAGCCACAAAACATGCCTCCATAAAATTAAGAAGGTAGAGATTGTATCAACAATCTTCTCAGACCATAATGCGCTGAAATTAGAAGTAAATCACACACAAAAACAGAAAACTAAATCAAACACCTGGAAATTAAACAGTGCACTATTGAACAACGAGTGGATTAGACAGGAAATCAAAGAGGAAATCAAAAGATTCCTAGAAACTAATGAAAATGAGAACACGAGTTACCAAAACTTATGGGACACAGCAAAGGCTGTGTTAAGAGGAAAGTTTATAGCTCTACAAGCATTCCTCAGGAAGGAGGAGCGAGCACACATAAGTAACCTAACCTCACAGCTTAAGAGCTTGGAGAAGGACCAAAAAAAGGAGCACAACCCGAACAGGAGAAAGGAAATAATAAAACTCAGAGCAGAGATTAACGAGATGGAAACCCAAAAAACAATCCGAAAGATCAATGAAACCAAGAGCTGGTTCTTTGAGAAAATTAACAAGATCGATAAGCCTCTAGCAAAACTCACAAAGAAAGGGAGAGAGAAAACCCTAATAAACCGAATCAGAAATGAAAAGGGGGTCATTACAACAGAAACCACAGAAATTCAGAGGATCCTCAGGGAGTACTTTGAGAAGCTTTATGCCACGGAACATCAAAACCTCGAGGAAATGGATAAATTCCTAGACTCCTACAGACTCCCAAGGCTGAACCAAGAAGACCTGGAATACCTGAACAGACCTATCACCATCAAGGAAATTGAAATGGTAATAAAAAGTCTCCCCAAGCACAAAAGTCCTGGCCCGGATGGATTCACTAGTGAATTCTTCCAAATCTTTAAAGAGGACTTACTCCCAATACTCTTTAAGCTTTTCCACGAAATTGAAATATCAAAAACACTTCCAAACAGTTTCTACGAAGCAAATATCACACTGATACCAAAAGCAGACAGAGATACCACAAAGAAAGAGAATTACAGGCCGATATCCCTGATGAACACAGATGCAAAGATCCTCAACAAACTACTAGCAAATAGAATCCAACTACTCATCAAAAAGATCATACACCATGACCAAGTAGGATTCATCCCAGGGATGCAAGGATGGTTCAACATTCGGAAATCAATCAACATAATCCACCATATCAACAAAAGAAAAGATAAAAAGCATATGATCATATCAATAGATGCAGAGAAAGCATTTGATAAGATCCAGCAGCCCTTTATGATGAAAACCCTAGCCAAAATGGGTATAGAGGGGACCTTCCTCAACATAATTAAAGCCATCTACCACAAGCCTACAGCAAGCATCATCCTCAATGGGGAAAAACTGAGAGCCTTCCCTCTAAGATCAGGGACGAGACAGGGATGCCCACTCTCTCCACTGCTGTTCAATATAGTACTGGAAGTACTTGCAATAGCGATTAGGCAGGAAAAAGATATTAAGGGCATTCAGGTAGGAAAGGAAGAAATCAAGCTCTCACTATTCGCAGATGATATGATACTCTACTTAGAGAACCCAATAACTTCCACCAAAAAACTCTTAGAAACAATAGACTCGTATAGTAAAGTTGCAGGTTATAAAATCAATACCCAAAAGTCCATGGCTTTCCTATACGCAAACAGTGAGAGAGAAGAAAGCAACATGAAAAAAACAATCCCATTCACAATTGTGCCCCAGAAAATCAGGTACCTAGGAATCAGCTTAACTAAGGAAGTAAAGGACCTGTACAAAGAAAACTACAAAACGCTACTTCAGGAAATAAAAGAGGACATGAGGAAATGGAAACATATCCCCTGCTCATGGGTCGGGAGACTTAACATTGTCAAAATGGCAATACTACCGAAAGCATTGTATAAATTCAATGCAATCCCTATAAGGATACCCATGACATTCTTCAAAGAAATGGAGCAAACACTCTTGAAATTTATATGGAACAATAAGCCCCCACGAATAGCTAAAGCAATTCTTGGGAAAAAGAAAATGGGAGGGAGGTACAGCCCGCCCCCAAGGGCCTGGGTTCCTCTCTGGGCACGCGCAGCTAGAAACAGCCCCGAGACAGCCGGTTTTCAACCCCTGAGCCGCGTGGGACGGGCACAGTGGCCCAGCTCTGGGCAACAAAGCTGAACGGCTCCAATTCCAACAGGTACAGCCCGCCCCCAAGGGCCTGGGTTCCTCTCTGGGCACGCGCAGCTAGAAACAGCCCCGAGACAGCCGGTTTTCAACCCCTGAGCCGCGTGGGACGGGCACAGAGGCCCAGCTCTGGGCAACAAAGCTGAACGGCTCCAATTCCAACAGGTACAGCCCGCCCCCAAGGGCCTGGGTTCCTCTCTGGGCACGCGCAGCTAGAAACAGCCCCGAGACAGCCGGTTTTCAACCCCTGAGCCGCGTGGGACGGGCACAGAGGCCCAGCTCTGGGCAACAAAGCTGAACGGCTCCAATTCCAACAGGTACAGCCCGCCCCCAAGGGCCTGGGTTCCTCTCTGGGCACGCGCAGCTAGAAACAGCCCCGAGACAGCCGGTTTTCAACCCCTGAGCTGCGTGGGACGGGCACAGAGGCCCAGCTCTGGGCAACAAAGCTGAACGGCTCCAATTCCAACAGGTACAGCCCGCCCCCAAGGGCCTGGGTTCCTCTCTGGGCACGCGCAGCTAGAAACAGCCCCGAGACAGCCGGTTTTCAACCCCTGAGCCGCGTGGGACGGGCACAGAGGCCCAGCTCTGGGCAACAAAGCTGAACGGCTCCAATTCCAACAGGTACAGCCCGCCCCCAAGGGCCTGGGTTCCTCTCTGGGCACGCGCAGCTAGAAACAGCCCCGAGACAGCCGGTTTTCAACCCCTGAGCCGCGTGGGACGGGCACAGAGGCCCAGCTCTGGGCAACAAAGCTGAACGGCTCCAATTCCAACAGGTACAGCCCGCCCCCAAGGGCCTGGGTTCCTCTCTGGGCACGCGCAGCTAGAAACAGCCCCGAGACAGCCGGTTTTCAACCCCTGAGCCGCGTGGGACGGGCACAGAGGCCCAGCTCTGGGCAACAAAGCTGAACGGCTCCAATTCCAACAGGTACAGCCCGCCCCCAAGGGCCTGGGTTCCTCTCTGGGCACGCGCAGCTAGAAACAGCCCCGAGACAGCCGGTTTTCAACCCCTGAGCCGCGTGGGACGGGCACAGAGGCCCAGCTCTGGGCAACAAAGCTGAACGGCTCCAATTCCAACAGGTACAGCCCGCCCCCAAGGGCCTGGGTTCCTCTCTGGGCACGCGCAGCTAGAAACAGCCCCGAGACAGCCGGTTTTCAACCCCTGAGCCGCGTGGGACGGGCACAGAGGCCCAGCTCTGGGCAACAAAGCTGAACGGCTCCAATTCCAACAGGTACAGCCCGCCCCCAAGGGCCTGGGTTCCTCTCTGGGCACGCGCAGCTAGAAACAGCCCCGAGACAGCCGGTTTTCAACCCCTGAGCCGCGTGGGACGGGCACAGAGGCCCAGCTCTGGGCAACAAAGCTGAACGGCTCCAATTCCAAACAGGAGACATTCCCAACTCCTCGCCCAGTGCCAGGGACTCTTTCCGGAGCCGCGGCCGCTAACGCGGCCGCGAAATATTTTCCCACTACATATGCCATAGGAACCATAAGCTAACTTCTTAGATGGAAACTTCTCTATTTTAGCTCAGCCACTAGAAATACAGTTGCCAATAACTCATAAGCCTATCTTAACTCACACTGCATATCAAGCAGAATAGTAACACTGAACGTGAAGGACTAAACCACACCTCTCACAATGGTAAAGCAACGCAAAAGCCCACCAAACATTCATATTGAAGAGTCTAGCCCAGATGACACCAACAGTACTGTAGTGTTAGACAACCTCTCTGACAAGGAATTCAGAAGGGAGCTACTTAGGATGCTTAGGGAATTAAAAGAAACAATGGAAAGCAATGCCAATAGAAGACAAGAGGATCTGAAGGCAGAAATGAGGAAAATGCAATCAGAAATGTCAGACCTGAAAAATCTCGTAGGCGAATTGAAAAGCTCAGTGGAAGGCCTCAGCAGCAGAGTAACAGCGGCTGAGAACAGAATCAGTGAGCTCGAAGATGAAGTTCAGAGACTCTCCAGAAAAGAGCAGAAAATGGAAAAGAGACTCACAATTCGGGAACAGATGGCAAGAGAAGATCGTGATGAAGCCAAGAGGGGTAACATAAGAATTATTGGAGTCCCAGAGGGACAGGAAGAAAACCTCGATGAAGAAGAAACTGTCAAAGACATCATTGCTACAACATTTCCAGAGCTGAAGAAAACTTGTGACCACATTCAGGAGGCCCGAAGGGTACCAGCTAGAAGAAATCCGAATAAAAATACCCCAAGACACATTCTGATCAAAATGACCAAAACCTTAGACAGAGACAAAATTCTGAAAGCAGCAAGATCAAAGAAAGAAATCTCTTACAAAGGAGCATCCTTAAAATTCACAGCTGATTTTTCTGATGAAACCCTCATGGCCCGAAAACAGTGGTGGGACATAGTAAAAAAACTCAATGAAATAAATGCCTCCCCCAAAATACTTTTCCCAGCAAGACTCTCATTCATAATAGAAGGAACAACACACAGTTTCACAGACAAACAACAGCTCAGGAACTTCATAGACTCAAAACCATGGTTACAAGAACAACTAAATGGGCTACTTTAAGGCAAGAAAGGCCCCTCAAATACACCCAATTTTAACATAACAATGGGACAAAATCCCATAACAATAATCTCTCTCAATGTCAATGGGCTAAACGCACCAATTAAAAGACATAGAGTGGCAGGATGGATTAGAAAATTGAACCCAACATTCTGCTGCCTGCAAGAAACGCATCTCAATAGTCAAAGCAAACACAGACTCAGAGTCAAAGGCTGGAAAACAATCCTACAGGCAAACAGCTCCCATAAAAAAGCTGGGGTAGCTATCCTTATATCAGACCACATTGATTTCAGAGTGAGGAAGGTCATAAGAGACAGTGAAGGCCATTACTTATTGATCAGAGGATCTGTACAACAGGAAGAACTTACAATAATAAATGTATATGCACCTAATGAGAGACCAGCAAAGTACTTAAAACAACTACTCATAGATTTGGAAAAAGACATCAATAGCAACACAATACTAGTGGGAGACTTCAACACTGCTTTGTCACCTCTTGATAGATCAACCAGACTCAAGCTTAGCAAGGACATACTTCATTTGAGGGAAACAATGGAAGAAAGGGACTTAGTAGATATATACAGGACACTTCATCCACAAAAAGCTGAATACACATTCTTCTCAAGCGTACATGGAACATTCTCCAAGATAGACCACATGCTGAGCCACAAAACATGCCTCCATAAAATTAAGAAGGTAGAGATTGTATCAACAATCTTCTCAGACCATAATGCGCTGAAATTAGAAGTAAATCACACACAAAAACAGAAAACTAAATCAAACACCTGGAAATTAAACAGTGCACTATTGAACAACGAGTGGATTAGACAGGAAATCAAAAGATTCCTAGAAACGAATGAAAATGAGAACACGAGTTACCAAAACTTATGGGACACAGCAAAGGCTGTGTTAAGAGGAAAGTTTATAGCTCTACAAGCATTCCTCAGGAAGGAGGAGCGAGCACACATAAGTAACCTAACCTCACAGCTTAAGAGCTTGGAGAAGGACCAAAAAAAGGAGCACATCCCGAACAGGAGAAAGGAAATAATAAAACTCAGAGCAGAGATTAACGAGATGGAAACCCAAAAAACAATCCGAAAGATCAATGAAACCAAGAGCTGGTTCTTCGAGAAAATTAACAAGATCGATAAGCCTCTAGCAAAACTCACAAAGAAAGGGAGAGAGAAAACCCTAATAAACCGAATCAGAAATGAAAAGGGGGTCATTACAACAGAAACCACAGAAATTCAGAGGATCCTCAGGGAGTACTTTGAGAAGCTTTATGCCACGGAACATCAAAACCTCGAGGAAATGGATAAATTCCTAGACTCCTACAGACTCCCAAGGCTGAACCAAGAAGACCTGGAATACCTGAACAGACCTATCACCATCAAGGAAATTGAAATGGTAATAAAAAGTCTCCCCAAGCACAAAAGTCCTGGCCCGGATGGATTCACTAGTGAATTCTTCCAAATCTTTAAAGAGGACTTACTCCCAATGCTCTTTAAGCTTTTCCACGAAATTGAAATATCAAAAACACTTCCAAACAGTTTCTACGAAGCAAATATCACACTGATACCAAAAGCAGACAGAGATACCACAAAGAAAGAGAATTACAGGCCGATATCCCTGATGAACACAGATGCAAAGATCCTCAACAAACTACTAGCAAATAGAATCCAACTACTCATCAAAAAGATCATACACCATGACCAAGTAGGATTCATCCCAGGGATGCAAGGATGGTTCAACATTCGGAAATCAATCAACATAATCCACCATATCAACAAAAGAAAAGATAAAAAGCATATGATCATATCAATAGATGCAGAGAAAGCATTTGATAAGATCCAGCACCCCTTTATGATGAAAACCCTAGCCAAAATGGGTATAGAGGGGACCTTCCTCAACATAATTAAAGCCATCTACCACAAGCCTACAGCAAGCATCATCCTCAATGGGGAAAAACTGAGAGCCTTCCCTCTAAGATCAGGGACGAGACAGGGATGCCCACTCTCTCCACTGCTGTTCAATATAGTACTGGAAGTACTTGCAATAGCGATTCGGCAGGAAAAAGATATTAAGGGCATTCAGGTAGGAAAGGAAGAAATCAAGCTCTCACTATTCGCAGATGATATGATACTCTACTTAGAGAACCCAATAACTTCCACCAAAAAACTCTTAGAAACAATAGACTCGTATAGTAAAGTTGCAGGTTATAAAATCAATACCCAAAAGTCCATGGCTTTCCTATACGCAAACAGTGAGAGAGAAGAAAGCAACATGAAAAAAACAATCCCATTCACAATTGTGCCCCAGAAAATCAAGTACCTAGGAATCAGCTTAACTAAGGAAGTAAAGGACCTGTACAAAGAAAACTACAAAACGCTACTTCAGGAAATAAAAGAGGACATGAGGAAATGGAAAGATATCCCCTGCTCATGGGTCGGGAGACTTAACATTGTCAAAATGGCAATACTACCGAAAGCATTGTATAAATTCAATGCAATCCCTATAAGGATACCCATGACATTCTTCAAAGAAATGGAGCAAACACTCTTGAAATTTATATGGAACAATAAGCCCCCACGAATAGCTAAAGCAATTCTTGGGAAAAAGAAAATGGGAGGAATCAACCTCCCGAACTTCAAACTGTACTACAAAGCAGTAATAATTAAAACAGCATGGTACTGGAACAAAGGCAGAACTGCAGACCAATGGAACAGGGTTGAATACACTGACATCTCTCCTCAATCATATGCTCATCTAATCTTTGATAAAGGTGCAAGTAATGTGAAGTGGAGTAAGGAAAGCCTCTTTAATAAATTGTGTTGGCATCACTGGACGGCTACATGCAAAAAAATAGGCTCAGAACTCTGCCTAACACCATGTACAAAAGTAAGATCAAAATGGATTAAAGACCTCAACATCAGACCAGAAACCATAAGGTACATTGAAGATAAAGTTGGCAAAACCCTCCATGACATTGAAGCTAATGGTATCTTCAAAGATGCCACGCCACTGGCCGAGCAAGTGAAAACAGAGATAGATAAATGGGACTATCTTAAACTAAGAAGCTTCTGCACCTCCAAAGAAACAGTGACCAAAATACAAAGACAGTCTACAGAATGGGAAAGGATATTCACCGAATACACATCTGACAAGGGGTTGATATCCAGGATATACAAAATACTGGTTAAACTCCACAAGAAGAAAACATCCAACCCCATCCAAAAATGGGGCAATGAAATGAACAGAAACTTTCTCAAAGAAGAAATCCGAATGGCAAAAAAGCACATGAGAAAATGCTCTACATCATTAATCATCAGGGAGATGCAGATCAAAACCACAATGAGATACCATCTCACACCTCAGAGACTGGCCCACATCAAAAAGAACAAAAGCAACCGATGCTGGCGTGGATGTGGCGAGAAAGGGACACTCCTTCACTGTTGGTGGGAATGTCCACTGGTTCAGCCCTTCTGGAAAACAGTATGGACGATTCTCAAAAAATTAGAAATTGAGCTCCCATTTGACCCAGCAATACCACTCCTGGGAATATATCCCAGAGAGGCAAAAATGTATAGTCGAAGTGACATCTGCACTTGTTTGTTCATTGCAGCCCTCTTTACAATAGCCAGAAACTGGAAGAAACCTGAATGCCCAAGAACAGATGACTGGTTAAAGAAACTTTGGTACATCTACACAATGGAGTACTATGTAGCTCTTAGAAAAGATGAAGTCATGAAATTTACATACAAGTGGTACAATATGGAAAGTATCATGCTAAGCGAAATGAGTCAGAAAGAGAGGGATAGACATAGAAAGATTGCATTCATCTGGGGGATATAAAGTAACAAAGTATGAGATTAATACCCAAGAATAGCTGAGATCAGCACCAGGAGGATTACTCCATAACTTAGAGGCCAGCCGGGTATCCTAGAGGAAAGGGCTATTCAGATAGAGAAGGGAGCACCAAATAAAGGATGTTTGGAGGATCCTCCCAGGAGGGGAGATGCATGTCGAAAGTAGACTATGGACTGAACATGTTTGCCACTCAATGCCTCTTTTGCAGACCACAACACCCAAAAGGAGAGAGAGAACACAGGGGATTGCCCTGCCACAGAGACGGGGGGATGGGGGGATGGGGGTGGGAGGGATATTATCCATGGTGGTGGAAAATGGGCACTGGTGGAGGGATGGGTATCTGATCATTGTATAATTGAAACCAAAGCACAAAAAATTGTAAATCTACAACTTTAAAAAAAATAAAATATAATAAAGGGGAAAAAAAAAAAAAAAGAAAAAAGAAAATGGGAGGAATCAACCTCCCGAACTTCAAACTGTACTACAAAGCAGTAATAATTAAAACAGCATGGTACTGGAACAAAGGCAGAACTGCAGACCAATGGAACAGGGTTGAATACACTGACATCTCTCCTCAATCATATGCTCATCTAATCTTTGATAAAGGTGCAAGTAATGTGAAGTGGAGTAAGGAAAGCCTCTTTAATAAATTGTGTTGGCATCACTGGACGGCTACATGCAAAAAAATAGGCTCAGAACTCTGCCTAACACCATGTACAAAAGTAAGATCAAAATGGATTAAAGACCTCAACATCAGACCAGAAACCATAAGGTACATTGAAGATAAAGTTGGCAAAACCCTCCATGACATTGAAGCTAATGGTATCTTCAAAGATGCCACGCCACTGGCCAAGCAAGTGAAAACAGAGATAGACAAATGGGACTATCTTAAACTAAGAAGCTTCTGCACCTCCAAAGAAACAGTGACCAAAATACAAAGACAGTCTACAGAATGGGAAAGGATATTCACCGAATACACATCTGACAAGGGGTTGATATCCAGGATATACAAAATACTGGTTAAACTCCACAAGAAGAAAACATCCAACCCCATCCAAAAATGGGGCAATGAAATGAACAGAAACTTTCTCAAAGAAGAAATCCGAATGGCAAAAAAGCACATGAGAAAATGCTCTACATCATTAATCATCAGGGAGATGCAGATCAAAACCACAATGAGATACCATCTCACACCTCAGAGACTGGCCCACATTCAAAAGAACAAAAGCAACCGATGCTGGCGTGGTTGTGGCGAGAAAGGGACACTCCTTCACTGTTGGTGGGAATGCCGACTGGTTCAGCCCTTCTGGAAAACAGTATGGACGATTCTCAAAAAATTAGAAATTGAGCTCCCATTTGACCCAGCAATACCACTCCTGGGAATATATCCCAGAGAGGCAAAAATGTATAGTCGAAGTGACATCTGCACTTGTTTGTTCATTGCAGCCCTCTTTACAATAGCCAGAAACTGGAAGAAACCTGAATGCCCAAGAACAGATGACTGGTTAAAGAAACTTTGGTACATCTACACAATGGAGTACTATGTAGCTCTTAGAAAAGATGAAGTCATGAAATTTACATACAAGTGGTACAATATGGAAAGTATCATGCTAAGCGAAATGAGTCAGAAAGAGAGGGATAGACATAGAAAGATTGCATTCATCTGGGGGATATAAAGTAACAAAGTATGAGATTAATACCCAAGAATAGCTGAGATCAGCACCAGGAGGATTACTCCATAACTTAGAGGCCAGCCGGGTATCCTAGAGGAAAGGGCTATTCAGATAGAGAAGGGAGCACCAAATAAAGGATGTTTGGAGGATCCTCCCAGGAGGGGAGATGCATGTCGAAAGTAGACTATGGACTGAACATGTTTGCCACTCAATGCCTCTTTTGCAGACCACAACACCCAAAAGGAGAGAGAGAACACAGGGGATTGCCCTGCCACAGAGACGGGGGGATGGGGGGATGGGGGTGGGAGGGATATTATCCATGGTGGTGGAAAATGGGCACTGGTGGAGGGATGGGTATCTGATCATTGTATAATTGAAACCAAAGCACAAAAAATTGTAAATCTACAACTTTAAAAAAAATAAAATAAAATAAAGGGAAAAAAAAAAAAAAAAAGATACTGGTGATGACTGCACAATGGTGTGAATGTCCTCGTGGCCACTGAACTGCTGAAACAGGGCAATACACAAGTACTAGAACCCCTATCTGGGATGTGCAAGGCCCTGAATATGATCCTGATGCATCACACAGCCCAGCCTGTTTCCCATCAGCACTGCTCAACCTGAGTAGCAAGCTGTCAGGCCCTCACTGCCATGCAAACCACAGGAATAATTCGCAACAGCAGCGCCTATGGGAGAGGGCTCTAGAAAAAAAGGAAGGAAGAAGGAAGAACAGAGGGAGGGAAGGAGGGAGGCAGAGAGGGAGGGAGGGAGAGAGGGAGGGAAGAAAAGAGGGAAGAAAGAAGGGAGAGGGGAGGGAGAGAGGTCATAATGCTGATACCAGGAGTTAATTTCACTCTGAAGACTCCTGGTTCATGTTTCAATTATCAAATTCAAATACAAAATCAGCAAGTACTAAGAGACAGGCAACTCATTTGCCTCTGTGCAGAGAGTTCTGATGGATGATGACAGGTGAGCTCTCACCTTGAAGTTAATGCCAGTTATAAAGCTCAGGGCTACACACAGGCTGGTTGTACTGTACCCGCATCTCTGGGGCCATGAGCACCTTGTTTAGAGGAGTTCTCTGTCCATCAATCTCACCTGTGACTGTCAAGCTATCTGGTGCTTATTAAGGTATTCATCCACTGTTGTTTTCTTCTGCTACTGGTAAAACTATTTTTTATCTCTGTTCTGCTTAAAGTATAGCTTTGACCTGTTATATAAAAATAGAGCTAATTGTGAGAAAAGGTGAAATCATGAAATTTGCGTATAAGTGGATAGACATGGAGAGCATCATGCTAAGTGAAATGAGTCAGAAAGAGAGGGACAGACATAGAATGAGTGCACTCATTTGTGGAATATAAAGTAACCTAATTTGAGACTAACACCTAAGGACAGTAGAGATAAGGTGCCAGGAGGATCACTACACAGTTTGGAGGCTGGCCTCACGTGCTGGGGGAAAAGGCAGTTGGGATGGGGAAGGGACCACTAAGTAAATGATGGTTGGAGGGAATGCTTGGGATGGGAGATGCGTGCTGAAAGTAGATTAAGGACCAAACATGATGGCCTCTTGGTATCTGTATTGACCAAAAGTAAAGAGAAAGAAGGAATGTACTTGCAACAGGAAGGGGGTGGGATGGGGTGGGGGAGGCGGGAGAGATACTGGGGACATTGGTGGTGGAAATGTGCACTGGTAGAGGGATGGGTGCCTGATCATTGTATGACTGAAATGTAATCAAGAAAGTCTGTAACTGTATCTCATGATGATTCAATAAAAAAATAATAATAAATAGAGCTAATAAATACTGTTTACTCCCTGATAAGGGAAACCCTCAGTCAGATAATATAGAAAGTCTCCTGCTTTTTTATAATAGGTATCAAATGACTTTATTATTTAAGGAAGTCTCTTGAAAAAGTCAACTATTTAACTTTCCTCTAGTCTTTATACATAAAACAAATTGCATTCTTTTAATTTCACACATTTATAAACCATCTATGACTCGGCTCAGACAGCTTTATGGACAACACTTTACAACGTTCAAACAAGAGAAACAAGTTAAGCTATGTAAACTCTTCTGCTGCACAGAAATAATGCAAGCAATCCTAACTAATTTAAGAAAATAACCCTAAAGCCAAAGTGACCAAATTAGTTTATAGTAGAAATAATTAGACCTACGTCAATTATACTGATCCAAAATTTTTAAATAAATTTATAACAAAAGTCTAAGGTGTTAAAAATGATCTCTAAAAATATATTTGATTGTCACTTCAAAATATATAAAAGAATCAAACCATCATATCAATAGATTTGTTAAAATTTGGTGCATGTTCTTTTTTATTTTTAAGAGATTTCTTTTGGAGCAAGAGAAATAGCTCAACCAACTGGAGGGCATTTACAAGAAGACCCAGGTTCAATGTTTTAGCATTTCCTGATCCCCCCCAAACACCGGCAGGAGCAATCCCAGAGCACTGACACAGGAGTATCCTCTGGGTACTGCCAGGTGTGACTCCCAAATATTTTTTAACTAGATATTTTTAAAGATTACTTTCTCAAATAAGATTTTGAAAGTGTTTTCCAACATGAATTATGATTAAAGAATTATATCAGAAAAAATACTTCTTTGACATTGAGAATCAACCTATGTAATTCTTCATATTAAAATGTTTTTAAAGAAACCATATGACCATCTCAAAGAACGAAAATTTTGCAAAATCCAAAATATATTCCTGATTACTTATTCTTTTGTTTTGCTTTCAGGTGGGTTCACACCAGTGATGCTCTGGGCTTACTCCTGTCTCTGCATCTCAAAGAAAGAAAATTTTGCAAAACCCAAAATATATTCCTGATTACTTATTGTTTGTTTTGCTTTCAGGGGAGTTCACACCAGTGATGCTCTGGGCTTACTCCTGTCTCTGCCCTCAGGAATCACCCCTACCCAGGTTCAGACGACCATTTGGGGTGTCAGGAATCTAACCCAGATCAGTCTCAGGTAAGGCAAGTACCCACTCGGCTCTTTGATTTTTGTTTTGTTGGTTGGTTTTGTTGGTTTGGAGCCCCACCCAGTGGTGCTCAGGGCTTACTTCTCGTTCTGCACTCAGGGATTGCTCCTGGCAATGCTGGAGGACCATGTGGGGTACCAGAGATTAAACCCAGGTCAACCCAGGTACAAGGAAGGGCCCTACCCACTATAGCACTGTAGCACTGTCCTCCCATCATTCAGCGATTTGCTCTACAGGCACCGATAACGTCTCCATGTTGTTACTGTGTTTGGCATATCGAATATGTCAAGGGTAGCTTGACAGGTTCAGCCGTGCGGGCAAGATACTCTCGGTAGCATGCCAGCCTCTCCGAGAGGGGCAGAGGAATCAAACTTGGGTCGGCCACGTGCAAGGCAAACACCTTACCGCTGTGCTATTGCTCCAGCCCACTGTACTATCTGATTTTTGTTAGTTTGTTCTGGGGTCATTCCCAATGGTACTTCGGACTCTGCACTCAGGATTTCTCCTTGGGGTGGGGGGGTGGAGGGGGGGGCATATGTTAGTGAGCCATATGGAGTACCAGGATCAAACCTAACTCAGCTCATGAAAGACAAGCACCCTATCTGCTACACTATCTGTCCAGCCCTATTATCTGATTTTTTAAAAGAACAAAAAATATCTCTCAGCAAACAAGCAACTTCCTCAACCTTATGTAGAGTGGCTATACAACTACTAACATTATACTGACAGATGAAAAACTGCATCTTTCCCTGACAAGATCAAGAACTTGGTTAGGATGCTTCTCTCTGCTTCCACTCCACATTGTACCAATGACTTGAGTCTAGGTGACAGGAAAAGAAATAAAGGTGTGCAGACTGGAAGAAAGTGCTAACTTGTTTTTATTTAGAGATGGTCTGATTAGCTAAATAAAAATACAATGCTTGGGCGGGGCCGAGGAAATGACTCCAGGCCAGATGCCAGTCTGGCTGCTGCTAGATCTCTGCTGCTTCAAGACCCCCTAAGCATCTCTGATCTTGGCCCTGGTGGCCCCCACCCAGCAGCTGAGGCTGAGAAGTGCTGCATCTCCCCACCAGTGAGACTGAGTAGTGGTTCCTTCCAAAAAGAACAGGCAAAAGTGGGAGGCATTTCAAAGAGAATCCTGCTCAGGACCTCAGCCCAGTAATGTCTAAGGAGACCTAAATGACTAAACTAACATAAATATCCTGAATTGAATCCTAGGTCAGAAAGAGGGTACTGGGGAAAAAAACAAGATTGAGGATGTAGGAGAAGTATATGGGATTTTAGTTGCCAGTCTATCTTGGCTCATTTAATGAGTCCATATGACAAAACACTTAAATTTTGTATTGCAAAACATTGCAAATATTTTCTAAATTATTATGTGGATACTGCTAAATATTTGCATACATAAGGTGTTGGTGTTAAGAGAGATTGGGTGTGATGTACGTGGCAAACCTACCACATACCTAGTTTCACAACTTTTCTGTACCTCTAAAAAAGTTTATATTATAAAGTGATAAATATATATATATATATATTTATATAGGAGCAAGGATGTAGCTCTATCAAAAAGTTCATGCTTTTTATGCAAGAGGAGTGGGCATGAATTCCAGCACCACAAAAAAGTAATAAAACGCCTGGGCTGAAGAGATAGTGCCGAGACTGAGGTATTTTCACTGCATGTGATCAACCCAGGTTTCATCGCTAGCACCTAATAAGGTCCCCAGATCCCCACCGAAGTGATCCCTGAGCACAGAGTCAGGAGTAAAGTGATCCCCGAGCACTGCCAGGTGTGGCCCAAAATACAAAAATAAAACATAAAGCTACTTTCTTGGAAAAATTTTATAAAGACAAGAAAATACCACGTTTACGGAACAGAAAATGTGGGTGGTCTCTTTGTTCATCCAAAGTTCCCAGGTAGGTTCCTTTTTTTTTCCTCCTGCAATATTTTTGTGGGTCGTTTTATTTTTTTGAGATACAGTTGTAGACTTACAACTTTTTGTGCTTGGGTTTCAATTATACAATGATCAAATACCCATCCCTCCACCAGTGCCCATTTTCCACCACCACTGGTCCAAGTATCCCTCCCACCCCCCATCCCACCCCGCCCAGGTAGGTTCTTAAATAAAGATGAATAATAAAGGTGCTCAGATTCAGGGTTAGAAATGAGGGAATGGGGTGTGGGGGGAAGGAAAACAGAAGAGAGACTCCTCAGGCAAGAAGAAATGTAGTACAGGATTTTCAAGTACGGCTGAGTTTGTGGTGTTTTCATAGGAAAACTGGATTTTTGCATTTCTTTTTTGTTTTCCTTTCCTTTATTGTTTTGTTGTTGTTGAATCACCCTGATATACACAGTTGCAAACGCTGATCAGGTTTCATTCAGACAATGTTCCATCTCCCATCCCTCCACCAGTGTACATGTCCCAAGTTTTCCTGTTTCTTATCAAACAAAATCTCAGCAGTTTCCTGTTTCACACAGAGGTCTTGCTAATTTAGGGCTCATTTGTGGTGTTAAGATAAATTAACATCTTTTATTCAGACTTAGGCTGGTGGGGACTGTCTCTTTAGTTCAGACAGTTTAGTTTATATATTTTACCATATGCCCAGGTATTGTTTCTTTTCTTGTCTTTTCAAGGTCTGGGTCAGAATTTATGGTCTTGGAAAATTATAAACTTCTCACTCTCAAAAGGAGTCCAGGAACTTGTGGGGATATTTAAAATGTAGAGTGAGGACAGCTAAAATGAAGACCTGGCAAGGGGAATCTGAGGTTTCCTCTTTCATTATTAAGATGTTGTTATTAAGACATCATTAAAATGACTATCAAAAGCTATCTCAATTCTAATAAGATTTGATCTACAAAAATTGTGAGACTGATTCTAAAATTCACTCTAACAGTCAGGGGACCTAGGGTAATCAAAACAACTTTGAAAAATAAGTGCAGAGAATAAGAGAAGGAACACATGGAGGGTGCGGGATCCCGGAGGAAAAGAAAAAAGAAAAAACAGGTTCCAAAAAGAGCCGAGAGCACCGGCAAGTTCCAGATGGAGTAGGCGCCGCATCCCGCCTGCCCCAGATGGAACCCTGGTGACCAGAAGCCTCTACAAACACAGCTCGAGTATGCGGGAACGAGGACTTTTTCTCAAATCTGCCGGACTACACCTCCCAGGTAACCTCTGATCCCGGAAGTCACGCCCACAGCCCGCCCCCCAGCGCCATCTTTGAAACGTTCAGAATAAGAGAAGGAACACATGGAGGGTGCGGGATCCCGGAGGAAAAGAAAAAAGAAAAAACAGGTTCCAAAAAGAGCCGAGAGCACCGGCAAGTTCCAGATGGAGTAGGCGCCGCATCCCGCCTGCCCCAGATGGAACCCTGGTGACCAGAAGCCTCTACAAACACAGCTCGAGTATGCGGGAACGAGGACTTTTTCTCAAATCTGCCGGACTACACCTCCCAGGTAACCTCTGATCCCGGAAGTCACGCCCACAGCCCGCCCCCCAGCGCCATCTTTGAAATGTTCAGAATAAGAGAAGGAACACATGGAGGGTGCGGGATCCCGGAGGAAAAGAAAAAAGAAAAAACAGGTTCCAAAAAGAGCCGAGAGCACCGGCAAGTTCCAGATGGAGTAGGCGCCGCATCCCGCCTGCCCCAGATGGAACCCTGGTGACCAGAAGCCTCTACAAACACAGCTCGAGTATGCGGGAACGAGGACTTTTTCTCAAAACCGCGCGGCCGCTTACGCGGCCCCGCGACATCTCTCTATATACAAAGTGATCAATGAGAAGTAAAGCACCCAATCTTTCTCCCTGAAAATCAGAGTTAAGTTTGGAGCATGGCCACAGCCCCAGAAACACAAGGACTTAATGCAGAAACCAGCAGCTTAGAGCGGAAAAGTGAATGGACGATGAGTTAACCCAGGCCATCGTTTCTGCCCAGAGGGGAAAGGGTGTTGCCCCATTCGCCCTCTCTTCTCTGGAAAGAAGGATGGCGGCTGCATGGGAGCCTTGTGGACAGCAGGTATGAGCCGGGGGTGTGGGGGCGACTAAAACCTCATGGGAAGGGGGGCGTTCTGGTCCGTCCTTCACGCCCTACCGAGGTCACCAGTTGCCCCCCACGAGCGGCTCTCCAGCACGGCCACAGCCCCAGAAGCACAAGGGCTTAATGCAGAACCCAGCAGCTTGGAGCAGAAAAGTGAACGGACTATGCGTTGATCCAGCCCATCAAGTCTGCCGGAGGTGAAAGGGTGTTGCCCCATTCGCCCTCTCCTCTCTGGAAAGAAAGATGGCGGCCACATGGGAGCCTTGTGGACAGCAGGTATGAGCCGGGAGTGTGGGGGCGACTAAAACCTCATGGGAAGGGGGGCGTTCCGGTCCGTCCTTCACGCCCTACCGAGGTCACCAGTTGCCCCCCACGAACGGCTCTCCAGCACGGCCACAGCCCCAGAAGCACAAGGGCTTAATGCAGAACCCAGCAGCTTGGAGCAGAAAAGTGAAAGGACTATGCGTTAATCCAGGCAATCATTTCTGCCCAGAGGGGAAAGGGTGTTGCTCCCTTCCGCCCTCCTCCCTCTGGAAAGAAAGATGGCGGCCACATGGGGGCCTTGTGTACAGCAGGTATGAGCCGGGGGTGTGGGGGCGACTAAAACCTCATGGGAAGGGGGGCGTTCTGGTCCGTCCTTCACGCCCTACCGAGGTCACCAGTTGCCCCCCACGAGCGGCTCTCCAGCACAGCCACGGCCCCAGAAGCACAAGGACTTAATGCAGAACCCAGCAGCTTGGAGCAGAAAAGTGAACGGACTATGCATTGATCCAGGCCATCAAGTCTGCCGGAGGGGAAAGGGTGTTGCCCCATTCACCCTCTCCTCTCTGGAAAGAAAGATGGCGGCCACATGGGAGCCTTGTGGACAGCAGGTATGAGCCGGGAGTGTGGGGGCGACTAAAACCTCATGGGAAGGGGGGCGTTCCGGTCCGTCCTTCACGCCCTACCGAGGTCACCAGTTGCCCCCCACGAGCGGCTCTCCAGCACGGCCACAGCCCCAGAAGCACAAGGGCTTAATGCAGAACCCAGCAGCTTGGAGCAGAAAAGTGAACGGACTATGCATTGATCCAGGCCATCAAGTCTGCCGGAGGGGAAAGGGTGTTGCCCCATTCGCCCTCCTCCCTCTGGAAAGAAAGATGGCGGCCACATGGGAGCCTTGTGGACAGCAGGTATGAGCCGGGGGTGTGGGGGCGACTAAAACCTCATGGGAAGGGGGGCGTTCTGGTCCGCCCTTCACGCCCTACCGAGGTCACCAGTTGCCCCCCGTGAGCGGCTCTCCAGCACGGCCACGGCCCCAGAAGCACAAGGACTTAATGCAGAACCCAGCAGCTTGGAGCAGAAAAGTGAACAGACTCTGCATTGATCCAGGCCATCAAGTCTGCCGGAGGGGAAAGGGTGTTGCCCCATTCGCCCTCTCCTCTCTGGAAAGAAAGATGGCGGCCACATGGGAGCCTTGTGGACAGCAGGTATGAGCCGGGAGTGTGGGGGCGACTAAAACCTCATGGGAAGGGGGGCGTTTTGGTCCGCCCTTCACGCCCTACCGAGGCCACCGGTTGCCCCCCGCGAGCGGCTCTCCAGCACGGCCAGGACTCCAGAACACAGAAACCAATTTCTTAACTATCTGACTTTCAGTAGAAATACTTCCAGGGTCAATAGGTAAAAGAGCAGAAATCCAAAACCAACATTTAATTCTTGAACCCAGCTGTAGAAAGCAAATCACTTCACAATGCTTTTTCAGCATGTCTGATTTGGGGGGGGGGGGGTAAACTCTAAATAATAGTGGTGAATCTTTTGTTGAAACAATGAATCTAATCAAAGCAGATAGAGTGTTAACTAGAATTCATCTGCTTCACGGGGACGGGGAGGGGTGGGGGGTGGGGTTTTATTGGGGTTCTTCATGGTAAAAAATGAGTATTGGTAAAGGGAAATGTGTTTGATATTTGCATGACTGAGACATAAACCTGAAAGCTTTGTAACCTTTCCCACAGTGATTCAATAAATAAATAAATAAATAAATAAATAAAAAAAAAAAAAAAAAAGAAAAATAAGTGCAGAGATTGAGGAATCACCCTAAGTGATTTCAAAAGTTATTATCAAGACAATAGAATACTGTGTATTACTATACAAACATTTGGCTACATCTTGTAGCCAAATAAGTTACAAGAGACTATGAAGTGCACAAATCCTATCGTCCTGTTATATCTGGTTGTAGCAGACCACTGATGCTGTAACTTTTATAGGACAATAAGCTCCATGTCAGGAAGATTGTCTTACTTAATGGAGTGGAGGAATCTGAGACGGAGTCATCAACACTTTTATTGGCTCTTATTAAATCTACAATACCCAGTTTGCATTCATACTAACCCTCATAACCAGTCTTTCATTGGTCTCCTTACAGAAAGAAATGTGCTCACACCCCTATACTGCTTTCTGGGTGCCGTTGAAGGAATGGGGTGTTCACTGACTAGGATTCTGTGTTCTCTTTTGATACTCCGTTTCAAGGGTTAGGAACTTGCATTTACAGCCCTTACACTACTGCCATCTAGTGGGAACACTATGCAAGTAGCCAGAGCTCTGTTTTCATAGGCTTCATTCCAAATCCCTCCACAAACAGTTGGTCCACAACATAAATCAGATCTGGTAAGTATTGTAAACCATGGTGCCCACAATAATTTTTTTTTTAATCAGGTTTGACATGTGGGAGGGAAAGGGCCTGTGGAGAGAAGGCAGAGTCTATATTAAAGTGGAATCAAGAACTTAGATGCAATCAGGAAAAGAGCAACTCTTTAAAATAAGAAGAGTTCTGAGGAAGGGGGAACAAAGAGAGTTTGGGGAGTTTGGAGATGAGGAACTGTAAATAGTGGAGAGCAAGAGTAATAATTACAAAGCTGTCAATCTTCGTGAAAAAGACGGCATTCCGAAAGTGGGCCTATTTCAGATTCACAAATAAATCACAAAGAGATGACAAAACCTTAATGACTTTAAAGTGAGATACAACACTCCTCACTAACATTCTCCTAAAGAAATATTTTTTGATCATTCTCTTAGCAAATCATTGATAGAAAGAAATATCAAATGAATGATTGAGGGCCTGCTATAGGGGCAGGCTTAAGGGGTGGTTGGAAAGATTGGAGACAATGGTGGAGGGAAGATGTCATGGTGGTGGGTTGGTGTTGGAATATTGAATGCCTCTGCCAAACCATCCTGAATAAATCTGTAAACCACAGCATAAAGGCAAAATGAATTAATTAAATGGCAAAAATAATATTTTTAATTAAGAAAAAAAGAAATAAGAAGACCTTCTTGGACAATGACCAGAGGGACAGAGAAACAGGAAGTTGTTCTAAGATAGCTAAATAAAAGTTCATGGTTGCAGCGATAGTACCACGGACAAGGCATTTGCCTTTCACCAGGCCGACCTGGGTTTGATCCTGGGCATCCCATATGGTCCCCATGACCTCCAGGAGTAATCCCTGAGAGGAAAGCCGGGACTAAACCTTAAGCACTGCCAACAAAACAAAACCTTAAATTAGAAGATCACCTGAGGATTATTCATAAGCAATACAAAATAAATTATTTAGTCCTGGTTTGGGGGCAGGGTTTGGGGGTCTGTGTGGAAACATTCAAAATATGGTGGTGGGTAGGTGTAATGATGGTGGGATTGGTGTTGGAATATTACATGTATCAAATTATTGTGAACAACTTTACAAAAGTAAAATTAAATTTAAAAAATAGATACATAAAATAAAACATTGTTAAGAAAAAAGAAAGATCAGCTGAGAACCCTCAGTAATAAACTGGGGGATCTGAAATGAAAATTCAAAGTGCCTATGGTTCATTTTTGGTTTTATTTTCAATTTTCAAAGCTCACTAGTAAGGAATTCTTTCCTAAATTAACTTAGGATCAGTCCTTTTCTCATCCTAAAAAAAGTTGGATAATTTAAAAGCCAACTTTCCAATTGCCTACATCTTCCAGGTTGTTTATAGTTCAGTCACAAAACTAATCAGATTCCTTTGCCTTTATTTCTGTTTGGACATTCCCTCCAATTCCTCGAGTTTTGTGGGGGGGGGGGGTTGTTGTTGGTAGTGATGGTGGTGTTTTGTTGAGGGGGCCACATCTGGCATTGCTCAGAGTTTGCTCCTGACTCTGCACCCAGGGATCAGTGGCTTTACTCAGGGAACCTTATGGTGTGCCAAGAATCAAACCCAGATCCTCTGGGTGCAAGGTAAAAGCTCTCGCTCCAGCCCAGTCCTGCAAGTTTTATAGAGATCATGCTCTCCACAAATTTAAGGCAGAGGAAGATTTGTGGAGATGTGGGCACAATATACGCCACTTCCCTTTGGAACAAGCAATACCTGACAACATAACCAAGAGCCGTGGGGTGCAGCTGGAATTCAGAGTCTGAAGTGGCTGACTCAAGTGCTTAAGAATCTTTACCTTTTGGGGATACTGGGAAAATTAGTGGTGGAGAATGGGCACAGGTGGAAGGATGGGTACTCGATCATTGTATGACTGAAACGTAAGCACAAAGTTTGTAAGTCTGTAACTGCATCTCACGGTGATTCATTAAAAAAAATTAAATAAGGAAAAAAAAGAAAAATCTTCACCTTTTGGGCCGGAGTGAAACCGGGAGGGCATTTAACTTGCACGCGGCCTTTACCTTGCACGCAGCCAATCCAGGTTGGATTTCTGGCATCCCATATAGTCCCCCGACCACTGCCAGGAGTGATTCCTAAGTGCAGAGCCAGGAGTAACCTCCTGAGCATCGCCACGTATGATCCCCCAAAAATCTTTATCTTTCGTTTTTTGGCTTGGGAACCACACCCAGCAGTGCTCAAGGCTTACTCCTGGCTCTATTCTGAGATCACTCTTGGTGGTGCTCAGGTGACCACATGGGGTCTAAGCCACATTGGCTGTGTGCAAGGCAAGTACCCTACTTGCTGTACTTTCGCTCCAGCCCCTATCATTTTTCTGAAGACAAAAGTGGTAAGATGAGCATCTGCTGAAGAGACACTTGGGTCACATAAATAACCTTATAATTAATCTAATAATCTAACCAATAGCATTTTCCCATCTCTCTTCTACTAACATGTCGGTTTTCCTTTGGGGAGTTAGGCCCTCAATGACGTGGCCGAATAAATGCTCTGTGTAAACCAAACTACCTCAGTGCTTTCATGGGCACACAGGCCAACTGTCCTGTCCAAGACACTCGCATGAGGTGGGTCATGAGAAATGTTCTGGCCAATGAAACGCAAGCAGAAATGTTGTGAATGACCTGAAAACCATCCCTCCCACCCTCCAGTCTTCTATCAGTGCTGACATAAGAGAGGTGACTTATCATGATCTCAGAGAAGGAAGCAAAACAGGGTCATGGAGTTACCACTTAGAAAAAGAACACATTACAGAGACTCCTCACTGTGAGCAGCCCGGATCTGAGCAAATTCCATGCTGGAATTTGCATGAATGGAAAGTGAAGTGTTCCTGTATTAGCCAAGTCCCTGGTTCCCAAAAGTTTACGGCCTACTCTGGGAGATAAGATATAAACCGTTAAAGGAAAAACAACATTAAAATAACTACTTCTGTAGTATTCTGAGCATCTGTCATGTAATAATATATAATCCTGACTATAAACAAGCCAGGTAGGAAATATTTATTATCCCCAGTGTGGGAAAAAGAAACTGGGGCACTGCTTGCTTTAGTCACTTGCTCAAGAGCACATAGCTAGAGATCGGCAGATCTGGGAATTGAGCCCAGATTAGTCAGACGCCAGAGTCTACATTCTTAAATATTCTCTGCTGTATAATACTAGGCAGTTGATATTTTTTCAATGCCTATTTGTTCAATAAAAACAATAGCAACAACAACAAAAAAAACCTGACAAACACTAGTGGGGTGTATGAAAACATGTCTATTTTTTTTCTTTTTGGGTCATACCCAGAGATGTGCAGGGCTTACTCCTGGCTCTGCACTCAGGTATTACTCCTGGCGATGCTTGGGGGACCACATGGAATAGTGGGAATCAAACCAGGGTCAGCCGCACGCAAGGCAAATGCCCAACCCGCTGTGTTATCACTCCAGCTCCAACTTGCTGTGTTATCACTCCAGCCCCAACAAGTCTATTCTTAAAACTAATCACACATGATGTAAAGTTGAGACACATCTGCAGAGAAATTGTGTGCACTGCACTATGTTACTCAACATAAGAAGACAAGGAAGAGAAAGCAAACTGGACAGTGAATGTCACCCATACTAGCCTGAGATCTTGGGCCACTTTCATTCTTAACCAGTTTAAGTTTCCTAACAATCACAAGAAGTATATTCTCCAATCGTCTCTCCATCACAGAGGAGAGGGTAGCACAGCGTGGCAAAGACTTGCTTCTGCAGCCAGTAAGAAGTTAGACCAAGATCCACATCCACACTGCCTGGTTTCCAATCCCATACTCTCCCTGCTAATCTGTCACGCCTCGTGACTCAGCATAAAGAGCCCAGCATCTGTCTCAGGGATTTCAAATGCTGCCATTTCTGGCCATAAGACACCTGTCTTATTTCTCTTAGCCTTAATTTCCTTATCCCCAAAGTGGTGCTTGTTATTTATATTATCATTTTAATTATCACTAGAGAATGAGACAAACAAAAAAAGTGAAGAAAGACATGATCCATGCAAGCACACAGAGACAGAAAATCCAAAGATGTAGGTCAGCCACAAGAAATGACTCAATTCATCTGGTCAGCTAATTGTAGTCATGGCTGCACAAAAAAAAAAAAAAAAGAGTTTGTTCATTATTGTTTCAGGAATCTTTCCATTGGTGAGCATTTTCCTGGCCTATTTAGGTAATCCTTGCCCATGATAACTCTAGGATCCTTCTTTTCCAACTTCAGTTTGCTAGCCTCATTCTCTTTCATTCCTATATTTCATCTAGAAAATCCCATTGGATAATGCTTTTTATATTTTTGGCAAAGGACTTTTATATTCTTCAAAGAGGAGCTCTTAAAAGGCAGCTCATATAGAGAAGGGATCACCAAGTAAAGGATGCTTGAAGGACCTGCTCGGGATGGGAAATGTGTGCTGAAAGTAGACTATAGACCGAACATGATGACCACTTAATACCTGCATTGCAAACTACAATGCCCCCAAAGGGGGGGGGGGGGGGAGAGAGAGAGAGAGAGAGAGAGAGAGAGTAAAAGGGGATCCACCTGCCACAGAGGCCGTGGCAGCAGAAAGGGGGGGAGGGGGATTGGAGGTTGGGGGGGAGACCAGGGGGGTTGGTGGGAAGGATACTGGGAACATTGGTGGTGGAGAATGGGCACTTGGTGGAGGGATGGGTACTCGATCATTGTATGACTGAAACATAAGCACAAAAGTTTGTAAGTGTAACTGTATCTCATGGTGATTCATTAAAAAATAAAACTTAATCAATTAATTAATTTTTTTAAAAAAGAGGAGCTCCTATATAAAATGGATGGTGAAAGGGGCTGGGAGGGGCACGGGGGGGGGGGGCGAACTCAACCTTTCTTGCTGACTAGGATCACTCCATAGCATAATTCCAAGTTACCAAAAGATCCTCTTCATACTGAGGATGAAAATGATATGAAATGAAGAAAGTGAAGGAGACAGCATGTTTGGAAAACAATAGACACCATTCTCAGCAGGGATGTCATAAAGAATTTCATGGAGCACTCATGAAATTCTTTCACTTGGTTACTTGACATCCCGCTATTCATTGTTTAAGACCTGAAAAATATACTGTACTTGAAATGAGCAGAGGAGACACAGGAAGAAGAAGCCATTCGTTATTATTATTATTATTATTATTATTATTATTATTAGTGAATCACCATGAGATACTGTTACATACTTATAAACGTTCATTTTTGCATTTCAGCCATACAATGATCGGTTACCCATCCCTCCACCAGTGCCCATTCTCCACCACCAATGATCCCAGTACCCCTCCCACCTTCCCACCCCCTCCCCCTCTCCACCCTGCCTCTGTGACAGGGCTTTCCCTTTTGTTCTCTCTCTCCTTTTGGGTATTGTGATTTGCAACCGAGGTATTGAGTGGCCATCATTTCTGTTTAGTGTGCTCATATGCTAGCTTACCTCAGCATTGGATCATACCTGACAGAAGTGCTGGATTTGTTGTCATTACTAATTGCATGATGGAACTGAAATGTTTTCCCACATATTCTGCTTTCTAAAGTAAGCAGCTGCCTTGGGTTGATTGAAGAAAATCAGTCCAAACAGTAAAGTAAATCAGGGTAAATGGCTATAAAAAAATGACAGAAAGGAAACTTAAGAAGTCACTGTCATCTCTTTTCTCTACGGCATCAAAGTCAATTTCTTTCTTATCAATCTCTTCCAAATGCAGTCAGCAAAACATATAGTTCTAATTCTTTTGGGGGGGGGGGGGGTATTTTTAACTCCTCAGTGAATGTTTTTCTTTTCTAAATTCTAAGCCTAGTTCTTGCCAATTGCTTTCCTTTTCAATTTTTTTTTAATTGAGGTGGGATGCCACACCCAGCTCTGTTCAGGGGTTACTCCTAGCTCTGGGCTCAGGGATCACTCCTAACAGGGCTCAGGGAACTATATAGGGTGCTAGAGATTGAACCTGAGTTGACCGTGTGCAAGTAGGGTGCCTTACCTGCTGTCTATCTCTCTGGTCCCACCAATTCCTTTCTAATGTATTCAAAAGCACATAGATGTCTAGTCCCACAACAAGATGGCATTTCAATTAAATCCAATTTAAAAATTATGAAAAATAGAAGACATCGGTGATCCCAAAGAGCTCAATTTAAGAATGTGTAAAATACTTGAATAGTCACCTCACGAAGAATATAGAAATACATGAATAATAAATACATCAAAGTGTTCAAGGTTAGTGCGAGCCTAGAGCGAGCGGTCGTGGGCGCTGTCATTGCGCGCGCCGCCTCGTGGGTTCCGAGCAACCTAGCGGACGCCGAGCGGGCGAAGATGTCCGAGTACATCCGGGTCAAGGAGGAACAGGACGAGCCCGTCGAGATCCCGTCCGAGGACGTTGGCACCGTGCTACTGTCCACGGTCACGGCGCAGTTCCCGGGCGCCTGCGGGAACTGATTTAAATAAAGAAAAGTGTTCAAGGTTAAAATCTAAAAGTCCAATAATTTTATAGTTGGTGAGAATGCAAGCCACTGGAATCCTCATAAATAGGCAGCAAATGTGATGGTGGCAAATTCCTTAGAACATTAAATGTACATACATACTTAACAACTCCATTTGTATTTCTCCCTAGAAGATATGACAGCATATGTATACACAAAGTATATAAAAATAAACATCAGCTTTAGAGAAACTGGAACTCATCCAAATATTTATCCACTGGTTAGTGTACAAATTGTGATAAATCCCCGTAATAGAATGCTTCTCCCTGATACAAAAGAATTATTCATGGAATTCTATAAATACTTTTATGTTCTTTTCTTTCATTTTGGTGTTGGGGCTCAGAGCTTACTTCTAGCTCTGTGCTCAGGGACCTCTCCTGGTGGTGCCTTGAGGAACACATGCAGTCCTGGAAATTGAACCCTGGGCAGCTGAACTATATAGCTCCAACCCCTGGGACTCTATAAACCTTATACTGGACACAAGGCAGCATACTGTGAAATTAGAAATACATAAAAATCCAAAATAGATTATGATATAATAATCCGGGCTTCTTGCCCCAGTATAGAATTATTTGGGCAAAGAATGACTAGAAAAGCCTACAAGGAAACTTTCTGAATAATAAAAATGTTCTAAATTTTAATTGAGACATTGATTACATCTAGGAGACTTAGTGAATTATTCACATTATATGTAAGCCACTTTTTTTCTATTCCTCAGCCAAAGAAGGCTAAAAGAAAAAAAAGAAAGAAAGAAAAAAGAGGAAGAAAGAAAGAAAACAAGAAAAAGTGTATGTAATAAGCCCAATAATATTCTCAAGTTATCTCAAAGATTTGTAATAGTAGTTGGACCAAAGACTAACCGAAATAAAGATAAGACTGTAATTTGAGATACCAAAGAGTTATGAATAAGACTTTGCATATGATTTAATTAGAATGGGTGAAGGACAACTAGAAGGTGAAGGTAACCACCAGATTCTTGGTTTGAGACAATTAGGTGGTTTGTGGTTTCAAATCCATAAAAATACAGAAGTTGAAACTTTAGTTGATATGTGAGGGGATGAAAACAATTACATGTTTCACATATGGTTGAGGTGACCCTAAGTTATGCAAGTTAGGTCTGGGTAAAAGTTAGATATACTGTTTCACCTTGGATGGAAGAGGAATAATTTCCCATAATGTCTTGATAGTTATCATCACACAGATATTATAACACAGATAGAAAGGAATACATTAAAGGAGAGGAGGTTGTCTAGAAAGAGAATGTAGAGAAAGTGCAATTAAAGAACTGATATGACAGAGCTTTTAAAAGAGTCTGTAGACCAAGCAGAGAAGATGTGGTTGACAAAGAACACTGACAAATAATGCCTCGAGATTTCTGAGTAAGGCTTTCTGAGGAAGGGGAAGCAGCTGACACAGACAGAAGAACTATGCCTTGGATGAAACATTGGGTTGGAGAGGATAGGGTGGGTGGGTTTAGCTCCAGACATATTCTTTAGGTTGAAAGATGTCAAAGTTTTACAGCTTTGAGCTGGGAGGACAGACCACCTCCTGAAAAAGACACAGGGGAAAAAACGGATGGATTTCACAATCACTAAAGTAGAACAGCAGAATTTAACTTTTAAAACTTGGATTAAAAGTTTGAGACTGTATAGGGTAGGCGCCTGCCTGGCACACTTCTGATCCTGGTTTGCTCACAGCACCACATATCATCACTCAAGCACAGTGATCTCTGAGCACGGAGCCTGGAGTGGCCTGAGCATACCCAGGTGATGCCCCAAAATAAAAACAAATAACAACCAAACAAGGTTGATAAGGTCTCTGGCAAGTGTTCAATGACAGTTGGAATCAGTGCCTTGATTTTTTTTCATAATAACGACCTGTCAAGTTATGCATTTTCTTTTCTTCTTTTTTAATTGAATCTCCAAGAGATAAAGAGTTACAAAGCCATTTATGGTCAGGTTTCAGTCAAACAGTGTTCCAACACCAATCCCACGACCAGTGTACATTTCCCACCACCATTGTCCCTAGTTTCCCTCCCGTCACTCTTTCCCCACAGGCCTCTCGCTGCAGCTGGCAATTTCTTTCTTTCTCTCTTTGTCTGTTTTTCCCCATCTCTGTCTGTCTCTGTCTGTCCCCCCCCACCATCTATCCCCCTCCCCACTTTTGGGTATTATGGTTTGAAACACAGATACTGAAAGGTTATCCTATTTCTTCTTTTACCTATTTTCAGCAAGCAGTTCTTAGAGTGATCATTTCCAACTACCTTTGTCACTGCAATTTTCATTTGCATAATTTTATGCTTATGCCCAAGCTAGAATGGAGAATGGTTGGGTTCATATAACATCATAACATCATGGATATACAAAAAGTTTCAATTAAAGAGTCAAAATTTTAGAGAATGAATAAAATTAGGTACCAAGGAGAGAGGAGAAGGACAGGAGGAAGCTGGTGGACAGAAGGACAGGTGCAAATTTGGACAGGAAGATCAGATGCTGGCACAGCACAGGGTTGTTGGAAGTCTTTGAACCAACAAACCAAAAAGACCAAAAGACTTGTCAGAGAGGGAATGTCTGCGTTGATTATTTCAGCAGATCCAGCATTTGGAGAAAGGAAATGACACAGGTATCAGATTGCTAAGGTAGAGTAGAGATCACAAAACCAAAAGTCTAGGATATTAGGTGAGTCAACGACAAGGATAATGAAGTTTTATTGATGATAGCAGATGCTGGAGAGCAAAACCATGCCACAGTTTTGATACTCCAGTCCAGTGTTTCCAAACCACCACATAACAGCGGTAAGCAGGAGATGAGAGTAGCATAGCCAGCTGGCAAAGAATGGGAAAAGAATTGATGTTTGGACAGCAAATCAACCCCAATCACCATCTTAAAAATGCAGAGAGATGCAGAGAAACCTCCACTTAAGAAGACTAAGAATGAAATTTTGTTCTTGTTTCAGGGGGACCAGATCTTAGCTTCATCAGGAAAGTTGGGTGAAGGGGAAGAGTCGTAGAGTTGGCGCTGGACTGAGATGAAAGAAAGAGAGAGGGTGAAGAGTAAGGGCCAGGTGAGGAGTGCTACTTGGCTGTGGAAAGTCAGAGGGTGAGGGGTAAGGGCATGGTGAGGAGTGGTGCTTGGCTGTGGGAAGTCAGCTCCTATTCTCTGCCACTAACCACTGGCCTCAATCAGTGTGGAGCGAACGGTAGTAGGGGCCACAGCAGAGTATATAAAACTAGAATATGAGGGAGATACAGAACCACTGCCCAACTACAGCTAATCTTCTCTTCATGCACTGCCATTAATCAGTCAACAAAAGGGAGTTCTTAGTCTCAAATGAGGTTGATGAAAATAGTTGATTACCTAAACTTCTTTACAGGTGATAAAATAATAGAAAAATTGCAACTGAGTAGCCAATTCACCATATTATTGTTAAAGACTTTGATATAAAAATGAAAATAGGAAAATAAAGACTAATATAAAGGCTTGTCGACCAAGTGATCTGTAATTGTTTAAAGGCAAAGCCTGAGCATGTCATTTTCTTTTTTTTTTTCTTTTTGGGTCTTACCCAGCGATGCTCAGGGGTTACTCCTGGCTTTGCACTCAGGAATTACTCCTGGTGGTGCTCCGGGGACCACATGGGATGCCAGAAATCGAACCCAGGTTGACTGCATCCAAGGTAAACGCCCTACCCCGCTGTACTATTGCTTCAACACCCTTAACATGTTATTTTCATTTCCTTTTAATTTCACTTCCATTGACTATTCCAGAAAACAAGGGATATACTGCTGAAATGGTTTTTATTGTCAAAGTTCCTGGCTTTTACATTGCTGTGTAGGCTGTAATTAATTGCCTTAGTGGCCTCCTGGTCCTAGAGAGAAATATGAGAAAGGGGCTTACTTGACTGGTATTAGTCAGTGGGGATGCACCATTCATGACAAACATTATCCATATCACTCATGTGTCTGACAGATATGTGATTGGCAGCTAGACTGAGCACATTTCAGCTGCAGGATTTATCCCAAATTTGATTCAATGATTTCTGAGATAACAGCATCATGAATATCTTCCAAGCAGTCACTAGAAATTGCCAAGGCAGTAAAGGAGAAATTATTGAATTAGCGATTGTGATACTAAATTTCTGTTTGATATTTTTATTTATATAATTCTTGGCCTTCTAAAAAAATATGCTTTGTTCCAGTGCCAGACATCTCATGAGAAATTCATTTTCTTTTCATTTTAAGATACTTGGATTATACAGAAAAGGCAATGAAATAGATTAGGAGGATTTAAAAAAAAGAAGAAGAAGAAGAACTAAGTACTAAGGCAGAAGGGAAAACGCTCAGTGAAGACGGGAGTTTATTGAATAACATGAGTGTGTTGATCTGAAGTCATCCAGAATAGGATTAGCAGAACACTAGATGAAAGACAACCATGCAAGCAAGCCGGGTCCCGCAAAGGATTCAGCATGATCGACCATAATCCACACGAGAACCAAGCTCATTGAGGTTTCTCGGGAGTTCAAGATGCCTCTCTGTCTAACATTCATTGATAAAGAAGGCCTTTGATTCTGTTGAGATGGAAGCAGTCATCAAAGCCCTGGCCAAACAGGGCGTTCAAATTCAATACATCAGAATCCTCCATGAGCTGTATTACAGATTCACTACCAGAATATCACCATTCTACAAAGAAGTGATCATCCATGTCAAGAGAGGGATTCAGCAGGGTGATAACACTTCACCGAAACTCTTCAGTGCCACCCTAGAGAATATCATGAAGAAATAGCTAAGAGGACGAAGAACCTCCAGCTCAGGGCACATCTCTTTGATTCTGCTGTTCTTCCTGCATTAACATACACCTCAGAAACTTGGGCCCTACGAAAACAGGATGAGAATGCTATTCGGGTTTCCCAAAGAGGAATCAAAAGAGCTATGCTTGGAATATCACGCTTCATTCAAATGAAAGAATGAATCCGAAGTTCCAAACTCCATCGAAGGTCAAGAATCAGGGATACTGTCTTATTTGCCAAGGTGTCGAAAATAAGATAGGCTGGACACATAATGAGATTTGGAGATAACTGCTGGACTAGAGCCATTACCTACTGATTTCCACGGGATGTCAAAAGACCACGTGGAGACATTACTGGGGCCCGCTCGTGCAAATCGATGAGTAACGGGATGTCAAGTTATCAAATGATCTGAAGTACCTATTAGTTTGAAAGCATGACACTTGGGCAAGGGGGAACCACAGAAAGATTAATAACCAGGACATCATGTGGGTGACAAGTGAGCTGAAGTGTGACGGGCTGGGTTTCTGTGTGGACCAGTTGGGCAGGTTATGCTCAGTCCTTTCAGCATCAAGCCATGGCCTGAAAGGAGGACATACTGCTGGAGAAGGGCCATGAATTTACCTCCATTCCAACCCTTGACACCTGGTGTTGGTTTCCAGGGAGCACCAAATCAGCTCTTTCCTCATGAAAGAGCTGTCCCTGTGTGCTTGGGATTAAATTAAAGTCATGCAGAGGCTGCCAGGTGGCAGGAATCCTGAGCTGGGTTTAACCAGTACAACTGAAAGATACAGGCTCAAGGAAATTGAGGGAACTCAAAAGAGATTAAAGTGCCTACCATGGGGTCCTAGCATGAGCCAAGGGGGGTGGGGGCTAAGAGCCTGATGAGAGGGGCCGGAGAAATAGTAGAGTAGGGAGGGCGTTTGCCTTGCACCTGACTGACCTGGGTTTGATCCCCAGTATCCCATATTGTTCCCTGAGCAATGCCAGAGCTAATTCCTGAATGCAGAACTAGAAGTAACCTCTGAGCATCGCCAGGTGTGACCCCAAAAGCAAAATACTATTAATAAAACCTTTTAAAAAATTTTAAAGATGCCCTACACCACATGAGAATGGTGTAGGGCATCTTTTAAAACTGGGAGTTGTGGGAATGGGTAGGCAGCATAACTGGCCAGAGTACGGAAAAAAATCTGGGAGTTCTCCCCCTAGGTAGAACGCCCAAAGTCCATAAAAGTGGAGGGTTTGAGTGGGGATTAGGGTTGCCCTTCTCCTTGTTCTTTTGAGAGGTAACGCCCTTTGTGGGATTTCTCACCTAACATCTAAATCTGGAAGGAAAGATAAAAGCGTGTGTCTCCAGCAGAGAAGAACAACACTACAAGTAAGTTAACTTTTGGGTGCCTCACTGGTGGTCTCAGGTGTCCTCTTCTCTCAGAGATCTTGAGAAGAAACAGCATTTATTGGTGCAGTAGAGAAAATAATGAGCAGAAACGGAAAGTCCCAATGTACTCAGCCTATGTAGGAACTGATCCTTAAGCCCTTGTAGACTTGTAGACAACAAATTTCTCCTTTCCCTGCCCCTTCTCCCCTCTGGGATCCCACTAGTGTTCTCTCAAGGATCCCTGGAGGTCTCAGAGTTAGAGCTTAGAACAACTTGTATTTGTTGCGGGATAAAATTTGTTTGCATGAGCATGATCAATAAACTTTATTCACTCAACAGACCTCCCATTTCTTCTTCTCTGAGAGCCTCCATAACTCCACATTTGAGTTGGTTTTGTGAGTTCATTGACTCTTTTCTGCAGAGCTCTCATTTTCTTCAATGAATCAGCTTTATTCTATGGAGTTTACCATCTCTCTTTTCCCCATGCCCTCGAAACTTTCCCATTAGAAAGAGTAGAGAAATAAATGATTGATAATATAGCACTGACCTCTTACAAGTTTCATCTCTTCAACAGCAGCAGACATACTCATGCTTTTTCTGGACCTCTGTAAAAATCAAGTTACTATGTATAACATCCTTGGGTCAGAGCCTGGTACATAATAAAATGTTAGCTATCATCAACATGACTATGAACTAACAGATTGTCTCATTAAACAATCAACACCAGCTTTACTGTCTCATAGCTTTTGGTTCTCCGCAGTTAATTAAGCTCGTCCTCACTTGCTCGTCTATTTCTAATTTTGGAGAAGCACTTAGGAGACTGTGTTTAACACATCCTATTGCTTCTTTCCCATCCCCAAATTAAGGTTCTTTGCTTTTGTTTAGGGGGCCAACCTGTGGTGCTCAGGGCTTAGTCCTGATTCTGCACTCAGGGATCACTTCTGGTTGGGCTTGGGAGATCATATGTAGTGCAAAAGACCAAATCCAGGTCAACAATGTTTAAGACAAGCACCTACCCACTGTATTATTGCTCCAGCCCACCATCCCCAACCATAAACTTTGAGATTGAATCAAGACTTGTCCTTTCCAATGGTGGGCAAGCTGAGATTCATGCTGAATAGAGTGAATCATTTATTTCTTGCAAAGAGGACCAAAAAAACCCACAGAAGTTAAACTCTTTCCTAACGATACACACCTAACCAGTAACACTGTCTAGACTCATTCCCATTTTTGTGGCTGAGCAAAAGATTCAATGTGTTTTCCCTTATAGAGAAAGTGCTACAAAAACCAAACAGAAAATGCACAAACAACAGCAAGACAAAAGAAAAAGAAAACATTTCCTGAAAGAGAATGCTTTCCAATTCCATTCTTCTTGTTCTCAGTTTGGGGATTAAATCACACCATTCTCTGATCAGAGAATTTAATCCACACCATATATATGAGATTAAATCGCACCAGAGTATTCCTGGGCTCCCACAAGACTCTGTGCAGATGCATTTTCTAGCCATCTTCCAGTCTCACCACTTATTTAACAGGACTCAAAGCTGATGAGACACTCTGGATCAGAGCCTGTACCTGAGGCTGTGCGGACTTTCCTCAGCCAGCTTTGGCACTGGGCCTCTTGCTTTCCAGTTCAGATGACCCCAACCATTCTGCAAAGACCCCTCTGATAAGTCCATCTTTAGGAGAACACACCACATACTTGATGCAGGTATCCCTTGGACCAGCTCTCTGCTAGCTTCTGGACAAAGCAGGGGCACACCCGCTGGGGTATTTCCCTGCATGATATGAGAGCTGTCTTGGCATAAGATAAAGCCAAGGAGGGATTAAAAGGATGGGTCTTGGGCCCAAAGTTAACTCAAGACATGGGTGCCATAAACATCTTCCTGTGTCAGTCATGAACATTGACTCAAGGGCAGAATACAAACCTGCCCCAAACACTCAACACTCTGGCAATCAGGCCTGATGACCACAAATCTCTGTGCACCTCCTGATAAACTAACACTTCTATCTTTTGGTCACCATAAATGTTATAACTAGCCATGTTTTCCTTTTGTGTTTTTCTGGTTAGAACCATAAGAGCTCTCTCACACGTCTTCAATCTTACTGAACATATGGTACTCACTCCACTTGGGCATTATCTTGCTTTTCCCACTCTTATTTTCTTTTCATCCATAGTTTACAAAAACTTGGTGGTGGCTTTGGGGTTTTTTGTTTTTTTGTTATCTTATTATGACATCTTATTATCTCATTCCTACTTTGGACAAACTGGCAGGCTACCGAATGTAGCCTGCCCACACGGCAGAATCTGGCAAACTCCCCGTGGCGTACCCAATATGCCAAATACCAGTAACAATGATGGGTCTCATTCTCCTAACGAGCCTTGAATATAATCTCAGGGCTAGGATGAAGGAGACGTTACTGGGGCCTGCTCGAGGCAATCAACGAATAACAGGATGATTTGTGATTTGTTTTGTGATTGTTTGTTTTTGGTAAAGCATCTCATATCCTGTTTTATCAGTACCAGATAGAAAACAAACCAGAGAAAGGGAGAGAAAAAAAAGATACTACTAACAGATGATGGGCCCAGGGAGTCCCAAGCACAAACCTATTTTTTTTCCTCGTTATCAGTCAGTACTGCCAGTGCCAGGGAACAGGGTACATGTGAAGACAGGTGCCCAATCCTCTAGGATTTTCATCGCTCTTTCCTAAACGTGCAGTCTGGCCCTGGCTTGGTGAACGAACATGTGCTTCATGAGAAGCTCTGGAAGCCTATCAAAACCCTTCTGGGGGGCTGGAACAATAGCACAGTGGGTAGGGCATTTGCCTTGCATGCAGCCGACCTAGGTTCGATTCCCAGCATCCCATATGATCCCCTGAGCACCTCCAGGAGTAATTCCTGAGTGCATGAGCCAGGAGTGACTCCTGCGCATCACTGGGTAATAACCCAAAAAGCAAAAAAAAAAAAAAAAAAGTTTAAAAAAATGGGGCTGGAGCAATAGCACAGCGGGTAGGGTGTTTGCCTTGCACACGGCCGACCCGGGTTCGATTCCCAGCATCCCATATGGTACCCTGAGCACTGCCAGGAGTAACTCCTGAGTGCAGAGCCAGAGCCAGGAGTAACCCCTGTGCATCGCCAGGTGTGACACAAAAAGGAAAACAACAACAACAACAACAAAACCCTTCTGGGGAGCTGGAGCGTAGCACAACGGGTAGGGCATTTCCTTGCACATGGCCGACCCAGGTTCAATCCCCAGCATCCCATATGGTGCCCCAAGCACTGCCAGGAGTAATTCCTGAATGCAGAGCCAGGAGTAACCTCTGAGCATAGCTGAGTGTGATCCAAAAAAGCAAAACAAAACAAAACAAAACAAAAACACAAAATCCCTTCATCTCTATGTCCCAATCCTTTATACAGCTCAAGGGCTTTGCAGGGTAAACAAGCCCCAAGGCTACCAAGAGCCCTAAGGTGTAACCCCTAGAGTTCCACTCCCGCTCCCAGGTCACTTATATTTTCAGCTTGATTGTGGAGGTTCTCTGGGATTAGAGTCTACGCATTTCTGACACTTAAAATTCACCTTCAGTGGCTGGGCCGTAACAACCTGGGACAGGCAATGAGAACCCTTGAGTAGGCAGAGTCAACAAAAGGAAGCCAAAGGTGCCCCCAAATGCTTTGGAAGGGAGGCGGGGCTGCAGCCACACCGAGCAGCTGCCTCCCAGAACATCTGGACACAGACACACCCCTGAAACAACCACAGTTTGCTTTATTAGGTGTTCCATGGTGATATAACACAGCGTTCTGAAGGAATAATAAACACGAGACTTGTTTTTTTTTTTACCATAATTATTTTGCCATTAAGACAGTGGTTACAAAAACAAAAACAAAAACAAAAAAAATCCAAAACCAAAGATACTCTTCTGGCCACACGTATTATCGGCTTTAGCATTGGAAGTTGCTCCACTCATGGGTCACAATCACAATTCCAAGGATTAAAAACCATCTATTATTATCCTACACTGTTTTAGAGCATCAAGTCACTGCAGTTATTCAGTTCTGAGACACTGTCCATTTATTTTAGCATTTACATATGACATTCATTTAACAGACACACAAAGCAAGCCAACAGGTAAACATGCTGACGAAGCCTGCGGAAATCTTCAGGTTTTATGTTGCTTTAAGGAAACATTGAGAAGAACCAAAAATCACCATGAGCTCGTACAGGAAAAACAGGAAGACTCAAGTGAATACTAAAGAGCTGCAAGTGTTTCTTAGAATTGAAACAAAAAAATTTTTTCCGACTTGTTCAAATTTCCTCTAAGTGCAGGTGAGAAAAAAAAAGCAAATATATTAAGTTAACCAATTATTCTTTAAAAGTGCAATTTACTTTTAAAATAACAAATAAACAACAACAACAAAAAAATACACCCCAACTACAACCCCAAAGGCAAAAATGTGGAGAGACAAGTTCAGTGATGATGGAATGACCTACATTTTTGTGTTATGCTTTACAAAAGCAGATTTGGTTTTATAAAAGCCTGCCAACATAACATGAGGAGAGAGCTTAGGAGAACCTGTAAACATGTTTGGAAGGAAACACGACACAGATCAGCAGATGTGGAGACGGGCCCAGAGGCAGCTCATGGAAAAGGGTCACGGAAGAGACAGGAAAGGGAAGCAGAGCCAAGCTCAGTTGTGGCCTTGAAGAGAACCACACGGCTAATATGAATTACGTCCTCCCGACTGCAGTGCTGAAATGATGTCCCACTCAGAATACAGATTTTTCCTCCTGCTCTGTGAAATGGATTTAGGTCAAATTTCCCAATGATTTTCTGAGTTTAGAAGGGCTATCTATATTGCATTAGAGTTTTTTCTTTTTTTTCCTTTTTGGGCCACACCCGGCGATGCACAGGGGTTACCCCTGGCTCATGTGCTCAGGAATTACTCCTGGCAGTGCTCGAGGGACTATATGGAATGCTGGGAATCGAACCCACGTCGGCCGCGTGCAAGGCAAACGCCCTACCCGCTGTGCTATCTCTCCAGCCACTGCAATAGGTTTTGTTTTGTTTTTTTAATAAATAGTTGGAGAAGAAAAATGTTGAGGTGGTCTCCACCTCCCACCTCCAAAGGGAAGCCACAGGATGCCCTGAAATTCCAAAGACTCTTTACACAAAACAATAGGCTTCCAGGCTGGACTCCCACTTACTCAACATTCTGGGCTGGTGGGTGGTTTGAGACTGGTTGATTCACTGGGTTCAGCAGCACAAGTTACAGGTTAAATTCGCTCTGTAGGCACTACCAATGTACAGGGAGAAAGTCCTGACATCCTGTAGTCTGACTTAAGCTTCTCCATATGGTTCCATTCTTGGTCCCACATAGGTTAGTGTGGTAGGTAACTAGGATCCGTTCCCCTCAAGAAACGTGGCATCAGATCCAAGCCTCCTAACAAAGGTTGCATCAGTCTTGGGTGGATAGGGACAGAGTATTACTATATGGTTGCCATGACAAAGCTCACATCCTGCTAGGTAGGTTTTTAGGACCACAGTCAATTGATGGAACTGGTCATTTGCAAAGAAAATGAGGAAAGGAGAAGAAAACAGCATCTCAGAGACACAGGCTAGCAGAAACACAGTGAAAAGAGACAGCTGTGAAAGTATTCTCGATGAGAGAGAGAGAGAGAACAGAAAAGAGGCGAAAAGAGGAGAAGCGAGTCCTCCATAGACTTAATCTGCAGCAAAATCTAGGCCAAAATGAAAATCTGCCCTTTATCTACAGTTGACCTAGAAGAAAGACTACGGAATGACATGTGGACATTTTAAAGCCTCTCAGGAGGATCGGAAATCTGCCGTCAACCTGAATCAGCCTGATGGTTATATGATTGCATCATTAGGATGTCCAGTTCAAACCCTTGTATTAGTATTGAATTAGGCTTCCCAATTTTAGTATTAAAAAAAAACCCTCCCCCTTCCCACCCCGCCTAGCCCTCCCACCCTCATGAACAAAACTTTTCTAAAAAATTTTAAAAAGAAAAAGGCAGCTCTGGGCAATTCACTTTATCTTCCCCAATCCCCCCCCATGAGAAGGAAGATGATTAATTAAGTACAACAGAGGGCAGAGAGAAACACCCTTGTGATTTGCTTGGTCTATATGTCTGAATGTTTGATGCGGTTCCGTGATTGGGGTTGGTGGACAGACTCGTGTGTGATATTTGCAGGATGGAGGGAAGTGGGTGAGCAAAATCAGTGACTCTGGGTGAAGGATGGAAGGAAGGGTCCCAGAGGGAGTCCCATGAACTGGCTGCCCCACAGTAACTATCACAGGCTCTTAAAAAAAAAAGGAAGGAAGGAAGAAAGGTAGGAAGGAAGGAAGTCTCAGAATGTCCTCAGCTGTCCTGTCCCACGTCCCCAGTGGACTGCAGGGAACTTTAGCCCAGACTGGTGATGTTGGCACGTCCACCAGGGGGAGCCACGATACGCTGGGTGGTGCGGCGGGGAATGTTGTCATCAATCTGAGCGCCTGCAGAGAACAGAAGGTGAGGGTCAAAAGTGAGTTACGAGGGTTCCTGCTGCAAACTAAAATAACACTCCTGGGGGAGAACAGGCCAGGCCCAGGGGCCTCCAGTGGACAAAGATTCAGACCATAAAAGCAGTCTTTGCTGAGGAGAGTTGGAGCCACTCCTTGTAAGTCAAACTATTTATAAAGTAACACGCTGTGCGTTCCAGCTTGATCTCAGGGTCCCAGTGGGTGAGGTGTCTCCGAAGACTCGGTCCTCTCTATGCTTTCTCCCAGCCCCGTCCCTCCAACCTCACTCCAGAGACAGGATGATGGTTCTTTATATGTAAGCAGCCTGGTGGGAAATGGCAGCATATACACTCCCATGTTCACTTTTAAGCTTTTCTAAAACTATGAGTGACCTATAAGTGACATGTATGGTAATTTTTTAAAAATGAGTGTACCTGACAAGAAAAACAAAATCTAGCTGAACAACTGTTTCTTTAACAACCATGAAACTGTGGCTATGTATCTGGGTCAGAGGGCTTAGAAGAGTGGAAAGAAGAATTCTAAAGATTTGTTTGTTTGTTTTTGGACCATATCCAGCAATGCTCACATGTTACTCCTGGATCTGCACTCAGGAATTATTCCTGGTGGTGCTCAGGGTAACCTATGTGATGCTGGGATAGAACTTGGATCAGCCGTGTGCAAAGCAAATGCCCTACTCACTATTGTTACAGCCCATGGAAGAGAGAATTTTGGAAAGGGCCCAAGTGAAGGACTGATAGTTTCAAGGAAGAAAGACTAACTCTGGATTCTCTCTTCATCTGTCATGACTCTCATGCTTTATCCAAGCAAATAACACGGTTTGAGCACTTTACATGCATATTACCCCATAGAACCCTCACAACTGCCTCATGATCAGCTATAACTATTACTAAAGCCAGTTTCTAGGGACTCGAACGATAGTACAGAGGGTATTGTGGTTGCCTTGCACACGGCTGACCTGGGCTTGATTCCCAGCATCCCATATGGTGCCCCGAGCACCGCCAGGAGTAATTCCTGAGTTCAGAGGGAGGAGTAACCCCTGCGCATGACCAGGTGTGACCCCAAAAAATCAAAAAAATAAAATAATTATGCCAGTTTCTAGAGAAGGGGATGGTGGCAGTTAGTATGTAGGCTATGTGGCTAAGTGACTGAAATGCCACATGCAGAACTTCTACAGTAGTCTACAGGGAGACACTAAACATAGTACTTTGGTAAGATGTCATCTTATTATATTGGGGATGACACGGAGTGTAAGCAACGTGGCATTACATGTGGTAAAGCATGATGTGAAGATTCTAAAAAAAGACAGCTGACCGTTAGCCGAGTATGCTCTCTGCTGATGTCAGTATTCCCAGGGAAGATTGAGCCTGTCCTTCATCTCTACTTTTGCTCTTTTGACAACACTGATTCAAGACCCTCCTATGTACTGAGTGTGGCCCAAAGAGCTGCCCAGTAGCCAACGTATAGCCATACCAGACAAGCTGAATCCCGACTGGTGCAGGTTCCGGACAGGGGGTGCCTGCTGCTTGGCAGGAGATGTCTTGGCCGAGGAGGCAGGAGTGACAGTCTTCGGGGTCACAGATACCTCACACACAGGTCCATCATATAGACCACGAGGCACCCCTCTTAGCTCTGCCAGCTGCAAAACACAAAAGCCCGTCAGCCCAGATGACAGTCACAGAGGAAAACATCTTCCCTGGAGACCCTTCTGGGGGAAGGGGCCGAGGTCATGGCCAGCCTGTGAGGCACAGGAGGGAGAGCTCCCTTTACAAACTAGTTCAAAAACAGGACAGATGCCGGTGTGACACTAAAGCTCCCTGTTGTGGGTCATGGGGGCAGATCAAACTAATATTTCTTAACTTCTTGTCCTCAAAGCACTTCAACTTAAACATGATAGGGATCCCCTAGCATGCTATCATTTTATATTCAAAATCTAGCTCCCTGCTTACAAATTTCCTCCTCTTTTAATTCCCTTGACATCTCTCCTCTACACTTGATCTTAGCCAAAAACAGTAACAAGTCTCACAATGGAGACGTTACTGATACCCGCTTGAGCAAATCAATGAACATTGGGGACGACAGTACTAAGGTGCAGTGCTACAGCTCTCCTCATTCCCTATGCCTAAGTGTCCAAGTATCAGTATTGTGGACCATTCACTGTGCTCTAAAGATGAGGTATTTTCCATCCTCATGCCTAATTGCCTCCCTTCTTTATTAGACTCCTACATATTCTCAAAACCCTACTCAAAAAGCCCTCTACCTAAAATACTCGTCTCCCTGGGTCCACAGCAGTAGCTCCCTTCTCTAGCCCCGAACTCCCCGCCCACTCACTTACCCCCAGCACATGCCAGAGCTTCACTTTATTCTGGCTGGACACAAGCTGACCCTCCTGCCAGTATCCTGAATTTCAACATTACAAGACTATACTCCCTCCGCCTCTCTCCCTGAATCCCTCCAAATTTATCTGAATATTCTGACCCAAATTGCTTGTTTATGGAAGTGGACGTAATCCAGGAAAAAAAAATAAATTTCTTTAGGTCAAAACTACTCACCCGGCTCCTTGCCTTGATCCGCTTGTACACAAAGTCAGGGAAGGGCTTTCGGGGGATGTAGCGCCCAGAGCCCTCGGTGACATGCAGGGTGCCGTCCTCCAGGACAATCTTCCCCTGGCTGATGACCACCAGGGGTGAGCCGCGGCACTCCATGCCTTCAAAGATGTTGTACTCGAGTGCCTAGAAGAGGGAGCAAGTGTCGGAGAAGGCCCTGCTGTCCCCAGGCCAGTCCACCAAGCCCCACTCCCATGGGGACAGAATCACAGCCCAAGCCAACAGCTGGAGCACACACTTGACATCCCTGTCAAGAACATGCATGAGGCTGGAGTGACAGTGTAGCAAGAAGGGCATTTGCCTTGCACGTGGCTGTCCCGGGTTCGATCCCCGGCATCCTATATGGACCCCTGTGCAATGCCAGGAGTAATTCCTGAGTGCAGAGTCAGGAGAAACCCTGAGTACCACCAGGTGTGACCAAAAAGCCAAAAAGAAAAAAAGAATATGGGTCAATCTTTTCTTGTCTCTTCTGAATTTGGAGGAAAGAGGATTACTGACTGAACAGAAAAACAAATCATATAGGAAAGTCTATGACTTTGTAGATGGTGTGCAAAAGTGCAGAAAATGATTCCTCATGAGTTGCGATTTTGCTCGTGTGAGTGGCAAGATCCAAAGACCTCCTTTGTCCAACTTCAAAACTTAGTCTTGAAATGGTAGTAGTTTTACCTTTGGCTGCCTAGTGTTCCCGTACGCAAGTAATGTGGTGAAACAGACATCCCTAAATAAAAGGACTGTGGCCATTTGAGACACAAGCCTATGATATAATGTTTGAGGTTTCATTCATTTCCTAATAATAGGTCACTCTTTCACCCCAGTACTTGGGGTGAAAGAGTGACCTATTTTTGTGCCCTCTTGGAAAACACGGGGAGTTTCCACATGCGTGTAAATGGTCATGGAACAAGGCAACTGAGAACAGAGACAATGAAAACTCCACATGTCCCACCCCATTCCACAGCTTCGATTCACCCAGCACTGTGGCCCGGATTTGGGAAATCTTCTGCTCACTCCCCAAGCCCCCTCTACTCTCCTGCTACCTCCTGCTCTGTTCAGAGCCAACAAGGCTGGGGCTGAGTCCAGGGTTACAGGAGGTTACAGGCAGCTCGAAGCAAGCAAAGCTGCTTGGGCTTCTGGGGAACTCAATCCAGGTTCTCTGCATCCCAAAGGCGTGAGTCTCAAATCACAAAGCTGTGCCTCGATCTTTGTGGTATTAGGGTAATACTTCCGCTGGAGTTCGTGAATGTGGAGAAGCAGCCAGGCTGGCTTACAGCTCACAGCTGGTGTCTAAATGCAGCAGCGTTGACTGAAAACAGCTCTGAGGAGCTGTCAGCGCTGCTCTCAGACTAAAAGGTGTAACATGGAAGGAAGCTGCTGCCAGAATGAGGCAGAGAGGTACGTGGGTCTAAAGCGGACTTTATACCTGGGTTTCTGGGCCCCAAGCTACATACAACTGTCTTTTTCTCAAGTCTGAGATACACATATGCCCGGAAATCAGAATGTGCCAACAGATGGAACTATGGCACTGCCACCAACCTAGACTGAATGGGGTTCTTTGAGGGGGGTGCAGGGGTGCTTTCTCCAATGGCCCCCATGAAATACTGTCCAGAGAACACCGAACATTCAATTCTCAGCTGGAGGTTTCTTTGGACCCTGTTGGAGCAAGAACTCAGACTACAGTCTTTCTGTATGAAAGAGCAACTTTCATTCCTCTCGGCACCAATGCCAGCATTGAGGGTCACAGGGTTTACCTCTGATTTACTTCAGCATTGGTGGCACAAGGGCTTCTATAGGAGTCTTCAGACTCACTCCTCATCTTGGATATTTTTTCTTTCAAACACAAATTGAATAATGATGATTGACATATACGTCAGTGGGATTTGATGAATGTATCGAACTCCATAATTCGGCCAAATTGATATTTCAATCAAATTGAGTGTATCAAACATATATTAAATTGTATATGGAAGGGTGTAAATTCTATATAGTGGGGTATAAACAAATTATACTGATCATAATTCAATCAAATTTGATACAGACATCAATGGAATTTCTTAGCCATTGACATCAGAGAAGAGATTTTGTGAAATCCAAGTGTTAATGAGTGAGCGGCTAAGCAGATCACTTGGACTGTCTCAGAACACCAGTTTCTTCTCCCCACATCTTAGTAAAGAGGGCAACATGGCACCAAAGTGCTCAGATCTCCATGACAGAATCCTATCAGCTCTGACATGACCTTTGAAAGGGTGTGCATTATGGTACCCGAGCTGGAACAAGCTTCAGTTCATCTAGGGAACTCTGCAGTCAACTGTCTACACCCCAACTTAGTCTTTCTTGGATATCAGTGTGCAAGTAAGCCCTCTACCCTGTGTTCACACCACCACTGCCATCCACTGGCTGGGTAACGCTGAAGATGTCTCTGTACCCACCTTCCAAACCTCAAAATCTCACCCACTTTGCATGACCAATGCCAAGATCAAAGAAAATGGGGACTAGGAAGACAGTACAGTGGTAGGGTGCTTGCCTTTTAGATGTGGCCCACAAAAAAAGAAAAGAAAAGCACCTTGCACACTACTTCACAGACTAGACCCTTAGAAAATACATGATTATTTACTTTTTCAATCATTTACTTTTCAATAGAACATTCCCAACAGGCTTTGAAGCCTTTTGCAGTCAAAGACATGAGAAAATCTATCCATTGCATCTCGTTGCCTGTAGATACCAGAGGAGCTTGGGGTCACGTCCTGATTTGGAAAAACAGATGAACCAGCTCAGGACTCCAACGGACAGGTCCCATTGCAGCATCACAACCCAAGGTGTTCGGCACCTCAACTGACCATGAGCAACAGACGCTTCACCCCTCTCTGGGTAAAGGCACTTTAACCTATATGCACACGTGCTCCCTAAAATGACTCATCTGGCAGGATGCCTGGAAAGCCCAAGCAGAGGCTGAGCAACAGAGCTGTCAATAATGGTTAGCTAAATGCTCCAAATTAAAGCTAATTAGCCTGCTGGATTACACAAGGAAAGCCTCCTATTTGTCTTCTTGGGAGGATGCATGCGGCATGGATGTGTTTAGTGGGGCCTCTTTCAAACAGGTCAGGGTGGAAAAGAGGTACACAGTGTGCATTTGTCACAGGGGATTTCCGGCAGCCAAGGATGGGCAGTGCCACTGCTCTGAGGAGGTTTGGATGGGCAGCATCTGTCCCCCTGAATCTTCTTTCTTCCTTCTCTTGGTTTAAGAACTCCAAATGCTAAGAGTGGGTAAAGGGATATTCTTGATAACCTTTCAGTATCAATATTGCAAACCACAATGCCCAAAAGGAGAGAGACAGACAGACCAACAGACAGAGACTGAGAGAAAAAAAAGTGCCCATCATAGAGGCAGGCAGGGGTTGGGGGTTGACAGGAGGGAGCCTGGGGACACTGATGCTGGAATTTGAAATGAACACTGGTGTAGGGGTGGGTGTTGGAATACTGTATGACTGAAATCTATTCCTGAAAGGCTTTGTAAGGGTCTATCTCACAGTAATTCAATAAACAAGTTTTTTTATTTTTTTTCTTTTTGGGTCACACCCAGTGATTCTCAGGGGTTACTCCTGGCTCTGCACTCAGGAATCACTCCTGGCAGTGCTCGGGGGACCATATGGGATGATGGGAATCGAACTCAGGTTGGTTGTGTGCAAGGCAAATGCCCTATCGCTGTGCTATTGCTCCAGTCAATAAAAACGATTTTTAAAAAAGGTAAATAATAATTAATAATAATAATAATAATAAAGAACTCCAAATATAAGTTCTCTGGCGAGGCCGTCGGCAGCTTACCCGGTGAGTCCAGCTTGTCCTAGTATTTGGGGGAAGGACTCTGCTAGGGAAGGACAGCACTGTCCCCCTTGCCCCCTGACCGAGGGGTTGCACACACAGTCTGGCAGAGAAAAACCCGGGCAATGTTGGGTTCTAATTCTGGCTCCACCGCAAAATAGCTATGTAACATTAGACTGGTCGCTCGGCTCGCTAAGCCTCCAGTTCATTTATCTTCCCAACTGGGATAATAACAGCATCCCGCTATTGAGAAGAGCAAATGAAAGAGCAAATGGGAATGTGATGCTAAGTGCGGGTGACGAGGTGGGTCAACTGGGTACCCCACCCCCGAAGGAGCCATTCTGGACCCCTAAATGTTATAGCCCAAGTTCCCCATGGGTGTGGCCAGAGAACTGAGCTGGTGAGTGGGTGAGGGTGCGGTGAGGAGGAGGGAAAATGTCCACTGCACACTCTGAGAGTTGGGCAGCCTTTCCAAAAGGGACTCAACATACCGGCATCCATTGGTGCCAGCAGTAGTAGTGAGAAGTGTGCAAAGTTGAGAGAAAACTGGGGTCTGGGGACTGGCTCAGGGTTCTCCAGAAGTGCCGTGACAACTGGGGATAGCACCAGTTCTTGGTGGTTCAAGATCTCTGGAGTGGGCATTCTGGCATCAAAACCTCTACTGAGTCAGCCTTCAGTTTAGAATTTCCTCTAAAATATTCTCATCAAGAATTTACTTGAAGACTCATGTGTGTTTCGGTCAGAAAATAATTCTATCCCATGTTTACATTTTTCCAAGGTTTCCCCCTTGCCCATGTTTTTCCAATTATGTTTTATATATAAACATACATGTCTACATTCATAAAAATGGTTTCTATCGAAAACCAATCGCATCTGTCACTTTTGCTGAACATCCATAGACTTTAGAATCTTGGAGACCTCCTTCCTCTGAGCCTACCTGAAGCCTGAGAGGTAGCATGAAGTCATTTGCCATGGTACCATTCCCAAGGCAGGGTATCCCCCTACGTTCTGCACTTTCAGGCCAAGAAATAAGAGACACCAAATCTGCAGGTCCTAAGATCACAATGGCCGTCTAGGAGATTTTTTTTCTATTTGGGAAAGGTCAAAGTTAATCAATTCCTTCGGGTCAGTAAGAAAAAGTGTCATTCACATTTCCATGAGAAAACAGTAGCTTAAGAGATCAATAGTACCCCACTGGGCATGGGCTTTTGAATATTTTATTTAAAAGATCCCTTGTTCCAAGTGCTGCCAAAATACTGGAAAGGTGCTGTATGAATGATAGCATGAAATGTCATTTTGGCTTCAAGAAGTTCTTGAAGCCTTTACCATCCTGGGATGAGTTGAAAACTTTGGAGTTTCTACAGACTCCCAAGATAGAAGGTGATCTCTAGTCACTGAAAGACTGTCACATTCCATAAGTCACAGTCTTGTGACTTGACTAAAGAAAAGGAAATAGCTACTTATTTCTCAGTTAAATGCAAGTCACACTATAACCTAGGGAAAAAGTTCATTCCTAACACAGCAAGTCTTTTTTTTTTTCTTTTTGGTTTTTTGGCTTTTGGGGTCATACCCAGCGAGGCACGGGGGTTACTCCTGGCTTTGCACTCAGGAATTACTCCTGTCAGTGCTCAGGGGACCATAGGAGATGCTGGAAATTGAGCCCTGGTTCGCCCCGCATGCCGTACCCACTGTGCAATATCGTTCCAGCCCCACAGCAAGTCTTTTCATAAATCTCGTGACTCTCCCTGGCTCTCCCTTCCCGTAAGTGGAATTCATGTGGTTGGTCGCGCATGGTTCCTTACGCTGTTGTGGGTCTTGGCAGAGATGGTTTTAACGCTGTCAGGGTCCCAGATGACCAGGTCAGCATCAGATCCCACAGCAATGCGTCCCTTCCTGGGGTAAAGGTTGAAGACTTTGGCTGCGTTGGTACTAGTCACAGCCACAAACTGGTTCTCATCCATCTTCCCAGTGACCTGAAGAATAAGACACACACCAAAAGTGGGTTAAAAGATGAAAAGTGGAGGGGCTATAGTGATAGTGCAATGGGTAGAGCACTAGCCTTGCACATGACTGACCGGGTTAGATCCACAGTACCCCATACGGTCCCCTGAACCCTTTCAGGAGTGATCCTGAGTACAGAGCCAGGTTTCAGCTCTGAGCACCACTGGGTATGGCCCAAACTGCCCTCCCTACAAAAAAAAAAAATAGTTGAAAAGTGAAATAAAAAGCAAGAGACTTTTGAAGTATATAACTTAGATGGATGCTAAAAGCACAGTGCTAAACACAAAAGAATACTCTCAGGAGGCCCCAAAGTGTGCATTCACTCACAATCCAAAAATAAGTTACAGAAATGGAAAGCAGACAAAGGAAGATTCGGAGATTCCTCCAGAGGTTAAGAGAGGGCACGGCCTTACAGGGACATCAGAAGGGAGTCTTGGCAGTGATAAATCTGTGTCTTGATTGCGAAGGTGGATACATGAATCTCTTTGAGAAAAATAACATGAAACCACACACATTACACATTGCACTGTCATTCTTCTGCTAGTTTTGCTCTGTGTCCTATAATCACCAGACAATGCAGCCATTGGTGAAACTGGGCAAAGGTATAAAGGATCATTGTGCCTCTCTTTGTAACATCTTTGGAATCTATAATTATTTCAAAATGAAAGCTGAATGTTGAAGAAGAGAGTGTGATGTCTCTTCAGGAAAGAGCATTTGGCTTCCCAGGACATTCTTTTAAACAAAGGCCACAGATTTGGGCTTCTAGTTGAGAGAACATGGACGTCTTAGCCTCACATGTGGCTTTACACAGTATATCCAAGTGCCAATCACACTTCCTCATATTCTATTTCCTGTTTCTCTTCTCCCCTCCTACTACCCCACTTCCGTATAAATGCAGGATTTGAGAAAATGAATATATCTCTGAGTTGGGAAATCTGCTCAAGACCATCAGAAAACAAGTCAAAGAAATAAAAAGGTTATTGGGGCCAAAGATAGTACAGCGGGTAAGGCACTTGCCTTGTACCCCATCTGGACCCCGAAGCCCTCCAGGAGTGAGTCCTGAATGCAGAGCGAGAAGTAAGCCCTGAGCATCACTGGGCGTGACCAGCCCTTCCCCTCACTTAAAAATTCAAAACCAAATATGAGCTGGTATTGTGGTTAGAGAGACAGTATAGGGGTCACAGTGCACACCCTGCATGAGACCCACCTTGGTTCAAGCCCGGCACCACCTGGTCCTCCAAGCATTGCCAGGTGTAATCCCAGATGCTCACAAGCATTGCCAAGGTGACCTGGGTACTCCCTTGCCCTCCAGAGTCCTTGCAACTGAACTGCAGGCCAACTTGGCCAGGGGGCCTTATGAGCAGCACTTGGGAGGGCTGCCCTGCCCCCAAACTAAAATATATCAAATTAACTTTTTAAAAATAAAATGAGCAGCTAGTAAAAGTAAATGAAAAGAAATGTTAAGAGATATGAAAAACGATCTACTCTAATAGTAACTGAAGAAATTAAGTATAAGTCAATGAGACACAAATTCACCAAATCAGCAAGACTTGTTCTTGGCGATGACCATATACCAATCTGGGCCTAATGAAACACAGACAGTCCTACACTGCTGCTGGCCTGTAAGGTGGTGCAATCTTCCTGGAAATAACTTTGACTATACATCAGGAGTCTTAAATACCCTTGGATCAAGTCATATAACATCTAGAAAATTTTTCTACAGGCATAATATGTCCCAAGATGTGCCTATAAGGACATTGGTTCAACAGAAAAGTCAAAAATAGCATAAATGTTTACTGATGAGAAATGAGTAGTTTTTCAGCATTAAGACATATAAGTTTCTCAAATATATTTAAATATGGGGAATTTTTATAGGCAGGAGGGAACAGCTAGATCCTAGGAATTGCTCCTCGTGGTACTTGGTAGACCATAAAGTGCCAAAGATCGAATCCCTAGCATCCAGCATGGAAAGCATGTGCTCCAGCCTGCTGAGCTATCTTCCAGCCCCAGTCATGATATATTATTTTTAGAAAACACATGAACAAAAATTTATGCATGATTTGTATGCACATATATGTATGTGTATTTCTGCATAGGCAAAAACTGAAAGGCATTTAAGCCAAAAGCTCATTCTGTGCTTGAAATATGGTATTATGAGCAATTTATTTCCTACCTAACTCTTTTTGGAATAATACTTACATCATAAATATTGAGAATTACATATATAATTCTATTTTCTACATATATATGTGTGTGGAGATATAGTACATATAGTGAAAAGAATTCAGTAGGAAACAGAACACCTCTTCTGTTATTATGTTTTAAAACATTAAAAAAAATTAACGTACTTACTCAGTTTATGTCCAAAGCAGGCCTACTGAAGCCTGAAGTAAACTGAAATGCTAATCCCTGAAGATCAATATTAAGGAACTAAGTTCATATCCAAGAGTAAAACTGAAAAAATTACCATGTTGCTGAGAAAAATTCACTAGACTGGCCCCAAATGACAGATCCGAAAGAATCTTGTTCTATTGTTTTTCTAATGGTCAGAAACATGTATGTAGAAACATGTATGTAGAAGCAAATGACCAGGAAGCAGTGGTTTGGGTTTCAAAACATAAGGAGTACTATCACCCAAGTATCAGCTTCTAGAATTCTCCTGATTGCCGGTTCAAGGCCATCAAAGGCCTAGGACCTCAGAGGAAGGGACAAAGGAAAGCAGAGATCAAAGGAAGAACACGGCTTCTCACCACAGCCTTATCCCAGATGACGGACATCCGTTCCTCAGTGCCATTGGTGCCTTCAGGAATGAGGGTGAAGTTGTCCTTCCCTACAGCCTTCTGGGCAGTATTGAAAGTACAATGGGCACTTCCAGTGACCTGGAGATCTCCACTAGACAGAAAACATAAAACTGGATGTTAACTCATCATCTATGACTTCAAATTGTCCTTCAACCTAGTCTTTTAATGAGCCAGGCCACAGAAAGCTTTTGAATCTTTCCCTCAGGAGACAGATAATTCCGGGAGATTATTACATGATCCAGAGGCACAACTACACAACTGTGCTCTGAATCAACTTGATGAGGTATCAGGTGTGACCAGACACCACAGTGGAATGTTTCTGATACTTTAACGATCTCCTTTGGTTGACTTTCATTCATTTTGACTTTGATCCATATTTTCTACCCCCACAACAGTGCTGGAGGGGTAATTCCATATTCCCTTTAGCAATCCGAGTTGGAAGAACAAGATTGTCGGGTCACAGGCCAGCTTCCAGTCACCCCATATTGTCTCCTGTCAGGGCACCTTGGTCTCAGCAAAGAGCAAAGAGCAAGGACAGAGCATGAGAGTCTTTGGGACTCACCAGGACAGCAAGGAATTCAGAAAGTCCGGAGTGGTCGGGTCAGGGCTGAGGGGCGGAGAGGTGACAAACGCTGCTGCCTTCGCCCAGTTCTTGCTCCAGTAGTGGGACCCATCAGTCCCCAAGCTGGCAGTGATCGGCTCGCCATACACCACAGTCCCTGCCAATCGGAACAACAAGGATGGTACAAATGAGGAAAGAAACCACTGTATTGGGAGTCACTGGCTGTCCCAGGGCATGCCAAGGACCCTCCCTGCCATTCCCTTACGACAAGGTCAGGCTCAGCCTACAGCGAAGGAACTCACACTTAAAGGAGGCCAATATGCTAGAGTGATAGCACAGTGGGTAGGGCATTTGCCTTGCATGTGGCTTACCCAGGTTTGATTCCCAGCATCCCATATGGCCCCCCACGAACTGCCAGGAGTAATTTCTGAGTGCAGAGCCAGGAGTAATCCCTGTGCATTGCTGGGTGTGACCCAAAAAGAAAAAAAAAAGACAAAAAAGGAGGCCAAATACCTGTTCCAACATGGGCTCTGCACCCTAAAGATGCTGCCTCTGACCTGCCTTGATAACTTAGCATTATCCTGAGCTGATGCTGAACAGCCTCAAGGTTTCTGCCTGCTAACCTGTTACTCTCAGCTGTCATGGGTACCTATGATTGCTCCTCAGTTCACATCCCAACAAGTCCCAGTGACACGGAGACTCTTACGTTAGGGTAGTCCTGGGTACCTCAAACTTCCCCCACACTGCTCACCAAACACTCCTTTACTCCCCATGTTCTCCAGCCTCTCTCTCTCTCAGTGTCTGAGAATTGAACAGAGAGAGGAAATTATACATGGCCGTGGTGGTTTGCAGCACTTGGCAGCAAGGACACAGTCATCTAGAGCTGTCCGATCTGGGCAACCCAATCCCTGAGTCAGCAACTGAAGGGTGTTAAGCTCACAAGCCACCAAAAGCCAACTTGGCCAGTGTGAGAAAGATGAGGCTCTAACGAGTTACGCCTCTCAGATTTCGGAGTTTCCGGAAGTCTCCTCTAAATTAATTCACCCTCCAAGAATGCCAGTTCACACATGCTCAACGCCTGTCTTCTGCTCTAGCCATTCAGGTGCAAACCCAAAACACTGAGAATCATGTGTGCGTTGAATGTCAATCCCATAGTGCCTTACATCAGAACTCTACCCTTCCCCCACCAATACCTTCAGCTCATTCCAATAGTCTCCCAACTAGTGTTTGGATTGATTATTGCTCCCTCACCTTTCTTCCCAACTTTCCATTCATCCTCCATGAGTGATCTTCCCAAAACCATGCCATCCCTTGGGGCTGCAGTGATAGCACAGCAGGTAGGGCATTTGCCTTGCACGCGGCCGACCCAGGTTCAATTCCCAGCATCCCATATGGTCCCCCAAGCACCACCAGGTGTGACCCCCCCAAAAAAGTCCCATCCCATTCCCTTGCCTTAAACTCTAAGTAGACCCCCCTCTCCCCAAGGACAGAAACAAACTCCTCAATTATCTAATGCCTCGTCTCAGAGCTGCTCAGCTCTTCCAAATCCATCCAAACTCAACCCCCAAAATGGAGCCGTTCCTTGACCTGAGAACCCCACACTCTAACAGGCACCAGTTTTGACCCCTGGGTTCTCTGCTAGATGCAGACACGCCGCCTGCACATAATCATAAGCCTCGATGCATGTTCAAGTGACTGAAAGCTCGAGTATGTTATTAATTATAGGCCTCAGAGCTGGAATTTGATCTCAGGCCAGTCTTACCACCACTAGGAATTCACTTCGCCTCACCCTCCCCAGGGCTGACCCGCCCCACAGTCCTTGGGCCAAGAGGTCAGTCCCTTTTCTCCAACACAGTGAGCTCAAGGCCAAACACTACCCAGTCAGGAATGCGGCTCCCTTCCTTTGATGGCCTCTCCCCAGCCTTATCTCTTCTAATACACTGCATCACCCTCTTAGCTGCAAATCGCTACTGGCTCTGAGAAGCTGCCCCCTCCGGCCTCAGGAACTGCACAAAAGAGTTGCTGTTGCTGTTGGGTCAGGGAGGGGGAGAAGCCCTGGGAGGCGGCGGCAGGCGGAGCCTCAGAGGAAATCAGTCCAAATCCCCAAGGGAGAGGAGAGCCCAGAATCCAGGGGCAATTGGGTACAGATGGAAGCTCCCCAAGGAAGAAAGGGGTCAATGTTCCCCAAATCACCTGCAAGGTCCCTAGCGGGAGTCCGCAGAGGGAACTGCACAAACCGCTCCCACACATTCCAAAGTGGAAAAGTACCACAAGGAGGAGGCCTGGGTGCTGCCAAGGACACTGATGAAATGCAAATGCGTATGCTCATCCTTCAAATTGCCGGAGTCCAATCCTCTCATCCCATCAGATCTTGGGGTCCCCCTCGCTGTTATCAAACACAGGGTATGATTTGGGCACAGCAATAGGGAAACTTAAGGACCATTGTTGCCCTGAAAGGATCCCGATGTTGACAACAGTAGAAAGTTGAAGAGAGCAGAACAAACTGGAGGAGATTGGCCTGACCATGCTCAGAAGCCCTTTGACAGAATAATGTGCCCTGACTTTCCAAGCACTTGCTCTCACTCATGTGCTCTGAATTCCGTCCCGCCTGAGGAAAGCTGGGTACAAGGAGGGGCTGCTTCTTGGACCCACCCTGAATCCCATCAGGCCGAAGGCTGCTGGCGGTAGTGAAATAGCCAGGGCTATTTCAGGGAGCGGGAACACGGGGTGGAGGGCCAGTGTCCCTGTACACAGGAACAAATGCCTCACCCAGAGAAAATCAGCTTGGCCCTTTGTCTCTGCAGAACCCAGGGCTGGGCTGGAGCACCCACGGCCGTTGCAGACCAGACAAGCCTTCTTAGATCAAGGCTGAGCCGGATTCTAGGCTGGAGCCAAGCAAGGAGGGCAAGCATCTGATGGAGGAGGAGGGTGTTGGCAGCCGCATTCCTGCGTTGCTGTTTCAATTCCAAAGAGTCAGAGGTCAGCCCCCAGGGGCAGGGTAGGAGTTAGAATAGGAGGCTCCAGCGGAAGTGGAGGTCCACATGCCGGCACTTCCTCCCAACACCAAGGCATGGAGGCTCCCCGGGATGCTGCTCCCCACTTTACAGAAAGCCCACATGAGGGAGTAGAGGAGGAACTGCACTCTGGGGCTGAGTCAGTCCCGGACACCATTGAACTGCATGCCAGGAATGATTACCACTAATAATAATAAACCACGAAGCAGGCTTAATTGGCCTTTCTACACTTTTCTAAACACACTGCTGACGCTTTCTTGGCACCGAAATGACCTTCATGATTTTCTTCTCTGGGGAAAGTCTGAGCTAGAGGATGTGACCCTTAGCAGCCTTTGGCAGGCTTGCTGTGGAGGCTGGGAGCTGAAGGGGCCTCGGGGAGGTGTCTGTTCACAACAGGCCGGGGGACCCAAGTGCATTCAGGAGAAATGAAGGAAAAGCTGGAGTTTCGAAAGGTTTGACAGCTCCCCAACTCTGACTGCTAGTCGTTTCCCATTAATGAGAGGCAGGACGACAAATCCAGAGTAGACATTGCAGAAAATCATGTCCGTGCATTTTAAAAACAGTCATAAGGACATAGCGGCATAGTACAAACACCAACTGCCTGCCTGCCTCTCTCTCTCTCTCTTTCACTCTCTCTGCCTCTCTCCCCCTTCTCTCTCTCTCTCTCTCTCTCTCTCTCTCTCTCTCTCACACACACACACACACAGAGTCACTCACACTTTCAAAACTTTCTTCTGCTCTCAGAAAGCCCATTCCAAAAATCAATATTCTGAGCCTCTCCACAGAGAACCTGTTACTAGATTTTGGTGCCAACGGTGCCAAGTAACAGAACCTTAATAGGTTCCTGAAAAAGTTCTTCAACCTGACTTCATTTAAAAGCAGAGAGCAAACTGTCCATGGCAATAGAGATAAACAAAGGACACCACTGGATTCCACCAAATAGTTACCAAATTCCGTGGGCCCGTGTATTGGATTTGATACCGGAAGCAGTTTTATGAAACTAAGTATAAGGGAATTGGCTGTTCCTAATTAGGCTGGACCAAGTAGGGGAAGAAAAGGATCATTTCAGGGATTCAAATTCTCAATTCAAGGAACTCTGTAATTTTTATATCTGCCCTAAAAATAAAACCCTTGTCCCCAGGAACCTCAGAGTGGCTACTTTACAACATCAATTGAATTCTCAGCCTCTAAGAGTATCTGCCATTATTTGGGGGCACTGGCCGGAAAGGAATTCAGCCTCCAGCCCGCCTTCCAATTTGAGCTATAACAGCAACTCTTCCCCGCGCCTCCAGTCGGCCTGCATAGACTCCAGAACTGCCCGTGCCCACAATGGCATGAGCCAGTCCCCAAAGACAGCTCAGCCCTCGCTCCCTCCCACCAATATATGTGTGTGTGGATTTCAGTATTTCTCTGGCAAGCCCTGACGATCCTAGCTCTGGGTGAGGTTTTATGGCACTCCGAAGGCAGCCCATACTCCTGATTCTGCATGCAAGATTTTAAGTGAATAAAATTAGCATGATACTAGGGCTCTGCCCCCAAGCTGGGGTGGTTCTGGGGGGCTCCTGAACATATGTTTCTCATTACGCCCAAGCCACTTCTATTGACCTGTAGGGCACAGGAAGTCTTGTCTCAAATTTGAGTTCCCAGAGTTTAATGTAACCTCAGTAGCCACAACTGTCCTGTTTCTGCATCTGGGTTCTGGTGTGGGGTGGGGAGGATCTGGAAGTGGGGTAAGGACAGTGGCTCCCAAATGAAGTCATCAGTACGGCCCACACGCTACCGCTCTCATATGGAAGGCCTCAGCAGTCAGGCAAGACTTCAGAGAGAGGTCTACCAGTGGGGGTTTGAAGGAGCACGTTCTAGAAAAAGCCCAGTGCTGTAACCCAGGCAGAGAGCGAGAGAGCCAGGAGTCTGGAACCCCGGGCTCCCAGAGGCTGGATGATCTGGAACAAAATATCCCACTGACACATTTCAATTTCTCCAAGATCTGAATTTATATTATATTATTCACATTCCTTCCAGTTATTCACATTTCTTCTAGAGAGTGAAAGTGACGCCATCAGCCCCAGGTATTCTGATCCTGCTGTATCTTCCTCTATTTTCCTGTAGGAGACCGGTGATCCCCCCATCCTGGTAAAAACCAACAACACAGGAAGCAACACATGCCTCTCGGGGATGAGGGTCAGCTGTCACACGAGGAAAGCAGGCACGTGAAAAGAGTTCCCACTCCATGAGATCAACATCATCGCCCCACATCTTCAGGGACGTCAGCACCCCATCCAAGGTTTGTGATCAGGAGGTCACTGGGTACAAAGGCACCCGGGAGTCAGTGAGAGAGGGGAGAGAGGGTCATGATTTTTTAGCAGCTGCCTTTGGTAGAGAAATACTGACTGACACTGAGTCCTCGTGTCAGCTGGTGCGTGTGGCTCCTTCTCCTGTGCTCAACCCGACCTGGCTTGCACTGTGTGTTTACAACTCTGACCATTTCCCATGTGACTTTCCCTCCTTTGGAAGGAGCTGACTGAGACTGGGACCATTCCTCTTCTCCAAAAGAAAGGCCCGCAGTATCACATGGTCAAAAGTCACTGAAGGTTGCAGCCGGCGCAATAGTCCAGTGGGAAGAGCACTCTCCCGGCACATGGCTGACCCAGGTTTGATCCCCAACATCCTAGCTGGTCTTCCGAACACCAACAGGAATAATGCCTGAGCACAGAGTCAGGAGTAACCCCTGGGCATCACCTGGTGTAGCCCCCAAACAAAGAAAAGTTTCACAGAAGAGTAAAGAATCCCCCCATTATGCAGATGAACAAACACGCAGCACAAAGTTGGCAGTGCCTTACACCTGTGTCTAGAGAACAGAAGAATGCATGGGAAGTAGAAAGCAATCTTCAGCAGAAAGAAAACCCTTGATTTGGGTGAGCACACACTTCTTTTTTTTTTAACTGAATCACCATGAATTGCAGAGTTACAACATTATTCATGATTGTTTCAGGTGGGCAACATTCCAACACCATTCCCTTCACTCGTACCCACTTCTCTCCACCCATGTCCACAGTTTCCATCCTGCCATCCAGCCTGCTTCTATGGCAATCACTTTCCACCTCCCCCATTGTCCTAGGGCTCCCTTCCTTGATATATTCCCCTCTACCCCAGAGGCAAGCTTTCTAATGAACACCAGTTCTCCTGCTCTTCCTTTCTATTGCCTTTGAACATTTGTTATTCTCCTATTATGTTTCTTTACATCCTACATATCGAATATGTCACGGGTAGCTTGCCAGGCTCTGCCATGCAGGCGAGATACTCTTGGTAGCTTGCCGGGCTCTCCGAGAGGGGCGGAGGAATCGAACTCGGGTCGATCATGTTGGCCGCTTGTAAGGCAAATGCCCTACTGCTGTGCTATCGCTCCAGCGCATTCGATATGCCAAACACAGTAACAACAAGTCTCATGATGGAGACGTTACTGGGCCCGCTCGAGCAAATCGATGAACAACGGGAGGACCGTGACCGTGACATCCTACATATGAGAAAAGTCATTCACTGTCTTTTCCACTACCTCTGACTAACTTCACTCAGCATGATACTCTCCAGATCCATCTACATAGTAGCAAACTGCATGACTGCATCTTTGCTTACAAGGGTCCTTTTCCCTTGTGTTTATGTATCATAGCTTCAGTATCCAGTCCTCTGTTCTTGGGCACTTGAGATGTTTCCAGAGTTTAGCTAGTGTGAGTAGTGCGAGCATTCATGCAAGCATTCTCCCATCCCAATGTGTGCAAGGTGCTATCTACATCTTTGCATGCATTGTCTCACTCCAACATGCCCATCACTGCTTGACAGGATGAGTCACTATTACTATCCTCCCTTTAGATGGAAAATGAGACCTAGAGATGACAGGTAACCTACTGCCGGAGCTAGTATATTTTCAGTGAGAGGATACTGACCTACTGACCTCAGAGTGCCAGCCCTTAAGATAACCCAACACTATTTTCCCACCAGGTCGCTGGGCAGTCTTTTGCTTCCATTTGTCCATGGCTCTGCTAGGGTCAGTCTGTCTCTAGTGTCATCAAGTTGGTTGAGGAACTAAACCCCAACAGGTACCAAAATGGCAACCACCGCATTTCTCATATTCAAATAATCTCACAGTATGAAGGGAAGTCAGATACTAATGTGAATATCCATGGCTGGAATATTTGCGGGGGGGTTGATTTGGGGTTTTTCTGTTTGGGTTTTGGGTTTTGGGGCCACACATGGTGATATTCAGAGATTACTGGCTCTGGACTCAGAAATTGTTCTTGGTGGTGCTTGAGGGACCATATGGAATGCCGGGGATTGAACCCGAGTCAGTTGCATGCCAGGCAAGTGTTCTACCCACTGTACTATTTATCGCTCCAGTTCCTGAATATTTTAATCCCCATAACCCCCATACCATCATTCACTAGCTCAGAGTTTGAATGTGCTCCATTGTAAAGTAAAGCAAGGGATAAAGTTCCTGCCTGCCCCATCTCCATGTGTGGTTACAAAATTCCAATAGGATGGAATGAGAGGAAGATCCTAAGAGCAAGTTAAACCTTCTGTGCTTGTTCACTGGCGCCTTTCCGGTAGCTCTGGTTCTTCTAGAGCAGAGGGTTTCGGGGACTACAGAATGGGATGCAGTTTGAATGAAAGTGCCATCCCAAGAACCACCATGGAGACAAAAGTGAACTTAGAGGCTGAAGTTCAAGAAAGATAAGAGTGAAGTAGTTTCTCCTCAGTGCTCAGTTTCCACACACATATTAGGTTAAACTTATGAGGACACAGAGGGACACAGGCACCAAATTACAGAACAAGAGTGGAACTGGGTAGTCAAATAACATCTGTCTCTTCAAACAAGAAAACTGAGGCACAGAAAGTAGTTAGAACATGTGGCAGGGTTAGCCCTCTGTATCCACAGAGCTGTCATTGCTCGAGCGGGCCTAGTAACATCTCCATTGTGACACTTGTTACTGTGTTTGGCATATCGAATACGTCACGGGTAGCTTGCCAGGCTTTGCCGTGTGGGCGAGATACTCTCGATAGCTTGCCGGGCTCTTCAAGAGGGGCAGAGGAATCGAACTCAGGTTGGCCATATCGGCTGCGTGCAAGGCAAACGCCCTACCCGCTGTACTATCACTCCAGCCCCATCCACAGAGCAGTAATTGCTAAAACACCATCTCTGCTGGACCCAGGTCTGGCAACAGCTGCCCTCTCTTTCGATTTGAACAGAAAAAGAGTTTGAATTTGGAGCTGGAGAGACAGTACAGTGGTTAACACACTGGCTTTGCCTTTGATCAATCTGGATTCAATCCCCAGCATCACATACGCTGAGTACCCCCCAAGTACCACCGGGAGTGATCCCTAAACACAGATGCAGAAGTCAGCCCTGCATAGAACCAGACGTGTCTCAAATTTTAATTTTTTTTTTGATTTTTAAATTTTATTTTGGAAAATAAAACCTGAGCTCTTAAATTAGGTTAAATTGTATTAAAAACTATGTTGATGGGGGGGGTGGCAGGAGGGAAACTGGAGTCACTGGTGGTGGGAAATGGACCCTGGTGGAGGGACGGGTGTTGGATCATTGTATGACTGAAACCGGATCATGAACGGCTTTGTAACTGTATATCTCATGATGACTCAATTAAAAAAATGACAAATAAATAAATAAAAACTATGTTAGAAATGTTGCTTCACTTTCTGCTTATTATCATCTGGGACACTACCGCTGCAAACAATCAGAAAATTCTCCTTTCAGACCCAGTGCCAACTGTCCCCACGCTAGACAGGAGACGCTGCTCTGTGATAAGCCTTGGGTGCAGAAGCAGACTCTCATATCCCAAAATGTGTGTGTGGGTGGCAGAGCACGGAGGACGGTCACCCACAGTCATCTTCCCCAGAACTCGGGATCCTAGCTGACTCCGAGTAGGTGACACATTTTCAGATGATAAGGCAATTCCTCCTAACGGCCAGCAGAGGGAAGGCTTCTGAGAAGAAGGCAACAGAGCAAGAAGTTGATCAAAAATGCTTCAGAACTCAGGCCCCAGGAGAGCTCCAGTTTCCCCAGGGCCAGGAAAGGCTGCGTCTGTCTGCGAGCCATCATCTCTTGGGACACGCTGACTCAGTGGCCACTGGACAATTTGTTCTAGGGCCCATACCAAGTCTCCACCAGTGGAAAATTAAAAAAAAAAAAAAACCTTCCAGCTCTCCTTACTCCTGTGGGTCACGGCTCACAGAGAACTGGACACTTCTCTGCCAAAGTGCAGCCTTCCTGACAGAAAGAAGGACATGAAGATATAAAGGGGGCAGCTTAAGGGAATGAGAGACCAAGAGATGCCTGAGGAGGAGCCAAAGGGAGAGATAAGAGATGAAGAGATAAAAGAGGCTCCAAGGTGCAAGAGCACAAGAGCCAGTGGGAGGGGAGGGGGAGAAGGAGGGTGGGTGCTTTGTGTAACGCTTTCATTCACCTCCACCTCCGCGCTGGCCACATACTCTCATTCTCCTCTCCGTGTGGGGCTCACTACCAAGCACCCAAGACACAGTGTGTAGGGGCTGGAGCGATAGCACAGTGGGTAGGGCGTTTGCCTTGCACGCGGCTGACCCAGGTTCGAGTCTCAGCATCTCAAATGGTCCCCTGAGCACCGCCAGGTGTAATTCCTGAGTGCAAAGCCAGGAGTAACCCCTATGCATCGCCGGATGTGACGCAAAAAAAAAAAAGACTCAACATGATTCTCCCACTCAAGAGTTGACAGCAGGTAAGCACAGGACCCCCTGCATTCATAATACACGAGGCACCCCGGGTTCAGCCTCTGCAAGAAGCACTTAGCAAATTGGCTTCCAAGAACATACTCCTCAGATTCCCTCACAGCACAGAGAGCCAGTCTGGGCCCAGAATCTATCACCATCGCTTATTTACTGTCAGTGACTTGCGCTCTGGGACACTGGGGGGCGGGGGGCGGGGGGGACGTGCAGAGCCCAGCCTCACACCCCACACTCGCACAAGACTCTCCCACTCACCCTGGCAGGCAGAAATCACTCCCAGCCACCAAGGGGAAATGGGTTTTGCAATGTAACATTCCCCCCCGAAGAAGTCTGCGGCAGATGGAAAGTGACATCATCTGTGTGTGTGCCCAGTTTATTTAGGCTGCGCCAAATTAAATCCAAATTTTCTATGGGTGGGAGGGTGGCCATCCGTGACCCCCCACTGCTGCATGCCCTTTAAACAGAGCTGAGCCAGGCTGCCCCGGTGGACCGGAGCAGGGGAAACTGGAGCTCCTTCCCGTGCTCAGCGGTAATTAGGTTAATGCTGGAACATGATGAAAGCCACCACTTGGCACCGAGGTATGGAAAAGGGGCCTCCCTGCTGGCGCATCCTCCAACCTGCCCGCGCATCCTCCAACCTGCCCGCCGTCACAGGCGGCTGCGCTCACCCTTTTTCCGGGCCTGGGCGATGACCTCGGCCGCACTCTTGCTCATCACCCTGGTGACGTACAGGGGGCAGTTGGTCTGGTTGGCGATGGTGATCGAGCGATTCACGGCTTCAGCCTCCACCTACAACAGAGCATCTGAATGTGAGAAATGGGCCCAGCGGACGATGCTCCATCAGACCCCTCCCTCCACCTTGAGGGGAGTGAAGCCATTGCAGCATCCTTAAGACCACATGGGAAGGGGTGTGACTTGCCCAAAGTCACTTAATACCGATTAGCTGTCATGACAGAGCATTCCTCCTGATCCCATGTTCACTGTCTATATAGGGAATAGATCAGTGTGTGTGTGTGTGTGTGTGTGTGTGTGTGTGTGTGTGTGTGTGCAGGAGGAGGAGGAGGTTCACAACACAGTACCAAGGACCTAACTCAGAGCCCTCTCCCATTTGAGCAATCTACCTAGCTCATTATTTGTCACAGGGGAAGTGTAGCGGGGAGGATTTGGGCCACACCTGGCCACACTCAGGAGCTACTTCCTGTCTGTATGTTCAAGGGTCACTCCCGGAAGTGCTCGGGGGACCACATGCATATAAGGACCAGAAGGGCCTTAAACCTAGTAATAGTTCTCCAGGCTCTGGCCCTTCTGCAAATAGGTCAGGATGGGTGATCATCATCAATCTGGAGACCATGAGAAATGCAGGTTCTCAGGCCCAAAGGGCCAGTAACCCTGGGCAGGAGACCCAGATAAGATGGGTAAACACACGCTAGGGAATGTTATCTTGGTAACGGCCGAGACCCACCAGGCACACACACTGCTTGCTTCAGTCTAGTGCACTTGCTCGGCTGGTCCTGGATGCCCATGGTCAGCAACGTGATGTTTTGTGCCACGCTCCTGTCAGATGCCCACCAGGGCTGCCAACATCACCCACGGACAATGGGTCTCACAGGGCACACTGCACATAGCTTCTGTGCATACCAAAGGCCTCTGTCTCTGAAACATGATGTGGCGAGGCCCAGCCTGGTACGGATTGTCCTCTGGCAGGAGCAGGAAGAGCTGATTTCATTAATATCTAATTCTTTCATTCCGGTGATTCGGCCAATGGTATTTCAAAGGCCCTAAGAGATTACTGCTAAGCACCTCCCCGGCTAAGACTTAGCTCCAGTTCTGTCTTTCGGAGGAATTAACCACTGAAGAAGGCGAAGCTGTTGGAACACGGTCGCCCAAGCCCACCTGCTACCTCCCATGTCCTGACAGCTACTGTAGCTTTAACTCTTAAAGAGGCCAGGGGCTGAGTTTAATCAGGGTTCTGGTCCACAGTGCCCCACCCCAAACTGTCCCCACTGCACCAGTGCACCACGGGTGTTCCAAAATGTTTACTGGGGAAAAAAAAAACAACAAAAGAGTTCATTTTAGGGGATTGGTTAAAATTAGACTCTTCCATAAAGAACTGCTATTTTTCACAAGAAATAACTGAGCCCCTGACTGAGTCATCTCGGCCAACCCAGCCCCTGCCAGAGCTTGGCCTAGACCTAAAGTTCTCTAATTGCATTAAGCGCTGATCTAACTTAATAAACCAAGACAGCTTCATTCAGATTGGCCTTTTGGGCATCCACTGTGCAAAGAGAGATGCCTCGAAATCCAGAGGCAAACCAAAAAGAGGCTCTTGAAAAAGCTCATTAAACATTGAAATGTTTTTAATTCCTGGAATAGCTGAGAGGTCAGCCCTGCCTGTCCTTGGCCCAGTTACAATGTCTCTGGCCTGAGCAGCAGAGGAGATGGGGGGGATTAGGGGGGAGCAGGGGGAACGAAATCACCTCAAAATTCTACAGCGTCAAAATACAGAGGATTTTTCCAGAATCCTCAGGACTTCCCAGCAGCGCAGGTAAATTCCCAATCCATCACCTACCCCCACACTGCAGGATCCATTTGTAACTATGGGGAGCTACAAGCCAGAAACAAGCACAGAGCAGGCAGCGTAAACATCCTCACCAGGGAGCAAAAGAAAGGAAGGTGTCAGGTCTACCCAGGCCCACGTAGAAAACCAGGCTTCCACCCTCACTGGGCTAGTTCCGCTCCTCCACTGGAAGGTGAGTCTCACTCCAGCCCTGCCCCACTCCCCCAAAAGGCCTGAGTGAGGGTCACCTAGGTACCAAACTCCAAGGTCACCTCGCGAACAGTGAAGGTGATTTAAATTCCCCCCTCCACAGCTCCCCAGAGCCCAGAGGAAGCTCCACTAGGCTTGTGTGTGTAAATGCGGACACTCACAAGGCAGACAGAAGCTGCCCTTCACTTGTTAGGCTCCGGGCTGAACTGCACTGCTTGAAAACAGTATGAAAATAGTGTCACCGTTTAAAACTATCATTTGCTCGAGACAGAGCTGACAGTGAGATGGGGGTCATTTAGCTCCGCTCTCTGATTTCAAAACCCAGGTCCCTGGGGTCCAGAGAGGGAAACAATCTTTGAAGAGTACACAAAGTGTCATCACACACAATAGTCTCAGGACACACCATGGTATCAGTAAAAAACAGCACACACAGCAATGTCAGGATACACAAGTGTCAGGACACACAACAGTGTCAGGACACATAAGGACCAGTACACACAAGTGTCAGGACACAGAGCTACTAGTATACACAGCAGTGTCAGGCCATAAAACGGTGTCAGTACACACATGCACCAGTATACACAAGTGTCAAGACACACAAATACTAGTACACACAATAGTGTCAGGACACACCATGGTGTCAGTAAACATCAGCACACACAGCAGTGTCCGAATACGCAAGTATCAGAACACACAACAGTGTCAGGACACACAAGTACCAGTACACACAGCAGTGTCAGGACACATAAGTACCAGAACACACAATAGTGCCTGGACACATAAGTACTACTATACATAGCAGTAACAGGACATACAGCAGTGTCAGGACACACAACAGTATCAGTACAAGTGTCAATGTAAGATCTGGCTTTCACAGCCCACCCCTCTACTCACACCTCCTATAAGTCCCATTAAGAAAGTTCCCTTCACTGCAAAGAATTTTTCATCTTCAAGTCCCCGCTCTCTTCCCAGACTCCAGCCTTCCTGCTGTCACTGGCTCCCAGGCCCAACACATTGCACCTGCCCCATCATCCCTTCCTTCCCAACCCATCCAGAAACGCTCCTCACAGGCACCACCTTCTCACTCACCATGCCCAGAGGGCCCAGCACCTTCTCAGCACTAACTGGGGCCCAGACACCCTTTGAAGGTGGGATGGCTTCTAGGTTTCTGCATTCTCTACCACCTCCCTTTCTATACAGAATATCCTGCAGGGTAAGCCTATGATTGGGTTGTGAGAAAAAGAAAAAAAACAAACAAACAAACAACTGGCAGGACATGGTTCCGTGCACTAGAAGCAGTTAGCCATGAGGACACCAGCATCTGATCCGGAAACCGTCAGAGTTCTCATCTGTACATGAACTACGTCATCGTCTGTACTGGCAGAGGCAACCTCACTAGCCTGGGAAGTTCAAGTGCCCTCAGTGTGGTCCTGTTTCCCCTCTACTAATAAATAAGGTTGAACACAGAGAACCCTAGAGACAAACAGAAAAATGTTCACAGTGGCAGAGGGAGAAGGCGCCGGCTGGTGCCTGGGGCTCTTGAGGCCGTGATAAGGATGAAGGTGCTCAGAGAAGCAGCAAATCCAGTGAAGCAGGTGCCTCTGAGTCAACTGAGAAGTGGAAGACTCTGGAAAGCAGATAAAGGAGCGAGCTCCATGCCATGCAGCCTTTCATGAAGGCTTTGCAGAGTCCAGAGTGCTAACCATCACACCACAGAACTGCTCAGGAGACACGAAGGTTTTACACAGCATGAAGAGCTCCTGGGAGCACTCCTGGGTCTGTCAGCCCCTGAAGGAACTGCTGGGGGCTCCTAACTTCTCAGTGTAACGACTCTCATGAGACATCTCCTGCCTCTAATCCAGGAAAAGCAGAAAGTCTCCTGAGTGTAATCCAGAAACACTTTAATTTCTGAGGTCAGAACAGCTCTCCTCTGCAAGCCTTTGCTGTTGCGTGAGGCCCAGGTGGGGCCGCTGTGCTTTCAGCTCTGCAGAGACCTGGGGGACAGAGCCACCAGGAGGAAGGGAGAAGCAAGCTCCCAGAAGGGGCCCCGTGTGACAGGGTGAGTGACATCTGCTCTCCTCGGAGTAGTAGTGAGCACAGGGCAGATTTGGCTCCCCCACCATTGACCAATGAAGCCCTGTCCTGGGGCGACCACCGCATGGCACACACCACTGGCTCTGAGCTCACGGGTGGGTGTAGGAGGAAGGACAATGCACACAGTGTACACGTGTGCGTGCACACCTGGTAGGTGGGCAGGAGATGTTGGGGAGCAGGCTAGGCCCAGAAACTTCCAGCTCCCCAGTCTGGGGAAGTCTGACTTTAATACAAGTACCTCCACAGAAGACCTCTGGCAGTGGAAGTCGGGAGGATCCCAGGTACAGCCACACAGCTCATGTGAGGGTGTTCCCTAGAACTGTGTGAAGGAGGCTCTGCTGTGTCTCCCTCATATCCATTACCAAGCGCTGTGGAACTGTCATACAGAGTCCGGTACCCAGGGTTGTGCAGGAAACTCCACCTCTGAATATTGGACAAAGAAAATCCACAAAAGCCACATCACCCCTCCATTTCCCTGACTCCTTGTGGCAAGAGGCTGGTAGCGCAAAGACTCGGGGCAGAACCAAGAAACTCTCAGGAAGCCTGAGGCCCTCAGAGCTGGTGCTGGCCTTCCCACCCCAAGAGGTTTATCCAGGATATTGGTTAAAGTAGGGAAATGAGGTGCAAGAGGAAAACAAAGCACCAGAAAGCAATCTTCTAGTATCTGGGCCAGAAAAATAGTATCTATACCTGTGTGGGCATATATTTATGTTTATACACGTGTGGGGGGCATATAAAATCAGTTCTGAGACTCTCTCTCTCTCTCTCTCTCTCTCTCTCTCTCTCTCTGACTGTCTCTATCTCTGTATGTCTTTCTGTCTGTCTGTCTGTCTGTCTGTCTCTCTCTCTCTCTCTCTCCTCCACATCACTGGCCACCACCCTCAGTCATAGCATGGGGCTCTTAGCAGCTAACATAGAGGCCTCCACCTCCCTCAATCTTGTGCTGGCCCCAGTTCAGTCTTCTACTCCCCTCAGACCACATGGAAAGGCTGGCTGTTCTTGGGGGGCCTGTATGTCCATGGCCCCTGGAGACAAAATTCGGAATTTATTACCTTCATCTGCAGAATGGAAAATGTCCTTGGGGCCTTAGATGGTACTGTAGGCACCTGGTGTGTTCATGTCTCTGCATATGTGTGTGTGTGTGTGTGTGTGTGTGTGTGTGTGTGTGACTACCTGTATGCCTGTAGGAGCACCTGTGCATCTGTATGTGTGTCTGCACGAGCATCTGATGGGTGGGTCTGCATGTATACAGGAGAATTTATGTCTGCAGCTCTCTGTGTGTCTGCCTAAGCATCTGTGTGTATTCTGCGTGCATGTCTGTGAGTATATGAGCATCCATACGTGTCTGCGTCTATATGAGCATCTGGTGTGTGAGCATCCGTGAGTGTGCCTATAAAGTGCCTGTATGAATGTGTCCGTATATGCGTCTGTGTGTCTGCACACCCATCTCCCTGTGACATGTATCTGCGTGTCTGGACGAGGTCTGTGTGTGCGTGTGTGTGTGTGTGTGTGTGTGTCTGTACCTGTATCTGTTCATGTCTATTTGAGCTTCTGTATGTCTGTGTCAACCTGTACACATATGAACATCTGAATGAATGTGTCAGTATGTGCATCTGTGTGTACACATTTGTATGATGTGTGTGTGTAAAGGACATAGTGTCGCATGTATGCCAGATGCTCCAAGCAGCTCTCGCCTTCACTTTTCTCTGCCTCCTGTCAGTGTCCTTTCTCTCCTTCCAGTCTCATCAGTTTTCCCCAGACTCTGATGCTAAAGGCTGTGGGTTCAGTGGCACCTCACCCTGACTCAGGCAGCCTCCCGGGTTCATTTTCTAATTCAGTGGGCAAACTCCTCCCCTGCCAGCCCCAGGATTTAACTCGAACAATTTCCAGACTCTGAGAGAACAGACTCATTCTGCAGCAGTGGTTCTGAGAGTGAATCCATCTTCCTTCAGCATCCCCATCCCTGTCTAGCAGAAGGAAACACTGAACTTCTATGCTGGACGCCCATATCCAGGTCCTCAGTGATTAGCTGCCTTCCTGCCCTACTCCCTCGTCCATCATTCCTTTCCCCTGAGGAGAAAGCCTACCATGTCCAGAAGATTCTCCACTGTCTGGGCCCAGAACTGTCAGTTCTTCAAAGCCTGACTTAGAAAGACCACAGAGAAGCCAATTTCAGAGAAGTAGTCAAAGGCCACAAGTCCTAAATCATAAAACCAGATTCTCTATCACGTATATGTGAATACCCCACATCAAGCTTAGCCTGGCCACTGAGACACTGTGTTTCACCCTGCGTCAGCTCACAGCCTGGCTCGCAGGGTTCCTGGATGCATCCTCCCCATCTGATAACATTCTCTCGAGCAACTCAGCTGGTGCTGCTGTAACCCATGCAAATGGAGCCCGGAGCAGGTGCCATTCGCCCTACACCTTGGAGATCAATGCAAGAGCTTTTAAACCTCTGTGACTGTGTTACGGAGCCCAGACACAAACCACAGCCCCAGACGTCTGGATAAGATGCTGGTGACGTCGAGCCAAGAGAGCCCTTAGAGATCAGTAATGTCAGGAGGAAAATGCAGGAATAGCAAGCCACACCACCTGGCCCATGGCTCCGTCTGAGTCTGGGGTATCTGTGTGGACACATGGATGTGGACTGGGGCGTACAGAAACCCACAGCCCGTGGTAAAGTGCAGCCGCTCTCCAGGAACCGGCTGTTCTCGGAAGCTCTGGCAGCACTCAGGGACCCAGAGTACTGGAGATGCCCCCATTCCCTGGAGATGATGAGAAGAACTTTTCAATTCCCATGACTGTGTTATGAGGCCCAGGAAGAGCTTCCCACCCGCTCACCTCCTCAGGCCGGCTCAGCACGTGTCCCTCAGGGCCAGTGATGCCCAGGTCCAGGATTCTCTGCTGCTCCTGCAATGTTTAAGGAAGGCGAGGCTGAGGGTGAGTGGACCGCGGGCAGCCAGGTCTCACTTACTCCCGCGGGGCAGACCAACACCACAGCTCAGCTCTCAGCCCGAGGCCCCGGGAGAAGAGAAGGGTTCAAGGTCTGATTTTGGGTCCCCCCCCACACTAAGTTGAAGGGGCTCAATTTTAGCCTCTCCAAAATAGCTGTGCTCCCTGGGGTCACGGCCATTCTGCCAGCCCAACGCTAGAGGGGTAATGGCCTGTGTGGCCAAGAAGGCCCCAGGTTGGAGATGCTGCACAGAGAGAAATGACTCCTGGGGAAGGGAACAGAGTACAGACCAGGACACGCTGAAACTGAAATCTCACATGTTGGTGAGATTCTGAGCTCAGGAGCGGCCCGAGCAGGGCAGAGGGAGCCCCCCCACCCCCCCGGGAAGTGGAGGATGGAGCACCTCTGTAGATACTGAGCCTGGCCATGCAGGTCTGAAGGCTGGTGCCCAGGCCTGGTGATGCAACAGCGCTGGGCGGCCACCAGGGCTGCAGCCAGTGGTGTTTGGTGGGGTCCATATGGTGCCAGGGATTCAAGACAACCAAGGCGTCTGCACTCCAGGCATGGGTGCTAACCCTGGGCACTGCCTCCCAGAGACTCTGAGCCCTTGCTTTTTCCCTGCAGATCACAAAGAAATGAGGAAGACAAGGCCATACCTCTGCAATGATGTCACCATTTTCTGCATGGACCTGGGCGATGGCACCGATATCCCGGATCACACTCAGGACTTCATAGATCTGAGAGAGAAGGAGGATGAGATCAAAGACAGGCATCCACGGATGTCCAGTCACAGTCCTGTCAGCCCCTGGGACCAGAAACAGCGCCACTGGGCTGTTTCTGCTGAGACAATAGCCAAGCCCCAAGGACTGCACAGAGTAGCACTAAACTTTCTAGCAAATAACGGGCAGCAGAACCAACAAGGACACAGATTAAAGGTGAGAAGCCGTGACCACAGTCAGATCAGTACTGAAGATATTCAGAACCATACACAAACTGTCCCCGGCAGAGCTGAGAGGCTGCTGGAGCAGTCCTAGGGACTGGGGCCAGGGCACACACACTCCCTAAAGCGAGAGTCACAGCAAGGACCTCATCCAGCAGCCATTTCCCATGAAGCTAAAGCACGGACAGCCACTTTCAAGCCAACAGCAGCGCGGACTGAATGCACCAGTGTCCCCAACCCTGTACCACACGCTGAACTTGTCTTACCTGGGAATCTGTCAACTGGAAGCGATCTTTGAAAGCCATGTACACCAGAAAGGAATTAACCCCTAAGGACAAAACAGAGATGGTGTGTGACCTCAAACAGATCCAGGTCAACCAAATAAGGCTAAAATGAAAAAGCAAGTTCTAAATACTATGAAGATGTGTTGAGGTAGAGAAAATGAGATGAAGACAGAATAATAAAGCTTGTGAAATAAAAACTAATTCATGTGACCATGAAGAAGGTGTACCCTTCCAATTTTTCTGTTAAAAACTATTGGAAAAATGAGTTGTCCATACATATTCCCAGGAGCTTAATTCACAATGCTAAGAGGAGGACAGATGAAAGGCTACACAAAATGTGGTCGATACACACAATAGAACACTTTAACCTTAAAAATGAAGAAATTTCTGATACATGCTAACCACAGGGATACACCCAGACTGAGGGCATTATGCTAAATAAAATCACTTCAAAAGGACAAATTTGTCAGTCATCTAAGTAGAGGTCCACTTACATGTGCTGTTCATAAAGACAAAATATAGAAGAGAGACTTTAAGGAACTGGGGGAATAACAGAATAGGTGATAGCTATCACTTACCAGATGCAGTTTCGGATTCAAAAGGTAAGTTCAGATAAATGTGGGTAACAATTAGGCAACAATGTGAATGTGCTTAATGCCAGTGAACTCCAAGCTTAAAAATGATTAAGGGAATGGGGGGATGATGAGACAGACTAGAAGTAGCAAAAAAAAGCAATGATGGAGGATCTTGGAGACTTTGGTGGTGCTTAAGTGTGCTTATTATGTACACCAAAAACATAAATGCCAACACTATTGTAAGCCTGTGACAAAAACTGTAATAAGAAATTTTCAGTTTTAAATGAAATAAAACAAAAGCAGAAGGGTTGGACAGCTAGCACAGTGAGTAAAGTGCTTGCTTTGTAAGCAGCCAACTCTGGTTCAATCCCAGAACTGTAAATATTATCCCCTAAGCACTCTCAGGAATGATCTCTGAGCACAGTGGTGTGGCCCAAAAAACAAAAAATAAATATTATAAAAGTGAAAATAAAAACGAAAGAAATTTACTCTTCCAGAGACTGGAGAGATGGAAAAGGGGGTTAAGATGCTTGCCTTATATGCAGCTGTCCCTGGGTCAATTGTGGCTGACCCTGGATCACTGCACAAAGTCTCCCAAATACCAAGTAGCAATCCCTGAGGAGTGACCCAGAAGTAAGCCCTGAACACAGCTAGATGTGATCGGAAAAATTTAAATAAATACTGAAAATAAAAGCAAAAAAAAAATCTATCAATATAATGCACTGTGTGGATCAAAAAATCAATATCATTGAATTGATTATAGAACATGTATTTAATAAACTCCCATGCATGATTATTAGATCTAAAAATTTAAAAGTACCTATGCTAAAAAGAAACTTAGCATTACTTTCAGATGAAGTGATTATTGAAAAAAGAAACTTCGGTGTAATATAAAATTCTGAAAATTAATAAAGAGCTAAATATTTTAATGCAAAACAACTCTATAAAGAAATAACTTCCTTTATTTTTCTACTTCTCTCCCCCACCATTTTTTAAAACTGATTTATCATCAACTTACAATATCACAGACTTTCATGGGTATAGTTTAAATAAGGCAATAATTTTACAACAGCAAAAATAAACTCCAAAATATTTTCCAATGTTAAGATATTCACAATGGCATCATAAATCAAAGATAACCTAGAAATATAGAGAGAGTAAAAGCACACAAAACACATAAAAAAGGGAGTAAAATTTACATTGTACTGTATTTTACTATAGTTAAAGGGTAAAAACACAGCTGCCCTAGTTCCCAAAGTTGTGACTTTCACAAGAGAATGAATTTACTGTGGATGATGTATAACAAATGTCTTTTTTTAGTAAACATTCCATCCTCCACACTGACTTCCAAAAACACTTTTAAATTAGGGACGGTCCATTAGAGCAACCAGCAAATGTTGTGACTCTAGTCCGGGCATTTTAGAGTTTATCTCAGAGTCACCAGACCAAACATCCCTGGCCACCATCCATCACAAAAGAAAACAATTGTACTGGCAACCTTCTGGCCTCAGAGCTTAATTCAAGCCACCTGGGGGTGCTGGGTGTCGTCTAAATTCAGTATTTCAGAATAGCCTGCCCCCACCGTCTCAGAACATTGCTACGATGCCGCTCCTAGCTGACAGGACTAAATTCATTACATGTTTCCAAAGTGAAGTTCCATTTGAGTCCCCACATTCTCAAGCATGAGAAGGGTCAGGGTTATCTGTTTTCTGTTACGTGGCTCCTTCATGGTGGAATGATTCAGGTTATCTAGTCCAATGCCCTTGTGTGAGTGATTTTCAAATTTGAGACTCACAAAAGTATAAATGACTTGCCCCAGGCCAGACAGCTGGTATGAGGAAGAGCAGCCAAACAGCCCATGATTCTGGACTTTTCACTCCAGCTTTTCTACTTTGCCTATGGATAGCTCTCATAGCCATGCCTAGAAATTTTCCACCTGCCCTTTTATTGCCAGCTCATGGGCGTATCCTTCTGAGTTTAGAAATGCCAGATCCCAAAAAAATAGGTTTCTCCCTGTAGGTTAAAATCCACTGGGGTGGGGGGGGGGGGGGGGAGGGCACTGGAGCAATAGCACAGCGGGTAGGGTGTTTGTCTTGCATGCGGTCAACCCAGGTTCGATTCTCAGGATTCCATATGGTCCACGAGCACCGCCAGGGAGTAATTCCTGAATGCATGAGCCAGGAGTAACCCCTGTGCATCGCCAGGTGTGACTCAAAATGGAAACAAAAAAATCCAATGAGGTCAACATGTGACCCCAGGAATCTAGTCTCCCAGAATTTTGTGGTTTGGCAATGTGACTAAATCTCTCAGGTTCAAGAGGACGAAGATTCAAAACACACTGAAGTCATCAAGTCTCCAGCAGCTTCGTGAAAAAGCTTCAGAACCCAACCCCTAGAATCTTGTTCCCTGAAATAAGTCTTGGGACAAAACAGACACCTCAAGTTATCTTGGAGTCCCACTACCCTCAAATGCTGTTCTTTTCTGGTTTGCAGGAAGAGGCTGCCAAGGGCCTCTGCGCATTCTTAAGCCTACCCAGAATTCCCTCTGGGATACGCATTATTATTCTTTGGGAGCAATTACTCCCAGAGTCTTAACTCTCCGGCCTGGCCCGAGCACACAGTTCTCTTTAACCACCACACTGTAAACAGTGGTTGCATAAGAATAAGTCTCCCTGAGAGAACACAGGGGATTGCCCTGCCACAGAGACAGGGGGGATGGGGGGATGGGGGTGGGAGGGATATTATCCATGGTGGTGGAAAATGGGCACTGGTGGAGGGATGGGTATCTGATCATTGTATAATTGAAACCAAAGCACAAAAAATTGTAAATCTACAACTTTAAAAAAAAAATACAATAAAGGGAAAAAAAAAAGAAAAAAAAAAAAAGAATAAGTCTCCCTAATAAACTCAGGTTCTCAGGGTTTCTGTTGATTTCTCACTGGGTTTGCTGCGGCCCAAGCCCTCTCTCCCTGTGGGCACAGGGGTGAGGCGTGACTGGATCTTGAAGCACTGCTCAGATCTTTTCTTCATAGAGCAGTGCCGACTCCTATACTAGAATGGGAATGTCCCTGGTGGAAATGAGGTCAGCATAACCTACCATGGTCCTTCACCAGGGCCTCCATCTCCTCCTGGATGCCCTTATGCCACTCGGTGATGTCCACGTGCAGAGAGTAGTCACAGCAGGACTTGCTGTCGGCCCATTCCCTCCACTGGTCAAAGGCAGCCTGCAGGCTTGTCCCAGGCTCCGGAATGACGTGGTCAACTAGAAAGGAACAGACATTCGCATCATCAGTAGGAGGCTCAAGCACCAGGGACTGGGAACTGCCTCCCCAATTCAACCCTCAGGAAGGCTTCCTGGGTCCAAAACCAAGATAGTGACATCTACAATCAGCTTCTTCAAAACCCACTTAAATCCAGCTGCTGGCCTAAGAGGGACAAAGCAGGAACTTGGCATGGCCCGCCCGCCCCGGTGAAACCAGGCATGCAGTGCCCCGATCTGATTTCCCCGCCCAGAATCCCTGAATGTACACCCTTTCATGGACAATGGGTCCTTCTGGACAAAGGCCGTGTCAAATGGCTGGTCGGAGCTTTCAAGCCCTTTCATGGCATCCAGGGCTGCTTGTGAGATGCCCTTCCACCAGATGGAAGGGAACTTGAAGACGCTGGCCCCAGGCCATGCAGACGGGCCTTTTCAAAGGTCCCAGCCTATCCACTCTCTCATCACCACTCATATTTCGGCAGCATAATACCACTTTGTAATTCAAGGGTAATCTTTCATCTTAAAAGTTCAAAGTGTTTTTTTAAAACGGTGGCTATTGTTACATTATTATTGAGCGAGGTTAATGGGGAAGACAGAGAACTCTGGACTCAGGCTGACCTGAAACTGCTCCGCTACTTAACAGCCAGGTACTGTTGACTAAGCTACTTAATCTCCACTACCCTAAGGTTCTGTGTTGGTTTAAAATGAGAATACTAGGGACATTTGTTATGGGGATTACAAGCAATGGCGCATCTATCAACCTTATGCTACTCCTCCCTTCAAATGCTCTGATGTTTTTCATATTTTTCAGACAGAGGAAAATCTCTGGCAAAGTCTCCATGGTCGTGGCCAGCTTGGTTCTTGCCTCCCTGCCCCTATGACAATAACCATGAATCACGGTTCTCTCACATGCTGCTCTCTAACCACACTGCAACATCAGCCTGCAAAAACCTGCAAAATCCCTCCTGCATTTACACATGCTTTTGCTTTTATCCACTGAGGTCTTGAAGCAGTCATCTGACTTCTGCAATGATAGAAGGTTGACCAGAAGTACGGTGGTCCCACAGCAAAGATACTACAGGATGCATCAAATTGCATCAAATAAATTGCAACAAATGAGATAAATTGTCCCAGGTTGCATCAAATATATGCAAGAAATGAGATAAACCCCTGGACTCTTGACTCCTAACATGACATGAATCATTCTTTGAAATAAAGCATTAGATTTTCTGCACCCAGGTAAGCATTTCTCAGCGAAGAAAATGCCAGTGCTGGCAATAATAGTGGGCTCAGATTTCTGAAATGGAACAAATCATGCAGACGCAGCTAAATTGCAATGAGCTGAGCTTGGCTTTGTGTACCTCAAAAATACGGATGTCTAAGCTGAAATTTCTCTTGCAAATGTTCATTTGGGGTGGGGGATGGGAGGCAGGTCTCCTGCGTAGTGTTGAAGAGGTTCAGGGGCCCCTCACCGCAATCTTTGACCAACCAACGTGGCAACTGAGTACAAAGGATGGAGGATGCAGGGCTGCTCGGGCCCTGGGGTGCTGGATTTACAGGATCACCCTGGAAGCATATGGGGAGACTTCATGGCTGCACCATGGGATGCTGAGGGGATTGTATATGCCGGGGAATGAAGTGGGGTTGGCCTGATGCAAGGCAAGAGCCTGAACTATGTCTATGTACTATGTCTCTGGTCACAAAACTTAACTTGTAAGTAGAAGTATATGTAATTTAATGCGCACACACAGAGATCATATATATATACATATATACATAACATTAACTAGGGAAAGCAATAAGGATAAACCCTTCTAAAGCAATCCTGCCCCTACCCAGACAGAAGAAAGGAAAAAGATACAGACAAAGATGATAACAAGGACAGTAACACTGATGAGGAAAAAACTATAAAATGACACCTTGTAGTCCTTACAGGAGAGACAGAAACTCCCCTCATCCCCTCACTACTTACCAGGCCACTCACTTCATCTCCTCTTACCACCTCCCCACCCCAAGTCTCCTTTCAGAAGCAGTCAGAGGATCTCCTCAAACTTTTCATCAGTTCCTGACTCTTGGCTGCTCAAGTCCTTGGTTTATCTCTCCTCCCCTGGTTCCTCACTCTCTCAGCCCCTACCCCCGCTCACCTCTCCCAGGCCACCTCAGCAGTTCTCATTCTCTGACCTGCCCAACTCTGCCACAAGCTGTCCCACCTCTGTGGAAATCCGTACTCTTGGTGCCTGACTAGGGCACTTGCTTCTCCTGCTCATCCTTAACCAACCCAGGATTACGTCACCATGGGCAGCAGCTTCTGCAGCAACTCCCTTTAGTCTGCTATCTGCCTCTGACACTGGGATGTGAACTCCCCCGGAACCCTAAGGAAGTGCTTAATAAATATTTTCCGTGAATGAGGTGATGTTCCCATCCAGCTAACATTCCGCCCTGCAAGATCACATCAAACACAGAAGGAGCTCTTCTACCACATTTTCCTTCTCAGCCCCAAAAGTGTGCAGGACCATCCCATGCAACCAATACTCCTCAAACTTCGGGGTGCTTAAGAACTACCCAAGAACACACCAAAGTATCCTGGAATGCATCACTGCAGCTTGCCAGTACTGGAGAATATGCATCTTACTATGCCCCCTTGGGCCTGATGATTCTTCCATGAGCCACTTTCTGCATCACTCATTGCATGCAAGTCTTTTGTCACGCATCTCTGAGGTCCCTCCATGCTGTCATGTCTGTTTTACCAAGAGGGTCCCATTCACTACACAGCCACAGTATTTCTAACAAATAGTATCTGTTTCCCAGTTCTGCAATAATATGGCTTCTGTGAATATCCCAAAACAGCTCCTGGAGTTAGACATTCTTGACCAGGAATGCAAAGCTTGAGCTGAGGGCTTCAGAGAAACAAGCATGTCTCTCTCTCCTCAGAGCTAATGACACTGTGAAACGTGTCGGTGAAAAGCTCGGCATGTTTTCCCACAGTCCTCTCTCCACAGCAGCTCTCCTGGGAAGAGCTGCTCCCAGGAGCAGGGCAGAATGTTACAGTCACTTCCGGAGGCAGCAGCATGTCCTAAGGACTCATGCCTGCTACTGGGATATAAAGAAACATCGTGGTGGAATAACAAACAGTCAGAGGCACTAGAAACCAAGAACAGGAGAACTGGTGTTCAGTAGGAAACATGCCACTCCTGGGGGGGATGGGGGGAGGGAACTGTGGGGGCTGAGGGATGGTGGGTGGATGCCTATGGCAATGCCTATGGCGGAGGGAAGCGTTCAGCTCGGAGTATTATATATTCAGCAACAGTACTGTACACCACTGTGAAAAAAAAAACTTTACATATAGTATATTAATATAAATAAATATAAAATATATAAATATATAAGTACATAAAATTATACATATAAATTATATGCATATATAAATTTATTTTATATATAAAGTGCCTCTCATAGAAGCAGACTGATGAGTCGGAGGCAAATAGGAGTGAGGTGGGGGACTGGTGGAGGGAAGTGGGCACTGGTAAAGAGATCGGTGTTAAAACATTGTATTTCTGGGGGCTAGAGCGATAGCACAGCGGGTAGGGCATTTGCCTTTCATGTGGCTGACCCAGGTTCAATTCCCAACATCCCATATGGTCCCCCAAGCACTGCCAGGAGTAACTCCTGAGTGCATGAGGCAGGAATAATTCCTGTGCATCGCTGGGTGATGACCCAAAAAGGAAAAAAAAAATTGTATGTCTGAAACCCAGTCATGAATAACTTTGCAACTTCACAGTGACTAAATTAATTAAAAATTTTTTAAAGATAAAGTAAAATAAAACACACCCATAAAAGGGCTTATGCCTGAAAACAATGTACAGTGACCTCATACACTTTTCCCCAACTTCCCTAAAAGCCTGCTGTATGTCCTGTTATCAGTGCCTCCCCACTTATGCGATGCCCTCGGGACCATGCGGTGATAGGTTTTGAGGTCTATGAGCTCCGAACTCAGGCCAAATCTGCCTCTGAGCACCCTTGCTGTCCATTCTCTGGGCCCTTCATGTCTTTGTAAAAAGCAGGTCAAGAAGAACCTACTGTGCAGGGCTGCAGGAAACTAAGACCAGGAGAGAAAGCAGCTGGCAAGACGCCATACAACACAGAACTTTTGGTCCTCAAGATGAATGACTAAAACCCTTTCTTGGTTTCCGGGACAGGCCTGGGAACCTGGTTGATTGAGGGTGCTGAGCGCATGTCCTTGTACACTGCCTGGAACTGAGGTGCTACAGCCATCAGTCAAAGTGCTATCACCCAAAAGACATCAGCCATTTCAAAAGGACTTTTACTATTTCTCTTCAAATTGTAAAAATAAATAAATAAATAAATAAACCACCTATATTGGGTGGGGCGGGTAACTCACAGGCCACAATTTAAGTCATCTGGTCAGTGGATCATGGATCACGGTCCTCCCGCTGTTCATCGATTTGCTCGAGCGGGCCCAGTAACGTCTCCATTGTGAGACTTGTTGTTACTGTGTTTAGCATATCGAATACGTCGCGGGTAGTTTGCAGGCTCTGACGTGCGGGCGAGATACTCTCGGTAGCTTGCCAGGCTCTCCGAGAGGGGCGGAGGAATTGAACTCAGGTCAGCCCCGTTGGCCGCTTGTAAGGCAAACGCCCTACCACTGTGCTATCGCTGGTCAGTGGTTTTCATATAATAAGAGTTGGACAACCGTCAGCAAAACTTGTTTTAGGATATCACTTAAAGAGAAACCCTGTACCTGTACCCCTGTACCTGAGCAATTTCTCTCTCTCTCTCTCTCTCTCTCTCTCTCTCTCTCTCTCTCTCTCTCTCTCTCTCTCCCCTCCTTCCATGACCCATGCCATTCCCAACACTAACCAAACACTCATTTGCTCTCTGTCCCTATGAATTTGCCTGTTTTGGCATTTCACGTAAATGGAAGATCTTCCTTTGTTCACTTAGCCTATTTCCAAAGTTCATCAGTGTTAAAGCATGAATCATCATCCCATTCCTTTCCATCCTTTTCATTGCCTTGAGAGGTTTCGGTATGCTATTTTTATGTTTACTGGTTTCAGCAAAGTGTTACCCACTGAATTTCCAACCTCCTTCTTGAGCATTCACACACACATTGCTCTCCTTTGGAGTCTGCTCCATTTAAAGGGCCCCATTTTATTTTGAGATCATCGTAGATTCAGAATCAGCCGTAGAAAATGACAGAGATTCTTGACTTTTCAGCAGCAAAATCTTGCCTAACGTCAGTGGAATATCATGAGCAAGGGATCAACACAGATGTGTTCCAAGAACCCTAGTTTGCATAAAGTTAGCAGCTGGTGTTTCTGATTGGTCCTTGAGATCGGTTCTTTTATATTTAAAACACAGAGATGGGGCTGGAGAGATAGTCCAAGGGGGAAGGTGTGGATGAGCCTAGCACTGCAGATGGCAAAGAGAGATTCCTGAGCACAGAGCCAGGAGTCAGCACTGAGCACTGGCCACAGGTGTGGCCCCAAAACTAATCATAATAGCAACAATAACAACAAAGATGCCAGCGAAGTCCTGACTGTATCCTGACTCTAGACCTCAGTGACTGAGCAGGAAGCAGGAGGAAGAGGGGAAACAGTCTCTCCAAAGTCCCAGAGAGTCCTACTGGGGCAACACAAGCCCCTCAGTTCCGCACATACCACCCGCACTCCCAGGATCTGTCTGCTATCAGAGATGTCTCTCTCCTGCCTCCCATTCCAGAACCATCATTGCCTCCATCCCTATTGCCTGAATTTAATTGTGTGTGTGACCAGACTCTCTCTTTTCATCTCAGATCAATTATCAGAATCAAAATCAAACCATCAGGGGATGAGAACACAGACTCCAGCTTGCTTATCCACGTGGCCTCCCAAGCTGGTCTTCCTTAGTCGGTTCTCAGATGACCTGTTCAACAAGGGATGGCTTTGGTTGGGAGAGATAAGAGTCCCCAGGGTGCTCTGCCTGCCAGTTAGGAAAACACAGTTTTGTTCGAAAGAAAGACACACAGGGTAGAGAAAACCATGCCTGGGAACCAAGTGAGGACAGACTGGGGTGTGACACCAGGTCCTCAACAGGGGACATCAGATAACATAACTTGTCTTCTCTGCCTTCCGATTCTTCATCGCAAAATGGGGCTAATTGGAGCACCTAACCCAAGGGGTTCTGGTGACAGTCAATGAGTAATGTGGGAATGATTCAGCAGCTAGCTGAGCAGATGAACTCAATGAGCACTGCAGGGACACATCATATTCCTTTAGAAGGAAAACTTACCAACCTCTGTGAAGTGTGTCAGTGCAGCCTTATACATACAACCTGTCTTGCAAGAACATTCTACTTCTCCCGTCGTGCAAGAAGTGTTTTCCTAACTGCTAAAACAACCTAGTATCTGAGGCCTAGATTTCTCATCTATCAAGCATCCATAATAAAGATCCCAGAGCATTAGGACAGCAGATAGGGTGTTTGTCTTGAACAGGGCCGACATAGGTTTGATCCCCAGCATCCCATTGAGTCCCCTGAGCACCATTAGAGATGATTCCTGGGCACAGAGACAGGAATAAGCCCTGAGCACTGCCGGGTCATGGTCCCAAGACCAAAATAAATACAAAGAAACATTTTTTTTTTTTTTTGCTTTTTAGGGTCACACCCAGCAATGCTCAGGGGTTACTGCTGGCTCTGCACTCAGGAATTAATCCTGGCGGTGCTCATGGAACCATACAGGATGCTGGGAATCAAACCCAGGTTGGCTGTGTGCAAGACAAACGCCCTACTTGTGCTATCGTTCCAGGCCCAATACATAGAAACTTTACTTAAAAAAAAAAAAAATTCCAGCTTTGAGGGTGAAGCATGTTTATGAGCCCGGTAGGAGATGGAGTTTGTATACTACAGACAGCATACTGGTCCCAACAGTATCATCATTTATGTTCTCTGCTCAGTGACACCCCTCAAAGCAACACCTAGGGGAGCTGGCTTCCAGAAGGCACTCAGAGAGCACAGCAGAGATGAGAGGACACGCTGGTCTGTGTCCCTGGGAGGCAGGGCCCAGCCAACCCCAGTTCAGGCACTTTGAGGAATCTCCCTTTGAGGGCTTTCATGGGCTCCACACTTGAACACCCAATCAGAGGACCCCCAGCATCCCACTAAAGCCCTCGGAGATAAACAACTCTCCACCTGTCGCCCAGACACATTCAAGGGACTCGTTGCCTTGGTAGTAGCCAAAGAAAGAGTATTAACTAGGATGAAGGGTTGGCAACATACTTCCAAAGATAAGAGAAATGGTCAAAACACTACTTATTGAGTCCTTCCTATGAGTCTGGAATCAAGAACAAATCTTGATTTCTTGATTTAGTTGTTTGGTTTTGGTTTTGGGGACGGGGGAGGGTGGTCACACCTGGCTGGGCTCAGGGCTTACTCCTCACTCTGAGCTCGGGGATCACTCCTGATGAGCTCAAGGCACCGTAAGGGGTGCAGGCAATCCAACCCAGGTGGCCCACGGGCAAGGCAAGCGCCCTACCCTCTGTACTGTCACTCAGCCTGATTCTCAATGAATTCTTACAACAGCCCCTTGAGGAAGAAGCCACTGCTAGCCTCTGATGAAGAAGCCAAGGGCCAGCAAGAGGATGTAACTCTCTCAACTTACTAAAAAGGTGACAAGGGCTGGCATATAGAAAGTGTCAGCATTCAGACACCAGCTGCACCAGAAGGCCCAGCAACAGTAAATCAATGACCATGGACGTGGCCAGCGCAGACACCGGCCTGCGGAGACCTACCTAAGTGCCACCCAAGCCCAAAGAAGAGCGGGGAGAGGCAGTGTGTGGAGACGTGGGATGCTGTCCTCTCCCTTTTATTGTCTAACAACAGTAAGCGACCAATCCAACAGACAGGAAAAGGGTGACAGACCCCGGCATGTCATCACCTATTCCTCACTTCTGCAACACCCCCCACCACCGCCTAGGGGTACAGGCCAACCCAGAGTCTTTTTCCCAAACGTTCTTTCATCTGGCTCTAAAAATCAAAATATATTCCTGAAAGCCAGCGAGCCATAAGCAAATACTTAGCAGTCACCGAGTACCGCTCACTGAGCTGCTGAGAATATGAACTGGGGCAAGAGCCAGTAAAAGGCCTTTATAGAATAAACAAGCGCTTTCCTCATCAGGAACAGCGAGCTGAAGTGTTGGAGGGAAAGCCCGCTGGGGCCAGAGGGACACAGCTCTCCCATCCATCAGGCTCTGCAGAGAGCTCAGTGCCGGCGACACCCCACTTTCGCTCACCAGCCATTCACTCCTGACCCCCAAGCCCAGCTTGTGCCCTGCCAGTGCCCTGGAGGTGCCAAATCCATCCTCCGCCCTTGCTTCCTACACCCTCCTGCGCCCCACAGCCAAGGCATCTCCTCCTTCTATCAGAACTCCCAGGCCAGCCTCCCCTTCTGGGACAAAAGAACAGCTCATTTGTTCCCCACATTTTCAATGCCCTTGTCCCCAGGACTGCCTTGCCCCAGGACTTATTTAATTGAATGCCACTTACAGTTATCCTTGGGGAAAGGGTGGGGCTGGGGCCTGAACAACTGAATAGCACTTCCTCTCTAGCTGGCCAGCACAGGAGCACTCCCCTCCTCCCCCCTCCTCCCACTTCCTTTCTCCCTCCCCTCCCCCCTCTTCCTCCCTCCCACACCTCCTCCCCTTCCTCTCTCCTTCCCTCTTCCTTCCTCCCTCCCTTCCTCCCCTCCTCCCCTTCCTTCCTCCCTTATTCCCTTCCTCCCCTTCTTCCTTCCCTTCCTCCCCTCCTTCCCCTTCCTTCCTCCCTTCTTCCCCCTTCCTCCCCCCTTTCCCCTCCTCCAACTTCCTTCCTCCCTCACTCCCCTCCTCCCTTTCTTCCCTCCCTTCCCTCCTCCCCTTCCTCCCTCCCTCCCTTCTTCCCCATTCCCCCACTCTCTCTCTTCCTCTTCCTCTCTTTCCCCTCCAGATATCCCACCCCAGTCCTCTTTTCAGTTTTTTTTATGCAATTGATCTAACACTCCCTGGCTGATGATCTGAACATCCAACCCCTTCATATCTCTATGATGACCCTCTGGAAGAAGGTAGGACTCCCCCCACCCCCAGCCCCACTCCAGTCCCTGTACTTGTCAGGGTTGCATCTCCTGGGTAAAGGGAATTGTCCATCTAGGAGCTGAGAGAGATCACTGGGATTACAGCCCCAACCCTGCAGGCCTGGGATTCTGTGTCCACTGAAATGGGATCATGGGGGTCCAGGAGGAGTCAGCACCAGGTGTCAGAAAGAAGACCCAGTGGCCAAGCCCAGAGTCGTTTCTGATCCCAAAGACACTCTTGGAGAGACATCGCTGAACTTTCCTCCCATTTTCACCACATAGGCATAATCAGAAGTCTCCACCTTAGGAAAATAAACCAGCCCCTCAAGACTGACTTTAATGGGAACGGGAGGACTAAGCTCACTTCCTAGCACACTGTCTGGATTGATTTGGGTAGAAACGTTTCATGACTCGCATCTTAGCTGATGCTGCACCTCGTACTCAACTCAGGCTTCGAAGCTAATGAGGACACTGTGGGTCACAGGATTTGCCTGATTTGCCAATCGTCGAGCAGACACAGGCTCAGGGCTGGAATCCAACTACAAAGTGTTGTCTTAGTCTTTCCTAAGTACTACTTCTGGCATTTCTACAAATAGCTCTCACTCAGCCTTGCACCTAAGCCCGGCTCTATCATCCCAAAATGCAGGTCACGTACATGGGGAGCTAATGAACTGGCCCCAGTGGGCAGCTGGGAGGATAAGAGCCATCGGGAGTAGTTGAAAGTCATTTGGGGCGTCAGGTAAAGAGCTTGTCAAAATGTCAGCACCTCGTAAAACCCTTCTGAGGATTGGTGCAGCTTGCACATGGCCTCTGCGCCCACAGGATCAAAGCCCAGGCTAATGAAATCTGTGTGTGGCAGGAATGATCATTCACGATGTGGAAATCCTTTAAGCGACAACCTGAACAGCCGGCAGAAATCCCCTGTTGGCGTCATCCAAAGCAGATGCTGAGAGGAGGGAAGGGCCTGGAAGCCCATGCGTTGGCAGTGTGGGGTCGACCTTCCCAGGAAGGGGCCCACGAGGGGCACGATGAGACCCACTTTGCCAAGTAGCTTCACCAGCCTCTATGGAAGGACACGGTTTGCTCTCTGCCTGTCTAGCAGAGATGCACATCCAGAACTGGTTCCAGGGAGAGAAAGACAGTATTGTGGGTGGGATGCTTGCCTTGCATGCCGCTAACTTGGGTTCAACTGCCAGTACCCCATATGGTCCCCCCAAGTCCCATCAGGATTGATCCCTGAGTGCAGAGCCAGGAGTAGGCCCTGAGCACAGCCAGGGGTCCCCCAACCCCTCCAAAAGAGTCGTGGTTATAGGGAAGGTTTCACCAAACCATTAAGGTCCAAAGAAATGTACCTGGGCAACCTGTTTTACCATCAGGAGAGCTTCGGTCATTTTTGCACAATGGTGCTACTAACTGACCATGAGTTACTTATTGACAGAAGCAAATCTGGCAGAATACATTTGGAGAAACAACGAATAGCTAGAAATCAGGTTCCAGTCAAAGACTGTTACAAGACTAGGGTGGACATTAATGTAGAGAATGCGAATAGGGCCCTCATCTATGTGTGAGGCTCTGAGCTAAATTACTAGAAGGAGAAGAAAAAAAGAAGGAAGGACAAAAGAAGAAAGAAAAAGAAAGGGGGTGTGGAGGGAGAAGGGAGAGAAAGAGGGAGAGAAGAAGAGGAAGAATAAAGAGGAGGAGGAGGCTGTTCATCATTTTAGTAATGAGGAATGTGAGTTCCAGCAGTTTCCCGCATTGTTAAAATAATGATATGCATGAGGCTGGAGAGATAATACGCTTGCCTTGCATGTAGTCGATACAGGTTCAAGCACCCCATATGGTCCCCCAAGCCCTGCCATAAGAGACTCCTGAGCACAAAGCAAGGATGAACACCACAGGATGCAGCCCAAAAACCAAAGCAATAATAACAATAAGATGTAGCAATGTCAGAGGTAATTCTAGGTCTAAATCCAAAATCTGGGCTGTTTCCTTGCTTGTTCTTATAACAGGAAGAGAATTCATTAATAATGAGTTAGTAGTTATTTTTATCATCCTCCAGATCATATGTATGTGGACCTCTTCCAGACCATGTCTATGTGGGTGTAATCACAGGATTTTCCACTGTTGGTTGTGCTAGTTGTGTTTTGATTTTGTTTTTCTGGAATACCTAGTGATCTTAGAAGCTTTGTAAGTAATTGCGGAAGGGAAGGGTTGGACCACACCCAGCAGTGTCTGGAGCTCACTCCCAGCAGTGCTCAGACACGCAGTACAGAGGACCAAATCTGGAGTTCCCACATACAAAGCAGGTCCTTCAGTCTTTTGAACCATCTTTATAGGTCCAGAATTTTCACAACTTCTTTTTTTTCTTTTTTTGGGTCACACTCAGTGATGCACAGGGGTTACTCCTGGCTCTGCACTCCAAAATTTCTCCTAGTGGTGCTCGGGGGGACCATATGGGATGCTGGGAATCAAACCCGGGTCGGCTGCGTGCAAGGCAAACACCATACCCGCTGTACCATAGCTCCAGCCCTTCACAACTTTTAATGAGAACTATTCTTGGTGGAATCTGCTATATTTTTAACACTCCCCTATGTTGAAACTACCAATTGTTTTCCACTTCCCTTTAGGATGCAGAATTTTCTATGAACATATTCACACAAGTATCTCCCTGAGTACATCAGGCAGTGTTCTCTGGAGTGGATGCCTACATTTGGGACCCTTGAGAATCGACCGCTCTTCATACAGATAACCACTTTGCATTCCAAAAGCATCACCACTTCAGGATGTGCCCCAGCCAGTGCTGATATTTTTATTTGAGTTGCTTGCTATTTGGAGAAGTTAAGAAGTTTAAACAAAGCAAAGGCCTCTCATCAGGCTGTTTTTCGGATAAATGGCCCCCTTCCAAGATCCAAAGAAAGGACTGAGTATACATGAGATCAGATCAACCCACGGAACAAAGAAGTTACTGACAAGGAGCAGACCCCATTAAAGGGCTATGTTCAGCACTGCTGTTCAAGAACCTTCAGCCGCTCTCCCAACATCCTAAGATGACTCCTTCGGAGACAGGAAGTGGGCAGGGCAGCATCAGGCCGGGAGGGAGTCCAGGCCCTGGGGCCCAGGTGTTTAGAGAGAGGCTGTGCTTGGTCTGCATTCTACACATGCTCGTGGACCAACTCGAGCCCTTAATAGGAAATGCCATCCCCAAAGCAGGATGATGACATTGCGGCCCGGGCGGCGGGCAGGGGGAGCCAAAGGTGAAGCTCCCAGGCAAGCTACACACGCCAGGTCCATGCAGCACTTTTCCAAGAGATGTTGAAATCGCTGGCTGCCAGAGACAGTTCTGTTTCCTGTAATTAGATGGGCCTTGTAGGGCTGCAAAGGAGTCAAAGCTGATGGGCTCTCATCTCCACGCAAGCCAGGAGAGACAGAGTTTGCTTCAGAGAAACGGTCCAACCCCCGAACCCTCACAGCAAAACTGTTTCCAGCGACTTCTCCGCACACAGGGGCCCCCCAGAGTTCCAGCCCCCTGGCTCTCAGAGGCGCCAGGCCACCTCTGGGCTACCACACCACCATCACTCATGAAAGCAGTGGTAGGGAAACAAAAAAACAGCTGTGTGGAAACGGCTTCCAGAGCCGCAACTGTCCACACCGAATGTGCTGGAAACGGGCATGATGAAAACCCGCAGGGACAAAGAACACGGCAGAGGTTTGGCGCTCTCCCTGCTGAGCTCATCGGGTGGGGGTGAAAAGCCAGCTCTGCCTAGGACCGATAAGCTCTAGGCTCTAGGACCTGAGGCAGGTTACTTTACCCTCCGGTGCCTCAGTTTAACAATCGGCTACATCAGACCAGCAACAGTGGCTACCCAGAGCACAGGGATTATAAGTATATAGGACCAAAGCAATAGTACAGCAGTCAGAGAATTTGCCTGGCATGCAGCTGACCTGGTTTTGATTCCCAGCAAGCCAGATAGTTCCTCTATCAATCCTCAGCAAATGTGATCCCTGAGCACTGAGCCAAGAGTAAGCCCTGCGCACTCCCAGGTGCGGCTCTTAAAACCACGAAAGAAAAAAAAAAGCACGAATGCCGGGGGTCAAGAATTCTTGGGGGGGGGGAGTGATAGCACAGCAGGTAGGGCATTTGTTTGCCTTGCACACAGCTGACCCGGGTTCAATTCCCAGCATCCCATATGGTCCCCAGAGCACCGCCAGGAGTAATTCTTGAGTGCAGAGTCAGGAGTAACCCCTCAGCATTTGTGGATGTGACCCAAAAAGAAAAAAAAGAGAGCTTAAGGGGCTGTACAGCAAGGAGGGCACTTGCCTTGCATGCGGCTGACTCGGGTTTGATCCCCAGCATCCCATATGGTCCCTGAAGCACCATCAGGAGTAACTCCTGAAGACTACTGGGTGTGGCCCAAAAACAAAAAAACAAAACAAAGAATGCTGAGTCAGAACTCCTGCTCTGCCACCTTCAATTGTACAACCTGGGCATCCTTTACCCTGCCTAGTCCTCAGTTTTCAACAGAGATAATAACGCTATCTCCCGGTAGGGGGGCGATGAAATGACATCTATGAAGAACAGGCAGTGCTGCAAGTAACAACATTTGCTCACCTCTGGAGATGCTTAACCAACCCCTGGCATACAGTTGGGCCAAAAGGTTCCATTTGACTTGGAGGTATAATATAAAGAGCTGAGGCCTTGGGGATCCTGAGTTCACAGCAGCTGGGCCAGGGCTCCCGGCCAGGGCTGCTTTTGACTCAGGTGGCAGGGAATGGTCCCAGCTGGGAGAGACTCAGGAAGAGAACCAGGAGGAGGAGAGAAGGGCCCACGAGAGGAGGCCACACCAGGCGCCTCTCAGCGAGGCAGGCAGGAACTCTGGGTGATTCATGCAGCGGAACAGTTCCACATGGAACTTCACAAGGCCAAACCGAGCACAACAAATCACTCCTGTTGACTTAGCAAGCAGGCACTGTCGTGACAAAAGACAGCAAAACACTGGAGCAAGAAGCACAGAGCCCTTCGTCAACAGCCAGAAAAGAGAGCCTTGCACCACCCAGGGCCCTCCCTGACCCAGATCCATGACATTATCATGGAAATAATTTTACTATCAAATGCAGTGCAAAATATAGTGAGGAACAAACTCGCCTTCCATCTTAAAGAAGGTCCAATAAAAATGAGACAACACAAGGCACCTCAGTAAGAGTTCTCTTCGGGGCTGGAGTGATAGTACAGCAGGTAAGGTGTTTGCCTTACATGTGGCTGACCTGGGTTCAATCCCCAGCATTCCATACGGTCCCCCAAGAACCACTAGGAGTAATTCCTGTGTGCAGAGTCAAGAGTAACCCCTGAGCATTGCTGGGTGTGACCCAAAAAAGCAAAAAAAAAAAAAAAAAAAAAGGAGTTCACAGCATCCCCAGCACCAGGGAAGATCATTCTTCGGCTACCCTTGGGCCATCACTCCGGTCCTGCCTCCAACACCCAGGTAATATTAAAACTAGTTATTTTTGAGAACCCCAGTGACAGGTGATCTTCTCAGGCTGGGCTCACCTTTTCCTTTCCACAAGGAGAAGAGAGGACCTAGAAGGAGATTAAGTTCCCCTAAAGTGGCTACTATGGGCAGTCTGGGGTCCTACAGATAGCCTGAGCTGACCTCTGTCATCAGCCCCACTTACCAGACACAGGCCTTGGCCACCAGGACAATGATCAGGGTTAGACTGTGTATGTGTGCACGCATAAGCATGCATATGTGTGCACAAGCATGTGTGTGGCATCAGAGATGGGGCCCACGCTATCTACTCTACTTCCCCGGGCCTTAGTGCTGCTTTAAGGAAATGAAGGCGACTTCCCAATTTCTACCACCAAGTCTGCCATAAAGAAATTCCAAACTAAATACAGACTGTACAAAGACTGCGATCATGTAATCCAGGAATCCTCAAGTCTGGGGGTCATGAGGTGCATGAACAACTAAAAGGGCCTCAACACAGAGCCAGGTCCCATTACTGGGGGGATTTTTTGGCTTTCTGGGTCACATCAAGCAATCTTCAGGAGTTACTCCTGGCTCTGCACTGAGGAATCACTCCTGGCAGTGTTTGGGAGACCATATAGGATGCTGGGGATCGAACCCCAGTCAGCCATGTGCAAGGCCAACGTTCAGCCCACTGTACTATGGCTCCAGTCCCAGCCAGGTCCAATTCAGACTGAGGCACTCCACCTCAAAAGAGGGGCAGCAGCTGGTTTTGTCAGGCCACGATGAGGTGGCTGGGGAAGCATGTGAGTAATGACACTTCCTCTGTTTGTCTCAGCTTTTGGTTGCCCAGGGCTACCAGACCACAGATTTGGTACTGGCCTGCCAAAAATAAGAGATTACAGGGCTATGTGGAACATCACACACACAAATAAAAGTCATGCCACAATGCTTTCACGTGCGAAGCGAGTTTGTCTGAGTTTTCCTTCCTGCTGGTTCCTTGCTCAGAAGGCCTTCCAACAGTAGACCCAAGGATTTGGCCATGGGTCCAAAGACAGATGAAAAGAACACATGTACTTACAAACGAAAATGCAAGACGATGTCAAAATGCTCCAGCCAAAATCATTCTCAAGAGCAGAAATAATGTGGGTGGTGGGTTGAGAGGGGAACTGGGGACACTGGTGGTAGAAATGTACACTGGTGAAGGGACAGGTGTTGAAACATTGTGAGACTGAAACCCATTCATGAACAATTTTGTAACTGTGTATATCACAGTGATTCAATAAAAAAATTAATTTTTTTCTTTAAAAAAGAGCAGAAAAGAGCAAGCAAATTAATGAAATAACCAGTTCTACAGAAGGAGAAAACTCAAATAAACCCTAGAATTCTGAAATTATGGACCGCAATAAAGGAGGTAATGTTTATTCCAACTCGACTTCAGGATCTCCTTTATGGACATAGGCCAAACGATGAGGATGGGCGCTCTTAGTACAAATAACAACTGGCTTGTACACAGGACTCCGGAAGTCAGTGACTATTACAGCACTGTGCTGCTGTAACACAGTTTCTCTGTGTAGGATAAAGATGGCCCTATACAGGCTATGTTCAGGGTCTTCTTTACCCTACATAATTCCTCACTGGATTAGAGCTCAAGCCAGAAGCAAAAGCATGAAGAGTTTGGTTGCTATTCTGTTTATTCCAAGGTTGCACAATTCTGATCCTTGTATCCCCTCCAAATAGAGTTGGGCAGGGAACAAGGAGTTGATGTCATCTGTTGACTGGGATCTATCTAGAGTCAACATAATTGACGGGTGTTTTCCTCCTAGGGCCTTGGACTAAATTCAAAAGCCTAGCAGATCCTCGAGACTGAGCTGCGGTCATTGTACTACCATGAGCGCCTCAACGAGGGCTGGGGGTAACTGTTCAATGGCCTTTTCTTCTTCCAGTGGATTAATAAGACTCTGAATAAAAGCCAATGTATCTGGACAATAGATTGAAGCTTGATAAGGGATCCAGTTGTTCAGGCGGCCTTTAATTACACTTGACAACTGTGCGGGTAGTTTGAGAGTCCAGAGTCCTCACAAACACCAGCCCGGACCTCTGTACATAAATTCGAACACTTCCTCACATTATGTTCTCTTCCTTCCCCGGAAGGACAGGCTTGGAGATGATAACCTAGATGCAAAGTATAGCTCCAAGGGAATTCTGTATGTAATCCCTTTAAGTACAAAGATACTTAAATGCCAAAAAACAGGAAAACAGAAAGAAGTGGGGGTTTGGGGGGATATTTCGGTTATTTTTGGCCATCATCCAAAGAAAATCATTATTAACAAAATTGGTGAGCATACCCAAATTTTGTCCCATCCACTTTTAGTTCCACATATATAGTCTCCACAAAATTTGCTCTGTGATTGCTGAGTATGGAAGGTATACTTCAATAAAGCTGTTTATGCCTTTTCAGTTTTCATTTAGGCACTCTGATTTATAATACTGCTAATAATAGAGTTTCCGGCACACAATGTTCCAAGTCCACACCCACCACTAGAATGTCAGCATCCCTCCACCAAGGTCTCATGGTCCCCTCCCCCAAAACCTACCCCACCCCATTGGCAAATGCTTTATTTTCATTATTATAGCTATATAATATAAACATTATTATCAATTTTTATAACAGTGTAAACATTTATGGTTTTGATATAGTTACCTCATCTCAGCTCTACCGAAGTACCCAAAACCAAGCTCCACCAAAATCCTAATGTCACCTCCAGTCACGTCATTCCCCCTCCTATTATCCCCTTACTTGGTTCTATAATCTAGGGTGAAGCGTTTGCCATCATTTGGTATCTTCATTTCCTTGTCTTCTATCTCTATATACCACAGATATGTGAGGCGATCTGAATGAGGTTCTCTGTCCTTCCTCTGACTTGCTTCATTTAACATGATACCCTCAACAGGCTACCCTCCTATTCCATCCAAGTCACAGTGAACTCTGTAACTTTCATCTTTTCTTATGGTTGAGTAGTATTCTATTGTGTATGTATACCGCAACTTCTCGAGCCATTCCTCTCTGTCTTTGGGAATTCGGGTTGTTTCCATATCTATAGCAGTGAACACAGGTATTCATACAGTCTTTTAAATTGATGTTTTTGTGCCTGGGGAGTAGCTGCCAAGAACTGGAATTGCTGGGTCATCAGGAAGCTCTATTCTTAGTGTTTTAAGAAATCTCCACAGAAGCTGAACCAGGCCCCATTCCCACCAACAGTGAAGTTTCTTTATCACTACATCCTCACCAACATTGGTGTCTTCCAATCCTTTGTGTGTGGGGGGTGGGGAGGGGGGGTTTGCGGGGAGAGAATGGGGTGAAGAAGCCACACTCAGGGTTCACTTCTGGCTCTGCACTCAGGGATCACTCCTAGCTGGCTCAGGGGATCATATGCGGTGCCAAGGATCGGCCCAGGTCAGTAGTATACAAGGTGAAAACCCTAACTGCCATACTAGGGCTTTGGTCCCTCCAATCTTTTTGATGTATGGTATATAACATTCTAACTTGTGTAACTCATTTTCTAATTTAAATTTCCTTAATATTAAAACTTTTTATTTTAATGTTTTTTGCTGTTGTTACTGTTGTCATTTCGGGGGCACACCCAGACCGTACCTAGGGCTTATTTCTAGTTCTGTGCTCAGAGATTACTCTCGTGCTACTTGAAGAAACTGTAGTGGCAGGAACAGAAGTGGGGATGGCTGTGTGCAAGGCAAGTGCCTTAAAACCCAGACCATCTCTCAGTTCCTAAAAACTGCTGCTGTTGTTGAAGAAGCACCAAATTAAACAGTGAGGAAAAAATTTGGGGGGCTGGAGTGATAGCACAGCAGGTAGGACGTTTGCCTTGCACGCAGCCGACCTGGGTTTGATTCCCAGCATCCCATATGGTCCCCCATGCACCGCCAGGAGTAATTTCTGAGTGCACAAGCCAGAAGTGACCCCTGTGCATCACTGGGTGTGACCCAAAAAGCAAAAACAAAATAAACAAACCCAAAAAAAGCAAATAAAAAACTGCTATTTTTCATCATTATTTTGTGGACAACTGCAGACTGATAAATATTTTTCCACAATGACTTCAAGTGACTACATGTTATTTCTTGCTTAGAAATGTCTATAATTTACTTAACCAATCACCTATTTTGGTCATTTTTATTGTTACTAATTTTCTCTCATCATAAATAATGTTACTAGACTCAGAACTAAATACACATAAATTATTCTGGATCAGAGAGATTAAATATTTTGTTTATAAGACATTAAGGCTCTTATTAAATGATGTCTTACTAATCTCCACAAAAGACATACCAGCCAGTCCCTTTCACTATAACTAGCCAACATCAGATACTATTATGCCTCTTAGTAGTTGAAAATTTACTAGATAACTTACTCTTTTAATTTTCCTTTTCTTTATTACTGTTCAAAAGTTCCTATAAGTTTGATTATAGAATTATTTCTTTTTTGTATCATTTTATACCCTATTTTTCTATTGAAATTTATCTTATAAACTGTTAAAAATTTAGCATTTTAAAAATGCATGAACATCTTATATAGTAGAACTCTAATTTCTTGTTTCTTAATTATTTTACTATGAGACTTTTAATTCTTAAGTATATAGTCAGTATCTCCATCATTTATGATCTTTATCTCTAAGTACCTAAATTACACAATCCTCTTCATCTGTATTTTTTTTTTGTTTGTTTTTTGAGGGGCTACTATTTTTGTTTGTAATTCTGGGAGCCACACCCAGTGGTGTCAGAGCTCTGTGCTCAGGGATCAGGCCCAGGGGACCATAGGTGGTACCAAGGATTGAGTTTAGGTCAGCCACAGGCAAGGCAAGTGCCCTCCCTATTGTACTCTCTCTCTAGCTCGCCCAGCTCTCTTTTAACTTTGTTTAACTTTAACTTTAACCCATATGAAAGATATTTTGGCACATGTAAAGAGTTTGTTTTTAGTGTTTTTCTAAATACAGCCATTCCCATGGTACTGTGACTATCACCGTGTTACCGTGCATTTGAGAAGTCTTTAGTCACACACTGATGACAGAGACTGAGGACCCCCCATCTTGATTTTTCTACTTTATCCCCTTGACGTAACTCTCTCGCGTTAAAACCACATCACTTTTATTACATTTTTGTCATCTGTTTAATATCTATCCAACCATAGTCTCCTTATCTTCAGTAAGTTCTTCTTAAAGATTTTCTAGGTTCTTATCATCTCTTGATTCTTCTACCTGAAAACCAGAATCAGTCAAAAAACAAACAAGAGAAATTGCTTCCTCCCCCCCACTTAGACCTTTTTATTCATGAACATGAATTAAAAAATTATTGATTCAGGTACTGTGACTTACAGCAGAGTATTGTTAATGATGATTGCCTGTGTATATAATTCCAATACCACGGCCATCACCGGAGCCCCGCCTCCCTCCCTTCCCTTTCAAGCCCATTCCAAATTCAGTTCCAAGAATCAATGTTCCCTTCATGTTCCTTAGCTGCTACCTTGCTGTGTGTCCTTAAGACCTACCTATGAGAGATTATATCTATCTCTTACTTCTGCTAACTTCACTCTGCATAATACCTCTCGTCCCATCCACCATTAACATGAATTTTTTTTAAAAATTTGGTTAAGTCTTCTCTTGGATCCCAGATTTCAGAATGTACTCCTCATGGGTCCCACTCTCTTACCTGCATCTGTGCACATTGGCTGTCGCGCTCGCTGTGGGGCACTGAACTGCTACACACACTCACTGGGGCTTGCACACCTTTAGTTACAGTGCTCATACACACCAGATGTGGTAAGGACTATGCTCAGCAAACGTGGCCGGTCCTGGGGATGGGAGCCGCTGCCTGATGCTTGAAGGCAGGTGCTTCAGTCATGAGCCACCCCCATCCCAGGGTCCCCGAGTCTGGATTCTGCATTCTTATAACTTCATATGATTATATGAATATATATTTATATTGTCTTTTAGTGTCCCATCTGGCAATGCTCAGAAGTTACTCCGGGTTCTGCACTCCAGAATTAATCCTGGTAGTGCTCAGGAGACCATAAGGATGCCAGGGATCAAACCCAGGTTGGCCATGTGCAAGGCAAACGCCCTGCCCACTGTACTTTCATTCTGGTCGCATGATTTTCAATTTTGTGTTGCTATTGAAAATGGAAATTTTATTTGATGTGTTGGGAATCAAACCCAGGGCTTCATACATGCAAGGCAAGTGCACTACTGCTGAGCTATATATCACCCCCAACCCTGAGAATGGATTCAATTCTAGCTTCCAGTTGATTAAATCTGAATATAAGAAAGTGATGATGTTTGAAGGCCTATTCCTACTTTGGGTTTCTTGTGATTTTTTGAGCCACTCCCGGAAATGCTCAGGAACTTCACCGGGTTCTGTGCTCTGTCACTCCCAGCAGTGCTCAGGGGCCCAAGCAGTGGCAGGGATCGAACCCGGGCCTCCCACATGCAAAGCTTGCACTCTGCCCATTGAGCTATCTCTCTGGCCGCAGAAGACATCATTTTAAAATAGTCACTATAAGCTGCCTTCTTAGACCCTTTATTTAAAGGGGTCTTAAATATTTACTTAAATATTTACTTAAAGAAATATTTACTTCAATTCCTTTAAATAGCTAAAGTAAACAAACCTTCTAACAAATTAGAAATAACTTTGCTTTTTCCCTTTCCCATATTTTTTAAGAGGTCACAGCCAGCAATGTTGGAGTGTCTGCGGCCATTGCTGGGGCCACTTGGCCTGGTGGTGCTGGCCTCAAGGGCTACCCTGCTGGCTGGGAGTTTATCTCCAAGTAGCTAAGCAGTGTTGGGGGACATCGTGGTATTAGGGATCAAACTCGGGGCCTCACACATGTTAGACAAGTATGCCTCCCTAGCTCCTCCTTCCTGTTATTTTGATTCTTTACAAATTATTAGGACTTATATTGGTTAGGATTTACAGAACAATGGTAAGTGGGGGTGGTAATAACTGACATTCTCATTCTTTATTCTAGGATGGGAGATATGAAGTATTTGCAGAGTCAGCCAAGAGTTCCAGCCTACAGACCCAATGGGGACACATCAGCAGTTTCCATGTACACTGTCCACCATCAAACAAAACGCCTTTGAGAAGCACCGCTGGTATCAGATTCGAAAGCAGATCAAATGATGACATGCAAATATCTCCTGTGGGAAATGCAAAACTAGACAAGGGTGGGTGGGAGCGAACTTTTCATTAGTCCTGCGGCAAAGGAACAATCAAGGCACAAGGAACAATCAAGGCCTGGTGGCCTGGGAGCCTGAGGAGCTGATTCCCTGGTTGTGGACTCCGCTGACTCTGTCAAAAGGAGGAAAAAGGCTTTCCCACAGTTTCTTCACCGCCTCATTCCCCTTCTGGCTCCGTCTGACCCTCCTCCAGGAAGCTTTCCAAGACCACCCAGAAGAAAGCTGGCCAGTTGCAACTTCAAACGTGGCAAAGCACTCATGTGGCTTTTACCTCCTCCCTGGCAGGCCTTTGCAAGAGCCAAGGACACCTTGCTAGCCAAATCCGACCTTCCGAAACCTCATTCAGCTCCACAGAACTGTCCACCAGGGTCCGGATTCAGTGAAAACTGCTCTCGGATCAGTTACAGATTCTCACCCATGGCCCAGATCTTCCTTGTTTCAAATGACAGGAGGCGCTAAGCTATCTGGTCTTCAGGCAAAGGTAACTTGAAAGATGCCAATGTACTTAAAATGAAGGAGGGAGACACTGCAGTCTGGAGCACTACAGAGAGAATCCACCAGAAGGAGGTAACAGGAACGTGATAAAATGGAGACTAAGATTCCCAGTACCTACGAGCCTTTTGGGGGAGTTGTTAAAAGCCCAAACAGAACCAAAAGTTAAGCACAGCACTATAACATTGTGCAAAATACCAAGTCTCCAAGAAACACTTAGCTAATGTCTGTCACCTTCACCTAGAAGGAACTGAGCTCTGCCCTTGAGGAGATAGTTTCCACTGAAATAGTTAAAAGGCCAGTTCTTTAGGAGAATGTGGAAGAGATTTAACACCAAGAGCCAGGCCATGCTCCCTCATCTGTACAGTCGAGCAAATCTGGGCCACACGACAACCTTGGAACTTTGCACTGCAGACCACAAAAGTGTGGCTCAAAATTATGATGTGGTTCTGCAATTCTGTCTCTGGGTATATACCCCCAAGAACTGACACAGGAAAGTCAAACTAATATAAGTGATATAAAAGCACGCAGTGGAATAGTACACAGCCTTCAAGAAAAGGGAAATTCCAACATGAGCAGCAATGTGGGTGAATCTTGGCGACATTATGCTTGGGGAAATAAATCAGTCACAAAAAGACAACTACCCTGTCATTTCACTGACATGAGGTAACTAGAGCTGTTAGATTGAGACACAGAGTAGAATGCTAGTTGCCTGGACTGGGTGAAGTGAGAAATGAAGCAGAGTTGGTGACTAATGGGTACAGAGATTTGTGTGGCAGAATAGGGAGACAGTTCAAGGGGCGAGAGTACACACGTTACACATGGGAAGGCTGGATTCGATTTCCAGCTCCCATGGCTCCCCATGCATGATCATGAGGGAACCCTGAATGCTGCCATGTATTGCCCCAAACCAAAATATTTATAAAGCCTAGTTTTTTGTTTGCAAAATAAAAAAGCTCTGCAGATAGACGGGGCTGGAAGTTATAAAGCAATGTGAATGCAAGAGATTGAGATGTTTAAAATGATGGAAATGGTCAACTTGGTAATGTACAGGTTACAGCAATTTGATTGGGGAGGGGAGGACTTTGTGTCAGGGCCATACCTGGCAATGCTCAGGGGTTACCTGGCTGTGCTTGGAGGACCATTGTGGGATAGTGGGAATCTAACCTGGGTTTTCTATGTGCAAGGCGAGTCACCTACCCTGCTGTACTGTTGCTCTGCCCAGTTAGGAAGGAAAGAAGGAGGCAACTCAGAGAAATAAAAACTTCCTTACCCAGCAGACTCTCAGACCCAAACCTACTCCGTATCTCCCCACAAACATCCTTGGCCCTCAGGCTTTTGCTTGTGGAACTCTAACCTGCACAAAAAATATCACTGCCAACGCCATTCAGCTGCTGCAGGAAGTGACTGCGTCCTATGTCCTAAATTGCCACAGTCCCTGGCCCCGATCTGCCAGGACCTGGAGCTGGAGCCCAGAGACCACAGTGTGCTGTGTGAGGAAGGGCTGCTTCCTGGCAGCCTCAGACCATCTGAGAGGGGCTGGGCCCCCTTCTGATGGGGGAACTTAACTCACTCCTGCTCCACCCAGGCTGACAGCCATGGCACCCTCTCACCCTCCCTCCCCACCCCACCACCCTTCCCTCCAAACTCCCAACCCTGCACCTCATGCTAGAACTTCCTTCTCGCCCCTGATACCTGGCGATATACTGATTTCAGTGTCAATTCTCAAGCACTCCCAAACCTTACTGACCCCAACCCAATTTCACACGCCTGTCTGCAGGGTGGTCTCCGCTCCTGAAGCCCCCTCCAGACCCAGGGCCCAATCCTGGTTGGTCTTCAAGTTTCAGCTCACATGGGCCCCATGCAGGGTACACGGAGCCCCACCCCCACCCCCCACCTCTCTGAGGCTGCTTGTGAAGGTTCCGCCTATGTTACAGGAGCGACTTTCATTGCATCTTTAGTTCCTGGAGCCTGTGTGTGTCGGGAAACACGGCCGCTTAGAACCCACAGTGCCAAGGCGTGGGTGGACGAATGACGAGATGTGACCAGGACTTTCTCAGCAGTGGACACCACAGCACGGAGGGGCTGGGGTGAGTGAGAGCATCAGCTGAGGGTACCAGGACAGAGCCTGCAGCCTTTTTTCTTGTTATCACCCAATCTGGTTATCATCCACACCAATGCGCCTTTCCTGCCCACACAGCACCTCCACCCATAGGCAAGTTTTTTGTTTGTTTGTTTTGCTTTTTGGGTCACACCTGGCATTGCACAGGGGTTACTCCTGGGTCTCCACTCAGGAATCACTCCTGGTGGTGTTCAGGGGACATATGGGATGCTGGGAATCAAACCCGGGTTGGCCGCATGCAAGGCAAATGCCCTACCCACTGTGCTATCATTCCAGCCCCCCATAGGCAGTTTTAGCCGGTGCTTGTCATTCTTACCTCAGAAACGTCCAGAAAGCAAGGATTGAACCCCCTCCAATCCAGGTACATACTAAAGCCATGCTACATGCTGAGCACCACCCCCACCCTCCCAAGGAGAGGAACCTGACCACAGGCCACCAGACGACCAGGGTTTCAGTCTGCACCTGGCCTTGGGTTCTTAGACAAGTTACTAAATCTCAGCCTGCTACCATCTCCCCATGGGCCATGGGGGACTTTCTCACCCAGTGTTCAGGATGAGAAGGAAGGTCCCAGAAGGAAACAACTGTGAGTAGTATTGAAAAAGCACAGAGCATGTTTGGACCTGTGCCTCTGATGCTGAAGAGGGGTATCTGAGGTACAGATGGGATGGACTGTAACTAAGAATGCCTGGACCTAGCAGGTCACAGAAATGGGACTAGGCCTATGGGGATCACTAGAGGATAAATAAGACGGTGGGGTCTCCCTCCAAATGTTGGACCACACTCCCACCTCCAGCCCCGGGCCAGGACTGTGTACTGCCCAGCCCCTGTGAAGTCAAAGGATGGTTGGAAAGTCAATTCCCTGGCTTCACTCTGGGCCCCTGCTGAGAGAAAGGGGATAGTGAGGGGCCCCTGCGGTCAGTGAGGGACAGTGTGAGATCTTTGGGGCTATCACCCGGGAGGCTCCCAGTTCTGCTCTGCTGGGTGTCCCCAATGTCAAAAATTCTCTCTCCAGTCACTGGAGAATAGGTAGGATGTTTGCCTTGCCTGCAGCCAACCCAGGTTCAATTCCCAAAATTCCATATGGTCTCCGAGCACCATCAGGAGTAATTCCTGAATGCCGTCAGGAATTCAAACAGGCCCAAAAACAAACAAATAATACTACTCATTACTCATAATTCCCTATCCTACCTATGAACAGTCCTGAACTTTTCATGGCAGATGTACCCACGAAAAGTTAGGAAAGCATACTCAAAAATAACGTCTCCATCAAAGATGAATGCAATGAGGAATCTGAAAGAGTGACCCAGCCTTAATATTAAGCCCCAAATTGAAACAATAAGATGTCACCTGAGAACCCCAATTTTAGCCCCTGAACTGCTAAAATCCAAACAACAGACAACAGCAAGTGATGGCAAGTTAGTGGAGAAACTTGAGCCTTCATCCACTGCTTGTGGGAAATGGTAAATGGCGCAGTCACTTCAGGAAACAGTTCGGCAGCTCCTCAAAAAGTTAAAGATAGAAATCATTACCACATGACCTAGGAATTCCATTTCTGGACATATACCCAGCCGAAATGAAAACATATGTGCACACAAAAAAACTGGTGCCTGAATGAACAGCATTCATTCACAACACGCGAAGAGTGGAAACCATCCAAATGCCATCAATTGATCAATGGAGAAACAAAACATAGTATGTCCATACAACCTCATATTACTTGGCCATAAAAAAAAAATGAAATGCTGATTCATGCTATAACATGCAAGAGCCTTGAAAACCTTATGCGGAGTAAAAGACAGACACAACAAGCACAATAAATAAGAACACTCGTTGGATGACTCCATTTATATGAAATATCTGGAATCGGTAAAATAAAACAGAGTAGTGGTGGCCATCACCTGCAGGATGGGAAGAGTTGCTAATTGGAGAGCGGGGGGATGTTCTTTTTGGAATAGTGTGTTCCAAAATGAGAATTGATAGTTACACAAGTCCACAATTATATTAAGAACAACTGAATTACATACTTTTGAAGGATTTTGTGGTATATTAAATATACCTATGAATCTTTATATTGGTTTTGGGGAAACACCCAGCAGTGCTCAGGTCTTACTCCCAGCTCTATGATAAGGGATCACTCCTGGTGGTACTCAGGGAAAAGTTATGTGGTGGTAGAATTTATACCATAGCTGTGTACTGGCAAGTGCATACCTTATGTGCTATACTATTTTTCTGGCCCTGATATATTTTTTAATCCAAGTACAAATAGTTGACCCTACATATTCCTGGGTTCCAAATTCTTGAATTCAACCAACCAACATCTATAGTTGGTTGAATTCATAAATGCAGAGACCACGGATGGGAGGAAGGGGGGCGGGAACTCCATGTATAAGAGGACCCGAAGAGTTCAAATGGGTCTTGTTGTTCAAGGGGCAATTACTGTTTATATAAGTAAATCCAGACAAAGTAAATAAACAAACAAATGGATGAAGAAAAGAAGCAAGACTGAAGAGACAGCCGTTACTCAGCATCTTTTCATGGGTAGAATTTGAGAAAGCAAACAAGAATAATCTATCATTTGCAAGCTGCCCTACAGACAATAAAATTAAGAAAGGGCACAGTTGGTTCATGGAAAGGGACATCAATCAGGAAAATAACCTTTTCTAGCATAACTAAGGATGGAAAATCTGTCAAGAGCCAGAGGCCACCTGCCTTTTATTTGCAGGGAGAGAATAAAGATGAGGCATTTATGTCAGAAAGTAGAAAATGTGTTGCAGACATCTGAATCTCTCAGACCTGAAATAAAGATGCTCAAATATCCATTCTCACCAGCCAAAGATACCCAGGAAACAGCACCCCCAACAGTGGAGAACTTATTTCTTGCTCACTGACCAGCTTCTCAGCTGTCTCTCTGTAAGAGGTGGTGCCATTCATTTAGTGAAAACCTAAACGTCACAGTGCAGGCAGGGTTAAATGATGACACCTTTTCTAGTTCTGTGTGGGTAATTTCTTTGTTGAAGCGGAGTCTGCACTGAGGCCAGGCGATCTGCTCACTCCCAGCACTGACCATGGGTAATGAGCTTAGGGCATGCACAGCACTCACCCAGCTAGAACTGGACAGCTGACAGTGGACAATACCAAGGAAGGCCACAGACAAGGTTTCAGTCCCCTCACGTCCCCCCATCACTCCCAAAGAGGAAAAACAGTCTTAGATCCCAGACACCGCCCTTACCTGAACTTGCCAGGAGCTGCCAGCCCACCCCACCTCAATACTGAATATTTTGGTGTTGAAGCTTTACCTGTCCTCTCTCTCAAAGTACCTTTTCCTACAGTATAAAGGGGGAAATGAATCTCCCACTAAGAACTGCACTGCACTGTCTTCCCATTGTTCATCGATTTGCTCGAGCGGGCCCAGTAACGTCTCCATTGTGAGACTTGTTGTTACTGTGTTTGGCATATGGAATACACCACAGGTAGCTTGCCAGGCTTTGCCCTGTGGGCAAGATACTCTTGGAACCTTGCTGGGCTCTCCGACAGCGGTGGAGGAATCGAAACCAGCACGGCCGCTGTGGCCACGTGCAAGGCAAACGCCCTACTGCTGTGCTATCGTTCCAGCCCTCTCACTAAGCAGGATACAAAATCCAGCAAAGCAAATACTTTTCCAGCAAAAGTTGGGAAAGATGCTTTCATGGGGGATGGTTAGGGGGTGGGGGTGAACACTTTCCAGTAGAGTTGCACGCGTTTACAAGAATGTTAACTCAGGAGATGGTAGGATGCTCCTCTGGCACTGTGTCATAGCTGTGCTGTCCATGCTAAATGGCTCTGGATGCAAAGGGAATAAGAAAGAGAGGAACGAGAGAGAGTCCCCTGCACACCAACAAGGGTCACTCCTGAGCACAGAGCCAGAAATAGCCCCTGAGCACTGCTTCCCCAAATATTAATGCAGAAGCGGAAAAGGAAGTAAGAGAAGTGGTATGTGATGAAATGGAAGATAATCACTTAAGTCAAGTCACCCACAACAAATCTGGTCCCTCAAATATCTCATTGGCAATGGCTCCTGAGGGAAGGCACAGAGCTCAGTAGCTGGGCCAACCCCCTACCACTACCACACACAAACACACACACACATACACACACACATATACATCTGCGGGCTGTCTGTGTCCTGGCATTGCACAGAATCCTCACAGCAACCCAACTCCACAAGAACAACACATCTGGAACCTCTGACAACTGACAAACCCAGAACCAAAATCTGTGCAACTTGTCTGAGCTAACAGAGGGTCATAGGCAGAATCAAGGTCTCTGGACTCCCAGCTCTGCGAAGATGTGGCGTCAAAAAGATGAGGCCTCAAATTCTTTCCACTGCACCTCATACTTCTCCTTGGATTATCTCCATTAAGGAAAAAAACAATGCTAAGACCAGTAATTCCAATACTGAGAAATAGTTTAATTTTTCTCCCTGACCCTGCTCCTCCTGTTAAAAAAGAAAGAAAAAAAAGCCATCTGCCTAATATATTTCCCAACTGGCCTGGAAAGAACTGGGGCTTAAGGAACCTCCTTGGGTTGTGCCAAAGGGATTCAGAGAAACACCGTCACAAGACTCAGGCAAGAGCACAAAGACCTTAAGAAGCTCGCCTTAAGAAGTCCTGGGTGGGACCCAGGACTGTCCAGCCCCGCCTGGGAAACAGCCTCTTGGGCTTCCCAGAAAGGATACAGCTCTGTGAATGAACGCACAGCATCACTCCTCTGAATAACTGCTCGCTACATCACACCAGGCACACACAGAGAAATCCAAGCCACCGAACTCCAGAGCTTCTGTTGAGAGGCGGAGATCCTCAGCCTGCCATCCCCAGAGGGAGCCTCTGCTGTGCTCCTGCTTGGTAAGCTCTGTGCTGTCAGACCTCTACCTCCCTTCATATAAAAAATAAATAAATAAAAATAAAATAATAGGGGGCTGGAGCGATAGCACAGCAGGTAGGGCATTTGCCTTGCACGCGGCCGACCCAGGTTCAATTCCCAGCATCCCATATGATCCTCCGAGCACCTCCAGCAGTAATTCCTGAGTGCAGAGCCAGGAGTAACCCCTGAGCATCACTGGGTGTAACCCAAAAAGGAAAATAATAATAATAATAATAATAATAAATAGACAACAAATAAATAATCGACACTTCTCAATCCCAGTTTTGGATTAAAAATACAAGTCAATGATGCTTTACCAAAATCTTCCTTTTCCTTGGGGCTGGATCCAATTGGGATGAGAGTATGGGAAGCAGCTGGCACAGGGAAGGCACTGGGGATGCCCTGACCCTCTTTCTTAACTGAGAAGCAAACCTGACTCTATTTGGTGATCAGCAAGTGTCATCATCAGTCCAGGGCCTGATTAGCACCTCAATCCTCACCTAGACAGGTTCTGTGGCTTTAGAGAAGTCACCTGGCTTCTGTGCCTCTCCCATTTTCTCATTTGGGGGGTCATGAGGATGAGACCCCCACCCCCAGGCCCCCATCTGCGAGGTTAACATGAGGCCTGGGAACGTGCACACAAGACTGTCATGGTTTATTCCTCAGAGATAAGACCCTCATCTGTTTCCTCCAAATTGCCTTTTTTTTTTGGTGGGGGGAGAGAGGGGGCACCTTGCAGTACTCAAGGGTTACTCCTGGCTCTGCTCTCAAACATCACTCCTGGCAGGGCTTAGAGGACCATATGGGGCATCAGGGATCAAACCCAGGTCAGCTGCATGCAAGGCAAATGCCCTACTCACTGTACTATTGCTCCAACCCAAACTATCTCACCTTCTTCTAACCAACTCAGGTGCCAAGGGCAGCCACACAGCTATTCCCACAATCCCCTGCAGGTGGCTGGAGGGGGCCGACAGCAGCCACCAAGCATTCCTCTCAGCTCCCCCAAGAAGAAACATCACCAGCAGCCCCTCAGAGTAAGAACCACGTGTGCCTGGCTTGTCCCGAGCTCCTAATTGGCAGCAGCACCCTCTGCTCACAGAGAACGCCCATTCAGACAAGAACACCCAGGCCCATCCCATGCACAGAGCTGAAGTCCCCACACACTTGCCTAAAAGGACATTTAAAATGCGCCAATCTCGGGTCTGAGCTGGCGTGTTTGTGTGGCTTTCTATCTCAAACTGAGGTCAAAATTATGTGTCCTTCAAAATATGAAGTTGGGGCTGGAGCAATAGCATAGTGGGTGGGGTGTTTGCCTTGCATGTGGCCATGATGGGTTCAATTCCCAGCATCCCATATAGTCTCCTGAGCACCGCCAGAAGTAGGTCCTGGAGTGAGCCAGGAGTAGCCCCTGTGCATCACCAGGTGTGACCCAAAAAGCAAAAAAAAATGGCAAAATATGATGTGCCCCCCACCCCACCCCACCCCACCCCCCCTCACTGGACCCGGCGTTCCTCCCCCTTAGATATCTGCCAACCCTTCAGGCCTAGTTTTCCCACTCCACTCTCTTCTTGGTAAGGGTGGGTGGGCCTGCTTCACCTGCCTTTTCCGGCCCAGTGATGTGTTGTTTAGGAGCTAAGGCAAAAATTAAATAAATAGTACACACTGCGAGTTTGATTCCTCCGCCCCTCTCAGAGAGCCCAGCAAGCTACCGAGAGTATCCGGCCCGCACGGCAAAGCCTGGCAAGCTCCCTGTGACGTATTCAATATGCCAAGCACAGTAACAGTCTCACAATGGAGACGTTACTGGGTCCACTCGAGCAAATCAATGAACAACGGGAGGACAGCGCTACAGTGCCACAGTGCTACACACTGCAAGAGGAACGAAGGCTGTTATCTCTGTGCGTAGGGAAAGCCACTGCTTGGCGCTGCCAGGACCGGCCAATCCTGAAGCCATGAAGGGGTCAGGGACCAGCTCGTACATCTCGAAGGGGTCGACAGGCCCTTCATTTGATGTCATAAAACAGGACAAGTCACTCAGCACTTCTGCCCAGGGAGGAAAGAGCCCCCGTGACTAAATGCTTCCGCTGTTCAAACAGCCCCTGGGGAAGGATTTGTCACCAAGGCTGCCAGAGAAATGACCCCGGCTGCACACTGCAAGCTGCGCGGGCTTTGGGGCTGGGAGCCAGGCGGGGCTGGTGGCAGCCAGCGAGGACTCTGGGTCTCTTCACGGAGAGTGTGATGAATCCACCGTAAGAACAGAGGGGTGCAGGCACTGAACAGCGCAGTAACAACCAATTATAAAGCTGGCCTCCTTGAAATTCCTTTTTTGGCTGAAAATGCAAATCTAGCCAGAGTTATTGACTTGATGAGCTATTTCCTGGTGACATCACTTTGCATCTGTGAGGCTGGGTGTGTTGTCAAGAAATTTAGGCCTCAAATTTTCCAGCAATTATTTGGAGGGAGGGAAAAGAAGTTAAAAGTTTTTAAAAAAAAAGTGTTTGTTTTTTCCAAGAAACCATTTTAAAGGACTTCCTATATGTAACTGTTTTTCCTGAGATGTTCAAAACATAAAACTCTATTAAAGACAGTGCTAAACTCTTCCTGAGCTTACCAAGTGGCAGAGAAGAGAGATAATCCAACTCTGCATATCTGATATAGAGATATGCAAATGGATCTCTGTATCCGGATAGAAGATGGATGGATAGATGGATGGATGGATGGATGGACGGACGGACGGATGAACAGATAGAGGAATAGACATATTAAGTATAAATAGATTAGAAAATAAAATTTGAGATGACAACAGACTAAAGTTCTAGAGTTTAGATGCCTAAATTAGATAAAGAGCACTGTAGCACTGTCCTCCCACTGTTCATCAATTTGCTCGAGTGGGTACCAGTAATGTGTCCATTGTGAGACTTGTTACTTTTTTTTTTTTTGGCATATCAAATACGCCACGGGGAGCTTGCCAGACTCTGCCGTGTGGGCGGGATACTCTCTGTAGCTTGCTGAGCTCTCCGAGAGGGACGGAAGAATTGAACCTGAGTCGGCTGCATGCCCTACCCTCTGTGATATCGCTCCAGCCAAGACAGATTAGATACATAGGCATTTATGTTAGATAGGTTACAGCTCAGGACATTATCAATAGATAATTATCACATCAATTAGATGTGATAGATTAACTATATAACTGCTATAGGAAAAGACTACGTGTTTGAAAAGTATCGCAGAAATCATTTTTAAATAGTATAATATTAACAGTCTCACATTCCCAAGATCCTATAAAATAGTAATTGACTATCTTCAGTAGACTGTAAATAGTCACTTCAAAGTGAAAGCTCTAGAAAGGGAAACTGCTCTCCTGATTTTTAAAGCTCTCCCATCCCTCTCCTGCTGTAGGCCTGTCAACTTCACCCTCTGAGACACAGTTCAATAAACTTCACCCAGCTGCTGGGCAGAGACTAGGAGAAGTTCTGAATGGTTTCCTTAAGGGTCCATGATTCTATGTTATTACTAGGCCCTTTTGATTTTTTTCCTCATAAGCTCCCCACAAGGAAGGATTCCAGTTCGGCCCTATCATTAGAGGGAGATTAGGTCATAAACACTATGGACTCAACCTAAAGGGAGCAGTGTTTCCTCGGGGAAACCAACACAGCAGGTGGCCCACTGGGCTGGGGGCCGCAGTCCCCACTCTACTCTGTTTGCAACTCTCCCCTCCAGCCCACCCTCCACCCTGCTCAGACCCTCTCAGGAACTGACTCTGAGTCCTAACAGGGACCCTACTAGGGCATTCACCAAGAAAAGTCCCAGACACTGAGGCCAGCAACTGTGACCCAACCCTGTTGCATAAGTTTATAGGGGTGGGAGGCACCTAAGGATCCCACCTAAGCCATGCAGTGTAACCCACAACCCTTCAATAAAGAGGACAGAACACAGTGGGGCACTTCTAGCTTTTAGAAAAGCTGGGCAGATATTCACTTAACTTCCATAGGAATCGAACCATTGAAACAGTCATGTAAGATTCATGACGCCACACTGGCCCTTATCTGGAAGCTTTAAACACTATTATAGGAAGATAAATAAAAGTAAAAGCTACCAATGCCCAGGCATGCCAGAACAACCAAGTCACAAGTTCTCACTTCTGTTTTTTTCCTGCGAACGCACCCCCAAGGGATTCTAGGGTTCTACAAACCTCATGGAGGTTTGTAGCTACTGCCTCGGCTCATTGCAAAATTCCCTTCACCAGACAGTCAGCCCTGGCCGCAGTAACCCAACCCCGAGCTGCATCCTCTCTATCATTAGGGGAACAGTTAGTCACATTCAAAGAAAGCTGCTTCCCAAATGGGTTAACCAGAAAGAACTCTAATTTCTACTCACTGTAATTCCCCTTTATCATTGCCGTGGCAGTTAAAACAGACTAAAAGCATGGAATTTGGGTAAATGGCTTTACCCAACAACAGCAGCAAGTCAAAGGCAGAGCCCTCAAAACCCAAAGAAATAAATAATCATTCTCCAAGAACTGTAAAGGTTTTCTCAAAGGGGGAAAACTGGAAGGGCCTCAAATGGAGTTACTTGGCCTTGAGCTTATGGATGATAAGAAGGATGATGTGAATCCCTAAACTCATGGTTCTTCCTTTGAAAAAACTTTTGTTCATCTGCAAACAATGAACAGAGACAATGCGCTCTCATACAAAAAGCAAAGCAAACTTAGGCAGAAAGGATGAATGGGTGTTTGATTTCAGCTCCAATAAAAACCAAAGAAACTTTTTTGGTTGTTTGGGGGTCACACCCAGCTGTGCTGAAGGCTTACTCCTAGCTCTACACTCAGGGATCACTCCCAGTGGGCTCAGAGCGTCAAGGATCAAACCCAGGTTGGACACACGCAAGTGTGTTCCTTACCCGTGGGACCATCTCCCAGTTCCAAAGGAATGACTTTACTCATTGAAAACTTGGTGTATTTGTGGGCTCTTAACATTTCCCTACATACAACTTGACATGAGAGGTAGGTAGGGAGTAGCTATATTGCCATGCTTTGGAAAGAAAATACGTCCTGGCGCAAAAGAGTAATGAAATAGGGAGCTGGCAAAGGTCGGAGTATCCCCAAGTAACAGGAATACTCAGAGGCAGAGCTTCTATCGAGGAAAGAAAGTCAAAAATATGAAAGGGGATGGTGTGCGAACAACACCACATCATTCCAGTCAGGGTAGTTGGTTATGCCCTTCCCCACATGTTAGGTAGGGCGGCACCATGTCCCCGGCCTACGAAGTTCTAAGCATTGGGGTCCAAGAGCATTGGTCGTTGCACACGGCCAACCGAGTTGGATCACTGGCACCCAGAAGGTCCCCTGAGTCTGCCAGGAGTGATCCCAGTGCTAAGTATCAGAGTAAGCCCTGAGCACTGCCGGGAAGCTCTCCCACCCCTAAAACAGTTCTACACATCAAAAGCAGAAGAGGCAATGGATGCAGGTTCTGGTTCAGATTCATTCAGCTGTTCATGAGGAAGCCAATACCAGCTGCCTCCAAACACAAGGGTCCATGGACTGGCCATAGTCGATGTCATCAGAAATCCCTGTCCTGTGCAAGCAGAACTGGGACACAGAACTGGACATTCAATGTGGTGTGTGTGTGGGGGGGGGGGGGGGTGCGGAGTGCTGTGTGTGTACCCATATGTGTATACAAGTGCACATCTACCATTTAGAACCCTGAGCCCCAGGCATCCTGACCACTCACATCCAAAGGCAAGAAGGATCTTGCCAGAGCCCAACACTCCCACTTCTCCCACTACCATCCTAACTCTGGTTGCCATTCTGGGCAACAGGATGATCAGAAAGTTCCGAGTCATCTTGAATGCCCTACTTCATGGAAAATCTGAGAATCGAGTCTGGGAGCATCGAGCACAGAGAGTCTCTGAGAGGAACAGCCCAGGCAAAGAGGGATCTGGACAGCAGCGGATGCTGAAGCCCTCTATGATGCAGAGGCTCACTCCCTTCATGGACTCCACAGCTCTTTTCCCCTGCACACAATTCAAGCCAGAGCAAGATTACCATAGCACCAGGATATCTATAGGCATTCAAATGGCTTATTTCTGCATACCGAAGTTGCATACTGGAAAACCAGGCCCCACTGGTCAGTCCAAGTCAAAGCTTCTTTCACCAGAAATGCTCTTAGGAAAATAAGGCACTAACTCATCAGCACAAACTATAATTTCTCAGGAGGCTCCTTTTATTTTGTTTTCACTCTCTTCCATTCTGATGAGCCCAAATCTCCCAGGCATGCTCATTCTCCCGGTCATCATTCGAGCTCAAGATTTGCACAGGGGCTGGAGCAATAGCACAGCGGGTAGTGTTTGCTTTGCATGAAGCTGACCCGTTTTCAATTCCCAAGATCCCATATGGTCCCCTGAGCACTGCCAGGGGTGATTCCTGAGTGCAGAGGTAGGAGCAACCCTGGTGCATTGGTGGGTATGACCCACTGTCACTGTCACTGTCCCTGTCCTCCCGTTGTTCATCGATTTGCTCAAGCGGGCCCACTAACGTCTCCATTGTGACACTTGTTACTGTGTTTAGCATATCGAATATGTCACGGGTAGCTTGCCAGGCTTTGACGTGCGGGCGAGATACTCTCGGCAGCTTGCCAGGCTCTCCAAGAGGGGCAGAGGAATTGAACCTGGGTCAGCCAGGTCAGCCGCGTGCAAGGCAAACACCCTACCCAACCCAGGTTTGACCCAAAAAGCAAAAAAAAAAGATTTGCACAGGACACCTGAGCAGGCCCAGGGTATCCAGAGATCCAGACAGCAGTGTCTGTTGTAGAAGGCGTACGTGTCCTTAGGTGAAACGTGTGCCCTGGCCCGTGAGGGACCCGGAGAGAAAGTACCCACTCCAATAGTCCATCAGCTAACGTGGCTTTCTAATCGTGGGGCCAAGAGCCAGTTCTGTGGTGACAACTCTGGTCCTAGACTCTGGATCGTTATTCTGATGTGGTTGGGCCTTTTTTACAAACATTTTCTAACCCGAGCTAAATGAATGCTGCAAAGGGATTCATCAAAGTATCAATTACAGACACATTTCTATTACAGGGTGTCTGTGTTCACACTCGGTCCTCGTCAGGCGCAGGGAGCAAACCAAAGTGCCACATGGATGCAGAAATGACAAGCAGTGGATGTACCGCAGGGGCTCTCCTGAGCCACGTCTCTTCGGGCTGTGCAAAGGCACCTTTTGTCACATTCTCCCTCCCCCCAGGCAAGGCTCAAGGGGGGGGTGGGTTCCAGGAGAGACAGCTGAGTTTCCCTGTGGGCTTCGCCAGCAGCTCAGGGCTAGAGGTCTCTGTGCAAGAATAGCAGGAGAGCAGATCCAAGGCAAGCCAAGCCCTGCCACAACCTCAGGCCAGTGCTGGGCTCTTGGCTTCCCCCTCACCCTGTCCCTCCCACCACGTACTATGAACCAGTGATGGCGGGGCTGGGACAGCAAACCAGGGCACTGCTGAGAAGACAGATACACGTGCTCTTCCCGAGCTTGGGACTCTCGGGACTCTGGAATCACTCAGTCATGCTGGGAACCCAAGTGTGGCCTTTGTTCATTCATTTCTCAGTGCAGAGTGTCACAGGAGGGCCTTGGTGAATGAGGCACCAAAGGATGGGTAGGAAAACTAAGCAAAAGACTGAAAGGTCTTGCCTTTGGCACCTCTATGGCTTAGGTGGGATAGGATAAAACCCAGTGTTCATGCCAAAGAGATAGTACACTGGCTACAGCGATCGCCTTGCATGCACTTGGATCTGGTTTCAAACCCAGCACCACATATGCTCCATCCCCTCCCCCCAGCACCAAGCCCACCCAGGAGGGATCCCTGAGCACAGTCAGGTGCAGCCCCCAATAAAGAAATAAATCAACCAACCACCAGTTTTTGCAGAGAAGAAGCAAAGATTACAGTAAAGAGGGCTGAGCAGAGGCTTCAGAATAGAGACCCACCCAAAGAGTGACAAGAGGTTCCCGGCTCTCAGCAAGGGCTCCTCTTGCATCCTGAGCCTCTTGGGCATTCTGAGAACACAGACACATGTGCAGAGGCAGCTGGCACCTGACGCAGGCTAGAGTAAGAGTCACTGCTACATCTGCGGGCTTACTCTGAACTTGTACCTGTCCCGCTGCTCCACAGCGCATCCTGATAAAAAGACCAGCCCCAACACACACACACACACACACACACACACACACACACACATACACATACACACACACAGCCCTAAGCCCCGTGCTCTGATCTTGCAACTGAAAGCAAAGGTCACACAGCCACAAGCCTGTGCTCCCTGCTGTCGCTGGCCACCGCTGTATGGGCATGGCCAAGACGGAGTAGCCCACAGTGCGGGTGTCCCCACCTTCCCTGCCCTCCCAACTCTGAGAAGCACAGAAGCCCCGGGAAAGCCTGAACCACTTTCCCCAAACGGCAGCCCTGCCTGCCACCTCTGGGCCCTCTCCGCCATCTGGATGCCACCTGCAGGAGGGTCTGCGGCTCCTCCCCCCAACCCCCACCCCCAGAAGCCAGGGAAGGGTAAAGGGCGTTCCCGCTGCCCGGCACGAAGGCCCCAACAAAGATCCCATTGTGCAGGTCTCAATGGGCAGCTCTGTCAGACGGCAATAATATTATTTTCTGCTGCGGACAAGTCACTGCCATTTTTAAAATGGAAACAGTCAGTTCCCCTGTCCACCACGGGCAGTGCTGTTTGGGACAGCAGGGAGGCCTCCGGGTGCCATGGCACAGCCAGGCAAGCACCCACTGGGAGAAAGTCAGGAAGACGGGAGAAAGAGGGGGTGGCTTTCTGAAACCCCTCCCTGCAGTGGCTCCCCGTCTGCTGACTCCCTTCAGATGCCCTCAGCATTTATTCACGGTCTCGGTAGTCAATCGAGACAGTCCAGCAGGGAGGAAACTTGCCTTGCACATGGCCAACGTGGGTCCAATGCCCAGTAACATCTACATTTCCAGGAGCATGAAACGGGAGTGATCCCTGAGCACTGCAGGGTGTGACCCAAACACTAAAAAAGAGGAAAGAAAAAAAGAGAAAAGCTACAATCTCATGGATGCAGGCCCTGGGGACTGATGATGTCACAAGCATCGACTGCTCCTTGCTGGAGGGCACACTCCGGCAACCATCTCACCAAAGCCATTCATAACGGCTGGCCAGCAAGCAGCCAGAGCTTCCGTTCTCCGAACCTGCACTATTACCCTCTCTTCTGAGGGAAGGGCAAGCTCGAGGGACTCCTGTGGAGGTGGGTAACTGCAATCGGGTCATTTGTGAGAGCTCAGACTGTTCCGAAACCATCAAAGCAGTAGGGTTTGAGGTGTGGTCACTGAGACTCCCTGCAGCCACCTCTGATGTGCTCGGGGACTTGCTCATTAAATCCCTGACTTCCGCCTCATGGCTGCATGTCCCAACTCCACACTGAGAGGCCAAGGGGACAGGGAGGGGGAGTTGAGGTTGGACTTTATCGTTGCCTGCCTTCAGGCCACCGGCTGCCTCGTTCTGCACTACAGGAGCCAGATGCACCACCTAAAGGGACACCTCGCACCCCTGCAGAGGGCCCAGCTGGCAGACACATGTTCACTGGGAAAGTAGGTCCAGTCAAAAAGGATGCCCATGGGACGAAGGCGGCGGGAGGGAAGGGAGGAGCGGGGTGAGGAACAGGTCAGGTTTGAGGGGTGAAGAGGCACATTCAGGAATGTAGGAAGGAACAAGAAAACAAACGGGCGGGTCTTCCAGAGAAAATAAAACAGGGTGTCTCTCTTGCTCTCCCTCTCGCTCTGCCTCTTCTGAGCAGATAGCATCTACCCGGAGGCCAAGATGATTCCCACAGCTTCAGCAACCAGAGACAGACAGGGTCCTCCAAGCCACCCTCACTTTCACGGTGCAGACAAGCAGCCCCAACCCAGGACGGGACATGCCCAAGGTCACACCCACACGGGTGTCGGTGGGAGACCAGAACTCCAGATGGGAGCACTCCCAGCAGAGAACTCTCTCTCTCAGCACTCCCGGAAATGACAGACTCCACCCACCGCTCAGGGGAAAGGCATTAACTGGGCCTTCAGAGCCTCTGAACTCCCCACATGTTGTCCAGCTGAGACAGAATTTAACCTGGACTTTACCTTCCCAGCGAACATCCTGGAAGTCTCTGCTTCCACATGCTCCTGTGGCACTATACAGACAGCCCTGACAAGTGACAGAAATGCCTGCTGATGCCAAGTTGGTCTTGACAGGCCCCTCAGAAAAAATGGCACCTGTCTGCAGTGGGCCAGTCCCCAGACTTCTGCCCCACCCCCTCAAGCCCGCCCCCTCACAATGACACTCACTAGGTCAAGAGATGCTCTATGCAGTGTCACAGAGATAGTACAGTGGGCAGGGAACTTGCTTTGCTATCAATTGATCCAGCAATTCCCAGCATCCCGGGATTCCCTGAGCACTGCCAGGATTCCTGAGTGCAGAGGCAGGAGTAACCCCTGAGTATCACCATGTGTGGCCAAAAAGAGAAAAAGGTGTGTGCACAGGAAAAAGGTCAGGAGATTTTAAGCAGATACATGCAGGCAGCAGTGAGAAATGTGACACAGGAAGAGACTGGGGCCAACTCCTCAGACCAGGATGGGCAGGACACCAGGGATGTGAGTGTGTGGGTGGAAAGGAAGAGAGCTCAGACAAAGGGATGGGGAGGAGAAAGAGGTTGAAGATGCAGGTACAGGTCTGCCATCCCAAACAAGAACCACAAGCACTGGTTCTTCTAAAGCATTAAGGAGCTCAATTCTTATCTTGAAATGAACCTTCACTTTTTGTTTTGCTCTGTTGAACACTCCCAAGGCATCCTGATCACCTCCTCAGAAACAAAATGGCATTTGTTAGCAGGAAGACGTGTGACCACATCACAAACTGACAGTGTACAAGCAATATCTTAACACGCATGCTCTGCTCGCCGGAAATACTCTTTAGGTCTGGGAGAATGAAAAGACACAACCTCTTTGGAGCAATTCATGAAGGACAACTGGCTGCTACCGGCAGCCATGTTCAGATCTAAGCAATGGAGTATAATAGATTCGTAATATCAGTCCTGCATGCATATCTGCCCCAGCCCAACTATGTCAGACCCAGACCAGGAAAGGTCACCCCGCCCCAAGCCCAGTGTGGGTTTGTCATCGGTGGAATGGTGAGGTGGCTGGTTTAAATGTTCATCCACTGGGGCTATAGCGATACAACAGCGGGTAGGGTGTCTGCCTTACACACGGCTCACCCGGGTCCTCATTTTCAGAGGATGCCCTCTAGGAATTCCTTTAAAACTCAAGACTCAAAACTGATAGCTTTCAGCATTATCCAAACTCAACCTCCAGCCAAGCCACACATTAAGGTTAAGGGGGGAACATCCTCAAGCAGAGAAAAGAATGAAGCCATTCTTTTCATCCTGCCAAATCTCTCCGGAACTTAATTTTCCCATTGATCTGAAGAACTTAAGAATCAAAAAGGAAGGCAAGGAAAGCAGACAGATGGCTAGCCCCTCTCCCCCTAGAGATGTGGCAGACCAAACCATCACTCAGACCAGCAGCTCAGAGAAGCAGAGACTCAAACAACAAAGGCTCATTTCCATAAGAGAACAGTTCTGAAGCACGCGGACTATTGCTTTTCAACTTGGCTTACTGATCATGGTGGTTCCACCGGCCAGGGCCGCCTTAGTGCCTTGAAAGAAGTCATCAGCAGAGGTCATTCCCTGGTCTGGCATCTGGAAGCGGGTATGCACATCGATGCCTCCTGGGATGACCATCCTGGAGTGGGCTTCGATGGTCTTCACCCCTCCTGGCACAATCAGGTTTTCTCCTATTTGCCTAAACACACACAGGGTGGGTGATTACAGATGTCAATGACTTCCTGAATCAAAGGAGATCTGACGAACATTTTACCAAGCCACACATTACTTTTCCCGGTGTTCCTTTGATTTCCCTATTGTTCATGATCTTCATGACCTCCCCCCAACTAAATGGCACTAGGGAGTACCCAAGAAAACACAATTTCCATAGGCCTTCAAAGGACCCACAGAAATTACGGGAAAATTCTTACCATCAAATAATAAGCACCACCACCAAAGATGGTCACTTAAATGCTGCTAATCTTACTCTAGATCATGAAAACTTGATCTGATTATCCTAGAGGACTTCTCCAGAACTGGCAGCATTTAACCAATATTCATTTTTTTAGCAAAGAAAATTAGTCTTTTTAGGAAACTGGAATGATAGTACAGCAGGCAGGGCATTTGCCTTGCACACGGCCAACCCGGGTTTGATTCCCAGCATCCCATATGGTACCCCCGGCACTACCAGGAGTAATTCTTGAGTGCAAAGCCAGGAGTAACCCCTGTGCATCGCTGGGTGTAACCCAAAAAACAAAAAATAAAATAAAAGTATCCTTTTTAATGCAGAAAAAAAGAGAGGGTGCGGGGCTAGAGCGATAGCACAGTGGGTACGGCATTTGCCTTACACACAGACAACCCAGCATCCTATATGGTCCCCTGAGCACTGTCAGGAGTGATTCCTGAGTGAATGAGCCGGGAGTGACCCCTGTGCATAGCTGGGTGTGACTTAAAAAAAAAGAAAAAAAAGAGAGGGTGAAGACAACTAAACAAAGCTGCCAAAGGGAGAGGGCCCCTCTATGATGGCATCTCTATGAAATATTTAAAAGCATCTAATTAGCAATTCAGAAAAAAAGAGGAGGTTAGAAAATTAGTATCTATTAAGCTGAGGGGCATGGCTTCACTTCCCATCTAAAAACATCTATGACATCTCTCCACCAATCATGTTAAAAAGGAAAAGGATTCGAGGAAGAGCAGATAACGTTCTAAAATAAATTAGGAATGGCCACAATTAGCACCGAGGCCTACTCGTTTCTAGGCCAGTATCTTTCAGGTTGCCATGCAGATACGGCTGCCTCCTAAGGGGACAGATGGAACATGGAAGTGCTGGCATTTCAAAGCATGGAGTTAAGATGCTCACAAGCAAACACATGGGGAAAACATTAAATGTGGGACTATTAAAACCTATTTTAGGTTCACAAATGAGGGTGTGAGTTTCCAAGCAATAGACTCATCTACTCCAGTTTTCCACTTCTCGGGACTGGTTTGATGCTAGCACTTGATAAATGCTGCTTATTTAAAAGATGTCACTGGCTGGAGTGTTTGTCTTTAAACAGATGTGCTATTTCTCCAGAACCCTGGGAGCTGTCCCAGTCAGAGGGGCATGAGAACACTGGTATGAACTCAGACTCCTTAACCCTCTAATGTCCCAAAATATCTTAAAATCAGTAACTTCTTGTTTCTTTCTCCTTTGGAACACAATGCACAATAAACACAAGGGTTAGCTGGTGTTAACTGCATTTAATGAATAAAGCCTGAAACTCTCTTGGGGTGAAAGAGTAATCTGTGTTACGTGGTCATTAATCTGCTGTCCTTTGGTTCCTCCAAGTTAAGAGTCTTGATTAAGAAAACAGATGTGCTGGCTGGCTTACTGAAGAAGCTGTACTCCATAGTTTGAGTTCTCTGATTGGGCAATCCACCCCAACAATTACATTCTAGGAAAACATTAAATATATACAATGTATCATAAACCAAGTATTTGATCTGGCAATAAGAAGATACTGTGTCACCTCAGCTAAAAATAGTAAATTACATAATACCTAAGGAACCGGGTGAGTATTTATTTGTAACCTTGGATTCTCTGAATCTGAGTTTTCAAATTCACTAATTACCAGCAATGAAAGCTGGCTTAAACAGATACAAAGCTGAATCACTCAAGCTTGACACTCTCTATGTGGATAGTAGACAATGATTAAGAATACTGGAAGGTACACAGACATTTTCATAGAATGAATTATACTTACTTGATCAGCCCATCTTCCATGTATATGTCTGCATAGAATGACTGGTCATCATTAACAATTTTACCTCCTTTGATCAGAAGCCGATCACTCTGAAACAAAGAAGTATAGTAAGGTCACAATGCTTGGCTGATCAATAGGAAACGAAGGAACTAAAATAAATGCACTAAGGATACGTTTCACTATTTGAAAGAGATGTTCAAAATGAGTCAGTGTTGGGTTTGGTGTTTTTGGGGTTTTTTTGGGGGGAGGAGGTTGTGGTGTTAGTGGCTATCATTGATTTTGGCACTAGATACTGAACATGCAGTGTGCAAAGCACATTCTTTACCATGGACCTACAATCCTATCACCAAAATAAGCCAATTTTGGAAAGGCTTATAAACAAAGGTAAACCTGTATGTGATGGCACCTGATGAGTCAGGACACACCAGCAAAGCTCAAAGCTTATGCTAGGTTAAAATAAATTTTGAAAAACTCTCTAATTTTAAACCTGTAAGCACGGAGCCAGGAGAGGGGAGGGAGAAAAGATACAAAAAGGAGAAGGAAAGAAAGGAAAAGGGTGAAAAGGACAGAGAGAGAAAGAGAGAGAGAGAGAGAGAGAGAGAGAGAGAGAGAGAGAGAGAGAGAGAGAGAGAGAGAGAGCGCTTCACAATCTCCCTTTATTTTTTCAATTTTTTTCATTTGGGAGGGTTTGGGGTCATACCCTGCAATGTTCAGGGCTTACTCCTGGTTCTGCTCTCAAGAATTATTTCTAGCGGTGCTCGGGGGACTGTATGGACAAGGGATCAAACCCAGGTCATCCATATGCAAGGCAAACTTCCTACCCAGTGTACTATTGCTCCAGCCCCTCAAAATCTTCCTTCAAAGCAAGTGAACGGACGAGGTTGGGCGATCTTCCAAAGGGTTGGCCACATGCTTTTCAGGTAGAACAAGGTTCAATCCTGGACACTGCACTGCTCCAGGAACAGCCCCAGAACACCACCAGGTGTGGCCAAAAACAAACAAAAAATCATAATAAAGTGCAGTGAAAACATTTCAGACAAAGATAAGACAAACTCTTTGGAAGGGGAATGGGGAATGGAGAGCACATTAGCTTAGCTCAGGACTTATTCCTGGCTCTGTGTTCAAGAATCTCTCTCGGGGTTCACCTGGCAGGGTTCAGGGGACCATATAGGATGCCGAGGGTCAAAGCTGGCACGAGCAAGGCAGGCGCCGTACCCTCAGTGCTATCTCTCTTGATAAGACAAATTAAAATGGCTTTAGGTTAAACATTTTTTTAACTGCACCCCACATGTAATACACTCAATTCTTGCCAAGAGTTGGGGCAGGAAAATTCACCAAAGTCTGTTGTCATGGTATCCTTTACACAAAACAACATTAAGTGCAACTGTAGCCAGGTTCCAATTCATTATATCCTTTAGACTCCCATTTTTCTTGAGGTCAATCACAGTGATGGAGGCAGAAAGCCCACCTCAGATATCTAGGAAATTGTTTAGGGGGAAAAAAAGGTAGCTCTATAACAACATTGTGATGGGCAAATTCTAAGGTCTGACACCACGATGGATTTCTGGTGTTCATCAATTTTCAGAGGTGCAAAAGTATATGTGACAAACAGCACATGAAAGCCAGGAAGGCAAGAGAAACATTACATTATGACTCTTTTCTATTCTAATGCTCTTGTGGAACAAAATGTTAAAATCCGCTGCCAATAAGGAGGCACCTATGTTTTCCCAGACTGGGTTTTAATTAAAGTTACAGGTGGAAGCACATATTGCCTTCTTATTATGCAAAACACTTCCAAGCATGACATTTCATCTCGACAACTGTGAAATCAAAAGTCAGGTACCAAACGACATTCTCAGCAAGCCCTCTTTATGTGTACCACTTACCAAGAAAGAAAAGGATGGGGAAACCTTTCATTTAAAAAATATATAAATAAATAAATAAATAAATAATGACGCTACTAGGGAAATGGGGAGACACAGAAATGACACACATTACCTGGCTCTAGGATTACCTAGCTCTATCATATCTCTAACATCATGCAAGACAGTTAAGATCATTTTCACTGGGTACCGTGGGGAGCCTTCATCCTGCGGTCGTTTTTGGAATAATAATTCCATGGGGAACGCCGAGACAACAACAATACCTGCACTGGCACAGGAGAAAGGCGAAGATCTTCACAAAATTCTGACACGCACCCCAACCCCTCCCTGAATCCTGACATAAAAGGTCCATCTGAGACAGTCAGATGGACTGTCTCATGACATAAAAGGAAACTGAGGTTCCAAGAGATTAAGCCAGTTACCTAGGTCACCTGCTCCTACGCGCTTTCATCTGAGAGAAGGATTCTCCTTTCTCAGGATTACCAATTTGACAGTATAAATTGAGCCTGAGAGGGAAAACGCCCTGCCCTTCACCACCAGCTCCCTTAGTCACTGCAGAACCGTGCCAGCCACCACAACGAATCCGCGAATTCCCTAGCCAACATCAAGCCCAGAGGGAGAGAGAGAGAGAGAAAAAAAAAATCCCTTCCAGCCCTGTTCATCCTAGTGCTTTCCAGAAGGCTGCTTACATAACAATCCACCCTGATGAGGGTGGGAGGAAAACCAAGCTATAGGTCCAAGAGAATACGATCAGTTTTGCTTTTTTTTCCCCTTTAGGGATGGAGGGGGCGCTCTTTAAAATAATAATAATAATAATAATAATAATAATAATAATAATAATAATAAATCGTCGCCCTGATTGTTAGCTTTAAATTTTTTTTTCTCCCCTCCTCGCTGTCAAAACGAAACTGTCTCTTTCACGCACTGAGGTTGCGAATTTATTTGTGGCTTGGAGCAAACATGCCTCCCACACGCTCCTTCCTTCGGGGCAGGAAACACAGAAAGTAGGGGCTCCCTGCCTGGCTCTGGGGAGCCTGGATCTTGGGCCTTTAAGGGGCGGTGTGGCCCGGCCTAGGTCATCTTACAAAGCCAGCCCATCACACGCCCCCCCACCCCGGCCCCGGGCTCCTGTGCTCGCGGCTCTCTCCCGGGGATGGGTGTGCCCCAGTGCATCCAGAGGAAGCAGGGGTGCCCGCGGACGGGGAGGGAACCTGCGCGAAAGCGCGCCCTCGAATCCACACCCAAACACGTCTTGACTTTGCAACAGCGTCTTTCGCTCTCGGGGGCTCTCTGCCCGGCGATCGGCCGGCCCACGGCCCATCATTATGTAACAATGACTATCCCTCGCGTCCCTCCCTCTGGGGATTTCATTCGGGGATGTAGAGAACTAGGGCTGGCGAGATTTTTTCCAGGAAAAAAAAAATGGGAATAGGGTGGGGGCAGGGAGGCAACGAGATCAAGAATCCGTGCTCCGCGCCCGATGTTACGCAGATTCACGGCTCTGAACCGAGGGTGGTTCTCTAGATGGACAAACTCACACCCCCCAAACCCCCACCCCGGCCCCAGGATTGCACCCACACCTCCAGCCGCAGCGATCATTGTCTTAGCCGAGCCGCGGCCGGGCCATCTGCTCGGCGCGTCGCGCTGCGCCATTAGCGCCTCCGAGCCCGGCTCGGCGCGGTCCCCAACGCCCACCCTCCAGCCCGCTTTGTATGCGCCCACACGGACAGTCGTCTCCTGGCCACCGGAGGACAAGAACGACACGCGAAGGCGAGTCCCGGAGCCCTGCCAGGGTCGCAGCTCCCAAGAAGCAGCGGGTGAGAACGAGAAGGGCGCAACCCCCCACCCCCCCCCCAAGCAGCCCTGGTCAACAAAAAAGCCCCACGCCTGTCCCCCACCCCCCACCCCTTCCTCAGTCCATCTCCGCGTCCGCGCATTTTCCTTTCCGCTCCTACATCAAGCCCGCACACCCAGCCCTTTCCAGCATCCCTCGGCTGTCATCCTTATGCCTCCAGGCTGAGAAAACCCTCTCGGTTTTCTAAGGAGCCGGACGAAGCATCCAGAAATGGCCCTTTTAGGGTGGGGGCGGGAGACCCAGGGTGGGTGCGTTTCCACCGCAGCTCCAGGAGTCCCAGCCTCGCAGCACGCAGCATGCAGCCCGAGAACAATATCCAAGCTTCAACCATGCATATTCAATCTGGCATCCATTTGCTTGCAGCCGGCAGGCCAGCACTGCAGCATCTCTCTGACAATGAAAAGGATACAGCGGATCGGGCGCGCTACCTACGACGCCCTGAATGCAATCACGCTATTTTCGTTCCTTACAAAGTAGGTGGCTCACCAGCCTATATAAATGCATCTCCCACCACCACGATCGCCTTCTTTAGCAACAGGGGAGGGGAAAGTCGAGACCCTCTCCCCCCCCCCCTTCTTTTAGAATAGATTCCTTAAAATGCTCTGTGCCACAAAAGGTTGTTGACCCACCGGAGATTTCCCAAGTACCAAACTCACCGTGATGCGTGGAATATTTTTCTTCCCCTGATAAGACATTTCTCTCCCAGGAAAAAAAAAATTAATTTCAAGAGGATAGCTTTAGAGCAAAATTGGCAGGCAAAGAGACGTGGTTATTATTATTAAATTTTTTTTTTTGGCAGAATTGAAGAAGGTGCAAAAGCTTAGCTGGTCTTGCTGATAGCAAATTTCAGGGACGTAAGAGATAAATGCAATCCTCGATCTCTCTTTCTTCCTGCCCTCCAACACAGCCCCGGCTAGGGCGGAAAAAAAAAGAGAGAAGAGAACAGAGAGAGAACAGGAGGGAAGGGGGTGGAAATAAACTACAGCAATAAAAGCCTCGGTTCAAGGCACCCACCGCAGCGCATGCGCCGCCAGCCACTCCCTTTCCTCTCCGGCAAAAGCCATCCGCTTCGAGAGAGGCGAGCCCTGATTGGCCACACGGGCGGGCTATGCAAATGTGCGCCGAAGGGGCGGGGAGGCGCGCGAGCGCGCGAAATGCTGCAGTGAGCGGCCGAGGGCGGCGGTCGGGGCGTGCGCCCGGGCGCGGGGGAGCGCGCCTTTCGCGCCCTTTTCCGCCCGCTGGGTACCTCGGGGTGGGGCCGCGGCCGGCAGCGTGCAGAGGAACGGGTGCCTTTAAGGGGGCACGGGGCGCGGGGGGCTGCTTCGGAGAGGCCTGCGCGCGCCCCGAAGGATGCCCGCCCGCGCGCCAATCCGCGGAGGCCGCCGCTGCAGCCCCGCGTGGGGTGACTGCGCCGAGCCAATGGCCTCGCTGGCGGCGAGCGCGCGACTGCTCCGCGCCCGGCGTCGGCGCGGGGGACCCGCGGGGAGGGCGCGACCACGCCCCGGGCGCGTCCCGGGCCCGGTGGGCTTCGCCCCACCCGCACCCTCACCACCCCGGGGCGCGTTCGCGGCGTGGCGGCTGGAAAGTCTGAGCCGCTCCTGCTCCGGGGACGGGAAGGCGGGCGGCCCGGGGAGGCCTCGCCTGGAAGGTTCTTTTGTGCCTTGGGGCCACCCGCAAATGACGGGGCGGGGGTGAGATGCTGTAGCGGCCCGGGGAGGGGGCAAAAAAAAAAAAATGGCCCGATCCGGGATCTCCGTCTCTTTTTTTTTTTGCTGCCACGCCCCGTCCAGGGTTGGGAAGATTGGCAGTTGGTGGGTGGTGCAGCCGGGTGCACGTGACACTCGAGTGTGCAGGTCAGTGTTGGGATGCCCCAGGGGAACCAAACGACTCGTATTGCTGTCTCTGGTCCTCATTCCACGGAAGGAGGCTGAAAGATGCATTGCGGAGAAGCGGGAGGAATGAAAGATGGGTTTATAATGAAAGATGGGAACTGAGTCCAGGAGAAAACCTCCCCGGGGTCATCAAAGTTAAAACTAGAGCATCTTGGCACTACCTGAAACAGTATTCCAGGCCTCTGGGTTCCAACAATTGAACAGGCGGGACCCCTGGACTCTCCGGCCAAGTCAAGCCCTGAAGCCTCGTGGCAGAGGAGTTGGCCCAGCTGGGCTTGGGCAACCCATCCGGGGTCACCTCTATGAAAAGTTGCTCAGGCAAATGCAGTGACTAAAATATCTGGGCTGACACCCAGCTTTGGGTCCTGCACTTGTGATGAAGCAATAGCTAAAATCCCTGCATAATCTATTCTAGGCCACTTCAGCCAGGGAAGAAGTGGATGTATTTAATTAGCTCATAACCTGCTCAACAAAGATTAGCCAGATGAATACCAAGTCACCTTGGGACTATGGTGGGCCCCGTGCTCCAATGCCTCTGCCTGTGGCCACTTGGTATAGCTGTCAGTGGTGCTGAGGTCGCGCAAATGCATCCTCTCACTCCGATGCCCTTAAGTGTTAGTCTCAGAAAGGGGCCGTTAGTATACAGCAAGCAGCACTATTGGTTAATTCATTCCAGTTCCAATTAGCTCTGCATCTTGCAAACAGTCACGTCCCCCTTCCAACTATGTGATGTGCTAAGAGCAGAGAGTGAGTTAGTGTCAGCAAATTTGGTGTCAGGTTAAAGTGTAAGTCTGAAGAAGCATGAAATGTACCCCTCCTCCCTGTGAAGATCAACAATAAGTTCCAAGCAGGAATGGAGGGCAAGGCACAGCTGGGGACAGTGTTCTCGTAAATTATGACTAGAAACCCGGCTTATCAAGCAACCACAGAAGAAGAAGATAGTCTCCAATTAATTTAAAACAGTGATTTCTGATTGTTTATGCTCTTATATTTTCCTATTTTTGCGTTGTTTGACCTTTATGGATTTTAACTATCTGGCTATTTACCAATTTGCCATTGACTATTTTATGTTGTAAGAAAAGCTCCCATGAGGTTTTGCATCAATCTTACTTGCACTGGTCTGACTTCATAGCCATTTATATGCGGTCTTAGTCCATAATGATTGACATTCCTATTGATAAATATTCAAAGATAAAGGTTTAAATTGACTTACCTGTTTTGACTGGAGCCCAGAAGTATTTGGCACATGAAGTTATCAAATAATATCTTGTCGACCCATGAAAAGAACTGCATTTCTTTCCATACTTACCACTCAGTACAATGCAGAAAAGTAGAGTGAGGGAAAGAAAATTTCCATTTTTCTGCACTGAAAGACTTGTGCATATGCATCATTATTTTATACCAACTTTAGACAGTGAAAACTTCTTAGAAAGTTATAAATTATCCCTGTACCAGATATTTGAACCTAGTCTCGAGTGTGATTTTTCTGAATTTAAAAAAATAATAGATATATGTCAAATGTGGCAAAGCATTATAAGATGGCCTATTCCATATTGAGGAGATTTTCCCCCAATGTCCATCTTCCTCCCCCAGCAGCAGGAAAAAACAAGATAGAGGAACTAGAGGAGGTAATCACTTAATGAAATGATTCTCTCCAGGACATTCCGGTGGTGCTGGAGAGGAAGGGAGAAAGAATTCCTGCAGAACTGTGAGCAGGAGGAGGGAGCCTGGGCCACTTGCTGCCTGCATCAGTGGCTTCTGTGAGCTTCACCCCAAATCCCAGAACACCCTCATGCCCTGAGCTGGGTGCACGAAGTCACAACACACGACACACCCTGGAGGCAATGCCCCCTGCCCTGTGCTGCCTCCTCTTCCTTCCCTTTATCCTCAATACTTCCTCTAAAGGAAGCTCAAGTGGCACTTCCATGTCCCTAAAGTTTGCCCAGTCCTGCCCCCAAAGCATTCTCCCTCCATTTCTGTTTTGGAAGGACTTTTGATTACTGTTTCAATTTCTTTGATAGTCTATCCAGGTATTCCAACTCTTCTTGGTTCAGCCTTGGGAAGTTATAGGAATTTGAGAATTTATCCATTTCTTCCAGGTTCTTTTGTTTTGTGGCATATAGACTTTCAAAATAATCTCTGATGTCACTGTCACTGTCACGGTGCTCCCGTTGTTCACTGATTCACTCGAGCAGGCCCAGTAATGTCTCCATTGTGACACTTGTTACTGTGTTTGGCATATCGAATATGTCACAGGCAGCTTACCAGGCTTTGCCATGGGGGCGAAATACTCTCGGTAGCTTGCCAGGCTCTCTGAGAGGGGCGGAAGAATCGAACCTGGGTCGGCCAGGTCAGCCGTGTGCAAGGCAAATGCCCTACCTGCTGTGCTATCACTCCAACTGTTTTGAATTTCTTTGGTTTCTGTTACGGTGTCCCCCTTTTTCATTTCTGATTCAGTTTAGTAGGATTCTCTCTCTTTCTTTTTGAGTCTTGCTAGTGGTTGATCAAATCTTGTTTGTATTTTCAAAGAGCCAGCTCTTGATTCTCCCTCCATTTCTTCTACCCTTCCTACCCCCTAAAGCACTCTCCTAGAAGCAGTCTTACGTTGCTCTTTTTCCAACCACCAGCACAAAAGTTGGTCCATGGTAGGTGCCCTAAACTTTTCGTACCTAAATGTTTCAAGAACATTCATCCATAGCCTCCAGGGGTGAGTCTGATGTTAACAAAATATCCCACCTCGGGCTTTTCCCTTGCTGGGGTCTTCCTTCTTGGCAATCCAGTCTCTCACCTTCTCAAACTATGCAGGAACCTTATTATAATGCAGCTAGCTTCTCTATGGGTCACTTAATTGCCTTCATTTTAACTCTGCCTTCCCTAAACAAAACGGCCTGCTGGGACACAGGGACAATGAAAGCCAGAAGCCCTCACAGGGACTCCAGAATTCTACAAGAACTCTGGTAGTGTTTACTGCACACCAGTTTCTTACATTGTTCATGATACCATCTTGATACTTAGGCGCGCTTTCAGTTCCTCAGTGGCCTGCACAGTCCCTGGGCTGTCCAAGATCAGGCCCTCCCCAGATCTTGGTTTCATCTTCCCTCTTTGGGAAGCCAGGGTAACCATTTCTGCTTCTGAGCAACCCACCCCCGGCCCCCAGGGCTCTGTGAAAGTGGAAGGTTCAGGATGTCGCAAAATAGGGAAACTCTGTCACATAAATCGCTGACAGGAAGAACGGAACCTACATGTGGCAAAGGAGAGAAAACCCTACGCTGCTGTACTGACGCCAAACAGTCTGTGCAGAAGGTTTCAATTAATGCAGTGGTAAAGAGAAGGTACCGGAATTGCTCTTCGCCAGAAATGAACAGTGCTTGAGCTGGAAGTGAAGCCTTCCTTGCAGCAGATGGAAGGGGGCCCTAATGATTTTCTTTGTGTATGTGTGTGTGTGTGTGAGACCCTGAAGGGACAGAGACCCCAGAAGGACAGCCAAGGACCCACAGACCAAGCCTGCCCATCCCTTCCCTAGTGGATGGGTCCTTTGCGGGAAAGACTGGGTGTGGCCCACGAAGGTAAGAAGTAGCTTGTCTCCGAATCAGATGCTGCTTCTGCTAGAACCATTGACTATTCTTGGGGCTGTAAAAGCACCCCCAGTAAGGATATAAGGCTTTGCTGCCAGAAGACACAGGCTGGTCTGTCCAAAACCTGAGGGGCGTCAGGGAAATGAGAAAAAGTGGGCACTCCATAGAATCAAGCAGCCTTGATTGATTGGCTTCGTCCTCAGACCTCCAGTTAGCACAAGTCCTCCAAATGCCCCCTGCATCACCTACCTTCCACGTCCTTCTGTGTGATGATAATAGATCTTCCCTAGGACGCTTCAGTCAGAAATGCAGCCAGACAAGACCGCACCTTGCGCTGGCATCATGCCGCAGGCCCGCCCTCTGGTGGCGAATGAGGAGAGGACTGTGCAATCCTGTTCCCTAGGTCTCTCTGGTCAACGTGATGGCTCAGAGATAAGAAAGAATCCAGTTCAAGTGTTCCACGGTCAGCATCACCTGGAGTGACATTGCTTCCGCATCAACATCTCCTTGGGGTTTCAGTTCCCATCTCTAGGTTAGATCTCCCGCGATAAGGCTCGGGAAATTTTTTAGTCTCTCTGGGCACCTGGCTTCAGACCCCGCCTGTACTTCCTGTGCACTTATAGAAGAGGAAGCTCTGACAACATGAAGTGGGCACAGGTCTCACCCCCACCCACATCTTTCCCACTTCCCAGGATACACAGATGGCCCTGCTCCTTACGAGCAGAAACACTTAGTGAAGGACAAAATACTCTGTTGCTATTGTTCTACTCATCTCTGCACTCTAGATGGATAAATAGAAAGGGGAGTTAACATTCATTGAGCATCTACTATAATCGAGCTATCACTGGGGGCTTTAAATGACAGCTTATTTAATCCTCTCCAGAGTCTTACCAAGTAAGTCTTCACTTCCTTATTTTGCTTTTATTTCATTTGGTGCTGTTCTCAGAGAACAGCGCAGGGTCTCCTGCCCCCCGCGCCTGGCTGTCCTCGCTGGGGCCCCTTGTAGGGGGGGCGGGTTGAGTTTCCCTCCCCGCCCTGACCAGAGCTCCAGCAGTCAAAGAGCTCCAGAACCAGCCACAACCATGCTGAGACCACTCTCCACACGCATGAAGGTACCAGCAGAGAAACAAAGGCATGCAGGTCCTGGGGCTGAGATCTCCAAGCCTGCTCAGATCAGGGCTGAGCATCCTCCACCCAGATCCTCCATCTTCCTGTAGGCAAGGGTCACACCCACCAACTGCCCCCAGGCACCGTGTAATCCCATCAACGGTCAAGACCCAGAGACTATAAAACCCAGTTCCCGGAAGCATGCGGCTGCATTCGCGGCTGCGCGACATCTTATCTCATTCTTACTTTGGACAACCTGGCAGGCTACCAAATGTAACCTTCCCACACGGCAGAGTCTGGCAAATTCCCTGTGGCGTGCCCAATATGCCAAATACCAGTAACAACGATGGGTCTCATTCTCCTAACTTGAAAGGGCCTTGAATATGGCACTTTAAAATCTCAGAGCTAGGACGTCTCTGGAGACGTTACTGGTGCCTGCTCGAGGCAATCGAAGAACAACAGGATGATCGTGATCATGATCGTGATTTCATTTGGTTGAGGTTTTTTTTTTTTTTGGTTGATTGGTTGGTTGGTTTGGTTAGTTGGTTGATTTTTGGTTTTTTGCAGTGCCAAAGATTCGAGGCATATGCTCTGTCCCTGGACCACATGTCCTCATTTCCTTTTTCTATAGCCAACAGAGTAAAGCTTAAAGAAAGCCTGTTGCTCTGAATCAGGTTTCCACGAGAGAAGGATTCTCAGCCAGGTCTGTGGGACTCCAAGTCCAAGAAACCAGGACCCACTTTGGGAAAGAGATGCGTGTCCTTTTGTCCTACTGTCATTTTGTCCCTTCCACAGTCTCAACTGCCTCTTGAAGCTGCCAAACCTTCCTTCATTTCTAGGAGCTGAGTTCTTTTTTCTTGTCTCCAAATTCTCTTTCTTCTTCCTTTCCCCAAAGTACTCAGTTTCCCCAGATCTCTTATCATAAAAAAACATAATCTAGGAAAAATAAATTCTGAATGATGAACCCCTAACACTTTCCTCAGCTAGATGAGGAAAAATTTCTTGATGGGAGGTATTCGGATAACAGGATGGACTATCAGAGAGAGAGAGAGCTTAGTGAATGAGAGAGGGTCTTTTGCATTCTGGTGACCTGGGTTCCATCCCTGGCATTGCATGGTTCCCTGAGAACCACTGGGAGTGATCTCTGAGCAGCATGCCAGGAGTAAATGCTGAGCACTGTTGAAGGTGGCCCCCAAAAAACTAATAAAGTTCAGAGACACAGCTCCTAGCAGTACTCAGGGGACCATATGTGGTGTCGAGGATCAAACTGGGTCTACAACTCAATAGGAGGCCTCAGGTTTGATCCCCAACGTGGTCCCCAGAGCACTACAAGCTTCAACCCCCTGACACAAGCCTGAAGTAGCTCCTGAGAACTGCTGGGTGTGGCCTCCCACAAGAGAAATATTAACTAATTCAGTGCAAGCTTTTATCAAGTGTACCTCCCTGTTAGCCTTCCCCTGGGCCATCCACCCCCCTCCAAGGCTCCTGTTTTCCAGCATTTCCTCCTACAGCTGCTGTTCACTCCTTCCCTACCTTTGAAAGGCCTGCCCACCCTGGATGCCTTCCACAGAAGACCTCCTGAGCACCCTTATCTGAATCTCAGCACCTCTTCTCGGCAGCAACCTTCATGACTCAGACGTGTTATTGGGTGACTTGCATAGTTTTGACAGTGAAATTGAATAGTTCTGTTTGATGAGGATGCTAATTCCAAGGAGTATATGGCAGGAGAGGGAGGAAAGGGAGTGAAGGAAAAGGGGAGAGAGGAGGGGAAAGAAGGGAAGAGGGAAGAAGAAGGAAGGGAGAGGGATAAGGGGGAGGCGAGAGGAGAGAAGCGGAGGAACGGGTGGGGAAGAGAGGGGAGGGGAGGGGAGGGGAGGGGAGGGGAGGGGAAATTTGTGCCCTAAAGCAGGACATAGACAACACCAGGACAGAATGGCACTTTGGTTGTTTGTGGGGACAAGCAGGGCAGAGAAGGGTGGGGTCCACACTCAGCTATACTCAGGGATCACTCCTCATGGTACTCAGGGGACCAAACATGGTGTCGGGGATCAAACTGGGTCTCTGCATGCAAGGCAAGTGCCCAACCCCCTGGACTATCTCTCTGGCCCAACTGTGGTATTTTAGAGTCTCTTTCTCTCAACTGCAAACTTCCTGAGCCAGCTTGTACCCCCAACACTGCCCGAAGGATCTGTCAGCACTCTGAACAAAGGGGCCCAGCCGAGGGGACAGGCAGTGCCCTCCGAAGCTGTGCTCTGCTGGGCCACAACCCTCCTCCCCCCAGCAGCCCTGCCTGAGCTGACACACAGGCCAATGCGAGAGCTCAGCTCCACGGATGGCCACGGGCCTCAGCTGCTGCACCCGGGTCAGACCAGGCCAAGCCTCCCCCACATCAGCCCACAGCTCAGGCCTGACTCACATCAGGCTCCACTCTGCCTGCAGGTCCAGCTGTGCTCATTATGAGGGTTCTTCTATGGGTGCACTGTGTCGACTGCACCCAGGAAGTATGGCAGACCCACAATCGGGGGGTCTCTTGGGTTAGGAAGCTGTGTCTTTTCCAAAAGGGGCTGAGAAAAAAGTATGCTCTATGTGAAAATATGTCATGAATTTATTTCTCTATTTATATTTCTTTCTCTTGCTGCAAGGTTTTGGGGCCACACCTGCAAGGCTCAGGGTTCACACCTGGTGGAGCTGGGGTATCCTACCTACATGGACCCAGGATCTGCATCCTGGTCACAAACTGCAACGTAGCAAGTGCCTGAAACTTTGTATAACCTCCCTGGCCCTGACTTTAAATTCTTGAATTTTAAAAATCCCTCATCATGCCTCTTGGCCTTTGATTCAAAGAGGTTCCCAGAGTCTCTATAGGAACAACATTGGCTTAGCTGAGCCTCTACATTCTTTTGTGATTTTGGTTTTTGAGCCACACCCAACAATGCCCAGGAGTTACTCCTGTTGGCTCTGCGCTCAGGAATGATTCTGGATGGTGCTCAGGGGGAATCATATGCCATATGGAATGCGGGGCATTGAACCCGAGTTGGCCACACTGCTCTGACCCCTAGGCTGGAAATTCTTGGGATTGGAGATTACAGGGATATAAAGAAATGCTGACTCTCCCCATAATGCATTGGTCTCCTCCCCGGAGCCGCAGGACGCCCTCTCCCTCTCCCGGGCTGGTCCAACTGCCGACTGTTTTCAGGTTTGTCAGAGTGTCTGATCTCCTGTGGGTCCACAGGAGGAGACAAAAAATGGGTGAGAGGTGAGTTCATAGGTCCGTCTCCCTGTGTCCAAGCTGACTTGCGCAGAGAGGTCACAGGGGAGTTGCACGCCAGCTCCCTTGGCTCTGGAAACGCTGTTTTCTTCTGCCCCCAGACAGGACTGGGGACTCTCTGTCCACAGAGTTCACCAAGCACATCTGAGGGCATCCAGCCGCCCTGGAGAAGCCCTGGGGCCCACTAGGACACGGTGGGGCTGGAAACCAGTGGAAGAGCAACAGCAGCACAGCTGGGAACCAGCTCTTTATCCTCCCCTGGGGCTGGCCACTGGCTTCTCCATTTGTGGGCAGCACTGGCCGTGTGTGAGCTCTACAATCAACCCAGAGAAGGAGGCGAAGGATCGGCACTCCTTCCTGGCTACTTCCAGCAGGAATTGAGGAAATAAAGATAACTTAGTGGCTGGGGCAGATAGGAGGGGAGTTAGGTGCCTTGAACGCGCCAGACCTCAGTTTAATCTCCAGCATCCCACAGCCCTGAGCATCTTTGAGTGGAGCCCTGCAGGGTGTGAGCAGCACTGCATCCCCGGCCCTTGCACTGTACTGTAGCCCTTTTAGCTGAGGAGCACTGGGAGTGGTCTCTGGGCCCTTGAACATCACTTGGGAGCACCCCCCCCCCAAAAAATGGATATAACTGAATGGAAATGGTCTCTGTTCAGCAATTTGGTTGGAAAATAATAATGTAGTTCTGCAATCCTGAGAGCCTGAAAGTCTAAAGGCACGTCTCTCTCTTCCATTCATTCATGACTACTGCTTGTTTGACATTTCATCATCTCTCACACACTTCTAGGTCTTATTTCATCTGAAAGTCAGACCTCCCCTTGGGCTGGAGTGATAGCACAGTGGGTAGGGTGTTTGCCTTGCACACGGCCAACCCGGGTTCAATTCCAGCATCCCATATGGTCCCCCGAACACTGCCAGGGTGATTTCTGAGTGCATGAGACAGGAGTAACCCCGGTGCATCACTGGGTGTAACCCAATAAGCAAAAAAAAAAAAAAAAACAACCTCAGACCTCCTCAAAAGCACAAACCTGATACTACTTTAATGACTCTATGGTACATAAGTAAGAAAGTTCAACCCCTTCCGCATGGCACCCATTTGTCCTGAATAATCTAGCCTCGCCGATTTCTCCAGCCTTCCCTCGCTTACTCAGCATCCTTCTTCCACAGCCCATGCTCCAGCCATGTCCACATTGTCCCGTTTCTTCACTGTGTCTGGACTCACACTCTGCCCTTTCCCACACTCCTCCTGTCTGGACCCTCACATACTCCTCTATGCAGTCTCTCAGTGGAACTGATCGCCTCCTCTGCGGTCCAGGCACTGCAGAGAGGTCTAATAGAGCATGTAGAAGCCTCCTATACTGTTCCATTAAAGATTGTCATCTTCTCCCAAACAACAAACTTGAAGAGAGCAGAGACTCCCCTTCCTTCCTCAGCCCTACCCCAGGACTGTACACACAACAGACATAAAGCACTTCCTTTCAGGACAGATGGATTGGTAGTGAGGTGGATGAAGTATGCGTCCTTGAGTAGTTGGGTGGGTGGGTTAATAGATAAGCAATTACTAAGACCCTTAAATAAAAACCCAACTATAAAATGCAGTTACCCAGAATGGGAGACTAACACCCAAGAATAGTAAAGATAAGTACCAGGAGGATTACTCCACAGTTTAGAAGCCTCCTCACATGCCGGGGGGGAAAAGGCAGCTCAGATAGAGAAGGGACCACCAAGTAAAGGGTGCTAGGAGGGCCCACTCGGGATGGGAGATGCATGCTGAAAGTAGACTATAGACCAAACATGATGGCCATTTAATACCTCTATTGTAAACCACAACACCCCAAAGGAGAGAGAGAGCAAAAGGGAATGACCCACGGGGGGGCGGGGGGCAGGGAGGGGGTGGTGGGAGGGATGCTGGGACCAATTGTAGTGGAAAATAGGCACTGGTGGAAGAATAGGTTCTTGGTCATTGTATGACAGAAACGCAAGCACAAATGTTTGTAAGTTTGTAACTGTACTTCACGGTGAATCACTAATAAAAAAAATTTTTAATAAATAATAAAATAAAATGCAGTTACACCAGGATTTGAATCAAATATGATCTCCCAAGACATGAAATTTACAACCAAACTTTGTCTTGGGCCCCATACATTTAGGATTCAGATGAACTTTTGCATGAATTTGGACCTTCAAAATAATCCAGCCTCTTCTTATTTTGGTGACCAATGGGCACTCATGAAACTGCCATCTCTGTGTTGGGATCCTCTAACTTGCTACTGACCCTGCCTTGTATTCACAGAATAGGTTTTTTCTGGGAGACAGTACCCATGCTGCAGAAACTCCTAAAATCTGCAAAGATGTCTCCAGTCGTTTCTTCTTAATGGGAACGGGATGGGTGAGCTTGAACAAAGATATTAGAACATTGGAATCTTCGTGACAAATACCCTTTGTTGTCATGAGAGAAGTTCAGGTCACAAAAAGATGGGTGACAGGGATTGATGCTGGAATATCGAATGCCCGTGACAAATTAAAAAGAACAACTTGGGTCTGGATGATAGCACAGCATTTGCACACGGCCAACCCAGGTTCATTTCCCAGCATCCTATATGGTCCCCCGAGTACTGCCAGGAGTAATTCCTGAGTGCAGTGCAGGGGTTCCTGAGTAACCCCTGTGCATCTCCAGGTGTGACCCAAAAAGCAAAATAATTAAAATTAAAAATTTTTAAAAATCTGTTTAAAAAAAGAACAACTTGCAAATCACGGTGTCTAAATAAAGTGAGGGGGGGAAGAAAAGTAAGAGGTGAGTGATCAAGTTCACTTTCTGAATGTTCTTTCAATCCAATATTGAGACAAATACTCTCTCACACAACACACACACACACACACACACACACACACACACACACTTTTTCTCTCTCTCATTTTTGGCTATACCAAGTCACTTAGCCATTTTCCCCAGAGAATTCCTGTCATAATCTTGTGGATAATCAGAGTTATCACCAGGATATGAATTTTAAAGGTCATGACACATAGGGAGACAGCAATTTGAGTTCATCCATTTACATCCCTTTTAGTCCCCTATGGGATCAAAGTCAGAACTGATAAGACTCAATATGAACCTTATGTCAATCATTTCCTGAGTCCTCATTTGCTGGGAAACTAGGTCTCGGCATTCACGTGACAGTCTCCAAGTCAGAACATCACGCAAAGGCAGCAGAGAAGAGAATTCCAAGGCCACTGTCATTCTTTCTCTTTTTCTGTTTTTGATGTTGGCTCTCACCCAGCAATGCTCCAAGATCACTCCTGACCCTGCAATCAGGAATTCTGACAGTGCCCAGGAGACCATATGGGATGCCGGGAATCGAATCCCCGTTGGCTGCCTGCAAAGCAAGCACCCTCCCCACTGTAGTATCGCTCTGGCCCCGGCCACTGTCATTCCTAATAGCAAGAATGCAGCAAAACATTAAAGGCCTTTCAAGTAACAAACAAAAACATAACATGCAGTATCAGGAGATATGGCTGTTCCGGACTCAGCCACCCTCTCAGACTATGAGCATCCATTGGCCACGGTCAGTTGGCCAAAGTGCAGCTTGTCTGCATTGCACTTTCAGCCTATTTAAGTGTGTGTGTGTGTGTGTGTGTGTGTGTGTGTGTGTGTGTGTGCATGTACTTGAGGGTTACTCCCAGTCCAGTGCTCAGAGGTTGCTCTTGCAAAATTCAGAGAACCATGAGTTCCCACAGACCAAACTCAGGAATCCTGTATGTCATCCCGGGCTCTCAGTAGCAGTTCCAACTGAGACAACCTTCGAGGTTCCTCCCGACCTTGCTTAGGAAAATTAATTTGTCCCTCGGTTCTGCTTCTGCATTACCACAAACCTTTTTAAAACCACATGGAGTAATTTCTCTGTGGCTCAGACCTTCAAATGCTGCCATGACCATGCCTGCCCTGGTGCCTTCCACAAGCCTTGCCACGGTGTCACTACAGTTTCCACACAAACATCTCACATTTTTCTCCAGTGATAACTATGCCCACAGCCATCTGTATCCTGCCAGCTTACACATCATTGAGAGAGATGGGGCGATCTGGAACATACAGGCTGAGACTCTCACCTAAGCATGAAGAATAGGTGGCCCCAGGTGACTTTATGTTCTCATTATTGAAATGACCAAGACAGAGGTTCAAACTGGACAAAATTCTTTGTTAGCCTCTGGGACCAAATTTCTTCTGTTGCTTCTTATCTCAAAGTTCCTTCAGGCAAGGAAAGGATAAAGAGAGTTTGGGCCACTTGTGGCAGCTTCTTTCTGTTCCCCCTCCAATCCCTTAATCCTTTTGCCTCTCTGTCAAGCTTGCCAGAGGTTTGACCCAAGACCTTTGTTGGTGTCTTTCCCTGCCCCCAATTCTCTGATTCCCCCACCTCTCTGACAAGCACTCTGCAGTTTCCAGATGAGTCTTGAAAGGATGTCACAAGGTCTCATGAGGTCTCTGAGAACTCAGCATTTTAGAGTTAAAAGCATGTCACAGCCTCCCCTTCTTCTTCAGGGGCCTCTAAGGGAGTGTGGGAATGAGTGTAATCCCCTCCAAAAAACCAGTCCATCCCTCACCTCCCATGTAAGGTCTGGGTGCATATAGCTCTTGCCAATTAATTTCCTGGGATGGAAATCCTGCCTCTATATGCAGGCCTGGTGACTTTCCAGGACAGAATCTACCACTGAGAGGACTCAGACGCAATGGCGTACCTTCCCCAGAGAGTTCAACTCCCACCCATGGCTTCTCAGAAGGCCCTTTTTCTACAATTGCCATCCAGGGCCTGACCTAACTAAGGAATTGGGTACAGCAATTTGACACTGTTTAGATTCCCTCCATCTATAGCAATCGCTGCCATGGTCACCCCTTTTGCCTGAAATATGACTAAGGATATAGTCAATCCATTTGCCGGGTCCCAATTTCTACATGAGAACCAACTTCTTTCCATAGCCAAAATAACATAGAAGGAGGACCGAGATGGATTCACAACAGGCCACAACCCCTTCCCCCAGGAGGAACCAAGAATTGTGCCTTGGGGCGTTAAGATATAATGCTTCTTCCCCCAGGGCTATATCTCATCCTGTGCACTCAGAATCTGGTGGAGAGAGCCAGGTGGGAGGGGAGACTCAATCTGTCTGACCTTTCAAGTCCTCATAATTCACCATCGGACACAATGAGCCCTCAAATTCACCATAATTCATGACACAGCCGTGAGAAGTAGCTTCCACTTACACCTGGGGAATGGTGAAATTGTCTGAATTCCCTCCCTGACCCCAATCCTGGCTGTGGGACAGTGCCTGACATAGCAGCGTAGATAAAACCTGACTCTGCATCCCAGTCTTAGAATAGGAGCCACTTATGTCAGAATATTGCGTTTCATGCTCTTTCCAATCTTTATCAAAGAACATTTTGTGATTAGAGGAATGTTTTCTAGCCACTTTGTTCAACACAGCAGCCACCGGGTCCCTATCCATGGGATGCACTAGAAATGTGGTTATTGAGAGGAGGGGTCCAATTTCAAATTTTATTCCATTAATGTTAATTTCTGTTTAAATAATTCTGTGACTTTGGCTGCCACATTGTAGAGCACAGAGCTTGCGGCCGGGCCTGAGCCCTGATCACTGATGTCCACACTGGGCGAGCTCAGCCTGGAAGCTCAGTTTATTTGCCCACACAGTGAACTCGATAAATTTTTGAATTTGTAGCCAATGTTTAAGAACCATGAGATGTCCCATGACAATAACATGCTTTTGTGTTCTTTGGAAGATCAGAAGCTCTCAGGGACTCCACCACCTCCTCCTAGGTGCTAACAAGCAGTGGGGCAAGTCTGATTCCCTGAGCTTGTTCCCCACATTCAGGCCGCCCGCCATTCCTCACACAGAGGCTGAGCTCCAGCCACTATTCAGCATTTTCCTGTTTCTCTTTTCTTCACGATTTTTACACACCCATGGACCTGGTTCCAAATGGGTTTAGCCAACCACAGACCTCATCCAACCTTTCAACCAGAAGTCTCCTTTGCTCTGAAGAGTATTAAATGAGTAGAAGAAAACAGGTTTTCTGGAGCAACTGGTGTGAGCAGAATTGTTCTATATGTGATTTGTTTAACTCTGTGAAATCAGAGACTGACTTTCCAGAGAAGACTACGGCTAGAAGAAGGTAAAGAATAAGGATGAGAGTCCAGGAGGCAGGCAGGGATTAAAGTCACATGCACTCAGGGAACCCGGTTCATCTCCAGCACTGCACACCTGCACCACTTCCCCAACCTTGCCAGGTGCAGCCTGGGTGACCCAAGCACCTCATTAGGGTGCCACTTCTGGTTCCTGGTACCACAGGGCTCGAGCAGCACCACATTCTCAGGCCCTCACATGGAAGTATCTGGCCTGCTTGACCCAGTACTACCAGGTGTGGCCCTGGGGCCCCTTGAACACTTTTGGGAGTCTCCACAACATTGAATAAAAATGAGATCAGAAAACTAAAAGGTTGCATAATCAGCATTCAGATCCAGGAAAATCTGACCCCTGTGCAAAACTGTTCACCTCTTCACCCTACAGTGCCATTTCATCTGTTGACCCTACAGTGCCATTTCCAGAACATCACATTTTGGTCATCTTGTAGAACTCCCATAGTCTTCTCTTTCCGTGTAATTTCTCCACATTCATTCAAGGCATAAGCAGGTGGATGAATCTCTGTAGAATGGCAATGTGGTGGAGGTTGTGCTATCTACTCTCGAAGACCACAAAGGACATGTGACTGACTGGATTTCCAGTCTCCGTGGAAATCAACGGGACAGAGTCAGAGTTCTAGCCAGCTAACATGAGGGGAAAACATGGATATCTTTGGAAGGCCCTGAGCTACACAGAACTTCCTCTGTGCTCCTTGAAGTGCCTTTCTCCTAGCTAACTGGGATGACAGGCCACCAATCAACTTTGAGAGATAAGTGTTGTAAGTGGTAGAGCTCTCAGCAGCCCAAGTGTCCAACCCTTATTATACATATTGGAACCTATTTACTACAGCAGCAAAATTTTTTGTACTTCCTATCACACTTGTTTTATTTAAAATTTCTGTCCAACACACACACACACACACACACACACACACACACACACACACACACCTCAGTTCCTTCATTTTCTTTACCTCAGTGACCCTGGTCTGGTCTTATCTTCACCCATTTCCTCTCAGAACTACATGAACCCTCTCCGCACAGCACGGCACTGGGGCCAGCTGACAGGCCTTCTATGGGCACAGGTGGACGCCACAGTCCATCACCTGAATACCCGGAAGCTGCAGCCTGGAGGAACTCTAAGTCAGAACTCCCTATCAGTACTAGTGAGAGAAGCCAAAGGAAACTCACTCTTTCTTGAAGCTAATCCCAGGCTTGCCTTTTCAGGCAGCATAGAGTGAGACTTCCTCTCCTCATGGAGAAAACAGGACAGGTGGGTACCTGGAAAGTGAGTTCAGGACTCTGTTTCTGGAAGGAGATATCACAGTATCAGCTTTTGTTACAAAGTTCTGTCTCATTTTGTAAATGGAAAGTGAAGACTTAGTTCATCTTAAGAGAAGGGACCATATGGCAAACATCGAGAGCACAGAGTTCACATTAGAAAGAAGAGAAAGTTTTGATATTGGCAAGGGGTTTGGGGTAGACAGGAGTTTGTGTGGCTGGAGACAGAGACTGTGAGCAAGAGACTGAGGAGTATAAGAACCTTGCCAGAGTTCTTCCTCATCTGATGAGAAATGGGAGTCATGCATTGCCTCCTTGAATCCCACTGGGCTTGGGGTCGCTTACAACAATGGTACCCAAAATGGGAGAGGTGCTAGAACTATTCAGAGGGCACAGCCTTGGATTCCCCAGAGAGTGCTTTCTGTTTGTTCACTTAGAGAAGGTGAATTTTTGTGGGTAGTGGAGGATTTGCTGAGTGCTGTTTTTCCCCCATGAAAGAAGGTGGTAAGCTAAATAGATTTGGAAATCCCTGGCTAGGACCATAAAGTATTAAAAAGAGATGCCATTTACCTTCTAAATGCTAACTTTCTATTACTCCTAGCTCTGAGTTTTAGTCATTGGATGGATGAGCCCTCTAACAGCTCCAAGGCCCCAGTCATGAGGCAATATACACATTCCACAGACATTCCCAGTTGAGCCCAGCCTTCCTGCTGGAACCCCGAAAGAGTCAGACATGGGAATGAAGGAAACTCCAGATGATTCTATGCCCAGTTGGTTAAGTCATCCCAAATACCTTGTGATGAGCCCCAGGTGTAGTGGAGACAATACATCCCCAGATGACTGAGTCCAGATTTCTGGCCCATGCGATCCATGAGCATACTTAAACTAGTGTTGGGAGGACCGGAGTGATAGTACAGTGGATAGGGCGTTTGCCTTGCACGCGCTCAACCTGGGCTCGATCCCCAGCATCCCATATGGTTTCCCAAGCACTGCCAGGAATAATTCCTGAGTGTAGAGCCAGGAGTAACCCCTGAGCATCGCTGGGTATGACGCACCCCCCAAAAAACACAAAAATATTAAACTACTGTTGGTTTTGACACCCATGTTTTGGTATTGTTTGACATGAGCAGCATCCACCTATATAGGTGACACTGATAAAAGCAGTAAGCAGGGGCTACATACAAAGGACATTCTGAGCCATAAAAGTAAATCTGGATTTTATTCAAGGCTTAAAAAGTGCTCATCAGGGAGGGAACAACAAAACCTCTTTGGTGCTTTCTCTCTGCCATTCTGTTGGGGTTCTCAGAAAGATTTGCCAGAAGTCAAGCCAGAAAGAGAGAGCTGATGACAGCTAGGACTAGCAGGGAGACAGGCTGGACTGGGATAACGGACACACGTGCCAATTATTTTGGAGATAATAATAAATCACCTCAGTTAATGTGCCAGTAATTGTTCTAAGTTCTTTACATGTGCACTCTCAGGCTACACATCTTAATATTTATATTTACACCTCAAAAACACCATGTGAAGGAGAATGAACATAGAAGTTAAGGAAGTTTCTCCAGAACAGAGTACTAGAGGCCGGGAATCAGCCTCTGCAGTGTGGGAGTCTGTCCTTTCTCTTACCCACCCGAGCTGCTACTGTCACCAAGAGTCACTGGCTGATTAGATATGGGCAATGGAAAGAAACTTGCCAAAAGTGAATCTTATATTTGAGGCAAGAATCTGTGTGAATGGTGGTACTGTTAATAATTGAAGACCAGGAGAGGAGTTGGGGAGTATGGCAGTGTGACAATTTGGTGGCTGGTTGGGATTTTCACTGGGGCAGGAGTAAGATTTGCAGTTGAGGCCTGTTAATGGGAGATACATTTAAAACCATTACATGGAAAATAACAAGGCATTCAGCTAAGAAATTAAGGCTTAGGATATTAACTTAGGGGTCATCAGTTTATAGATGATAATTGTTATAGACTATTTTTCTTCCCAGTTCAGTATGCTGAAACTTAATATCCAAGGAACTGGAATTAAGGGTGGGTCCTTTGGCAGGTGACTGTATCATGAGAATGGTGCTATCATAAATAGAATTAATGCCCTTATAAAGAAACACACACACCATGGGGCTGGAGCAATTGTACAGGGGGTAGACTGCTTGTCTTGCATGCAGTCCACCCAGGCTCAATTGTCTAAATTCCATACGGTCCCTCAAGCCCACCAGGAGTGGTTTATGAGCTCAAAGCAAAGAATAAGCCCTAAATACTGCTGGGTGTGGCCCCAAACAGAAAACTCCCAGGAACAAAATGTATAAATGAAACCATGACGATATATCTCTTACATTCATATCTTTATGTATGTACACTATTTCTTGGAAAATAATGGGAAAATAAAAATTGAAACAACATGAACACTTGCCTAATACCTATGGGGATAGCTATTATCCAAAAAATAAAAACAATAGTCAGAGAGGCTATGAAGAGAAGGAAAACCCTAAAGTGGGTACATTATGGAAAACACTATAAAAATCCTTAAAGAAATTAAAAATAAGGTCAGAGATACAGTTAGGGGTTAAGACTTGTGCCTCACAAACCACTGATCCTGGTTTGAATCCCAGTACCACAAATGGTTCCTTAAGCATCACCAGGGATCATTCCTGAGTAGAGAGGCAGGAATAACTTCCAAGGACAGCCAGGTTAGACCAAATCTCCTGTCCTCCTCCCAAAAAAGAGGGGAGATAAAAAATTAAAATTCCATATGGTCCAGTTATCACACTTCCGTATGCGTATTTTTCACCTCCCCCATATATGAAAACACTCATTCAAAGAGATAAGCACCCAGATTAAGTGCAGCATCGTTTATGACATCCAAGTACTGGAAATAGTCAACCCACCAACTGATGAATGTTAAAGAATATCTGGTATATATACACAATTAAATACTAAACAAATAAATAATAAATTAATAAAGAAAATATTCAGCTATAAGAAGTCTACAAAATCCTGACATTAGCAATAAAATGTACCAAACTATTAGTTTCAAAACTGTGAAAAAAAATCACAGCAAAACACAAGCATCCTATGTTCTCACTCATGTGGTATACTGAGAAAACAAACTGGTGAATTAAATGAAATAAACTTTTGGACTATAAGATTATTTAGTGTTATCAGAGGGAAGATAGGCAAATTGGATTTTGAAAAAGAGGACAAACATATGGGGAAAAACAGAATAAGACTTAAATTTTTTAATTTATTTTGGGGTGCCAGGGATGGAACCCAGAGACTCATATATGCAAAAGAAGTGCTCTTCTGTTGAACTACATCCCTGGCCCAGAATATCTGGAGTTTTATTTTTGCTTTTGCTGATAATAAATATTCTTTCTCCCACACCTGTGACCCCACCCTTATCCCATCCCTGTGGCAGCCTTAGTTCTCAGTTAGATTGGCAAGATTCCAAAATCTGTTTCCATTAACCAATGTCTATTCACCTGTCTATTATGTATACTCAACATATGAGCCAGACCACTAGTATTTCTCCTTCTGATTCACTTCACTTAGCACCACAACTTTCAGGTCCGTTTGAGCTGAAGTTAAATGCAAGATTTCATTTTTTCTCATAGATGAATAGTATTAAATGGTGCTTGTGCACAAAAATTTCTTTATCCATTCATCTGTTGTTGAGCATTTGGGTTGTTTTCAGATCTGGGCTTTTGTAAAGAGTTCTCCAGTGATCATAGGTATTCATATATTTTGGTGAATTCAATGGTGTCTTCTTGGGCTGGATACCAAGGAATGGAATTGTGGAAAATGCAAAAAAAAATTTTTTTGCGAAGTCTCTGTACTGTTTGCCTGAAAGGCTGCACTAGATAACAGTCCTACTAACAGTGACTAAGAGTTCCTTTTTCATTTTTTGCCATAACTGGGGGTTTCTGGACGTTTTGATATAGAATACATAATTATACTTTTAGTGTTAAATTTAATATACTATAGGTATTGTCAATAATTCACAACAGAAATTGATGAAATTGGTAAAGCAATGTTACTTCAATGAATTTTTTTACATTGGGGTTGGAGAGATAGGAGAGCTGGCAGCCTTACACATGACCAACCCAGGTTCTATCTCTGGCACCCTATATAGTCCCCAGGAGTGACTTCTGAGTGCAGAACCCAGAGCAAGTCCTGAATGTCCCTAGGTGTGATCTCACCTCCAATTTTTTAATATTAATCAAGAGACCCAAGGGGATTCCCGCTTTCCATGTGTGAGAATAGAACAAGGAGCCCCTCCATCCCCACCCCTTGCTCTCTCTTGAACATGTGTCTCTCTCTCCCCTCACATTTACTTAAATTTCTTTCAATAATACTGTAAAAAAAGAGAGAGGGGGAGAAGGAAAACACATCAAAGAAATGGTTGGATGCATCACAGCCTTTGTCTGGGAGTTCTCCACCTCGGGAACTGTAAGATAAGTTTCTGTTTATAACATCCAGTTTGTGGATTTCTCTTAGAACCTCAACAGACTGACACTGTCACTGAAACCAAAGGATCTTGGAAACCATCTGGAGCAATGAAGGTGGTGGACGAAAGACCCAGGTCCAATATATCTAATGCAATCAGACAAAGATCTCTTATGAAGATGAGAAAGGCCTGCTCGGAGGGAGGTCAGCAGAGAGAATGGTGCTGGTATAGTGAGCATCAAGAGATCAAGTGTCTCAAGAGAGCAGTAATGGGGGGTTACGGCCACAAGAGGCTGTTGGACCATATAAGTCCAACATCCCACAAGCACTTCAAACTATACCATCCTAGCTAAAGTCTTCCCTCTTACTTGTCCCCTTTGCTTGTTTGAAGGTTTCTCTGAGAGATAGAGGGTAAGAAAATAGATGTGACAGCAACTGGTCTCTTAGAGTAACTCCCGTTCCTCTGCGGAAGACCCTAATTCAAATTTAAATTCCTCTTTATAACTGAAGATCCTACAAACACTCATATGATTAATAATATTTCTTTTCTTGTGAGAAATATTTGGGATCAGCAAATTGTAACTTCTGCCAGTTATATTGCACTGAAGTCTACATGCCCCAGTTCACTTAAAAAGGTAAACTATACATATTGCAAAATCAGAGTTTGTACTGCTTGGCAAATCCTGGTAAGAAATCTCTTTCTACCCAAAAGTCAGGATGCTTATTGACCTTCCTCCATTCCTTTCTTCCTCCCTTTCCCTCCCTCTTTCATCCTTCCCTCCCTCCCTGTCCCCCTCCCTCCCTCCCTTCCTTCCTTCTTTCCTTTTCTGTTTTGGGACCACACCTGGCAATGCTCAGAGGTAACTACTGGCTTTGCACTTAGAAATTACTCTTGGCAGTGCTTGGGGAACCATATACAGTGCTGAGGATCAAACTCAGGTCAGCCAAGTGTAAGACAAGTGTCTTAGCCACTGTATTACCTCTCCAGCCCTTTCTTTAAGATTTCAGTAAAACAACAAGAACAACAAAAGATAGACCTGTCTCAAGAAACGTTATGGAGTATCAGAAACACTAAATGTTTTGGAGTATCAGAAACATTAAATGGAGAAACCCTAAATGTTTTGGAGTATCAGAAATACTAAATCACACTAAATCCCTCCCCCTAAATGTTTCACTGAGTTTCATCCACAGGTCCTGGTCATGAGCTATGGACAGTCAACTATGTCCATCTCCAAGATCAAGTAAATGAATGACCAAAATTTCTCAGATTCTCAGTCAGAAGTTTGTATCTGCTGTGGAGGGCTGCAATCATTGTGAATAAAGTTTAATGCCATCTTCTCTGCTCAGTCAAGTGTGTGAGTCCTTCAACAGGGCTCTTGACATGTCCTGGAACTTGCCTTTTTGCTCCTTTCGAACTCATTCGAGTGAGGCCTGGTTTAGAGAATTCATGTTGTGAATGTTCTAAAACATACCCCAAGGTTCAGTTTGGGTACTGTCAAGACTATCAAACATGGTGGCAACTGCTCTTGACAAATAATTGACAAGTAACCTTTAGCCTGGCCAACCCTGGTTAGCTATAACTAAATTATAACAGCTAACAGTTTCTTTTATGAACTAGATGAGATGGAAAGGGAATTGGAAGGGAGAAGAGCAGAAAAGTCTTTTGTGGGATTCTTCATGAGGGCAAAATAAGGTCAACAGCATGACTTCTGAGAAATCCTGAGTAGCTGCAATCCCAGATAACTTGTTTGATTTCATATTAGCTCCAAATTCCAATTGGAACTTGTTCAATTTCATATTAGCTGAGCATAAAATAATTTGTACTGGGTAAAGTGGAGTTTGTGACGCATGCCACCAAAGCTAATGTTATAATCAAAAAGATTCACAGAGCTAGTGATCAAGACTATTTAAATAACAGTCAAAACAAAATAAAAACAAAATAAAAGGCAAGTGAAAAACTATGAGATTAACTGTGAATCTGATAGTAAAGCACTAATAGCTTTAATTAACTCTTACAAATCAATGGAAAAGATAAATGTTCCTATATATTTCAGGAAAAGAACACTTAATAAATGAGAAAATAAATTCAAAAAACTATAGGACAATTTTTAAATGAAATGTCATATTTTAACTGTGAAATAAATGAAGCCTGAAGACATTGAGAATGTTCTTTCAACTAAGTATGAAGGAAAAGGTTTTCTTACTTCTCACACAGAAATGTCTAATTGGTCTCATCTTTTGGGGGGTAAATTCAATTATAAGTTTAAAGCACATCTTCCTTGATACAGCAATTCCCTTTATAGAAATTTATCCTCAAGAAATAACTTACAAACCTATTTTTGATATGCCTATGGATGTTTTATTGGAATTATTATAAATCACAAAAATAATGATAGATAAAGTGGGGTAAGAGATAGTACAGTAGTTAAGGCACATACCTAGAATGTGAGTGATCCTGTTTGATACCCAATGACACATGGACTACAGAGCATCACTGGATGTGACCCTAAAGGTCTTCCAAACACTATTTGTGTGGGGTAGACTTGGTGGGGTAGCACCTCAGATCCTAGCATTGAATGCCAGCCTGTTAACTAAGTATCACTAAGTGGACACTGGGGCTCAGGAGCTCTGCTTGGGAGGTAACCCCCGCCCCCACACCTAAAAAAGAAATAGTGAAATGGCAGAAACAATGGAGAGTTGTTTGAATTTATAATACAACCAATCATGCAACTAATTTCTAATGTGTGGACCATAGTATTTAATGAATAAAGCAAATTACAACAGTTTATGCATCGTGGTACCATTTTTAATTAATAGATTTTATTTTTTGGAGCAGTTTTCAAGTTACAGAAGAAAATCAACAGAAAATACATAAAGTTCCAAATACCAATTCCCCACCTCATAGTTTCTCCTTTTATTAATAATTGAACAATCTGCATAAATGTTATCCACAAAAAATTATAATTTACATTAGGATTCACTTTGTATTACACACTCCATGAGTTTTTTCCATTCCTCTGAACCCTTGATGATCACTGGTCTTCCTTCTGTTTTTGTAATGTTGCCTTTTCCACAATGTCATACAGTTGAAATTATTCAGGATTTATCCTTTCAAACTGATTTTTTTTCACTAAACAATAAGCATGTGAGATTCCTCCTTGTGTCTTTATAGCTTTAAAGATGTTTATCCTTTGACCTACTGAAGAGCATCATAGTAACTTTCATGCTTTGACACTGATGAAGTATAAACATTTTTGTGCAGGTTTCAATATGGCTTAAGTTTCCAACTCATTTATATAAATACCAAACAGCACAGTTGCCTACTGTTATGTTAAGAACACATTAACTTTTTGCAGGTAGGAAGAATGATCTGGGCCACACCCTGCGGTGCTCAGGGCTAACTCCTGTCTCTGCACTCAGGGATCACTTCTGGAAGTGCTCAGGAAACAATATGAGCAATCAAATGAAGGTCTGCTGCAGCACCTTACCCTCATATTATCCCTCTGGTTCAAAATAAATTTACTTCTGTAAGAATTTCCAAACTGACTTTCAAAATGTCTGTGTCAGTTTGCATTCTCACAATAATAATGAAAAGTTTCGGGATTGGAGCAATAGCATAGCGGGTAGGGCATTGCACGTGGGTACGTAGGGCATGGCCACCTTGCACACAGTCATCCTGGGTTCAATTCCCAGCATCCCATATGGTCCCCCAAGCATCACCAGGAGTAATTCCTGAGTGCAGAGCCAGGAGTAACCCTTGTGCATCCCGGGTGTGACCCAAAAAGCAAAAATAAATAAATAAATAAATAAATAATGAAAATAAATAATAATGTACAGTTTCTGTTCCTCCAGATACTCATTAGCACTTAATGTTTTCAGTGATTTGGATTTGTTCGCACTCGACTATTGTAATAAGTACAGAAAAAGATTTTATTAGGATTGCATTAAATGTATAGATTGACATCATCTCACTGATTCAATTTTCAGTTTCCCAAGATATATGATGCCGAAGATCTTTTTATCTACATATTTCCTTAGTGAGGTTCTCTTTAGATCTTTTGTCCATTTTTGACTGGGCTATTTGTTTTCTTACTACTTGGTTTTAAATTTTTTTTTGCATATTTTGGACACAAGCTGTCTATCAGATAAGTGTTTGGGGGAAGATTTTTCTCTCGGTCTGTGGTTTAGAATTTCTTTCTTTTTATTATGTTTTTGGGTTGGGGATGGGGGCAGACACACCCCATGCTATTCAGGGATGAGTCACTCCTGGTTGCGCTGTGGTCCTGAGTGAATCCATGGCTCCCACGTGCAAAGCATTGCTCAGACTCTCTGATCTATCTCTTGAGTCCAGTCTTTTCCTTGACATGGCCATTCCAAGAGCAAGTTTTTCATTAAAGAATTCCAATTTATAATTTTTTCTGGTATATATTATACTTGTAAAAATAATTTACCTAAAAAGTCATATCCAAACAATAGCCACTGGGAATTTCTTTTCTGTTTCTTCTAGAAGATTTACAGCTTTGTATTTTACATGTGGGTCTATAATCAGTTTGATTTAATTTTTGTGACAGGTATATCAACTACCTCTAAATTCTTTTTTTTTTTTTTACTTTGGACCACATTTGGCAGTGCTCAGGGCCTATTCTTGGCTCTACTTTCACTCCTGGCTGAGCTTGGGGGACTGTGTGTGGTTCTAGGGATTGAACCTGGTTTAGCCATGTGCAAAGCAAGCACTGACTTCTAACTTTCTATCCAGTCCTGTACCTAGATTTTTATTTTAGGGCAGGGGAATATAGATGTCTAGTTGTTCAAACTCTATTTCTTACATAGAATATATTTTCTCCATCAAGTTGCTTTGCTCTTTTCTCAAAAATATTAGTTTGCTATACTAAATTAGTAGCCATGTTTCTGAGCCCTTTGGTCAATCTATTTGTCTTTACTTTCACCATATATTACAATCCCATGACTATCGTGGTATAATAATAAGTCTTGCAGTTGAGTGGTATCAGTTCACAAATTTTATTCTTCTCCCTTCAATATCAGTTTCGTCTATTCTGGGTCTTTTGCCTCTCCACATAAGCTTCCTAATTATTGTCTCAATATCCACAAGATAACGTGTTGTGAAATTTTGATTGGAATTAAATTCTGATGAATAACATTGATCTTCTATGTATCAACATGGATTATCTCTCCATTTATTTAAATGTTCTTTTACTTCTTTCATCAGAAAATTTTAAGTTTCCTCATATAGATCTGGAACAATAGCACAGCAGTAGGGCGTTTGCCTTGCACGTGGCCAACATGGACTACCCCAGTTTGATTCCTCCGCCCCTCTTGGAGAGCCCAGCAAGCTACCGAGAATTTCTTAGCTGCACGGCAAAGCCTGGCAAGCTACCTGTGAGGTATTCTATATGCCAAACACAGTAACAAGTCTCACAATGTTACTGGGCCCGCTCAAGCAAATCGATGAACAGGAGGACAAGGACAGTGACAGTGACAAATTTTTTGAGACATGATTTATATTCCCGAATATGAATGATGCAAGCTTGAGACTATGTATTCTGCTATTACTGAACAAAATATTTTATAAATATGAGTTAGATCAATTGATTGACTGTGCTACTTAGTTAAACTACATCAGACTAATTTTCAACTGACTGGATGTCAATCATAGATACAGGGCTATTGAAGTTACCGATGATAATACTGGATTCATCTATTCCTAATAGTTCCTATCAGTTTCCTATCAGTTCCTATCAGTTCCATCTATTCCTATCAGTTTCCTCAAGTAATTTGACAGAACTGACCCCTTGATTTTCATGTAACATCCTTATTTTATCTCTGATAATTTGGCTTGCTCTGAAGTCTTCCTTATTTGGGATTATTGCCCTTACTTCATCTTTCTTTGATTGGTGTTAGCATGCCATAAATTTCTCTATTGCTCTGCTCTTAATGAATTTTAATATCTAATGTGGATTTCTTGTAAACAACACAACTAGGTCTCATTTATTTATTTTCTTTAGATTTTTGGGACACACCCAACCGTGCTCAGGAGCTACTTCCAGTTCAGTGCTCAGGGATCACTCCCGATGATGTTCAGGGAAGCTGTGCTGGAAATAGAACCTAGGCTTCCACACTGCAGCTTTGAGAGTTTCTTTTTGCAGTTTTATGTAGTTAAGCTATTGATTATGCTTAATGTGGTTATTATCATCATTTCATTAATATTTTGCTCGTTTGTCACTATTTTCTGTTAATAGTCCTTGTTTGTTTCCCCTTCCATGCATTTTATGCCTTCTGGCCTTCTCTGTTTGTTTGCATTTTTGTTTGAGGTTTTATGGGGGGGGTTGAGAGGGGGTGGTCTTTTGACCACACCCAGCAATGCTCAGGGGTTACTCCTGGCTCTGCACTCAGGAATCACTCCTGGTAGTGCTCAGGGAACCATATGGCAAGGTAAGCAGCCTACCCGCTATACTACAGCTCCTCTCTCTGTGCTTTGAATGAATGTCACTTTGGGTGATTTTCAGAGAAAGCAGTGTTCAGCCTAAGTGCTTGGGAACCTCTAGGTACCACACCTAGTTGTGCACTGGTGATAATGAGGTTCTGGGGATCAAACCAAAGACAGTGCATATTCTCGCTCACTCTCTCTCTCTCTCACTCTCTCACTCTCTTGCTCTCTCGTGCTCTCACTCTCTCCATTACTTTTCAAGAATAATTTTACTGGGGGCTGGAGCAATAATAACACAGCAGGTAAGGCATTTGCCTTGCATGCAGCCAATATGGCTGACAGGTTCGATTCCCAGCATCCTATGTGGTCCCCTGAGCACTGCCAGGAGTAATTTCTGAGTGCATGAGCAAGGAGTAACCCCTGAGCATTGTTGGGTGTTACCCAAACAGCAAAAAAAAAAAGAAGAAGAAGAAGAATTTTACTGGAGGCAGAATTCTAATTTGGCCTTTTTTTTTTTTTTCGCTTTTTGGGTCACACCTGGCGATGCACAGGGGCAACTCCTGGCTCTGCACTAAGGAGTCACTCCTGGTGGTGCTCAGAGGACCATATAGGATGCTGGGAATCGAACCCGGATCAGCCGCGTGCAAGGCAAACGCCCTACCCACTGTGCTATCCCTCCAGCCTCTAATTTGGCCTTTAAAAAAAAAAAACATTGCCACATTACCACTTTAAATATTTCACGCCATTCTTTTCTTATATGCACAGATTTGAAGAGAAATGTGAAGTCATTCTGTTTTTTCCTATATGAGGTTTTGATTTCCTCTAATTTCCTCCAATATCTCTTTCTCTAATTTTCCGCTGTTTAAAGTAGAGGTGTCTGTTGTTCTTTAATTTTCTAAGGTATTTCAATAATAATTTTTGGGAAAATCTATTGCTTCAGATATTTCTTCCATAATTTTCTTTCTTCTTCCAATATTCCCATATGCCTTTAGACCTTTAAATATGCTGTTATTTTGTTTGTTTGGTTGGTTGGCTGGTTGATTTGTTTTGGGTTTGAGCCACATCTGGTGGTTCTTCGAGGGCTACTTCTCACTGGGCACTAAGAGAACTCCGTGGTCCTGGGAATAAAACCTGGGGTTTCTACATGCAAGCATGTGCTCTAGCCTACGGCCATCTCCTCAGTTTAGAAATTCCATTTGCTTTTTTCTTAAAATTTCTCTCTGCTAATATTATCATCTGTTCTTCCATCTTTTCTACTTTTCCCATAAGAGCCTTGAGTATATTAAGCATGGTATTTTTAAATTCCTTCTTTGATAATCCTAAAATCTCTGTGATATTTGAATCTGGTTATAATGCTGTCTTTGGGTTTTTTAAACTGTGATTTTGTTTTCATTTCCTTTTTGTCCTTCAGAATGCCTTATAATTTTCTTTTGAAAGCCAGTCATTCTGTACTGAGTAAAAGGAACCCGATATGGTGATGGTCAGCATCTGCTGTGGTAAGCTCTGTTCTCTGCATTAGCCTGATCTCTCCAGTTGTGGGTACGGGTAGTTTACCCTGAGAATTATGTGAAAAAAAATCTAACCAGGATTGTTCATTTTCAATTTGTTCAATATTTTTCTTGTAGAAACAAAAATCAAGACTTCCAAGCTCTTAACATGTCATAACCGGTACCAGAAGCCCTCCTAACTGATCTCTTTTTTGTTTTAATGTACATATACACACATGCTTATAAATGTAAATAATCACATGTACAAGTCTTTTGAAAAGACCAAGGTAATATTAATGAGGATGTAATATTATTAATACTTAGTGAAAAATCACTGTGTTCCAGACATTGTTTTAAGTCCTTTATAATAATTATTATTTACAATTCTATTATATTTTATGTTATGAATAATGGATATATTTATGAATCATGCTACTATATAATATGTTCTATATAAAGATATTAAAACATGATTGACTAATTGTATGATTGTTAGGAAATTAAGTACTTCACTTATTCCTTACAATAATGAGAGAGATAATTTGTGATATTATCATTTCAATTTTATAAATGAAGAGATAGAGGCACAAAGAAGTCCAGTAACTACCCTAAGCAATTATTTAAACCAGCCAACCTCTCCACAGCATCCACACATTTAAAATAATAACAGTGATTACCCATTCAGTGGGATTCATGATAAAATTCACCTCATCATATCTGTCTCTTTAATATGCAACTTTTTCACAGAGCATTATAGTGTATGTGTAATAAAATAAATAAATAAATACACTGCCTTAAAACAAAGTAAGAATGTAAAGCAGAGGAGGTAGTCACAGAAATCATTTCAGTCACAGAAATTGCTCTTGTCTCATCTGCAGCTCTCTTATCTTTTTAAAGATAGAATATATCTCTAAATATGGTACAAAAATATTCCCTATTCAGGGGTCACCAACATGATAACCTGAGGTCTATAATTCCTTATGGGGTACCCTCAGGTCTCTCCCCTCTGGAGAAGACCACATTCTTTCTCTTAAACTCATCTCTCTCTCCCATTTCCTGTTTCCCTGAGTAAAACTTTAAAAAATTAATTAATAAATAAATAAGGATCATGATCCATATATTCTATATAGTAAAAGGCCAAGCATGTTTCACAGCCATATTGACAAAGATGCTTACTAAACAAAAACACATTTTATATCAGGACCCAGCATATACATATATGTGTGTGTGCACAACTTGAATGAAACAAATTATCTTCTCTTTTGAAAATTGGTGATAGTCCACTAAAGTGATCTCAACCACCCCCCTAAGTCCTACTGAAAGACTCTCAGACAACTGTAACAAAGAAATTGTTGACAGGTATTACAGATTATAATATAGCACTCTTCTCTGAATTTTAACAAAAATCGGTGCCAGGAATTATGTTACTCTGGCTTCAAAACTAATCTGCCATGGGCTGGAGAGATAGCACAGCGGGTAGGGCATTTGCCTTGCACACGGCCGACCCAGGTTCGATTGCCAGCATCCCATATGGTCCCCTGAGCACCGCCAGGAGTAGCTCCTGAGTGAAGAGCCAGGAGTGACCCCTGTGCATCGCCAGGTGTGACCCAAAAAGCAAAAAAAAAAAAAAAAACTAATCTGCCACTAAGTTTGCACATCTGCTTCTTAGAAGGCCAACGTTCAAAATTAGAAATATTAATATCCATCACAGTAAGCAGCAGGAAACGATTGCAAGGCTCACCAGCTCCCAGCCCTGGATATTTAATGATCCCCCTAGAAGTCCCTCCCCAAGGGACTTGCAACATGAAGATACACCTTGGGACTCCACAGAGCATCGATAACAAATACTGGTGCTACCCATGAACAACATGAGACCCCATTTGACCTTGGAAACCAAGACAAGTCAACCAGATATCTCCAGGCCCCATTCTAGACACTCCAGACTCCCAAGGACTGTAAATGGCAAAGGCCTCACTTTAGCTTAGAGCTATTTCAGCCTCTGTTTCTTACAAGAAACATTCAATTATCTCCTCAACTGCTGCCTATCAACAAATAATCCATCAAGTACTCTTCTTGGTCCCGGAAATATAAAAAAAAAAAACACAGGTGGTTCACATTATTCAGAATCTTTCCAATTAGAAAAGAATACATAATTATAAATACACATGATGAAGACACAGTCTACAACCGCAGAGATGAGCAGCTGTGTGTTATGAAAACGTTAACTAACTACATTTGGAAATGGGTGAGTTCTGAAAAACTCAGACTGCACAGGGGTGGGTGGGGGCAGCTCTTAGGCTTCTACACAGGTGGGGCAGACAGCTGGTAAGGCAAGAGTGTTGTCCACTGTCTCTGGCACAGATAAATTGTGCCCGTAAGGGCAGTATCCCTCTTCTGAGCCCCAAGTTTGCAACTGCCAAGTGTCGATATTACTAAGAATCTTAAAGATTAAAATAGAAAAGGGGTCTGAATGTTTTTAAGTACTACATCATGCCCCCAAATAGTGTTATCATTCATGTAGGTCCATCTAAAGTACCCTAGTGGTATCTTCCTCCTGGTAGACATACTTCTTCCTTCCAGCAGTCACATGCTTAGGCAATACTCTCCCTTTGTCTATGAAGTTGACTTGGTGGATTGTTTCTAATGAAGACAATGTGCCAAATGTGATGAAAACACTTTTGTGTAATTGTTGACTTTATGCCTGAGAATAGATCCTGCTGGCACTACCCAGGTATTTGATCAGATGTTATGCTAGCTGCTTCTGTGAAAGCATTTCTAGATGACAGGAGCATTCAAGCTGGTGAGCTCTGAGTAAATCAGGTCACCTTGGAGAATGTAGGTGGGCCTCATTCAGTCAGGTGAAGGCTGTAAGAGAAAAGGCCAGAGGAGGGAGCTCTGCGGGGGGGCCTCCTCTGATCTGAACTACAGTGTCAGTTCTTCCCTGGGTCTCTAGCCTGTCTGGGTGATTTTGGGGGCTCCATAATTATGCAAGCCAATTTAATAAATAGAATTTCTTTCCAAATACACGCATACACATGTACACACTCACACACACACACATATTCTATTGATTTGGTTCCACTCCTCTGGAGAACCCTAATTAATTCAGTGACTAATCAGTCACAATGAAAAATTATGCCTTTAATTTTACTAGCATACTTCTTATACCCCCTTTCTGCTGGCATGTGGCAAGCAATCAAGAGACTGTCCTTGGCCAGTAAGAAAGGAAAACTTCCTGTTCATGACTGCATGAGAAAATGAATCTGCTGACAACCTTAGGAGTGAACTCAGAAGTGGGTTCTTACTCAGTAAAACTAAGGGTGACCCCCAGTTTGTAAGAGATACTAAAACAGAAAGGCAGCTAGGAAGTGCCAAACACATAAACTGAAATGCATATTATTTTAAGTCACTAAATTTGGGGGATAATTTTTTCTGCAGCAACAAGTAACTAATACATTGGTAATGGCAGTAGTAGCAGCAGCAATAGTATTAATAGCATATAAACATGAATTATCAAAATCATTACTATTAGCATAGAAAATAGAGCTTCTCAATGTATGAAGATCCAGATAAAGCCTACACTGAATCATTCACCAGCTTTTTGTTTTGCTTTCACTGCAAAGCTGGGCAACTTGTCCAAATGAGGCTCTGCTAAAGAAGAAAACAGAATCAAAGCCATTCCTCAGTTTCGCCTGGAATTCCTGATTCTACCCTAATTATACAAACATGTGGAGAGTAGTGAGGAAACGATTACCTAATCATGTCTGTGAGAAACATAAATGCTACAGCCCTTCAACAGAAATTTAACTGTAAACTAATCCACTGAAGGCACTAATTGGAGAACTCAATTTCAAATGTTTCTATCAAATATAAGATATATCCCAATCATAAATTATTATAACCCTCATTTGTATTTTTCTCAGCTATAAAACCTTAAGCTTGATAAGTTTAGAAGACACTTTCTCACCCATTTCCAAATACAGTCTCCTGGAGTCTAAATGAGATAGCATTTGTTCTTCACAATCTTCACTGCCTCTCATTTAAAAGGCTTCATTTAGAATCTTCATGGTTTTAACCACTGTTACCTTTGGAAGAAGCTTCTCTCTCTCTTTCCTCTCCTCTCCTCTCCTCTCCTCTCCTCTCCTCTCCTCTCCTCTCTCCCTTTGGTTTTTGGTCCACACCCAACAGTGCTCAGGTATTAGTCATGGCTCTACTCTAAAAAATTCACTCCTGGGTGGGCTCACAGTACCATGTGGGATGCCAGGGATCGAACCCAGGTTGGACACATGCCAGGCAAGTGCTCTTCATGCTGTACTATCTCTCCAGTCCCACTCCTGCTTCTCTTAAACATATTCCCAGACTCAAATAGATGACAATTTACTTCATTTACAAACCCACTATTCATATTTTTCCTACCTAATAATTTATTTGGAAAGCATGCTCCCCATGTAGAATTTACCATATTGACAGGGAGGCAGTTATATGACTTATCCCGTGCATTGTATAATATCAGAAATCTTCAGAGACTGAAGTGAAATATTCTGGCAATATGCCCTATCAGCTATCTAGCACACTTCAAAGCAATGACCACAAATTAATTATCTTATCTTGACCAGCTCATCTAAGTAAATAAGTACTTGGGGGGCCAAGAGATAGCATGCACCCAACTGGAGTTCAATGTCCAGTACTTCGTGGTCCCCAGAGCAATGCTGGGGAATCCCTAATGGCTCCTCAGCACTGCCACGGTGGCCTGGGTGTTCCTGGAACTTCAAGGCCCAAGGATGTGATGTTGCTGAACTGTTAACCTTGTTGTCCAAGAATTATATGGAGAGATCTCCTGAGCACCATTTGGGAGTCCCTTTACACACACACACACACACCCCTAAGAGAGGTATTTTAAAATCATCTCAATTTATGATACTTAATTCAAAGGATAATTAGGCATCGAATAGGAAATGAGCTCCATGTCTTTATAAAAAGAAGCCAAAAGTTAACCAAGGTCACAGCTGGGAACCAGTAGCAACTGCCAATGCCAATGCTGATTCCGGAGCTCACATCTTCATCTCATAGTATCTCTGATAATTAAATAACATGGTCTAACTAAATAGCTTAGCAGGGTGTCTAACTTCTAAAACCTAGTAGTTAATAGTATTAACTACTAGTTGCTCATTGTTAATAATATTACTAATTTTACAAATATTTCTAATAATCAATATTACTGCTGTTAGTCCTAAAATCTTCAACTCCAATCTACTTTAACACTTCATTCCTATTACATTCCCTGAGCATTTAAAGAACATGAATTTCCATGTTCTCCCAACTCCTGAAATTTACTATCCCTTTCCTCCCAGTTGTTCTTGCCAAATATGTTTTTCAGTTGCATTAATTAATTGGATCTTGATTTTTCAGGGCATTTCTAGTTTTTTTCATCAGTTATTTCCAACCCAGCCCATAAGCAACTAATTTCTTCCAAGCTTCTGTTCTCACACCATCTTTTCCCCATCAGAGATCTCTGAATTTCTCTTAAGTACTTTATCTTGAGAACATTTTCAACCATGTTCATGGGCTGCATTCCTCATTGTTGCTGTTACTACAGTACTCCGGGGCCAGAGACACACTCAGTCACTCAGAGGCCATTTAGTGTCAGGGACCAAACCAAAGAGGCTCACACATGCAAGGCACATCTGCAGGCTCCAATGTGGCTTCTTAAGCACTCGTTTTTCCCACACTATGTGGCAAAGTTTGACCTCTGTTTTATGCCATCTCTTAAAATATTCTGCCAATCAACAAATGGCACTGTAGCAACTGAATAGACATGAGGAAAAGAATGGAATTAAACTCCTGTTTCACACACTGCCCCCCCCCAAAAAAAAAACAACTAAAAATGAATCAATGATTATATATAAACTAAAACTATAAAACTGTTACAGGAAAAAAATAAGTATAAATCTTTGTGACCTCAGATTAGGAAAAGGTTACTTAGAGATAAACCAAAGCACAGACAACAAAAGCAAAGATAGATAATTTGGACTTCATCAAAATTGAAACTTTGAGGAGGATGGGGGAAGAGTTCTCACCCAGCGGTGTTCAGGGCTTACTTAGTCCTGGGTCTGCACTCAGGGATCACTCCACATGGGGTGGGGAGGGCCATATGGGATGCTGGGGACCAAAGCCAGGTCAGCTGCATGCAAGGGAAGTGCTCCACCCACTGCACTATCATTTATATCTCCAAAATAAAAACTTTTGTGTGTGAATAGACATTATCAAGGAAGTTAAAGACACCTCAGAGAATGGGCAAAGGCATTTGCAAATAATATAAGGTAAAAGCAAATGTCCAGAAAATTAAAAGAACTATCATCATCGGATAAGAGGTTAATCTCAAAGATAAGGCACTGGTAGAACTTTCTAAGCAAAAAAAAAAAAATCCAGCCCATCAAAAAATGGGCAGAAGAGATGAAAAGAAACTTCCACACTCCACTCTATTTTGGGGGTCAGTCCTTTGTGCTTTCAGGGGCCTTCCTTTACTGCACTAAAATGAATAAACTTGCAACACACATAAGCGCAGGAAGGCATCTCCTTCCAAACTACCTATATTCGGTAAGGGACAGATGAGATTCCCCTACCCCCACCTCTCACATCCCAGCATCCTCAACCCCTCAACACAGAGCTTCTTGTCACCCTCGTCCACCAGGACACATCTCAGAGAGTAGCCCATCTGGGCTCTCCTTCCAAACCTCATTCCACTTGAGTTCAGTTTACCTTGAAACTGCTGATTATCCCTTACTTTTCTAAAATTTCCTTTCCTTCCCTACCACCTTGACTTTGATGATAATAATTACCATAAAATAGGCATTGAAAAAGCACCTGCTTGATAAGAAAAGCACTGACTCCCATGCATTCATCTGAAGGATGCTAAGGTATATGGGTCGTCTCATGATCTCTGATGCAGTTTCAGAGTCATAGACTAATCACCCAGAGACTGGGGGTAGGTAACTGATACAGGCTGCTCTCAATGGCTCCAAGTTCAGTGTTCTTTCTACCATGTTACCATTCTTGTCCGTTCTTGGACCTGTACTTCTGGCTTCCAATTCACAATCTCTTTCAACTATTTTTCCACCAAAATCTGCTACAAATTAACAAATTATTTATCTTCTTATCAGCACATTTTTTTCATTTTTCATTTATTTCAGGGCCATACCCAGTGGTGCTCAGGGCTTACTCCTGGCTCTGTGCTTAGGGATCACTCCTGGTGAGATGCAGAGACCATACATGCTGGGAATTTAACATGGGTCAGCCACACGCAAGGCAAGTGCTCTACCTACTGTACTATCTCTCCAGCTCCTCAGCACACTGTACTCTCAAAGCAGTAATCCAATTGTGACATTCCCTTTAAGAACTCTCCCGTAGAGTTCAATCAGACATTCAAAGTTAACAGGCAAACTTAATATTATTTCCACCATTCCAGAACAAAAGGAAGAAACGTCTGTCTCTAAATTCCAAAACATTGGTACAATATGCAATCCCTTACCAGTTATATGATAAAACAAAAATATCTTAGAATGACTTTTCTCAACCTCTACAACTGACTCAATGTCCCTTTTTAAGAAATAAATAAATAAATAAATAAATAGAGATTTCATAATTGGGCTTGGGGTGGAGTCATTGCCAGCAGTGACAATTCTGTGCTTGCTTTGGGCCAGTCTCATGACCTCATGCATGCAAGGTTTGTGCCCTACTACATGAGGCACTGCACTGCCCCTTTGATGTACTTCTGTAGATTCATTTCCTAATGGCTCTTCTTTTCTTTCCTTTTCCCCAATTTTTACCTTGTTGGAAGCAATAATATGACTAACAATTGCACATTCCTCCAGCTCTTAATTCCACTATGCTCTTCACTACTTGCTGTGTCTCCTTTCTCTTTTGTCAAAAATCTTGCCCAGTGTTCAATGTTAATTTCAAAGATCAGATTTCCTATACCCGGAAACTCTGACCTGGATGCACCACTGTCCAAATCTTCATTCTTTAGCCACCAAAGGCATGTCAAGCACATCTATGTTCCAGACACAGAATATTGACAAGTTAGAAGAGACATAACTTTTCCAAGCAAGATTTTTAAAATCTAGAGAGAGAGAGAAAGCTAAGGATTTAAGGCGGGGCTAGAGCAATAGCACAGCGGGTAGGGCATTTTTGCCTTGCATGTGGCCCACCGGGTTCGATTCCTCCGTCCCTCTAGGAAAGCCTGGCAAGCTACCGAAAGTATCCCACCTGCACAGCAGAGCCTGGCAAGCTCTCCGTGGCATATTTGACAAATATATATGCCAAAAACAGTAACAAGTTGGGGCTGGAGCAATAGTACAGTGGGTGGGGCATTCACCTTGCACGAGGCTGACCCGGGTTCAATTCCCAGCATCCCATATGGTCCCCTGAGCACCGCCAGGAGTAATTCCTGAGTGCATGAGCCAGGAGTTACCCCTGTGCATCTCCAGCTGTGACCCCAAAAGCAAAAAAAAAAAACAGTAACAAGTCTCACAATGGAGATATTACTGGTGCCCGCTTGAGCAAATCCATGAACAATGGGGAAATGCCAAGTGCTACAGTGCTACCGTGCACATGGTGAACCCAGTTTGATCCACACCACCATAGAGAGTGCCCTGAGCATCACTAGAAGTGACTACTGCACACAGGGTCAGGATTAAGCCCTAAGAACCACAAGATATGACCCAGGCCTTCCCCACAAAAAGACAAGTTTCTAATCTAGCAGAGGAAGAGCAATTATAAGCAAGTAAATAAGAACAGCTGTCATTTTTTATAGATTCTCATATACCAGGCACTGTTTTAAGTACTTGATATCTGCATAACAATCTAAAATAGGGATTATTGATATGTTAGATCAATAAATACAGAGACCAAGACATAGAGATGTTAATTAACTCTTTTATGCAGCAGAATAATAGTGAATCTAGGAACTGAATTACATTGGTCTGGTTCTGCAAGCCTCTAACTCCCCTGAGCACCATAATTGCAGCTAGTGTTAAGTAAACAGAAACGTGATGGAGAGGATGATGTGGACAACAGAAGTGTCACATTGAAGCTATGCTGTCCAATACAGCTTCCACTGGCCATGGGTGACTACTGACCACTAGAAATGTAGCTAATTCAAGTTAAGATGTGTTGCTAATATAAATAAAATACCTAGCATATTTCAAAAATTTGGTATAATCTGTAAAATGGCTATCATAAAAAAAGATAAAAAGTAGCAAATGTTGGTGAGAATATGGGGGAAGAAAACCATTATAAACTGTTAATGATATATAAATTGGTCCAGCCATTACTGTAAACAGTATGGTGGTTACTCAAAAAAAACTACCTTAATATTCAGCAATTCTACTTGTAGGTATTTATCCTAAATAAATAAAAACTAACTCAAAAAATATGTGCGCCCATATTCATTACCAATTATTTACAATATCACTTTACTTACAATATTATATAATTGTAATACAATCATTTACCAAAAAAAAAAGAATCAAGACATGGAAGGAACCTAAAGATCTATCCATTGATAAATGACTAAGAAAAATATATGCTATAGCTGTATATACAGAGAAACACATTGTAATATTATTCATAGAAAAGAAAGAAAGCATGCAGTCTGTGACAACAAGGGAGAACCCTAAGAACATTATGCTAAGAGACATTAAGTCAGATAGATGACAAAAAATACTACATAATAAATATGATTTACATATGATAGCTAAAAAATAAAAAGCAAACAACAATAACAACAAAAATAATAGATACAGAGAACAGATTGGTGGTCACAAGACGTCTTTTAGAAAGGCTGGCAAAATGGATGAAGGGGATCAAAATATACCAACTTTCTGTTATAAAATATAATAGCTCATGGGATATAATTTACAACTGCTATAGCTAATAATAATGCATTTTATACTTAAAAGTTGCTAAAAAAGTTAGACTTAAAATTTCTCAGGGAAGGAAATATGTATGTATGGTGATAGATAACTAGATTAGCATTGGGATCATTTCACAATATAAGCAAATTAAAGATCATTATGTTGCCAACCTGAATGTTACATGTCAATTATAACTCAATAAAAATAATTTTAAACTAGATGTCACAGTTTCTGATTTCAAACATTCAAACTATCTTACAGCTGCTATCTACTGTAATCAAAACTGTATAATACTGGGCTAAAAACAGACAATAAATCAGTGCAGCAAGACAAAGTCTAGAAATAAACCCTCTCGTGCAAGGTCAACTAATATTTCACAGAGAAATAAAGATTATTTTGTTTTTTCTTTCTTTCTTTCTTTCTTTCTTTCTTTCTTTCTTTATTGCTTTTTTTGGGTCACACCCATCAATGCTCAAGGATTACTCCTGGCTCTGCACTCAGGAACTATACCTGGCGGTGTTCAGGAGACCATATGGAATGACAGGGATCAAACCCAGGTCAGCTGTGTGCAAGACAAATACCCTACCGACTGTACTATTGCTCTGGCCCTGATAAATAAACATTATACAATGAAAATGGATACTTCATGGAAAATGAGAAGGAAATAATCGATCAGCACAGTGAAGAAAAGCATGTGGTGGTCCTGGGAAGCAAGCAACTTTGGGGGTGACTATTTTGGCTATAGCTCCTGCTAAGTTCCATACTGCTTTCTTGCTCAGGAAAGTTTGCTAGCTTCTCCTTAAAAGCAGGACCTTAAAATCAAGGAATAAAATGTATTACTTTCCACCTCAAAAGAAAAAGAAAGAAAGAAAGAAAGAAAGAAAGAAGGAAGGAAGGAAGGAAGGAAGGAAGGAAGGAAGGAAGGAAGGGGAAGGAAGGGAGAAAGAGATAAAGGAAGGAGAAGGAAGGAAGGAAGGAAGGAAGGAAGGAAGGAAGGAAGGAAGGAAGGAAGGAAGGAAGGAAGGGATACTTTCTTAAATGGTGTTGGGTAAACTAGACAACCATATACAGAAGGACTAAACTATCTTACACCGAAAAAAAGTATTTTAATATGGTTTAAATATTTAAATGTGGAGGCTGGAGAGATGGTTCAGTGAGTAGGGCACTTGCTTTGCACATAGCTCACCCAGGTTTGATCTCTGGCACACATAAGGTTCCCCAGCCCCACTAAGAGTGATACTTGAGCAAAGAGTCAGGAGTAAGTACTTCCAGGTGTGGCCTAAAATCAAAACAAAAACAAAATTGACTTGAAACTGTAAAAATCCTAGAAAAAAAATTAAGTACAAATGTCCTTTTGATGTCTTGACAATAATATTCTAATATAACTCCAAAGTCATAAAAGAGAAAAGTAAAAAATCTCTTTATATAACTTTATCTAACTTTGTATAACTATATCTAAAATGTTTCTATGCAGGAAAAAAATCAACAAAATGAAAAGGCAATCAAAAGGCCACATGATAGTATAGCTTGCCTTGAACATGGCCAATCCATTTGATCCCCAGCACCCTAAATGCTCCCCCAAGTCTGCCAGGAGTGATCCCTGAACTGAGCGCAGAGTCATTAGAAAGCCCTGAGCACCACTGGGTGTGGCCCAAAACCCAACAAAAACAAAAGGCAACCTATAGAACAAAAGAAGATAATTATAAACAAACATCCATCTAATAAGTGGTTACTATCCCATATATATATACTAAGAAAGAAATATATATCCACAGGCCACATGATAGTATAGATTGCCTTGCACATGGCCAATCCATTTGATATATATATATATGGAGCTCATATAACTCAATAATGAAAACAATAAGACAAATAATTCAATTTAATATGAATAGCCAACGGTAACCTGAAAAGGTACTCAACATTCTAATCACCAGGGAACTACAAATCAAAGCCATAATGCACTATTACCTCATCTTCTAAGAATGACTCCTCTCAAAAAAAAAAAAAAAAGATGTGAAGAAATGGGAATCCTCGTGAAACTGTGGTCCTGCAGCTGCCCATCACCTAATACTACACAACATAACCAAGACACGTAAGTTCTAACCCTCAGGTGTTCTAAGTTCCTCTCCTCAGGAAGTTCCCTTGCCTTCTGGGTGGTAGCCCCTACCTCTGTCACCAGCAACCTAGCCATGTACCACCCAAATGGGATTGGTTGTCTGCTACTACCATCTGCTGGCCATATCTTTTCCTTTACCAGTCCCACAGAGGGCCTGGGCATAGACCACAGGGTTACAGAGTAGGAGAGTAGCAGGAAAGGATTGCAGAATCCACTACATGGGTGATACCATGACCTGCCAAGTTAATCAAAGATAGAAGCCCCATCGGGAGAGGTAGAAAAGTGATTATGGGCATCTAGAACAATGAAAACAATTTTCACAAACCCAAAAGAGAAGAACCAATGTCTTCACAGGAAAAAACATGGTCAAGATTGGGCTGGAGAGTCAGAGAGACCGTACAGGAGTCAAGGCACTTGCCCTGCGTGCAGCCACTTTGGCTGAGCCTTGTTCAAATCCTGGCACTGCATGAGGTGCCCTGAGCACTGTCAAGGGCTATTCCTGACACAGAGCCAGAAAGAGCCCCCATCACTGCTGAGTGTGGCCCCCAAATTGATAGCAGTAATATATATATTATATGTAATATATATATATATATATATATATATATATATATATATATATAGTAGTGTGAATGTATTGGGGCTGGAGAGATCATCTAGTGATTTCACACAGCTGAATCTGAGTCAACCCTGGTACCACACATGGTTTCCTGAGCACCACCAGGAGTGATCCCTTAGCACAGAGCCAGGTGTAAGCCCTGAACACAGCAGGGTATGGTCATAAGGAACTTAGTTACTGATACAAAGTTGTATAATTAAGTAAAACACATATACACAGATAATACTACACATTTTCCAAGATCATACACAAAAGTAAATTTTCAGAAAAGGGGCTGAAAGGATATACAAGCGGGGCTGGATAGATAGCACAGCAGGTAGAGGGTTCGTCTTGCATGCAGCCAACCTGGGTTCGATCACCAGCATCCCATATGGTCCCCTGTGTACCACCAAGAGTTATTCCTGAGTGCAGAGTCAAGAGTAACCCCTGAGCATTGCCAGGTGTGACCCAAACATTTTTTTAAAAAGAAAGAATTAAAGAACACACAAGAATGACTAAATCTGATTATCTCTGGTTGGGGAGGAGCAAGGATGGGGCAAAGGATCAAAGTGTACTTTAGGGGCTGGCACAATAGCATAGAGGGTAGGGCGTTTGCCTTGCACATGGCCGACTTGGGTTCAATTCCTGGGTTCAATTCCCAGCATCCCATATGGTCCTCTGAGCACCACGTCAGGAATAATTCCTGAGTGCATGAGCCAGGAGTAACCCCTGTGCATCGCCGGGTGTGACCCCAAAAAGCAAAAAAAAAAAAAAGTAAACTTTAGCTTTATCTCTATGTTTAATAATATACTACTATATGATGTATATAATGTTCATTTTTACAAACAGTACACAAGAAATGAAGAAATTAAAACAAAATACAGGTAAATTTTCAGAAAAGTTTGTTAAGAATATAAATCGAGAGCCAGATTGTACAGGACATTTGCCTTTCATGTGGCAGACGCTGGTTCAATCCCCAGTACTTCCCAGGGTTCCCCAAGCATTGTCAGGAATGACCCCAGAGCACAGAACCAGGAGTAAGCCCTTAGTACTGTCAAGTGTGTGTCCCCACACCCCCATACCCACTGCCAAAAAAAATAAGAGGAATCAAAAGGTAAGATCTGCCTTACCTTCTTCTCTCTGTCCTCTGAAGGATAAGATGAAAAATGTTCTTTTTTGTTTTGAAATGTTAACTGCTACAGATAACCTTATACTTGGAAATAACATCCCCCAAGATTTCGTTGTAAGAGTTAAAATCAATCATCTAAAGTGCCTGGAGACACAGTTTCAGAAATACTTTCCTTCAAATTTTGATTCCAAAAACCTAAGTTTTGGTTCATGAACCATGCTCAGTTAAAATATGATATGCCAGTCATCTACCATTAAAAGTTCAAGCAGAATTTATGGTTATCAAGTGACAATTGTTTATAACTTGAATTTTCTAAATAATAAATGAATTTTGACTTGAGTATTAAGACAGAATTTTCAGTTATTTCTGAAATGTTCTAAACATATTACTGCCATGTTGTTGTAAGTATTTATGCAAAACAATGCGCTCAGGACTAATGATTATAGAATCAAAATTTCAGTCAACTCTGAAAACTTTGAAGATTGCTGCAATATGAAATGATACTTCAAGACTTAAATCTTGATGAATAATGAATACATCCATCTTATTCTTATGCAGATTTTGCTTTTTGTCTTTAATGAATGGCAGACTTATATGGACATCAAGGAATTGTTTTAAAATAAATTTCTTTATATTCTTTGAAAAAAAAGTAAGATCTAAAGCAGACTGTGGGATCAAAAGAGGATTGTATGAGTTTTATTGTCATTGCTGTTTGTAGTGGATATGTTAAAGAATGTCTAATGCTGAAGAAATCATCCTGTAACGGGGCAGGGGACTTGCAGAGGTAGAAAGTTAGAGCAGACGCTATAGCGGAGAAGGTGCCTTTCCTCTGCTGTGAGCAGAGGGGAGTGGAAACGCGGCAGGGCCACATTTACTTGGTGGTAAATCACAGGATAACGTGGCTGGGGCAACTGTACGGTGTTTGAGTGGAGGAGCCAGGGAGATAAGTCAAAGAGGTCAGGAACGCCAGCCCTGCTTGCTTGCACAGGGACCTGAATTGATTCCCAGGACCACATGCCCGCCCCCAAGTGCTGCTGGGTTTAGCCTTGGTGATCTCCAGCACCACATCCTCAGGCAAGCTGGGAACTGAACCCTCCGGTCTGGGTAGCTGAGTACCTCAGGAAGTGGTGGCCAGAACTTCTGAAAACTACTCTCTTCACTCCCCCCAAAAGAATTTTAATGGAAAGGAGAAAGAAAATGTGGAGCACTTGTCTTTGTACTGGAAAAGGCTGCACGACAATATGTAACTTAGGGCCATAAATTAAAAGAAAATAAATGCTTTTGGCCTTGGTGCACCCATATAATACTTCCAGAGCTTTGCTAATGACGTCATCAAATGGCACATCCACCTCCAACTCATCTGACAATTTTTACAGCTAAAGTAGCTGAGCCCTTGCTTTAGGCAAACTTACACACATCACTCCTCTTGGTCCTCACAAGAACTCCTGAATTCTCTATTCTGAGGGGCTCTTTTCGAACAAGGAAGGCCTAATTTAAAAATAGGTTATTTGTCCAAATCTATCATATGGCACAATAGTAATTTTTAAAAACCTCTACAACATAGTAAAACTTTATCCTAATCTACACATTAATCTTCTGGTGATATTCAAGGAAGCCTCAAGAATCAAATGTAAAACACAACACTGGAGGACTGGAATGATAGTACAGCGGGTAGGGCATTTGCCTTGCATGCGGCTGACCTGGGTTCAATCCCTGGCATCCTATATAGCTCCCTGAGCACCACCAGGAGTGATACCTGAGTGCAGAACCAGGAGTAACCCCTGAGCATCGCTGGGTGTTGAAAAGAAAAAACACAACACTGGAATTGTTTTCTCATAAAAATGCATATTCTGACCTAACTGAAATGCAGGCGAAAAGGGCAAAAGTCAAATGGCCATAATACTAAATAACAGAAGGCTCTAGAACAGTTCAGAGTCCTATAGAGCTGAGAAGTCTTTAGAGTATCTCTACAGGGCTGGAGAGATAGCACAGTGGGTAGGCCTTGCAGACGACCGACATGGGTTTGATTCCCAGCATCCCATATGGTCCCCTGAGCACCGCCAGGAGTAATTCCTGAGTGCAAGCCAGGAGTAACCCCTGAGCATTGCCGTGTGTGACCCAAAAAGCAAAAAAAAAAAAAAGTATCTCTACATTACTCCATTTATTTGAAACCTGCATAATTCCATGGGGGAGCACTTATTTCCTGAACCCCACATGATAAATCTGAGTGTACCCCGAAAAGAATGTGACTAAAAATACCCTAACCCTTTTGAAAGTTATTTCAACAATAACATTATAATTAGTGGAGTTCATGCCCAATTCAATCAGCCTAACCGTGGCTGAATAAATAGCAATACTCCTACATTAAAAAAAAAAAAACATTGGAATTATATCTTTTCTGTTATACGACTGGTAAGCAAGGACAAACACAACAACGCAGTGATTCCACAGTTTACTGTTTATGCAGAGATTTGGGATAAGGAAGTAAAGTCAGTCCTTCCTGGGAATTTTATTTTTGCTAATTTTGTTACTAGGTGGAGAGGACATTTAATGAGACCAACTTTTGCAGCTGAATTTTTCTAGTCATCTTCACTACCAATGTTAGCATAATCTTATATACCCAGGAAGAAGTGTGGTCTATTTACATAAATAAACAAAAAGTCCAGCAGTATAGATTTTATCTCTAAGGTCACCAAAAATTGTGAACAAAGCATTGAATACTAAATGTATCATTTTTAACATTAATATCTTTTCTTATAGATAAAACTGCCACAAAGAAAAGCAACTGAAGGCTATTAGCACTAGGAGAGTGTTCAATAATCTATTATTAATTCATATAAGGCTCATGAGACTCCTAGGAGGAAAAACTACAAATTATAATGGATAAATTTCCCTTTCACATTACCAACAAACTATCTGAAAGTAAATGCAACCTAATATTTCAAAGGAAAAAATAAAATACCTGAAAAAAATGGTAGAACATGGTGTAAACTTTGGTAAGTGGCTTACTATGATAAAAACAAATATTTCTTATAATATATAAATTTAATATAAATTTAGTAAAATTATTATTTCTTTGATTCAACATATCATTGATGGGAAATAAAATTGAATAGTGGGAACAAAAGAGAAGTAAAGGTATTAAAAATATACAATAATTATAACGGTATTGAACTACCATAGGATTAGTAAGGCAGATCAATGAAATAAATAAGGAAGCCACAAATCATATTTGGACATGCATACAAAGTTGAATAAACAAAAAATATCGAAACCATTAATTACACAACAAATTCTATTAGGATAATTCAGTATTTGCAAAATTAAGTTGTACCTTCAAATTATAGACAAAAATTAGTTGTCAAATTTAAATGTAAGTTAACATAAAACACAGAAAAGTGTTAGAAGAAAATATAAAGAATATTTTTGATAGGCAGAATATGCACCAGAAGACATGAAATGATTTAACTATGTAGAATATAAATTTAGACAGAAAAAAATTCAAGTCCATAAAAACTAGATGCAAACTAGCAAAAATGTGTAACAAATGATATTAAATGGAAGCATTTAAATATATTTTACACATCAATGGTCAAAAATAAGAATACATTAATAAGACAGCACAAAAATCAGGAAACTGCATGACATCTCTATATTTTTGGAAATAGTTTTAAGAGCTATAATTTTCAGTTGTTTCTGGAATACCAGCAAATAACAATACAAATAACATTCATTTATGGTGGGACTATTAAGGCTGCAAAATAGTACAACAAAATGCTATCAAAAGTTACTTGTGGATAATAAGATTTTCAATAATTGTCTTAAATTTTATCATTAGCTTTATCTACAATAAACATGGTACTTACGTCATGTCATTTTTATAAAAAAAAGACAAAGTGTAATTTAAAACATGTTTCTTAAATTTATTTTTTCTAACTTCAACTTTTTAGTCACTGCCTTCAGCACCATCCCTGCATTGCACATTACTATTTTAGAAAAAAAAAGTTTTCCACTTCATAAAATATATATACACATAAATAAGATACATACGAATACATACACATGAAGAAATTTTCTTTATGTGGACAGAATGAGATAGAACAGACTTACGTAAAACACAAAACATTTGAGAATATTATGCTATCACAAATCTAGGTAAATCTCAAAGCTCTCATACAGTAAGAGCATTTAGTTACATGAGTATAATTCTAGGAAATGAAGCCCTGAAACTTCTCCTGAAGATTTCAATTGATCTAGCAGTTCTGAGAACAGCCAAGGATAAGATAACATCAAAGCACAAACAATAAAGGAGAAGATAGAAAAAATGAACCTCATTGAAATGAAAAACTTTTGTGTATCTAAGGACATGATCAAGAAAGTGAAAAGACCACCCACAGGATGAGAAAAAAATACATGCAAATCTTACATTTTGTAAAGAATTTGTATCCAGAATATATAAAGAACTCCTGAAATTCAAAGAGGAAAAACAACTGTCTTAAAACAGGCAAAACCATTCCTTCAAAAAGACATACAGGGGTTTGAGAGATAATACAGCAGGTAGGGCATTTGCCTTGCATGCAGTCAACCTGGGTTCGATCTCTGGTATCCTACATGGTACCTCAAGCACTGCCAGGAGTGATTTCTGAACACAGAGCCAGGAGTAACCCCTGAGCATCACAGGGCATGGCAAAATAATAAGAAGACATACTGTGAATGAGAACATGAGTGATGCTCAATAGAATCATTAGTCGTTATAGAAATACTCTTCTATACTGCATTGGATGCTACTTCACACTCACTCAAATAACTATAATCCAAATGGCAGGAGGTGAAAATGAGCATGTGTCACAGAGGGTGTGCAGAAACTGAACAGCTAGTGTGTTGATGGGAAGGTCAACAGTGCAGCCATTGTGTGAAAACAATTTGCAGCTTCTCCAGCACAAGACATAGAACTACCATGGGATCTAGCAATTCCTCTCCTAGGCTCTCCCTCAGAGAACCAAAAACATACGTTTAAGAACCTATATTGGGGTAAGGCATGGGGTGCATTCAAGCAAGTGTTTTGACCCCTATTCTATTTTCCACTCTTCAAAAGAATATTAACAATGGCATTACTATCAGCACCCTAAAGTGGAAACAACTCAAATGTCTGTCAGTGAGTGAAGGGGTGGGGGGAGTGAGAGGGACAATAAATTGGTATCTAGTGTTTTTTTTTAAGGTGGGGGCGTGAGGATGTGACAGCACTACAAAAGTGGATAAATCTCGAAAGCATGTTAAGCCCGAGAATCCAGACACCATAGACCACAGGTTGAATTTTCCTGTTCATGTGAAAAGTCCAGAATAGGCGAAAAAGAAGATGAGAAAGGGAAGTAAATGCAGTGGAATGGTATTGCTTTATATCCAAACCACAAAGTCGACACTGAAAACATGAGATCCAAACAAACTTTAAGATGTGCCTGGAAAGGGGGGAGAGGAGGGGAAAGAGGGGGGTAGGGAGAGAGGGAGAGAGAGAGAGAGAGAAACATGGGGGTGGGGTGATGGGAGGGAACCTTGGGAAATCAGAGCTGGGAAATGTACCCTGGTGGAGGGATGGGTGTTGGAACACTGTATGACTGAAACCCAATAATGAACAGCTTTGGAAGGGTCTATCTTACAGTGATTCAATAAAAAAAATAAGTGAATAAATAAAGATGATGTCTTACCAAAAAAAAAAAAAAAGGTACCTGTCAAGGTGGCAGGCTGGAAGATAGGAGGAAACTTGAGAACATGGGTAGAAGGAAGGGAAGTTGACACTGGTAATGGGATTGGTGCTAGAACATTTATGTCTAAATCTCAACCCTTTTGATCTGTACAAAGAAAACTACAAAACGCTACTTCGGGAAATAAAAGAGGACACGAGGAAATGGAAAAATATCCCCTGTTCATGGATGGGGAGAATCAACATTGTCAAAATGGCAATACTTCCCAAGGCACTGTACAAATTCAATGCAATCCCTATAAGGATACCCACGACATTCTTCAAAGAAATGGAGCAAACACTCCTGAAATTTATATGGAACAATAAGCCCCCACGAATAGCTAAAGCAATTCTTGGGAAAAAGAAAATGGGAGGAATCAGCCTACCTAACTTCAAGCTCTACTACAAAGCAGTAATAATCAAAACAGCATGGTACTGGAACAAAGGCAGAGTTGCAGACCAGTGGAATAGAGTTGAATATACTGACATCTCCTCCCAAACATATAATCATCTAATCTTCGATAAGGGGGCAAGAAAAGTGAAATGGAGCAGGGAAAGCCTCTTTAATAAATTGTGCTGGCAAAACTGGACGGCTACATGCAAAAAAGTGGGCTCAGATCTCTGCCTAACGCCATGCACAAAAGTAAGATCGAAATGGATTTATGACCTCAACATCAGACCGGAATCCATAATGTTTATTGAAGACAAAGTTGGCAAAACTCTCCACGATATTGAAGTTAGTGGTATCTTCAAAGATGTCATGCCACTGGCCGAGCAAGTGAAAACAGAGATAGACAAATGGGACTATCTTAAACTAAGAAGCTTCTGCACCTCAAAAGAAACAGTGACCAAAATACAAAGACAGCCTACAGAATGGGAAAGAATATTCACCAAATACACATCCGACAAGGGGTTGATTTCAAGGATATACAAGGTACTGGTTAAACTACACAAGAAGAAATCACCCAACCCCATCAAAAAATGGGGCGAGGAAATGAACAGAAACTTTCGCAAAGAAGAAATCTGAATGGCAAAAAGGCACATGAGAAAATGCTCTACATCACTAATCATCAGAGAGATGCAGATCAAAACAACAATGATATATCATTTCACACCACAGAGACTGGCCCACATCCACAAGAACAAAAGCAACAGGTGCTAGCGCGGATGTGGCAAGAAAGGGACCCTCCTTCACTGCTGGTGGGAATGCAGGCTGGTCCAACCCTTTTGGAAAACAGTATGGACGATTCTCAAAAAATTAGAATTCGATCTCCCATTTGACCCAGCTATAGCACTCCTGGGAATATATCCCAGAGAGGCAAAAAGGTATAGTCGAAGTGACATCTGCAATTGTTTGTTCATTGCAGCACTCTTTACAATAGCCAGAATCTGGAAAAAACCTGAGTGCCCGAGAACAGATGACTGGTTAAAGAAACTTTGGTACATTTACACAATGGAGTACTATGTAGCTGTTAGAAAAGATGAAGTTATGAAATTTACATACAAGTGGTACTACATGGAAAGTATCATGTTAAGCGAAATGAGTCAGAAAGAGCGGGATAGACACAGAAAGATTGCATTCATATGGGGAACATAAAGCAACAAAACGGGAGACTAACACCCAGGAAGGGCTCAGATTAGTACCAGGAATTTTGCTCCATGACTTGAAGGCCAGCCACATGTGCTAGGTGAGAAGGAAGCTCAGATAGAGAAGAGAGCACCAAATAAAGGGTGTTGTGAAGACCCTCCCAGGGTGGGAGAGACATGCTAAAAGTAGTCTATAGACCAAACATGATTGCCACTCAATGCCTCTCTGGCAAAACACAGTACCCAAAAGAAGAGAGAGAGAACAGGGGGGAATGCCCTGCCACAGCGGCAGGGTGGGACGGGGGGGGGGGGATGGGGGGTGGGAGGGATGCTAGGACCCGTGGTGGGGGAGGATGGGCACTGGTGGAGGGATGGGTACTTGATCATTGTATAACTGAAACCCAAGCACAAAAATTTATAAGTCTATAAGTGTACTTCATGGTGTTTCACTAAAAAAAAATAAACACAAAGATAAAAAAAAATAAAGTTGTAAATTGAAGATATAAAAAAATAAATAAATAAATCTCAACCCTTTTGGAATTGACAGAATTGTGTGTTGGAAGAAATAAAGGACTAGGTTACAGAAAAGGCCATTCATATGCTCATTAAATAGCAAGACGTTAGGAGAGATCCATAAATATTACTAAGCTTCAGTGTCTTTTTATCAAAAAAGAATGCCTATATCAGAAATAAATGTATGTATAAAATAGCAATATCTGGAAAAGATGTTGTGGCAAGTTTTCAAATATATTCTACCTAAAATGTAGGGTTTATAATATAAATGTGCACCCTATAGTTATACAATATTACACAAGTAATAAGGCTTTTCTCAGATAACAGTGGTTCTTCTGGGCAGTGAAAAACCTTCACCTAAATCTAGCACTAACGTCTGAGCCCCATGATGAGAAACACTTTCTCTGGGGACTACTTTTTCCATCTCAGAAAAAGTGATTAATCATTAGGACTTTCATTATGTTTGACATTCAATGGTAGTACACATTCGAATCCATAAGGTGTTGTTACCTTCCCTTCCCTTCGGTTCCCTCTGGTCCCCTGCCCTGCCCTTTCCTTTCTTTACAAAGAAGAGAAAGAATGAATCCATAAGAATATCTGCTTTGGGAGATGAAGGGATAGCACAGCAGGTAGGGCGTTTGCCTTCCATGTGGCCGACCCGGGTTTGATTCCCAGCATCCCATATGGTCCCCCAAGCACTGCCAGGAGTAATTCCTGAGTGCATAAACCAGGAGTAACCCCTGTGCAATGCTGGGTGTGACCCAAAAAGAAAAAAAAAAGAATATCTGGTTTGTCCTTACCAAGGGAAGAAAGTTGCCCAATTTGTGATTATGTTTCAGGGCAAGATGTTGCCCTTGGGAGTTCGTGACAGCAACTCTACCCATCTCTGAGCCACCAAGCAGGAAGATTAGGATATTCAGAACTTAGGGTCTTCTTCTATTCAAGCCTTATGCACCAGGATGGGGAAGTCTATCTCATCCCAAACACAAACTTTACTACCCACAATGAATTCACTGCAGATATAGCCACTGAGCAACTACTTTTTCCAGTCATCAATAACTTATTCAAATTCAACTGATTATAGACATATTATTTTACCTTAAGAAGGAAAGAAATAACGCCACATTCTACAGCATGGTTGAACTTATGCTTAATGAAATCTTCGAGTCACAAAATGACAAATATGTCAGATTTCACTAGTGTGAGATGGCTAGAATAGTCAAATTGATAGACAGAAAGTAGAACAGTGACTTGTAAAACCTGGAGGGAGGTGAGGAATGGGTTCATGGGTTCAGGGTTTCAGTTTTTTAAGAAGAAAGAGTTCTGGTTGCGCATCAGTGTTTTAAGAAGAAAGAGGTCTGCTGCACAATATTAAAGTATCTGATATCACTTCCATGGTTTTACATGGCAAATGTTTTGGTTTGTTTGGGTGTGTCTTCGAACCACACCCACAGTGCTCAGAGTCCACTCCAGGTACCGTGTCAGGGGTTGTTCTTGTGTGTTCTCAGGGCATACTGACCTGTACACTAGCCACTAGCCCTTTGAACTCTCTCCCCTGCCCTCAAACAGCACATTTTATGTTGCATGTTTCACTACAATTAACTTTTCTTTTCCTTTTTTTTTTTGAGGCACTCCCAGAGTTGCTCAGGGCTTACCCCTGCCTCTGCACTCAGGGTCACTCCTGATGGTTCAAACAAGAATTAGCCAAGAGCAAGGCAATGCCTTATACTCTGTACTATCTCTCCGGTCACCATTAACTTTTTTTTAAAAACAGAGTACTCAGAAGTACTCAGTTGTCCCAGGGGCCACTCCCCGGTGATGCTTGACCTAGTGTGAGAGCCTGGCATTTGTGTGCTCAACTGATAACAACAGGGGCCATGAAGGGACAGGAACAAAGCTCAGGGCAGTGCACAGATGAGACATGTGCTCCAATTACTATAATGAACTCTTAAAAAAATCTAACTAGTTATGTTAATGATTCAATAACTATTTGGGAAGTCGAGCATGACCAATAATTATGAGTTGTCAGTATTTTCTTTTCATTTATAAGCATCCCTTTCTATCAGAGTCTGGATGAGTTTTAAGTTTTGGGAATCTTGAACATCCAGATGTTGATATTTGTCTTCTCTTTTGAAACAACACAACCTTCCAGATGCCCTTATGTAGGCTTCCAGCCAAAGTTCTACCATACGTCCTGTTAACTAGACAGTCATTTTGTTGAACAGACTAGTCTATAATCATATAAATATCTCTGAGGACAATAAATGTACTAGTTAGTCACATAAGAGTTGGATGATTTCAGTCACTGGGATTTCTCTCTAGTTAAGATTAATACAAAGAAGGGACTTTTTTAAATGGGAAATGAGTAGACAAAGGGGAAGAGAATGATTTCAGAACTAGCTACTTTTAGAGGGGAAAATACGTAAGGGCCCTTACCATCAAAATAGGCTGGAGATACTATCGAATAGTAAGAATACAGCAGAGAAATTGAGCACCAGCTTGGGGAAGAAGAAACTTGGGGAGTGGAGATGGGGATCAATGAACAGATGGGAATGTCAGAAAGTGTTTTACAGCCGGGATCACCCTTGGCCTCAGCATTTAGAGGGCAGAAGAAGAGAGAAGGAAAGAACACAAGCTGGAGTAGGGGTGGGGGAGAAAGAGGAAGAGAAAAGTAATGGGCAAACAAGGGTTGAGGCTTCTGTTAGATGTGATGTGGGAGAATGTATAGCTGTCTATCCAAACACAGACTCAATACTGAAAACATAAGATCTAAGATGCAACCACCAGAACTCTGTAATGTGCCTGTCAAGGTGACCGGTAGGGGTTGAGGGTGGGGATAGGAATATGGGAACACTGGTGGCGGAAGGCTGACATGGGTGGTGTGATTGGTGTTGAGAAGCTACATCCCCAAAACTCAACTATCAACAACTTTGTAAATCATGGTTCTTTCATTAAATTTAAAAAGTTACAAATAAAAAGAGAAAGCATTTTACAGACTTATTGTATTAACATGACTATTGACACTTCCCTAGAGAGGTGGAAAATCATTACCCTACTTCTCTAGTCAGCAGCATGTTTTCTGCTGAGAAAACTACCTGAAATCCTTTGGGGATGGATGCTCAGGTCCGTTTCCCTAGAGAAATAGGTGGGTTGGTTAACTCATAACTCAGAAGGAACAGAGGAGATTCTCAGAAGCAAGGGTGAAGGCTGAAGTCCCAGTAGTCTTATATATGAGAGAATAAAGTCAATAATGCATCCTTTCTGTACTTTCATGAGGCCCCTCCTAACCAGAGCTACTAAAACCAATCCCCTTTGAATACCAAGGGAATAAAGTTTTGGAGGAAGTGTTAAGGAGCCAGGATCCACCCCTCTTGTCTCTCCCACACCTATGCTTCAGGTTCCCAAATGTAATACTGAGATGCTGGCAGTCATCCCATTTATTAGTTATTAGCTATGTCATGGCTACTCAATGCAGTCAGAATGATGCGTCAACTGTGGTTTTGTTTATTTTTTTGCTTTTTTTTTTTTGCTTTTTGGGTCACACCCAGCGATGCACGGGGCTTACTCCTGGTTCATGCACTCAGGAATTACTCCTTGCCATGCTTAGGGGACCATATGGGATGCTGGGAATCTATCCCGGGTCGGGCCGCATACAAGGCTTACCCACTGTGCTATCACTCCAGTCCCTCAACTGTGGTTTTGGAAATTACTATTACTATATACATATACACCCAAATTCCTATTCTCTCTTCTATAAAAGAAAATATTCATACTCTATAAGAACTGAAATTCTCTTATGACTGAGAGAAAAATTCCAAACAACACCCCTTCTGTGATAAGGCAAGATTTAAAACTTAAATTTGGAAATAAATGTAGAAAGGGCTTGAGAAAGAACCACCACTAGTAACCCACTGAAATAAACCTGGATTTGTTAAGGTCAAACTTGCCAAGGGTTTTGGATGGGTAGTTCCTCTTCAAATCTCTCCTTCCATGAGTCCTATATTTACAATTTAGGAATTTCTATTAAATGTGGGGAATACTTTTTAAAAAGCTCTGATGAACAAATATCTAAGTGTCAAGAAAGGTGATGCCCTTCAACCCAGTGAAAATTTATCTTTCAGATGTAAATTGTGATTTGCTCCATCGTTATAGGAATGCATCCTCAATCTCTGCCATCTGAATGACTTATTTGTAAATCTCATCCTTAATGTCCAGGCACCTCACTGCTCACATTAGAAGTGCTTGTACAACTTGCTGAAGATGAGGCTCCTCACATAACTATGATGCGATATGGTTTTGGCCCTCACCCAATATGTATTCATATATGGAAGTATTTTACATTCAGCTTTCAGGATGCTGCGTTATTAGAAAATTTTACTCCGAATGTCTGATCACTTGAAATAAAGGTGAGTTTTTGTATTAGGATTCTTCTGCTTGAATGAGAATGAAATATTATAGCTGATGCCACCCTCTATGAATAAATCAGAAGCCAAGGAGGAGGATGAATTAAGTCATTAGGAGCCCCTATCAGAAAATGACTGCAGTCTCTCTTACAGTTGATCACATGAAAGTCTACATCTGGAAACCACTATGCCACTTCAAGAAATAGTTACATGTTTTAGCCATGCTTAACAGTCCACTGTCCATGCAGGAGCTGAGTGCAGATAAGCATTTGTGAAATCACTTAGTAAAGATGTAGAGACCACTCCCTACTACTCTGGAAGCCCCTTAAAGAAGAAATCACCTTGGACTTTTTTTTATAGCTAACCTTCCTCCAGCTCCACAAGGCCCAGCAAACAATGGGCCTTCAACATGCAACCAGCCACTGACTGATATGTTCACCAAAGCACGTGGGCAAGAAAGAGAAAACAAGTGTTAAAACATTTCACACTGTAACTCGTCCGTGAAGAAATAATGGCTGGGGGAATGAAGGTCACCCTGATTGAAGAAAAAAATGTGGTGTGAGAAATCATTGCACTTAAAACGCACACTTGCTATTTGTCAGAGCTGGCATTTTCTGCTGTCTGGGATTACCAAATTGGCCTCCTTTGTTTCCCTGCTGTAAGGCACAGGGCTTTCTGTCTTTGACGGTCTATTCCCTTCCTTTCCTCCCTCTGAACGTTAACCATGCGCTGGGTCCCCCTCTCCAAAGCGCCTCCCCAATAACGGCGAGGGGAGCGCTCGCTCCGGGAAGCCCTGGCTTGCGGTACTTAGAGGAACTTTGTTCTCCACCTGGGCTATAGGGGAGCGTCTGGGTTTCCCGGGCGTCTCCACCGCCTCTCGGTCTTCTCACGCCGCCCGCGCCGACTGCCAGCAGTGGAGGGTTGGCGAGATGCTCCCGGGCGGTCCAGGGAGGCGCTGACCATGGTGCTGGCCTGGGCGCTCGCCCCCGAGTGTGGGGTGGGGTGCGGGGGGAGGGCGCTCGAGGAGGCGTGGTGCGGCGTGCACAGGGCGCGGCCGAGAGCCGCCGTCGGAGCCCCCAGCAGCCGCCCGACCCCCGGGGGAGCCCCCGGGTCCCTCGAGGCCGACCCTCCACGGCGCGCTCCGGGCTCCAGCGTGGAGAGGAAAAAGGGTGGGGCACCCGGGCCCCGCTGCCCTCCGATGCCGCCCGGAGGACTCGAGAACCGATCCGCAGCCCATCCCCACCGCACCCTGCCCGACTGGGGCCCCTCCTATACCCGCGCCCACCCCCCAACACCCCGTGCCCAGGCCCGGGGAGGGGCGCACACAGCCTCCCACCGCCCAGCCCCAGCCGCAACGCGCCGGGCGCAGGGAAGAGGCGGGAAGGGCGGGGTGCGTGTGCAGCTGCGGGAGGCAGTATTCGAGGCGGGGCGGGACAGCGGGCACGCGGGGACCCCCACTCCCCAGCCCCCGCCCCCAGACCCACCTGGTCGTAGATGTTCTGCAGGGCTTCCTTGCCCGAGGCCCGCCGGATCTCCACCTTGCGACCCGATTCAACAGATGGCTCCCGCCGGCCCTGGCGCGAGTAGGGCGGCTGCGGGTCGGGGCCCAAGTGGGCGACGTCCCGCTGCTGAGCCACCACCTGCCCCGAGCCCCGGCCCACCGACAGCGAGTCGAAGTCGATGGTCTTGTTCTCCGAGGACCCTTCCACCGGGCAGAACATGCCACAGAATTTCTGCCGGGGTTTGGGGCTGCCCGAGCCCAGGTTTTTAAAAAAGGCAGGGACCTCTTCGTCCTCGGTCGCCTTCCCGGACGCCTTCCTCTCGGCCATGGTGCGGAGGGTCCTCTCCGTCCGTCCGTCTGCCCGTCCGTCCGTCCGTCCGCCCGCGGACCCCCTAAGCCTGGCGGTCTCGTGTGCACAAACCCTCGGCTGCTGCCGCGGCCAACGCGCTCTGCCTACCGCAAGGTGCACAGAAAGGAAGGCGGGGGGCGAGCCGGCTCCCCACCCCTCACGGGCCCTCCCCCTGACCCCGCTTCCCCCCCACCTCCCCGCCCAGCCCACGCCCCGCGCCGCGAGCTCCGCCGCGCTGCAAAGTTGGGTCTGGGCTGCGGCGGCGCGAGCCCGGGAGGCGGCCAGTGGCGGGCAGCGGCGGGCGGGCGGGCGCTGGGAGGCGCCGCCTGCAGCGCGGGGAGGGGGCGGCGGGCGGCCCCGCGCTCCGGAAGTGAAGCGGTCGGACCCCGGGCGAGCGCACGGACGCGCGGCGGGCGCCTCGGTGAGTCCGAAACCCCGAGACCCCCCGGGCGCGGTCCCCGGACCCCCCGCCGGCCGGCCCTCTCCCAGCCGCATTGCGGAGGGGGTCTGGGGGTCGGAGGGCTCCCTCCTCCCCCCCTCCCGTGGTGGGGGGCGATGCTCGGGAAGGCGCGGGGAGCCGGGGACGGACAGGACACTGAGGATGGGGGCGATGATCGGGCACGCCTCGCGGACAGGTGCAGGCCAGACGGGGCGCGGGGCACCAGAGCTTCAGTCCACCCCACCGGGCCTCGGTGGGAGGCGAGAGGGACCTCCCCGGTGTGCGGTGATGAGGGAGGAGCGGGGGCGCACAGCTGGACCGGCAGATGTGCAAAGGGGAATAGCACACGCACAGGGAGGGTGGGCTAGAGAATACCAGGGGTCCGCTGTGCGTGCAGAGCCGCCTGCTAATTCCAGCTCCTGGCCTCGACTTACTACTCCCCGCCGGAGATGGTGCAGACCTGAGCTGCGGCCTAGTGAAGGAGCCAAACCCCGGGGGGGCGCATTAGACTATCTGGATTTGGTGTCTTCTCCCCACCTCCCAAATATATGTAAATAAATAGAAAGCAGAGGTGGGCGAAGAAACAGCAAGTTGAAACCCACTCCCCCACTTTTTCAGCTCCGTGGGGTGCATGGGCGCCCTCCTCGCTGCGTCCCTCCCCCGCCCCTGTTGCGCACTGCGCCAGAAGCGCGGGGTTTCCCGGGTCCCCGGGAGCCGCCTGCGGGGGGATGGGGGAGCCTTGGCAACGCGACTGCCTTGCGGGGCTTGGAGGTGGGGTGCTGGATGTGACCGGGCGCCTTGGACCGTGTAAGGCCAAGCAGAAAATGGATTTGTGGGGACTCGGCCGGTGGGTGGGCTACCAGGAGGCAGATTGACTTGGGTCATCTCATCTTCGAGGGGTCTTTCCGGCGAACTCCCACCCGACGTTCTTTGCCCATGTCGGAGGCTCCCGCTGACGACTCACAAACCTTTCCCCATCCATCCCAAAGTGTGGCCGAATCCCGCAGAAATGAAGCGGATCCTTAGGCCGCTGGAGGGGGAGCTCTGAGCATGCTCAGAAAGCAGGGTGGGTTTCGTCTGGGCTCTTTCTGGCTCTGGGCAGTGCGACCAATCACTCGGGCCCATTGTCCGCCCTTCCACCCCGGAAGGGGCAAATGCGGGTACCAGACTCCCAGCCTTAGATCTTGAGTTGTAGTTTGATGAACGGTTTGAGATTTGAGACAGCCCGTCACAGTTGGGAGGCGAACCCACCCAAGAGGAGGGGAGGGAACCCCAGATGAGAGGCGGAAGGGGAGGACTAGGCTACTCAGCTGGTGGATGGCGGCCACAGGCTTTCGGTCTGAGCACCGGATGTGCTTCACAGCCTGTAAAGTTCTTAAGGATGGAGAGGTAGTACAGTGGGTGGGGCATTTGCCTCGCACACAGCCATCTGGGTTTAATCCTCAGTACCCCATTTGTTCCTGCGAGCACGGAGCCAGAAGTAATCCCAGAGTACAGCCGGGTGTAGCCCAAAAAAGGGGGGGGAAAGCCCTTTGTCCACGTGAGTTCCTTCTATTTTTTGCTCCAGTTTTATGCTAAATCATCAGCATCACTTTCCAGGGTGAAAACTAAAAAAGTTTCTTCTTTCCAGCTTGTCTTTATGTGAGAAAATACAGGATTTCTGCACACTTGCCATCCCCAAATATTTCCATCCCTAGCCCCCGCTGTGTATCGAGGACATGATACACTGTTGCCAGTAGTTTTAGCTGAAGGTCAGATTGCATTTGGGATTTTCTTTGGAGGAAGAGCCACCCCAAATAACCTACCCCCAATTCTGTAGACCTTAGAGAGGTTTCTTGCTGAGCCTTTTTCATTTGATGCCTTTTTCATCTCGTTTTCCTCTAAATATTAAAAGGGGATGGGGGAGATATTCCACTTCTCAGAAAGGACTGCCTCCTGTGTGGGCTGGAGTGGTCACTAGGACTGCTAGCTCAGCGTGTGATTCAGCATCTCCCTCCTGGCCCCGAACATCTTGTACAAATATTAGGGGACTATTCTGCAGTGGGAGCAGCGTCTGTGGCACATGGACCTCACTCAAACGTATGACACCCACACACAGGCCCATAACATATACTCCTTAACAGTTATTAGGACATTCTAGGAATTCTTCCTCAAGCTCTTCCTAGAGGTGCTTCCTCTCCTTTTTCCTCCAATGACCCCTTCAAGTTCAAAGGCGATGATGAAAGTCCCATTTGTAGCAAAAGAAAAACTTAGATGTGCCTTTGCAAGTCCTGAGTAGAAGTGACAAAAGAGAATCAATTCACTATTCTAACATACTTAGTCCTGTACAATATTTCATTACCATACCCCATAGTTGTTATGCCTGTACTGTTATGTTATTAAGTTTACATTTGTATAACATTATTATTAAATGGCTTAAAATATTTCATTTCGAATGGGCTTTTGAATCAAAGAAGTGAAGCAACTCAACATTGTTTAGTAGATTAAAATTGTGAGTCATTTTTTAAACTGTGAATTGGTGGTTTGTCACTGGATATTTTCAAGTCATAAAAATACACTATTATTTATGTGTAACAGGGCAGTTGACTTGGCTGGAGCTAAGACCTTGAGCGGCCATTGTGAAGTTGGGTGACACGTTTCTCTACAAGAATCTGCAAAAGTAAGCTCCTTCATTCTCGGGGAACATTTTAGAACCATAATCCAGGTACCTCGCTCCATGTCTTGATTTCATTCTTCCTTGGGAAAGAGGCTGTCCCTCGTGGGGTCTCTAACAGACATCACTAAGTCTGATGCATAAATGGTAGAGAAGTCATATTGCAGGAGGAGGGGCCCTGAGAGAAGAAAGTGTGCCTGGAAGCCAAGAGGGGATCTGATGGAGCAAGATATCCTGTGAGACAGCGCCCCCAGTCATTCACCCATTCCCCTCCCAAATGAGTGACTCGGTGGGCAGGAGAGGACTCTGTGGTAAAAATGACCATTGTTTCCCTAGGAGTCCAAGCCACTCTGCTGTGAGACTTCTCTCCAGGAGTTCCGGTGCCAGAGTAGAAGGTGTTTTCCCAGTGTCTAGAGAGAAGCGACGAGCGGGATCCGAGACTGGTGAAAGCAGCTCCTGAAGGTGCGTCCGCCTTGCTTGACGGTTCATCAGCATAGCACAGCTGCTCATTCAGTGAGAAAAACAGCAGCCACAGGCCGTGGTGCTGTCCCCAAGGCATTGTCTACACACCTTGAGACTGAAGGGAAGCGCTGAGTTCTTGCCACGGGGCAACTCCAGGTGTTGGCCTGGAAGACTCTGAGACTTTGTTGTAGTGACTTGACCTAACCCCATTCACTGGTGGGCTTTAAGCTTAGGTGCTCACCCGGCGTAGTCTCCATCCTTACACGTGCCCATCTGCGCCTCTAGTGAATTGTTGCCCATAAGGTTAGAGGGAGGGAAAGCCTCGGGAGGATGGCCGTGGCACTGCTGGAGGACTGGTGCAGGATCATGAACGTCGACGATCAGAAATCTCTGATGGTCACGGGGATCCCGGTGGACTGTGAGGAAGCTGAGATTCAGGAGGTTTTCGAGGAAACTTTACAATCTCTGGGCAGTTACAAGCTGCTTGGCAAAATATTCAGGAAGCAGGAGAATACCTATGCCGTCTTATTAGAGCTACTGGAAGATACTGACGTAGCCCTGATTCCCACTGAGGTGCAGGGGAAAGGGGGGGTTTGGAAAGTGGTCTTTAAGACCCCTAACCAGGACATGGAATTTCTGGAAAGACTGAACCTCTTTCTAGAAAAAGAGGGACAGACCGTCTCAGGGATGTTCCGGGTCCTTGGGTATGAAGGAGTGTCTCCAGCTGCGGTGCCTCCTGTGTCACCAGAGTTATTGGCCCAGTTGGTGGGACAGGTGATAGCGCATGCCCCTCAGCCTCTGCTCCCCATGAGGTACCGAAAACTGAGAGTGTTCTCGGGGAGCACTGTGCCTGGCCCCGAGGAAGAGCCCTTTGAAGTCTGGCTGGAACAGGCCACTGAGATAGTTAGAGAGTGGCCTGTAGCAGAGGCAGAAAAGAAAAGGTGGCTGATGGAGAGTCTGCGTGGTCCTGCCTTGGACCTCATGCACATAGTGCAGGCAGACGATCCATCCATAGGTGTGGAGGACTGTTTGGAGGCATTTAAGCAAGTGTTTGGAAGCCTGGAGAGCCGCAGAACCTCCCAGGTGAAGTATCTGAAGACCTATCAGGAGGAAGGAGAGAAAGTCTCCGCCTACGTGTTACGGTTGGAAACGCTGCTCCGGAAAGCGGTGGAGAAACGGGCTATTCCCAGGAATATTGCAGATCAGGTTCGCTTGGAACAAGTCATGGCCGGGGCAAGCCTTAGTGAAGTTCTTTGGTGCAGGCTTAGGGAAATGAAAGACCAGGGCTCCCCTCCCAGCTTCCTGGAACTGATGAAGATCATACGGGAAGAAGAAGAGGAAGAGGCTTCTTTTGAAAATGAGAATGCGGAAGAGCAGGAGGAGGGGGATGGTTATGGCCATTGGGACAATGAGTCGGATGACTGAAAGCCAGGTCAGGAATCTGCCCACAGCCTTTGACCCTGAAATATTTGCCAAGCTAAGGCCCTGACATTAAAACAGAATTTGTTTTCTTTAATATACACAATCAATCAAAAAAAATTCAAACTGGGTCTTGACTCTTCTTTCCAAGAAAAAATATCTTGGACCCCACATTATATGACTATTAAAAGAATATATGTGTTTAAGAATAAAAGATATAAGGTCACTAATATGTGATCTTAAGCATAAAAAATCTAAAATGGGCCAGAGGTAGGAGAGGCTAGAAAGATTATTCAGTGGGCTGAGCACCTGCATTCAGGCAAAAGGCCCTGGGCAGATGCTCAACACCACACAAGGTCTCCCAAGCAACACCTGAATCAACCCTCAAGAACTGACCAGGAGCAGCCCTCAAGCACTGTGAGCCCAAAACAAATAAAAATAAATTTGAAACATGCATCAAGTCACCCCAAAACAAATCAATCTGAAACACCTTTAAGTCTTCTAAATAGACCAAAGTTCACCTACCCTACCATAGAAGAATTGATATAAAAATATACATATATATATTTTGTTATGTATTCAAAATCTAATCTTTTAGACTTATCAGGTATATTCCTTCCTCAGTCAATAAATTCTCTCTGGAATCTTTAGAAATGTGAGGATTGTACAGGAACTTAGCTGTCATAAACTTTCGGTCACGGGCCATGCTGTCAGGAGCTCACAGTCCCATTAGGAATAGGACCTTGACATCTGAAAAATTTAAATTATCTCCTGTATGAAGTTCCCAAGGCCCATGAAAGTGTCATTACCAGACAAATGCAACCATTTCTGCCTTGAGATGGCTTAGGAAGCACTCCTCTCTCCTCCCTCTTTCAGGCTAGGAATTGATTAGACAGTTCCAGGCATCATTTCTTCCCAGAAGACATGAATGACTCAGGCAATCCATGCTTTGAAGAGGTACAGGGAGAAAGAGGTAAACGGCTGGACAGTAGAGTAGATCAGACTGGAGAGTCAGGTTGTGCCGGTTATGTGTGGATTTAGTAAGCTGGTTGGTGTGTGTGTGTGTGTGTGTGTGTGTGTGTGTGTGTGTGTGTGTGAGAGAGAGAGAGAGAGAGAGAGAGAGACAGTAGCAGAGAAGAGGAAGAAAACTTGCATTTTATTGAGGAAGTCCCATGCACGAGGTGCTTTATGTTTATCATTCAATATACAGCAACTCCGATATGGTAAAATGTTTGCTCTTTTCAAAAGGAAAAGGCATGAATCTCCAATAGGTTAAGGGCTTTTCTCAATATCAAAATGCTTAACAATTGGCGGAACCAAGTAAAAGTTCAGAACTTTCTGACTCATGCTCACCTGCTCCCTAATCATAATTTTTGAAACGTGTGAAGCAGTTTCATCTTTACAGTGTACTTTAAACTCTTTAAACCTCTAATAAATGATAGGTAGACTCAAGTGTCTTTATCTCCAAATTTTAACACATTGACATTCATCAACAGGTTCCTTTTTCTTCCTAGATTGACTTATTTTAAGCAGACTATGGAAGAAAGATTTCCATGCAACAGCTGAACTCATAAGCAAGCTTCTTGATATTAGTAAGAGATGAAAGAGGCTATAGTGCCTAATGGCTGTTTCAATCAGGCCCGTGCATGTCTTGTGATGTCAAATGTGTAGCTGAATGTAAATGAACCTCATTGAGTTACCAGATATGTCTCCATTGCAATTGATGTCTAGCATAAACAAGTTGCTTAACTTCTCTAAACACCAGTTTCCTTAAGAGAAAAAATGGGAAGATAATAGAGGGTGGATGTTAGGATCAAAGACTTAATGCCTTTAAAGCACTGAGCATGGTGTAAGTCAGTGGAACATAGTAAGCCCTTAAGACATATTGCTTCTTATCTGCTCAGTGCATGCTCTCTCGAATGTTCTTGCAGTCCTGCAGTGGCCAATAAATATGTAATCTGTCTGACGCACTGTGATAGCATTGCATTAGAAAAATGTTAATAGCTTTTAATATAAGTTTCAGTACTTTGTGTCTGTTTAGTGATTCAATTTTGAAATAATGATTTATTCTTTCTGATCATGGATAATTTTAATTGAAGAATATGTTAAAATTGTAAGGAAAGCATTTTCTAACCATTTGTGATCATTTATATCAAGTGATATTTTTCAATACTATTCGACCAAAGTGATAAAAATCCTCATCTTACACACCTTGATTTTATGTGGTTTTGTATTCATAAAATGGTTCATTTTCCTCATTGATTATTAATATACACTTAAGTGTTATAAATGTTATATAATAAAATAAGCGCTTATAAAATTTGTGGAGTTTTTTCTATTTTATGTATTCTGGTTCCAAGTTATTGCGTGAAGAAGGCATTTCATTACTTTTTAAAAAGCCTTTCCTAGGTAAGTTTAGAAAATAAGACTAAAGTCAAAAGCCAAGAAGCCCTCAGCTTTTCTACACAAGAAAACCTGAGAGCAAAATGGGAGTTAAGAGCACAGGGGCCTTGTCTCTAAGGATGAGTGAGATCTCAGTGCACCCATCAGCAGTTTCCCTTTGAAAATACATGACAACAGATGGGAGCCAAGTTCCTCAGAGACCTCCCACTCCTTTACTTAAGCAAGTAACTGTACCGATAAATTCACAACTCTCTATCTGCCCAGGGTGAAATGACCAAACATATTTTACTATCATGTTTTAGTCCTGTTTTACTCTCTAGATGTGAGAGATTTTTTGGTTGTTTTTTCATTTTTTTTTTAATTTATTTTTATTGAATAACTGTGAGTTACAAAGATATTTGTGATTGGGTTTTAAGCATACAGCATTCCAGCACCAATCCCTTCACCAGAGTCCCCAGTTTCTCTCTTGCCCCAAGCTGCCTCTGCTTGGCCCATTTCCCCCGCAACAATCCTAGTATTCCTTACCTAACTCAACCAACCCCGACACCTGCCCCAGTGGCAAGCTTCCTACTGAAGATCAGTTTTGCTCTTCATTTCTGTTGCCTTTGGGCATTCGATGTTCCCCCAGGAAGTTTCCTCTTATCTCTGAGGATTATTCCATTGTGTATATGTTCTATAGTTTCTTTATCCAGTCTTCTAGATGTGTTGAGAAAAAAATTCTTCTTGCCTGTGACCCCTGGAAATTGCTTTTCTTCCTTGCTCTGCAGAGCCTTGGGAGCACATTCTTCCCTGGTCTAGATACAGACCTGAAGGGCATTAGAAATGAGTTTCCTGTGGGATCCCCAAACCCTTTCCCAATCCATTGAGTCAAAACTTCCTAGGAAGGGCTGGAATGATAGCACAGTGGGTAGGGTGTTTGTCTTGCATTCAGTAGACCCAGGTTGGATCCCCCACATCCCATATGGTCCACTGAGCACCACCAGGAGTAATTCCTGAGTGCAGAGGCAGGAGTAACCCCAGAGCATCAATGTATGTGATTCAAAAAGAAAAAAAAAACCCTAGGAGACTAGTCTAACTTAATGCTGTAATGTGTCTGGTTCTGATCTATGAGAACAAAGGCCCTCAAGATTATGTACCCAGGTGCTGAAGATTACTTTTGACTCAGTCTTTTTTGACAATGGGGTCACTTTCCATCTCTGCTTATACCAGCCAGTCTGAACAAGCCTCTTCATTCAATTACTGTCCATCCTAAAAACAAAGACTCTGACCATCAGTTTCCCCTTTTCCTATTTCGATGCTGCATTGTGCTTTCTCTCCAGTGCTAATCCTTGAGACCCTCAGAGAAACCTACTCAGTATTCCATGATGGCTTCAACTAACTCACAAATGTTACTAGCTTTTTCAGAATTCTGTCACCATATTCCTTCATTGGATGCTGATTCTGGTTTTCTGCTGCCCTCAAGTCCCATGGGTGAAAACCACTCAGTGTCCGCCACCTCAAGAGAGATTGTGGTAGTGTTTCTTTTGACCTGTCATAATCTCCCCTTTCAAGCACACTTGCCCCACCACTCACCGTGAGGTCTTGACAAGCCTGAACAGAGCATTAGCAATGGAGCCAGGAGAAGGGCTTCGCAAGACTGAATTTGGCTAGGTGTTACCTAAGGTGGCAAAGAAGAGGGAAAAAAAGCATGTGAGGAAGAAAATGACAGCACATGTGCCAAGTCCAAGGGAGTCCAATGTGTCCAGACTGGAAAAGCAGAGAGGGTTGGAGGTCAAGGTCTGAAGGGGCTTGCAAAGGAGCCTGCAATTGAAACTGCAGCGGAGTAAAAATATCTGACACAAGTGTTGTCAGACATTCTCAAGGAGTTCTTTGGTTTTAGTTTCAGTTTTGATTATTTTGAAATAAATCACTGTATCACTGTCATCCTGTTATTCATCAATTTCCTCAAGCAGGCACCAGTAATGTATCCTTCATCCTAACCATGAGATTTTAGAAAGTGCCACATTCGAGGTGCTTTCAGGGTCAGGAGAATAAGACCCATCATTGTTACTGGTTTTTGGCATATTGAATACACCATGGGGAGTTTGCCAGACACTGCCGTGTGGGCAGGATACTTTTGGTAGCCTGCCAGGTTCTCCAGAGTAAGAACTAGATAATAACGGGGGTATGGTGCCACTAGCAGGGTCAATCTGTACCTGTGATGTGAGTGCATCAGCAGCCTCATGGCGCCTTCAGACTTCCAGATACCCCAAAATTGCTGCTGTGCCTTTGGCCAGACCCCCAAAAACTTGGGGCAAAGTTTACCAAGAAAGTAAATGGCCAAAAGTTAGGTATGTGGGAAACACCCACAAACCACCTCTGGCTCAGCTATATAATTGGAGGCATGGCCTCTCTGGTTCCTGATTGAACTGCTTAATGGCCATGATCCCAGAGACTCAGAAACAAATCTCGAAACCCAGCAGCTTTTGGCAGAAATGTGTCCGGTCCCTGCAGCAGGTTACCAGTGCTGGGCCAACCCAGGTGGGAATAGGTTTCGTGACTTGGCCTGTTCCCCCTGGCGGCCTGGTGGCCGTCATCCTCCAGAGGCCACTGGACAGTCAGGCTTGGGCCCGCAGTGACGAGACATTTTGGGCCTCATGGGATGGGGGTGGAGCCGGGCCTGTCCTCCCCACCCCAACGAGACCCCAAGTCATCGCCCACAAACGGCCTCTCTTGCTCCTGATCAAGCTTCTTAACGGCCATGATCCCAGAGACTCAGAGACAAATCTTGAAACCCAGTGGCTTTTGGCAGAAATGCATCCGGACCCCACAGTATGTTACTATCACTGGGCCACCCCAGGGGGGAAAGGGTGTTGTCACTCCGCCTGCTCCCCCTTGGTGGCTCGGTAGCCATCATCCTCCAGAGGCCATTGGACAGTCAGGCTTGGGCCCACAGTGACGAGACATTTTGGGCCTCACGGGATGGGGGTGGAGCCGGTCCTGTCCACCCCATCCCATTGAGACCCCAAGTCATCACCCACAAACAGCCTTTCTGACTCCTGATCAAACTGCTTAACAGCCATGATCCCAGAGACTCAGAGACAAATCTCAAAACCCAGCGGCTTTTGGCAGAAATGCATCCAGACCACACAGTAGGTTACTGTCCCTGGGCCACCCCAGGGGGGAAAGGGTGTTGTCCCTCCACCTGCTTCCCCCTGGCGACTCGATGGCCATCGTCCTCCAGAGGCCATTGGACATTCAGGTGTGGGCCCACAGTGATGAGACTCGCAGGGCCTCACAGGATGGGGCTGGAGCCGGTCCTGTCCTCCCCACCCCAACAAGATCCCAAGTCATTGCCCACGAACAGCCTTTATGGCTCCTGATCAAGCTGCTTAACGGCCATGATCCCAGAGACTCAGGAGCAAATCTCAGAACCCAGCAGGTTTTGGCAGAAATCCCTCCAGATTTAAGTGTCAAAATTTTGGAATTTCAAAATCTCACAGCCACTACTGCAGCCACGTGACATCATATGTTATTGATAACCAGCAATAAAAAGCAAATTGTCTACTGTTGCTTTTTCAGCAGATCTGTTGGGGTAAAATCTAAAATAATAATGGTGGGTCTGGTGTCAAAATATTGAATGTGATCAAAGTAGAGAGAGAGTAATGTGGAAACCATCTGCCCCACAGGTAGGGGGAGGGTGTGGGATTGGGGTATACTGGGGTTGTTGGGGGTGGAGAATGGGTACTGGTGAAGGTACAGGTGTTTCATCGTATGACTGAGACTTAGACCCAAAAGCTTTGTAACTGCTCTCCTGATGATTCAATAAATAAAATTATAAAAAATGAAAAAAATAAGTAAGGTGGAGTTCATGCACGATTCAATCAGCTAACCAGTGGCTTAATAAATAGCAGTACTCCTACATAAAATAAAAATAAATAAATAAATAAATAAATGGGGGGGAAAAGAACTAAATAATAAGATGTTGTGCGGCCGCAGATGTGGCCACGTACTTCTGGGAGATGGGTTTTATAGTCACACGTTAATTATTTCCAAGAATCACCTTTGCCCAAGATCAGGGCAGACATCTCTCTCATCCCCTTTATGTAAGAGTATTACATTTGCCAGGAAAGGACTATACTTTTTGAGTAGCTCAGTCTCTTTTAGATATTATTTATTTTTTCTTTTATTGTTATTGGTGGTGGTGATGGTGTCATGGTGCCCTGGAGGTGACATACACTTGGTTTATGGTGCTTGCATACTTGGTTTTGATTCCACTGGATAGTCACGCAGGAAGAGCTAAGAACTGCACTTGCAGATGTGAAGTCATACCCTGGGCTCATCAAACCCAAGGCTTCAGCATGCAAAGAAGGTATTCTACCTCTGAGCCACATTTCTGGGCCCTCTGGAAATTCTCTTGGGTAGGAGATGGTACCTCCAGGATGGGCTTCACAGAAGCTAGCCTCCCTGCTGTAACAGGCCCTGGTGTTTTCCCTGATGCAACCATGCATTACCTATTTCCTGCTGTGTCCCAGTGATCCTTGACATTCCCAAGGGGCATTTTCTTGGAAATTCGAGCAACTCCAGCAGTGTATGCCCAAATCACTTCTATCATAAGGAAAAAAGGGGGTGTAGGATTTCGATCTCTCTTTCAGGACACCATCTGGAGCAGCCATTAATTGTCTAGACTGCTTTAAGTAGCAGCTGAGACTGTGTCCCAGTCTGTTTCACCCCCACTGACCCTTGAGGGGAAAAGTCACCAAAATGAGGAGCTCTTTAGACTGCTGATATTGAGGGAGCAGGTCCCAAGGGAAGATAAGGGCACAACTCCATCCCATCTCGTCCCAGACCAGCCTCTGCTCTCACTCCTTTAGGCAGACTCATTAAAAGTCTTTCCTGAGCTCTTGACCTATGACTTTACCAAGAAAGTGTCTTGAAGTTACAAGGAATCATCACAAAAAGAAGGTTTGCCTCTTCAGCTTTATTGAGGTGCAATTGTATATATTTGAGTAGTACAAAATGATGTGTTTTTTTGTTGTTGTTTTTTTTTAATTTTTATTAGTGAAACACCATGAGGTACAGTTGTAGACTTAAAAATTTTTGTGCTTGGGTTTCAGTTATACAATGATCGAGTACCCATCCCTCTGCCAGTGCCAAAATGATGTTTTGATATATGGGTACATCATGATGTATACATGACTGTGAAATAATCAACACACTCATCATCTTCCATAACTTTGTGTGTTATGAAGCCTTAAGATGTATTTCAGCAAATTTTAAATACACAATTTAATACACAGTCATCATCATGTTGTATGATTACAGCTCCAGAATAATTCATTTTTCTGGCCTACGTGAGATTTAGTACACTGGTGGCTAAGATTTTCCCATTTCTTGTCTCTAACCCTTTATAACCGTGATTCAGCTTTCTGCTTTTATGAGCTCAATTTCTTTTGGTTCCACTTACAGGTGAGGTAAGCACATATTGCCAAACAAAATTCATGATAAATTTATGCAGATTAAAAAAATCTAGACACAGCCAGAAGATGACAGACTACAGAGGAATAATGATAGGAATTACTGAAGGCTTCTCATAAGAAAAGAGAGGGCAAGAGGTAGGGCTAGTATATGCAGGAATGTATTTTTTGGCAACAATTTAGCACCAAAAATGCCTTTAGAATTATCAGAGCCTAGAATACGTTTGAAAGTAATTACAGGGAGGGGAGTTAGGGTGAGGGCAGAGATTTTGTTGTTGTTGTGTGTTCCTGGGAGTCAAACCCAGAGCCTCACATATAAAAGGCAAGTGGTCACCACTAAACTGCATCCCCAAATTGTCTACCATAGAGGCAGGGGAGGGCTGGAAAGGGGGAGATGGTATACTGGGGACACTGGTCGTAGAGAATGTGCACTGGTGGAGGGATGGGTTTTTGATCATTGTATCACTGAAACTCAAACAAGAAATTTTTGTAACTGTATCTCACGGTGATTCAATCACAGATCACAGATCATCCTGTTATTCGTCGATTGCCTCGAGCAGGCCCCAGTAACGTCTCCTTCATCCTAGCCCTGAGATTATATTCAAGGCTCTTTAGGAGAATGAGACCCATCATTGTTACTGGTATTTGGCATATTGGGTACGACACAGGGAGTTTGCCAGACTCTGCCATGTGGGCAGGTCACATTCGGGAGCCTGCCAGTTTGTCAAAGTAGGAATGAGATGTCATAATAAAAATGCATTTGCGGCCGCGCGGTTCCGGGATCTGGTTTTTATAGTCTCTGAGTCTTGGCCGCTGATGGGATTACACGGTGCCAGGGGGCCAGTTGGTGGGTGTGACCCCTGCCTACTGGAATTTGGAGGAGCTGGGTGGAGGATGCTCGACTCCAATCCGAGTAGGTGATTCAATAAAATTTAAAAAATTAACTACATCCCCAGTCCCAAGAAAGAAAAATTTTAACAACTTACTATATTTTTTTCAGCGAATACCAGAGAGTTCTCAGAAGTATGTGGTACTGGGGACTGAATTCAGGAACAGCCACTTGCAAGGCAAGCACCTACCCACCATTCTATCACTCCGGCCCAGTGACAAGGGCTGGAGCGATAGCACAGCGGTAGGGTGTTTGCCTTGCGCACAGCCAGCCCTGCCAAGCCAGGTTTGATTCCTCTGCCCCTCTTGGAGAGCCCGGCAAGCTACCCAAGAGTCTCTTGCCCATGCGCCTGGCAAGCTATCCATGACATACTCAATATGCCAAACACAGTGACAAGTCTCATTACTGTGCCCACTCGAGCAAAATCGATGAACAATGGGAGGACAGGACTATATTTTTTAATGATAATATATTTTCGCTCGAGCGGGCCCAGTAACGTCTCCATTGGAGACTTTGTTGTTACTGTGTCTGGCATATCGAATACATCATGTTTTGGTTTTTTTTCCTTTTCTTTTTTTTAACTTTATTTAAGCACAAAGGTTTACACATTTGTTCATAGTGCAGTAGTTGGGGTGGGGGGGCAAATTCACTATTCCAACACCAATCTCACCACTAGTGTGACCTTCCCTACCATTGTCCCAAGTTTCCCAACATTCCCCCCCCATGCCAAGTCTCCCGACTTAGCAGGAACAAAATAATTTATTTTATATTTCCTGTTACAGCTAATGGTTAATGAAATTATAAAAAATACTTCAGTGAAAGAAAATTTGTGAAAATTGTTATACTCACTCTGGGGTCATTAAGTCCTTGTCTGAGGGCTTACTGAGATGTTTGTTGCTAGTTGGACTTTTTGTGTTATTGTTTTTGTTTATTGAGTTTAGTTGGCATCTATGTTACTTTCCCATCATCTATTATGGAATGTCTCCTCCAGGGATATCAGTATCGCAGAATTTGGAGGTATCAGATGGCTATGAATGCAGCCTCACACTCCAGAAATTCCAGCATCTATAGACCTGGGGCAATGCTTTTAGGAGGCAGTGGGTGTGGAATGTGGGTGTGGCTGCCAAGGTTTCAGGAAGTAAAGGGGCAAGGAGGCTACCTGCCTGCTCCCACTCCCAGAAGACCCCAAAGTTTTCATCTTGCAAACCAGTGTACCTGGAGTTTTTGTCCATTTGGTGTCTGCAGGGATTAGTTGTGAAGCAGTGGATTTGGGCCATTGGTATTGAGGCAGCTGTGGGGAGTGGGTGCAGCTACCCTCACGTCAGTAGGAGCAGTACTCGGTCTGCTGCTTCCTGAACGACCCCCCCACCCCAGAGTTTGCAGCCAAAAAACTAGTGTACCCATGAGCTCTAGTGGCTTAGCTCGCATCTTTTGTTTGGTTAGTTGTGAGTCAGTAAGGCCGGGCTGATGTGTGTACGCGGCTGCTGGACTTCCTGAAGTACAGGGGCATTATTTGGCTTTTTTGTTCTTCAGCTGGAATCAATTGGAAAACCTCAGATCTCCTAATTTTTTTAACTTATTAATTTATTTTTGTTTGTTTTTGTTTGGGGGTCACGCATATCAGTGTTCAGGGTTTACTCCTGGTCTGCACCACGGGATCACTCCAATAGGGCTCAGGTGACCACGTGGTCGAATGGGTATCAAATTCGAGTCAGGCCCATACTTACAAGGCAAGTGCCCTACCCTCTGTACTATCTCTCCAACCCCTATCTAAGTTTGTTTTTTATCATCTATAATCATTAATTCTCTTTGGATGTTTTAAATATTCGTAATCTGTAGCTATAGTGCTTTTTCATTCTTAATATTACTTGTATTTTTTTTCTTTCTGTCTGTATAAATAGTCCCAGAAGTTTAGCTATTTATTGATGTCCTCCAGAGAACTAGTTTTGGGCTTTGTTCATCCTATCACTATTTTATTAGTTGCTGATTTTATTTTTCTATTCTTCCTCTGACTGTGTTTAAAATTCATTATCATTTCATTTACTGTTTTCTGATTTTGTTTCTTTTCATGATTTTAATAAATGTACTTAAGTGTATTTCTATTTTTTAAATTTTATTTATTTTGCTTTTTCGGTCACACCCAGCATTTCACAGGGGTTACTCCTGGCTCTGCACTCAAAAATTACTCCTGGAGATGCTTGGGGTATCATACGGGATGCTGGGAATCAAACCCGGGTTGACCACGTGCAATGCAAATGCCCTACCCACTGTGCTATCACTCTAGCCCCTTAAGTGTATTTCTAAATACTAATATTATATTCTATAATTTCAATATGTAATATTTTGATACTTTCATTAAAATATGAGTTATTCTTTGGAGGGACACCAGGCACTATATATATATATATGCTTATATATATATATATGTTCCATGGTTTACAAAATTTTTAAAAATAGGGTTTCTGTTTATTTGTTTTTTGTTTGTGGGCCATGCCCAGTGATGCTCAGGGGTTACTCCTGGCTCTGCACTCAGAAATTAATCCTGGTGATGATCTGGGGATCATATGGGGTGCTAGGGATCAAATCCATGTCAACAGCATGCAAAGCAAATACACACCCACTATACTATCACTCCAGCACCATTGATAGGGTTTCTTGCATTACACAATCCATCATCGAACCTTTGTTCAGAATGTACACTTCCTTGCACCATTTTCCCAATTGTGTGCCTACAATAGAACCCCTCCTCTGTGATACACTTTCTACTGAAGACCAGTTCTTGGTTTCTGTTGCCTTTGAGCATTTGTTATAACCTAATATGTATCATTATGGCCCTTATATGAGGAGAGATTCTTTTGTGTTTGTCTCTCTCCTGACTAACTTCACTCAGCAAGATACTCTCCAGATCCATGCATGCAGCTGCAGATCACGTGATTTCATCTTTTCCTATAGTTGAGTAACATTCCATTGTGTATATGTACCATAGTTTTTTTAATCCAGATATCAATTCTTGGGCACTTGGACTGTTTCCAGACTTTGACTACTGTGAATAGTGCTGTAAAGAATATAGAAGTGTAAGTGTCTTTTCTGAATAGATTTCAGAGGATCTTGGGGTAGATGCCAAGAAGAGAAATTGCTTGGTCATATGGGAGCTCAATTCCTGGATTTTTGAGGAGTGTCCATATTGTTTTCCCCAAAAGTTGGACCAGTCATCCTTTTCCCACCAGCAGTAAGAGTCACATTTTCCCTACATCCTTGCCAAAACAACACTGGTTGTTTCTGTTCTTTGTGATGTGTGTCAATCTCACTGGCGTGAGAAGCTATCTCATTGTTTTTATTTGCATTTCTCTGATGATAAGTTATGTCAAGCATTTTTTTCATAAACCTTCTGGCTCTCTGTATATCTTCTTTGAGGAAGTTTCTGTACATCTCTTTCCCCCACTCCACTTTTTTATGGAATTGGGATTTTTTGTCCTTGTAAAGTTTTATTACTGCTTTATGTATCTTGGATATTAACCCTTTATCAGATTAAAGGTGGTCAAATATCTTCTCTCAGTTTGTGAAGTATCTTTTCCTTCTAGTCATCATTTCTTTTGGGGGTAGAAGCTTTTTAGTTTGATGTGGTCCCATTTATTTAGCTTTGCTTCCCCTTGCTTGGTCAGTTATAATGAATTATTGAAGATTCCTCTCCCTTCAATGTCACCGAGTGTTCTGCCTCTGTTTTCAAGATCGTCATTTTGCCAATGTTGATCTGTCCCATCCATGAACAGGGAATGTGTTTCCATTTCCCCATATCCTCTTTTATTTGTTTTAGTAGTGATTTATAGTTTCCTTTGTATAAATCTTTCCCCTTTTTTGTTAAGCTGATGCCTAAGTACTTGATTGTCTGATGCACAATTGTGAATTTTTTAAATTTCTTTCTCTTACATTTTATTATTTGCATACAGAAAAATCATAGATTTCTACATATTGACTGTGTAGCCTGCCACTGTACTTTACAATTCTATTATTTTTAGAAACTTCCTTGTAGAGCTTTTAGGGTTTTCTAAGTTATAGTAACATGTCATCGGCATATAGAGTTGGACTTCTTCTTTTATAACCTGAATGCCTAGCTTTCTTGCCTAATTTCTATGGCAAGAACTTCCAATACTATACTGAATAGTAATGATGACAGTGGGAAACTTTGTCCTATGCCTGATCGTAGAGTGAATAGTTTCAGTTTTTGACCACTGAATGCAATATTTGTTGTGGGATTATGATAAATGGCTTAACTATGTTCAGAAATTTCTTCCAATCTCATTTTATTGAACATTTTTATCATTAGTGAGTGCTATATCTTGCCACAATGTTGCTTATGTTGCTTCTCTCTTTTTCTGGTACCTCTTAAGTTTGGGGGATGCACTCTTCAACCCTGGGAACTTCTCAGTTATGATTTCTCTCTTTTAAAAAAATATTCTTTCATTACATCCCTGTGATTTACAGTTCCTCATAGCTGAGTTTTAGGTATACCCTGTTTCAACACCAATCCTACCACCAATGTCAACTTTCCTCCACCAGTTTCCCCAGTCTCTCTCCCTCCTCCCTGACTGTCACATTTTATTTGGTTGATGTAGTTTGGATCTCATATTTTCAGTTTTATTGGTTCTGTGGTTCAGATATAAGCATAACCACGGCTCTATACTGCCAATGCATAGAGGCTCTAACTCCTATGCCTATTACTTCCCATTCACTGCTCCTTTCTCCCACCACCCCCACCCCCAACTTAATTTCTTCCTTTTCCTAATTCAGTTCTGTAAGCTAGGGACCTGGATAATCTAGGTATTCCTCCTTTGGTACTTTGTACTCCCTGCCCTATGTGGGGGTTACTCCATATACCATACCTAAGTGAGATGATCCAATTTTTTCCTTCTTTTTCTTATCACTTACTTTGCTTAACATTATATCCTCCTCAACTATGATTTCTGTGACTAATGATTCTTCACTGGAAGTTCCTTATTATGCTTCAGAGATTCTGATGATTCTCATGTTGCTCCTCATAAACTCATCCCATAGGTCCTTCGTGTGCTGTTCTTCTATTTTGAGACCTTTTTCTAGCTTCTGTTGTTTTCTAGATGTTTTCCTGCATCCTATCTTGAAGCTCACTGACTTTATTCTCAGCCGCTGTTTCTTTGCTGCCAAAGTATTCCATTGAGTTTCCTAGTTCACTTACCAAACTCTTTAGTTCTGTTTCTTCTAATTGTAGTTTTCTAGTTTCTCATCATTTTTATGCTTTTGTGTGCTGCTGGTGGCTATTGTCTGAAAACTTAGGAGTTAATTTCTATATTTTCCTCATGATGCTAAGGATAAAAACCAGGGTTCTACACAGGCCAGACATGTGAATTAGTATTGACTTACATATATGGTGGAAATATTGATGTTTTTTCCTGCTAGATTGTTTTTAATCTTACGAATATTCTTAATCTCTTTTTTCAGGGTGCAGATAAATGACTTAGTAACAGTTTCATTTTTTAATTTATTTTTCTTTCTTGTTCTTAAATATTGTTTTGTAGCACCTGAATAGAATTTAGAATAGAACATCTAGGTCTACTTTTTTCTCACAATACAAAAATCTTTATGATACTTTATGAATGCCACATGATTCTGTGACATTTTAACCAGCTGGTAGGAACATGCACATCTTTCCTGACCCTTCTCTGAGTACTAACAACTATTCTCTCTAATCTTCATATGTTCTAATCTTAATCTTAATCATAATATAATCTTAATCTTCATAATCTTAATTTTCCTTCTCCAGCATTGGGTAACTACACACACACACACACACACACACACACATTCACACATGAGCTCATCAGTGGTTAACTGAATATTTGACCAGGATTTTCTACATGTCTTATGTTTTCAATTCTACCTCCTTATCTCAAGGAAACCAACCAGATCAACCTGGGTTTGCTTGTTCCCTCTCCTGCTCTACAATCTAGAAATCCTCATTAATCTCTGAAATGGAAAAAATATATGGGAATCATTTTATTGGCTTATTGATTTGTGGGGATCTCTGATCCTTGCTACCCAATATTCAGTTTCTTATGAAATATTATTTTAAGTTAAAGATTCAGACTCCCCCAAACTTCCCACCCCCAACACACACACACACACACACATATACACACACACACACAAATTAACTCAATCCCTGTTACTTCCTCTTGACTGTTTTGTTTTCAATGTTGTTGAAAAAAATTAAAATTAGCATTTTTTATCAACTCACCAATTTAATTTTTCCAATACTCCTCAACTTTTGTATATACTTGATTTTTTTTCTAATTTTTCTTCAGCTTAAAGAAAGTCTTTTTAACTATTTCTTATAGTGTTAGTCTATTGACAGTGAATTATTTCAGCTTATTGGTATGTGAAGTGTCATTGTACTATCTCTCCTTATTTTCATTAGATACAGAATTCAAAGTTGAATTTTTTTCTTTTTCAGCATATTTGACATCATTTCTTTGTGTCCTAGCTTGCATTATTTTAAAGTGTTATTGTAAATCTAATTTTCCTTCTTTTGTATATACTGTCTTTTAATTTCTTTTATGTTTTTATCTTTGAGATGGAAAGATAGCCCAGCAGGTAAGATACTGTACTGTTAGCGCTGTTAACAGCTAATCCTGATTTAATCTCAGCACCACCTGGGCACAGAGTGCTGCGTGTAGCCAGGTGTGACCGGAAAATCAAAACAACAACAAAAAAAGAATTTTCTTTTTCTTACAAGTTATCAATTAGATTATGAGGTGCTTTGATTTATTTTTGTGTGTAATATTTATTGAGCATTTGTGGGGGTCAGGGGCACCCAGCTATGCTCAGATCTTACTCCTAACTCTGTGCTCAGGGATCACTCCCGGTGGGGCTCTGGGTACCACAATGGGGTGTGTGGTGTCAAACTCAGATCAGCTCAGTGCAAGTAAGGCACCCTACCTGCTTTCCTGTCTCTCCAGTCCCCATCATTGAGCTTGAATGTATTTTCATCAAAGATATTGGATGAAAGAGACCTCTATTTTTCATCAAATTTGGAAATTCAATTATTTTTTTCAAATTGTTTTGATCCAATTCTCTTTGGGAATCCAATTGTACATAAATTAGATCTCTTGATACTGTCCTAACAAATAGCCAAACCCAGTTCTTGATTATTTTCCTGTCTTTTTTTCTCTCTGAACTTCAACTAAGAGTATTTTTATTATTATGTCCTTAAGCTCATATGTTTTCTTCTTCTATAGTGTCTAATTTAGTAAAACGTTCACTCTAGTTTTTTCATTTTTTTAGCTCTAGACGTTCCAAGTAGTTTCTTTTTAACACCTTCTGTATTAAATACCTTCTGTATTAAATTTAATACCCTCTGTATATCTCATTATCTTCAGGCTTTCCTTCAAATTTTTGAGCATGTTTATGATCTCTGTTTTCAAGTTCTTATCCAATTCTATCATCTGTCATGTCTATATTTTTCTCTCTGGTTATAGGTCTCATTTCCCTGCCTTACAGCATAGCTTATAACTTGGGAAAGGTGCTGACTGTAATGGTTTTTAATATATCAACTTGACTAGGCTGACCTATAGTCCTGGGAATTCCCTTTCCAGTATGTTTCCAATTATGATAAGGTACAAAGGATATTAAAAGATATTCTATCAAAAGAATTAGGAGCTGGGGGGAAAGCAAAAATTATTTCATATCATGCACTCACATGCACGCATACACATACACACACACACACACACACATCCTCTCTCAATTCTTTAATGAAAGAAAAATTTAGGTGCTGTTTTGAAGGAATTTTTAAAATTTTACTTCAATTTTTCCTCTTTTTTAAAAAATAGCACTGAAATTTATTTAGTACTGTTCAAGTTTTTATTCAGTCACTTCTAAGTTAGTAAAACGGTGGTTATTCTAAATGGACCTGAATCAATCATTTTGCGATTTTATCCCTTCCTTCTCAAAAGGGGAAGGGATAAATGTTGTGGGTGAATGTTTCACGGTGAGAGGGATTGTACCCCTGCCTGATGCATGAATGCTCTCCAGGTGATGCTCCCTGGAGCCCACACATCAGCTTACAGTGCTCACATCAGGTGACTGTACTCATGTTTACACTCCTTTGTTTGCAGACTTTATATACAGGCTCACCGGGAAGTCACACTCTTTAATTGTGTCATGCACATTTTGGTTACAGTGCTTGCTGAGGGTCTTTGTGGAATTCACATACTTGCTTACCAAAGGTAGCATTTCCAAGCTGTGGCACTTGAATACTTTTGCTTCTGAGACTCTTTGTGGTTCTTCTGAGGTATGGCAGTGCTGCATCCATCAAGCTCAGCAGTGCTGAGGGCCACCAGGGCCACACCCGATGTCCTCAGGGGCCACCAGTGCCACACTCAGCAGTGTTTGTTTAGTGGAGCTGTGCCAAGCTTGATGGAAGAAGCATTGCCATACCTGAGTAAGGAAATACCATGCCCTTATTGCCTCACTGAGTATTTCCAGGAATGGACGCAAGGTCCTTGAACACCACTGGCTAGATGTTCTTCACCTTCTGGGGGGGAAAAAAACCCCAAGCAACCCAAACCAATTAAAATAAAGGCATACCAACCAGCCCGGGCACTGTGCTTAGAAATCCCAGTGGATAGTGTCAGGGATTTCAGTGATGAAGCCTGGCCACCTCGTGCTGCTTAAGGAGGGAACACAGGGAAGTACCTGGACACCAACTAAAAGGAGAAAAAAATACCAGTTTGATGAGATGCTGTCATTTGGTACCCACCCTATTCCACATCCTCCATATTCCTATAACAGCAACCTGGACCCATGCTCTAACCATGGTGAACTTTTGGGTGTCTGGGGGAAGCATTCAAACCTTATTTGGTACTGTCTTTATTGGCACAGGGTAAATGTCTAGTCCACGAGGAGACTGAAGCATGTTCCTGGCTCAGGCCTGGGTAGAGAGGGCCAGAGAGATAGTCCAGCAGGTAAGTCACTTGCCTTACATGCAGCTTACCTGGGTTAGGTCTCTGGCACCACATATGGTCTCCAAAGTCCGACCAAGAGTGATCCTGGAGCACAGAACCAGGAGTGAACCCTGAGAACACTGGGTCTGACCCTAATCCTCCACCCCCCAAAATAAAGACTGAACAGAGGTTTCCACAAAGGCTCCATCAGTTACCATTCCCTCCTACAAGTTCTTCCCATTCCATCCTCTAAATACAACAGAGTGATTGCACATGACAAGGGGATACTGAAGAATGCTCCAACTGGGGTTACTGATGACATCTCATCCAGGGGCATCATTAGTTCCCCACAAGGTCTCTTACCTAACTGGGAGTATTGTTCCCTCCTTACTCCTCCCACGGAGCAGCTTGTGAGCCCCACCACAGGAAGGTGATAAGCACTGAGTTCAACAACAGAAAACCCTGAAAACCCTCCCCTTTCTGTCCATGGTGAGTAGCACTGTCCTCCCGTTGTTCATCGATTTGCTCAAGTGGGCACCAGTAATATCTCCATTGTGAGACTTGTTGTTACTGTTTCAGGCATATCAAATACGCCACAGGGAGCTTGCCAGGCTCTGCCATGCAGGCGGGATACTCTCAGTAGCTTGCCGGGCTCTCCGAAAGGGACAAAGGAGTCGAACCCGGCTGTGTGCAAGGCAAACGCCCTACCCACTGTGCTGTCGCTCCAGCCATGGTGAGTATTAAAATAAAACTTAAAAAGCTGAACTCAGAGAGATAGTCCAAGGGGTAAGGTGCTTGTCTTGCGTACAGCAGAACCAAGTTTAATCCCTGACACCACATATGGTTCTTTGAGGTCACCAGGACTGATGCCTGCCTGCTAAGCAAGGGGTGATTTAGAACAGTCCTCTCAAAAAGAGCCATCCCCTACATTTTGAGGTGTCCCTGAGGCTACAGTTTTCTGTGGTTGCATCTACAACCCACATTCTGGTGAAAATTTAACTCTGCCAGTTGGGTCCTGAGGGGGAAATTGGCATGAGTCAAGAATGCAACTGGTTTACTGGCGTGGGGGCTGTGAGGGAATCATCCTTGAAAGGAAACAGCAGGAAGCAGCAGGGCTGGGTGAGTTGACAAAGCGCATGTCTGTCTGAGTGCTGGAGGAAATGTCAGCAGGAGGCTGGGGCCCAAAGGCCAGACGCAAAGAGGCCCATTGTCCAGACCCCCCCCACACACACACACCCCAGAGGAGGTGGCTTTGCCTTCAACGCTGAGGTAACTGTGAAGGCCCAAGCCAGCGCTAACCTGGAGGCGCAAAGGAGCAGGGCTTCTGTAAGAGCTAAGGGAGCCAGCCCGTCAGTGCTGGGGGGCTAGTGTGCCCCAATTCTGTAGCCCTTCTAGGCAGAACTGTCCTGTAGGCAAGGACGTCTTTCCAGCAGCAGCACAGGCTGTGCCAACACCACCCATTGGTTTGGGTCATTTCTGTTGCTTTTAGTGTTTCGATCTCCCCATCCAGCTGTTTCTGTCTCGCCGACCCTCTGACAGAGTCAGCCAGAGTCTGACAGAGCACGGAGTAAAAGCCCAGGGCACACCTTCTGATCCACCCAACCAAGGTTCGTCCTCTTTGTTTCCTCATCAGAACCCACCACGTTCCCCAACCCATCCCCAAGCATGCAATTTGAGGCTTTTATTTTGATTTGTTGTTGTTGTTGTTGTTGTTGTTGTTGTTGTTGTTGGGGGTGTGGGGGTGTTATACTCCACAACTCTCAGGGCTTACTTCTGGCTCTGTGCTCAGGGATCCCTCCTGGCAGGGCTTGGGGCACCACATGAGGTGCCAAGATAGAACCCCTGTGAGCCACACCAGGTAAGCACCCCCAGGCATGCAATTTGCCGGCTCCATTAGAAAAGGCCAGACCTTAAGCCCCTGCCTGGCTCACTGTCAGGGTGCAATTTCTGCCAGAAGAGCGCTTCCTCCCCACCCCCACCTCCCATCAGTCATTGTTCTTGCAAGTTAAAGAGACCAGCGAGCAGCGCTTAGAAAAAGCCGCATCCCTCCACCCCCCCCACCTCCCCCACCCCCTTCCACACCTCCACACAGAAAAGCATTTGACAAGCGGTCCCCATGGCAACAGGCTTTCCTTGAAATAATTTCTTCTTCCGCGTGTCATACCCCCCCCCCTTCCTCTTCTGAGGAGTAATGACCAGCATTGACAATGAGATCAGAGAAGACACACGCGGGGATGTCGAGACAAGAGACAGGAGATGCAGCCCGGTGGCGCCAGGGTCCTCCACACCCCGAGGGAGGCATTCAAAGGCCTCTCCTCAGGCGAGGCTGCTGCTCACCCAAGAGTTAAAAGATGCCAGGAGATCGCCTGAATTTGCTGACAGCAGCATCAACAGGCGCTATTTAGAGCAGCAGCAGCAGAAGCAGCAGCAGTGCAGAGCTCGCTAATTTTGGAAAAGGCCATGTTCGCACATTCTGAGCAGCAGTGCCTACTGGCTTCATTTCGGGCTTCTTTGTCAGCCTTGGCACCTGGACACTGCTTCCCCGACCCCCATGAGATCCTGAGATTCGATCCTGGTGCCCCCATATACACACCCTCATGTGCCTCGTCCTGATACCAAGGCCCAGTAGAGCGAAATCCAGAGCAGTGGCTGTTACCATTTGAACTGTCTCTCCAAACTCAGGAGTGAAGCGCTGAAACCTCAAGACCTCTACACTGACCTTTGCGGGAGGGAATAAGGCATTTAGAGAGGTGATTAAGTTTAAATGAGATCCTTGGGGCTGGAGAGATAGCACAGCAGGTAGGGCGTTTGCCTTGCACCCAGGCAGACCCGGGTTTGATTCCCAGCATCCCATATGGTCCCCTGAGCACTGTCAGGAGTAACTCCTGAGTGCAGAGCCAGGAGTAACCCCTGTGCATCGCCGGGTGTGGCCCAAAAAAGCAAAAAAAAAAAAAAGTTTAAATGAGGCTCTTAGGCTGAGCACAGGAGAGCCTGGAGGGCTCTTGCCTTGCACACGGTTGACCTGAGTTCCATCCTCAGCATCCCCGAGCATTGCCAGAAATTATTCCTGAGTGTAGAGCCAGGAGTAACCCCTGAGCACTGCTGGGTGTTGCCCCAAAACCAATACACACATAAATAATTTTAAAATAAATAAATAAATGAGGCCCTTCAAGAGAACCTGAATCTGTCTGATGGGGGTCCTGCAAGAAAGACCCAGGAAGAAGACACTTGAAAGTGGAGCGAACACTCAGGGCCAAGTGCCCACCTTGCAAGCATGAGGGTTTTGATCCCTGTTGTCACTCACATGCACTGGGCGAGGTCCCAGCAGCTGCAACAAAGCATGCCATCTTCAGGCTTTCCAATCAGGTATGGGAGCATCTGAATTAAAGTGCTGAGCCCCCAGCAAGCACTGCTATTTAATCATGTGAGCACTGCAGATAGGTGTGCAACTTCCTGCGAGCACGCATGGGAACAACACAACTGAAGAGTTCGACCCCCGCTGGGCACCGCATTTGAGTGTGCAAGCACCATGACCAAGTGAGACAGGACCAAGTGTGAGGGTACCACAAGGGAAGGGGGGTGACCCCTCCCCCCAAATCTTCTTAACAATAATAGCAAAAGAAGGAAAGGAAGGGAAATTTTATAAAAAGGAAGAGGGGCCAGGAGAGATAGTACTGGAGGTAAGACATTTGCCTTGTGGGAATTGGGTGGGGGGGGGGGCGCGGAGGTTCTTCTACTGACTCGGGTTTGAACCTCAACACTATACTGTTAGGGCGCGGATCGTGATCTCCCTTTAACGACAAAGAAACTCCAGAGACTGCAAACAGCAAGCAAGGTTTATTGTAAGACTGGCTAGCCAGGGTCAAGCCGCCTACACAGACACGCAGGTCAGTTAGGTGAGGCAAGACCCCGAACCTCTTCAAGGGGGATCTTATATAGGCCTTCATTGGCCGTTACAGCAAAGCCCGCGCATTTCATAGCCAATAGATTTGTAACAACATATGCTTTCTTAACCAATCCATGTAGAAGTACATCACTCCTTAGCCTATAGATTCAAAGATCAGCATTTACGTACATAGGCATTGTGACTAGTGGGCATCAGGTAACTTGGACATTTGGTTATCACCTTGCTTCCTCTGATTCTCAGCCCTGCATTCCGGAGGTGGATAAGGGAAGAGTTCTTAAGGGAGGTAACAGATAAGGAGGGCAGGAAAGGGAGAGTTAAAATTTATAGAGTTTTAACTCTGGAATCTCCCTCAGGGTCCCTAGGGACCTAACATTCCTCCCTTTCTCTACTTCATATTGAGGAATCTTTCTCAGTGGGCTCTTCATACAGAGGAGTAATTTCCTCAGTGGGCCCCAATGTCTGATACTGTTGCCGTAGGACCAAGAGTTGAACTGTATTAATTCTGTCTTTGACAAATACCACAAGACGATTTAAAATGTAAGGGCCTATAGTTACCATAAGTAGGATAATTACCACCGGTCCAGCTAAAGCAGATAGGAGAGTAGCCATCCACGGGGATTGATTGAACCAAGACTCAAACCAATTCTCCCGGGCCTCCCTTTCTCTTCTACGTTGTTCGAGACCTTCCCGCAGCTTGGCCATAGAATCTCGGACAACCCCAGTGTGGTCAGCGTAGAAACAGCACTCCTCTCCCAAAGCAGCGCAGAGCCCTCCGTTCTTGAGGAACAATAGGTCTAACCCCCTCCTGTTCTGTAGTACAACCTCAGACAAGGAGGTCAAGGATCTTTCAAGGAGGCTAATAGACTTTTCAATGCGGTCCAAGTCCTCATCTACCGCTGCCCTGAGGGACTGCAAGCCAGAATGCTGTGTGGCCAGGGAGGCGATGCCAGTGCTTGCCCCGGCCAACCCTATTCCAAACAAGGTGGCAAGGGTCAGGGTGGTGAAGGGCTCCCTCCTAACTCGAGGATGCTCTCCAGGTTGCCCAGACCGATAGGAAATAAGAGTCTCGGCGGGGTGGTAAATAATTCTAGGCATCACCAGCACCATCAGACAGAATTCCCGCGAGGCATCGAATACTGATCCAGCCAGGTGAGGAGTGAGCCCAGAGAGTGAGCACACCCACCAGGCTCCAACAGATGGCGTGACCCACACTGAGCTGTTCCAGCCCGGATCAGGATCTGTATGGGCACACAGTCTAGCTTTCTCAGTTGGAACTGTACCTATACATCTCCCTTGGCCACTGACCTGAGTTATGGTTAAGCCAGTACTGGGGCGAGTGCCCCAACCATCGGGGGGGACAGAGATGTTGACATTATATGAGGCATTGACCCCGATGGCCTCATAAAAGGGGGGTGCAGGGCTAAAGCATAACCAGCATGACTCCGTCAGATTTGGGGCTGTCTTATTCAAAGACACATAAGCGGCATGCAGCAAAAGCTCCAAGGAGCTCAGGGATTGAGACTGGGGGGTGATATCCCTGGTCTGGATGGGACTGGCAGCACTCAGTGATCGGGGTTGAAGGGTGGTACCCGTGGCTTGGCTAGGGCCAAGGGAGCCAGCATTGGCAAATGCAGAGCTTCCCAGGGAGGTCGGGGCTGGCCTAAGGCTCGTGGGGCCCAGCTTGAAACTAGGTAGTCTCAATATGGTGTTAGGCCCCACTGGAGTGGAGATTGGCCCAAAGCGGAGCAATATTTGGAATAGGACTCCTCTCCAAGGTTTTTTGTAAGGCAAGAGGCCCCAGGTTAGCCCGTTCACCCACCTCCTATCCTTCTTCCCGGCCTCAGTGAAGGAAATTCGGATTTGATTGGACCCCGGGACCACTCTCCCCTGCTGAAAAGGGTGAATAAACTGCATATTGATCAGCTCCTGAGCTACTGGCCACCTCCATTCCCCGTCATTAGCCACTACACATTTCCAGGCAGCACAGTAAAGGCTTTCCACCCCCCCACACTCCCGGCGCCATACTCCAGTTTTATAGCCAGGGCAGGCAAAGAACCCATTTTTCCGGAGAGCCTGTCTGTCCAGGAGCGAGGAGGTATCTCCCAGTGCCCGTTTCCTCATGCAATGTACCTTCCCTTGCTGAGGAAGGGAGTAAAAAATACCCAAGACCTCCTCCAAGTCCACATATAGATCTGGCCACCAGGTCCACAATGCGCTAGCCGGGTTCGTAGTTAGGTTCCATTCCTCATGGGTGTCTCCGTTTCTCAGGACCCAGGTTTGCTGGTAGGGCTGATGAGGGCTTCCGGCCGACCGTACTGGAATGACGACCACTAGGAACACCCCTAGGAGGTAGATGCACCAGCGAGTGCGCGGCTCCTGTGTCCAGAAGCACCTCGTACCAGCCGGAGCTTGAGGGGATTTGAAGGATGGCGCCGCGCGGTCCACTGAGGCTGAGGCTGTAGGGCACTTCCCTCCTCCTCTCCTGCAGTTCCTGCTCGTCGGACGTGGGAATGGTGAACCCATGGCCCGATTCCATCAACCTTCAAGGCAGTGGGGGTGGTATAAAGAACAACATAAGGACCCTTCCATCGGGGCTCCAGATTTCTAACATTGTGTCGCTTCACCCAAACTCTATCCCCTGGCACCAGTCCGTGCTCCGGTCCCTCCCCCTCCCTTTCGTGATATGCCTTGACCAGCGGCCATATCTGCTGGTGCACTCGGGATAGAGTCTGCAGGACTGTCAGGTAGTCCGGGTGCACAGCAACTTCCCCTGGCGGAGCCAGAGTCCTTCGCGTGATGGGTGGGGGTGCCCCATAGAGGATTTCAAAAGGAGTTAACCCATGTACATAGGGAGTGTTCCTCGCTCGGAAAATCGCGAGGGGTAGGAGCGTCACCCAGTCCCCGCCAGTCTCGAGAGCCAATTTAGTCAAGGTCTCCTTCAGGGTCCGATTCATCCTCTCTACTTGCCCAGAGCTCTGGGGCCTCCAAATGTTAGGGCGCGGATCGTGATCTCCCTTTAACGACAAAGAAACTCCAGAGACTGCAAACAGCAAGCAAGGTTTATTGTAAGACTGGCTAGCCAGGGTCAAGCCGCCTACACAGACACGCAGGTCAGTTAGGTGAGGCAAGACCCCGAACCTCTTCAAGGGGGATCTTATATAGGCCTTCATTGGCCGTTACAGCAAAGCCCGCGCATTTCATAGCCAATAGATTTGTAACAACATATGCTTTCTTAACCAATCCATGTAGAAGTACATCACTCCTTAGCCTATAGATTCAAAGATCAGCATTTACGTACATAGGCATTGTGACTAGTGGGCATCAGGTAACTTGGACATTTGGTTATCACCTTGCTTCCTCTGATTCTCAGCCCTGCATTCCGGAGGTGGATAAGGGAAGAGTTCTTAAGGGAGGTAACAGATAAGGAGGGCAGGAAAGGGAGAGTTAAAATTTATAGAGTTTTAACTCTGGAATCTCCCTCAGGGTCCCTAGGGACCTAACAATACATGGTCCACTGAGCACTTCCATGGGTCCCTCCTGAGACAAGTGTAGTCCCTGAGTGCTTTTGTGTGTGGCCCAAGCCCCTCTTATTTCCCAATAAAAAATGAAAATATTCAAGTACACAAAAGACACCAGAGATGGGCAGAGAAAAGGTCACTTAAGATGGGGCAGGAGTGGGTGCCCACCAGCCAAGAGAGGGGTCCCGGGAGAACGCAAGCCTGGGGCATGTGGGCTGGCACTGCCAACTTCCACGGATGTGCAAAGATGCATCTGCTCTCTTTAGTCCCCCACTCCGAGCTGTGGCTCATGGCAGCAGAGCCCATGAAGATGACTTTTCTCAGGCTGCAGAGGCGTCGTCTGTAGAACTGGAACTGTATAAAGTCAGTCGGAACCCCCTACTTTGCAGTTCCAGCCTGAGAGGGATTTTCTCCAGCAAGTGCACAAGCGAGCTTACTGCCCTCAGGGGGTGCCCAGGGTGCTTTTGTTCCCTGTTGTGTCTGAAGCTCTGGACACTAGCTACACAACCTGTTCTCTCCCTGTAACCCCAGTTACTCACTGTGCACGGGGTGCCAAAAGGAGGCCTATCTAGGCTGGAGAGATTCGGGGTGGGAGAACTGGGCCAAGCTTCAGAGCTTTTCCAATGTCTGTGAGATCCCTTCAGGGGGTCCCTGGAGGCTGGGAAACTATCTTCTCTCACTTTGCATACAGGCACTCAGGACTGCACTTAGCGTGAGGGCATTTAACAACTGTCTCTGAATAAATGAATGAATCTTATTCAGACCAAGAGAAGAAAGCTGTGGGCTGGAAAGTAAAAGGAAAAGTGCCCACTGAAACTTTGTATGGATGGAGTGGGGGTTGAGTGTGGAGGGGATCTGGGAGCTCTGGTGGAGGAAGTTGGCACTGGTGGAGGGATTGGTGGTGTATTATTGTACGCCTAAAGCACAACTATCAGTAACTTTGATACTGGCTCTGGGATAAAAGAGGCTCTTTAATCATGGCTCTTTAATAAAAAAAATCAATTAAAATTAAATTGGAGGGGCCAGAGCAATAGTACAGTGGGTAGAGCGTTTGCCTTGCACGTGGCCGACCCAGGTTCAATCTCCAGCATCCCATATGGTCCCTCCCCAAACACCACTAGGAGTAATTCCTGAGTGCAGAGCCAGGAGTAACTCCTGAGCATTGCTGGGTGTAACCAAAATAAAAAAATTAAAAATCTCAATGATGGTCAAAGTCCACAGACCACAAGAACTTGCCCATAGAATGCATCCAATACATTGTTAGTGAAGTAACACAGGTCTCACTGAATGAAATTAGGAAGATGTGAGCGCAGGAGAAGGAAAGGAATAAATGTTCAAGAGAGAACATGAGCTTGAAAGAGAAGCAAACAAAGAGATATAGAAAGGCAGGTGTTCAAGGGAGAAAATGGGCTTGAAGGAGCAAGCCCTTCCAATATACTAATTTAAATGAACTCATGAATAAGTGAAAGCAGAATTTATTATTAATTCCTCCTGATGCCATTCTAAGTCCTTTATAGTCCTGTTCCCCTCATTTCCATCCTTGAGTACGTAAATGACTCCTTTAGCTGGGTCAGTTTCCCCTCTGTTCACACGAAAATGCATATAACCGTTGTGGCTGTTACTCCAGACTCAGCCTACCATCTTGTCCTTCTTCGTTAATTCTGAAATTGTTCACACCTTCCAGCTTACCTGAAGTCCTCCTTCTGCTAGCCTGGAGCACAAATAAAAGCAATAAGATTGGGAGTCTAGAAGTATTCTGAAATAGGTGTTCGAGTTTTGAAGAGCATGCGGATGGACAGAAACAGATTTTGCCAGCCAAAGAATTATGGTCTGGATAAGTCACAAAGCTGCAGCTGTGCTTTCTTTTGAGATGCTTCCAATCCTAACACTCATAACAATACATTGCCTCAAATAGCTGCAGTCTATCTTTGTAGTAAATCTGGAGCAGCCCTGCCCAACTCTGTGCGTGTGTGTCTGTGTGTTCTCTCTCTCTCTCTCTCTCTCTCTCTCTCTCTCTCTCTCTCTCTCTCTCTCTCTCTCTCTCGGCCCCCTATCAGCATCCTGTCCTCCTCTCTGCTGAGTTCTCTGGTTCCTTGGGCTCATGGTTTCAGTTGTATGTCCTAGCTGAGGCCATGAGCAGCAAAAAAACTGTAAGACAACTAACCTCTCCCAGCTTTTCTAAGTTTGCAGGGCTCCAGGCTGGCCCTATGGGCTATCCCATGACACCTTTCACTAATCGCATTTGTCAGAACATTTTAATAAGGGCACCAAAAGAGCATTCTTCTAATTTTGGAACTTCTGGCACTATGACAGCTGGTGAGGGGAGATATTTGGGCATAGAAGATGCCATTCAAATCGCAACTCACTAAATCTTGCCTGCGCTGTCTCTTTAGACAGACAGCCCTGATCCAAATACTTTCAGAGGCCAGAAATGATCCTCAATGCAGCTTTAGTTTTCTCTTAAAATTAATGACTCCATAAATGTTAAGTGAAAGGTATTATAAATAGACTAAAAGTCAATATACTGGGGTATGGTGCCGCCAGCAGGTCAACTTGTACCTGCGGGATGAGGGCATCAGCAGCCTGATGGTGCCTTCAGACTTCCTGATACCCCAAAATTGCTGCTGTGCCTTTGGCTAGACCCCAACAACTTGGGACCAAGTTTACCAAGAAACTAAATGGCCAAAAGTTAGGTATGCAGGAGCAACACCCACAAACCACCTCCAGCTCAGCTATCCAACCTCATTTATTGATATTATTTCAGAGACCCATAAATCTCCAAAGAGATCAAAAGCTGCAGTTTTGGCATGCTGTGGGATAGGGGGCAAGCCATGCAGGGCATATGCCAATTTCTCTGGAAAAGATGGAAACATGGGCCATGATTCAGAGACACACAAAAGAATCTCCGAATCAAGCAGTTCACTGCAGAGATGCCTCCGGACTTCAAGCCAGGACTACTTCACCAGCGTGCCTCAGACGGGGGTAGGCATCATCCCACCACCTACCTCCTAAACCCCCCCCGTGGCTGCCAACTTCCAGAACCCAATGAGAAGTGCAGGTACGTGGGTTCAGTGACTCCAGGCCGAGCAGCTATCTGCAGAAATTTCTCCAGACCCTAATTACCTAAAATCTTAGAATTTCAAGAACATGTGGCCTCTCTCGCAGCTACGCAACATCTTATGCTATTCAGAACAAGCAATACAAAAGAGAGTATGGCGGAGATTGGCTGTAGAGGCAGGGAGAGAGATGGCATGGGGGGATACTGGGGACCTTGATGGCGAAAGATGTATACTGGTGGAGGGTTGGGTGATCGATCATTATATGACTGAAACTCAAACAGGAAAGCTTCTTAACAGTATCTCACAGTGATTTTTTAAAAAATGATAATTAAAAAATAATAAAACTAACATTCTGAATTTAAAAAAAAGTAATGTGGAGTTCACGCCCAGTTCAATCAGCCATTCCATAAGCACCACCAGGTGTAATTCCTGCAGAGTCAGGAGTAAGCCCTGAGCATTGCGCGGTGTGACCCAAAAAACAGGGAAAATTTTTTTTCACATGTATTTAGTTTATTGAATAAACATAAAGTGTTTGTTTCCCCGGTGTATTGAGAATTTAACGTTTCTTCTTAGCAGTCTTTTGCGAGTATATTGGAGGGTCGCAATATTGGAGAAGGTAAAGACCAGATTCTGGGCTTCTTAGGAGTATTCACTCTATTATTTCTCCAAGGCCTCAATGAGCTTGGAATCCTAGCATCCTTTTTCAGAGAGGTTTCCATGGAAACCAAGCTTGTATGTATGTGTGCATACAGAAGGGCAACTTTCCTGCACAATCAGTCCTGGCTCCAACCAGAATTTAGTGACTAAGGGAGGAAGCAGCAGGCAAGGGACCTGAAGGGGAAAGAAAAGAGATTGCTGCTTTCCAGCCCCCACTCTCCTCACTCCAGGACCCCTGTGGGAACTGAGTCAGCTCTTAATGAGGAGCACAGCTCTGCCCTGGCCTGAGTGATGGATCAGTCAGACAGCTGCCGAAGAAGGTTAGAATGTTCATTGCCTCCTGTCATGCCCGAGGAAAATGCGCTAAAACTGGATGTCAAAGAATGGAATTTGCAGTTCCTTTGCTGCAGTCCACTGCATGAACAGATGATGATCGGGCAAAACCAAGAGAAACAAAGGATACTGCTTTAGGGCAGGGAGGTAAAGGCTGCAGCCAGACCCCACTTACGTTCAGCTAGTCGGACTGTCAGGGAGGTGCCACTGGCGCTGCCATTTTTTGCTTTTGTGTCAGCTGCCCCGACTTCTTGCTTGTCATTTACTAGTTGTATGACTTTGAAACCATGTGTGACCTTATGATCAGGTCTGTTTCTTTGTTTGTCAAATGAGGAAAGTAAGAGTAGCTACATGAACTTCTGGCAATTAAAAGAGAGGTAATATCTGGGAGATTTCTAGTACAGTGCCAGCGAACATAGGTACTTGGGCAATATTTCTTTTCCGTTCACACACAGATTTACATTCTGTCAGAGAAATTGGCACTGCAATGTTTCTTGTGTGTCCCTCCTTCACACTCCATCTCTGTATCTGTTTGTATTGAAACATACTCATGTGCAAATTTGCAAGGATTCAGATATCCTGAGATATCTCAGACAACAGTGGAATGGGAAACACAGTTGGGCCTGCTGAGAAAATAGAACCAGGAAATGGGAGCAGTTGGTGCCTTGTTTTTTCTTTAACTTTAGCCTCTCTGTCTCACTGTCCATATCAGCTCCCCCCACTTCCCTGCTGTCCGTGAGGAAGAAATGGTCAATACCATGCTTGGCATTCAGCTAGTATGTCTAAGAGGAACTTGAGAAGCCTTTGTGTCTCCCACCAGTTCCAGGGAGGCATCTCATTTACCCACATGGAGTCAGGGGCCCCCTATTATCCATTCAACTGTGCCTAGAGATGGTGTCGAGAATCAGACTGTCCCTTTCATTTGAGGAAGTATTAGAGAAGGGGAGCATGGAATTCACATACACACAGGAGTACACTTTGGTTCCCAAAAGGCTCCCATAATAGAATTGTTCCAAGACCTTCAGACAGATGACTCAGCAGAAGGGTTAGTGTTGACTTTCTCCCAAATACATGCTCTGCCCTCGATAAGATAGGCTGCAATTTCCTGAAGAAAACAGAGGTCTCCATCTGTGCCCTTCGTACGGCCATTTTATCCATATGTGAAAGAAACAGACAGAGCCAAACTCAGAAACTTCCTTCCTGCTAATCATATAATTGGGTGCAAAGATTAAAAAATTAAAACCCAACAATGTGTCCAGATTTTAGCATCTGGAGTACTGAAAGATTCTCTTGAACTCGAAGGAAATGGTGATGACATGAAACATGAAGTAGATTTGCATAGCTATAGACTAGGAGACAAAAACATTACTTCATTGTCTTGGAGCCATTCCCCAAAAGTCCGAAGCCAAATTTTCATAGCTGAATTTAATAGGATTCATCTGTTTTAGAGTCAGTCAGGTTTGAGAGCAATTTTTTGAGTACATTTTTTGCCCGTCTTAAAGGAAAGCTGAAAGACCCATCCTTGAGAATCCTCTAAGAAGATGGCTCATATAGTCATTCATTCATGCTACAAATATTTATTGATTGCCTATTAGGAGTGTGTCGGTATACTGTACCCTAAGGAAATTATGGAGATTCCAGTCTAGAGGTGCAAGAGCACTACACAATGCTACTAACAAACATTTGAAAACTTACTGGGACCAGTGTTGAGAGGGAAAATACCTGCTGTAAGAGACAGGTTGGTTCCTGCTCTAAGGAGTCAACTACCAGAACAAGTGATACTTGAACTGACTTACGAATTCTAAGTAGGCATTCCCACGGATAGAGGTGAGGGAAAAGAAGTCTGGTGGGAAGGAAGTTCAAAGAGCCTGTGGAACAAGGGACATGGAGGGAAGAAGGGACCACTCATCCAATGTGGGTGTAACAGAGAACAAGGGGGCTATGATTCAGGAACTATGTCAGGTTTTTACCTGTTCTGGGTGTAAGAAAAGGACATGAAGAGATGTGTATATGAAAGAGGCAGGGTCCATTTGGTGTGGTTAACATGAGAAGCAGATAAATATAAAACAGTCTAAATGATGTTTTTGCTGCTGATGGTGGTAGCAGTGGAAAGAATGAATGGATTGGTGAGCGACCATGGCAAGATGTGGGTGCGAAGATAAGGGAAAGAGGTGGTGAAGGTGAGGAGAGCCTGAGGCTCTGGCTTACCCAGGAGAACAAGTGACATGCACAGTGATTGCCAGAAGAGCACTGAGACCAAATTAAGCCAGGAGTTCAGGGATGTATCCAACACCGGGACTAATTCAGGATCCAAAATATGGCACAGGTCTTGAACTCAAAGGATACTTTTGAGACATGGATCACTTCAGAGTTATCTGAGATTCTGTGCAAATTGTAGGTATGGTTCAAGGAAAAATGAAATCTTGCAATTTGCTGCAACCTGTTTTGGAACTGAAAGATATCATGTAGACTGAAGGAAGCTAGCGGAAAGACAAACACTAGATGGTCTCCCTTATCAGAAGTAAGTAGAATAATGAACAAGAAAATGCAATGTAATACAAGGGGATGCCTCGATCAGCCCTGACATCATAACACAGGGAAAAGAACAGAGGAGAGAATTTAAGGTGGAAGAGAAGAAGATGAGAAAGAGAAGTAATGAAAGATCAGGGGTCAGGGGCCACTCGTAAACCAGGGATGTGGAAGAGTGGTATAGCTACATATTCAAAGCATAGACTCAACAGCACGGAAAATATGAGCTCTAAATTACAACCACAGAACTTTAAAATGTACCTGTTAAGGTGGCAGGTGGGGGTGGCAGGAGGAACATGGGGGCACTTGTGGAGGGGAGTTGACACTGGTGGTGTGATTGGTATAAAAATAGTATATGCCTACGGCCCAAAGTGATAGTACAACAGGTAGGCTATCGTTTGCCTTGCACACATCTGACCCGGGTTCGATCCCCAGCATCCCATATGGTCCCCCAAGCACTGCTAGCAGTAATTCCTGAGTGCAGAATCAGGAGTTACCCCTGAGCATCACTGGGTGTGACCCTAAAAGCAAAAAACAAAAACAAAGAATAGCATATGCCTAACTATCAATAATTTTGTAAATCACACAGCTCTTTAATTAAATTTTTTAAATTTTAAGTAGAAAATTGGTAGGTGTGGCTTTGATTCACAGAAGAGATCTACTACAAAACAGATCTGGGAAAGAAGCCGGAGTGAAGGAAGACGCTAGGAGCCTCCGTCAAGAGAAAGCTGCAAGAGGTGTTCATGCAGCTGAAAGGGAGTCGAAGAAGGAAAGGCTCAAGACTGCAGAACTCACAGACAATGAGACTAAGGGAAATGGAACATTCATTCATCTCTTAACATTGATCGGGTCTTGGAAACTGTGGCTTTAAGCAAAGTGATGCATAATAATTACCATGGCTAACTGAAGATGCAAGAGTCATGTTGCTCTGACATATTTCTGGCCACAAAAAATATCACCTAACTTAAAAAATGAAACTCTAAATAAAGACCCAAAGCACATCTAATGTCGGACAGTAATTTGTATTCATTTGTGCATGTATTCATTTGCAAGACATTTGTTCCTGTTAGGATCATCTCCAAGCAATTCAGGGTGCAAGGAAGAACCTATTCTGTCTAAAAAGCACTTCCAGTGCAGGGGATATTCACACCCTCACCCACACTCATTCAAACCAGAACAGCTGAGAACAACACCGAACCTAACCCAAACATTTTGGGGATCTGACAGAAACTGGAATCCACAGAGACAACCCATGCAGACCAGGAAAGAATGTGCAAACCACACAGACTTGTAGTCTGGTCAGGAAACAGATTTGGCTTCACCAATGACTTTTTCACAAGCTGCCCTTCCTCTCCTCCAGTGTTTTTTTGTTTTGAGCTGAAGACATTTGAACTGGTGACCGAAGCCACTGGTGAGTCACTCAGTCTTGCTGGGCTGGTTTCTCCCACATGTACAGAAGTTATTGTATATGCTATTATTAAACTTGTTTTTGTTTTCTCTTGTCAATCTGATGTTTATTTGCCAGACTAGAAAAGCCCAGAAGAGTATGCAAAAAGTACTCCCTTTGCCCCTTTAGTTTTGTTGGCTTATACTTTTGCATTGTCTCCTATGTTTTGGGGCGCTAGAGAGGTAGTTAGAACAAGTAAGGCATTTACCTTGCACACAGTAGACCTGCGTTCAATCCCCTGCATCCTATATGCCACCCCCCCATCACCGCCAGAAGTAATTCCTTAGTGCAGAGTCAAAAGTAAGCCCTGAGAACTGCTGGGTATGACCCCCAAACAAAGCAAATAATTAAAAAATTAGAAACAACCAAATCCTGTGTTCCTCTCATTCAAAGTCTCCACAACCTCTGTAAAACCCCATGGTGGAGGACATATACTACACTTTAATTTTTTTTTTTATCTACTCATCCATTGTTGGGTACTTGAGCTGTTTCCAGTCTTGGCTGTTGTAACAAGCTCTGCAATGAACACAGGTATGCAAACAACTTTTAGAACTAGAATTTTGTTTGTTTTTGGTGTGTGTGTGTGTGTGTGTGTGTGTGTGTATGTGTGTGTGTGTCTCACACCCGGCAATGCTCAGGGCTTCCTCCTGGCTTTACACTCAAGAATTACACTTCGTGGTACTTAGGGGACCATATAGGTTGCCGAGTATCAAACCCAGGTCAGCCTCATGCAAGGTAAATGCCCTACCCACTATACTATCGCTCCAGTCCCTTGAACTACAGTTTTCTTGGTATGCAATTTCTGGGTCATATGATAGCTCTACTGGGGTCAGGAAAAGAAGGGAAGACTCCCAGTCAGTGCTCAGGGGATATGGGGGTCAACCACACTGGGCAGCACGGTGGCAGGGCCTGAAGATACAGAACTACTCTGGCCTGGTCTTGCCGGGAACCACCAAGACCACCCTAGGTGTGCTCAGGATCCTCAGAGTCACACCCATTGGTGCAGATGGGTGGGGCCATGCGGTACTGGGGCTCAAACTCAGTTGCACCCTGATTGCTAAGCTGTCTCCCCCACCTTTGTAATACTATTGATCATTTTGGAGAGAAATCTCCATTCTATTCTCCTCAGAGATTAAACCAGTTTACATTCCCACCACCAGGAAATAAGGATTCCTTTTTCTCTGCATCCCAGCAAGCTCTTGTTGTTTCAGCTCTTGTTGACAAAGACAATTCTCTCTGGTGTGAGGTGTTTTCTCGTTGTCACTTTGATTCGCAGTAGTCCGTGATAGTGAGCATTGTTTTTCCTGTGCCTGCTGGCCATCTTTATGTCTTCTCTGGAGAAATGTCTGTTCAGATCTTCTCCCCATGTTTTGACGGAGCTGTTTTTATTGTGGGGTTTTGTGAGTATACATCTTAGAGATTTGTGAGAAGTATGATAATAGAATGTCTCTCTGCTTCTGTGATAGTGTCTTTCACAGTGCAGAATATTTGTAGTTTGATATAATTTCAACTTTTAATTCTTCTTTATTCTGACAACAGTATTGAGTTGCTGAGATACTGCAAAACCCAGAATCATGGGAAGTTCCACGCGTGCTTTTTGTCAGTGTAATTTATGGACTAGATATCACAAAGTCCTTAATCTATTTTGAGTGAACTTTTGTTTATTAAGTGAGATAATGACCCAATTTCAGTCTCATGCATGCTGCCAGCCAGTTTTCTTTCTCCCATTTTATCTCCTTGGCTGCTTTTTCATAAATTAACTGTTCTTTTTTATGAATATAAATAATCTATCAGAAAAGCCTCTCGATATGGCTGGGCCAATATCTAATTATTGAGCATCTCCCTGTTCTTTGAGTTTCCTGACTCTCTCCTGGAAGCCTCCAGCTTCTAATCTAGTCAGATTTTAAATCTGAGTTTAAATCAGAATACATATTTCCACTTTGCCTCATTATCTTTAGGGTATATATTTATGCAAATTTCCAGAAAGAAGGGATGGAGGAATTAGCACAGCGGGGAGGGTGTTTGCCTTGCATGTGGCCGACCCGGGTTCAATTCCTCCATCCCTCTCGAAGAGCCCAGCAAGCTACTGAGAGTATCCCGTCCACCTGGCAGAGCCTGGCAAGCTCCCTGTGACGTATTTGATATGCCAAAGACAGTAACAACAAGTCTCAAAACGGAGATGTTACTGGTGCCCGCTCAAGCAAATAGATGAACAACAGGAGGACAGTGCTACAGTGCTTCCAGAAAGAATATCATCAGTTTGTGCTCTTTTTATACTACTCTGTCTAATGTTAATTTGATTACTAGACCAGGGCGAGAAACGTTGATGGGGGAATGTCCTCTCCTTCTCAACACTCCTATGAGAGTTGAGCAAATCAGCCTTCTGAGATAAGGACATGAGAAGATTTTTTAAGTTACTGTCTTTTTTACCTCGCCTATATCAAAATACCTTCATTTCCCCTCTAACAACTCAACAGTCATTTGTGTGGAGTATAGATATTATTCTGAGTTTGAGATTGCTTTCCTTCAAGATTTGTAGGCATTGAGACTACGTTGCTACTAAGAAATCAACTTTCTGATTCTCATTCTTCTGCTATGCCACCTGATACTTGTTTCAACTTCAGTATTTTCTCTACCACTCATGTTCTGCAGTGTTATGAAGATGAGCTTTGCTATGGATCTCTGATCTCTTTATCCACTATGTTAGTTCCAAAGTGTTTTTTTTCTGAATACTTAGGTTTCAGACTTAGGTTTGGTTTTATTTGTGCTGGATTTTTTTGATAATTTGTTTGATGATACTTGTCATTGCTCTAATTTTCTCTTCCTGGAATTTTCATTAGACATAAATCAGCTCCAGGACTGATTCTCTCATTTTCTTATTTCTTCTTGTCCATGTTTTCCCTTTTGTTATGTTTTTAGAAATGTCCTTAACTTTATATTCATGTGTTGTTGTTGTTTTCTAATTTGTTGTGGGAGGGTTGCTGCTATGGGGGCCACCCTGCTCTGTGCTCGGACTTACTCTTGTCTTTGCATTCAGGGGATTTAACTCAGGTTAGATACGAGAAAGGCAAGCACCTTATTCTCTGTACTATGCATCCAGCCTTATCTTCAGTTTTTAATTGAATTTTTATTCCTGCTATTGTGTACTTAATTTCCAAAATCTTTGGTTATTTTAGAATGAGTTCCATTAGGTACTCCTGATTTTTGTCTCCTTCAGCAATCATCTCTCTTGTCAAACTGCGGAGAATGATGATATTCATATTTGTTTATCTTTTACTCACAGCATTGTTTTCTCTTTTGCCTCATTGTTCCTTTTCTGTTTTTCTTGGCCTGTGTCTTGGTATTTCACAAATGTCTGGGAATCTTGGCTGTCTTTACTATAAGAGTGAGACAGTAACAAGCAACTGCCTCATTGGGCGATGGGCGTCTGAGCAGCAATTGTTGATTGATGGTCTGAAGCACAGGAGACAGGAAAGGAACCCAGCCATTGTTGGTAGTTGGAGGTCATTTTCCCTTGAATGCTTATGCTAGATTCAAATTTATTCTTCTTTAAATTCAAGACTTGTCTTTTGAAAACCCTGTCTTTTTCTCATTGGCTGGTAATTCCAGCTTTATCTTGTATCATAGATCAAGCATATATGTATGCCTGTATATAACATGTTTGCTTCTGAGATGTAGATTTTATTATACTAGATATTTATCACTATAGAGTAAATCTTAATCTATAAAATACATTGATAAAAACATAAGTAATAAGCTCTTTGATGTCAGTTGTAGATGATGTCATTGTGGATTTGTCTCCAATAACAAGAGAAACAAAATTGCATCTAAACAAATAGGGCTACTTCAAACTAGTGATCACGGTCACGGTCCTCCTGTTGTTCATCAATTTGCTCCAGTGGGCCCAGTAACGTCTCCATCATGAGAGTTGTTGTTACTGTGTTTGGCATATCGAATACGTCACGGGGAGCTTGCCAGGCTCTGCCGCGCGGGCGAGATACTCTCGGTAGCTTGCCAGGCTCTCCGAGAGCGGCGGAGGAATCGAACTCGGGTCTGCCATGTTGGCCGCTTGTAAGGCAAACGCCCTACCGCTGTGCTATCGCTCCAGCCTAAACTAGTGATGCACAATAAAAAATATGTTAAGAAGAAAAGGCAGTTTACTAAATGGAAATATATTTTGAAGTCATATATCAAGCAAAAGGTTATTATTTAAAACACATGACAAATGCCAAAATATATAAACAGCTCATATTCAACAAACACCAACAAAAGTATACAATAAAAATTGTAAATGGCGCCCTCTCCTCACTGGAAAGAAAGATGGAGGCCACACCAGAGCCTTGTGGACAGCAGGTTTGAGCCGGGGGTCGGGGGCGGCAGGGACCTCATGGGAAGGGGGGCATTCCAGTCCGTCCTTCACGCCCAACCGAGGTCACCAGTTGCCCCCCACGAGCGGCTCTCCAGCACGGCCACGACTCCAGAGCACAGAAACCAATCTCTTAATTATCTAACTTTTAATAGAAATACTTACAGAGTTAATAAGTAAAATAGCAGAAATCCAAAATCGCGCAGCCGCTATTGCGGCCGCACAACATCATTTAACTCTTAAACCCAGCTGTAGAAAGCAAATCATTTCATAACGCTTTTTCAGCATGTCTGATTGGGGTGGGGGAGGTCGTAAACTCTAATAATGGTGCATCCTTTATAGAAACAATTAATCTAGTCAAAGTAGATAGAGTGTTAACTAGAACTCATCTGCCTCACAGGAATTGGGAGGGGTGGGAGGTGGGGTTCTATTGGGGTTCGCGGTTAAAAATAAGTATTGGTAAAGGGAAATGTGTTTGATATTTACATGACTGAGACCTAAACCTGAAATCTCTGTAACTTTTCCCACAGTGATTCAATAAATAAATAAATTTTAAAAAATTGTAAATGGGCAATAGAGTGAGAGTTTAAATAGCTCTTCAATTAAAGATATACTGATGGCTAACAGATACATAAAAAGATATTCTGCATTGCTGATCATTAGAGAAATACAAATAAATAACACAGCAGTATTTTACCTCACACCCTTAGAATCGCTATTCTCAAGAAATTTAAAAACAATAGGGCTGGAGTGATAACCATTTGCCTTACACATGGCCAACCCAGGTTCGATTCCTCTGCCCCTCTCAGAGAGCCCAGCAAGCTACCAAGAGTATCTCGCCCTCGCAGCAAGCTACCCATGATGTATTAGATATGCCAGAAACAGTAACAACAAGTCTCACAATGGAGACGTTATTGGGCCCACTTGAGCAAATCGATGAACAATGGGAGGACAGTGACAGTGAGAGATGTCAGCAAGTGATATAGGCAGGTACACAGGAAAGGACCCATGGAAATGGAATTCCTGGGAAGTAATAAAACCAATGGCCCTGAGTCTGCAAAAAGCCCATCTTGCAGACACAGGAACTAAAGCCTGGTAAGACTTTCCTGGCACCAACAGACCCAGAGAAGACTAGACCCCCTCCAAAAGAAGTTCCAGCCAGAACAAAGGTCAAGGAAAGGAATTTCAAAGAGCACCATAAACTACTCCCAACTCTACCCCCTTGGCAACCACCCTGGAAACAGACTCTTACCTAGGCAGCCTTGGGATACCCCTATAAAAGTTACCTTGTACAAAGGAAGAATGCATACATGCTGCCCAAGCCCATGTGCTACTTGTACCCATGTGACTGAATACACGTGGTGCCAGAGCACATGTGTCTCCTGCATCTCCACTCTTAAGATGTGTACTGGGATTCTCCCTACTTTTGGAGAAGCCCACATTCTCTCTTGAGCCTGTACTCTCTTTTTCTCCCTTCTCCCCTTCCTCAAAATAAATCCTCCAAATAAAATCTATTTTTATTGCACTGCTTATTTCCTCCTGAAATTCTAGTCTGTGAGGTAGGACAAAGACCTGGAAGGCTTGGGTAAGGTCTAGGATCAACTTTCCTTTCCTGCAAAGAGCAATTTCTTACTCTAGCCTGAGTGTGTGGCTGTCCAAGAAATCCGGTAGTGGGCATTAATTCCCATGCCTTGAAGACCAAGCAGATGTCAAGTGTTGCTTGATGACCGCGGCATGGGGCTGGCATGGCAGGACTTGAGGTTCATGCCTTATAGGGGTGCCTTTGCTGACTTTATCAGTCCTAGCCTTCTCAACCAAACTCAAGGTAGCAGTGATGGATCTGGAGAAAGTAACCATCTCTCTTCTCTCACTCACATAAGCCACCCAGGGAAGCCAACAACTTCAACAAGAATACATAGAAAAAAATATCCCATGCACCATGGGTGGACATGTAAATTAGTGCAATCACTACAAATAACAGTATGACCATTGCTCAAAAAATTAATATGATCCAGTAATTCCACTTCTTGATTCTTACCCAGTGTTATGAGAATGCTAATTCAAAAATTTATAGGTGTTCTTCTACTCATTGCAGCTCGATTTACAATAATGAAAATTTAGAAACAACCCAAGTACCCAAAGATGAGACTGGATAAAGACGTAAATGTACACAATGAAAGTCTACCCAGTACTAGAAAGATGAAACATTGCTATTTGCAATAACATGAATGGATATTGAGAGGATTACCCTAAGTGATACAAGTCAATATGATCTCACCTATTTGTAGAAACAAAGCAAACAAGTAAAACAACAAAAGCATTCTCTTAGGTGCAGACAACAGAGTAGTGGTTACTGGAAGGGAAGGGAAGACTGAAGCAAGCAGATGGGGTCAATTTGTTGAGAGTAGATGGTGATCGGATATTTGCTGCTAAGAATAGTGTGATGTATTTCATTGCTGACATGAGAAGTACAGTGTCTGAGACCTTTGCAGTGTTACAGATTTTTTTTAATGTGCTTAATATCTGGTCAAGCAAGTACTTCTTTTCTTTATTTTTTTCTTCAAATTGGCTAGCTGAGTCACAATGATGGCTCAATTTGCTGGGGTGCATGTTTCACGTGTTAGAGGCCCTGGAACTGCATGGTTCTCTGAGAACTGCTGGATCTATGGAACTGGAGCTAGTCCCTGAGCACCCTCAGATGTAAACTCCCCTTATCCTCCTCCCCACAAAAACCCAATGAGCATAACTAATCTTAGACCTTCATTATTCTATGTAAACTTTAGAAAAATGTTGTCAAAGTTCTTAAAATATCATATGGAAATTCTATAGGGACTGTGTTAAATATGTGTGTGAGGAAGAAATGTGATTTTTATAATATTAAATTTATGGACCCATACATTTATTATGATCTTTTGTCCTCTCTAAATAGTTTTAGTCATGAGCTCAATTGTTTTAGCTGATAGACTCTTCAAATAGTCATTCACTAGGGTCTGAGCAATAGTACAGCAGGGAGGGCATTTGCCTTGCACACAGCTGACCCAGATTCAATCCATCCCAGCATCCAATATGGTTCCCTCGGCACCACCACCAGGAGTAATTCCCCAGTGCAGAGCCAGGTGTAACCCCTGAGCATTGCTAGGTGTCGCCAAAAAAATAAAAAGGTCATTACCATATAAGTCAGGTATATCTTTAATTAGAGGTAAAATGTACACATAAGTTATTGTTTTAATCATTTTTGCCACACGCAGTGACACGTAGGGAACTATGCAGTCCCCAGAGCTGGGGATCCAACACGGTGGTCCTTTCAGCCCTTGCTCATTTCAGTCCTTGCAAGTCTTCTCCCTGGTCCCCAATTTAACTGTACAATTCAGAAATATTTGTTTGCTGCTATGCAGCCATCAACAACCATACTGTCTTATTTCACTTTTACTATAATATTCTAATCCATGTACTGCATGTATCAGGATGTCCTTCCTTTTTAAGGATAAATAACATTATATTTTACGTATAGATTACATTTTGTTTATCCACTTACCTATTCCTGGATATCTGAGTTGCTTCTACTTTTTGGCGGTTGTGAACTATGCTGCTCCAAATAAGGATATACAATATCTGCTTGAGTTCTATTTTCAGTTGCCTTGAGTATTGTCTTTGTTAATTTCTATAAAAGTTATCACTTTGGTCCCCCAAGCACTGCCAGGACTAATTCCTGAGCACAGAGCCAGGAGTAATTCCTGAGCATCACTGGGTGTGGCCAAAGAAAATAAATAAATAAATAGATAGATAGATAGATAAATAAATAAAATTTATCACTTTGTTGCTACTGTGAAATATATGTCATTTTCTGTTATATTTTCTTTGGCTCCTCTTTTTTCTTTCCTTTTTACATGAACCGTATTCAATCTGTCAAGAAATCCTGTTTTTCATGGATGGACCTTCAGGCTTTTAAGCGCAGTGAAATGAGCCGATTGAAGACGACAGATATCATATGACATCACTCATAGATTGAGGACCAAGAAATATATGAATAAGTTCTGGGGATGTAGTTCAAGTAGTACATATGCTTTGCTTGTAAACTCTGCCTCCAGGAACCTCTGGATGTGACCCTGGTGGCTCTTGAGCACCACCTGGTGTGACACCCACAACAATTTTTTTTGTTTGTTTTTTTGGGTCACACCCAGCGGTGTTCAGGGGTTACTCCTGGCTCATGCACTCAGGAATTATTCCTGGCGGTGCTCAGGGGACCATATGGGATGCTGGGAATTGAACCCAGGTCAGCAGCGTGCAAGGCAAACTCCCTACCCGCTGTGCTATCGCTCCAGCCCCAACAATTTTTTTAAATAAACAAACCAAAACAAACTCATATGCTAAGAGAACAAATTGGTTTACCAGCACAGAACAGGGAAAAGATTAGGTAAACCAGGTAAAGGGTGTCCATTACACATATAAAGTATAGAAACTAGACTTTTGGTGGTAAAGTATATACTTTTGTATTACAAATATTGACTTATAATGCTGTACACCTGAAACCCTTATAATATTATGAACCAATGTTATTCCAATTAAAAAATAAAATTAAAAGAAGTCATATTAGAAGTCTTCATGGAAGTTACTCTACAGGAAAATTAGGGGAAACTATCTCTTACAGTCAATTTAAGTAGAAGAGGCAGTGTGTGAAATTACAAAAGTTGAAAACTCTAGAATAGACAAATAGACATCACAGCAGTTACCAGTGTCTGATAAGGGAACTTGGAAGAATTTGTTCCAGTCAATTCTCTGCATGCTCAGAATGGAGACCCTGATCTTGATTTCACCCTTGCTCTTCATTAAGGCTCAATGTATTAAGTCAAGTGCCCCCTAGTTCTATAATGGGATACTAATGATGAGCAAGACTTTTATCTAAATATGGCTGTGCGACCAGCATCACTGAGTCATACTCACTAGCCCAATCCTTTCCTGTATGTGTTCTGTATCCTCAGTTTTCTTGCCCTATACAATTTCTACCCCAAAAGCCACTCAGTGGGACTATCCTTGAGGAAATCTCACACCCATGCCTTGGGTGTATACTTTTGCCTTAATAAATCCTGTTGCTTTTATACTCACTCAAGCATCCTTAAGTTCTTTTCTTTCTCTCTCTTTTTTTGATTTTTGGGTCACACTCCGAGATGCACAGGGGTTACTCCTGGTTCATGCACTCCGGAATTACTCCTGGCGGTGCTCAGGGGACCATATGGGATTCTGGGAATCAAAAAACGGGTCAACTGCATGCAAGGCAAATGCCCTACCCACAGTACTATCTCTCGAGCCCCTGTACTATCTCTCCAGCCCCCTTAAGTTCTTTTCTGATGAAGACAAAGAACCTAGTGTCTGAGTTGAGTCCCCCTGAAAGAGTAAAATCTCAACCTATCTCAAGTTCCATGCTCCCCTGAAACCTAGGCTCCTGGGTGGTCGGGACAAGCTCCCAGATCTACAGATCAAGCCAACTTAACTTTAGCCTAATGGCTGACTTTGTGGTGTTTTCACAGCCATTGCCTGAGTTGAAATTCATTCCCTTCCTACATCCCCTGGACCAGTCATCTTCAATTTTCGTAGTCCCCCATCCCTAAGAAACAAACAACAAACACTGTCCTCCCATTGTTCATCGATTTGCTCAAGTGGGCCCAGTAACATCTCCATCGTGAGACTTGTTGTGACTGTGTTTGGCATATTGAATATGTCACGAGTAGCTTGCCAGGCTTTGCCATGTGGGCGAGATACTCTCGGTAGCTTGCTGGGCTCTCCAAGAGGGGCAGAGGAATCGAATTCGGCATAGTTTGCAGATATCTCAGTTCTTTTATTCTCAAAATATAAAAGTCTTTGAGAGCCCAAAACTCTTTCTCAGAAAGTTTACTGACTTGTGGAAGCAGGGTGGGGTGAGGGGTGCAGAGGGGCATTATAATACTTTATTTGGGGGATTTTATAGTCACACCAAGCAATGCTCAGAAGCTTTCCCTGGTTCTGTGCTCAGGAGTCACTCCTAGAGGTATCCAGTGGACTGTATGTAGTGCTGGGGAATCAAACTTGGGTCAGCCACGTGAAAGGCAAATGTCTTACCTCCTGAACTATCTCTCCAGACATTGGGGGAAGGTATTTGTGTCTGAACTCAAGGAACAAATCACACTACAATAACATGACTGAGTCTCCAGTGGGTTCATGGTCAAGAAGGATGAGATTCAAAAGTGAACATCCAATTGGGCTACTCTCTTGTCTACAGCCAGGAGGCACTGCACTTGAGTCTCAGGTTGTGTCTCTTTGTACATGCCTAGTTGTACCTCCACGGTGGAGGCACCACACAGCACCACAGGCAACACCTACCTAGTGGAGAGCAACACAGCCTAAAATGCTGCTCACTGATGCCCATCTCAGAAAGGTCACAGAGGGGTGAAGATTGTACATGTCCAGGTCTAATAATTCTCTCCTGTAAGTTTGTAAATTTGTTTGTTATTTAAAAAAAATGTAAGCTTGCCCTGAAGGATTTGTAGATCAGTTGGTTGAGGCAAGTTCTTTTAAAATTTACCCATTGACTCCTTGATGGGTTGAGGGACCAAGTCGAGTCTTGTTATATCTCAATTATAGTTTTTGAAACTGCAGTTCCTTGAACTTGTGCAGTGCAAGCCTGTGTCACCCTATGTGGCGGTGTTGGACAGCATCTGACAGTGGGGGAACAGCCAGGTTAGGTAATTATTATGTATTCACATGGCGTAGCATGCAGCCATTATAAATAAATAATAATTATCTAGCAACAGGGAGGATGTTAACAATGTCCTGATAACGTGTTTATGAAAAAGGAAGGGGAAAAATGATAACTTCCAGATGATCACAGTGATTTGAAAACATGTTTCTGTATGATTTGTTCAGCAGAAATAGGTTCCCAGTTTTATTATTCTGAATCTATTGTGTCAGCATAAGAGCAAATAATCACATTTGAGGAAATAATAATAATTCTCTGTTGGCATGGCCTGAAGTAAAACCAGTCTATCGTTTATTTATTTTTTTTTTAAACAATTTTTTTCTTTTTGGGGGTCACACCTGGCGGTTCACAAGGGTTACTCCTGGTCAGCACTCAGGAATTACTCCTGGCGGTACTCGGAGGACCATATGGGATACTGGAAATCGAACTCGGGTCGGCCACATGTAAGGCAAACGCCATACCTGCTGTGCTATTGCTCCAGCCCCTCTATCTTTTTTAAAATTATGTCTATAAGATACCATGATATACAAAGCTGTTTCAGCATACAGTGTCCCAACATCAATCCCATCAAAGGTGACACCTTCATCCACTAAAGTGTCCCTGCTCCCCGCTCTACGCCCCCCCCCAGCAGGAAATAAAACATATTGCTTTCTCGAAGAAAACATGAAAAAACAGAAAATACAAAACAATAAAAGTCAATTTGTGAGAATCAGTTGCTCTCTGTTTTTAACCTATGTAACAAAATTAAAATAATTTAATACAACAGCTCTCATTACATGAATAAGTTTTGGACTCTTGTATATAAAATATATTATGTCAACTTTGATTTTATTATTATTTTTTTCTTTTGGGACTCAGACCTGGCAATGCACAAGGGTCACTCCTGGCTCTGCACTCAGGAATTATCCCTGATGATGCTCAGGGGACCATATGGGATGGTGGGAATTGAATCCAGGTTGACCGCGTGCAAGGCAAACACCCTACCCCCTGTGCTGTTGCTCCAGCCCCCTTAACTTTTATTTTGTAATAAACACCTGTTATGGTAATAACCATGTCTTCCCTGACATTAATAGAACTTTTTTTTTTCGCTTTTTGGGTCACACCCAGCGATGCTCAGGGGTTACTCCTGGCTCTGCACTCAGGAATTACTTCAGGGGTTACTCCTGGCTCTGCACTCAGGAATTACTCCTGGCGGTGCTCAGGGGACCATATGGGATGCTGGGATTCGAACCCGGGTCGGCTGCATGCAAGGCAAATGCCCTACCCACTGTGCTATCGCTTCAGCCCCTAATCTAACTATTTTTGAATTATTTTGAGTTTACATGAAATAGGTAAAGTCTACAAATATAAAATTTAGTAAAAGTGAAGAGAATTAAGAAAATTTAAAAGGAAACAACTGAAAGGGCCTATAGAAGTAATAAAAGTCTTATCCTAAGAAAAAGAATATTAGTTTTATATTATATTCTATTATAGATGATGCACAGGCGTCCACTAATGCAGTAAAAAATTGCAATAAAAATGTCTATGAATATAAAAGCCTCTATCCCTCTCGGAGAGCGTGGCAAGCTACCAAGTGTGTTCCGCCCACACGGCAGAGCCTGGCAAGCTATCCGTGGTATATTTGATATGCCAAAACCAGTAAATACAATTAGTCTCATTCCCCTGACCCTGAAAGAGCCAGCAATATGGCAACGTTAAGAAGGATGAGGAAGGAGAGACTGATAAAATCTCAGGGCCGACCTAGGCTGCTACAACGAAGAAAGACAAAAATGACTGTCTGTACTTTCAATGCACGGACGCTGGCATCGAATGTATCCATCGAGGACTTGATGGTGCACGTGCGAAAGATCAAGTACAACATCATTGGTCTGACCAAGACGAGAAGGCATCAATCACATCACACCATTTTCAGCACTGGGGAAGAATTCTTCCTCAGAACATGCAACAAAAGAGGCATCGGTGGTGTCGGTGTCCTTGTCAACACGAACTTGGCCATAAACATTGAGTCATTCGAATGCCTAACAACCCGAACTGGATGATTACACTTGAATAGATGTGGCTCACTGCCAGCAGTTTCTATCTTCATTGTCTGTGCACCAACATCCAATTATGATGAAGGAGAAATTGAGAAGTTCTACATGGAGCTGGAGAAGTTCTATAAATAAGACCACACTTTCTACAAGATCATTGTCGGTGATTTTAATGCTAAGATAGGACCGAGAAGATCAGCCGAAGAAATTCACATCAGGACCCATGGCCTAGAATGGAACGAACAGGGTGAGAGACTGTCTGAGTTCATCATGTCGACCAAGACCATCCATTGTAATTCACCATTCCAGAAGGCAGAATCTAAACGTTGGACATGGGAGTCTCCCGGTGGACGGTTCCACAATGAAATTGACCACATCATATTCAATCAAGAGTTTTGCCTGACCGATATTGCTGTGTCCCAAAATTCCAAATGGGATCGGACCACCATCTCCTTCATGCAAAATTCTACTTCACAGAGCAGGGAGAAAGGGCTGCAAAGTTTAAGAAGAGAACTCCCAGAACAACCACCAACTGGGAGCAATTTGGCACTATTGCGGCAACACGGGAAGATGCCATTGTTGACAACATTGACGAGGAATACAATCAACTGGTTCAGCACCTCCATGATTGTGTGAAGAATCCCGAGAGAGATAGCCAGAAATAGATGCCTGTCTTTGAAAACTTTCGAGCTCATTTGCCAACGTAGCTTGGCACAAGCCTCAGGCAACTGTAAGCAAATGTCCAAGCTCGCAAAGCAGTGGAGAGAAGCAATAAAGGAAGATCTCAAACAGAGAAGAGCAGCAGTGCTGGTAGATGCAGCCGAAGTTGGGAAAAGTATTCGCAGCACCCACCTGTCCTTCACCAACTACAAGACCAAGATGACTGCCCTCCGACGTTCTGATGGATCTATCACATCTTCCAGAAGGGCAATGGAGAAGATTATCCATGACTTCTACTCAGATCTCTTTGATATCCACATCCGCTTGCCCACATACCAAATTATGTAGGATGGATATGTCATTCCCAACGTTCTCCCTTCCAAAATCCGACATGCCATTTTGTCGGTAAAGAAGTGAACAGCACCCGGCCCAGACAAGGTCAGACCCGAACACCTGAAGAACCTGCCATCAGTACTCATCAATACACTGGCTCGGCTCTTCACATGCTACCTGTCTGAATGCAAAGTTCCATCCCAATGGAAAACCAGCAGGACTGTACTACTGTACAAGAAGGGAGACATCCACGATATTGGCAACTATCGCCCGATCTGCCTGTTGTCTGTTGTCTACAAGCTGTTCACTCAAGTCATTCTGAATATAATTGGCAGAACACTAGATGAACCATGCAAGCAAGCCAGTTTCTGAAAAGGATTTAGCACAATCGACCATATCCGCACGATAACCAAGCTCATTGAGGTTTCTCGAGAGTTCAAGATGCCGCTCTGTCTAACATGCATTGATTTAAAGAAGGCCTTTGATTCTGTTGAGACAGAAGCAGTCATCGAGGCCCTAGCCAAACAGGGCGTTCAAACTCAATACATCAGGATCTTCTGTGAGCTGTATTACAGATTCACTACCAGGATTTCACCATTCTACAGGGAGGTGATCATTGACGTCAAGAGAGGGGCTTGGCAGGGTGATATCATTTCACCAAAACTCTTCAGTGCCACCCTTGAGAACATCATGCGACAACTGGAATGGGAAGGAATGGGAGTGAAGATAGATGGTCGGCAACTACACCACCTTTGCTTCGCTGATGACATCGTTCTTAAAACACCAAACATCAGCCAAGCGGCACAAATGCTAGCCGACTTCAACCGTGAGTGTGGAAAGGTCAGACTACAGCTGAATCTCACAAAGACAATGTTTATGAAAAATGGTCTCATTCCTGACATTCCATTCACTCTCAACAGGATGAACATCTCCAAATGCAACAGTTATGTGTACCTAGGTCGAGAAATCAACATGAAGAATGACCTGGCACCTGAGTTGCACAGGAGGAAGAGAGCGGCTTGGAACACCTTCAGGAATGTCAAAGAAATAGCTAAGAGGATGAAGAACCTCTGGCTCTGGGCACATCTCTTCAATTCCACTGTTCTTTCTGCATTAACATACGCCTCAGAGACCTGGGCCCTACGAAAACAGGATGAGAACACTATTTGGGTCTCCCAAAGAGGAATCAAAAGAGCTATGCTTGGAGTATCACACTTCAATCAAATGAGAGAAAGAATCCGGAGTTCCGACCTCCATCAACGGTCAAGAATCAGGGACACTGTCTCGTTTGCCAAGGCGTCAAAAATCAGATGGGCTGGACATGTAATGAGATTTGGAGACGACTGCTGGACTAGAGCCATTACTGACTGAATTTCACGGGATGTCAAAAGATGGTGTGGCCGCCCACCTATGAGATGGTCAGACTTCTTCGTCAAGTCCCTGAATGATCGGTTTGAGGCTTTTCATGTTCCTAGAATGAGCAGACACCATTGGGCTACATTAGCACATGAAGGGATGAATGGAGACATAGTTGGCGCCCGCTCGAGCAAATAGATGAATAACGGGATGTCAAGTGATCAAGTAATCAAGTGGATATAAAAAAAAGACTGATAAGATGTAGAACATTCAATATAAATGAGATGTTAATTCATTATTGAAAATGTGTAAAATCCTTTAGCTAGCTAGAAGTAACATTTGTTTATCACTTTGGTTCCCCAAGCACTGCCGGGACGAATTTCTGAGCACAGAGCAAGGAGTAACTAACCCTGAGCATCACTGGGTGTGGCCAAAGAAACATAATAAATAAATAAATAAAATTTTTTTACTTTCTCACTACTGTGAATTCTATGTCATTTTCTATTATATGTTCTTTGACTTCTCTTTTTTCTTTCCTTTTCACATGTCTCATATTCAATCTGTCAAGAAATCCTGTTTCTCGTGGATGGACCTTGGAGCTTTTATGCTCAGTGAATGTGTCAATTCTTTAAGCATAAGTACTACAAGTGAGTGCCATACTCAAAGCCATGGGCTGAGTTTAAAGAAGCTTCTTTAATGCTTCTTGTGAAACTGGCTTCAAGACTGGCTTCAAGAATTCCCTAAATTGTTGCCTGTCCTGAAGCTTCATATTCTTCCTTTCAATCTGAATGATAATTTAGATAATCTAGCTGGAGAGAGTGTTCTTGGTAAGGTGTTTATTTCCTTGAGTTTTTGTACTATATCTGTCCTTACACTTCTGGCTCTCATAGTTTCATCTGCTAGATCTTCTGTAAATCTTATGGGCGTTCCTTTGTACATAAATTTCTCTTTCATTTTACCCCACCCCAGCCTCCCAAATGCAAGTTCTTTTTTTGATCTCAAAACTATCAATATTCTGTCTCTAGCTTTGGCATTTTGAGTATAATGTGTCTTGGAGTTTTTCTAGCCCTGAGCACCACCAAGTGTGTCCCCAAAACTGCAAGATAAATAAATGAAAGTTGCACAACCCCAGGTAGGAGTACAACCCATTGTTTGAGAAACTAAGGGCTAGTATAACCAAGGACCAAATCCAGCCTTTGATCTATTTTGTACAGACCCTGATCATCTAGACATGACTTCTCCCATTGAAATGGTTGAAAAAGAAATAAAGTACCCTTTTCCAGAGGTGATTTGCTCGAGCGGGCCCAGTAACGTCTCCATTGGAGATTTTGTTGTTACTGTGTTTGGCATATCGAATACATCACGGGTGGCTTGCCAGGCTTTGCCATGCGGGCGAGATACTCTCGGTAGCTTGCCGGGCTCTCCAAGAGGGGTGGAGGAATCAAACTCGGGTCGGCCATGTTGGCTGCATGCAAGGCAAATGCCCTACAAGATAGTATATGGATCAAGGTACCTGTCTTGCATGTTGCTGGCCCTGGTTCAATTCCTATTCCCACACCACATCTGGTATCCTGAGCACCCTCAGAGATCACTCCAGAGCAGAGTCAGGAATATCCTCTAGGACAGAGCCATAGTACAAGGGGTAGGGTATTTACCTGACACACAGTCAATATGGGTTTGAGCCCCAGCACCCTATATGGTCCCTAAAATGGCCAGGAGTGATCCCTGAGTGCAGAGCCAGGAACATTCCTGCATGTGACCCAAAAGCCAAAGGGGAAAAGAGAAAAAAAAATAGCCCCTGCACACTGAAGGATCTGACCCAACTTTCCCCTTGCAAATAATAATAATAATATTTTGTAATAGATAAAATTCAACTTCACTGTCCATTCAGAATTCTTATATTGTGTAGGGCAGCTTTCACTGCATCATCAGGATGGACCTCTGAGGGAAAATGTAGGGTCCTCAGAGCCTGATGAACTTAATGTGAACCTTTAGTGGAAATGCCTGAACTCCTGTGTTGGTGCCTCTGGGAGGGATTTCAGCAGGGTTTGTTTTAGTGAGAGTGTTCAATAGACACACTGGAGCCAGCCTCATAGGCAAGTGGGAGGTGCAAACTGCAGAGGTTGGGGGCAGAGGTGTTACGGATCATGGATCACGGTCCTCCCGTTGTTCATCGATTTGCTCGAGCGGGCCCAGTAACGTCTCCATCATGAGACTTGTTACTGTGTTTGGCATATCGAGTATGTCATGGGTAGCTTGCCAGGCTCTGCCGTGCGGGTGAGATACTCTCGGTAGCTTGCCGGGCTCTCCAGAGGTGCAGAGGAACCTAACTCGGGTCGGCCATGTTGGCCACTTGTAAGGCAAACACCCTACCGCTGTGCTATCGCTCCAGCCCTACGGATTTAGGAAGAAAAATACATTTGGAGAAGCTGGAGAAATGGAAAAGGGGGTGGGCTCTTACCTGGCATGCTGTGAATTTCAGGTATTTTATATGGTCCCCTAAGAATTGCCAAGGGTGTCTCATGAACCCAGAGCCAGGGATAAACCCTGAGCACTGCATAGTGTGGCTGAAACACACACCTCTCTCTCTCTCTCTCTCTCTCTCTCTCTCTCTCTCTCTCTCTCTCTGTGTGTGTGTCTCATGTATATATTTGTATTTGGAGTTTGGAAGATCAGAAGAAGGAGACAGAAAAATATGAAGGGAAGGATTTTCTCTGTTAGGGCTGATTTTGACTGCCAAGACTCAGACATTCTCCCTCAGCACCCCAACCCCTAGTCTCTTGACAACATTTTCCTTGCATTTTGTGTCTCTATCACAGCAAGACTCTGGGGAAATTGAGCCCCCTTTTCACCTCATAAAGCCAACAGAGGGGCTGGGAGAGACCATGCAGTACATAAAGCACTTGCCTTACAAGCGGATGACCTAGGTTCAATCCCTGGGACTGCATATGGTCCTCTTTGCATCACCAGGAGTGATCCCTTAGCATCGAACCAGAAATAATCCCTGAGCACCTTTGGGTGTGGCCAAAAAAATTGCAGAGAGCCAGAGAGACAGTACAGCAAGTAGGTCACTTGACTTGCATGTGGTCCACTTGGATTTGATCCTTAGCAACCCAAGTAGTCCTCTGAACCTGCTAGGAGTGAACCTTGAGCACAGAGCCAGAAGTAAGCCCTGAATCCCGCAGGGTGTGGCTGTGGCCCCCCAAACCAAAAAATGCCTACAGATTCCTGACCTTCTGCCACTCTCCTGTCTGTCCCCCACCCCACTTCTACCCAAGCACCCCAGCTCTGCCCTCTCCCATAAGTGTTCTGCAACTCCCTCAGCCTCTGTCTGTCTTGCTGATGGGGATCTCAAGCTCTGTCTGGCTCAGCATCTCTGTTCTTGCGGCCTCTGTGAGACAGCTTCTCTTCCTCCAGGCATGGTGCAGAATGCATGAGATTTTAAAAAGTGGAAAAGGCAAAGTCATGTTCCTTAAACATAGAAGAGCACCCTGAAGAGGTTCTGGTTTCCCTCCTCTTCCTCGCTGCCTCTGACCCTGGATGTGCCCAGCTCCAAACCCTTCGAAAGGTACCTCTTTCTAGAAATGCCTCCTTGGGGGCATCAGGGGCAGATTCTCGGGCACAGAAACTTTCTGTGTTTGTCTGATTCCTGGTCCTGGGGTGATGAGGGCAGGGCAGGGTTCCCAGAGGGTGAGCCCCAACTGGAGAGGCGATGGGGGCAACTTTTACCGTACCAGAAATTGGCTAGTCTCCCTAGTGCCAGCAAAGCCTCAAATATCAAAGCAGAATAAATGAACATGTGAATACCCCACCCAACAGCAATGGCCCTGAAGCCTCTTTTCCTAAGTTCACAGGAAGTTGAATGTGATTCGAACCCCCTCCAAGAACACCTTATTTCCTTGCCTTACCCCCAAATCAAAACTGGATACATGCAGAGATGGTGTTTTCACTGCTCCTTGGCTGCTGGCGACTGGGGAATGAAGGCCCTGGACCTGCAGGATACGAAACTTCCAGACCCCACAGACTTGTTGGAGGACCCATGTGTCTTCCTCTCTGGGGCAATCCAGAGGCACGTTGGAAAGTGCTCTCCCCCAGACCCAGGAAATCTGCATTCATGTCCCACCTCTGCCACTTCAGAGTCTTCAGAGTTCTGTGGGCTGGGATGAGTCCTCTAAGCATCCCACCCTCTCCTCAGCCCGCCCCACCCCATCCTTTTGTAGCTGTTGTCGGGCTCATCAGGAAGTTATGGTGCTCACTTGGTCATGGTACTTGCACAGGCACTGACTGAGGATTCATTCTTTATCCATGTGATGATGCTCAAGTACATACTAGAAACAGTGTTTGTGAGGATCACGGTAGTGCTCATCCATAATCTTACAGGTGGCCTCACTCTTGAGTGCTGTGCTCATACAATGTTCGCCAGTGATCACATAAACTTCAGGTATGCGGTTTGCACACACCAAGCTGCACACCAGGTATCATGTGTGGGTTTTTTGGTTTTGTTTTGTTTTGTTTTGTGGCACAGGGAATCCCAGAGAGCAGAACCCCTGGGCCCTGCACTGTACACATGGTGGCTCTGAAAATCGAACTCATGGCATTGCAATGCTGGTGCTTTTAGCAACTAAGCCATTTCCCAGCACCCCCATTATTATTTTTTCCAATGGAAATAATGCCAGTCCCACCAACCTAAGACTGGAGTTTTCCCAGATTCACTTAAGACATGGCATGGAAGGGCTTTTGTAATATGCTCAATGCGCACACAGCAAAGTTAAACAAAAGAAAATGAAACATTACGAATTCTTTCACTTCTCTAAGTCTTTCTTTTTCTAATTTAGTCCAGATTGATCTTATAGAGATATTCCCTCTTTTACATAACTTGGAATAAGAGACTTAATAAATTGTATCTGATTCTGGGGACTGGAAGACCCCAGATGTCTCTTGGGTACACGGTAAAGAAAGAGGGCAACAGATGGTGAGTAAGTGAAAGCGCAGATGCACGCCATAAGTCAATAAGGAAATGCAAATCAAACCCACAACCAGATACCACTACACACCTTCCAGAATGGCCGGCAGCCAAAATCCAGGCAATATCTAACGTTGACAGAGCAATAGGATCTCCCGTTTATTGCTGGTGGGGATGCAAGATGTAGAGCCCGTGGAAAGCTATTCAGCCATTTCTTACTAAATTAAACACACTCTGTTCATGCCATCCAACATTCGTGCTCCTTGGTATTTATCCAAAGGAGATGAAAACCCATATCCACACCCAAAACTGCAAACGAATATTTATAGCAAATATGGAAAACTGCCAAAACTTTAAAGTATTGACCTCAGACTAGTGAGCAGCTAGTTCTTTCCCTGATAAGATGGGTTTATTCTATCCCAAACCGGTAGCCTCCTGGGCTATCAGGAGCACATTTCTCAGAACAAAAGAGAGAAATATTTTCTTTTGTAAAGTTGAGAGCTGCTGTTACAGAGTCCCCTGGAGGAAACTGGGACAATGCTGGCTTTTCATTTGCTGGGACAGAGCACTAGCTCATTGGCTGAGCTGTTGTTACTGAGCAAGAGGAATGCTCCGCCTTCCTCCTCCTTCCCACTTCACTGCAAAGCTGCGTCACTTCCTGCGAGGCAGGGCCCTTCGAGGCGGGTCCCCCCTAGTGAGGGTCTGCCTTGTATGCTGAAAGCATAGGCCTGAGAATGCTCTAATCTCCCAACTTCCTTCCTCTACAGGAACTTCTGCTTATTAAGTTTCACAGAGGAAACCAAGAAATCGTTCAATGAATTAATGAATAAATTAAACATCCAGACAATGGAATAGCCTTCCGTGCTAAAAAGAAAGAAACTGAAGGCCAGTAAGATTGAAGCTGGAGAAGGCGTTATTTCATGTATTACTAAGTGAAAGACAATCAGCATGAGAAGGTTGTAAACCTTAAGGTTCCAGTTCTGTAGCATTTTGGAAAACGGTTGCTCTGAATAATGGTGGAGTAGAGAGGAAAATACATAGGTGACATGGGGAGTATGTAGGACAGTGAAACTAGCTCTATATTATGCTAGTGGTGAGTGCATGTCATTGTACACTAATGTCCAAAAGAGCTGTCCTACACAAAATTTACACATGAAAAATACTACTTGAATTAATAGTGTGCCAATATTAGACTAATTGTAATAAATGTAACTCACTAATACAAGATGCAAACAGAAAAAACTGAGGAGGGAAGGAAGAGCTTGTATTAAAACGTATTAGCTTCAGGGACTGGAGCAACAGCACAGCGGGTAGGGTGTTTGCCTTGCATGCGGCCGACCCAGGTCCGATTTCCAGCGTCCCATATGGTCCCCCGAGCACCACCAGGAGTAATTCCTGAGTGCATGAGCCAGGAGTAAACCCTGTGCAACTCTGGGTGTGCCCCCCCCCCCACAAAAAAAGAAAAAAAAATTTTTTAAATATTAGTTTCAGAAAAGAGAGAGACAAGGGAAATGGCTCACTGGTTGAGTACAAATCTCACACATATGGCACCATGGGTTTGATCCGCAGCGTCACAAATGTAACATGAAATTCAATCTACACAGAAAGCAAGAGAACTGGCCATGACTATCTGCAATGAAACTACAGATGACATCCTTTTCTTTTATAATTGACTGTGAGCCCCCATTAAGATATATTAAGATATATATGTTTGTATGCTTATAAAAAATGTCTGTGGTTTTTGTTCAGATAGGTAGTTACTCACAGTTCTCCAAACCCTTAGAATTTCCTAGACAATAATAGTGATGGGAACATGTGTGTGTGTGTGCACGTGTGTGTGTGTGTGTGTGTGTGTGCGCGCGCGCTACTATTTGGTTTCTTGTCCTTATTTCCTGAAAACACATCAGACTCACAAAAATAAAATGGTTGTCCTGTCACTTGTAACAAGCCGTTTTCACTACAACATGATTATGTAACTGAGGTGGTTTTTAGAAGCAAAAAAGGATGGGCTGTGGTTTTAGGTGGACCAACCATGAGCAGAGTATTGAATTTTTTTAGGGAATTGAGGTTGGGGAACCAGGTGGTACACAAGGCTTTGTGCTCACGTATCACTCCTAAAGAGGCTTGGGAGAACATATGTGGTCCTGGGAATCAAACCTGGGGTGGCGATATGCAAGTCAAGTGTCTTACCTGCTCTACTATATACTATCTGTCCAGCAAAACTCAAGAAGAATTTTGTTTTCTTGGGTTTGTTTATTTTCTGTTTGTTTGTTTTGGGTCAAACCTGGCTATACTCAGGATTTACTCGGGCTCTGTGTTTAGGGATTACTCTTGATGTTGCTAAGGAAACCATGTGAAAGTTAAGAGATCAAACTGGGTTGTCTGCATCCAAGGCAAGTGTCCTAACCTTTTAGGCAGGAAGACTGGAACTTTTCATTTTACCCCCTGATCTCCAGAAAAGGGGAAAAGAGGCCAGATGTTAAATCAACCACCAACAGGCAATGAGGTAACCAACTATGTTGATATAATAAAGCCTCTATAGTAAAATATAAGCAAATCCACTAATGAAAGAGGGGATTCAGAGAGCTTTCAGGTAAAGGAACCAGAATATCTCTATCAGACAAGATGTCAAAGCTCCACAGAACCAGAACCTTTTTTGTTTTGCACCTTACCTCTTTATCCAGTTGTTGGTTCATAGCCTTTAATATTATTAGTAATACATTGGCAACACATTGAATGATTTTTAACCTATTTTACTCCTGTAGACAAATGCTGGTTGTCAAACAGGTGTTGAAGATCACTGATAAAGGAAATGTGAACACTGACTTATAGGGTCTGCACTGCAGCACTATCCTCCCACTGTTCATCAATTTGCTCGAGCGGGCACCAGTAACATCTCCATTGTGAGACTTGTTGTTACTGGTTTTGGCGTATTGAATACGCCACAGGGAGCTTGTCAGACTCTGCCATGTAGGCAGGATACTCTCAGTAGCTTGTCAGGCTCTCTGAGATGGACGGAGGAATTGTACCCAGGCCGGTCGTGTGCAAAGCAAACACCCTATCTGCTGTGCTATCGCTTCAGTCTTATCTATTTATTTTGTCTAGGGGCCAGCAATGTTCAGGGATAACTCTTGCCTCTGTGTTTGGGGGTTGCTTCCTGCAGGACCATATGTTTTAGGGAATCAAACCTAGGCCTCCCACATAGCTGAGCATGCGATCCATCTTTCTGAGCCATCTCTCAGCCCTTCGGATCCTGTTTAATGAGGTTTGGTCGTCAGGAAGAGTGTGCCCACTCATTTGTCAACCAGCAAACTGCAGGACCATGGGAAGTGATGTTTTCCACTCTGGCAGAACTGAAGGGAAGTTCTATAGGAGTTATTTTGGGATTTGTTAGCCTTGGATTTAGGGAAGTACGCATGGGTTTCCCAGTGAGACATGAACACGCTCTTCCTTCTTCTGTTCTACAGTTTTGCTTTTCAGTAAGCCCTGTTCGTTTTTGAAATAACTTTATGTTTTTGTTAGAGGTCAACACGAGTAACAGAGTTACTGAGTTCTGTGATTCATTTTAGCAGTCAATAGAACCCAAGAAAGGTATTGTGCGCACCTTTGATTTAGAGTCAGTGGGATGAGCAGAGAAAAATGGGACCTGGAAGACAGAGCAGTTTCACACAAGACGCAGACTATAGCTGTGGGATTTGATGCTGTCACTGAGTTGATCCTGTCCGTAGGGAGCCAAATTCTCAAATACCTGCTGGTCTGCAAGAATTGAGACTGATCTGCAGAAATCTCCACACACACGTATTGGAACTGGGTCCAGCATCTCTTCCCATGGGTTAGAAATGTGTTTATCTATGATGGCTGCTTAGTACCTGTACTGCAAACCATAACACTCAAAGGGAAAGAGAGAGTAAAAGGGAATGTGCCTGCCACAGAGGCAGTGGGTGGGAAGGGGTGGAGGTGGCAGGAGGGATACTGGGAACACTGGTGCTGGAGAATGGGCACTGGTGGAGGGATGGGTATTTGATCATTGTATGACTAAAACATAATCATCAAAGTTTGTAAGTCTGTAACTGTATCTCATGGTGATTCATTTAAGATAATGGTAATAACTTAAAAAAAAAAGAAATGTGTTACCTAGAAGCTTTTTTTTCCTTAAAAAGTTTTAGATTTCGGGGCTGGAGCAATAGTACAGTGGGTAGGGCATTTGCCTTGCACACGGCTGATCTGGGTTCGATTCCCAGCATCCCATATGGTCCCCTGAGCACTGCCAGGAGTAATTCCTGAGTGCAGAGCCAGGAGTAACTCCTGTGCATCACTGAGTGTGACCCAAAAAGCAAAAAAAAATAGTTTTAGATTTCTTTTTCTTATTTTTTTAGGTTACATGAATACAAAAGTGTTTACATTTATGGTTTTGATGCACAAACTTACTGTACCCCACAACCACCAAAGTGCCCAAGATTCTTCACCACTTTCCTTATGTCCAGTTTTCCACCTTCTGATCTATCTCCTCCTTCTACACCCACCTGTTCCAGTCACTACTTGGTCACCTCAAGTAGTGTTCTTGAGGTAGATGTTAAAAAATAAAATTGCTGGATTATATGGAAAATTGATGAATCTTTCTTACTCGTTTGATAATTCTTCACACAGTTTTCCATAGTGGCTGAACCAAATTACCAGATATCTGGCTGAACCAGATCACCAGATAACTTAAACAAATGGGATTTTTATTACTATTTATGGTCCAAGAATCATAGAGTCTGGAGTTAGCTCAGCAGCTCAGTAAATTAAGTGGCATCACTATCTGCCTGTTTGTTTCTGTTTGTTTGTTTATGGCCCATACCCAGTGGCACCACTAGCTTAATGATTCTCTCCAGCAGAGTTCAGAGGGAGTGAAACTGCCTCCGTAGGAATGATTTAGTGGGGGTCAGGTAATAACCTCAGGGGCCATTGAGGGATGCTTCCTGTTTCCTTAAAGAAAGTAGATGTCCAGGGGGACACTGAGAATTTCCTTTCTGAAAGGGGGAGGTAGGCCAGATCCCAAACAGGGCACTCTGCTCCATGACAGTCCATCTGCCATGGAAATATTCAAGGTAGGAAACAAGGAAAGGATTGCTGTATTTCATCTTCTACCAACAGACTTTGGTGTCTGTTTTTTTTACCAAATGTGTCATCAGACCACGTATAGATGCAGCATACAGAAAAACAGGTACTGAACTCTTTACTTATTTTAAATTCAGTCCACGCCAACAGTGCTTAGGGTTTCCTCCTAGCTCTATGCTCACTGCCAGAGGAGCTGTGGGTGGTGTGAGGGAAGAAACTCAGGTTGACTGCCTACCAGGCAAGTTGCCTAGCCACTGTGCTATCTCTCTGGTCCCCTCCTGAACTACTAGAGGAGATGGCATCAAGGAAGTAGTTGACAATTCTTTTTAAAAATAGCAAAGGCTGGGGCTGGAGCAATAGCACAGCAGGTAGGGCATTTACCTTGCATGCTGCGGACCCAGGTTCGAGTCCCAGCATCCCATATGATCCCCCAAGCACCGCCAGGAATAATTCCTGAGTGCATGAGCCAGGAGTAACCCTGTGCATCGCCAGGTGTGACCCAAAAAGAAAAAAAAAAAGGAAAAAAGAATTAGCAAAGGCTGAAGCTGACAAAGCAGCTGTGTTTTCCTCTTCATTTTTATGTTTTAAATTAACATGTCTTAGAAATCTTGTCAGTACACCTGTATCATTATTTTAACTGCTGTATGATATTACACAGCATAGTTTCTTTAAGTACATATAAAAATATTCTATGATCACTACAGATGCAATTGTTTGTCAAAGAAGTGGATTTTTATTGCGCTCTAATAAGCACATATATTAGTTTCAGGTGTACAACATGATTTGATACTTGGCTACAGTTAAATAATCACTTCTCACATAATTACATTTTTTTCTTGTGACACATACTTTTGAGATCTTAGCTCATAGCAACTTTCAAATATACAATACATATATTAATCATAGTCACCGGGCTGTACATTAACCATCTGGGAATTCATCATTTCTTAACTGCTAGCGTATGCCTTTTGACCCCCTTCAGCCATTCTGCCCACCCTTTCCTCCACCTCCTTCATCTCTGGCAGTTATGAATCTGTGCTCTGCATCTGAGTTTGGTTTGGTATGTATCTGTTTTGATTTTTCTTTTAGATTCCATGGGTCGATTCCCCCGCCTCTCTCAGAGAGTCCTGCAAACTACCGAGAGTATTCCGCCCGCACATCAAAGCCTGGCAAACTTACTGTGATGTACTCGATATGCCAAAAACAGTAATAATAAGTCTCACAGTGAAGATATTACTGGTGCCCGCTAGAAAAAAATCTATGAACAATGGGAGGACAGTGCTACAGTGCTACTGTATACTTAAGATCATACAACACTTGGCTTTCTCTGACAGTTTACTTAGCATAATACCCTCAATATCTATTCATGTTGCCACACGTGGCAAGATACTGTTCTTTCTTTTTTGGGGGGTGGCGGAGTTTGGGCCATATCTGGCAATGTTCAGGGGTTACTCCTGGCTCTCTACACAGGAATTTCTCTTGACAGCAGTCAGGGGACCATATAGGATGCGAGGGATCAAACCTTAGTTGGCTATGTACAAGGCCAAAACCCTACCCACAGTACTCTTACTCCATCTCCAAGATATTTTTCTTCCTTTTTTGTGCCAGGACACTATTCCCTTGGGTATGTACATTTCCTTTTTTTCTTTTATTCATCAGTAGGCACTTAGGTTGCTTCCATGTCTTTGCTATTATAATAGTAAATAAGACTGCAATGAACATTTTATAAGAGATGAATTGATGGGTATAGTGAACACAACAAAATAGTCTGAACTATTCCAGAAAAACCCAGACCTACATCAGCCTATTCCGTGGTGTGCATGGCTATCTGGTTTCCATAAGGAATTCCACAGAGTCAGTAGGGAACTGCCTGATCTGCATAAGAACACATATACAGCATGCATATATGCAAACCCACCCACGTGAAGCAGCCCTATTTCCGGGAATCACTTGGCCAGATTCAAAATCAAACACACGGGCCATCTTTACAGCACACAGCCACAGAGAAGAAAGGCCGCGCGGGGGCCTCCACAGCTACTGAGAATGCTCCCGGTCCCGAAGAGAGCCGAGATCACCGGGAAGTCCCAGATGGGGTAGGTGCCGCATCCCGCCTCCTCCAGAGGGAACCCCGGTGACCATGAGCCTCTACAAGCATAGCTCACTTATGCAGGAACCAGGACTCTCACTGCAAACCGCGCGGCTGCTTAAGTGGCCGCACGACATCTTCTTATAAAGTGGTCAGTGGAAAGTAAATTCTCCAACGTTTTTCCCTGAAAATCAGTCTTAACTCTTTTACAAACCACAACACCGAATAGGAAAGAGAGAACAAAAGGGAATGCCCTGCCACAGAGGCAGGGTGGGATGGGGGGGATGGGGGGTGGGAGGGTTACTGGGATCCGTGGTGGTGGGAAAGGGTTACTGGTGTAGGGATGGGTATTCAAAATAAATAAATAAATTTAATTTTAAAAAAACACAAACACTATCCTCCCATTGTTCATCGATTTGCTCGAGGGCAAAGGCAAACACCCTACCGCTGTGCTATCGCTCCAGACCAGATTCAACTGAGGCATTAAATAGAGACCTTCGGAGAGAGGAAGTCGGGGCAGAGGCATGTGGACTCATGAAAAGGCCTCTGGCTGGTGGCGTTAGAGTCATCCAAGAGGATGATGGGAGATCTGGAGGCAACGACTTCACCTCTTCCCCTGCAGTCTTGGCAGCTCTACCTGCTCCTGCACAAAGAAGTGCTGAAGCTGCAGGTTGGCTGGGACCCAGAGTTCATAATTCAGGGAGAGCAAGAGAAAAGCAAGCTCTGTCTATTCCCTCTCAGCTGCTCTTCACAGGGCAGCCGAGGGCCGTGGACCCTCACCCACTTTAAAAAAAAATCATCAGATATTTGTGCTGTCCCAGGCAGGCACAGGGCAAGGTACTCCAGGACCTGCAAAGAATAAAATCCCAGTGCTGCCCTTAGAGAGCTGGAAAGGGACCAGAAAAAGGAAAAGGTCAGCTCACAGGACCTGGGTAAAACTGGAAAGAGAATCAGCCCTGGTCTCATGAGGGAATGATTCCCCTCACCAAATCATCAACCAAAGAATGTTGAATGCTGAATGTTGAAACCTGACTAAGCTGGGAACGGGAGCAAACACACCCTCTCCCCACTCAGGAATTCCCTCTACTGCAGGAGAGAAGGAGGCTGTGTGAGTAAACACTCCTGAGAGGCAGACATAGGTACAGTAACAGGGGTGTGTGTGGAGACCAGAAATAGTGCAGTGGAGTCCGGAGATGGGGTTTAAGCACAGGAAGGATTTCAGCAGACTGGAAAGGAAGGAAGAGACCTGAGCTCCGGTCATAAAAGATCAAGCCAAGGCAGAGACCAGGAGTTTGGATACAGCTAGGCAAGGTCAGCAGAGAGGGCAGTGGAGGAGGAAGAGTGCCTGGAAGCCAGATTGCAGAGGTTACATGTGTCGAGTCGCTTTGTTAAAATCAGCATAAAGAACCAGGGATATAGCTCACAGGTAGCGCACTTGTTTTGTAGGTCTGAGGGCCTGTGCTTATCCTCCAAGACCAAAAGAGATACAAATTTAAAAAGAATTAAAAAGACGGGGCTGGAGTGATAGCACAGTGGGTAGGGCATTTGCCTTTCACGCAGCCGACCCGGGTTTGATCCCCAGCATTCCATATGGTCCCCTGAGCACCGCCAGGAGTAATTCCTGAGTGCAAAGCCAGGAGTAACCAGAAAAAGAAAAAGGTCTGACCAGGTGTGACCCAATAAAAAAAAAAGCAAAAAAAAAAATTAAAAAGGCAGAGCATACACTTAATACCTGCATTGCAAAACACAGAGGTTGGGGTGGGGGTGGGGGATGGGAGGGATACAGGGAACATTGGTGGTGGAGAATGGGCACTGGTGGAGGGATGGGTCCTCGATCATTGTATGACTGAAACGCGAGCACAAAAGTTTCTAAGTCTATAACTGTACATCACGGTGATTAAAAAAATTAAAAGGAAATAAAAGAAAAGAAAAGGAGGGACCACTATAACAATGATAGCGTAAAAAGGGATATGCATGATAACCTTTTAGTATCTGTATTGCAAACCATAATGCCCAAAAGGAGAGAGAGAGAGAGAGAGAGAGAGAGAGAGAGAGAGAAAGAGGTAAAACTGGGCGGCAGGATGGCAGGAGGGAAATTGGGGACACTGGTGGTGGGAAATGTACACTGGTGAAAGGATGGGTGTTGGAACATTGTATGACTGAAACCCAATCGTGAACAACATTGTAACTGTGTATCTCATGGTGATTCAATTAAAAGAAAAGTTTCTTGCAATTAAAATAAAAGGCAAGGCATATAGCTCAGAGGACCAGAGGTCTGCTCTGCATGGTGAACGCCTCTATCTCCAGCACTGCATGGTTTCTCAGCACCACCAGGGGTAGCCCTTGAACACTGAGGCAGGAGTAGTTCCAGGGCATCATCCAGTGTGATCTCAAAATCACTTAATCACTTAATCACTTAACTTCCCGTTAGTCGTCGATTTGCTCGAGCGGGCGCCAGTAACGTCTCCATTTGTCCCTGTCGCGTGCTAGTGTAGCCCAATGGCATCTGTTCGCTCTGGGAACATGAAGAGCCTCAAACCGATCGCTCATGATCTTGACAAAGAAGTCTGACCATCTGGTAGGTGGGCGGCCACGCGGTCTTTTGATATCCCGTGGAATCCAGTCAGTAACAGCTCTAGTCCAGCAGTCGTCTTTAAATCTCATTACGTGACCAGCCCATCTGATTTTTGACACCTTGGCAAATGAGACAGCGTCCCTGATCCTTGATCATCGATGGATGTCAGAACTCCGGATTCTTTCTCTCATTTGAGTGAAACGTGATATTCCAAGCATAGCTCTTTCTATTCTTCTTTGGGAGACCTGAATAGCGTTCTCATCTTGTTTGCGTAGGGCCCAGGTCTCGGAGGCATATGTTAATGCAGGAAGAACAGTGGATATTGGCAACTATCGCCCGATCTGCCTATTGTCTGTCATCTACAAGTTGTTCACTCGAGTCATCCTAAATAGGATTGGCAGAACACTAGATGAAGGACAACCATGCGAGCAAGCCGGGTTCCGCAAAGGATTCAGCACCGTCGACCATATCCACACGATAACCAAGCTCATTGAGGTTTCTCGGGAGTTCAAGATGCCGCTCTGTTTAACGTTCATTGATTTAAAGAAGGCCTTTGATTCTGTTGAGACGGAAGCAGTCATTGAAGCCCTAGCCAATCAGGGCATTCAAGCCCAATACATCAGGATCCTCCGTGAGCTGTATTGCTGATTCACTACCAGGATCTCACCATTCTACAAAGAAGTGATCGTTGATGTCAAGAGAGGGGTGCGGCAGGGTGATACCATTTCACCGAAACTCTTCAGTGCCACCCTCGAGAACATCATGCGACGACTGGAATGGGAAGGAATGGGAGTGAAGATAGATGGTCGGCAACTACACCACCTCCGCTTTGCTGATGACATTGTTTTAATAACACCAAACATCAGCCAAGCGGCACAAATGCTGGCCGACTTTGACCGTGAGTGTGGAAAGGTAGGACTACAGCTGAATCTTACGAAGACAATGTTTATGAGAAACAGCCTTGTTCCTGACGCCCCATTCGCTCTCAATGGAACGACCATCTCCGAATGCAACAGCTATGTGTACCTAGGTCGAGAGGTCAACATGACAAATGACCTGGCACCCGAGCTGCGCAGGAGGAAGAGAGCGGCTTGGAACGCCTTCAAGAACGTCGAAGAAATAGCTAAGAGGACGAAGAACCTCCGGCTCCGGGCACATCTCTTTGATTCCACTGATCTCAAAATCAAAATAGTAAAATAAAAATCAGGATAGAAATAAAATAACAAATAATTTACCATAGTAATTGAAACTTTGTACCCATTTAACCCTTTTCTCCTTCCCCCAACTCCAGGAACCCACCACACTGCTTTCTGGGTCTATGAATTCGACCACTGTTGACTGCATTAAGTCCCACAGGGCTTGTCCTTCTGCAACTTGCTTATTTCACATAATATCTCCATGATATGTTGGGGCATATGAGAAGATTTTCTTCCTTCTTAAGGTCAAAAAAGAACTTACCAAATTTTGTTTATCCCTGCATTAGTGAATGCTTGGGTTGCTTTCGCCTGTTGCAAATAACATTGCAAGGAACATGGGTTTACAAATATCTCTTTGATACTCTGCTTTCAGGCTTTTGAATAAAGACCAAAAGTGGAATTGCTGGATCACAGTAAAAATTCCATTTTTCTTGCCTATACATGTATATACAATAGGATTATATTTTGCTTTTGTTTTATTTTAGCTTTAGGAACACTCGCAATCCAACAATACAGTCTCCATAACCCGATTTGTTTAATCCTTTTGGTAGACTTGCTTCAATTTCTAGCACATTCTTGCACAAAAGCGTCTAATTTCCCTCTTTCCCAAGTGAGTGCAGCGGTTCAGAGGCTTCCTTATTGTCCTTTTCTTTTATTGTTATGGGTTCATCTGTGCACTGGATGGAAATTATTTGTTTTAATTCTATGTTGCCTGGTTACTGGTTATTAGTTTTACTCATTTAATTAGAAAGTTGTAATAGACTTGGATTTATTAGAAGAAAGAAGGGACATGAAGATCTTAATATTTAGAGAAAACTTTATTGTGTTCTTTTATATGTCCCTTATATTAGAAATATTTTATATGTCATTTTCTACAACAGTTTCCAAAGTATTCCTTTTTACTTGCAATGCATCTTCATGACTCCCAGCCAGCAGGCTCAGGACCCCTCCACCACTGTCCCTTTTCCCTCCTCATCTTTTTTCCTTTTTATTAGTGAAACACCATGAAGTACAGTTGTAGATTTACAATTTTTTGTGCTTGGGTTTCGATTATACCCTCCTTATTTTTTTTTATTAGTGAAACACCATGAGGTACAGTTATAGACTTACAAATTTTTGTGCTTGGGTTTCAGTTATACAATGATCAAGTGTCCATCCCTCCACCAGTGCCCATTTTCCACCACCACGGGTCCCAGTATCCCTCCCACCCACCATCCCCCCATCCTACCCTGCCTCTGTGGCAGGGCATTCCCTTTTGTTCTCTCTCTCTCCTTTTGGGCGTTCTGGTTTGCAAAAGAGGCATTGAGTGGCAATCATGTTTTGTCTATAGTCTACTTTTAGCATGCTTCTCTCATCCTAGGAGGATCCTCCCAACACTCTTTATTTGGTGCTTCCTTCTCTATCTGAGCTCCCTTTTCCCCTAGCATGTGTGGCTGCTCCCTCCTCATTTTTGCAGCCTTGGTTTACTGTTCTGCCACAATATCTCAGAGTTTGGAGAATAGTATTTAAGTTTTAAAGTTTATTTGCTTATTTGGGGGGAGGGGGCTGCGTCACATCCAGCAGTGTTCCTAGTGATACTCAGGAGACTGTATGGAGTGCCAGGAATTGAACCGGAAACAGCCGCGTGCAAGGCAAGGGCTTTAACCCCTCAACCATCTAGGTAGCCCTAATTTTCCTGTTACGATTTTTATGCATTTTAATGTCATAAAGTAGTTCACAATAGTTCATTACAGATAATATTCAAACACCCACCCAACCAGCCAGCATTTTTCTACCACAATAAGAGGGAAGTGTTTGAAGTTTGTTGCATTTCATTCTGGGGCCATTTAAGCCTGTATATACAAGAATACAAGCAAGAATGTTAAAGCCAAACGCATGTGCTATGTTAGGTACATTAGTGGCCTAGAGTACAAGAGGTAGCTCCAAAAAATACTGCGTCAATCTCTTCCAGGAGCTTTAGTTTATAGTTTCTGAATCTTGGCCATTGATGAGATTACATGGTGCCATAGGGGCAGTTTGTGGGTGTGACTGCCAAACTACTGGAGGACTGGGGCACTGGGTGGAGAAGGTCCAGTTCCGATCCAAGCAAGCTGGGAGGTCTCAGTCACGGGTTCCGCATGCCTGGGTTCCTCTGTCAGTTCCTTTATGGGTGAGGCTCATCCGAGAGTGTGGAGAATGGCCTTGAACATGGACTAGCCCTAATTTTAATTGACTTTTTACCCTTCCCTTCTCTGTGTCATCGTGGTGACCAGGAGCTGTGCACGCATTTGCTTTTGTTTTTGGTGTTCATGGCGGGGGGGTGGGGTGCGTCAAGGGGAGAGGCTCACTCTTTAGTGACATTTGTGTTTATACAAATTTTCACCAGGGGCTCATACTCCCACCACATTGCTTGCAGGGGGACACACCCTTTTCAGGAAGAGTGTTTTCGCACACCTGGCTGTGGTGAGGCTTGAAATCATTTGCAGCACTGAGGAGCACTGACAGCAGAGTCACCAGCAGCCAGGATCAAGTTTTTCACAGGCATGTGTCACAGGGGATCAAACTAGCAGCCTCACACCCACAGCAGACTCGTCAGCCGTAAAGCCATCTCCTGGATCCGGCTTTTGAGGGAGACCCATACTGAAAGGAGCGGCACCATTTCACATTCCCACCAACCTTGCACAGGATCCCGATGCTCAGTATCCTGGTTATTTCCTGCGTTTTTGATAATAGTTGTAATCATTTTCCTAAAGGGTATCTGATTTGCATATGCATATGTTTATACCAGGTTTAAAAGATTAGAAAAACTGAGCAAAGGGGCTGAATCAGGTGGTTTTTGGGAGCTTTATCTCTGGAAAAGCCCCTTTGATGGGGGTTCTGGGGAGCACTTTTATTTCTGCTCCCTCTCCCAGTAAAGATTCCTTAATAAATCCACTTTAGAGATTTCTGAACCTATAGTCACTAGTCCTCTTTGGTTCGTAAAAGCTTGTCCTGGTTAGACTGGCATAGACAGGCAAATATCTGTAAATGTTTACCTTTGTTCTTCTGAAGTTTGTTAGTTTAAGACATTAAATAAAGCTTGTGACAGAGAATGGGGCTCTCAGTCCCAGGGACTGTTTAACCCCCTGACACCGTGCTTTGCTCTCTTATGTCTATCTTGTTTTCTTGATCCTTAGAGCATCTCTCGTTCAGACTCACTCACTCAGAACTGGTCTCAGCAAAAGGATGTGAATAAGCCATCAGTTACTATTTAATAAGGGCATGATGAGGTCAGGGCTGCACTTTGGGCAATCTGGGACAGAACTGGAGAGGTGGGACAGAGAAGTCAAAAATCAAGAAAGGTATCAGAGTGACTTTATAGCAGGTAGGTGCATGCCTTGCATGCGGCTGACCCAGGTTCAGTCCCCAGCACCCCATTTGGTTCCCCAAGTCCACCAGAAGTAATCCGCAAGTGCAGATATAAGAATAAGCCCTGAGCAGAGCCAAGCGAAGCCCCCAGGCAGGGAGCACCAAATAAAGGGTGTTGGGAGGATCCTCCCAGGATGGGAGAAGGATGCTGAAAGTAGATTATAAACCAAACATGATTGCCACTCAATGCCTCTCTTGCAAACCACAGGACCCAAAAGGAGAGAGAGAGAGAACAAAAGGGAATGCCCTGCCACTGAGGCAGGGTGGGATGGGGGGACAGGGGGTGGCAGGGATGCTGGGACCCGTGGTGGTGGAGGATGGGCACTGGTGGAGGCATGGGTACTTGATCATTATATAACTGAAACCCAAGCACAAAAATTTGTAAATCTATAACTGTACCTCATGGTGTTTCACTAATAAAAAATAAATAAATAAAAAATAAATAAATAAATAAAAAGCAGAAGATGCTCAAGGCTTTGGCTAGGATCAGAGAATGGGAGTGGGGGACTCCTGACCAAGTGTACAGGCAGAGGAAACAAGGACCACTAAAAGAGAGAGGTCACTGGCAGGCCAGAAAAGGGGAGACCTGAAGGAAAACAAAGCACAGGGACTGAGAAGTTAGCTACGTGCCAGACCCCAAGTTTGGTCCCCAGAACAGCCCATAGCACCAGTGGGTTTAGTCCAGTGGCCCCTGATCATCTCTGTGTGTGGTTCTGTTGACTCCCCAGCACTGCTGGACCCAATCAGCACCGCACGATTGGGCCAAGTATCGCCAAGAGGGGCCCCTGAGCCCCGAGTACTGCTAGGGACGATACTCTCTTCAAAAAGAAAGAATTAGACACAACTTACTCTTCCAGCTCAAGACTGAAAACATAGCAACACAATGTCAGAAGGGAAGGATGTCAGAAGAGAAGAACGGAGCTGTGATAGGTGCTCGAAGATTAAACAAGTTATCAAGGCAGAGGAGGTGGTACCTTGAAGAGAGATTAGGGCTAAAGGTAATCATGGCATCCACTTTTTGTTTACATGATCCCTTTGATGCTAATGGGAGGTCAGGCCAAATAGGTATCATTCCCACTGGGTGAATATCAGGCAGCCAGGCCATGCAAATGGCACGTCAAGGCATCACATCACATTGAGTGCCAGGGTATGCTCCCGAGTCTAACTCCAGGCGAGAAAAAACCTTGCACAGGAGCACGCAGAGGCAGTCAGAGAAAGAGTCGCTCATGAATGCCTCGAATTGTTTCTGAAATCTAAGCAGTACTCTAGAAATAAGAGACATGAGCCTATAACCATGGGTTCTACAGTCCTACAGATGCCAGAGCAGACTTACAGCAGTGTTTCTAGAAGCCCAGAGAACTCTGCAGAAGGATCCGTGTGCAAGTCTCTGGCAGCTGCTAGGGCTTATCTCCCTGCTGACTCAGTGAGACAGTGCTCATTCTTTATTTGTGGATAGGGACCAACCCCAACTCCAGGGGCTACTCCTGCACTGCGGCTTGACAGGTCAGTGCTCTGGCCCAGATCAGCAGTGCTCAAAGAACACCAGAGTCACATAGAATGATGCTCAGGGGCCACAAGTGCTACACCCAGCAATGCTCCAGGAGTCAGGTGGAACTAGGGACTGAACTCGGGGTCTAGTACATCAGGATTATGCTCCACCCACTTTGAGCCATATCCTGGTCCCAGCACACATTCAGGACAACGATTAAGGCAAGCACTGCTCTGAGTGAGTCCTTAAAGCATCCGGCACAAAGGGCAACCTTTAGGAAAAATCACAATAGATTTCTCAGTATTCTCCTTTCCTTCATTCAAAAACTCATTAGTAAAAGTCTGTCTTCTTGACAAAGCCGCAGTAATCTGTGTCTACACAGGCGGTTTCCGGTCCTCCATGCCCTCTGCTGCTTCATCCTCAACAGCCCCCAAAGGCAAACAACCTAAATATCCAGCAAGGCATAAGCCAAATGTGATCTTTACATGCAACAGAATATTCGGTCTTCAAAAGAAAATTCTGTTTGTGTTCCAACATGTTATGAAAACTTTATAACTAAGTGAAATAAGCTAGACACAAAGTACTATAGGACTTCACTCAAATGGCATACTTGAAATGGTACAATTCACTGAGACAAAGAGTGAGTAGTATTGCCAGGGAGGGTCTGGAGGAAGGACAATTGGGAATTGTTATTATGGTGGAGCTTTAGTTTGGACTAAAAAGACATTTGGAGATGGAGGTGGTGAAGTGTGGATGTGGTGACTAATTCCACTGAAAATGGCTAAAATGGTACTCTTATAAATTTTTTTAACCACTGCATATTATTTTGAAAATAAAAGACGTCCACATTGCTAGTAGGAAAGGCAGCCAATCTCTCTCCTTCTTCCCATCATCTTTAATAAGGGGTGACTATAGATGCTTCTGGGGCTTACGTTGCCATGGTAACCACAACAAGCAGCTGCCTGACAGGCAGGATTGTGCAATTAAATCAATAGAGATCACCCTGCTGGTTCCTCTCCCACTCAGGCCATTCTCTAAGCTGCCTCGCTGCGAGCTGAAAATCAGCCTCCGGTCTCGGCCGCCTCCACCGTTCACGCCAGCGCTCAGTCTTTGGGAGGCTGTAAACACGCTGTATTCTTGTTGGTCTCTAGCCAGTCTCGCCTCCACATGAACACCTTCTCCCTTGTCTAATCCTCATCTCTTTCTTTGATGTTTACTAGTTCTTGCACTTTTTGTCATTATTTTTAGGCCACACCCAGCAGTGCTCAGGGCTTACTCCTGGTTCTGCGCTCAGGGATCACTTTCAGCAGAGCTCAGAGGACCATATGGGATGACGGGGATCGAAAGCAAGTGCCTTACCCCCTGTACCATCTCTCCAGCCTCTCTTCTTGCATGTTTTATTGGGGGGGGGGCAGCTGAAATGTCTATTCCTCCAGGAAGCCCTCCTTCCCCAACTGCCATGTTGGTGTTACATCCTGTTACATGCGCCACTCCCCTTAGCATCTGAGTGAAGACAGTCAGGAAACAAATCACCATGTGAGAGAGAAAAAGAGGCTGCTTGGAGGATGAAAACCTCAGATGCATTTTATTTAAATTAGAGATGCTGCCATAGTATTGGACGTCGGTGTCAGAACCCTGAATACAGTACAAACAAGGACAGTAGAAACAAGGGCCAGGAGGAGTGGTCCATGGTTGGAAGCCTAACCTCAAATGCTGGGGGAGAAGGTGGGTGGGATAGAGAAGGGACCACTATGACAAAGACGGTTGGAAATGACCACTCTGGAAAAGAACTGCGTGCTGAAAACAGGTAAAGGAACAGACATCATTACCTCTCAGTACCTATATTGCAAACCATAGTGCCTCAAAGTGGAGAGAGACAGAGAAAGAGTAGACAGAGGAAGGAAGGAAGGAAGGAAGGAAGGAAGGAAGGAAGGAAGGAAGGAAGGAAGGAAGGAAGGAAGGAAGGAAGGAAGGGCCTGCCATAGAGACACACTCCAGGAAGGGTGGCGGGAGGGAAACTGGGGACATTGGTGTGAAATGTGCCCTGGTGGAGGGATGGGCGTTGGAACACTGTATGACGGAAACCTGACCATGATCAGCTTTGTAACTCTGTATCTCATGATGATCAACAATAATAACAACAAAAAGAACCCTGATTCCCTACTCCAGAGCTGTGTGACATGAGGTAGTTACCAAACTGCTCTCAATCTTTCTTTCCTCTTCTGCCAAACTAGGATTAAATGTCCTAATCCTCCAGGGTGTTGAAACAATGAAGCTGCACATCCTGACAGCTCTTGCTTGAAGCCATTCCCCACCAGCTACTGTGCTCAGCCTGGCCCTAAGGTCTGAATGTCTTCTGCCTGTCCCCTTCTTCCTCTCCTGCCCGAGCCGCTCTCTGAGCGCAGTCACCAACCGCTGCTGGTGTGGCGCGTTCTCGGTGGGCGTCAGGACACAGCGCGTGCTGCTGGCGACCTGCGTCTGTCCCTGGTCCCGCATCTCTCTACTGCCCCCTACACCCTGAGATCCCGACGCGCTCGGTCGGCCCCGCCTCTCCGCGCCTGCGAGTGTTTGCAGCCCTTTCTTCCCGGGTTTGCAACTCCCACCCTCACCGGGCAACTCTTAATCGTCCTCCAGTCACCGTGTCCGTCCGTGAAGTCAGATGACTCTGACTGCTGCCCCCTGCATGTTCAAGCCTGCCTTGTGCTCTCCGATTTTTATCTCTCAACCTCTGTTGTTGTGCATTTCACATTTTTTAAAAAGTGTTGGTTTGAACTTTTTTTTTGTATAGTCAATTCACAACCTTTAGTTTAAAACGGTGAAGTGCTTGATTTGAGAAGCTCGGACATGATTGTAAAGTGAATCTCCACAACCAAGATAAAGAGTTTGTCACATACACCTACCTGCATCCCCCAGCACTGCCGGAAATTTCTTTGTAGCCCTTGGTAATCTACCTCCTCCTCCTCCACCACTTCTCTTTTGTAGGCAACCGCAGATCATTTCTCTGTCACTTTAAGTATTTTCTAGATTTGTATATGATGTTTTATATATATATATGTATACATACACATATACATATATACACACATACAGATGTATGCATACACACATACATATATACACATGTATATATACATAAATACACACATACAACACATATATGTATGTATGGATTTTTTTCCCAATTCTAAAAATTCTAAAAATCCAACATAATTATTTGAGGATTTGTCTATGAAATAGCACGATTGTTATTTTTGTTGTTGTTGTTGTTGTTTTTACCTAAAGGCTTCTAGATCTACTGCATACACATACCAAAGCTTGTGTATTCATTTACCAAGGGGTGACATTGTGTTGTTTCCTATTTCCATGAATGGATGTTTTCATTCTTCTGGGTATGAATCTAGAAGCACAACAACTGTGTCATATTACTGGATATATTCAATCCTTGAACAAACTCACACTGTTTCCACAGTGGGTGTCTAGTTTTACATTCTCATCAGTAGTGTGTAAATTTTATTGACTTTATATCCAAATTGGTAGGTTCTGTATTTTTAATTTTAGCCATTGTAATAGCTAATGAAGCCTTGAGATTCTAAGTTGCATTTCCCCCCAAAGACTATTGATGATGATTTCTTTGTTTGGAGGCCATACCTAGAGGTGCTCAAGGCTTACTCCTGGCTCTCCTGGCTCTGCATGCAGGTATCACTCCTCAGGGGACCATACAGGATGCTGGGCAGGGATCAAATCCAAGTCAGTCACATGCAAAGCAAGCACCCTACCCTCTGTACTATCTCTTTGACCCTTGATGGTGATTATCTTTAACAAGCTTGTTTGTTGTTTTAGTTCTTATTTTGTTGGTTTGTTTTTTAATTGAATCACCGTGAGACACACAGTTACAAAACTGCTCATGACTGGGTTTCAGTCATACAATGTTCCAACACCCATCCCTCTACCAGTGTACATTTTCTACCACCAATGTCCCAAATTTCCCTTCCACCAATCCCTGCCCCCAGCCTGTTTATATGGCACCTTTCTTTCTTTCTTTCCTTCCTTCCTTCCTTCCTTCCTTCCTTCCTTCCTTCCTCCCTTCCTTCCTTCCCTCCCCTCCCTCTCTCCCTGGGAATTATGGTTTGCAATACAGATACTGAGAGGTTAAAATGTTCACTCATTTATCTACTTTCAACATGCTTATTTGCTACCCATATATCTTGCTTGATGAAGTATCTGTTCAAATAAATCTTCAAAGAAAAAAATTGGATCTGGGGATATGACTCAGTGGTAGAGCACTTACCTTGCTTGTGTGAGGCCCTAGATTCAATCTCTAGCACTGCATGATCCCCTGCACACTTCAGGGAGCAAACGCCAAGCATTGAAGTAGGAGAAACACCCAAGTATTGCCAAGAAAGGTAAAGCTGCTACTTACATATTTTTCATGAATTTAGTGTCCATGTTGTATTACCATTCAATTTTGATGTTAATAATTATAGTAAAATATATAAACATAACATTTACTCCTTTAATTTTAAGTGTTCTGTAGTATTAAGCACGTTAAATTGCTTAATGAAATTTCACTATCATTTCCAGAACATTTCATCTTCCCAAAGTCAAACTGTGTCTACTTAACATAAACTTGCACCCACCCTAGTGCCTGGCAAGCATCATTCCACTCTGTCTCTATGACTTGAACTATTTTAGATGTCTGAAGTGAAGTCCTTTGAGGGACTGACTTATCTTCTTACCATAAAGTCCTTATGATCCATCCAGGCTGCAAAATGAGTCAGCCTTCCCTTCCCTTCTAAGGCTGAATAATATTGCACTGCATGTACAATATTTGCTGCATTTTTTTCCATTCACCCACCTATGAGCACTTGGGCTGCTTCTGCCTTTCAGCCATTGTGAGTAATGCTTCTGTGATGTGCATGTACAAATATCTGAGTCCCTTATTAATTACATCTAAAGTTTTCATGTAGGGGCTGGAGTGATAGCACAGCAGGTAGGGCATTTGCCTTGCATGTAGTCGACCCAGGTTTAATTTCCAACATCCCATATGGCCCCCCGAGCACCACCAGAAGTAATTCCTGAGTACAGAGCCAGGAGTATCCCCTATGCATCCCCAGGTGTGACCCAAAAAAGCAATAATAACAATAATAATAAATGAAAAAAATTAAATTTTCATGTATTCATTTATATAATTTTAACAATTTCTTTTGGTTTGGGAGTCACAACTTGCAGTGGTCAGAGTTTACTCCTGGATCTGTGCTCACTGGCAGGGTTTGGGGGACCATATGTGGTGTGAGAGATTGAACACAGGTCAACCACGTACAAGCTGGTGTACTATATCTCCCAAATTCTTGCACTTTAATAGTTGATCTCATGACCTATAGCAGTTCCTGACATAGGGTAAACAGTTTCTTTCTTTCTTTTTTTTTAAATTAATATTGGAGTTCTGCTATTTGTTCAGTCATTGATTAAGCTGATTGAATTGGGCATGAACTCCACATTACTTTTTTATTTTATTGTATCACCGTGAGATAGAGTTACAAAGCTTTCATGCTTGAGATTCAGACAATGATGAAACACCCATCCCTCCACCAGTGCACATTTTCCACCACCAATGTCCCAAGTATCACCCCCCTCACATACATACACATTACTGTCCTCACCCTGCCTCTAAGGCAGACAATTTCCCCAATACTCTCTCTCTCTCTCTAATTTTAGGCATTAATTTTTGCTCGAATTTTCCCACCACCATTCAAGCCTACCTGCCAGGGGCAGACACTAGATGATATATTTTCCATAGCTCGTTTAGAATATCATGAGAGCTCACACAGGCATGATTGTAAATGTAAATTTCTAGATTGTAAATGTTTGGGTTCCAGAGGCATCTCTGTATGGCACTAATCCATTTTGGGATTCGATTGGGAGCCTCTGGGCCAGGGCTGTTGGTGCACGAAGATGGTGTCCAAAGGCAAGTTGTGGGCATGACAGCCAGTCTTCTGCGCAGGTGGTGACCCAGGGTGGGATAACCCAGGTCCTCTGCCACCATGTGACCTGGAGATTTAGTCCATAACCCGCCTTGCTTTGAAAGCTCTTGGTCACCGGGATTCCATCTGGAGTAGGTGGGGAGACTGCACCTGCTCCATCTGGGATGCCCCAGTGATATTGACTTGGTATGGGGCCCAGAGAGATCTCTGGTGCTGTGGTGTCATCTGGGACTTGCTGCTGTGTCTCTGGGCCAAACAGTTTCATACAGATGTGAAATTAAGAGTCAAATGAAGGAGTTAATGAATGAAAAAGTGAATACAGCTTGGACACCATATCAACTAGAGTGATGCCAATTGACTTGGGTGTCAGTCTGTGTGTCCTGATGCCACAGTGCTGAGTCAATTAAGAACCGGCCCCGCCTGGTTTGGTACCCTGGCCTCTGATTGTTGCCCAGCTTCTCAGGTCTCTGTATGAGTCACAAGAGACTGAGTCAGCGGGAGGCATAGTTGCGGTTCCTAGGGGAAGGAATCCTTTCCTCAGAAACATCCGAGGAAGCCATCACTACATTCCAGGCCTTCCCACGAAACAACAATCACCTGAGTAGCCAACATGTTTGTGTGCGTCAGATGTGTCAGGAGCTCAGAAGCAGTATCTCACCTAATTGCTAGCTAACCCTGAATTAGGCAGGCTGACTCTTACCCAGGCCTCCAAACAAAAACAGACACCAAGAAGTTCCTCAACTTGACCTTGGTCACCTAGCCGATAATGGCAGAGCTGGGGTTTGAATCCAGGCACTCTGGGCTCCTGTTGGGCAGAGGATAAAGACACTAGTAACTGTTCAGCATGATAGTGGTTTTCAACTATTTATGTTGGTGTTAACATGAACCATTTTGCAATCAAGTTTCCTTATTTTGGTTTTCGGGCCACATCGAGGGGTGCTCAGGGGTTACTCCTGAGCTCTGTGCTCAGGAATCACTCATGGCAATGCTCGAGGGACCATATGGGTTGCCAGGGATTGATCCTGGGTCAGCAAGGCAAATGCCCTGCTTCCTGTACTATCACTCTTGCCCCTGTTTCATTTTTTAAATAATAAATATCTATTAAACACATTTGGAAAATATATTCCTTAAAAATTTAAGTCTTATAAAACCTATCAAAAAAGATAACCAGGGCTGGAGAGATAGCTGAGCTCATGCTTTATATGCAGAAGGTCTAGGTTCAATCCATAATCCAGCATTACTGGAAGTGACCCCTGAGCACAGTACTCAGAGCACAAAAAGACAACCCCTCTTTTGGGGGAAAGTCAAATTTGGGGGCACACCCAGCAGTGCTTAGGGTATACACAGTGCTCAGCACTCAGGGATCACTCCTGGCTGGGCTTGGAGGACTATGTGGAGTACTGGGATTCAAAGGGATTCAAAGTTGGGGGCGGAGGGGTATGGGTGCCACCAGCAGGTCAATCTATACCTGTGAGGCAAGTGCATCAGCAGCCTGATGGCTCCTTGAGACTTCCAGATACCCCAAAATTGCTGCTGTGCCTTTGGCCAGACCCCAAAAACTTGGGGCAAAGTTTACCAAGAAAGTAAACGACCAAAGGTTAGGTATGTGGGAGACACACACACAAACCACCTCAGGCTCAGCTATATAACTGTAGGCATAGCCTCTCTGGTTCCTGATCGAACTGCTTAACGGCCATGATCCCAGAGACTCAGAAACAAATCTCAAAACCCAATGGCTTTTGGCAGAACTGCGTCCAGTCCCTGCAGTAGGTTATCGGCGCCGGGCCACCCCAGGTGGGAATAGGTTTTGTGCTTTGGTCTGTTGCCCCTGGCAGCCTGGTGGCTGCCATCCTCTAGAGGCCACTGGACAGTCAAGTTTGGGCCCTCAGTGATGAGACACGCAGAGCCTCATGGGATGGGGATGGAGCCGGCCCTTTCCTCTCCATCCCAACGAGACCCTGAGTTGCCGCCCACGAAAGATCTCTCTGGCTCCTGATCAAGTTGCTTAATGGCCATGATTCCAGAGACTCAGGAACAAATCTCAGAACCCAGCAGGTTTTGGCAGAAATCCCTTCAAATTTAATTGTTAAAATTTTGGAATTTCAAAATTACTCAGCCACTATTGCAGCTGAGTGACATCATATGTTATTCATAACCAGCAATAGTAAACAAATTGTCTACTGTTGCCTTTTCAGCAGATCTGAGTGTTGGGGTAAAATTCCAAATAATAATGATGGATCTGGTGTCAAAATATTGAATGTAATCAAAGTAGAGACAGAGTAGTGTGAAAATCATCTGCCCCACAGGTAGGGGGAGGGTGTGGGATGGGAGGATACTAGGGTTTTTGGTGGTGGAGAATGGGCACTGGTGAAGGTACAGGTGTTTCATTGTATGACTGAGGCTTAAATCCGAAAGCTTTGTAACTGCTCTCACGATGATCCAACAAATAAAATTATAAAAAAATGAAAAAAATAAGGTGGAGTTCATGCCCAATTCAATCAGCCTAATCAGTGTCTGAATAAATAGTAGTACTCCTACATTAAAAAAAAAAAAGTGGGTAGAGCTGTGTGCATCGCAAGCTCATTATCCCTGGTACTAAAAGATACTCACTTTTATTAGAGTGCTTCTGACTTTTCCTCTATACATAAATGTGTGTGTGCATATATATACACATATGTATATATTTTTAATTTAATTTTATTTTTTGCGGGGTTGGGGGGCAAGTTCTGGACCACATCAGGCATTTCTTAGGGTTTACCCCTCACTGCACACTCAGGAATCACTCCTGGCAGGGCTTGTAAGACCACATGGGATGCCAGGGATCGAATACTGGTCAGCCTCGTGCAAGACCATTGGCCTACCCATTGTACTATCCCTCCGGCCCTTATGCTTTTAACTGAGTCAGTGAGTTCTCATTCTCTTCAGAAAGAGGCATCAGCCCTTCAGCCCTCGGCAGCTCTCAGCCACTCTTCCTTCCTTCCTCTTCCCTACACGTCTCTCACGTTTTCCTGCCAAATGATGCAACAGAAAAAACAGGCGTGTCAGTTCACAACAGGAATGAGGGCAGGTGGTACAGAGCACTCTGCCAGTGGCAGAAACCAAGCTGAGTCAGCACTTGACACACGCTCTCCTGCTGGACTCTCTGCAGCCGGTTAGCTGGGAGCCATTATTACACATTATTTTCTGGGAGACTCCCAAGCAGTGCTCTGTAAAGCTGGGGGCCCCTTATCGTGAAACTTGGCCAACTGGGCTAGGTGGTCCAGTGCCAAGCCAGAGGATGTGGCGCTCCTGGGCCCAAGTGGTGTTAGAGACCACCCTAGCTAACCCCCATGGGCCCAGGGCCACCAGGGTCAGGCATCTAACCAGCATGGGCCCCTGCCCCATGCTCTCTCATGGACACCAGTTGGGAACCATTATTCTGCTCATTTTTCTGAGCAGGAAGCGTTACCAGATTGAAATACACTGCATTTAGAACCCTTTCCTGAATACCCCAGTTCAAGAGCCTTTGACCCAGAAAGGAAAGTGTATACAAAGTGATAGACAGGGGTAGAGGCCGAGGAGTCCCCCTGGCCTCACACCCAGCAGGTGAGGAGGTGACTACCTGTCCCTGAGAGACAAGGGCCGTTTGCTTTGGAGCTATCAGACACTGAGCATAGCTGAGCAGGAGTGCCCTGGTGTGGGGTATCCAAGCCCAAGGAGAGGAGTAAGAGATAGAGAAGCAAAGGCTCATAAAGAAGCAAGAAGAAGCTAGGCCTAGGTTCCAGAATTCCTGGAATTGAGCACAGATACCTGGAATTGAGTCATGATTTTTCCAAAGTGAGATAGCCGTGGGGAGGTCGACTAAGGGTTACCAATCAGATGCAGATAGGGAAGCCCCCCCTATATAACCCTTATGTAACTCTTATGCAACCTTCATGTAACTCCAACTTACAACCAATCAGCAAAGTACAAGTAGTGGAAAGCCCCTCAGAAGTGAGATAGCCACGGTGAGGTCTACTAAGGGTTATCAATCAGATGCAGGTAGGGAAGCCCCTCCTTCCTCAATATAACCTATATATAACTCTTATGCAACCCTTATGTAACTCCAACTTATCATCAATCAACTAAGTACAAGTAGTGGAAAGCCCCTCCGACTTTGGCCAGAAGGGTGGTCCATGGAAAGTCCCTGTTACATACTGTTATGCTGTAAAAGCCCCTCACTTTTGAGACTTGGGGCCACTTGTTCCAAGAAGACTGCCACTGTGTCGATGAGCCAGACGAGGGCCCTAGCTCGAGCTAACCAATAAAGACACTTTGCTTATTGCATCGCAACTTGCCTTCGTGTGATTCCTCTGGGGAGATCTCAGCCTGGTTTAACAGGACAGTAGTCAGGTGGGAAACGAGCTAGTCCAAGGCAGCTGAGATGGCATCACCTGGGAGAGGGTACTGGGGGCAGTGAGGGGCAGGTGACATTAAAAAAGGAAGAAGCCAGCACTGCAGTATTACAGATAAGGAAGCCAGAGTTCTCCCTGTTGGAGATGTGATGAGGAAAATAGAGCCCTGCCCACATTCCAAACAGGCTAACAGCAGAGAATAGGAGCGACCCAGGAGCAGCTGAGTCTGGGTGGCAGGACATAACTAGGAAGAGCATTCAGGATGCCCCAAGATGGGCACAGTATCGCTTTGTAATCTCAGTTACCTGGGAATGCACTGAAAATGTGCCCACTGAAGTGATCTAGCCCCTGAAAAATAAATAACACACCCACAAATTTCTGCTTCTGTACTCTTCCACCAGCTGCCTGCAAAGGATCCTAGCTCCTGTCAGAAATTCTATCAGGCAGACCTCTTGTCTCTGCTTGGAGCATGAACCCAACCGAGTCAGCTAGCATAACAAATGGTGTTCTCCAGCTTCTCACGCTGTGCTGCTGGGTTTTCCTTTGGCTTTTGGTGGGAATTTCTACAATAAAAGAAGTTACAGATAATTTAAGGTAAATAAAATGTATTGATTGAGCTCAGAGCTCTCGCTGGGCAGCCTCCATACGGGCAGAAGACAGAGCTGACAACACAAGGTGGAAACGTGAGAATGTGCCTTCATGTATTTCCCAAGTTCTACCATGGAGAGGCCTGGGGTGGCAGCACCCCAACTGAGCACATCTACCTCCCTGATTTTGGTTTCTAAACCAAGAAGCCAGTGATCCTAGGTCAAATGGTGGGGATAGGATAAGCTGTTCCGAGAAAAGTCTCAGAAGGAGGAAGAATGTGGCCAAAGACGCATGGTGGCATTTCAACAGGACAGAGACACCAGCTGCCAGGGCTTCCACTGACCCAGTGGAAGGCAATTTGAATACCAAAATCACATGTTGTAATTACAGTTATTGAATAAAACAGGAATCTGTGATTCCACACTCATATAAGGAATGCAGAAATGAATTTAATTATGTGATTAAATAAATTAATAAAAAATTGATAAGGAACAAGTACTAAAAGAGTTTTAAAGAAACTCTTCACAAAATATGCAACAATTCCAAAGAAAAATGGATTTGACGCCTTAATCAAATCGTGAACCTCAACATTTTAGTAACAGGATGCACTGAAATCAGGTGTCGCCATGTTAGGCCAAAGCAAGAACAAAGGCGTCGCTTCTTTAATGTTTCTGTCAAAGTTTCATACTATGAACCCAACCATGAAGGAGCAGCAAATCCAAACTGAGAGACATTCTACACCACTGCTGCTGATCCGTGACTCTCAAGCATCAAGGTATATGCGAATCAAGGAAAGAGGGACGAACAGTTCCAGGTTGAAGAAGTGAGAACCAGATTCCAGAGGTGAGCCTGAATCGAAGCCTTTGCTGGGCAGAACTTTATTATGGGCCCAGAGAGATAGTTCAGCAGGTTTGCTCCACTCCTCCCTAGTCTCCCCAAGAAAAGTGGAAGCAAGCCCCAAGCCCTGAGTTGGGACTACCTCCTGACAAGCTCTGCCAAGTGGCCAAATTAAAAACAAAACCAAAAAATCTACCATTATCACAACCTGAAACTTATAAAATATTATATTGCAATGCTATTCAATACATTTTATCAGTTAAAGAAGAAAATAGCTAGCACTGGTGAGATAGTCCAGCAGATAGGGTGCTTGTCTTGCTGACCCGGATTTGATTCCTGATATCCCGTGCGGTTCCCTGAGCACCACAAAGGAAGGAAGAAAGGAAGTGAGGGAAGGAGGGAGGGAAGTAGGGAGGGAGGGAGGGAGGGAAGGAGGGAGGGAGGAAATTGCCTGGATTCTATCCCCAGCAATGCTGGAGGTGTTATCCCTGAGCAAGTTGGCATGAGAAGCCCCTGAGCATCACTGGGTCTGGCTCCCAAATCAAACGTAAGCACTCAAATGCTTCAGCACTGGGTATGATATAACATGAAGCCAACAACTTCCCCTCACAAGACTGGAGAGTGGGCAGAAGGCTTGTTTTACTTGCAACTTTGCTATCAGTTTTAAATGTATTTTCCCCCTAAAATTAGCTTAAATAATACCAGTGTTCAGCTAATTCATTAGACACTGGATTCAAATCCAGGTGTAGAAACCAAGCTCTCTCTCTCTCCATGCTCTGCATTGCTGACTCACTTTTTAGTTAGACAATTCCTGCTAGAACAGGGAGGCAAACGCAGAGTGAGGGCCTCTTAAAACTGCCTTCTCTGTCTTTGAAATGTCACCATCCATCTTTGAGCACTTTCTTTTTATTAGAAGAGATCATTCTAGACCCCCTTGTCTCTCCTAACCCCAACCACTTGCCCTGGGAGCACTGTGGCCTCTTCAGTCAATAGAGTACAATGGGAATGACACTGAGTGACTCCGAGGCCTGGACAATCAAAGGCCTCGCAGCAAGAGGCTTTGCCCTCTCTGAACCCAGCTGTCACACTCAGCATCACTCTGGGTGCTGCAGGAATACAAAAATATATCCGAAGGCATCTCTGCCACCAGGAAACCCACATTCAAGATGAGCTATTGGTCATGCATGTGACATAGAGGCTGGTCGTCATCCTCATTAAGCATGTGAAGTCATTGCAAAAGCTTTTTTAGCTCACAGCATAGGGTGGCCTGGCAGGGAAGGATTGGGACAGAAGTGGAGCCACTCTAGACCTGCAGTATGAGAAGGACTGACTCAAGTGGCAGGGAACATTCCAGGTGTGTGTATGGGGGAGGGGCGGGGACGACTAGCCTGATTACAGGTAGGCAGAGAGAAACTGAGCTTTCTCAGGAAGGCACAGGCAATGCTGAGAACTGGAGGACAGGAAAACAGCCTGGTCAGGATGAAGAGGGGGTTGACTCATTCACTGCTGCCTCTGGAGTTCCTCAGGACTCCGAAAGCCTGGTGTGCGTCCCATTGTGTAAAACTCTGCAAAAGGACCCGGTCCTCCAAAAATGAGCTGGTCACCAAAGCTGGGCCTCCCTGAAGAATGCCGGCTGGGGGCTTGCCCAGGGGGAGGAGGAGTGTTTGGCTGACCAGTTGGCAGGGGAGGAAAGAAGGAGCATGATGGTCACATTTTCAGGGTCAGTCCTGGCTGTTCCATCTTGGATGTTACTCCCTGCTCACAACCTAGTGTTGGGCACAAAGAGAAGCTTCATGTGTTGTGGCCACATCTGGGCTGCTCAGAGACACAGGGCCCTGGCGGAGTCCCGGTGTCCACACCTCTCTCTGTCAAGTCATCTCTCCAGCCTTCTTCCTTTTCAGTTAGATGATTCCTGCTGGCACAGGGAGGCAAACACAGAGTGAAGGCCTCTTAAAACTGCCTTCTCTGTCTGTGAAATGTCACCATCCATCTTTGAGCACTTTCTTTTTATTAGGAGAGATCATTCTACACCCCTTGTCCTAACCCCAACCACTTGCCCTGGGAGCACTGTGGTCTCTTGGCTGAGTAGGGGCCTTCCTGATCCCCTTAGGAAGCAGTTCCTGCAGCTCTGCGTTGCTGTGGAGGAGCTATTTAAGGCTGAACTCGTCCCCTCAGGAACTCCTGAGCCAGAATCCAGATTTCCCATCTTAGAGGTGGAGACTCTGAGTCATGGAAGTGACTTGGATGACCCAGGGAGGTAAAATCTACCAACGAACCCTCAATAGTTCACTCACTCTATCCTGCACAGTGTCACTTGGCGCCAACCCCGCCTGCTGCGGCAAAACTGCCTAGGCCTCTGCTGATCTCTTCTAGTCCTGTTATGTTTTCTCTCACCCATTAACACCACAATCCGGAGACTAACGTCATCCTACTGCGTTACCCATACTCCCTGAGCCAGGAACCATAGTCCCTGAACATTGCTGGGTGTGGCCCCCAAACACACACACACACACACACACACACACACACACACACACACACACACACACCTAGAACCTCACAAATACGAATCAAGCGATTGTGGAGTACAATAGTGTCCATGGTCCTATTTAGGAGATAACAAACATCCAGGGAGTGTCTCTGTGCCGTGTCTGCCCTTTCTAAAGGAGTCAGTAATCGTCCCGCTGTGAAATGCAAGAATCCCAGCTCACAAGGAGCCGGGCCCCGGGAGTAGGGGTGCGCTGGTCCGCAAGGATGAGCATCCGAGACAGGCGGCTAAAGCGGAGCCCGCAGCTGTCTCTTGGACACATAGCCGTCTTCTAGGTTGAATATTCGCTAAGTGTCTAATAACGCTGAAGCTCCTAGGTGAACATCCTTCTTCCAGGAATAAACAGAGTCTGCCTGGCAGAGCACCCCACTTCCCCGCACCGTGAATCCTCCCGGGTGAGACTGTCCCATCTCCGCGGGAGTCCCTCGGCGGCCCGACACGGGCTGGCAAGCGGAAGGCGCCTCCCTGGTGCCGGGAAGGATCCGCCGCGCTCCGGAACTGCCCGGGGACCCACCTCACCCTTCTTTGCAGCAGTCCTTGACCTTGTCAGCCGGCGGCCCTGCAATCTCCGCCAGTGGCACCCACTTTTCCACCCAAGCCCGCTCTCAGAAACCGGACAAGTCCCCCTCCTGATCCCTCGTATTCCAGTTCCACTACCCATCACCCGGGCACCGCACCTAGCAGCAGGTGGGCGCTGCTAGGGCTCTCGGCGCGCCCCATCCGCCTCTCCGCGGTGTCAGGACCCCGAGCCTGACAGGTCCAGCCTCGAGCGAGCTCTCGGCTCCAGCCACCCCCGGAAGGAAAGGGCGGCGCCCGGCAGAACCGCGGGCTGGACTCGAACGCCCCCAAACGTGCAAGGAGCGGAAACGTCCTGGGAGCGGCGACGGCGGCGCGCCAAGGTCGGGGTGGGCTGCGCGGGAGGGGGAGAGGGGCTGTCAACCCTCCGGGGCTCGCTTCCCCCGGAACCCCCACCTCCCCGCAGGACCCCCACCGAGGAGCAGCAAGGATTCGCCAGGGACTCAGTGGAAAGGCGCCCCCTCCCCTCTCTTTGCGCCCCACCCTCGTCCCAGCCCCCCTCCCGCGCACCTCCCCTCCTTCCCCTTTGTATCCTTTGGCGCCCTTCCCGCCCCTCCCCTGCCGCGGCCCCAGCACCCAGCGCTCCCGCAGCGTCACCGCTCGGTCCACCTCCCGGCCAGCCAATGGGCGCGCGGCCCCGCACCCCGCCTTTTCCTCCCGGGGGAGCGCGTGGCGGGAGATGCGGGGCCGGGCGGTGCCCGGAGGCCGGAGCAGCCAGGCCAACCCAGTGGCCCCGAGTGGCCAGCACTGGGTTACAGAAGGGTTTCCGTAAGGACGTCCCTCCGGACAACCCCGCGACAGCAGGTCTGGGTGCTCCTTGGAACGGAGGGGGGAACCTTGAAGCGCTGGCGACGCCAAGTCGTTCCCACGGTCCCGCGCCCAGGGGCGGAGCCCGGGTGCAGCTTGCGGACACCCCGGCTCGGCTCCACCGCGTGTTTCTCAAGGATCCCGGCCCTGGGGGAGGCTGGGCGGACGCTCCCAGGCGGGCGGAGATGCACCTGCTCGCACTGTGGTCGGGTGGGGCTGGAGGGGGCCGTGAAATAGGGCGAGGGCGGTGCCGTGCGCGCCACTTGGCCCGCGGGGTGTGGTCCTGGGAGGATGAGCTGTGCGGGGAGAGTGGGCTGGGGTGGAAGGTGGAGGAAAGGAAAAAGAGCAAAAGAGCGGGAAAGAGAGGTCGAGGTGTCCGGATGGCTCCCGGCCTCTCTGCCTGCAGAAGGCTGTTTGCGTTAACACTTTTCTTTCGAGAGCCCAGGTGCGAGGGGGAGAGATGGAGAAGAGAAGTCTAGGAGAAAGAAAAACCCTGGTCCGCCCGGCCCGAATTCCAGGCCCGTGAAGCTTTTTTTTTTTTTTTCCCAGCGAGCTCCCCCAAACCGCGCATCTGCAGTGCCCGCCCCAGTGACTGCGTCAGAAATGGTGCTGCAAGGACACACCCGAATCAAAGAACAAAATTGGAAAAAAAACCAAGTGAGCCCGAGTCCTCAGGAACGTTCGTCCTTCACCTGGCTGCCACTGCGCCAGCCGTTTCTTCCAGCGCTGTGCGCTCCCGCCTCCACTCAAACAGGGAGGGTCCCTTCAGTTTCCCCGAGCCTCTTCAGCCCTTCGCTGCTACTTTTTCTTAGCTGTTTTTTTGTTGTTGTTCAGTCTCCCTCTTCTTAGCCCTATCAGGATCTAAGAACTGTAGCACTGTCACTGTCCTCCCGTTGTTCATCGATTTGTTCCAGCGGGCCCAGTAACATCTCCAATTGTGAGACTTGTTACTGTGTTTTGCATATGGAATACCTCACGGGTAGCTTGCCAGGCTCTGCCAGGCGGGCAAGATACTCTCGGTACCTTGCCCGGCTCTTGGAGAGGGGCGGAAGAATTGAACCCGGCTTGGCGGGCCGGCCAGGATCTAAGCGGCAGGACAAAATCTAAGACCCCTGCAAATCATCTGGGCTTCTTGCTGTTGTACTGGGACACGCTCTATGTTGTCCCAGGGGGATTTCCAGGTTTCTGTTAAATCCCTACTGTCTTTCTTTCTGAAAATCTGTGGAAGAAAAGTTTAAATAGAAAAAAGATTTCAAATAGTTTCAATTGAGGCACTAGAGAGGTCATACAGTGCAGTGGGTAAGGCTCTTGCCTCTCACATGTATGACCCAGGTTTGATCCCTGGCACCGTGGAGCCTTGCCAGGAGTGATTCCTGAGCACAGAGCCAGGAGTAAACTCTGAGCAGCTCCAGGTGAGGCCCATAAACCAAAAGAAAGTAAAACTGTTGTAATATATCGACAGGAATATATGGGGTTCAGATACATCCTGCAATCCTCAGGGCATACTCCTAGCTCTGTGCTCTGTGCTCAGGAGACTGTATGTGGTGCCAGGGCTCAAACGAGGGTCTGCCACATGCAAGGTCAGTGCTTTAACTCCTGGGCTTTTTTTCCTCCAGCCCCTAGTGTTTATATTTACCTCGCTTCATTTGATTTCTCCATGCACTAGAATTTAAGTTCCAGGAGGGTCAAGATTTGGTCTCATGGGTTTCCTACTACATCCTCAGCACCTAACATATGTCTGGCACAAAAAAGTGAGGCCAGAATGATAGTATAGCAGGAAAGGCACTTGTCTTGCTTGTGGCCGACCTGGGTTCAATCTCCAGCATCCCATATGGTCCCCTGAGCATCAGGAATGATTCCATAGCACAGAGCCAGAAGTAACCCCTGAGCATGGCCGGATGTAGCCCCAGAACAAAATAAGCAAAAACAAAACAAAAAAAAAAAGGAAGGGCGCATGCTTTTTTAGTGAGTGAGCACACACAAAAAGCAAAAATAATAAATATACAAAGTACAATTCAAGGTGGAAACTGCAAATAAAAGATTTATGTTTTTTTCTGCAGGAAAGCAAAGAAAATACTAATCATGCTAACATCTTATTGAGGCATTCCTTTCTGGATCGCCCCATCCCTGCTCAGGCTGTTGAAAGTTCTCTTCATTATGGTTCTCCCTCTCTTTCTCTTTTTCTCCCTCTCTTTTCTTTCTCCCCCTCCCTCTCTCCCTTCCTCCTTATTTCCCACCCCCTCATATTTCAGTTCACTAACAAATACAATAATAAAATTAAAAGTCTTGGAGTCCAGAAGCTGACTCTGTAATTAAAGCATCTGCCTGAAAGCAAGCAGCCAAGAATTAATCCCTGGTCCCGTTGAACGGGATCTTTGCCACTCTGCATTCTGTGATGCCCCATGGCAAAAGCAGTTTCTGGTCACACTGCAGTCACGTGTGTGCAGTCAAGCATCAAAGAAAAAAAGTGTAAGCCCCAGCAAGCGCTGCACCCAGAAATAACGCTCAGGCCCCTTGGCCAGGAGCTCTGTCGGGAAGGGGTGGGGTGGGAACATAAGTAGGCACCACAGCTGAAGAGCAGGAGCCTGGCTAGCAACTAAAAGAGTGTGACTCCCTTGGGGGCTGAGGCTGAGGCACAGCCAAGGTGTGAGCCTGGTGAGCCAACAGGATCTGCAGGTGAATGTGAGGGTCCAACAATGCACTGCTGCTCAGACCCTGGGGCACCTACCCCAGTGACATTTCAGGATCTATACAGTGCCAGGGATCAAACTGGGATAGGATGTATGAGACATGAACCCTAATCTCTGTTTCTGTCTTCCCAATGCCAATTATCCCATCCTTTTTAGAAACTTGAACTCCCCCTTGCTTACAGTTCACAGAGAAAAGGTAAAGGTAAAGGTAAAGGCCCTCCCGTTGATCGTCGATTTGCTCGAGCGGGCCCAGTAACGTCTCCATTGGAGACTTTGTTGTTACTGTGTCTGGCATATCGAATACTCTCGGTAGCTTGCCGGGCTCTCCGAGAGGGGTGGAGGAATCGAACTCAGGTCGGCCATGTTGGCCGCGTGTAAGGCGAACGCCCTACCCGCTGTGCTATCGCTCCAGCCCACAGAGAAAAGTGATGTAGAAAACTTGTAGAGGGGTCGGGGTGATAGTACAGCAGGTAGGGTGTTTGCCTTGCACACGGCCAACCTGGGTTCGATTCCCAGCATCACATGTGGTCTCCTGAGCAATTCCAGAAGTAATTCCTGAGTGCAGAGCCAGGAGTAACCCCTGAGCACTGTCCAGTGTAACCAAAAAAGCAAGATAGCAAGAAAGCAAAAAAAAAAAAAAAGAAACTAAGAAAAAAAGAAAACCTATAGAAAAAGTGACTTGGATCCAAGAGATAGAACAGTGAGAAAGACATATGGAAAAGACACTTGCCTTTCAAGGAGAAAGAGGAGGAGGGGGAGGAGGAAGAGGAGGAAGAAGAGGAGGAGGAGGAGGAGGAAGAGGAAGAAGAAATTGACCATGTGTGTTACAAGCACCTTTACCTCTGAACACACACTCTATCTATCTATCTGTCTGTCTGCCTGTCTGTCTGTCTGTCTATCTATCTATCTATCTATCACTTTCGCTCTGTATTTACTTTTTCACTCTAGTAAATTATACATACCATAAACTCTGGTACACTGTTGGTGGAAATATAAATCAGCACAGCCTCTATAAAAAATAGCATGGAAGTTGGAGAGATAGTACAGTAGTAGGGCACTTGCCATGCATGCAACCAACCCGTATTCAATCCCTGGCATCCCATATGGTTCCTGAGCCCTGCCAGAAGTGATCCCTGAGCACAGAGGCAGGAGTAAACCCTGAGCATTGCCTGATGTTTGAAAAAAAAGAAAACAGTACGGAGATACAGTTAAGAATTAAATTCCATATGATTCCACAACACCATTCCTAAGCATTTCTGTGAAGGGCATGAAAACACTAATTCAAAACAATATTTATCATTCTTTATTTCTACCAGCATTATTCACTATAACCATATTCACAATAATCAAAGCATATCATTAATTTAAATGCCCATCAACATGACTACATAAAGAAGTTGTGGTATATATACTCAATGGAGCTCTACTCTACATCTAATTAAAATAGATGAACTCATGCCTTTGGAACTAAATTGATAGAACTTGAGATGATGACAATGTTAAGTGAAATAGTAAGAAAGTAAAAGGCAACTACAGGATGGGCTCCCAAAAATGTGTAATATGGGAGTAGGGGGGTGGGATATAAGATGAACTGGCAGAAAACAACAAAATTAACTCCTACACTCAGTGAAAACTCTGGTGGTTACCAGAAGGGAAGGAGAGAGAGGGTGGTGGGATAGATGAGTAGACGTTGTTTTGGTGGTGGTGTCATACTGAAAGTTTTGTGGTGGTGAGAGTGACAAGAATTCTACACTTATAAAGGCAGGAAATTCAGTCCCTGGAAATTCACAATGTTGTAAACCAGTGATAAATCGATGACAATTTTTTAAATTTTTTTAAAAGTGTGTTTGATCTGACGGTGGAGCCTAAATATCTGAGTAGGGAGGCTCCTTGTCTGCATCTCCCTGGGATCACAGTCAAATCCACAGAACACAGAAACTACCTGAACCCTGACAAACAAAGCTTTCGCAACAAGGAGAGTGCTCAGATAGAAGGATGAGGTGTCCCCAAGAAAACCCCAGTTACAGAGCAGCAAGCTACAATTTCAGGAGCTTTCTAAATTGTGGAACTCTGCCATGGAAACAGGAGACAGGAGGGTGGCGGGGAGTTGCACCAAACACTAGCACCTTAATCCTGTAATCCTATACTTACAACACTGGAATACGAGGCAAGGAACATCAGTGGCAAACAGGGGTCAGAGTCACCATCATTGTCTTAGTGACCTCAGGCAATCTGGCCGGCAGATGTATTTCTTGTTTGTTTGGGTTCTGTTTTGGAGCCACAGCAGGCTATGCTCAAGACTATTCCTGGCTCTGCATTCAGGGTTTGGGTTTGGGCAACCACATGAGGCTCTGGGGATGGAACCCTGGTCAGTAGCTTGCAAGGCAAGCGCCCTACCCACTCTGACCCCAGCTGGTGGAGATAACATTGGTTCTCAGTTGCTGCAGTCATCAGCACTAGCAGGCTCATTGTGAGTAACCTTTCACAGTACTAGTAGTGGGTGCCATTTTGGATCTCACTTCCATGGTAACTGATAGTCACTGGGAACATTCCTGAGGTGAGCTCCACCTACTCCACCTCTCTGAGATAATAGCTAAACTGAGAGCAGAAAGTCACTACCATGATTGTTTAAGTCTGGTGAACAGACTTAGCCTCTCCCACTCCATAGCTAAGTGCTAGCAACCCTACAGTCAGAATGAGCTCTGTGCATAGAATGATGCACTCATTTGTGAAACATAAAATAACATAATATGAGATTAAAACCCAAGGACAGTAGAGACGAGGGCCAGGAAGATTGCTCCAAGGTTGGAAGCCTGCTTCACAAGCTGGGGGAGAAAGCAGCTGGGATTGAGAAGGGATCACTAAGTCAGTGATGGTTGGTGGGATCGCTTGGGATGGGAAATGTGCGCTGAAAGTAGGTAAAGAACCAAACATAATGGCCTCTCAGTAACTGTAGTGCAAACCATAATGCCCAAAAGTAGAGAGAGAGTAAGAAGGAAATTATCTGCCATAGAGGCAGGGGGTGGGGTGGGGTGGGAGTGGTAGGAGGGATACTGGGGACAATGGTAGTGGAAAGTGTACACCGGTGGAGGGATAGGTGCTCTATAATGTACTCAATTCATGATTGAAACTCAATCATGAAAGCTTTGTAACTCTATCCCATGGTGATTTATTAAAAACATTAAAATAATCACTGTCACTGTCCTCCCGTTGTTCATCAATTTGCTTGAGTGGGCCCAGTAACATTGTGAGACTTGTTACTGTGTTTGGCATATCGAATACGTCATGGGCAGCTATAATAATAATAATAATAATAATAATAATAATAATAATAAACAAAGAATGAGCTCTATGGGCCTCCTAATGCATAGCTAGTGGCCAAGACAGTGCCCACTGCCTACTATGTTCTCAGCCAGTCCTGGACTGCATGCCCTGTGACCCAGGCCTTAATGTCCTTTAGATCCCACCCTCTATACCCATTCCCAACCATGCCTAAGTCTTTGTGACCAAGGCAGCCTGGTGACATCCAGGCCAGTGCCCTTGAATCCCTGGTTTTGATGACCCTTTCAATCATTGTGTACTGGTGCCTCCAGTCACTTGTGATTTTGAGCACTAGGTCACCAACCAGACCTATTTGAATTTGCCACAGAGCCACCAAAGCACCTGTGACTGCATACCTCTGGTTGCCATCTGGGTCTGCGCAAACTTGGTGCCACAGGAATTGCCAAACACTTACTACCTCACCTCACATGATATTGCTCACGTCTCCCCAATGTTGATTCTAAGTTTGCTGCCAGGTGCTCAAACAGCCATGCAGGTCTGTTTGGTACTACAGCTATCTATGGGCACTTGAACACTAACTAGCTCCTCATCTTTGACCTCCTTGAATTTGACCCTTTAGCTGCTGGACACATGTAACTGTGAACTGGAAATCATCATCCAGACCACTCATCCTCAGTACTGTAGCTGTATGGGGCATTCATCAACACAAACTCCCCCCAGTCCGCACAAACTCAAAGTCACAAGCATTACCTGTAACTATTTGTGACCAGGATCCTAGGTGACCTGATTACCACGCAGCCTGCTTGAACATAGATCCTCTCTCCTTGCCCCCAGGAAGCATCATGAATAATGAATAAAGGAATTTGGCTGAATTTATTGGTGAAGACAAAAGCCAAGAAAGACCCAAGTACAATAGAACTTCTGCTCAAACTCCCTGATGAAAACTAAAGCAACAATTTAATGATTCTTGCTGAAGTGAAGAAATCTGTGGGAAAAGATCTTTAATAAAGAAAAAAATAGAAGAGAAGTCCAAACAAATCACTGAGCTAGAGAATACAGTAGCTGAAGTAAAATATATAATAGAGGGACTCAATAACAGAATAACAGAAACAAGGGAAAAAATCAGTAAGTTCAAGGATAAAGTATAAGAAAGTATTGAAAAAAAGACAAAGAATTGTTTAATCAAGAGAACAAAAATGTACCAGATAACATCAAGAGAAACCATGGTCATGTCACAGAGGTTCCAGGAAAATAAGAAAGAGAGAAAGGGGAAGAATTTGTTTTTGGAGAAATGTGAGTGGAAAACTTACCCAGTCTAGAAAGGACATAGAAGCCCAGGGCCAGCGAGCTCAGAAGTTTCTGAACAAATAAACCCAAATAGGTATAAGCTAAAATACATTATAATTAAAATGGAAAGATAAAAAAGATAGAGCATCTAAAAGCATCAGGAGAAAAGCAAAACATCATACACAAGAGAATCCCCATGAGAATCACAGCAGATTTCTCAACTAAAATTCTACAGGAAGCTCCATAATGGTGTAAGGTATTAAAACTGTTGAATAGAAAAAACCTCCTGCCAAGAATATTCTATTAGATAAGGTATCACTTAGATTCCAAGGAGTGAGAAAATTTTTTGAACAAATAGCCAAAGGAATTGCTGATCACTATACCATCTCTACAAGAACTAAAAGGATTCTATAGAATGATAGAGAGCTGGAAGGAGTTCTGTGAAAGTAAAAAAAACTTAACCAGAAATAGTAATATACCTAATAATGATTAAAAAAAATGTGGAAAAGAAAGTAACATTGAGGTGTCTTAGAATGAACTAGAGATTTGGTTAAAATTTAATGAAATGTGGGGCTGGAGTGATAGCACAGCCGGGAGGGCGTTTGTCTTGCACGCAGCTGACCTGGGTTCAATTCCCAGCATCCCATATGGTGCCAGAGCACCGCCAGGAGTAATTCCTGAGTGCAGAGCCAGAAGTAACCCCTATGCATCGCCAGGTGTGACCCAAAAAGAAAAAAAATTAATAAAATCTAAGTTCAAACATTAGATGTAAATTTTGTGTTAACATCAAAACAAAAATATTTAAACAAGAAGAGGCAATGTGGGACAGAGCCATAGTACAGCGGGTTGGGCGTTTGCCTTAAATGTAGCCCACCAGGATTTGATTCCTAGCATCCCATATGGTCCCCTAAGCTCGCCATAAGTAATTTCTGAGTGCAGAGCCAGAAGTACCCTCTGAGCACCAACTAGTGTAATCTCCCCCAAAAGAGGCTATACAACCTGTTCACTACCAAAAGACAAAAGATATATGTGTGTGTGTGAGAGTGTGTGTGTGTGTGTGTGTGTGTGTGTGTGTGTGTGTGTACAAGGAAAGAACTGCCCTCCCGTTGTTCATCGATTTGCTCGAGCGGGCCAAGTAATGTCTCCATTGTGAGACTTCTTGTTACTGTGTTTGGCATATTGAATACTCTTGGTAGCTTGCCAGGCTCTCCAAGATGGGCGGAGGAATCGCAAGGCAAATGCCCTACCACTGTGCTAATGACAAATTGCAAAAACATCCAGAATCCATATATGAATATGGAAATAAGTTATTTCAGATCAATAAAATCCGACTTCAATGGCCTGAACTCACCAATCAAAAGGCACAGAATGACTGGGTCTCAGGAAACCAGTAACATCTCCATTGTGAGACTTGTTGTTACTGTTTTTGGTATATTGAATACACCATGGGGAGCTTCCCAGGCTCTGCCGTGCAGGCGGGATACTCTCGGTAGCTTGTCGGGCTCTCTGAAAAGGATGGAAGAATCAAACCCGGGTCGGCCACATGCAAGGCAAATGCCTTACCCACTGTGTTATCACTCCAGCCCCAGAAACGCTTAGATTTTGACCAAGAAAAGTGAGTGTGGATTGAATGGGTCCAGTGAAATTTAGTGGTATGATATCGGGACTTAGGTGGTGAGTGTGGTAACACTATACCTCTACAATATATAAATATTTAATGGTCTTGAAAACCAATATCACTCAATAACGTGTGGGGTATTTCCCCCACAGGATCAATAGCTTCAGATCTCACTTATTGTACTCTACATATAATATTTACTAATTTTGGTTGAACTTCCAAGTGGTACTCAGGAGAGCTCAGGAGACTCAGGTGCCTCTCCTGGAATACTGAGTCTTGTTGTGTGGGTCTGTGGGTTCAGTGCTGACATGGTTCTGCTCAAACTTGGGGTTCAGAGCATGCAAGGCATATATTTCTAATTTCTTGAGTTATCTTTCTGGTCTAATTATGTTTTTTAAATCATTGTAAGTCAAGTTTTCTATTTTTTTCAATCAAACACATTTCTAATCAATTCAGTGCTAAGTTGTTCAACTTTCTATATCTTCAGTAATATTGTTATCTCCTCTGAGAAGTAGCCCAAACTTTTAGGTAGACTGCTTCTTCCTTCTCGTAAGCATTCATGACCTTGGGCATTTATTTACCTTGGGGTTAAGTCAAATAGTCCTCCGTAGTTATCATGTAATAGTTAGTTGCTAAGATCCTGCAGTTGACTATGAGTCTGATCTTAATCTCTCACAGGTCTCTGCAAGGCTTGCTGAGATCCACAAAATAGAAGCTCCAAAAACACACATCAAATTGGGAATTTCATTCACAGCTCACATCACTGTAGTGTGAATTCCACCCTTTGAAATCTGGAAGACAACAGTTGGCTCAACTCACAAGCTATCTCTACTGGCAGGAAATACTCTGCAATTTCTATAGTCAACTCACCTAGCGGCAGGGTATCAAGAACAAGATGTTAAAAGACAGAGATCAATATTTGAGGACTCCTCTGAGCAAGTATTATCAAGATTTCCCTTTCTACTGCTTTCATGTTTGAGTTAGAGTCTCCCTAGGACCTGCACAGCTGCAGAAATTCTTCATTGGAGGGTTGAGTTTAGAAATGACCAAGGAAGGTCTGAGAAGTCATTCTGAACAATGGCCATGCTCGAAGACTGGATGACAATGAGAAAATCAAACATCAAACACTCTCAAAGTTTGTCACATACACCACAGTGGAGGAAGTAGATGCGGCCATGAGAGTACAGCCTCACAAGGTGAATGGAAGAGTTGTGGAACCAAAGAGGGCTGTCTCAAGAGAACATTCTCAAAGACCTGGTGCCCATTTAACTGTAAAAAGTTTCCCTTCACCCCTGCCACCCTTTTTTTTTTTTTTTGCTGGGTGGGACAACCCAGAGTTGCTCAGGGCTTACTACTGACTCTATGCTCAGGGATTACTCTTGCCAAGCTTGGGGGAACCATTTGGAATCCAGCCAGAAATTGAATCCAGGCCAGCCGCTACCCACTGTACTATTTCTCCACCCCCTGAATAAATGTCTCTTTTTTTTGTAAGGATGAGAAGAAAGGAAGGGCATGTTTGGTGCTATAAGGGAAAATTTTAATATGGAAACTAAGTTTCCCTTGTATATGTATTAAGTGAAAATATAGCCAAAGGGGTGGAAGTAACTCACATCAGTTCAGAACAAAAGCTATCCAATTTGGTGCCATGTCAGAATGTCCTGGGAATTTTGAAATAAGTCAAATATCCAAACTCTATTGTTGATGAGTAGCATTAAATGAGTCTATGCTACATCCACTCTCTCTCCATTCTAATTCTTTTTTTTAATACTTAAAAAAAATTATTAATTGAATCACTGGGAGAAACAGTTTGAGTTTCAGTCATACAATGATCAAACACTCATCCCTTTACCAGTGCACATTTTCCACCACCAAGGTCCCCAGTATCCTCCCTCCTCCCATCTCACTTATTCCCTGCCTCTATGGCAGACAATTTCCCCCATACTCCCTCTCTCTCTACTTTTGGGCATTGTGGTTTGCAATACAGATGCTGAGAGGCTATCACATTTGGTCCTTTATCTGCTTTCACACACATCTCCCATCCAGAACTATCTCCCCAAACATCATTGACTTAGTGATCTTTTCTCTATTCCAGCCGCATTCTCCCCCAGCTCATGAGGCAGGCTTCCAAGCATGGAGCAATATTCCTGACTCTGTCTCTACTGTCCATGGGTGTCAGTTTCATATTATATTATTTTATATTCCACAGGGCTGGAGCGATAGCACAGCGGGTAGGGCGTTCGCCTTACAAGCGGCCAACATGGCCGACCCGAGTTCGATTCCTCCGCCCCTCTCGGAGAGCCCGGCAAGCTACCGAGAGTATTCGATATGCCAGACACAGTAACAACAAAGTCTCCAATGGAGACGTTACTGGGCCCGCTCGAACAAATCGATGATCAACGGGAGGGCCTTTACTTACTTACTTATATTCCACAAATGTCCACTCTAATTCTTAAAATGTCCCTAAGTGATTCTGACATTCAACTAATGATGAAAAACACTTAGTGAGAGGAAAGGAGGGGAATAGGTAGGCTTCTAGGAGGAAGTGATTTACAGACATGAAATTTGAACTCACGGAATTGAGGTGCTAATGGCTGAGGGTAGCTGAGCTCAGTGGCAGGAAGTAAACCAATTGCCAATCAGTCAGACTAGCTGGAGATGAGTATGCCAGTTGGTAAATGCAGTTAGAAATAGAAATGGTTCTGTCTGGGAAGAGCCGTGAACGGCAAGCCAGGAAGCTTCGACCATCCTAAGGACAAAGATAAACCCCAGGTGATCTATATGTCAAGTAGCATGATCAAAGAGAAATTTAAGATTAGTTCACATGTCGGAGAAGTCTAGATCATAATATCTGAGTTATTAAATGATAATGCAGGCCTATTAAGAAAATTAGCCAGGAATTTAAGCATTCACTAGTAAGGCTCTCCCAGGCTAGCTGACCTTCCCGCCACCTCAGTCCACCCCATACCCATCAGACCTGAATGACATTCCTAACAGAATCCCACTTTTCTCTGGGATTCCTCCGTATTAGCCACCATGCTTCTCTCTTTCTTTGCTCTGTCATAGAACATCATCATGTCTGGGACCTTTTTAGTTTTCAGGAAAGAAAAGAAGGAAAACCAGAAGAGATCTGTGATAGAAAGTGTTGGGATCGGGAGTTCCCTGGCCCTGGGAGGCGCGGAGAGACCAGATAGTCACAATTCCTGCAGGAGTAAAAACGGGGTTTATTTAGACCAGCATGCTGGGGCTCCGCAGCATACCCCAAAAATGGGCAGTGGCTGAGAGCCCCGAACTTCTTCAAAGGGGATCTTATATAGGCCTTCACTGGCCGTTACAGCAAAGCCCGCGCATTTCATAGCCAATAGATTTGTAACAACATATACTTTCTTAACCAATCCATTTAAAAGTACCTCACTCCTTAGCCTATAGATTCAAAGATCAGCATTTACGTACATCGATTGTCAGCACAAGCAAGGTTATAGCTGGAATCATTAAGCCTTAGGTAATCTCCCTTGACCATCCTCGTTTTGTGTTACCCAAGTCTGCAGGGTGCTTTAGTGAGACAATACATTCCAGGAAAGGGCAATTTCCCCCAACCACCAGCATCCTGAGTTAGCCTTTACCCAAATCTGCAGGGTGCTTTACTGAGACAATACATTTCAGGGACAGTAAATACACCTGAATCTTGTAGAAAGAAGTTATGCCCTGTTCACTTTGCAAGTCCCCTCTCCCCCAGGTGCAAAGCAGCCAAGCAGTTTTACAGAAAGCAATGTTGCAAGTTAGCTAAAGTACACAAAAATTTGATGCCCTAATATGGATTCTTTCAAAAGGTCAACACAGGACTCAGGAAGGCTCAGGAGTACCGAGTGGAAGGGAATGGAAGAGAGCCAGTCCCAGGAAGGGAGGAAAGAGACGAGCAATGCAGTGCCGGTGAGCCAGGTGTGGGGAAAAGCAGTGCAGTGCACAGCATTTGCAACAACTCTGACCGGTAGGAACTGCATCAGATTACATGAGGAGGCAGCCCTTGGAAAGTTTCTGAGAGTGGGTGGGTATTCTAGCCGCTTGATTGAGCAGGATAGCAGAGGGTGGAGGTAGGAGTGGACCCAAAGGGAAGCTGGGGAGAATTTGACAGTCAGCTTCCAGAAGACCCATCAGGTTGGACAGAAACTGGCACCAGAACCCAGGGCGATGACAGAGTCACTACAGCAAGTGGCACCAGGACGGCTCTGAGGACGACACCTAGGCCCGGAGCCTGAACTTTAGGTTCTCTGGGCAGCTGGGGTCAGTTTGGACCCTGCTGACAGTGATGGGATGCAACCAAGGCTCTCTCCAGCACTTGAGTCTTCAAGAGCAGCAGGAAGCTTGGGGGGCAGGGAGGGAGGGGGGGAGATAGGTGCAGTCCACTTGCTTGGGCTCCAGCGGTCAGACCGGAGAGGTAGGTCCAGGCAGTGTTAGCTGAAGATGCCCAATGCCAAAATGAGAGAGAGAGAGAGAGAGAGAGAGAGAGAGAGAGAGACAGACAGACAGACAGACAGACAGACACAGACAGACAGACAGACAGAACAGTATTTGATTTATTTTCAGGTTTAGCATGGATTCCAAACTAATGAAAGAAAAAAAAATTTCTGGTTATATCTTCCCTGAGAAGCCACATGATCAGCCACATTTCCCTGTGCATCCTCACTCTCCCATGTTTTCTTCCTTCATCCCAAACTCAAGGAACCTGCTCCCTCCAGCGTTATCCAGCAAACCATGAGTTCGAGGAGGCGGCTCACATGATATCTTCTGAGCAGGCAGTGTCCCGCGGAAGAAACAGCCCCGATCCACAGTCAGAGCCAAGTTCCCATCCTGGCTTTATCCTGGACCCACTAATGCATGACCTGAGCAAGTGGGGCTCTCATCTTGGCCACCTCCTGGCCAGACGGCTTCCAAGTTCCCTTCCTGCTCCCCCACTCTGACTTGTTATAGCACTGTGCTAGAGATGGGGTCAGGAAGGTGGTGAGTGCAGAACACTTGGAATGGGTTTCCTGATGGTTCCCAGCTCTCCTGTGTGGCCCACGGCTTTGCGTTGTTGCTTCTACCCTGGCTAATGTGGTCCAGTGATCTGCGTGATGCGGAGGAAGAGGCAGGAGAGGTCAGACACTGGGTAGCATCCTGCTCATGGCGAAGTAGAAGACAAGGGGGCATCCTTAAAAGAACCATGCTGCCATAGAACTGTTGCTGCCTGCGGCCCCCACCTTGTCTGAGAAGTGGAAAAGGACCTGTCCCTGAGGGGATCCCCCCACAGCCACACACTGACTGGAGCAGAGCTCATCTCTTGCCCCTGGATGAGGCATTTCTGCACTGTTGTTTATGTTCCAGAATCTTCTCCCATAGATTAACCCAAACCTAAATGTGACTTGAAATTCTATCCTAACTCTAGTCCAGCCTTTGCCCACTGCTTCCCTCTCTTCATGGCAGATTTTCCTAGACAGCATCCTCCTTTTTTCTTTTTTCTTTTTGGGTCACACCCAGCGATGCATAGGTGTTACTCCTGGCTCTGCACTCAGGAATTACTCCTGGCGGTGCTTGGTGGACCATATGGGATGCTGGGAATCGAACCCAGGTTGGCTGCATGCAAGGCAAACGTTCTCCCCGATGTGTTATCACTCTAGCCTCTAGACAGCATCTTCTTAACAAACCACTTCACAATAAAATTTGTCTCAAGGGACCAGGGAAATAGCTCATGGGTTAGGATGATGCCTTGCATGAGCTTGACTTAGGTTTAATCCCCGGCACCAGATGATCCCCTGAACATCACGAGAGTTGCCCTTAGGACCTCCTAAAGCCAGAAGTGACCCTAGTGATGCCCAACACCCCAGGGTCTAAGTAGCACCACAGCCTCGGGCCCTGGCATTGAATACTCTATCTGATTTGCCAAAGATCTCCAGAAGCAGCCTTTGAGCCACCCGAGAATGACTTGGGAGACCCCCTCCTTCCCACGTCCCTGTCTCCCCAAATCTCTCTCAGATATTTTTTCTAAGGACTTGATCAGAAACAGTGCAACACTGTTACAACAACACTGTCCTCCCGTTGTTCATCGATTTGCTCTAGCGGGCCCAGTAACATCTCCATTGTGAGACTTCTTGTTACTGTGTTTGGCATATTGAATACTCTCGGTAGCTTGCCAGGCTCTCCAAGAGGGGCAGAGGAATCGAACCCAGCTCGGCTGGGCTGGCTGCGTGCAAGGAATTTATTTTTATTTTATTTATATAAACTTGTTCACATTGATATGCAATTATATGCAATATTCCAATACCAATCCCACCACCATTATTTCCTATTTTCCCAGCCACCATCCAGGCCTGCCCCAATAGCAGGCCCTAAATGATTTTTTTATATTGCTTGCTTTGATTAATTCACTAAAACTGATCAAAACAGAATTCCTTAAAGAAAGTGTGAAGATTGTTGTATCTCAACCTGGATCCATTAAGCTCTTGTATAAAAGATTACTAAAATATTGCTTATGGGTTAAGTCTTGTGGTTGCCTTCTAATCTACATCCCATTCAATGTGGTGCGCTATCCCTGGCATGTCAGTGACGCAGAGTATAAGATGTCGTCCCAGGAATTCTAAATTTGGATAGGGTATTACAACTGGGGTTAAATTATTAACTGGGTGGTGACTTTGGACTCTGGAAGCATCTCTGCAACTCGCTCATCTCTTTCAGGATTTATTTATGAGTTCATGGATTATGACCGGTTAATAAGCTTATTTGGTGCATGCCAGAGGCAGTTCAGGGGCAAGACTGCCAGGTTCCTGGGAGAACTGGGCAATGCAGGGAAGTCACTCATCACCGACTCCATGGAAACCTACATGGAGATTTTGGTCACCAAACCTGCATACCTGAGTTTTCAACAGATGCGTTCAGATGAGAGGCTCACCTGAGCCTGTGGGGGGATCCAGTTGTGAGCATGGTGGTGATTGGGTTTGGGGGGTTTAGGCTGCTAGGGCTCTGCTGGGGCAGGTGAGGGGACTCACTCGCCCCCCTCCAAGGTGCCCTGGACCTGAAATTCAGCCTGGTTTGAGGTCTGGAGGAATCTCTTCAAAATAGTGCATTTAAAAGAATAAATAAAACTAAAATGTCACTAACAAGTAAAATATGAATGAGATCAAAAGATGTATAAAAGTCAAGGAAGCAAAGCAGCTAAATGAACTAAAAAAAAAGAAAAGCGGTATCTTTCAAGATTTATTTATGAGTTTCTGGATCACAGGCATACAATAATCTGTTTGTATTGAAAGAAAGCAGAGAAAAACTAACTTCCTGTTTGTCCCTAGAGGGCAGTACAATAATTAGTTCCCTGAAACCCCATTTTGCCAGATTTATTTCTTATGTATCACAGTGACTTCAAAATAAGAATCTACTGCACTTCCTAGGTAGCACCCACCAGTGTCTTGCCCGACTACTTACCCTGTTAATGAAACTCCGACAGCAAATTTCCCTTGTAGAGACCCGATCCATCTGTTGAGTTCAATTCAGAAAGGCTCAGAGGTGAAACTCTCCCAGCTTTGAGAGGGGACTCAAAGCTGTGCCTAATAAGGGCTGGAGCAAGCTCAGTGGGCTGAGCACATGCTTTGCATGCAGACTAGGGTTTGGTCCCCATTACCACATGGTCCCTGAGAACTGCCAGCAGTGAACAACACTGCCAAGAGTAGCCCCATTGGATGTGGTCCAAAATCAAAAACCTGTGCCTAATGAAAAAGCTCTCTGGGGTGCTGGAGAGAAAGCACAGTGGGCAAGGGTGCTTGTGTTGTATGCGACTGACCTGGGTTCCATCCCCAGCACCCCATATGGTCCCCTGAGTCCTGCCAGGAGTGATCCCTGAGCACAGAGTCAGGAATAAGCCCTGGGCACCACTGGGTGTGGCCCAAAAAGGAAAAGAAAACAAAAAAGAGTTAAGAAAGGGAGAAGAAGAGGAAGGGGGAGGGGAGGGGTGGGGAGGGGAGGGGAAGGGAAGGGAGGGAAAGGGAGGGGAGGAGAAGGGAAGGAAGGGGAGGGGAGGGGACAAGAAGGGAGGAGGGGAAGGGAAGGGAGGAGATGACAGGGAAGGGAGGGGAGGGGAGAGGAGGGGAGGGGAGGAGGGGAGAAACTCTCAGGGCCACTGTTCTGGGGTACACCTGTCAGGCTTCCCAGCATGGCTGACAACATAGGCTTGGGCCACCGCGCTTGCTTTTGATCCCTGGTTCTGCTCCTTGGTGACTGTTTGACCTAGCCTCCGTGTCCTCATGTGTTATTAATACATTAATGCAAAGAATGAGCTAAGGCTGTTCTGGCACGTAGCGAGGTTCAGTATGTGCTTACTATCACAATGAGTAATTGCTCGTTTCTTTGCAGACATTTCGTCTCAGCTGCTAAGCAGCCATGCGAGTTTGAGCACTTCAAACTCTTAAACACAAGGCCGGCTCAGACACCCTCTGAACCCCTTTCTGTCTCTCAAACTGAGTGAGTTGGGCTGGGGCCACAGTACTGTGGACAGTACTTGCACGCAGCCAACCTGGATTCCATCCCCAGCATCCCATACGATCCCCTAGCCCGCCAGGAGTGATCCCTGAGTGCAGAGCCAGAGTTAACCCTGAGCACTGCCCGGTGTGACCCAAAACCAGGGGAAAAAAAAAGTTTTTAATTAAAAAAAAAAAATCAAATGAGTTGACAACCTACTAATTATTGACTTTGAACTCAGCAGGATTCCAGACCTTAAACTGTACTTGGAACCTGGACATTTTTTTCTCACGTACCCAATGAGACTTGTGACAGGTCATTGTATGTGTCAACTTAATGAGCTGGCAACGCCTACTTTTCAGGGATGGGGTGAGGCTTAAGTGAGAGAACGTGTATTCATGTCCCAGAGATGTGGTAACAAACCGATTTAGCAACTTAGAATAACACAGCTATGTTTTACAGTCCTTGGGCCCAGAAGCCTGAAGGTTGCTGACAGAGCCTCCTTCCTCCCAGAGCTTTTTCTTCCTGCTGGCCCCCACTTCCCTGGCTTGTGGCCTCACAACATGACACTCGGACTGTTCCTTCTCAGACTCCAACTCCTTCTTTTTCTTGTCAGGGCCCTGGTGATTACATTGTATCCAGAGAGAGAATCCAGAATCATTTCTCAAGGTCCTTAATTATACCTACCCAGTTCCTCTTGCCACATAATAATCCACTAACAGGTTCCAGAAATTAGGATGTGGACACCTCTGAGGGGCCGTGATTCTGTGTGCAGCAGCATGTTAAAGGACAGGGGCAATAATTCCAAACACTGAATATGTGTTTCATAAATGGCATTTATTTGGTAAGAAAAAAAAGAGAGAGAAAAGCGACAGGTTTACGACAACTAGTTAATGTGATGTGGCATTCCGTGATCAACTACCAATTGCCACTTACAGAAACAGGCTTCAGGGTGACTGCGCCACTGTCGAGGATGATGTAGACTCTAAGCAGAGCAAGTGATGGATCCCCGGGACCTGGCAGCCTTGAGGAGGGGTGCCACACTGACCCAGGCACCTTGAAGTTGGCACCAGCCTGCATTTGGGGTCACCACCCAATTGAAATGTGCGCCCTGATGGGACCCTGAGACCTAGCCTATCCTTGGTGAGTGATGAGTAAGGAGCTGAAGCACTTCTAAGAACTGTCAGCAATTGTTCTCTCAACAAAACTGACCTGTAACACTGTAACCAAGTATGCCTCATGAAACTGTTAAAATCGGGGCCAGAGAGAACAGTATGCAGAGGGTTTGACTAGCATGCGGTTGACCCAGGTTCAATCCTCAGCACCCCACATGGTTCTCCAAGCTGGCCTGGAGTGATCCCTGAGCACAGAGCTAGGAGGAAGCGCTGAGCATCACTGGGTGTGGCCCCAAAAGAAAGGGAGGGAGAAATTAATTCTTTTGATCCAGCATTCTTATATCTGGGTATATTCCAAAGAACTGAAACAAGGTCTTGAAGAGCTACTGGGGTACACCTATATTCACTGCAGTGTTATTTGCAATGGCCAAGCACCAGGTCATCAGACAGAGCCCAACACCTCTTAATCTTGCCCTCCTCCTCAGCACTGTAGAAGGGGGCCCAAGACGAGAAGGGGAAGCCCCTAACAGATCGTGTCCCCTCCCCTGTGCTGGGGACAGGGGAGTGTGGAAACTGGAAGTTGGGAGTGAGAGTGTTAGACTCACACAACCAAAAGCAACGGGAGATCTGGGAAGTGCCCCAGGGAGAGAAGAGGAAAGTGGAGATGTACTGTATAGTCCTCAGTGCAAGTGTTTAAATTAGGAAATAAAAGAAAATGGCATTTTTTTCAATATCAAAGAGACTAATAATTCTTGCTTCAGGAGGAGGGGGCCGCATTCTTCTGCAGCCACATTTGTCATGTGGGAAACATCGGAAGTAGTGACGTCCATCCTGTCCTGTGGTCTAAAGGACAGGAAACCCAGGAGAGAGCCCCTCTCCCACCCACGGCCTCTCCTCTCCCTGCCCCCTCAAGCTCCCTGTCATCGGGTCACAGTGAGTGGTGACAGCTCCTTCCTTGTGCATTCCCACCATCTGGTTTCCATCTCGGCTCCTCTCAGCTTCCACACGTCCTGGTGCAGGTCCCCACGGTGGCTCAGTTCATGGTCCCTCCCAGAGCCCACCACCCCGAGGGCTGATCTGACTTGGTATTTCTCTGACTCTGGCTCCTGTTTTCACTTCAGCCATACTCCTGAGATTTCTCTCTGCCAGAACCTTTCTACCATGGCATCCTAAGTAGGCCTCAGACAAGTCTCAGAAATGGTGGGAGGGAGCTAGAAATGATTCAGGAGGCCAGTGCCTAGTTTCAGTTAGAGCCGCAACTGGGAGTCCTCTGAGATCAGAAGCCATGAAATAGCAGGGGTGGGTGATGATGATGAGAGAGAGACAGAGAGAGACATAGATATAGAGACAGAGTTACATAGAGACAGACAGAGAGAGAGAGAGAGAGAAAGAGAAAGAGCACCACATAGTGGGTAGGTTACTTGTCCTGCGTGAGGCCAAACCAGGTTTGACTGCTTCCTGCCACCGCCAAGAGTGATCCCTGAGCACAGAGTCAGGAGTAAACTCTGAGCGCCGACGGGTATGGCCTAAACAGTCAACGAACCAACCAACTGAAGTGATTGCACAGCAGGGAGGGCGTTTGCCTTTCGCGCAGCCAACGTGGGTTCTATTCCACAGCATCCCATATGGTCTCCTGAGCACCGCCAGGAGTAATTCTTGAGTGACTGAGCCAGGAGTAACCCCTGTGCATCGCTGAGTGTGAACCAAAAACAAACAAACAAACAAAAGAATAAAGAAAAAAGATGGCAGAGCAAGAAAAGAGGGGTCGGGAAGGAAGCCTGAGGACTAGAACCCTCAGGAAGAACAGGAGAATGAAATTCTGAAAGCCCAGTGAAGAAGACATTGAGTATGATACTGAATATGAGCTATAAAATCAAAAACTGATCGGAAGCCAGGGCGATCACTCCAGTGGTAAATACACCATTCTTTGCCTGCCAGATGCCCAGGTTAACCCAGCCCCTGCATGGTTGCTGAGTGCCACCAAGCAGCAAAAGAGAAACAACCCCACCTAGCCAGTTAGCCCGGAGTGAGCCTGGAGCAGCCTGTGAGCACCTGTGGTTTCAAGCCCAAAAGAAAAACATTTTTCTAAACGTTGATTTGGAGGTTACAGAGAGAGGACGAGGCCTTCAAAGGAACTCTTGGCCTTGGCGCTGTGGAACAGGGAACTTGACAAAAGAAGTTTTGTTGTAGTAATGAGAAGCAGCATAACAGGAGTGAGTTCAATACTGAAACAGAGTGAGCAGAGGATTGTTGGACTTTTCAAAGAGATGGGAAAACCTCTGCCCTTTGAATAAGGGATATTTGAGCATTCAAAGAAAGTTATCTTATTCTTGACTCTGCACTGCGGTAAATGTTTAAACATCATCTTCCAATGAATTAATTCTCTTTCATTCTAGTTCATCATTAATCCTGCCTCCTTCCCCTCCTCCCCCCACCTGCCCTTTCTTTCAATTTTTGGGCCACACTGAGAGGTGCTCAGGAATTACTCCTGGCACTGCCTGCACCGAGGGATCACTTATGGCAGGGCTCGGGACAATATGAGGTGCTGGGGATTGAACCTAGGTCGGCCACAAGCAAAGGAATTACCCTATTCCCTTGTACTATCTCTGTCCCGCCATTTATCCTTTTATATTTCAGTGATTATACAATTCATTCCAAGAAAAAAAATGATGTAATAATGGTTTCTTTGGCTGGGAGTTGGGGGTGAGGGGGGCTCCAAGTGGTTAGGGGATCTGGTGGCCCCTCTCGTGATTCTTGGCCCATTAGACTGGCAGTTCAATACACCCTGCTGTGTCAGGGATTACCCAGGATAACCCAGCCAGCACTTGGGGGCCCCCAGGGCCACACTTGACAATGCTCAGGGTGGAAGGAGGGCTCCAGAATTTCATTATGCAATGCTGGGAGACCATCCATGTGGTGCCAGGAATGGAACCTGGGTCAGACGCATGCCAGGCATAATTTTTTTTCTTTTTGGATCATATCTGGCGATACTCAAGAGTTCCTCCTAGCTCTGCACTCAGAAATTACTCCTAATGGTCCTTGGGGGGTCCTATGAGATACCAGGGATTGAATTCGGGTCAGCCACATGCAAGGCAAACGCACTCCCCACTGTCCTATCGCTCCTGCCCCTAAGCCTTAAGGGCATACTACATCCTGGTCCTGGAACATTGAGATTTAACATTTTAGGTATCAGGTGTTCAGACGTGTATCAGTATCTGTTTACACTACATCAATCTCAAGAGCAAGAGTTTACTTGCCATTCACCAACATGGAACTGGTGTACAAATGTGTCAATATGCTTTTAATAACCACTTTTCTGTTTACTTTTGCATACTGCTTTATAAGATTTTGCTTTTGTGGACTCACCTGTTGGTGCTCAGAAATTACTCCTGACAAGGCTCAGGGGACCATATTCAGTGCTGGGAATTTGAAACAGGTCCGGCTCTGAGCTTTTTTTAAAAAAAATTTGGGTCACACCTGGCAATGCTCAGGGATTACTCCTAGCTCTGCACTCAGGAATTAACTCCTGGTGGTGCTCGGGAGACCATTTGGGATGCTGGGAATCAAACCTGGGTCAACCGCGTGCAAGGCAAACACCCTCCCCGCTGTACTATCACTCCAGCCCCTCTCAGCTTTTTTTAAAAATATTTTATTCCTTCATTTAGCTACTTAGGGATCCTTAAGCATATAGAAATAGATGCAATTCCTATAGAAATAAATACTGATATAACCTTTAAGTTTTAGGCACAATTATAAGCACTTTGTGTGTGTGTATCTCATTAAATTACAATAACCTTTTTTGGGGGGGGAGGAGAGCTCACCCAGTGGTGCTGCAGGCTTACTGTTGGCTCTGCACTTAGGAGTCACTCCTGGTGGGGCTCAGAGGTGCTGGGGATGGAACCCTGGTTCAATGTGAGGCAAGCACCCTAACCGCTGTACTATTTTTCCAGCACCCTACAATAACCTTCTAAGTTATTTTATTACCCAATTTTACTGGTGAGGGAACTAAGGTACAGGAAGAGAAGTTTAGTAAATGGACTAAAATCTTGCAACTAACATTTATCCAATCCACACAGTCCTTGCTTAATGTCTTCAACATTATATACTATGTTGCCCTCCATCATTTTCTTTCTTTTTGGGCCACACCAGGATGCTCAGGGGTTACTCCTGGTTCCACACTCAAGAATACTCCTGGCGAATTACTCTTGGCGGTGCTCAGGGGACCATATGGGATGCTGGGGATTGAACCCCGGGTCGGCTGTGTGCAAGGCAAACGCCCTCCCCGCTATTCTATAGCTCCACCCCCATTTTGTTTTTTTAAGACTGCCTTTACAGAGAGTTATCCACTCATGCTCAAGGGCTATAGTAGGAGTCCATCTCCATCAACTAACAACACACAAGTATTATTTGACCTTAAAAAGAGAGAATATTCTGACCTGAGATGCACCTGAAGGTAGTACACAACATGTATTAAGACAAGGGCAAGGGCTGTAGTTCCAGCACTTTCTCGCCTATATGAGGCCCTGGACTCCATTACCAAAATGAATAAATGAACTAGTAAGTATATTGAGACAGTTATCAAATTTCACAGAGTGAGAATGCAGGAGAGTAGCTGCCAGGTAGTGGGGAGGAAGGCCAGAATGGGGAGCGACTAAAGGACCGAGCTTGGGAAAGGTCTAAAAATGGATGATGGCTTTAGTACATAGATTCAGATCTGTTCAGTTCCTTAGGAGAAGACTCCACGCTCAAGCCTCTATTCTTCCCCCGCATCCCTCAATATCTTTATTTTCTTTTATTGCCATATTCCAGAAAGGGCTATTCTTGTTACTTCCTCCTTCCATTGTGCAAAATCCTCTAGTTTAGTTCTGTAAAAATATATAACACCATAGCTCTGTAAAAGCATTCTTCCCTTCCATGTCCTGTTTCTTCTCCTTACTCCAGCAGTTCCTTTTTTTATATTTTTTTTAGAAAAAAATTTTAGATTTTTTTCTGCCCAAATCTTTTGTTTTTTAAACTTTCTGGGTTACTCTTGGTGAAGCTCAAAGGTTACTTCTGGCTCTGCACCGAGGAATTACTTCTGGTGATGCCTGGAGCGCAATAAAGGGTGCCAGAGATCAAACCTGGGTTGGCTGCATGCAAGGCAAATGCCCTCCTTGCTGTCCTATTGCTCTGGTCCCACACCCACATTTTTCTATGTTAGGAGTTCCCTGGAGCTTTTCCTAAACATTTACTTCTCAATTTGTGTCAGGCGAACGTGATAACCACTACACTACGGAAACACCCAACTTCTCAATTTGTGAAATTACTTTTTCCTACCAGACAGAAAATGCTATGTAATTTTTATGGTTTTACCCACCAGTTGTTTTTCCTTTTAATGGTTGAGCACCTGAACTTCCTTGTATACTGGCAGCATCAATCTAGTGGAGGAATCTAGTGGAGGGATCAGGAAAGGGAAAGAGTATCTCTAACATCTCCGATGAACTCACATTCCCAAGCTCTCCTGGAAGTATGGACCATCCTCCCCTTCCATCAGGCTCACCCTTGGAAGATTCTGCCTCAAGAACCGGCAGCAGAAGCAAAAGGCTACAAACCCCTGTTTTTGGGTGAAAGTACTGGAGAGGGGCTTCAAGGGCTAGTTCCTGGGACAGAAGCAGCCTGGAGGCTGCAAGTGAGGTCCTGAGAGAACTGAAAACTGCAGAGTCGCGAGCCTGGCAGGTTCCGCCAGTGCTTGGAGTGGCTCTCTGGCTTCCTCAATAATTCAACTATGATCAATGTTTAGCCCCCATGTGCCTCAAGCTCTGACTATACCAGAACCTACTAGTAAGAGCAGACAACCACCATAAGATGATGGTAGTTGATGTTCCAAAGAGCCCTCAGAATATATATATATATATATATATATATATATATATATATATACACACACACACACATACATACAAACATGTATAACATTTTCTAGCTAAAACAATGCATGAAGCATGGGCTGAAGTGATGGTATAATGGGTAGGGTGTTTGCACATGGCTGATTTGGTAATTCCTGAGTGCAGAGCTAGGAGTAGCCCCTGAGCATCGCTAGGTGTGACTCAAATAAGAAAAAAGAATGCATGAAACAAGATTATATATGCACTGTGGACGAGGATCCCTTATTTTTAAACACTCGTTTTTAAGCATGTGACCCAAACCATAGTAAATAATTTTTTGAAAGTTCGCTGCCGACGCCAGTGGTGAGTTTGGAGCTGGAACAACGAACGCCTGAAACTCTTTATTAACAACTTTGTAAACTGAATAAAAAAAAAAAACATCAACTTACACATAAAAGGCGAAAATAAAAAATGCTAAACAAACGTTTGAAAACACTGCATCAGTTGACAATAAACTCCTGTTTACTGCTTTAATACAGGATTATTTTCCCATTGGCAAAAGAAAATTTTTACATCCACCAAAGAAAAAGGTTGGCCCAGGGGCTAGGAAGGAAGTTCAAAGTGGTAGAGCACATGCCTTGTGTGTTGCGTGAGCCCGACTGGATCCCTAGCACCCCTCGTACTACCCAACTCCTGCCCCCATGCACACAGCCCTGGAGTTGTCACTCTGGTGGGCCCCAGCACTGCCTGGGGTGGCCTGATTCCCACACGGTGTGACCCTCACAACAGCTAAATCTAAACTGGCGCAGCAGGCAGGGAATGTGGACAGTTCACTTAGAGGAATGAACACACACACACACACACACACACACACGTATGTATGTACATATTTTTAATTTTATTGAATCACCATCAAAGTTACAAGCTTTCATGTTTGGGTTACAATCAGACAATGCTCAAATAACCATCCCTCCACCAGTGCACATTCCCCATCACCAATCTCCCCAGTATACGCCCCCCTTTCCCACCCTCACCCTGCCTCCATGGCAGACAATACACCCAAGGACAGTAGATACAAGGGCCAAGAGAATTGCCCCATAGTTGGAAGCCTGCCTCATGAGCAGAGGGGAGAAGGCAGATGGAATGGAGAAGGAAGTGTCCTGATTTTAGTAAAGAATTTGAGAGTTCAAAATTCACTGTCCAGCCTATGCTAATTGCTCCTCCCTGTTTCCATATTTTCTTCCTTTCCTCAGTTTTTTTGCATCACGCCTGGTGATGCTCAGGGGTTTACTCCTGGCACTGCACTCAAGAACTACTCCTGCTGGTGCTTGAAGGGTCATAAAGGGTGCCCAGGGACCAAACCTGGGTCGGCTGCAGGCTATACTGTTTCTCTGGCCCTATGGCAGGGCTTCTTAGGGCAGGACTATCACCTGCTCCGTTTTGGGAAGATGCTCACTTTTTCCCACACTGAGTCCAGGTATGCCTGGAAAGCGCACTAACTCAGCTGCTGAGCCAGACTCTCAGCCTCTTTGGCAGGTTCTATCACTCACCTTCCAGGCATTGCTCAGGAATTACTTGTGGTGCTTTGGGGGCGATATGGGACGCCAGAGATTATACCTGTGTCGGCCACCCGCAAGGCAAGCATCCTGCCCCTTTGCTCTCCCGGGCCCCACTGAGCCTGTCTTTTAGTGTGGAAAAGTGGAACTTCACTGTGTTTTGGAAGGGTCCCCCATGAGGTGCCCAGGGAGCCACTCCCAGTGATAGCTCCATTATCCAGGCCGGCGGTTCAGGGCTAAGGCTGAAGATGCAGTGAAAGGGACTACCAGGGTTGCCCTGAAAGTGCCTGGGGGGGGTTCTCCTGGGTGACAGACAGTGATGTTTAGGGGCACTTGGGTGATCTTGTGGTGCTGGGAGTCAAAGCCAGTTCAGGTGCATGCATGTAAGGTATGTACTGAGACCCCTCTACTACCTCCCCTAGCACCAGTGCTACTTTGTTAACATCTTTCCCATGGTCAAAACTGTAATTATACACACTTCTAAGAGTGACCTGCTGCATTTCCACTCTAGAACTTTCTCCTGGGTACGAGCTCTATAACAAAAGTTATACACTGGTTATGTTCAATATATTTAAGGGTTGGCAGCTAGAATGGGTTCTTACTCTTCATGCTGAGAATCAACATGTCTATCTCCTAGCCTCTGCTATTCATTTTTGTCACTCTTTCATGCCATCCACAACTTTAGTCTTCCATCATTTTCCTCTAAATAAACTCTGCAAGGTATTCCATTGACTATCAAACCTCAGAAAAGCATAGAAATCTTCAACAGATGTAGGTTCAATAATAAAGTACATTTTCAGTTTCCTCTATTCATGTTTTGGCTACACTGGACTTCCTATTTCTGAAACACATTTTCACTTGTTAGTTCCTTCCATCCCTGCCCCCACCCCACCCCATCTTTTTTTGGGGGGGGAGCACAACTACCAGTGCTCAGGGCTTACTCTTGACTTTGTGCTTAGATATCACTCCTGGTGGGCTTGAGGAACCGTTATCGGGTGACAGGATGGAACCTGGGTCAGCTGTGTGCAAGGCAAGAGCCCTCCCCACTGGAGTATTGTTCTGCCCCTTCCTTTTTCATTTGGTGAACTCTCAATCATCTTTCATGTATCATCCGTTCAGTGAGCAATTATTCAGATGGCATTGTTATTTTGATGAAATGCTTTGACTCTACTGGCCCCTTTTATATGTCATACAGACTTCTCTAATAAACAGTTGCCTGGTGTAGTGTTCTCCCTGGCAGCAGGAAACTCCTGAGCACAGGAACTCTAATATTTGAGAATTTCAAACATTAAGAATTTTGTGTAGACAGATGAGGCCTCATCTCCTCTAAACTCTGAGGAAACACACAACATACAATGATGAACTGACAGGAAAAGTTTTGTGAGAGCTTTAATGGCACAAAATGTTTATAGCTACAAGTTATACATGTATTGTAAACTGTATATAATGATACAAAGTGCTAACTAAATAAATGAAGAATGCATAATCACTTTGGCTCAGTTAATTTCAACAACTGATTCACCTAAAAAGTTCATCCAACTGGCTGAGTCTTCAATTTTAATTTTTTAGACTAGTACATTTTTTTAACTGCAAAATAATTTGCTGCACTTTTCAATGTGCAAGCTTATGCAGTTTTGGTATTGGTCCTACTTGCAAATATTTTAAGCCAGTTTTCATTAAGCGTAAGAAAAATTAAGCCTGCCTTTTCATCCCCAAATTGTAAACAGGTATAAAGCTTTTTAAACATAAATCATAAAATGTCAACTGTTAATTTTTTTTTCTTTTTGGGTCACACCTGGCGATGCTCAGGGGTTATTCCTGGCTCTGCACTCAGGAATTACTCCTGGCAGTGCTCAGGGGACCATATGGGATGCTGGGAATCGAACCCGGGTTAGTCGCATGCAAGGCAAACGCCCTACCCTCTGTGCTATCGCTCCAGCCCCACAACTGTTAATTTTTGAACTCTCCATCCCAATCACAAAATTTGTTGCCATTCAACACCAATCTGAATAGGAACATTAACATTTATTTTATATGTTAGGGCTATCAATAATAAATACTGTGTGATTTCATCCTGTAAGTTCTATTGTGATCATGTATTCATGTTTTAAAGTAATGGTCCAAAATTTCACAGCTATTTTAAGAAAAAAGGCAAAACTAAATTTTCAATATTGTGAAAAAAAATAACATACCCAAGCTCAGTTACACTAAAGTGAGAATTACTACTGAATCAAGAGGCCAATGTGTCCCCGTGAAAAGTTTCTCTTAATTTAAGACTAATTTTACTTTCACTGCCAAAATACCAATTGCAGTACAAACTATACACTGGAGCAGTTTAATTCTTTAGTGCCCTTAAACTTTACCAGTCTTTCCAATTTTATTTATGTCTTTTGAAATAAGTGGGTCATCAGATTTTTCTTCCCAGAGAAATTCAAAGAACACTTGAAATAAATACAAAAGGAAAATCAAGTGTTTACTTGATTTGTTTAAGAAAACAGAAACAAGAAATAGGATGCTCAAAAGTATTTATACCGATGTTAGAACAAAAAAACCAAGGTACAATAACTGAGAACAGTTTTGAATATAACATCTTTTTTCAAGATAGCCAGTTAAAATTTTGAAAGAAATCGGAAATTAATGTTTTTGTTTAATCTGTGTTATTATTTACTATAACACTTGATTTTATAAAACCTGATAAAAGAAAGGAGTTAGTTTCTACAATATGGCAAAACTGGTTGTCATAGTGTTTTCAATCAAGTAAACCTGATGCACTATTTAATGAATAGTGGTAGTTTTAAAATTAACAAGGGTTTTTCTAAATATTCTATAGTAATGTTTATATCATAAACAGTAATTATATATATTAAAACATACAACAGTATCCTTCAACAACATGCTATGTTTTCTGAAACCCAATAAAATCATTACTTGGAACAAACGATAATCCTGATGCATTCTAATGATTTGGTCCTAAAGCTTCACGTTTCAGAAACAAAAAAGGTTTATTATTAAAGAAAATTGAATCCTGGAACGTTGAAAGTTTTACATAACTGAAAATGGCTACATGAGAAAACAGTGACAAGTGCCTGCAAAATCACAGGACCACCCTCAGTAAAACAATAAACATCCGAAAGTGAGCGGTCAGAAGAAAACAAATGGCATCTCTTCAGAATTTTGTCTACTCTTCCCATAACCCCAAGCATGTTTTTTAAAGTTGCCCATGTGCATGGAATAACTACGAAAAAATTATCTCCAGGGTTTAAAGGCTTTAAAGTACAGTGATGCTTCCTAAAACCAGAAGCATATGTTGATTACTGAATCATTCCAAAGCCTCTTCTTAGAAAAAAAAAAAGAAAAAAACTTAGAAGAAAAATTCACATGCAGCTAATAAACATAAAAATACCAAACGTACACATACAAAATTCCCAAAAGCAATTACATGTATTTCCAGGCCTGAGACATTCCTTATCAGAAATAAAGATTCCACACCATAGAGAAGACAGCATTACAACATACTATTATTAAAATATGCTGATGGTTTTTAGTTTTGTTTTTTTTTACTTTTGTTTGGGCCATACTTGGTGGTGCTCAGAGAGTTTACTCCTGGCTCTGTGCTCACGGATCACTCCTGGAGAGCTCCGAGGACCAAGTGGAGTGCCAGAGATGGAACTCAGGTCGGCTATGTGAAAGGTAAATGCCCTACCTGCTGTACTATGGTTCCGGCCCTGATTTTAAGTCCTTACTCTATGTTATACCTATCATGTACATAGCCTGCCTCTTATAGGCTGAAAGGCGCCAACAGGAGGCGAGACAGAAAGAAGTTCCAAAGCTGGTTGAAAATTACTTTTTTTTATTGCCCATGATATATGTTTTCTTGTGTCATTCCCCCCCTTTTGTTTTCCTTTGTGATCACTATAAATTCAAGCTTAGAAAAGCATGTCTTTTTTCTTCATAACAAAAAAAAGCTTTTCTGTTATTTGCTAACCTGATCTCATTTAAGAGAAAAATGGTAGATATTTAGCAAGAGTTAAATTTATACCATGAATGATACAGATCTAAATCTGGGGGCACTAAAAGAAGAAAACAGCGTTGTTGACAAAATTATAATCTGCTGGTGGCATTTGCGGAAAAGAAGCCCTTGCAAATTTCTAAACAACAGTAAACTCTGTTAGGAAAAGTCTAAAGTGTCTTACAGGCCAAAAGGGAGTTAGGTTAGTAAAACGTCTCAACAGAGTTTGAGTAAAATACTGGATTTGAGAGTTACTGAAACTTGGATATGTAAAAATAGGGTGATAGTTGGGTCATGCTTACAATGGTCTCAAGTTCAAATAAACTACTGTGACAATACACCACTTCACAGGTCACACGCCTTTCCAGGGGCTTTTCTTTCCCTCAGTAGGTGCTGGCAGAGGGTGAGCTCAGTCGTTTTCCAATGTAGATGCTGAAAGGAAACAAAGCATGTCACGGTTGATCTGATCCAACACTTCTTTCCCACCCCGCTGAATTCTACTTAAAAACTAAAATGATTAGCCCTTGTAATAGGCTTTCAAGGTAAATGTGCAGTTTCCTAACACCCTGAAATCATCACTGACTTAAAAGTAGTTATCAGCCAGTCAAACAGGTTTTCTCCAATTGTTTACTCATTAAGCAGGACTGGACAGCACAGCAGCAATGATTAGACAAAGTCAAGGCAGAGATTCCTCCAGAGAGTAAAGTAAAGCTAACTTCCTTCCAGCTGTTTCTCTGTGGTAGGAAAAAAGGTATCTACTGGTGTCTTAGATACAAAATAATAAACAACAAACATAAAGCAGTTACTGCTGTAAAAGAGGTTCTCATAAATGATTTAACTTCTCCTTTTTTTTGAGGGAGGGGGTGCCCACTGCTGGCTCGGAACTCGGGAATCACATCTGGTGGTGCTCAGGGAACCATAGGGGATGCAGGGGATTGAACCTGGGTCAGTCACGTGTAAGGCGGATGCCCTACTATGGCTCCAGGCTTTAATGATTTAACTCTTAAGGACTAAGGGCCCAATAATACTTTTCCAAGTCAAGCAAGTATTCACATCAATAAACCAACTTAAACTTAAGATATATTAAAAGAAACAAAAGAAAACATAGTCCCCCAAAACCACTGCAAGCAGCCCCTGAGCAGTATAGGAACTTACACTTCTATCCCTCTCCTCACACCAATTCCCTACAATAGTCATACACTCCGTTCCTCCACAAACACCTTCCACTGTGCTCCTCTTGATCACTGTCCTCATTTATCATGGAAGCATCCAGAAAGGCCAAAGAGACAAATGGGAAACTTTGCAGATGTACTTCCATCATTATGATGATCTCTTCCATAGCACTGAGTTCTTTACAGGGAGTAACGTATCTTTTGCAAAATACATATGCAGAAAATAACATACTGGACATGCCTACCATGTTGACACCAATGCTGCAATTAGTGATAATGATAATTAAACAACAATCAAGTCTAATGCTACTGGTGTTATGGGCCTATAATTGATCAAAACAAGAACATAAATACTCTTAAATATATACCCCCCAAAAAGTTAATGAAGTATATTACAGTAAACATGGTATCGATTTTAGAAAAATAAATGAGAACACTACAAAAAGGAGAGTAAAAAATGAAAAAATGTTGATTTTTTTTCTTGATTTCTTTATTTGAGAAGAAGTTGCTCTCATTAATATTAGTAGCCCCCAGATGAATTTGGTTTTTGTTTTTTTTTTGGTATTTGGATCATATTCAGCAGTGTTTAGGGCTTTATCCTGGCTCTGTGCTCCTCCTTCACTCATAGAGGTGCTTGGGAGAGCATACTGAACCCAGGTTGGTGGCAACCGTTGTTCGTCGATTTGCTCGAGCGGGCCCAGTAACGTCTCCACTGGAGACTTTGTTGTTACTGTGTTTGGCATATTGTATATGTCACGGGGAGCTTGCCAGGCTCTGCCGTGCGGGCGAGATACTCTCGGTAGCTTGCTGGGCTCTCCGAGAGGGGTGGAGGAATCGAACTCAGGTCGGCCATGTTGGCTGCGTGCAAGGCAAACGCCCTACTGCTGTGCTATCGCTCCAGCCCTACAAAAAGGAGAGTAAAAGTACCTTAAAAATAACCTACCTGTTTTACTTAAAGAGCATTCACCATGTTAATTATTTTCCCATTTGCAAGGGGAAAAAATAAGATATCAATCTTAAATTTATGAAATATTCGTAACTTTAAAATTTATCTAATTTTGAGTAATTTATAGGCAACAGAACTAAAAGAAAGAAATCAAACACAATGACCCACTTAAAAGTATTCGCTCAGGATGGGGGCTGGAACGATAGCACAGCAGGTAGGGCATTTGCCTTGCATGCGGCCGATCCGGGTTCAACTCCTAGCATCCCATATGGTCCCCTGAGCACTGCCAGGAGTAATTCCTGAGTGCATGAGCCAGGAGTAACCCCTGTGAATTGCTGGCTGTTATCCAAAAAGAAAAAAAAAAAAAGCATTCCTCAGGGAGCTGGAGAGATAATACAGTGCTTGCCTTGAGCACAGTTAACTCCGGTTTGATCCTTAGCACTGCAAATGGTCCCCTTAAGCACGGCCAGGAATGAGTCCTGAGAACAGAGTAAGGTGTAAGCCCCTGGCACTGCCAGGTGTAGCCCCTACCCTCCAAAAATATACATCACTGGTGGAGGCAAAGGAAGACAGTCCAGCAGTTAAGGTACTTGCCAACAACCTGGGTTCAATATGCTCTCCCAAGCACCTCTATGAGCGAAGGAGGAGCACAGAGCCAGGATAAAGCCCGAAACACTGCTGAGTATGATCCAAATACCAAAAAAAAAAAAAAAAAAAAACCAAATTCATCTGGGGGCTACTAATATTAATGAGAGCAACTTCTCAAATAAAGAAATCAAGAAAAAAAAATCAACATTTTTTTCATTATCACAGTAATGTAACAACCTGAACAATTAAGCTCACGTTATTTGCACCAAAACATTAAAAATAAATAAAACATACAAACTTTTTCATATACATTTCTCATGTAAATAAAGCAAGTGAAATAACTTAGGGAGTTCACCAGTACTTACCCTAGACCCAAAGCCAAAACATGGGAAAGGAAGAGAGATGGAATGAACACCTTAAGGAATTCGGCCGAGAAAATACCCCCTTTCTTCATGGCTCCACTTTTCCTCATGCTTAGTGAAACAGAACGCTTAGGGTGCCTAAAGTGGAACTCCCTGGAGAAGAAGTTCAGAAGTTGGTGTCAGAAATGCATGGAAATATTTTGGGAATCACCAGATACACTACACATAATAAAGAGTGTGAACGGGATCAACTGTGTCTGCCAAAAGAGAAACACAAACTTACTTGGGTGGGATGTTCTCAGGTCTACTGGACCAGTCCGACACCCAGTCTGCACTTTTCTTCAAAGCCTCAACTTCTTTCTCTCCTTCTACAGCTTCCTCTTCTGACTATAAAAAAAGAATTAAACATTTTTTAAAAAAGATCAATTTCTCCTGTACAAAGACAGATCTGACAAAAAAAATATGAGATTTGGTAATTTTAACACAAAAGTCATGCCATTGCTTTTTAAAAAGGTAAAGGTAAAGGCCCTCTCACTGATCATCGATTTGCTCGAGCAGGCCCAGTAACGTCTCCATTGGAGACTTTGTTGTTACTGTGTCTGGCATATCGAATACTCTTGGTAGCTTGCCGGGCTCTCCGAGAGGGGCGGAGGAATCGAACTCGGGTCGGCCATGTTGGCTGCGTGCAAGGCAAATGCCCTACCGCTGTGCTATCGCACATAAGACCATAATATTTAGTAGCCAAAAAGTTCATTTGACAAAAGATCATACTAGTATTTAAAAAAAAAATCCTTGAGTTTCATTGCTGTATATCTAAATTTAAAATATATGTCTAAAACAAAGTCTTCTTCAGGATACAAGGCTAATTAAATATGAAAATTCCTAAGCAATTTCCCAGTACTGAGCACCAAAGCACCATCCAGTATGTCCCCTAAATCAATCAGCCAATCAACCTTTAATATATTTTTTATCCAATTAGATACTACCCGCACGGCAGAGCCTAGCAAGGCTACCGTGACGTATTCGATATGCCAAACACAGTAACAACAAGTCTCATGATGGAGACGTTACTGGGCCTGCTCGAGCAAGTCGATGAACAACGGGAGGACCGTGACCGTGACCGTGAAATTTACACTGACTGTGATTGCTGAATAAAAACTATTCAAAATTATTTAAAATTATAGTTTATTAGTAAAACTGCACCTCAATTTCCGTATCAGGAATTCAACAGTATCTTAAATACAGATACTGTAAGTAAAATAAGTCTTAAGATACTTCACTTGGGAGAATATAGGCCATTATAATTTGTAAAATTTTGGCGATTTATTGGAAAAGAAATTACTGGGAATAAGGATTAAAACACAGCGGCCAGAATCATAGTATAGCAAGTGTAACATTTGTCTAGTATGCAGTTGACCTGGGTTCAATCCCCGGCATCCCACAGAGTTCCCCAAGTACCACCAGAGGTGATTCTTGAGGGCAGATCCAGGAGTAACCCCTGAGCACCACCAGGAGTGGCCCCAAAACAAAAACAAACCAAATAAAGGACTAACACACTGGACATCAAGCAAAGAAACTCTCACTTGAGAAACTCTTTTGTGGCTAATGATCCTTAGATGGGGTTGAGATCTGGTTAGGCCAGAAAGAAGCAAGCTAAAGGAAAAAAATTCCTTTGCTGTAATCTGCAAAGGTACAAAATACACTCCCACTGTTAAATAACACAAAGTCTCCAACGGCTGAAGTTTTAGGTACCAAAGTATATCAAGCGTGAATAACTACTTAGGAGAATCCCTCAGTATGGATCCACCCACAGAGGACTGACCCTGAAACCTAAGGCCGTCTGCTCTGCTGGAGCTGAACACTGCAGGTCTCTCTGCTACCTTTAGGGTTAACAAAATGTGTGTAGCCACAACCCCATCCTCCCGAGGGCATACTTTCTAAGAGTAATTCGCCTCATTTGGAGCATTTCTGCAATGAGAATTAGGTAAAGACCTGGCAAATAACTGAATCCTGCTTACAGCCTGCTTAACTCTTCACTCAATTTTTTTCTTTTCTCTTCAGGTTTTTGGGCCACTCCTGGCAATGCTCAGGGCTTACTCCTGGCTCTGTGCTCAAGGTCCTGGTTGGGCTCAGGGAATCAAATGTGTTGCCTGGGCTTGAACCTAGTTCGGCCAAGTGCAAGGAAGTACCCTACCTGCTGTACTATCTCTTCGGCCCTCAGCTTTTTCTTTATGCCCACATTTTTTCTATAAACTGCAGTATTAAACCAGACTGCACTTGGCTTGAAAGCCTGAACTCATCACACATAAATTCTGTTTTCCACACAGCTTTATGACAATTCAATTACACTTTCACCCACTGTATAAAAAGAATCTCCAGTCCTCAAAGATGAACTCTTAAACTAAAGGAACAGAATTCAGAGCCCTAAGATAAAGCCTCAGTTTATGAACAGTTAATCTATGATAAAGGAGTTGCGTACATGAAGTTGAGTCAGGGATGTCTTTTCAACAAATATGCTGGAAAAACTAAATAACCACATGCAGAAAATGAAGCTGGATCAGTATTTCACACCATTCACAAAAGTTAAATCAAAGCACATTAAATACCTTGAGATTTAGACCAGAATCCACAAAACACACTGAGGAAAACATAGCAAAACTCTTCAGGATACAGACCTCAGAGGAGTCTTCAATGATTTGACTCCAGAAGCAAAGATAACAAAAACAAAAATTAACAAATGAAACTAGTCAAATGAGAAAATGCATGACAAAAGAAACTTGGACTAAAAGGTAAATACGCCCTACTTATTGGCAGAAAAATATGCATAAAATGTATATAGGAAAAAGGCCTAACATCCAAGATATACTTAAAAACACTCACAAAGCTCAACAACTAAAACACAACAAATCCATCACTTCACTGGAAAAGACATGCAAAAGGCCTGAAGGCATGTAGAATAGTGTTCATTATCACTTATCACCATGGAAACAAAAAAAAAGTGGATATAACTTCGTATCAGTGAGAATGGCATGCATCAGAAAATAACAACCAGTGTTGGCAGGGATGTGGTGAAAAGACCACATCCCCCTTTCACTGTTAGTGGCAATGTTGTCTGATCAGCCTCTAGGGAAACAGTCTGGACAGGATCATTGAAGCTGGGTGATGCAAAGATGGAGGCCCATCACGGCAGATTCTATTTACTTCTGCACAGATTTAAAGGTTTTCACAACGAAAAATAAAATTTCACATACCAAAAAGTAGATGGTAACAAAGCAATGAGAAAACAACTGGGAGATAGGATGAATAACAATATTTATTGAGCATGTATAAAAATAAACATCCTTCTAACCAATTTATAGGCATTAACTTTTTTCTTGCCACAATGCTATGAAAAAGAAACTTCACTTTCCACTTATAGGAGTTTTTAGATTCTTTTTTTTTGGTTTGTTTCATTCCACTTTTGCAATGCCAGGGATGGAACACAGTGTATTACACAAACAAGACAAACTCTCTACTACTGAGCAATATTCCTGGTTCTTTAACTTTCCATTTTCCAGATGAGGAAACTGACATATAAATAAGTAACAGGCTATGGTTTCGTAAGTAGTAATAGCAGGGCTAGTATTCAAACCCTGAAAAACTGTCTCTAGAGGCTCCATTCTTAAGAATAATTACATATGTGCCACACCTAACAGTGCTGGAGTGGGGACTAATACCTGGTGGAGGGGGAGGGGTGGGGGGAGGGGTAGCGTCACTCCCTGAAGTGCTCAGAGGACCATACTGATACACTGACCAATATCAAAAGGAAAGTGAAATGCCCTTGAATGTTTTGCTACCCTGGGCACTGTCATATGCATCTGTATTGAATTTGACAAACCCCACTGAAAGACACTATGTGCAACCCTTTGGGGTTCAGTGCTTTCCTTTGAGCACTGGAATTGTTCAGAATGGTGAACTGATTCTCCAAAATACTAAAACATTAAAAAAAAAACCTTCCAAGTTATAGATCAGTGTGTGTACATACAACATAGTATCTGTCAGTAGTCAACATACTGCAAACCACTTTTTATAGCTTTCAACTTAGATCACATGTCTCTCAAACTGCTCAAAGATTTAGGTTTAAATATGTGAACAAATAATATCTCCCATGAGAAAAGAAAATGCATTAAGATTTTTGCACACAAATTTTCTTAATATACTATTTGCATGGAGCAAAGTTAACTCTTAACTATTATTATTTAGTCTCCACACACCAGCAGAGCTACAGCTGGCAGGGCTGGGGAGGCCCTGAGGTATTGGGGATCAAACCCAGGCATACGCTCCAGGCCTTTGTACTTTGAACTTTTCCATTTAAGCCCCCAGACCAGTTGAGGGAGTGTACCAGAGGAAACAGATTTATAGGTGCCAGGGAGAAATACCACAGGAGTCAGAGGCACACACAACGCATATGCAAAATCCACATCTCTCCCCTTTCCCAAACACCACTATAGCCCTGGGGATCCTAAATCACCACCAGTACCCTAGGGCCTGCAGAGCACCACATCCTCTGGCACTGAGAGTAGCACTGAACCATCCTAGCCAGTTGGAAGAATAAAGCCAGGAAGTGGCTCCTGAGAACTGACTGGGCATCTCCACCTCACCCACACTCCAACCTCACCCTGGCGGGGCGGGGGTGGGGGGGTGGAGAGGAGGAGCAGGGTGAGGGATTGTTAATTCTTCTCAAGAAAAAATTTTTTGAAGATTTTAAATTCTCTTTATTTGCCACTATTCTATGCTTCCTTTTATTCATCTAAAATTTGCCATTTTCAGGCTTGAAATTGCTTTCTGATAGTTGGGAAATTTCAAAATATGGTAACAATACTTTGTCTTATTAAATATTATTCATGTCTTGAGCTAAATCAATAACCCCCTCATTATTCAAATAGAAGACTTTGATGTTCTTAGGTTATTCTCATGTGGCTCGTTCTCTCCCTCTCTCCCCCCTCCGCCCCCCTCTCTCTCATCTGTACTCTGGGCTTATTCTTGGCTCTGCACTCAAGGATCACTCCTGGAGGGTTTGGGGGATTATATGGGTGCCAGTAATCAGAGTGGGGTTGGCCAAATACAAGGCCAATGGTACTACCTGCTAAACTATCTCTCCGGACTCTACATTTTCTTATCTTGCTTACATCAAGTTCTCTCAGTAAATACAGGTCTTAAACTGCATATTAGGGTCTATGTATAGATAAACTACAGCTCAGCAAGATGAAAAGAACATTTTCAGTTTCTATCATCTTCAAATAATACTGTGTGCTGATCCCACAATTACAGTACAAAAATGTCATAGAGGCAGCCTTTAGTCGCCCATTTCTGTTATGAAACTGGGACTTTGAGAGGAAAATCACCCTAAAAGCATTGTTTTCATGGTCGGTTTCCTAAAAGCATCACTTTGTTTCCCTCATACCTTAAATTTTTGTCAAGTTTAAATTCATTCTCACAATCTTGTGAGTTCTCCTCACACTCACGCATTTATTTTAGTAAAAGGAACGAGGGCCACAGGCTCTGACAAACCTGGTCAATCCTGACTCTACCTAGGCCTGAGCAACAGAACAGAAAGTCGGGTGTTTGCCTTCATGCCGCTACCTGGGTTCTATCCCTGGCATCCCATATGGAGTGATTTCTGAGTGCAGAGCCAAGAGTAACCCCTGAGCATTGCCGGATGTGGCCCAAAACAACAAAACAAAAATCCACAATCCTGACTCTATCAATTGTTTGGGGGACTTCATAAGTAACTGGCCTGGCCAGTCTGGCCCTCCCGTTGATCATCGATTTGCTCGAGCGGGCCCAGTAACGTCTCCATTGGAGACTTTGTTGTTACTGTGTCTGGCATATCGAATACTCTCGGTAGCTTGCCAGGCTCTCCGAGAACAATTAGTACAAAACCTTAATTTCCCCATTAGATCATGGAGATAATAATAACTTTCACTGAGTCAGAAAAAAATAGGAAAAACTTTCAAATTAATTGAACACCTCAAATATATCCAGGAAATATTAGTGCCTTTCCTTCTTCCTCCTAGAAAGGCCTGAAAATGATAGCTACTCCTAACACAGATGTATGTGAATATATTCAACCAGAACAAGTACATTTGCTTCCCATTTGTAGATAAAATCCATCTTCCCAGATTCTGTGGTAATCTTTAAATTGCTTCTTCAACGAAATAAGCGACAAAAGGGCCTGGGGAAAGAAGAGTGTAGCCCGTTGGTGTGCAGGCCGGGCATGTAGAGGGCTTGCTCCCTGGCACCTGAGTCCCAGGGTCTCTCTGGGGAAACCCCTCAACAACATGCCAGGAGTCGCCCCAGGTCCCGGGGTCCCATTGACTATGGCCCCCAAACCAAAAGAAGCAATATACAAAGTTCTTTTTAAGTTAAAGTAAATTATACCAACTGTTTCTCCCTCATTAAAAGTCCCAGTACAAGTAATATAAAGCATTTCTTAGGGAATTAGAGCACTTTCTCCAAAGTGCAACCTTGTGGCAGGAAAATTCAAAATAATGGTGGTGGGAAGGTGTACTGGTAGTGGAACTGGTGTCAAAATATTAAATGTAATCCTTTGCTGTGAACAAGTTTATGAAAATAAATTCAAAAACAAAAAGAAAAAAAAGTGCAACCTTGTTTAAATGGACTGATGTGATTCCTAATACTGCTTATCCAATGCTGGGTGATAACCAATGGTCTTTAACCAACGTATTATTTCTGAATAGGGGTAACGTTAGTAATCCTACTATTATCTGACACAGAGATCTTACATTTTCTCTCCTGCATGTCACAAGTTTAAGCTCTACAGTTTCGCTTAAATTTCAGTTAAGCCTAATTGTATCTCTGCCATTTCACAAATCAAGACCATGTTTATCAAAGGGTTCCATCGGGTTATTAGGTATATTATTAGAGGGATAAAAACCAGTGTGCGGAGGAGGAAGGAGGCCTAAGGTCAAATTGACCGAGGAAATATTGGGTCTAAATCTTCCTAGGCTGCATGACTGTCGGTCTGTGAAACACTAGCGTGTACTGAGGCTTCCTGACAGGAAGGGGAGGAAGCCAAGGAACTGCACTATTTCCCACTGCAGAGCTGGATTTCGGAGCCTCCCACTGAGCAAGCATTCCTCAGACCCTATTTTGAAAAATGTACCTAACAGGAGAAAATGACAATGGTTCCTAACCTTAACAATCTGTGCGCTGATACTTTTAGGTGACCCTACAATACATCAAAGCTAAGGGATGGACAAAACCTCAGGATGTCACTGTTAAAGGCTGATTTGTTTGCATGGCTCATAATAAATATGGGAGAATTGTTTAATAAAGTTGAATTGCTTTTTTTTTTTCATTTTATTGAATCACCGTGAGATAGTTATAAGCTTTCATGTTTGGTTTACAATCACACAATGATCAAACACCCACCTCTCCACCAGTGCACATTCCCCACCACCAATATTCCCGGCATACACCCCCTTTCCCACCCTCCCTCTGCCTCCATGCAGACATGATTCCCCATAATCTCTCTCTACTTTTGGGCATTATGGTTTGCAATACAGACCCTGAGAGGTTATCATGTTTGGTCCTTTATCTACTTTCTGCACACATCTCTTATACCGACGGATTCCTCCAGCCATCTTTTTGTTAGTGATCCCTTCTCTACTTCAGCTGCCTTCTTCCCTCTGCTCATGAGTCAGGTTTCCAGCTCTGGAGCAATCTATCGGTCCCGTGTATCTACTGTCCTTAGATGTCAGCCTCATGTTATGTTGTTTTATACTCCACAAATGAGTGCAGTCCTTCTATGTCTGTCCCTCTCTTTCTGACTCATTTCACTCAACTCTCCATGTCTACCCATTTATAAGAAAAGTTCATGACTTCATCTCTCCTGATAGCTGCATAGTATTCCATTGTGTAGATGTACCAAAGTTTCTTTAACCAGTAGATGAATTACTTTAAAAAAAAAAAAGCTAAGGCTTGGATAGGAGCTTTCTGACAACTTTAACTTTCATTAAAACGATTAAACAACGGTTAAAAAATTGGGGCCAGTTAAAAATTGAGTGATATAGTACAGTGAGGTAGGGCATTTTCCTTGCACGCAGCTGGCTCGGGTTTGATACTAGGCATCCCATATGGTGGCTCCGTGCACCGCCACAAGCAATTCCTGAGCGCAGAGCCGGAGTAACCCCCGAGCATTGCCAGGTGACCCCAAAAAAGTTAAAAACAAAACAAAAACTCTTGTAGGATAAATACATTCAAACTCTTAACTTTATATGCAACTCCATTTTCAAAAATGTCAACTCTTAATTATATTTACTGATTTAAAGACTCTGAAAGGGCCAGAGAGATAGTCCAGTGTGTAAGTCACTTGCCTTGCATGCAGCAGACCTGAGTTCAATCCCCAGCACTATGTACAGTTCCCCGACCCCCGTTAGAAGAGATCTTTGAGTGATCACAGAACCAGGAGTAAACCCTGAACACTGCAAGGTATGGTCCCGAAACAAAAACAAAAAGAATCTTGCATAATTTAAATGAATTTTCTCCCTGCCTAAATTCATCAAAAGTCAATGCTGTTATTCCAGAATCCAAATTTCAGAAAAAGCTCTCTCACCTTATTCTAACACTATACCTTCATTTTCATCCATGTTGTGACCTTGAATAAGACAATCTCCATTTTTCTATTTATAGAATAAATAAGCCTAGAAATACTGGAATGATCATAACAGAAGAGCATTTTCCAATTTTTAGGATGAAAGGGTCTCAAGTCTGAGATGTACAAGGTACAACCAGGACGGCATCATCTTAAGAGAACTTTCATACCAGAATCTAAATAGGAGACTGTGAAAAAGCTTTGAGACCAAGTAGCTGCTGTGCAAGCATAAGGCTGTGAGTTCAATCCTAGGCACTATCCCAAAAGCATAGAGCACAAGCTTGGGGGCACAATAAAGAATATTTGAATTCGGGAAGGGATCACTATGACAATGAGAGTTGGAAATGATCACCTTGGACAAGAACTGAGTGCTGAAAGTAAGTAAAGGATATATGATAACCTTTTAGTACCTGTACTGCAAACCACAATGCCCAAAAGGGGTGGGGGAGAAGAAAAGTGACTGCAATAGAAGCAGGGTGGAGGGGCTTGGGGGGAGGAAAACTGAGGACATTGGTGGTGGGAAATGAAGGGACGGGTGTTAGAACACTATATGACTGAAGCCCACTCATGAACAACTCTACTGTGTATCTCATGGGGAAATCAATTAAAAAAAATTACAGAAAAGAATGTTTCAACTCTGGTACACCACAACCAGGTATGTGAGAGCACAATTAAAGAGCGAGCCCCCTAGGGAACACTGCAAATAACCAGATGTGTGAGTGTCCTGACCCAGCACATATTACCCCAATCATTGCAACAACAAAGAAAATGGGAGTAAGTAAAAATAAAATAATACGGTTAAAGATAAACTGAACAACTTCAAATAGCTTCAATCTGTAGGAGTCTTATTCTTTAATATGTTTAGCAAAACAGATTTACATTTTTCCTATTTACTGTAACTTAGAAATATTAGCACACACTCACTTGAGAGCTATGGTCCCTGCTGGTATGCATTTCCACATCAAACATAATCTGCCCATCGTCTTGTGGGGAAGGGCTGGAAAAGAAAGAATTTAGTCATTAGTGTTCTTGTTTTTTTATTGCATATGCCTTTAAAGTAGAAAATTAAGTTACACCAGCATGGTTCTGCCCAAGGAGCAAATCAGAAGCAAAACCATAGTCCCACATAAGGAAAAATGAAAATGAGCACTCCTACTCCAATATGTTACGGCATTTTTCAGTGGCAATGAAGTCTTTGCAAGACAAATCTGAAAGGCAAGTATTAGCTAAAGACACATGTCTGTTACCTTTTCTTATTTTTCTCTTTTTTTCTAACAAAGATGAAAGAAGGTTCAAATTCAGAAACTTGATTTAGTGTTCTTAAAAGTTTTTCATTATAAAGAAGCTCTTCAACAGTAGATCTAAAAATGTAAAAGCAGTTTTCCAAGAGTATTTCTAAAGATCTTCATGGTTAGAATTGTTTTCATAATACCGTTAGGATTCACTTGCTTCTTTCATTCTCATTTTCCCATGAACATAAAGTGAACATCCTTTAAGGCTGTATGCTGTCTTAGGTTTTTGTCTTCAAAGGTCACACCTTGCAGTCCTCAGGGAACCCATACAAGAGCGGACTGAACCAGGGCTTCTACACACAAAGTATGCACTTTAGTTCATTGAGCTAGCTTGCCAAAGTCAACGTGATATGTGCCACAAAATGGATCAAAAGACAAAAGAAAATGAGAATCCAGTTGTTTCTATTAAGCCAAATATTACAGATTTCAAAAATGTAAAACAATGCCACTGAGTAATTCTGATTATAGGAAAATAGTCATTTTATTTTCTTAAAGTTACTCATACTAATATGCAATTAGTTTTATTGTTTTGATAATATTTAATAGGCATACAAAATTTTTTGCTTAAACTTGCAATACTGCAAATATCAAAATATGCAATCAGAAGATCTTTGGGGACATACTACTCTGAATACACCTGCTTTCATCTGATCTCAAACCTAAGGAAAATTGGGCCTGATTAGTACTCGGATGAGTACTAACTCTGGACGGGAGACCGCCTAGGAATACTGGGTTCTGTAGGCTTTGGCCTGGAGTGATAGCAGGTAAGGTGCTTGCCTTGCATGTGGCTGACTGGGAGGTTGGTCCCTGGCATCTCATATAACCCACCAAGCCTACTGGGAGTAAGCCCTGAGCACTACTGGGTGTGGTCCACAAACCAGAACAACAACAAGAACATCTTCAGAATTCCTAATAATTTTAAAGGTATAAATACTGAGAACAAAATATTTGAGAATCACTATACTACTTATGTTTAAAAAAGTATTTCTTTGAGATATTAAAGAGTAAATTATTTATGTAACTTTTAATAAAAAGTAAAAAAAGAAAAATCGCAGAGCTACAAGAACACAGTCTGTGTGTGGGGGGGGCAGGGGAGATAATAAAAAGCATAATCATGAACTGCACTTGACTACATGGCTACTAGTACATGCCTCCAACAGAGCTGTGCTTCCCATCAGCAAATATACAGTCACTAGATTCTTCACCACACTCCACCCTCTAGCCCAACTCTAAAGTCAAGCAGGAATGAAAAATGCTACAGGTTTAACCTGGTCAAGAAACAGATGCTAAGGAGCAGAGCTACGAATCTCATGTGTCTAATGTTAATGTGTAGTGACGTTGGCGAGACTGAAAAAATCATCACCAGAAATTTATCAGACTGATTAGTTCTAAGGCTCTTATTCTACTGAAGAGATTGTTAAAAGAGATTCTTAAAAGTGGAAGGAAAAAAGAGAAATTGATTCTCTATCAAATACTCTACATGAAACAGTTCATTCTATATGCCCAAAACTCTGCCATAGAGTCGCGGGCTAGGCTTATATAGGCAGCACTGTAGCACTGTCCTCCCATTGTTCATCGATTTGCTCGAGCGGGCACCAGTAACGTCTCCATTGTGAGACTTGTTACTGTTTTTGGTATATCAAATACAACACGGGGAGCTTGCCAGGCTTTGCCGTGCAGGTGTGATACTCGCGGTAGCTTGCCAGGCTCTCCAAGAGAAACAGAAGAATCAAACCCGGGCAGGCTTATATAGGTAAGGCAAAGAATTCTGTGGGCAGGAGAGATAGTCCAAACGGTAAGGCACTGGCCTAGTATGGCTGTGGCCCAGCCATGATACTAGTTCAAATCCTTCAGGTACAGCTCATGACTAAGCAGAGCCAGGAGAGGCAACTGAACCAAGTGTATTCCTTATTATCTGCATCAAAAACAGAGCAGTATTTCTCAAACTGGGGCCCCACTACAGGTGAAAATCTCCTAAATGAGAATGGACACTGGTGGAGGGATGGGTACTCGACCACTGTGTGACTGAAACATAAGCACGAAAGTTTGTAAGTCTGTAACTGTACCTCACAGTGATTCATTTAAAAATAAAAAATTAAATATTAAAAAAGTGAATTGGAAAATATTGTATGACACATGAATTACTACTATTATTATATTATTATTATATAGCCAGCACAAATGTTACAATACTTAATAATAAATGATAATATAATATTGACAGAGGGAAGATATAAAATCTATGAATAAGATTTCATAATATCTATCTATACAGGTTTTTAAAAAGAGTGGAATGAAGACATAAAATTGTTAATACTGGTTCAATTGTCCATTGAGATTACACTTGATGTTTATGCCTTTTACTGTATTCGAAATTGTTACAATTTTTAAGTGTAAATTTATCCTGCTTTTCAGGGAAAAATACAATTAAGTCTCACTTCAGAAGAAAACATTATTTTACACAGACAACTACCAACTAACAAATATAGAAGAAACTTCCTAAATTAGAAAAATCACTATTTTTGCAATTCCTAATAAAATGTTTCAGAAAAAAAAAAAAAAGAAAAGAAACAAAGAAAAGAAAATCTCCTAAATGAGGGGATCAGGGCACAGGACCAGGAGGCCAACAAGTAGGGTGGTCACCAGAAGAAAACAAGGTCAGAAGGTGGCCACGGGGTCAGGGAGAGAGATGAAGGAAAAACTGCTATGGAGTACCGCACGACTTCAGGACTCCTGTTTACCACTGACAACGTTCTCACTTAGACAAAGGTCAAACATTTCACTGGTGAGCTGCTCCCTACTCTGGAAAACTTGGCGTGCTCTGGCGCTTCAATTCACCAATGGCACAAATTATGACCAGTTAGGCAACTTTCAGATTATCTGCATATCTCTACCCAGCCTGAAAACAGAATGAGAATCCTTAGGTATAGGGTCTGGCCATGAGATCTGCACCCTAGAATCTTTAAAAGCTCCCTCCTGATTCCTGTGATTCTAATTTGTAACCTAAAAATTCCTACAATAGGATAAAATACATAGAGGCTATTTCTAACAAGCATGATAGTGACCCCAAAGAAGTGTCTGTGGAATGATTTTTAAATAGAAAATATACCTTGATTAATTTGGAATTAATATCCAACAATCCTATAAACTTTAAAAACCTCTAAACAATTTCAAATATAAAAATGCTTTGCAATTCAACTGACATGAATTACGAACACATTTTTACATTTTTAGTCAGAAATCCCAGTAGAATTAAAAATCAACAACAAAAAGAACAAAAATACTAACAAAAAAAAACAAAAATATTCTCAAAAAATGAACTTCTCTGAAGCAGACAGTCAATAGATACATGAAAAACTGTGCATCCTCACTTATTTTCAGGAAAATTCGAAATAAAATGACTATGAGAAATGGCACATATCAAAGAAATGGGGAACAATCTGGCAGGGATGTGGAGAAAAAGGAACTCTCATCCACTGCTCGTAATAATATTGTCTGACATAGATTGCATTCTTCTGGGGAACATAAAGTAACAAAATAGGAGACTAATACCCAAGAATGGCCGAGATTAGTACCAGGAATTTTGCTCCATGGCTTGGAGGCCAGCCACACATGCTAGGGGAAAAGGCAGCTCAGCTAGAGAAGGGAGCACCAAATAAAGGGTGTTGGGAGGATCCTCACAGGATGCGAGAAGCATGCTGAAAGTAGACTATAGACCAAACATGATTGCCACTCAATGCCTCTTTTGCAAACCACAACACCCAAAAGGAGAGAGAGAACAGAGGGGAATACCCTGTCACGGAGACAGGGTGGGATGGGGGAGTGGGGGATGGGAGGGATACTGGGATCCGCAGTAGTGGGAAATGGGCACTGGTGGAGGGATGGGTATTTGATCATTGTATAATTGAAACCCAAGCACAAAATTTGTAAGTCTACAAACTGTACCTCATGGTGTCTCACTAATAAAAATTTTTAAAAAAACTGTCTGAATCGAAAGAGAGGGATAGACATAGAAAGATTGCATTCATCTGGGGGATATAAAGTAACAAAGTATGAGATTAATACCCAAGAATAGCTGAGATCAGCACCAGGAGGATTACTCCATAACTTAGAGGCCAGCCGGGTATCCTAGAGGAAAGGGCAGTTCAGATAGAGAAGGGAGCACCAAATAAAGGATGTTTGGAGGATCCTCCCAGGAGGGGAGATGCATGTCGAAAGTAGACTATGGACTGAACATGTTTGCCACCCACTCAATGCCACTTTTGCAGACCACAACACCCAAAAGGAGAGAGAGAACACAAGGGATTGCCCTGCCACAGAGACAGGGGGGATGGGGGGATGGGGGTGGGAGGGATATTATCCATGGTGGTGGAAAATGGGCATTGGTGGAGGGATGGGTATCTGATCATTGTATAATTGAAACCAAAGCACAAAAAATTGTAAATCTACAACTGTAAAAAAAAATAAAATAAAATAAAGGGAAAAAAAAAAACTGTCTGAATCAACTCCTGTGAAAACAGTATGGGGATTTCTCAGAAAAGTGACAATAGAGTTACAATATAATCCAGCAATTCCACTTCTTGGTATCTAACTCTAGGACACAAAAACATTAATCCAAAGAGACATATGCACCTCATTATTTATTGCAGCACTGAGCAAAACAGCGAGGATATGGAATCAACCTAGAGGGTCCAACAAAAGATGAGTGGGTAGTGGAGTTGAGATATATACACAATGGAATACTATGCAACTGCAAGGAAAGATGAAATCATACAATTCACTGCAAAATGATGGAACTGGAGGATATCGGGTTAAGTAAGTCAGCAACAGAAAATAAATATTGTGTGTTCTCACTTATCTATGAGTAAAAAATAACAGGATAAGAGACTGTAAGGTGGGGAGGATATCTAGGTTTACTCTAGCCCCTAGGAAATTGAACTGAGAAGGATGGGGAAGGAAGGAAAGAAACCACGGTGGGTAGAAAGGGAAATATGAGGCAGACGGGAAGTAACAGGGGCAGGTGGCTGGGCCTTTCCATGTTGGTGGTGTAGAAATGAGGTATATTTATATATCTGAACCACAGAACCAACAAAACCAAAGCCAGGTGATCCCAACTACAACAACCAAACTTAAAAATGCATTGTCAAGGAGGCAGGCTGGAGGGCTGACTGGCAACCGGAGATGTTAGTGCAGGTAAGTTGACGCTGGTTTGGAGATTGGTATTGGAAAATCGTGTGCCTGAAACTCAACTTTGAATAGCTTTTTGAATCACGGTAACTCAATTGAAAAAAGAAAAAAGAAATAAAAAGAAATCCTGGTAGGATGCTGCTGAACTTTAAGATGGACAGGAACCAGGAGTCACACCAGGAGTACATGATCAAGGTCATGTACTTGAATACATAAGAAGTCATCAATGGGTGGATAAAGCAGCAGAAACTTCAGCTCCATCAATGAGTCCCCTATTATAACTGCAATATTTGTCTTCACTCTGAAAGACATTCTAATACTGGACTCAAGAGCAAGCAGCTGGGAAAAGAACCATCTGTTCTGCTTCTGCTCATGATAAGAGCCATCCCAGGCTCCAGGAGGCAGAAACAAGTCAGAGATGAGACAGCAATGTGGAGGTGTGTAACTTGCCACAGAGCCAGCCAACCGGTCCCCCAGGGTCTTGGTAACACAGAGGAGCAGAGGCATGCAGGAACTTCTAACATGATTCAACCCTTATGTCACCTTTTACATATTCTGTGAAAGCAAAAATATATGCTACATACACAATTTTTTTTCGAAAAATTTTTTTTTCCTTTTTGGGTCACACCCAAAAAGGTGTGATGCTCAGGGGTTATTCCTGGCTCTGCACTCAGGAATTACTCCTGGTGATGCCAGAGATCGAACCTGGGTTAGCCACGTGCAAGGCAAACACCCTACCCATTGTACTATTGCTTCGGCCCCTCACAATTTTTTTAATACAAAAATAGTCAGAAGAAAAATATCCAAAGATTTCAACCCTACCCACAATCACTGTTTATATATTTTTAATGTTTCCTTAATCTCCATTTATTTTTATTTTCCACAAAATGAGTATTTGGTTAACTCTTAGTTAACCAGAAAATCATCCAATACTTCATAAAACTAACAGGACTGCTATAGCTGGTCTAAGAACTGTTAGGTATATCACTGTGTCATAAAACTGGGATTCCTCTGAGGAAAAAAAAAGAGAGAAAAACTTGATTTTACTAATACATATCTCAGTGTTCTTTTGATCTAAGAAGCCCCTATTCTATGGATTAATTTTCCCAAATCAAATTCAGGTGAAAAAAAAGTGAGGTTTTACTTGTCTAAAAATCTTTAACTCTTTGCAGACCTGGCTGGTGCTTCCACTGCAAAAATACTGCTATAACTTGAATTAACCTTCATTTCTTTGATGAAAACATGTATTAAGTCTTTACTATGTGCCCAAACCATTGTTGCAAGGGGCACAAAGGAGATAAAACATACCCACGTCTTTTGGAGTTTCATGGTCTTGAATTAAGGAAAAACATATGAAAATAAACTGAAGGTAACTAATACATATACATACACATCTTCAAGGCAAAACATGATATTTGAAACACAAAGAAAAAAGTGAGGATTAATTCTACATGTAAAGATTTATGCCACTGACTTCTTAACCAATAAGGACCTAAAAATGATAGAATATGAATAGGCAACTGATCCAATCTGGCCAAGAATGGTCAGTACTTGAGTACTTGTCAATTAGCTGTCTGATGTAAAATGCTGCAGTAAAGTAAGAGTCACATTTTGTTAAATCAAAAGTAAATTTTTGTCCAATGGAAATTTACCTTTTTGTCCAATGGAAATTTACCTTTAACCCTTGTTTCCTGAATCCTCCCGAAAGAAGAAACCCACTTACCTGTCACAGTGAGAACTGCCTCTGGAACTGCTCTGTCCTGATTCATGTTGCGCATCCAAAAGAATCTTCTCCATATCCCCATTGTGGATTGAGGATGAGGAAGGTACATGTTCTAGTCCCCCATTTTTCCCATTGCCATTATCATTTCCATTGCTGCTGTTCATGGGGAGCTCCACCCAGGAACCTGTTGGGCAAGTCAGATAACTGAAGTCAACCACAGCAGAACTGAAATCTGTCATGTGCACACAGATGTGAATACGGGGAACTCAGATAAGAGTTCTAACATGTCTCAGACCGAATGCAAAAGTCTGCTGGAGAAAATAAACAAGCAGTGAAAGGCTCAAAATCTATAGCACTCTAAATCGATTACATGGGATTCCGATTGAGAAGTTAAAACTCTAAAATAAGCGTGTCTTCGAAATTGTATCCTCAGTCAATAATTTTTCTGGTTAAAGATTAGCTTATGCACACACAAAAGAACTGTACTGAGAACTCTGCGGTCGCTTTTCAAAAAATACCTGTAGGGAGGCTATTTACTTTAATATTTTAATTATAAATATTATAGTAAATTTATTTTCCCAATACTGCCAGTATTGATTCCTGAGCATAGAGCCAGGGTATCCTCCCCACAAATAAACATGGAAATTTTATAAAGATTATCTAATAAATGAACTATTTCCTTATTAATCAATTGAAGAGCTCCTAACAAGGTAATTTAAGAGATAGTACAGAGGGTCGGTTGCTTGTCTAGCATGTGGAGAACCAGGTTTGATCCCCAGCACCTCATATGTTCCCCCTGTCCCTCCAGGAGTGATCCTTGAGCTGAATGCAGAGCCAGGAGTAAGCCCTGAGTACCACTGAGTGTAGCCCCAAAATTAAGCAAATCATTTAAATCAGAATATAAAAGCCTGAATTTGGGCCAGGGATGAAGCTCAGTAGTAGAGCACTTGCCTTGTTTCAGTCCCTACATTTAATCCCTGGCACCATTTGGTTTAAAAAAAAAAAAAGTACAAATCTGGAGTAGAGCATTCGTTAACACGGTTCTTAGAGAAAATCAGGTGATAATGTTAAAAACTGTAAACTTAGGGCCTACAAGGATAGTACAGTGGGTAAAGTACTGCCGTGCACCTGAATGACCCGGGTTCGATCCCTGGCACTGATATGGTACCCAAAGCACTGCCAGTATTGATCCCTGAGCACAGAGCCAGGAATAAACCCTGAACACTGTTGAGTGTGGCCCAAAAACAAAACTGAAACGTGATGATCATGCTAAAAGTTCTGAAAAACTGCCTTAGCTCTACCCTAGCTTTAAAGGTAAAAATTAAATTCCACCTTTCCTCATACCTTCTATTCTTTCTCCTTTTTTTTTTATACACTAGACATACCTTGTAAACTGGTCTTTTCTATCTTCTCTCCCACAAGTTCCTATTTTTGAGAGTTTTCATTAAGCCTTGCTTGTCTGGTGCAGAGACAACTGCACATCTTCTACAGGCCAGACTGAAGATTTCTCAGGCAAATACTCACAGGGGGGTGGAGCCAAAGGAAAGGGGCCGGACTGGCCCGGGGAGTTTGGGTAGACCTTGAAAATACTCATTGGCTGAAGGAGTTTGCTGAGAACACTGAGGTGCTTTAATTTTAAGAAGAATTTTAATAAGAATTGTTAACAGTAACCAATAAATGAACTTTACACCAAAAATACTGGGTTTCCCCCCCCCCTCCATAATTTCCATTCCTGACATTAACTTTTGTTTTGGAAATGTGACCAGGCAGGTGATTGGCTGAAATCACAAAGCAGAAGCATTGTAAGTTCTCTGGTTAAACAGTGTTTGTTTTTTGTTTTCCCACACAACAGGGATTTCCCCCACTTACTATCTTTCTAAGCATCAAGTCCCTTATTGATAAAGCAGTGCCAATAGTGAAGTGCCTACCTCCCAGGGCTGATGTGAAGACTATAGGTAGTAAGAGTTACAGTGTCTAATAAACAGGAGATCGTTAGTAATATACTAGGTAAAGGAGCTTATATTTATAACGATTTTAAAAAAATAAATAAAAGCAAGCTACTCTTTCCTTCCTCCCTTCTAAAACTGTCCCAGTAGAGTTATAGTTCCTACTAATTCTTTGGGACTGTCCTTCAAAACAACAATTTTATGACACTTCCGTAGTTGCATTCCATACACACACACAAAATGGAAAGAAACAGTCTTTAAAATGGATTAATAGGGGCTGGAGAGATAGCATAGCAGGTAGGGCGTTTGCCTTGTATGTGGCTAACCTGGGTTCGATTCCCAGCATTCCATATGGTCCCCTGAGCACCGCCAGGAGTAACTCCTGAGTGCAGAGCCAGAAGTAACCCCTGTGCATCGCCGGGTGTGACCCAAAAAAGCAAAATAAATAAATAAATAAATAAAAATAAATAAAATGGATTAATATACTCCACTAACAAAGGTAAGATAGATCTAAGATAGAAGGTAATTTAAATATTTGGGAGTATCTCTGGCGTGTTTAAGGAAGATGCCAAAGCATCCCTAAATTTAGAGCTCTGTAAAATTTTTTAACTGGACAGAAAAAGAGAAAAAGACGGATAAACTGGGTTTTTTTTTTTTCTGCTTTGGCTCTAGGATTTTCAAATTTATTTTAAAACCAACAGAACCAGTTCTTGTACTTGCCCGATGTATAAAATAAACAAAAAACAAAACGAAGACTGAAACTTTGGTGGCAGAAGCAGAACTAAGGAACCGGAATTCCAGATGGGTCTCTCGGGAAGCCAGTCTTCCTTAAAATACAATTAAAGTTCACTTCGAGCTGCTAATCAAAGGTAAAAAAAAAAAATTAAAGACTGTTTAATAATATCGAGCGTTCTGGGCTTTATTTTCTTTTCAAGGACTTCTGTAGCAGTACCTACATTCTAGTTGCTGCATTAAAAAGATGCAATCGGAGCCACATTTGATATAAAACCTGAGCAAAGTGATTTCTAGAACGGCAGGCAGCCTGCTGCACTGTCACAGCTGTTGCTGACCCAAGGGAGAGACTGAACCTCTCAGTTTTCTCTTCTGTGAAACAGGGACAGAACTGTCTACACTTCACGGGCTGATTAGAAGAACGAAACGAAGGGAAGAAGGGCTTCACACATGCAACAGCTGTCAATTAGTCATTATATTCATACTGTTTATCTTTTACCAAACATTTAAGCCAGGAGAGTATAGCAGTGAGGTACTTGCATACAGCTGCCCATCTTACATGAGCACTATATGAGCAGTATTTGAGCACTTGCATGAGCATGGGACAGGGCTGGAGCGATAGCACAGCGGGTAGGGCGTTCGCCTTACATGCGGCCAACATGGCCGACCTGAGTTCGATTCCTCCGCCCCTCTCGGAGAGCCCGGCAAGCTACCGAGAGTATTCGAGTATTCGATATGCCAGACACAGTAACAACAAAGTCTCCAATGGAGACGTTGCTGGGCCTGCTCGAGCAAATCGACGATCAACGGGAGGGCCTTTACCTTTTACCTTTACCTTTATGAGCATGGGAGGAGGGGTGGGAGAGGGGGAAGGGTAACTTCCGTCCCCTCCACCCCCTGCAAAAATTAAAACAATTTCTTATTGCAAAAAAGAGTTTTTGGGACCCGAGAAATAGTTCTGCTGGTAAGGCTCTTGCCGTGCTCATGCCCAACCTGGGTTCGATCCCCAACACCAAGCAGGGTCTCTAGGGCTACACCATGAGTGATCCCTGAGAGCAGTCAGGACTAAGCCTCAAATACGTGTTTGGGTGTAGCCCCTCCAAAAATCAAATAACCAAAGAGTTTCTTGAAAATGTGAACATAGTCGCACATGTATGTGATATAAAAATACCCCTCTCCCAACTTCCCATTACTATCCCAAAGGAAAATACTTTACACTCCTATGTAGGATGAATGTAGTTCAGCCACAGAGCCCTGGGTCAGAACCCCAGTACCCAGTACCCGTGGCTTCCCCCATCCCTACCCCCAACCAGAGTTTCCTGTGTAAATTATCAGATTTTCCCAATGAAATATAAATTTTGCTATTTTATAGAACTATACTATACATATATCTTTATAAATAGCATTTCTAGCCTCACTTGTATAGGACATTCAGTGTCAATATAGATTGCCTAACTTCATTCCTTTGAACTGCATTACTTCCCATCATAAATATATAACCTAAGGGACCAGAGCGGCAGTAGGGCAGAAAACATGCTTGCCGAGCACGCAGCCAACCCATGTTCAATCCCTGGCACCACACATAGTCCCCTGAGCACACAGCCTGAATTAAGCTTTGAGCACTGCTGGCTGTGGCCCAACCTACCCCCCAACACCAAGCCCCCCACATCTCCCCCAGAAAAAAAAAACAAAACCTTAGAGGGACAGACAGATAGCTCAAAGGCCTGAGCATCTGCTTTGCAAACAGGAAACTGGGTCTTATGTCTGGCTCCACATGTCCCCTGAGCACCACCAGGAGTGACTTTGGAACACTAAGTCAAGAGTAACATCTTAGCAACAGTGCATGTGCCCCCCCCCCCCATATTTTTTTTAAAAAAAGAATATAACATACTTTAAGCCACTATCCAAATGGCAATGGTTAACCATTATCAAAATTATTGTTTTAAATGCTTTGTTTTTATAATAGGACTCAATAAACATAGGGAGGGGAAGGGATTGGGCAATATTAAAAAGTAGATTTCCTTTAACTCAGTAATACACTATACACTACCCTAAATCTCTTGATGTTCTAAGTCTACCAATCCTCATAGCTCTAGAAAGTAAGGCAAGACGTGAGGGCTGTACTGTCCAAGCAAAAACTAAGTAGAAATAAATCTTAAGTGAATTCTACTAATAATCAACTTTCAAAATTAAGAATTGGTGGCAGTATATTTAGATCACTTAAGTGGTCCAGAGAAATAATACAGAGGTCAAGATACTTGCCTTGCCAAGTAGGGCATGCAGCTGACCTGGGTTTAATCCTCAGCACGATATAAGATCCCCTGTGCATCTCCAGGAATGATCCCTGAGCTCAAAGGAGCAGGAGTAAGTCCTGAGCACAGCCAGGTATGGTCCCAAAACAAAAAGACTAAAGTTATAAACTGCCCTCTTATGCCAGACTGTGAACATATGATTATATGACATATATGAACAATATATATAAACAATACATGAGATATATTCTCAAACAATATTAATATTCTTTGAGAATTGCTAAGGGTTTCGGAGAAACAGGATTCTACCATGATCCAATATAAGTATGTCTCAAAGGCTGGTCTGATCATCCTGATTATATTCATAAATGTAAACTATATAAATTATAGGGGTTTTTTTTAGCCCACCATTTAAAAATTGATTGGAGGTTGGGGGCATCCACACAGTGCTTAAGCGGCCTGGAGGGCACTCTCTGTGATTCTCTATCCTGGTCCAGTGGTACTATTTGGGGGTCGGCAGTATACAGGAATACACCTTAACCCCTGCATTCTCTCCTGGGTGCTATTCCCTAGAGTTTGGAAATCATCTTGCAAGGAGGGGATTAACAGAAGAGGGCTTGGGGAGATAAAAGAGAAGAGTAATTCTCATGTCTCCACCTAAACTTCCCAAGGTCCACTGTTTAACTCTTATCCTAACTAAGACGGATACATCTCATCATGTCTTCACTGTCCTCAAAAACCTCTTCTTTTATCTCAAGTATCTGCTGCTGGCATAGAAACCAAGAATAATCAGACTTTCTACTGTAGGGAGGGGAGAGGAGGGAGGAGGAGTCAGTCTTTGCACATTTGTAGGAATTCATACATCAGTTGCTTAAGTAATCAAACTAGTATTTATGAAGCAATTAAGTTTCATATTTTAATTAAAAACCTCTGCCAATCTTGAGAAGCCATAAAATGGCTGAAGAAATATTAGTAAAAAGAAGAAAAGGTTGTAATTCCAACATTAAACTATCAAGAATTATACATTACTTTGATTTTCCTTAAAATATCTACTGAAGTTTATGAGCTTCCTATTCTAATATTCTTAAGTCACTTGATTTTTAAAAATTTTTTTCTTAAAAACAAGACAGTTGTGGGTGGAGGCTCATTTGGTCATGTTCAGAGGTTCCTCCTGGCTCTGGGAATTACTCCTAGCAGGCTCAGGGAATCATATGGGATACCAGGGATAATCATATGCAAACCAAGGGGGGCTGCATGCAAGGCAAATGCCCTACCTGCTGTACTATCTCTCTTGTCCCAGAACAAGATAATTTGAAACTAGAAAATATCTTACAAAATTTTGGATATTCTCCAAATATCGTTCTCGTAGTTGTCCACTAATTTGTGATAAAAGTGAACAGTCTCCCTATAATGCTTAAAAAAAATCATAGAAAGCTTCACTATTACACATATTTCAGGAAGTTGCTATTAAAACTCTGCTTTGACCCCTGAACTAAAGATAAAATCCCAAGCCAGAGATAATCTGTACAATGAGTTCATCTCCTGTTTTTCAGTTGTGCAACTTTACCCAACAAAGAAATTCAACTTATTATCAGCAATTTGGATAGTATTAGATGCCTGAATAAGTTGTTTTGACCAGTGCCCCACCCCACCAAAACACTTGAATAAAATAAAGCTTGTAGTTCACTATTGTATAGTGAGCTAAAGAGTAAAGAGTAAGAGACGAGAGATCAAACATGGCATTCTCGAAAAGCTTTTCTGTAACTTTTAGAAACTGACCTATCCAAATAAAATACTTCTATCCAGCAGATTTCCCTGTGCTACCACACACAGGCTGTTCTTCACTTCAGTAAGAGCAAACAGAAACGTAGCAGCAGCTGATTGGCTGAGGACATAAATAACTCTGAGCTTGTGTGATGCAAAGACCAACACTGACAGAGAGCTCAACTCCCCCTCCCTTTTTTTTTTTTTTTTTGGCTATATGGACAAATGGGGCCGGGTAGTCGGGGTGTAATTTGATTTCTGTGAATTCCTGTGCACATACGAACAACATAGCTAACTTCTATCACGTGAAAACAGAGTAAAATTAAGAAACAATATACTGAAGAGAGACAGACAAGGGAGGCTAGATTCTGTATTGAAGGTAGAGTAACATACCAAGAAAATAAACACAAAATTAGGGAATTCTAGGTCACTGAAGTCTCCTGTAAGGAGCACTGAATTGGGTGAATTTAAAACATACACTTTACTTGTGACTGTTTCTTCACTACTAGTAACAGGAGTCACTTATCTAAAGTCTGTCCATTCTAAGAGCAGAGAGTAAGAAGGTCAAAATTTTTTAATGTTTACTGGTGAAAAACTGGAAAGATAAAAGCTAATCCCAGCTTACTAAGGGAAACAACACATCTTATGTTCTAGAACATGAGACTTAAGAGTTGTTAAAAAGACGACCCCTAAGAATTTCATCCAGCCAGAGATAAAGTCCCAAGAGTAAGCTCTGAAGATGTCTCAAAATACTGAACTTCTGCCTCCATTTTGGACAACAAGAACCGTCCTCTCAAAAAATAAATCTGGAACACCACCCCGCTTATGAAAGATCTTGCAACGCTTTGAAGTGACCTTTAAGCACGCAAAAAAAAAAAAAAAAGATTTTAAAACTATTTCATCAGGCCATATGCTAACTGCCCCAACTACCTCTTTCACATGAAGCTAACTGAACTGACAAGATTAGGCAAGAACCTTTTCAAGACGGCTCTAAACTCCACAGACCACTGGGAATAATCCTGGCCGGGACGCTGGAGCACCAGCACGTTAGGAAAAGCAACTGCAAACGGTCTTAACTCCCCACTGCCCAGGAACTTTCAATGGTTTGTTTCCAAGCCCGTTTCTGAGAAAGCATTGCCCCAGACACCGAGATTTGTGCAATCCCCTATGATTCAAGAGGCTGCTCATAAACAGGTTTACCGAGCACACAAACCCTGTCGCGGACGAGAAAAAAAAAATCTCAATAATAACTCGAGGGGAAAAAAAAAAAAAGATACAAGATACAAGTAAGTAACCACTAAATGACCAAGTTCATTTTTCCAGACTCGCCAGTGGTAACAAAGGAACAACAAGAAGCGGGCTCAAGGCTGCTAAGCCCGGGCAAGGGAAGGCTGACCCGGAGAAGTGGGGTCAGCAGAGCCAGGCCATCAATCCCCGCAGCAACCCGGACCTCCCGGCCGCCCCCTCCCCTCGGACCGCCGCCCGCGTCCATCCCCAGGCGTCCCCGCCGCACGTCCCCATCCCGGCCCACGTCCCCTCCGCCGCCCCGCTCCGCCCACCCACACTCCCCGCGCCCCAAGGCCCGCCCCTCCACGCCCAACCGGCCCCGCACCCGGGCCCACCACAGGTGGGAGCACCTCTGCCCCCTTCCCTTCCCACCCAGCTGCCCTGCCCCCACGAGACGCGGCCAGGAGCCCCCAGCCACCGGAGAGCCCGGGGAGGAGAGGAAAGCGGCCGAGAGGCAGGCAGGAGCATCTCCTCCTGACAGGTGACGAGAGCTGCCAATCACGCGCACATCGCAGGCATTGGCCAATGAGCTGCCTTCTCCTCCCGCCTCCCGCGCGGAGCTGGCTGGCGGCGGCGGCCCGAGCAGCTCCTCCTCCCCCATCCCCTTCACCGAGCCCGCCGGCCCAGCACTCACTGTTGAGGCCGGCTGGCGGGGGCAAAGGCTGTTCACCTTCCTCGCAATTGTTGTTGTTGTTGTGTAGGGGTGGCGGCTGCTCTACTAAATGAGACGACATCGTCGGGCGGCAAGAAACTGCGGCCGCAGCACAGACGGGCTCGGGGTTCTGGGGCAGCAACACAACAAGCCGAGTCCCCCGCCCCCTTTTCTGCGCCTGCGCAATCCCGCCCCTGACCCTGACGTCAGGGCCCGCCCCGGCCACGTGATGACAACACAACCAGCGAGGGGGCGGGGCGAGGGCGTTCCCGGGCCGGGCCGGGCCGTGGAGCCGCGGGAGGCACGCTGACGCGCACACCTGGAATGAATTCTTGCATCGCGTTTGTACGTGGCCAGGTGGAGTGAGCTAGACGGCTGGAACTGGGCTAGGGGCTAGGGAGAAGTGTGTAATGAGGAAGTTTGGGAGCCGCTGTGTTTGCGCCATGTCTCCCACACCTACACAAGCAACAATATTTTTTCCAATCCTGAGTGTTTTTTTTTTCTTTTCAAACATCTGTAAGGACTCGGGTCCTAAGTGCCATGGTAACACAAAGGAAGCGAAAACCCCAGTGCCTACCGCCAATAAACTAATGCTGGTGGAGTCGTAACTTTGCAAACGGGATGATTTACCAGAGTGGTTCTTCATGATAGAAAGGCCAGACTGGATAGCTGCTAAAGTATTTTAAACGTTTTTAATTAAAAACATAACACGCGGGTCCGGGGAGATAGTAGAGCGGGGAGGGCACTTGCCTTGAACCGGGTTAGTCCCTGGAGCTCCATATGGTCCCAGGAGGTTCGCCAGGGGAGATCCCTGAGTGCAAAGCTAGGAGTAAACTCTTGAGCACCACCGAATGTGGTCCCCCAAAACAAAAACCTAACTAATTTGATTATTGCAAAATTTAGTTGGAAAATTTTAGGACACCAGAGAGATAATTCCTTTATTTTGTCCCTTGATTTAATTCTAAGTGGAAAAGACATAGGCAGCCACGTTTTTCTTCTGTGGGTGGTACTGAAATACTTTGTTCCTGAGAACTTTACCTACCTCATACCTCCAATTTATGTGTGGCATGTATTTCTGAGTGTATCATACATCTTTTAACTTTTGAAACTGTAGAACTTCAAACATTTCACGTCATTAAATCTATTGTTATTTATGTGGGTTAGGAATAGCAACACGGAGATTATGAATCTATTTTTATAACATTTTTCTAATTCTCTTAGCACTGTAGCGCTGTCCTCCTGTTGTTCATCGATTTGCTCAAGAGGACACCAGTAACGTCTCCATTGTGAGACTTGTTGTTAACTGTTTTTGGCATATCGAACATGCCACTGTGAGCTTGCCAAGCTTTGCCATGTAGGCGGAATACTCTCGATAAGCTTGCTGGGCTCTCCTCTCCAGGAAGGGTGGAGGAATCGAACCCAGGTCAGCCGCGTGCAAGGCAAATGTCCTACCCACTGTGCTATTGCTTCAGCCCAATTCTCTTATAGGTATAATTTTATATTAAGTGATTAACTTATCTGAAAATTTTGATATGGCATAAATTATTTAGCTTCACCTCTAATTGTATAGTCAGTTTCCCCAACAATATTTAATTTTTAAACTATCCTTTGTACACTAATATGAAATTACACCCTTATTTCTAAATTTTCCCCAAATCTGACTCCTTTTAAGTTTGATAATGATAAAAAAAGAGAAAATATTTCTTAATTTGTCTTTAGTCTAAATTAAATTTTTTACTTATTCCAAGATTGACTGTGTGTTAGTAGTTATTGATGCTAGGTGATGGATCAACCGAGTTATTCACCCTACTTATGAAAACGTCCTTACCAAAAAGTTTAAGGATCAATAAGCCAAATCTTACCACAATTGGGCCAGTGAGCTAGTACAGTCCAATAGGGCACTTGCCTTGCATGTTGCCAAACCTGGTTGTATTCCCAGCACCCCATGTGTCCCCTCCAGCATCATGAGAAATAAGCCCCTAAGCATAGTCTTGTGTAACCTGCCAAACCAACACATGCACAAACACATACACAATCTTACCATGATACTTAAATATATATATATATATATATCAAGTAGAAATGGACTGGAGCGATAGCACAGCGGTAGGGCGTTTGCCTTGCACGCAGCCAACATGGCTGACCCGAGTTCGATTCCTCCGCCCCTCTCGGAGAGCCCGGCAAGCTACTGAGAGTACCTCACCCGCACGGCAGAGCCTGATAAGCTCCCCGTGATGTATTCGATATGCCAAACACAGTAACAACAAAGTCTCCAATGGAGACGTTACTGGGCCTGCTCGAGCAAATCGACGAACACGGGAGGGCCTTTACTTTACTTACTTTACAAGTAGGAATGAGGCAAGCTAACGTCCCTAATTCTTACTTTTCCCCACATAGAGACGACTTTTGTTATTCATGTTAATATTATTAAAGATTACACAGGGACTGGGGATTTAGTACCAGTTAGGGTACATGGTACGTCTAATCTGGGTTCAGTCAGCATGCCACATACCCTCCTGATCAGGCTGACTGTAGCCCTGGAGGTCCCCCAAGTGCCATCAGGGTGACTCCACTAGCCCTTGAACACCACAGAGCCAGACCAGCACCATATACTTGGACCTCAGCATTGAACCATACACTTGGGTCTCATCAGTGAAACTGAAGTGGCCCCTGGGTCTCCTGAGCACTGGCTGGAAGACTCCAACCCCCCTCCCCAAGTTTATATATGATAATATATTGTCACATAGCTATAGTCACTGTTATACTGCATAATAAACCCCTCAAGTTTATTGATCTAAACAAGGAATGTTAATATTTTAAATATTTGCCTAGTTGAAAACTGGTTCAGCTCAGCTCCCCTCTTACTTATCTTCCTTAGGCAATGGGTTGTCCAGGATATTTCCTCTTAACCAGGATGAAAGAAATGCAGGAAGAGCAGATGCAGGTCTAAACTATCTTTTCCATGTACCTTCCCTTAGACAAGGTAAATTTACCTTCCACAGATGTCATGTTCCCAAGAAAACAGATTCAGGGGTGGGGAAGGAAGGTGTTAAAAATTGGGAATAATAACATAATTTGAAACGGTAGCAAAATTCCCATAGTTTCCAATCTCCTCTCTGTATATTCTGATCATGTTGGCTAGGAGAAACAGTGTGGAAAAACTATTTTGAGAAGCAAAAAAGATGATCTTATGTGACTTGAGGAAAAGTCCTGATACTTCCTGGCATACAACCAACCCTAGTTTGATCCCTGACCTGGCATGATCTGCCAAGCAGTTTGGAAGTGACCCCTGAGTACAGAACCAGGAGTAGCCCCAGAATTTTACTTTGTGTTCCCCCCAAGCCAAGAGAAAGAGAGAGAGAGGGAGAGAGAGAGGGAGGGAGAGGGAGAGAGAGGGAGAGGGAGAAAGAGACGGGGAGAGGGAGAGAGTGAGGGAGACAGGGAGGGAGGGAAGGAGAGAGAGAGAGAGAGAGAGAGAGAGAGAGAGAGAGAGAGAGAGAGAGAGAGAGAGAGAGAGAGAGAGAGAGAGAAGTGCCTCTGTGGCAGGCACTTCTTCCTTTTTCGTTTTTCATTTTAGGCACTGTGGTTTGCCTGTATTGTTCCTGAAAGGATTTTGTGCCTATCAGTTTAACCTCCTTTCAGCACCCAGTTCTCTTCCAGAGTTACCATTTACCTCTGTCACTGGCACTCCCTGTAATAAGCCCCCTTCTTTCCACTGTGGCATGCTTCCTAAAAAGGGAATAGTTCTCCTATTCTTCGTTTCTATTGTCCTTAAACATTATTTTCCTACAATGTGTCTTTATACCTGCAGATGAATGAGATCATTCTGTGTTTGTCTCTCTGCATCTGACTCATTTTACTCAACATGATATTCTCCAGATCCATTCATGCATCAGCAAACATCATGACTTCATCTTTTCTAACAGTTGCATAGTATTCCATTGTGTACATGTCCCATGCTTCTTTATCTAGTCATCTGTTCTTGGGCGCTTGGGCTGTTTCCAGAGTTTGGCCATTGTAAATAATGCTGCAACAAACATAGGAGTGCAGATTGATTTTCTTCATTGTTTTTGGGGATTATATGGTATATTTTAATGAGTGAAATTGTTGGGCCAAAAGGAATCTCAATTTCTAGCTTTTGAGGAATGTCCATATTGGGATTTTTTTTTTTTGCTTGTTTGTTTTTTAACTTTTTGGCTCACACCCAGTGATGCTCAGGGGTTGCTCCTGGCTCTGCACTCAGAAATTACTCCTGGTGGTGCTTGGAGCATATTGTTTTCCAACTGGTTGTTGTTGTTCTTTTCTAGGAGTGTCAATCTCTGTGGTAATATCTCATTGTTATTTTGATTTGTATTTCCTGGTGCTTGTGATATAGAGCATCTTTTCATATGCCTTTTGGCCATTTGTATTTCTTCCTTGAGGAAGTTTCTGTTTTTCTCTCTTCTCATTTTTTGATAGGGTTGGATTTTTTCCCCTGTAAAGCGATAGCACAGCGGTAAGGCGTTTGCCTTACAAGCAGCCAACATGGCCGACTTTAGTTCGATTCCTCCGCCCCTGTCGGAGAGCCTGGCAAGCTACCGAGAGTATCTCGCCCGCACGGCAGAGCCTGGCAAGCTCCCCGTGACATATTCAATATGCCAAACACAGTAACAACAAAGTCAATATGCCAAACACAGTAACAACACGTCTCATGATGGACATGTTACTGGGGCCCGCTCGAGCAAATCGATGAACAACGGGAGGACCGTGACCGTAAAGTTCTACCAGTATATCTTGGATATTAACTCTTTATCAGATGAGTGGTAGACAAATCATTTCTCTCAGTCTGTGGGCTTCTTTGTATTATTTTTCCCCTTTATTTCCCTTGAGATGCAGAAGCGTCTTACTTTAATGTAGTCCCATTTGTTTGTCTTTCCTTCCACTTGCTTGGTCAGTGCCTTAAAGATACCTCTCGGTCCAGTGACATGGAGAATTCTGCCTATGTACCTACTGATCCAAGTCTTAAATCAAGGTCTCTAATTCATTTTTATTTGACTTTTGTGAACGTGTTAGAAAAAGGTCTGAGTGGGGGTTTTTGTTTGTTTGGGTTTTTGTTTTTGTTTTTTGAATGTGGCTGACCAATTTTCCCAACACTATCTGTTGAAGAGGCATTCCTTGCTCCACTTCATTTTTCTTCTTTTTTTTTTTTTTGGATCCTTTATCAAAGATGAACTGACCATATACCTGAATGTCTGTCTCTGGATTTTAACTCTATTCCGTTGATCAAAGTGTCTGTCTTTAAGTAACATACTGTTTTAATTACTACTGCTTTGTAGTACAGTTTGAAATCAGAGAAAGTGATGCTTCTCATCTTCTTTTTTTCCCAAGAATTGCTATGGGTATTTAGGGTGGAGGCTAATTGTTCCATATGAATTTCAGAAACAAAGATGCTGTTAACTTCTGTGCTATCTCTGAGGCCCCAAGAGAAGATACTTTGTTATGACATATCTTTTCTAATTTTATTGGGACTGTGTTTGTCCTATACTGAAGAGTATCCTGTGTGTAGTAGAAAAGACTGTATTCTGCTATCATTGGGTATGATATTCTCTATATGTCTGTTAAGTCTAGTGACTGTTTTTCACACTTATGCTCTGCCTATTTCTATCTCTGGAGTTAACTGTAGATAGTGTGTTATCAATAATGTCTTTTAAATTCATTCTTCCAATCTCCACCTATTTTTTTTAGAGGATTTGGGGACACACCCAACTGTGCTCACACTTGGTTCTGTCTCTGTACTCAGGGTGCACTCCTGTTGGTGCTTGCGGACCATGTACAGTACTAGTGATCAAACTCAGGTCTTCTGTGTGCAAGGCAAGCGCCTTACCTTTCTCTCTGGCCTCATCACCCATTTACTGAACAAAATAATTAATTTATACATTGAATAATTATAGATAACAAAGGACTTGCTTCTACCATTTTGCTCTTTTCTTCTGTGTATATAATGTGTTTATCTCCCTCTATTTCTCCAATGCTATTTTTCTTAATTCCATTCATTTTTTATATTGTAGTTTTAATTCTGTTCTCATTTCCATTTCTGTATATTTTTCAAATATTTTCTTTGGTTGCCATGGGGATTGAATTTAAGTCCTAAATTTAGTATTTGGCCAGAAAGATGACTCAGAGACTGGAGCACATGAACTGCATGTAGGAGGCCCAGGTTTGATCCCCAGCATTACCCACCCCCAGCACTTTCAGGCCTGATCCCCAAACACAAAGGCAGGAATAGCCCCTGAGCATCACCGGTTGTTGCAGTCATTCCCAAAAGGCAAAAATAAATAAAATCCTCAGCTTATAACAACCTAGTTGGAATTTAGGTCACTGTGGCTTCAGTAACATATAAAAGCTATGTCCTCATAGAGCTCAGCCCACCTCTATATAATTCTGATTACAATGATGTATTTACACATTGTATACACACTGACCTAGACTTAGAGGGGTTTTTTTTGTGGGGGGAGATACAATTGGGGTCACGTCTGCTGCTGTTCAGAGTATACTCTTGGCTCTGTGCTCAGGAGTCATTCTGTCAGTTCACAGGGACCAGATGTGGTGCTCGGGATCGAACTGGGGTTGGCCAAATTCAAAGCAAGTGCCTTAACCCCTGTCTCTCTAGCTTCCAACCTAAGAGTTATTATTTTATTTATTGATGTTTTAAATCATACGGGAAATAGAAAGAATACTTATGCACCAAAAATACATCAACTCTGATTTTTATTTACCTATATATTACTTTTAGCAGAATTTTTTTTTGTATTTTAATACAAATATTTGAGTTACTGGTACTCATTTAATCTTAAAGAAGTCTATCATTTATTTTTTTTCTTTTTCTGGAGGGAGCTGGTGCAGGATGTTTTCACCACACTAAGCTGTCCTCAGGGTTTTTTACTGGCTCTGTGCTCAGGGATCACTTCTCACAGGGCTGGAGGGATCCCATGTGGGGCTGGGGCTGGAGACTACACCCAGGTCAGCTACATGCACAGCAAGCCCTTACCTGCTGTGCTATCTCTCCAGCCCTTCAGGCATTTCTTATACTACACATCTTTTACTGTAGAATCCTCTCAGATTTATTTATCTACCAATGTTTTTATTCCAGCTACATTTTTTAAAAAATGGTTTTAAAAAATATTTATGTCAACCCCTCCCAACACTATTTTTTTGTTCTTGCAATAACCAGAACTGCGCACAGTTATGGGACTTGTACACATGCTTGCTAGGGGGTTGCATTTCAATTATGGTGCTTGCACTCACTTTAGTTGCAGCAATAGCTGAGGTCCCACACTCATCTCTGTACGCGGGGTGGGGTTGGGATTGGGCAGGGGCACACAGTGTTCAGGAGCTATTCCTGGCTCTGTGCTAGAGTGGCCCCTAAAAATACTCGGGGTTGGGGTTACCATCTGTGGTTCCAGGAATTCAAATTGAGGTTGGAGGAAAACAAGAAAAGTGCCTTAACCCTGTATTATCATTCCACCTCACTCATCTCTATTTTTGTTTTTGTTTTTGTTTCTTTTTGGGTCACACCCGGCGATGCACAGGAATTATACTATAATATACTATATAATATATTATACGATACTCTGGTTTCTCTTCAGATAGTATAATGTGTAATATACTAAAAATATTCCTGGCTCATGTACTCAGGAATTACTCCTGGCAGTGCTCAGGGGACCATATGGGATGCTGGGAATCGAACCCGAGTCGGCCGGGTGCAAGGCAAACACCCTACCCACTGTGCTATTGCTCTTTTGAAGCATAGTTTTTGCTCTGTAGAATTTGGGATTGAAAGTTTTTTCCTTCAATACTCTATAAATATCAGCTATAGTCCTTTTGCCTGTTATTTCTAAATTGATTTTTCACCTTGGGAGGGGTGTCAATACCTGGTAGTTCTAAAGGGTGGCTGCCAGTGTGTCGTTCAGAGTGAGTCCTTATGCTACTTGGGGGGCTGTGTGTTGCTGGGGATCAAAATTAGGCTGGTGATGTGCAAAGTGTGCACACTTTGAGCTGTCTTTCTGACTCCAAAACCCAACATTTTGTTTCATTAATGGTTTCTTGTATGTGAAAGGTCACTTCAATTTGCTATCTTAAACTTATCTCTCTTTGACAGTTTGAATATAATATGTCACAGTGTGAATTTCTTTGCATTTGTCATTTGAGGTTTATTGAGCTTCTTGAATGTGTCATTTTTAAAATAAAATTTGAGAAGTTTGGGGTCATTATTTCTTCAAGTCTTCTGTAGGTCTCTCATTATGCATAGTGTGTGAAGCGTGGTGGTACCTTCAAAGTTTCTAGGCTGTATTCAGTTTTTGTTGTTTTTAAGAATAGAGTAATTTTAGGGCTAGGAATATACCTCACTAGTAAGTCACATACCTTGCATGCATAAAACTTAGGTTCGATTCCTGGCACTATAGGATATGTAAGTAAGGAAAATTAAATATTTAATTTTTAGGGAATGGTTAGGCTTCCAGCAACATTGCACACGAAAAAAGAAATCTCCTGCCTTCATGCATAATCCTTCCTATTATCAGTATTCCTGTCCACAATAATTTGTTTCACATACTTTTTAATAAATATTTTATGAATTATTAGCATTTAAACTTAATAGATTACCTTGATTGTAAGAGAGTATATTTAGTATGTCAAATGTACCCTCTATGCATTTTAAGGGTTAGGCAAACAGTGTAATGACACGTATCTGTCACTGTGTTACCATAGAGAGACTAGTATTTATAACACTTAATTATCTGTGCTCTATTTATTCTCCCTTCCAAACACCTACTCCTTGGAAATCACCGATCTTTTTATTCTCTCCATGGTCTTGATTTTCCAAACATATAATTGGAATCATATAGTCTTTTCACATTAGATTCTTTTACTTAGCAATCTGCATATTAATTTAAGTTTCCTATGTGTCTTTTCAGGACTAAATAGCTCATTTCTTTTTAGTGCTGAATAATATTGAATTGTTTAGGTGTACCCCACAATGGGCTTAAAGCATTTGCCCTGCATGTAGCTGGTCCTGGTTCAATCCTTGGCACCACATAAGCCCCTGAGCCCCACCAGAAGTCATCCCAAGCAGAGAGCCAGGTGTAGCCCTTGAGCACACCATGTATGGCTCAACCACCCCTCCCCCAACTAAAGTCTATGTACCAGTTTGTTTGTACATGAAACACTTTGAGTAAATTCCAAGGGCTGTGATGTTAAGCATATGTTTAGTTTTGTAAGAAATTGACATGTACAATCTTCTGTTTGCTGCTCTACCATCCCAGGTGAGACTCATCTCTGGCCTGTATCACGCGGCTGATTCTTTTTTTTTTTCTCTTTGGGTCACACCCAGCGATGCTCAGGGGTTACTCCTAGCTCTGCACTCAGGAATTACTCCTGGTGGTGCTGGGGTGTATATGGGATGCTGGGGATCGAACCCACCCTACCTGCTGTACTATCACTCCAGCCCTACTCAGCTGATTTTTAACAAGAGTCATAGCTCAAACGGAAGACAGAACCCCCTCCCTCCCAGATGGGTCAGCAGCCTCCAAACCCAGCCTGCACCATATTAAGGCCCACACCACAGCTCCTGAAGTGTGCAGCCACGTGAACGACTGCGTGACACATCTACTCAACAATTATACACTACTCACAGTTATTCTTCCTGCCATTCTGTGAGGACATACGGTAGAGAAGTCGGAGAGCAACGCTCTGGCTTGATTCCTCAGCATCTTCCAGGGTGGGGGAGTACAAAGACTAGCCCCACAGCAAGAAAACTAGAAAACCAACAAGGAAAACACATAGAAACCCACCAAGTTCAAGGAGCAAAATCTGTGTCACCAAAAACATAAATGACAGAAAATCCTCAGTGTGTTTCGTGACACTGTGATGAGGATATTCAGTTTGATTCAAGAAATGATAGAATGGGTAGTCAGCAAAGCATAGGAAAGTATGAGAGTTGAAATTAAAAAAACTACTACAGTTGGAATTGACAGAAGTGAAGAACATGGTAGGTAGGATTAAAAAGTCAGTAGAGGCTCTGAACAGAAGAATAACAGAAGCTGAGGAAAAGACTGAGGAGCTCCAAAATGAGAAGGAGGAAACCTCTACAAAACAGCATAAGGTAAAAAAAAAAAAAACAGCCTGGAAAGAAACAGCATGCCAGAGAACTGTGGGATGAGTTCAAGAAGAACAGTATAAGAATTATCAGAGTTCTTGCAGAACAAGAAGGCAAATATGAAGAGATAATAGTAAAGAAATCATGATAAGAACCTCCCAGATTGAGGATTACAGGCACGGAGATCCAGGAGACCAAAGGGTTCCTATGAAAACAGACTCAGTCACTGTCACTGTCCTCCCGTTGTTTATTGATTTGCTTGAGTGGGCCCAGTAACGTCTCTATTGTGACAATTGTTACTGTGTTTGGCTGTGTTTGGCATATTGAATACATCACAGGTAGCTTGCCAGGCTTTGCCATGAGGGCAAGATACTCTTGGTTGCTTGCCATGCTCTCCGAGGGGGGCAGAGGAATCGAACTCGGGTTGGCCATGTTGGCCGCTTGCAAGGCAAATGCCTTACCTGCTGTGCTATCGCTTCAGCCCGAAAATAGACCCAATAATTAGGAAAACTCCAAGATACATTCTACTCAAAAATGAGAAAATCCAAACATAGAGACAGAATATTGAAAGCAGTAAGACCAAAATAGGAATTTACGTACAAATGCAAGCCCATAAGATGCACGGCAGATCTAGTCAAGTGAGGCTCCATGAGCCAAAAGAATATCGAAGGATATAGTACAAAAACTCACCAAGATGAACACCTCACCAAGAATACTCTATCCTAGATTATAGCTAGATTATCATTTAGATTTGAAGTAACTATACAGAACTACATGGACAGGTAACAACTTGGGGAATTCATAGCCTTAAAACCAATTTTGCAAGAAGCATTATAAAAGATCCTTTAAAGGAAGGAGAAATTTTCCATCATGTTGCATTGAGTATGGCACTCACTAACGGTGCATATGGCTGCCTCTATTAGATTAAGAAAGATTAAAAACATACAGCAATCATCATAAATTGACTTTTATTGATTTATTTTATGATAAATCTGTTTGCCATTCTTTTAAGTTTTTTTGAACCAGGTAATATGAAATGAATTTTTTATGATAAATCTGTTTGCCATTCTTTTAAGTTTTTTTGAACCAGGTAATATGAAATGAATTTTCTATGTGCCTGCCAAGTAGTTGGGGAAAAAAGTTTCATTTATGATGGGAAAATATGATGATTACTGCAGTTAGATCCAAATACAAAATAACATTTAATGTGATATATTTTAGATGCCAGACTTGAAAACTGTGTATGTAAATGAGCATAGGCCTTGTACTATATTGTATAAAATGATTTGAATTTTTATTTACTTAATTTAAAATCATAAAACAATCAATCATTATAAAATTGATTTTTGTTGATTTATTTGCATGTAATTCCATTTTTCATTTCTTATAAGTTCTGTTGGAGCAAATAATCTGAAATAAATTTGTTATATGACTGCCAAGGGATATAACAAAAGCTTGAGTTGGCAGGGAACCTGGGAACATGAGTGGAGGGAAGGAGACATTGGTTGTGAAATTGGTGTTGGGATATTGTATGCCTGAAACAACTCTATGATGAACAACTTTGTAAATAATAGTGTCTTAATTTTTTAAAAAATAGAAATAGAAATAAAGAAATAAAATAAGGCAAAAAAAATTGCCAATATGTCTCCAAAATAACTCACCATTTTGCATTCTCTCCAACGATCAGAATCTGTTGATCAGCATATCGTATGTCAGTGCTCCATATTTCCATTATTCTAATAGATCTGTGACAATTTGCAATTGTTTTGATTTTAACCTTCCTGAAGACATATAATATGAAACATCTTTTCCTATGCTTATTTTCCATCTGTGTATGCTTTGGTAAGGTATCTGTTAAGCTCTTGACCAGTTTTTGGAGGGAAGGTATTTTTGGGGGGAGGTGGGGACCATATATCCAGCTGTGCTTGGGGCTTACTCCTGGCTCTGCTCAGGGATCAGTCTTGGCAGGACTTGGGGAACCATATAGGGTGCTAGGGAGCAAACCCAGGACGACCACATACAAAAAAAGCTTCCTATCTGCTGTACTCTCTCCAGCCCAGGGAGGAATTAGTTATCCCCAGACCATATGGTACTGGGAATCAAACTTTAGATTCTCACATGCAAAGTATGCATTCTAGCCCTTTCAGCAATCTCCCTGGACCTGACCCCCCTTTTTTTAAATGATTTTTTTTTCTTTAGCTTAAGTTTAAAAGTTCTCTGTATATTTTGTATAATAGTACTTTATTAGCACAGCAGGTAGGGCATTCGCCTTACACGCGGCCAACATGGCCGACCCGAGTTCGATTCCTCTGCCCCTCTCAGAGAGCCTGGCAAGCTACCGAGAGTATTCGATATGCCAGACACAGTAACAACAAAGTCTCCAATGGAGACGTTACTGGGCCCACTCGAGCAAAATCGACGATCAACGGGAGGGCCTTTACCTTTACCTTTACCAGTACTTTATTAGAAATGCCTTTGAAAATATTTCCCCCAGTGTATATGGCATGTCTATTCATTCTTTTAATGACGTCTCTCAGAACAAAAAATATTATTTTAGTGATAACCATTTATCGCCTTTTTCTTCAATGGATTGTACCTACAGTTTAACAGTTATAAAGTCATTGAATACAAGATCTCAAGAGTTTCTCCTGGTTGAGAAAATCCCCCTCTTTCCTAGTTTGCTTAGCATTTTTCTCATGAGTGGGAGATGTTAGATTTTGTCAAATGCTTTTTCTTCGTCTATTTATATAATTCTGTGGGTTTTTATCCTCTTTAGCCTATTGCCATTATGGGTTTACATTAACTGATTTTCTAATGTGAACCTGTCTTGCATACCAGAGGTAAATCCCACTTGGTAATGGTATATATCTATTCTTATACATTGTTGGATTCAATTTTCGAATATTGTTTTGAAAATATTTTGCACCTACAGTCATAAGAGATACTTGTCTATAGTTTTTTTTATAACATCTTTGATTTGGATATTATAATATGCTGGTTTTGTAGAATGAGTTAGGAAAAACTTTGTTTCTACCTTTATAAAGAGATCCTAGGGGGTTGATGATTTTTGCCTTAAGTGCTTGATTTACCAGTGTATCCGTCTCATTCTCATGCAGTCTGTTCTTCATTTTCCTTAAATATTTTTGATCTTTCAGCTGGTCTTTGTCTTCTTTTTTTTTTACTTTGCAAGATCATCATCATATTAAGTTTTTTTAACCTTCTTTCCTTAGCAACATTCAATTTATAACAGTTATTATTAACATTATTTCTTATTGTCCCCATGCTGCATACAACATCTTCTTAGGTGATTTTATTTTATAACTGGAAATTTCCATATCTTTATCTCCTTTACTCATTTTACCTACTATCAGATCGTCCTCACCCATATGTTTTCTCTATGATTTTAGTTGCTTTATTTATAGTTTACATGTTAGTGATGACTGTGTAGTTTCCATTGTGTACATATACCATAACTTTATCTAAAAGTTATACATCTAAAAGTTTTACATCAGTTGATAATTAGATTGTTTCCTTATCTTGGCATTATAAATGATGATTCAGTGAAGAGAAGAATAGATATGTTTTTTTAATTTATGTAGTCATTTTGGGGTGGAAGAGTAAATGTTCAGAATTTGAATTGCTGGATCATATGGTAGTTCTATTTTTAGTTTTCTAAAGAATCTCAATACCATTTTTCATAATAGCTGTATTAAATTACGTTCCCACCAGTGATGCACAGGTTCCCTTTTCTCCACTTTGGTAAATACTTACCAACATTGTTATTTCTTACTTCTTTGTTCTGACAGTTCTGAGTTAGTATTTCATTATGGTTTTGATGAACACATCTCTGATTACTAGTGATGTTGAACATTTTTTCATATACCTGTTGGCCATCTAATATCTCAGATTAGTGTTTCCCAAAGTAATATATCACCTCCCGGGAAGCACTGGAACAATCCAAAAGGGTGGTAGGTGGTAGTTGCTTTGGATACAGTTTGAGGCGGAGGTGGTGGCAGTGATGTTTTCCATTTGCTTAAAGAATGCAGCTTTCCAATGGTTACTAGTGATTTTTTTTTCTAGAAAGAGGACTATAGGCCAAATAATTGTGAGAACTTCTATCTTAGGCATTGAGAGAAAATTACAGTTCCTCTTCTTCTTTGAATTTTTTAAAATTGCATTATATGATTTTTTGGTATATTTTGAATGTTAACCCTTTATCAGATATATACTTGCAGATGTCTTTTTGAATTCAGTACTTTATCTTTTCATTTGTTGGTGCAGAAAATTAGTTTGATACAGTTCAACTTATCCACTTCTTTTGGTTTTAATGTTCTGTATGTAGGTTCAAAACCAGAAATAACATTACTAAGATCAGTGTCAAGGAATTTTCATCTGTTTTCTTCTAGAATGTTTAAGTTCTTCTGAATTTAATTATTTAATCCATTTTGAATTAATTTTTTAGTATGTGATGAAAAATGGTGACCCAGTTTTGTGACTGTCCAGTTTTTCCAGCATCATTTATTGAATAGACTATATATTCCTCATTATGAATATCTTACCTCCTTTCTCATAAAATTTTTAACCATATGTATGTTGGCTTATTTCTAGACTCTTATTTTGTTCCAGATATATGTGTCTGTTTTCATACAAATTTCATATTACCTTGATTACTAAAGCTTGGTAATTTTGCTTGAATTAAAGAGTGTGATTCCATCAGTTTTGTTCTATATTCTCAGAGCTCTTTGGCTACAGAGGATCTTTAATACTTCTAAACACATTTTAGGGTTATTTGATTTATTTCTTTGAAAAATATGATGGGAATGTCATAGATAATCTATATTACCTTTAGATTGCCTTGAGAAATATGGGCATTTAACAATATTAATTTTTTCAGTTGATTAGCAAGGAATATCTTGGAATTTATTTGTATCTTTGATTTTTTTATTAATGTCTGATTTTTTTGCTATATACATATCTTACTTTCCTGATTAAACTTAATCCTAGGAATTACATTATTTTAGTATGATTATAAATGGGATAGTTATCAATTTCAGTTTGTTGTTAACATATAGATACCGATTAATTTTTGTATTCTTCAGTTTTGCTGGATTTATTTCTTCTCACAACTTTCTAATGGAGTCTCAATGGCTCCCTCTCTATGAATGCTTGTCTTGTGCAAAGTGACAGTTTTAATTCTTCTTTTCCATTGTAGATGCCTCCTATTTCTTTTTCTTGCCTAATTTCTCTGGTTAAAACTTAACGGAGTCATAAGAGTATTCTCTGTTGGATAAAAGTAATGGGAGGTGAACAGAAAGATAGTATTGGTAAGGCTCTTGCTGTACATGCAGCTTACTCAGATTCAATTCTGGGCACCTCTTATGATCTCCTGATCCCTACCAAGAGTGACCCCTGACCTCAGAGCCAGGACTAACCCTGAGCCTCACCAAGTGTGGCCCCAAAACAAAACAAAACAAAAAGCAAAGAGTGATAAGAATGGGTGTCCTTGTTTTATTCCTAATTTTAGAGAGAAATATGTTAGGGTTTTACCACTAAGCTATTATCTTACCTCCTTATCATTCTTACCATGTTAATAGCCATGATCTTACTTTATCTATGTTGTGGTCTCTGTCATGTTGTAGTTTCATTCACCTGAGCACCTGTTTTCATTCACCTGAGAACTGGTGAATTTCCCACAGACATTTTCCCTTTACAGCCAGTATTGTAGGACCAGGGATGTAACTCAGTAGTAGAGCACTTGTTCTGCATATGTGAGACCCTCAGTGTGATCCCTGACACCACCAAAACAGTAAGTCAATATGACAACGGGACTAGCCCTTGGAGCTGTTATTATTTTTTTTATTACAAAAGACACTCAGCAATAATCAGGGGAAAAGTTTATTTTTGAGGTGCTGTGAATTGTACTTTGAGGGTAACACATGCAAGTACTGTACCACTGAGCTCCAAGCCCAGCCTGGGTGGAAACTTGGAAAGAAGAAAAGTTTCTTACTCACATGCTTTGCTGTACAGGAGACATACTCCTGCGTTCTCAGTAAGGTTGAAAGAATAACCACTGTGACTCAGAGTTTTGGATTTCTTGGTGGTCAAGTTTGGTGGGAAAGTCTGGGATTTTATGGATATATTATCCCTCAAATTAAAATGTAACAGTAGGAATTGAAAGGACAGGAATTGAGTTAAAAATAGAGAAAGAAAAGAAAAAAGGGGGGGACTGGAGTGATAATACAGTGGGTAGGGTGTTTGCCTTGCATGCGACCAACCTGGGTTCAATTCCCAGCATCCCATATGGTCCCCCGAGGACCTCCAGGAGTAATACCTGATTGCAGAGCCAGGAGTAACCCCTGAGCATCACTGGGTGTGACCCAAAAGCCAAAAAAATAAGAGAGAGAGACACAGAAAAATACAAGTCAGTTCATACTGGTCAAATCAAGTTAACTTTAACCAATGGAGCCTTATTTTGGGGAGACTCCCTGGCTCTTCCTTAGTGCTGTGACTAGCAGTGTGTGTTTTCAGATAGCTGTCAGAAACGGAGGCGTCTTTGATTTGCATACCTCAGCAATCAAAGCTTATGTCAGACACTTTCATTATAAGAAAAAATAATGAAAGAAAAGAAGTTACCGGTCAGGGCTCACACTATGGGGGTGTTCCATCTGTACCTAGTTTAAGAGTTTATTTTTTTTACATATTTTTTGGTTTGAAGGCCACACCCAGCAGTGTTTCACCCAGCCAGAACTGACTCCTGATGCTGCTCTAAGGAATTACTCCTGGCAGAGCTCAAGGGACCCTATGGGGTGACAGGGATGCCACGTGCCAGGCAAGGGCCCTCCCCGCTGTAGTATCACTCAGGCCCTTTCTTTTAGTGTGGATCAAATCTTTAAAGAATTAATTGAGCCCTTTTATAGGTTTCCTTCTCCGTGACCTCTTCATGTATCTTTTTCTTCTGCTATTTAAAATTATGCAATGCTTCATTATTTCTTTCTGCTCTTGTTGAGAAGAACAAAACGAGCATTGTTCTTATGTTCTGATGATCAATGGGAAAGTGAAAGATGGGTGTTGTCATAGCAAGTCTTGCTGTAAATTCATTTGGAAGATGCTACAAATAAACGTAAGTAGAGAACTGAGCATTAGAGAATTAGTCTTCCAGCCCATAATTTTTGTAGTCTGATATTTTCCCCCCTAAATTCTTCCAAGGCTTGAAATTCCTTGTCTATATTTTCCAGAGTCCAGAGTCTAACACTTCTAGTGTTAGAGTCCAGAGTCAACCACCCCTCGAGGACAGAGAACAGAACCGATAATGAAAATCCCATAGCGGGGTTTATTGTTCCAGCTAGCTGGGGTCCAAGTATCCACCTAGCACAGAGGTTTTCAACAAGGACCCAGAGCACGAAATTCAGCAAGTTCTTCTGCTTTCATTTTAGCAAGTAAGCATTACTCAGCAAGAATACATATATTTTGTTGTTGTTGTTATTGTTGTTGTTGTTTTGGCCTGCAACAACCAGCCCACTTCCTGACAGTTATTTTCCGAGACCTAATCTCATTCCGGGGATGTAATCTTTGACAAAGGCATCTGATTTTTCTGTTTTTCTTGTTCCTGGAAGAGGCTTCAGTCACCCAGAAGGCCACAAAGCCTGTCATTGCAGTTTTCCAGTTAAGTGGGTCCTAACAAAGGTTTGGTCCCCCATCATCTATACGTAGAAACTGGGAACGGTGATAAATATCATCAACTGTCCAAAAGAAGTCATGGCTTCCAGATGCAGACGGAGGCCTTCACGGACATTTCCCCATCACAGCCTCGCTGCCACCACTGCAACCCACCCTCTGACGGCAAGACAGCAGCCTCCACTGCGAGAGTCCCGTCTCTGTATTGTAAATAGACTTACTGTGGGCCTTGTCTGTTGTTTTATTTTTCACTTTATTTATTTATTAGGGAAAATGTGCAAATAAAACCCAGCCCCGCTTTTCACACCCCATCCACCCTTTCTCTACTATCCTCCCTGATCCTGTCAGATAACCTTACTTTTTTTGGTCTATATCTGCATGTGTATTTCTCTTTTGTTTTGTTTATCCATCTCTTTCGTGTGAAACCATTCAATCCTTGTCTTTTTTTTTCCTTCTGACTGACTTTACTTTGCCCAGTCCTAGGAGATCCTTCCATTTTGCTGAAGACATCAGAAATTCCATTTTTTTTTTATAGCTGAATAGTAGTCAGTTGTGAATGTATACTATATTCTTTATCTAATTCTCTATCAACAGGCACTTGATTACTTCCAGATTTTAGTTGTTGGGAATAATGTTGCAGTAATCATTATGATGGACTAACCTTTGTCGTTGATGTTTTTTGTAGTCTTCCCATAGACTGTCCCAAGTGGGTTTGTTGTACTCTCGTAGCTCTATTTTTTTTTTAGCTCCTTGAGTTTGGTTTTCTTTCCAAAATGCTGCACCAAATTCCTATTCCCACCAGTGATGCATTTTTCTCCACACGCTCTCCAACACTTATTTTTTTCTCTGAGCCATTCTTAGGTGTGAAGTGGCAATGCTACATGTTTACACATCTCTTACTTGTATCATTGGCATCTAACTATGCAGTTAAGGGGAATTAGTATGTACTGGAGGTTAGTGAGTAAAGGTAAGGTAAAAGTAAAGGCCCTCCCGTTGATCATCGATTTGCTCGAGTGGGCCCAGTAACGTCTCCATTGGAGACTTTGTTGTTACTGTGTTTGGCATATCGAATACATCACGGGGAGCTTGCCAGGCGCTGCCGTGTGGGCAAGTTACACTCAGTAGCTTGCCGGGCTCTCGGAGAGGGGCGGAGGAATCGAACTCGGGTCGACCATGTTGGCTGCGTGCAAGAAAAATGCCCTACCGCTGTGCTATCACTCCAGGTTAGTGAGTAGGGCAGTGAAATAGGGCTCCTGCCAAGGCTTGAGTGTCACTCCCAGACCACCACTGCGTTTCTAGTGATCCCAGAGAGATCAGAGAAATTCCAGCTATTTTGCAAGTTCTCAACACCAACATTTATGGGTTGCAGAAAATCGCTTTTACCATCACTGCAAATCGGGATGTGGCTGAAGATGTGATATTGTGTGATGCTCACGTGGTATTGAGAAGAACAGCCATTGGCCTCCCCAAAATGGTCATGGAGCTCACTGAGGATGAGGCGAAATGTCCAGTCACCATATGTACCTACCAGTACAAGATTCCCACCTGGTTCTCGAACAGACAGAAGGATGTGAAGTTGGAAAAGACTGGCAGGTTCTGGTCATGGGGCTGGACAGCAAGCTCTGGGAAGACTTGGAGTAATGAAGAAAATTCAGGCCCACCAAGGGCAGGGCCATGTCTGGGGACTTTGTGTTAGAGACCAGCACACCAGGACCACAGACAGGAGGCCACATCACGGGCAGGTGTGCCAGGAAGAAATACGTAAATTTGAAGTCAAAAGAATTCTGTGGCCGAGCCACCTCTGTCTGGTGCCAGAAAATCTCATCAATGGCCATGATCCAGAGACTCATTGTTCTTCTCTCTCAGAAGACAGCATAAAACGACACTGCCATAGCCATGCCTCAGGACCCCATGCCAGGCTGTTTCATTAGGGGCACCCCGAAGGGGGGTGGGGTGGGTGAGACTCCTCCCCACCCCAAGGGACCCAGCCCCAGCAGCTGAAAAGCTTCAGAACTCAACCTCTGCCATACTCATGACTGCTCTCCACAGGCTCGGGCCGAGCCTTGCCCACGAGTGAACTAGACATCTCATACCTCACATCACTCACTCATACGCCAAGAGTAGCAACCCATTTATGGGGTTTAAAGTAGAAGGCAACGGGAACAATAAATGTGAAGTGGAACAAGGAAAGCCTCTTCAACAAATGGTGCTGGCATAACTGGACAACCACATGCAAAAAAAATGGGCTTAGACCTCGACCTAACACCATGCAAAAAAGTCAGATCAAAATGGATTAAAGATCTCAACATAGGCCAAAATCCATAAGGTACATTGAAAACAAGGTTGGCAAAACCCTCCACAATATTGAGGCCAACAGTATCTTCAAAAACGACACTCCACTGACCAACCAAGTGGAAACAGAGATAAACAAATGGGACTATCTTAAATTAAGACTATAGATCAAACATGATTGCCACTCAATGCCTCTTTTGCAAACCACAGCACCCAAAAGGAGAGAGAAAACAAAAGGGAATACTCCACCACAGGGCTGGAGTGGAATGGGGGGGTTGGGGGGGTGGGAAGGATACTGGGAGCACTGGAGGTGGAGAATGGGCACTGGTGGAGGGATGGGTATTCAATCATTGTGTAACTAAAACCCAAGCATAAAAAAATTGTAAGTCTACAACTGTACCTCATGGTGTTTCAATAATAAAAATTTTAAAAAATAAATAAAAATAAAGTAGAAAGCAACCAAGCTTAGTGGAAAATGTATTTTTACATATGTATAATATATATATATATATATATATATATATATATATATATATAAGCACACAAGGCTCAACCTTTAACAACATATTGGTGATCTCTTATAGAAGGGCTTAATGGCCCCTGGGTGAAATACAATAATCTTCACACACTCTCCTCTAAGAAAAGTTTTTTTTGGGACCATTTTTGGTAGTTTATTCATAGCAAACAATGCAAAATAAATTATTTAAGTTTTGCTTTGGGGCAGGGATTGAGGCTCCTGATGGAAACATCCAAATATGATGGTGGGTTGGGAGGATCCTCCCAGGATGGGAGAAGCATGCTGAAAGTAGACTATAGACCAAACATGATTGTCATCTATTGCCTCTTTTGCAAACCACAACATCCAATAAGAGAGAGAGAATAAAAGGGAATGCCCTGCCACAGAGGCAGGGTGGGATGGGGGGGATGGGGGGTGGGAGGGATACTGGGATCCGTGGTGGTGGGGAATGGGCACTGATGGAGGGATGGGTATTTGATCATTGTATAATTGAAACCCAAGCACAAAAAATTGTAAGTCTGCAACTGTACCTCATGATGTCTCACTAATAAAAATTAAAAAAAATATATGATGGTGGGAAGGTGTAATGGTGGTGGGATTGGTGTTCGAATATTAAATGCAATCAAATCAAAATGAACTTCTTTATATAATTATAATAAAATTTTAAAAAAGAATTATGTGGCCTCAACTGTAATAAATAGTTTATGCACCTTATTTTAAAAGTGCAGTAAGATCAGGGTCTTATTGAACATGCACCAGGAACTGGATGAAACTGGTTTTCCAAATTTGGTCCTTTCTTTAAAAAAACAGTTACAAAAATAATTTATTTGGGGCGCTATGGTTTACAAACCATACGGTTATTAGTAAGATTTTCTATATAAACTATTCCAGCACCATAACTCTCAACCCATGTGTCTACTTCCCTCCCCCATTGTCCCAAAGTATCTTCTTTTTCAGAAACTGGCAATCATAAGGCCAATTTTACAATCAGTATCCAGGCCCCAGTTTTGAGTAACTTGTGGCTTTTCATTGCTGTGAGAGATTCTCTGACAATTTTTTTTTTTTTGGCTTTTTGGGTCACACCTGGCGATGCACAGAAGTTACTTCTGGCAACATAAAGTAACAAAATAGGAGACTAACACCCAAGAATAGCTGAGATAAGTACCAGGAGGATTACTCCATGGCTTTGAGGACAGCCGCACGCGCTAGGGGAAAAGGCAGCTCAGATAGAGAAGGGAGCACCAAATAAAGGGTCTTGGGAGCTTCCTCTCAGGATGGGAAATGCGTGATGATAGTAGACTATAGTTCGAACAAGATTGCCACTCAATGTCTCTTTTGCAAACTACAGCACTCAAAAGGAGAGAGATAACAGAAGGGAATGCCCTGCCACAGTGGTAGGGTGGGATGGTGGGAAGGGGGGTGGGAGGGATGCTGGGACTGGTGGTGGTGGAGAATGGGCACTGGTGGAGGGAAGGGTATTCGATCGTTGTATGGCTGAAACCCAAGCACAGAAATTTGTGGGTCTACAATTGTACCTCATGGTGTTTCACTAATAAAAATTTAAGAAAAAAAAAAAGAAGTTACTCCTGGCTTTGCACTCAGTGGCAGTGCTCAGGGAACCATATGAGATGCTGGGAATCGAACCTGGGTCGGCTGCTTGCAAGGCAAATGCCCTATCCACTGTACTATCGCTCCAGCTCTCTCTGACAATTTTAGGACTCCAGTGACTGCATGATATATTTGCTATGTATTTTTAAGTTTCTTAGCTGATAGTGTTAAAGTTCTATTGCTCACAACTACTGGCTATGCGCAGGGCTTCCTCCTGGTTCTCTGCTCAGGAATCACTCCTGGCAGGCCAGGGATCAAACCTGGGTCGGCCACATACAAAGCAAGCGTCCTGCCTTCTATCCTATGGTTCAACCCCTCTTTCCACATTCTGTAAGTTTTAATTTATTTATTTAAGGTGATGATGCATTACAAGAACAGTTGTTTTCAAGGAACACTTTTACACCTTTCCTTTTTCTTTTTTGTTTTTTGGGTCACACCTGGCAATGCACGGGGGTAACTCCTGGCTCTGCAGTCAGGAGTTACTCCTGGCGGTGCTCCGGGGACCATATGGGATGCTGGGTATCAAACCCGGGTCGGCCGCGTGCAAGGCAAACGCCCTACCCGCTGTGCTATCTCTCCAGTCCCAAGTTGCTCTTAAGGATCTAGTGAATAACTAGAACACCTCATAGTTACTGAGCATGCTGTCCCTACCCCGTGGATTCCACCATCTGACACTGCAATTCCACATCTGAGTCTCCTCTGCAATCCTTTCAGCCATCAGCGTGTCGCTGGCATGGGGATGGTGATGTGCAGGGTACCCATTCTCGAAGTTTGATGTTATTTTCCGAGATGTGTGTGTGGGGGGGAGGGGGGCACACTGGCAGTGCTCAGGGCTTACAGCTGGTGATGCTCACACAAAGCAAGCTCCTTACCCCTGCTATCTCTCTGACTCCCCTCCCATTCATTTCCAGTGCGAGGCTGAATTGTTTCTAAGTCTTTGTGGAGGCCTTGCACTGCTCTCAGCTTCACTCTTAGTGCTACTTTTGCTGCCTCTGATAGGTTTTACTGCCTTTGTTCTCATTTGCCTGCAGGTATTTTAAAATTTCTATATGATTTTTCTCATCACTCTAGCAGTGTTGAGAAGTATGTTCTTTTAGTCTCCCCATGTTCGTGATTTTCTTTTCTTTTCTTTTTTGGTTGGTTTCTAATTTTATAGCATTGTGATCAGAAAAAAAAATTCTTAGTATGGGCTAGAGTGATAGCACAGAGGGTAGGGCATTTGCCTTGCACGCGACCGACCGGGGTTCAATTCCCAGCATCCCATATGGTCCCCTGAGCACCGTCAGGGGTAGTTCCTGAGTGCAGAGCCAGGAGTCACCCCTGTGCATCGCCAGGTGTGACCCCCCCCCAAAAAAATTCTTGGTATGACTTCTGTCTTAAAATAGTTGATAATTGTGTTGTTGTGGCTGTTCTCTTCCACGGACTATTTTTTTTCTTGCTGTTTTTACTGTGTTTATACTTGCTTCTGACAATTTTGATGGATTCACGAGAATCTCATTAGATTCATATTATTTAGAAATCTCTAGGCTTTTTATAGTGTCTGTTTCTTTTTTCATGTTAAGGAACTTTCTAGACATTTCTCTAAATAAATATTCTGCTCCCCTGTCTCCTCCACTCTCGGTCCCCAATAATGTAGTTATCCTACATTGGTTGTGGTGGTACCACAACTGCTTTGTACTATGTTCACACTTTTTTATTCCTATGTCTTTTTTTTTTAATTTTTTCTTTTTGGGTCACACCCAGAGATGCACAGGGGTTACTCCTGGCTCATGCACTCAGGAATTACTCCTGGCGGTGCTCAGGGGACCGTATGGGATGCTGGAAATCGAACCCGGGTCGGCCGTGTGCAAGGTAAACACCCTACCCACTGTACTATAGCTCCAGCCCCATCATTCCTATGTCTTTTTGCTGCTTCGATTAGGTGACACCATTTTCTTATATTTTAGTTTATTGGTACATTCCTCTGTATCATCTGGTCTTCAATTGAATCCTTCTGCTGATTTTTTTTGGTTCAGTTACTATATGCTCCAGCTCCGTGACTTCTGTTTAGTACTTTATCATCCATTCTTTCCCCAAATCCTGTGAGCATCTTTAGAACCATCACTTAAGAGCTCCTTACCAGGGAAACCATGTGTCTCTATTTTATTAAGTTATTTTCCTCACGTCACAGATTTTCCTTTCATTTCAAATATATTCCTCTGTAGATTTTTTTCCAATTTCTTTCTCATTTCTATGCATTAAATAAATTAGCTATCTCTCTTGGTCTTGAAGCGATGACCTCATTTAGGAGATGAAGCTTACCTCCTATAATTAAAACATATTATTCAAATATGCCCTAGTTTTGGTCTGTCGAAAAAAATTCGGTTTTGTTTTTGGGCCACACCAGTGGTGCTCAGGGCTGTACACCTCAGGGATCACGCCTGGCCATCTTGGAGCTAGAAGAAGTGCTGGAGAACAAACCTGGGAAGGCTTCCTATAAAGTAAGCCCCTTATGTACTCTACCATCTCTCCAGCGTCATTGTTAAACTTTTGTATTTTTCCAAGTGACCTATTTTATTCATAGTGGTCCTCGGTATGAGGGGTTGCTAAAAGGAAATACCTTATTTATCATCTAGATTCAGGCTAATTAAAACTTAGACCTGAAGCCGCACATTTGTAGCACTGTAGCACTGTCCTCCTGCTGTTCATCGATTTGCTCGAGCGGGCACCAGTAAGAGCAGTCTCCATTGTGAGACTTGTTGTTACCGTGTTTGACGTCTCGAATATGTCACGGGGAGCTTGCCAGGCTTTGCCATGCAGGTGGGACACTCTCGGTAGCTTACCAGGCTCTCCGAGAGGGATGGAGGAATTGAACCCGGTTGACTACATGCAAGGCAAACACCCTACCTGCTGTGCTATCACTCCAGCCAAAGCAGCACATGAAGGTATGCAAGTACACCTCTTTCAGGAAAAGCCAGAAATGACCATTTTCGTCTGTTCATTCTGTGCTCTGCCATACGATAACAGTGTTAGGAATTAAGCCCAGGTTGGCCACAAGCTTGGCAAACGCTCTACCCACTGGGAACCCGGCAATGCTTGGTCAGCAATGCAGTGCTACAGTCCTATGGTTTGGGAGAGGGGCTACATCCAGTGATGTTTTCTTTCCTACTGATGCACTGAGTTCATGATATAGCCCCAGTGACCACCAGTGACACGTGATAAAGGTGTGTCTGCAGGTGGCAGCCTTGGAAATGAAGGCACAGCTGTGAATGAAGTTCCTGTTGGCTGCCCAGGTTCTCTCAGGAAAACAAAGCAGTCTTGGATAAAGCTAAAAGAAGTTCCAGAAATGGCACCTGTTCTCCAGAGGGGATATGAGTTGATTCTAGCTGTGAATCAGAAGTCTTCCTTTCCCGTGGCACTATAATGATCAGCTGATAAATCTCTCAGTTTCGTTCCTCGGTTGCCTTCGTGTGTGGACTTGTGTCTCAGGCTAAAAACTTCTCTATTATCAATCCTGTCTGGATAGTCCCACGCTCTGTCGGCATCCACATGGATGTGTACCTAGTCTGCAGCTGGAGAAGTTACGGTGTGAGGATTTAAATGGAAGAGCACATGCCTAGCATGTAACATGGTCCTCATCCTCAATGCTGCATGCCCACTCCAACCCTGATCACTGGATGTAGCTCCTCCTGCAAACCAGAGGACTGTAGCACTGCATTGCTGACCAAGCATTGCTAGGTTCCCTGATTAGCCTCTATAAAATTTTAAAAATTGGGGCTGGAACAATAGTACAGTGGGTACTTGCCATGCATGCAGCCAACCTGGGTTTAATTCCTAAAACCCCATATATTTCCCTGAGATCACCAGGAGTGATTCCTGAGCAGAGTCAGGAATAAGCCCTGAGCATCTCCCGCCCCCTCCTCCAATCCCCCCCAAAACATCAAAAAAGAAAGAAAAATAGAAACCCAACCTGAATTCCTCTAGATTGTTCTGGTAAATGTCCTTTTCCATGTGTGTTATAAAGAGAAACACGGCATGCAAACAAGATACTAGTTAGAGGCCGAACATTGGTTAGTCCAACTCTGGGGGAAGGTCTGATGAGTGCACTGATTAACATATGTAACATGAGGGGAAGATTTGTGCTTTATACTTATGAGTTAAACTGAACTGCATGCCAGAGTTTATGGATGCTATTCTATGTTCCACTTTCCCCTCCTGCCTGCAGTCAACACCAGTAAAATAATAAATTAGGGTAGGAGAGGGTATCAAACACAGTGGCAGTTGAAGTTAACTGGACATTTACTATGTTCCAGACCTTATTAGTGCTTCATGTAATCAATTTCTCATTTAATTCCCTCAATAAGCCCGTCAATTAGCTACTGAGACTGCTAGAGACCCAAGGAGAACAATCCTTGAGGTTCTTATTCAACCTAGACTAGATCTGGATGGAGAAAACTGCAGGAGGAGGTTCTCATTCAAAAAGTCAGACAGGAGGGGCTGGAGCCATATAGCACAGTATGTAGGGCATTTGCCTTGCACGCTGCCAACCCGGGTTCGATTCCCAGCATCCCATAATGCCCTCGGAGCACCACCAGGAGTAATTCCTGAGTGCATGAGCCAGGAGTAACCCCTGTGTACTGCTGGGTGTGACCCAGAAAGAAAAAAAAAGTCAGACAGGAGACAAACAACAAAGTTTCAAGCACCAAGGCAGGTTTATGGCAAGTGAAAAGCAAAGTTCTGGCCTCCCCAGAGAGCTAGGTGGGGAGTGTCCTACCGGGGAAGTCAGCTTTTATTCATTCTTTGGGGTTTGGGTATGGTGTGTGTGTGTGTGTGTGTGTGTGTGTGTGTGTGTGTGTGGTGTTGGTGGTGAGGGGTCATTGACTAAGGCACTGTAATTTACAAAGATTTATAGTTGAGCTTCAGGCATAGAGTGTTCCAGCAACAATCCCACCACCTCTGTCAACTTCACTCCACCATGTCCCCAGGTTCCCTCCCGCCTCCCTCCTTGACAGGCACTTGTTAAGTTTGGCTTTGGTAGTTTGGCTCTCCTGTTTTCAGATTTGCTATTTCTGTGGTTCAGACACATGGCGATACAATACCTCTGTATTGTCAATGTGACCAAGGCCCCTGCTCTCTACCTCTGTTACCTCCCATCTGACTCTTCTTTTATATATTTTATTTTATTTTATTTTGGTTATCAGGTCACACTTGGTAGTGCTTAAAGTTTACTCTTGGCTCTGTGCTCAGGCCGTCTACCTCTGACTTCTGTCTTGGTTTCTTTCCTTCCCTGTTCTGCTCATTTTTGTAATCTAGGATCAGTGGTAATACCTTGCATTCCCTTGTCCTGTTATTCCATACACCACAGGTAAGTGAGATCATCTGATGTTTATCCTCTTCATGACTCATTTCACTTAACATGACATTCTCCAATTCTATCCAAGTTACAGTGCATTGCAGACCCAATCGTTCATTCCAACTGCATGGGATTCTAATGTGCATATATACCACACTTTCGTTATTCACTCATCCATCCTTGGACGCTTAGGTTGATTCCATGTCCTAGCTAGGTATATATGCACATTAGAGTACCATACAGTTGGCTGGAGTGATAGCCCAGCAGGTAGGGCGTTTGCCTTGCACGCGGATGACCCGGCAGACCTGGGTTCGATTCCTCTGCCCCTCTCGGAGAGCCTGGCAAGTTACCAAGAGTATCTTGCCCGCATGGCAAAGCCTGGCAAGCTACCCATGACGTATTTGATATGCCAAACACAGTAACAACAATTCTGTGTTGTTACAATGGGGCCGCTTGAGCAAATTGATGAATAATGGGAGGACAGTGCTACAGTGCTACAGCTATTCTGCTGAGTACTGCAGTGAATAATGGTGTGCATAAGTCCTTTCGAATGTCCAGGGGTAGATACCAAGAAGTGAACTTGCTGGATCATAAGGCAGCTCTATTCTTTCTTTCTTTCCTGAGACATCTCCATGCTGTCTCCCATGGGGGTTGAACCAAAGAAAATCACCATCAGCAGTGGACAATATTTCTGCACAGTGACTTGACTCCAATGAGCAGACTCATGGCCTGAATGTTCAGATTGCGTCCGAACCCAAGTATGAAGTGACTTTTGTATTCTGATTGAAATCTGGTTTCTCTGCTTCCTGGGCACTCTCAAGAAAAATGGCTCAGGTTAGACCAGTTTATTCATTACTCAGATTTGTAGAGAGATACCACATGGACACATACTGAATTATCTATCTGACACCAGCAGCACTACCAGACATACTTCCTTCAAAACCTCTTATTAATTAGAGTTTTTAGGTTTAAAAAGTAATGTTCTTAGGAAAGTACAGACTCTGAGGGCCTAGAGTGATAGCTCTGAGGGCTAGTACACACAAGCATTGCATGCTGGAAGCCCAGGGTCTCCCTGCACACCTCTGCAAGCATCTACCAAGCAACATGCTAGGACAGTCTCCTGAGCATTGCCAGGTGTGGCCCCCAAATGAAGTGGAAAAACAACTATGCAATTTAATTACTTAGCATTTGAATTCTTGGGAAGGTATTGTTTCATTTGACATGATTATTGAAATGCTGGCTGCCTGGGTGTTAATCCACACGGAATGATCTGTCAGATTAGTTTTGTCATCCTGTCAAGAGAAATCTGAATCAGAATTATATTATATAGGTACAATTCTACTTTAATTTTTGATGCTTCAATGAGTTCACTCTGAAATCTTGTTGCTTTGCTAAAAATAAGGGCCAAACAATAAAAACTAATAATGAGGGGCTGGAGTGCTAGCACAGCGAGTAGGGCGTTTGCCTTGCACGCGGCCAACATGGCCAACACAGGTTCGATTCCCAGCATCCCATGTGGTCCCCCGAGCACCGCCAGGAGCAATTCCTGAGTGCATGAGCCAGGAGTAACCCCTGAGCATCGTCGGGTGTGACCCAAAAAGAAAAACAAAACTAATAATGAAATGAACATCATGATCCAGAAAATTGGAAACTACTTTGGCACCCAGTAACATTAATACCAAAATTAAGATTTTAAACTCATTTTACTAACAAAAGTTTTGTCTAAACCTATTTGAGCTATTGAAATGGCCAAATTAGGAACTGAAGCAATAGTACAGTGCATAGGGTGCTGGCCTTGCACACAGTTGATCCAGGTTCTGTCCCCAGCATCCCATATGGTCCCCTGAGCACCACCAGGAGTAGTTCCTGAGTTCAGAGCCAGAAATATTCCCTGAGCATCACTAGGAGTGGCACAAAAACAAAAAGGCCAAATTAAAATTTATGATTTAATAATCTAATTTTAATTTTCAGGAAATTATTCTAAAAATGTAATCAGACATAATCAAAATAAGATACTTGTTTATGAGAAATAAATGCATCATTATTTGCAACATAAAACTTAGGGAGGAAAATCTAGATATCAAGGTAGTATGTGGAAGATTATCTTTATAATAGTCATTTAAAAAGTAGGGGCTAGATTCAACATAGAGCAATTTCACTGGAGGCCCTGAATTCAATCCCGAACACTCGGGAAAAAGGAAGGAAAGAAAAAAGAAGAAAGAGAAGAGGAAGAAAAGAAATTGTGTGTCAGCAGGAGGAAGTTGTGAGCCTTAATGTAAATGAAAACAGTTGGCAGGGCTGGAGATTGCTCTGTGGGTTGGAGCACTTGATTTGACTGCAGGAGGCCCACGCATGTTTCCCTGAGCACTGTTGGGAGAGCTGCCCAAGCACACAGCAGGAAGTGACTCTTGAGCCCCCAGGTATGTTCCAAAAAGTCCCCTACAAAGAAGACATTTGTAAACCAGTGCTCGTGCACTGATTTACAAAACTGAATACCACCCCAGTGTTTGTGTTTGGGAATAAACAGGGTTTCAAGAGGTGAAATTATGAGTTTGCTTTTCTCCCTTTTCTTGGCATCTAAAGTAGAGCTGAAGACTATGAAGGCTGCTCCTGCCTGTCTCCTCAGTGAGTTCTGACCAGAGGGAGGTCCTACCCTGCTGACCACTGATTTGCCTGTACCTTTGGAGGGGCATGGGGAGGAGAGGGGGAAAGGAGTGAGAGGAAGGAGGGAAGGGGGGAGGAGGAGGGAGAGACAATGGGGAAGGAGAGGTTGGAGGACAAAGAGTAGGAGGAAGAAGGAGAGGAGGAGAGGGAGGGAGAGAAGAGCAGGAGGACAGAGAGGAGTGGGGAGGAGGGAGGGCAGAAGGAGCCATCTACTCCCTGACTCAGGGCGGGGGAGTGGGCCTGGGAAATGCACCCCACAGACCTGCTCTCCAAGGACCCACCGTCCAGAGCCCCGAGTCAGCTGAAACACGCCGGTTTCTTTCTCCGGACCTGCGGCTGCACCTCCAGGCACCTTCCCAGGCCACGGGGCCCATGGTCCCTCCTGCACCTGCTTGTACCTGCTGGCACACCCACCTCCCCACACAAGCGTGCAGCACGAAGCAGACCCCTGCACGCTGGAGGCCAGGCTCTGGGGGGAGCAGCAGCACTCTGGCAGTTTGGCATCTGATGAATGTGATGCCCAACCCACACTCACGCACACCCACCCACCACACACAGAGAAATGCACGCATACATACACACAGACATGCACACACAGAGACATGCACAGAGACATACACACTCAGACACACACACACACACACACACACACACACACAGAGGACGCGGACACATGCTCACACCCACCCCTACACAGATACATGCACACACAGGCACACACACAGACACACACACACTCACACATTCACAGGACATGGATACATGCTCACACGCACCCCCACACAGATACATGCACACACACAGGCACACACACACAGACACACACACTCACACATTCACAGGATATGGACACATGTTCACACCCACCCACACACAGAGACATGCACACACACAGACGTACACACACACGGACATGGACACATGCGTGCACTCACACAGACATGCACACACAGAGATATGCACACCCATGGACACATGAACAGATAAACAAGGATATGAACACATGTGCACTCTCCCCCCCACAGAGACATACATAAGGACACATGCATAGAGACACACATACAGACATGCACACACACACACACACACACAGATGTGTGCATACACACACACACGCACGGGCCTCCTGCCCGCCTCTTATTCAGCGGAGTTTTGGGGAGCAGCAATTCTATAGCTACTCCAGATGTGACAGTTGGGTGTTTTGTGTTGATATGTAATGAGGCGGAAAGTTAGGCTGATTTTTGCTGGGAATGAAGTGAATCAGAAACAAGAGAGGAGGCCTCTCACATTTGGCTTGGCCCCCTTTCTGAGGTTGGGGGGGCAGCGGGTGTTGGCTGCAGGAAACTTGCATAATCATTTCCCAATCCTCAGGGTAAGGAGGGGGAAAAAGTCTGAGCCCTCAGGATGACTCACTGGGTCTTCTTTGCCTCTGCCACCTACAAATCGTATCGCTCCAGGCAGATTATTTCGAGAAAATTAATGTTAATTTAGGTAAAACCCTCAGTATCGCCCTCATTACCATTATAAAATGGAAACAAAGTGAAGATGCCTATCTTCAGTCTCCAGGAGGCAAGGCGTGAACACAATGCTGAGCAAAACAAAAAAACAAACCAGGTGGAAGTCTGAACTCATCGATCACATCCTCTGAGTCAGATGTCACAGGTAGAACAAAGAAAGAGTTCTCTTCACGTCTCAGAAGTTCAACTGGATGAAATGAGATGTTTGTCAGAGTGCTGCCTACACCTCACATACTCTGTAGAATGTCTTATTGGTAGTGATTAGATTGAGTGTTGGGTCCGTCTTTTCATACACAGTTTTAAGTACGTTTGTCTGGTTTGGGTCCTAATTCTATTTATTTATTTGTTTATTTTTTAAACGATTTTATTTTTTGCTTTTTGGGTCACACCTGATGATGCTCAGGGGTTACTCCTGGCTTTGCACTCAGAAATCACTCCTGGCGGTGCTCGGGAGACTATATGGGATGCTGGGAATTGAACCCGAGTCTGCCGTGTGCAAGGCAAATGCCCTATCTGCTGTGCTATTGCTCCAGCCCCTGGGTCCTAATTCTAAAACAGGAGAGGTACACATGGTGATAGAAGGGTGAAAACACAGCGTGGCAGCAGAGATGGGAGAATGTCCTACAGATGGGCATCTCATCTAATGCCAATCCCATTTTCATAGATCCTATGAAACAGTAAAGGAAAACCAGCAAAACTTCAAATGACAGCTTGATCCACCCTGGAGAAGCCCGAGCTCTCTCTTGAACATGTATTCATCCCTTTCTCTTCATGTCTTTCAGAATTGACTTCTTCAATCAAATTATCTTGCTTCACTGTTTAGCCTCCTCCTGAAATTCTTTTCCGTGAGGGTAAGGAGACAGACCCAGAAAGCTTCTGTACTGAGGCGAGGACTTACTTTCCTGTGGAAAGCAAGTCCTGGTTCCAGCCGGAGTTCCTGGCTCCCGGAGAAAACAGGTGATGGGGGTCGTCTCCCGCACCTTGCAGGACCAGTGGACTCCAGGCACAGCTTAATGGCTGTCTCCTGGGGCTTCCAGGACACAAGCAGCCGTGCTTGTAGGTGAGGTCCTGACCAGTCCTGACCCATGCCAGGCATCTCCTGAGCACTGGCGGTGGAGGTGGGTCGAGCAGAGATGGAAATGCTCTTTTCCCGAGTCTGCCTCCTGTGCTCCCCTTCACAGAGCCACCATCATCTTCATTCCCATGTCCACAGTGAGAGGACGGCATCTGAGTGCCAGAAACACCCTCGGCCAGAGACTGAATCAGTCACCTCCTGGCTTCCAACACCCAGAAATGGTCAAAAAAAAAAAGTAATCACACACACACACACACACACACACACACACACACACACACACACACACACAGAATCCCACCCCCCACCCCCCAAAAAATATTCAAATTATGGTGTAGTCTTCTGCTGTCTCAGCTGGGCAATTCAGAAAATAAGAATTATACACTTCAGTCCCTCAAAGGGAAATATATTACAGTATACTTTGTAGTATGATTCACAGCTCTACATCCCTTCAAAGACCCATCTCCTATTTTGTCAGTTGCTCCCTTTCTTTTTTTAAGGGGGGGGGGTCAGAATGACAATTGCGAGTCACACAGAACTGGTTGCTGTGCTTGAACACATGTGGTTGAAGTGCTCACGCCCTTTGGGTGTGGTGCTCGCCATGTTGCTCAGTTTCGGTGTTCTCTTGGGGTAGCGCATTAGTGGCAGTGCTCACACACTTAGTCACGCACACTTTCCCCTTGTGGCACTGAGCATCACAAACAGCAGTACAACAGGAGCACACTCAGTACGCGGGACAAGGCGGGTGTTCTCACACTACGCTCCCTGTGGCCCATACTTGGTCATCTTTCTTATACAGTCAGCCTGATAGGGCTTGAGGTCTTTGGAATAGTAATTATTTCACGATCACGATCATCCTGTTGTTCGTCGATTGCCTCGAGCAGGCACCAGTAACGTCTCCTTCGTCCTAGCCCTGAGGTTCTAAAAAGTGCCACATTTGAGGCTCTTTCAGGGTCAGGAGAATGAGACCCATCATTGTTACTGGTATTTGGCATACTGGGTATGCCACGGGGAGTTTGCCAGACTCTGTCGTAATTATTTACTGTTAGATATATACAACTTATGATGTATAGGTCTACGTTAGTAGCTAATGGGGCACCTGGAAATCTGGAGTGAATAATGTTTTTTCCCATTATAACCGTGAGGTGGTATCTTGGAAAACATAATGAGCAGAACACAAATACATTATAGCTCTAAGTCACTCCACTAGAGTGAAAAATGATACAAGGGCCAGTAGAATGAAACATGCTAAAGCACTGAGAGAAACTAGACCATTTCATTTGATTTTACAGCGGGTAGGGCGTTTGCCTTGCACGCGGCTGACCCGGGTTCGATTCCTCCATCCCTCTCAGAGAGCCTGGCAAGCTACTGAGAGTATCCCACCCGCACAGTAGAGCAAGCTCCCCGTGACATATCCAATATGCCAAAAGCAGTAACAAGAAGTCTCACAATGGAGACGTTACTGGTGTCCGCTCGAGCAAATCGATGAACAGGACAGTGCTACAGTGCTACAGTATATTTCTGGGAGTGGGGGAGAAGCTACAGGACTAGAGACAAAGACCTCTTTGATAGAGAGCACTAAACTCCCCACCCCTTCAATATTAGCCATTCGTAGTTAAAGCAGAAACAAAAATTTAATAGTCAACATTCTGTGCTCAGTGGTAGAGCAGTTTCTCACATGAGATCCTGGGTTTGCTACCAAAATAAAACAAAAACATATGGACAAGAAGTATTTGGTATCATTTGATTATGTGAATGAATCTGCTACATGGATGGATCTGGAGAGTATGATACTGAGTGAAGTCAAGGGGAAGGAGAACCAAACAGAGCAATCTCTCACTTGCGGGATATAATGAAAAATAACAGTGAAACAATCAGCGTCCAAAGGCAACAGAAATGAGGAACCTGAGATCTGGTCCTCAGTGGGAAGCATGCCACCTGGGGGTGGAGGAAGGGGACAGGGAACACTGCACCAATGGCAGTGGGGAGGAAGAGAAGAGGCTGAAAGGTCAGCAGGGACCTCTACTAGCAACAGTAGAGCCAACTAGTGTCAAACCATATATACGTTACCTATAAAGCCTCTTAGAGAGGCAGGATGATGGACAGGAGGTAAATGTAGGCAGTGAACACTGGTGGAGGAAGTGGACACTGGCGAAGGGATCGGTGTTGAAACATTCTATTTCTGAAACCGAGTGATGAATAACTTTGTACTTTACAATGAATTAAAACATGAATATGGGATTAAGGGGATTTTTTTTTCTTAACATGATAAAGAGTACCTCATTTTCAAAGGTATTTACATGAAGTCATGAACAAAACAAATGTATCTGCTTTTTATTTCGGAATAAATTACTGTGGAATTTTCTGCAGTTACCTATTCAAAATAAAATAGGACATACAGGGGCTGGAACGATACCACAGTGGGTAGGGCATTTGCCTTGCACGCAGCAGACCCGGGTTCGATTCCCAGCATCCCATAAAGTCCCCTGGCACCACCTGGAGTAATTCCTGAGTGCATGAACCAGGAGTAGCCCCTGAGCATCGCCGGGTGTGACACAAAAAGGAAAGAAAAAAAAGGACATACAAAATTATTCATAATTATCTTAAATCGTATGAGAAATGCCCTAGTTAGCAGCTGAATTTCAAATACAGTGAAATCTGCTCACATGACAGCATTTAAAAAGTAGAAAATTATTCATAATAAAGCATTAAATATAGCAAGTGAACATGAAAATCTCTAATCTTAGGGTGAGGGACCTAATCATAAATAAAGCTAATAGTAACAAAAACTAGAGGCTGGGGAAAGTACAGAGGCGAAGGAGCTCACTGTGCTGTGGCCAAGGCCAGTTCAACCACAGGCATTGCATATGCAACTACCCAGCACCACACACAGCCCGAGCACTGCCTGGATATATTTGTTTTGTTTTTGAAACACACCTGCTCAGAGTTTTTTCTTGGCTCAGTCCTCAGGGATTATTCCTGACGGGATTTGGGGGACCCTATCGGGTGCCAAGGATCGAACCCGGGTTGGCCGTGTGCAAATAAAGTGTTCTACCCACTGTACGGTGTTTGGGCCAGCACTGCTGGGTATGGCCCCAACATCTCCATAACCACCCCACCCCTAGAAACACATAAAAAATAACCCCCCCAAATCAGCCTGGGAACATTTACAATTATAACTTCTTTATTAAACTGTTCAAAACAGACTCAAATCACCAATATCGAGAATTAATGGAGACCTTGCATACTAACAGTATTAAAACTACCCTTATTATGGTTTGTTAAAATAGCCTTGACACACACACACACGCACACACACATACACACATTTGGCTTTTGGGCCACACCTACACACCTAGCTGTTCTCAGGGTTTACTCCTAGTGGCGCTGGGAATAGAACTCTGATCAGCTGCATGTACAAGTTTTACTGTACTCTCTCTTCAGTCTTAAAATGAGTAATTTTCTTTAAAAACACACTACGAGGGCCCAAGAGAGTACAGGGTGGTACCTGCCTTGCATGTAGCCAACCCCAGTCTGATCCCCTGCGCTTCTGGGAGATTCAATCCCCTCATCCCTTTTCATCATCCCCCCTCCAACTCAACAACCCTCTTATGCTGTAGTTTTATTAAAAATTTTGAGTTCAGATCTTTAAAATATCCCAATAAAAAGGCCTAAATGGCTGAAAAATGCTATCCAACATTTAAGAAAAAAATATTAATTTTGCCCTCATTCTTTAATATTATACGAAAGAAAATTCATTTCTGAGATCAATATTATATGACCAGGGACACGAGAAACTATGGATCAATATCCCTCATTAATCCTGATGCAAAAATGTTTAACATACCAGCAGAATCCAACAACATTCTAGCAGCTCAAGGCTGCTTCCTCAAATGAGTATTAAGGCAACCCACCATTTGAAAACTACGTAATAGGCAACCATTTGACAATGTTCATGCAACAATTGCAAAATCTCAAAAACTAGAAATAAAGGGAATGACCACAGTATAAAGGTCACCTAGAAAAGTACAATTAAAATGATGACAAAAGATCAAATGAGTGGTTAGGGCACTTACCTTGCACATGGCCCATCGCAGTACCCCATTGGTCCCCCAAACCCACCAAAAGTGATCCCTGAGCAGTTAGTGCTATGTCCTGAGTACAGTTGGGGTGCCAACCCTTCCCCCCCAAAAAAAAATCCCAAATGATTTTCCCTTAGTATTGGTAACAAGGCAATAATGCAACTCTTCTAACCACTTTCACCATCGCTCTGAAAAGATCTTATCAGTGCAACATAAAAGAAAAAGGCACTGAAAAGAAAAGCCAAAAACACCATAAAGAAATAAATATCTATTATAAACTGCAGACAACCCGATAAAGTAGAAAACTCAAAGACCTACATGAGTGAATTTCGCAAAGATAAAAGATCAACTGATAAAAATCAGTCCTTAGATTAGCAACATCTGGAAATTGAAGGTGTGGGTTTTTTTTGGGGGGGCGGGGTTTGGTTTTGGGTCACACCCACTATGCTTAGGGTTTACTCCTGACAGGCTCAGGAGACCATATGGGATGCCAGGATGGTGCCTGGGCCAACCACATGCAAGAAAAACACCCTATCTGTTTTATGAGAATTTTGGCGATTTAAATGTTTAAAGTACTATTACAACAGCTCACACACACACACACACACACACACACACACACACACAATCACTGTATGTGCATGTTTTGTATCAAATATCAAAAACTCTGATAAAGATAAAAAACAAATGATGCAATATGCTGCATCCATGGACTGGATGGCAAGTACTAAGATGTCATGCTGAGTAGGTCTACAGAATTGATGTGATTGGCACTGAAATTCAAATGCATGTTTTTGTCCTTGTCAACAAGTTGATTATAGACATGGAAAGATAAGGAAACTAAATCAGCAAAATAATTTTGCAAATAGGGTTACTACTAATGCATGTAAAATACTACTTATGTATTGTCACTTTATATGCATATTGAGACATTTGCTCGAGTTCAAAAATACTGTTAAACTGATTTTCAATGAAGAAAAAAAACTCAATGACAAGTAATTTTTATTGTAGATCATAAAAACCAAGAAATCACTCACCTCATTCTTAAATCTAAAAGTCACCGTGAGTTAGGCAATTTCTTAAACTTGACATCAGAAATATAATCCATTAAAGAAAAAGTTGATAAAATGAACTTTGAGAATTAAGAATGTTCATCAGAAAGCTGGTAACAATGAAAAGGCAAACCCCAGACTAGGAGAAAGCATAGAACCTGTGTCTGATAAAGGTCCTGTATATTCAGATGATAAATGATATCTGACTACAAATGTGAAAAAGTTTACCATCTTTTACATTTTCAAATTAAAACATGGGATTGGGAGTTTTGTTTCTAAGTGTCAATCAATTGGGGTACCTGCATATACTTGTGATATAATGTTCACTTCTGAAAGGCACCTGACACTTGTATGAAATCTTAATGCCCATATCCTTTAACACAGTATTATCTCAAGGTATGCATCCTAAAATTCTCACTTCAAGACTGATGAGTTCGTAATTCCAATAGGTCTACTTGCAGAAATGAAAACAAACCAGTTTGACAAAAGGTAATAGTTAAATAATAGATTGTCTATAAATATGAGGCTAATTAGACAAGGAACACTTGCTTGCTTACAAAGAGTATCTGATATGGAGACTCTTTAAGATCTGTTAAGTGCATTAAACTATACAAGACTTTATTTTCTATAATAAAAATTACTTATTCAGTAAATGCATATAGTTTCCTCTGCCTAAAGATTTTCTTGTGGGGTACTTTATGTTCCTTTTTAAGTTCACCACATTTTTAAGGTTCTCCTATCCCCGTTCCAATTAAACTGGAGTAAAGATGCAATATCCTTGTAGAGGAAAAGAGAAACCTAAGCAGGCATAAGAAATTCATTCTACAATAAATGGGGGCACAGTTGAATAATCTGTTTGAAAAGGCAGATACTTTTGATGTAATCATGACTTGTTTTTTGCTTCTTCCCGCTCAGGTAAGCCCTACACTGACATTAATAGTTTGCCTGAGATTTCCTTTCTTTACTGAACCCTGAAGCCCTCCAGGCTTTATTAGTGGTTTTAGTTGACAGAAACATTTTGCACTTTACCTTAATGTGGTACCTGATACAGATTCTAATCGTGAGTCTAAATAGTATAGAAACTGAGCCTGTTGGTTAAGCAGTCTCAAAATTACCTTGTAAATGCTTTTCAACTTGGCTATTGCCACCTAGTGGAAAAATTGTCAAAAATAGTTGTTGCTCACCTTTCAGCTAGTACCTAACAGTAAAATGGGAATTTTTTAAAAGGCCAGAATGGGAATTCTTTGAAAGGCAAGACTAGTGGCGGGTGGGGCTGGAGCGACAGCACAGCGTGTAGGACATTTGCCTTGCACGCGGCCAACCCGGGTTCGATTCCCAGCATCCCATATGGTCCCCTGAGCACCGACAGGGGTAATTCCTGAGCGCAGAGCCAGGAGTGACCCCTGTGCATTGCCGGGTGTGACTCAAAAAAGCAAAAAAAAAAAAAAAAAAAAAAAAAAAAAAAAAAAAAAAAAGACTAGTGGCTGGAGCGATAGCACAAGGGGTAGGGCATTTGCCTTGCACGAGGCTGACTGGGATTCAATTCCCAGCATCCCATATGGTTCCCCAAGCACCGCCAGGAGTAATTCCTGAGTGCATGAGCCAGGAGTAACCCCTGTGCATTGCCGCGTGACCTAAAAAAAAAAAAAAAAAAAAAAAAAAAAAGGCAATACTAGCTTTATTAAACCAAATTATTTTTGTTCGCCAAATTCAAAATGGGCAGAGTCTGGCAAACTCCCTGTGGCGTACCCAATATGCCAAATACCAGTAACTATGATGGGTCTCATTCCCCTAAAGAGCCTTGAATATAACCTCAGGGCTAGGATGAAGGAGACATTACTGGGGCCTGCTCGAGGTAATCGACGATAACAGGATGATTTGTGGTTTGTGCCTTCTCACAGGCACTGTGCTGATAGCCCATGTACTTTAAAAAAGCCGCTGAAATCTCATCGTAAAGTAACTATTAATAATGCTTTTGTTTTCCCCAGAACCATACATATACTCTATCACTGAGCCTCATATTTTTTTTGAAAGCATATTAGATCCATCTCCAAGCCATTTGGGGTAAAAGTGTGCTTTTTAAAACAAATTGAACTTTTAATTTCAACCTTGATGAAGCAAATACATATGGCTTAGATGATCACCTAGATTTAAAAAAAAAAACTAAAACAGATTCAATTCAATATCACCCACCTCCAGCTGAATTTGCATATGGTAATGGAGAAATACTGCAGCAACATTCCCATGAAAGGTAGGGTTTAAATTTTAGTAAAAATGCTTGTATTAGTACTGTTTCCCACAATTCTCACACTTCAGCTTAAATTCCCCATTTAACTCGAAAAAGGCTGCCCCCCCCCAAATTTGTTTCCACTTTTTAAAGAATAAGTTTATTTTTATTTTGAAGTTTCTGGATCACAGCCATTAATGCTCAAAGCGTTACTCCTGGCTTCACACTCAGGAATTACTCCTGGCAGTGTTGGGGTATCGTATGGGATGCTGGAGATCAAACCTAGGTCAGCTGCATGCAAGGCAAATGCCATACCAACTGTACTATCATTCCGGCCCCAGAACTAATAGGTTTTAAGAAGCAGTTTAGCGCCCAGTAGTGGTTATATGAATGTGTTTATATAGATTTAGAAAGTTATTACTATTGCCCAGCCACTAAAGGACAACTGAAATTTCTTCCTGCCATTTTTTTAAAAAGGCTAAGACGATGGTTGGAATATGCATATGTTCATAGGTGGCAAGTGGATAGGAAATACAAGCAACTTGACAAGACTAAGTTTATTCTAAGTATAACTTTTATTAATAAAAAGATTAACCATGATCATATATATGTGTGTATATATATATATGAGTGGCTGGGCTTATAGTTTACTACACCAGAAATTAAAACTGATACTTGAGATTATTGTTACAATAATTTATAATAGCATTCCTTGACAAAGGCATTTTAGTTTTAGCAATGTTTCTCTTAAATATAAAAACTAACCCTTAGTGTCATGGATGAGAATCATAGCTATTTGTAAATTTTAAAATGCATTTCCAAGAGCTATCTGGTAGTGTTATCTTATGATCTACATCCAAATTTTTGGGTAACAACTTCCCGAAAGATCTCTGGAAAGGTTTCAGATCAGAGACAGTATCAATAGAGATACAAAGATCAAGTATCACTAATCAAGTGTGCAGAATAAATAACACAAACTATGAATGAATGCACTTAAGATCCCCAAATAAATGTTATGATCAGGCATATAATCGATGTGTTAAATACAAATTCAAGTTTGTTGAGTCCAAAAGATACAGTAATTTTATTACATAAAACTTGTCCCGTGTGCTAAAAATGTCAACTTATAAGACATAAGTGTAGAGGGAAATTGCTTAATCATTTTTCATTGATAAGAATAAAACAAAAGCAGTGGGCATGTAAAACCACTCAGTCCTCTGAAATTCAAAGTCATATTACTCTTCAACCAAAAACATACTACCATTCCTTAAGGATTTAAATACCTACTCAGCTTCTCTTAAAAATAAAGTCCTTTTTTTCTCCATTAAAGCTTCTTTAAGACTGACAAAGGTACATTCAACCTATTAAAAATAGGGACAATCTTCATCTTTGGATAAAGTCTCATCACTTCAGAGAATGTTGTCACGTACAGATCACTAAGTTTATGTTTGAGGCAGCTGTTGTGAGTCCATTAAGCACTTTCCGAACACTGTACCTTTAAAGTTGTCTTTAATAATAGCTTTGGAAAATCAAAATAGAAGACATCTATGGCAAAAGTACAATTTCATTGATTTGTTAGCATTAAAATACTCCCCAAAAGATATTTAGTGCAGTGTCAGTTTTAAATACGTAAATAACTTGAGGTTAGTTTTATGTTATGATTAAATAACAAAAAGTTTTAACTTGTTAAGAAAAAGATCTTTTAAGTCTTCGACTTAGTAATATCAGTAAGGCAAAATAAAATTAAGCACTGTAAAAAAAAATCTTTAAAAACGAAGTCCTATAAATTTGACTCCCATTTACAACAATTCTGTCAACAGATGAGTTAAGTGTAGATACATCGTATCTAACACCCTCTTAGCTAGTTAAAAAAAAAATCTAGTAGCATTTAGATCCTGAAATCTTTAGTAATACCAACATAATATTTTCAAAACATGTTCATACAGAACCAATACTTTTCCGTCTTAATGTAAAAGAACACTTTTAAAAAAGTAACAAAAATACCAATAAACAATGGAACCTCATTTCACTGCGCCCAAAAGCATAACACAAAATATTGGCTTAAAAGAGGTAGATTAAAAAAGAAAAAGAAAACCAGATTCTCCATTCTTTGTCACTTTTATTCAGTAGTAGTTTTTTTTCCTTATTTTCAGTGCCAGACATGGCGAGGAGTGATTACAGCCAACTGTTATTAAAACATTTGTTCGCAACATATACCCCCTTTACCACTGACCCCAGACTGACTCATTTGTGTGCTTTCGTTCGTTCTTTTTAATATTACCACCACCAAGACTGGGTGGAGGGGGACAGGGGTAAGAGAGATGGAAGAGGGAAGAGTCCAGGAGGCCAGAAGAGGAGGAATGCTACAAGCCACAGTAAGAATGAGCTGTATTTAATTTAAAAAAGGGGGAAGGGGTGTACCCCACAAATGATACAGTAATGAGGATACACAATTAAATCCCATAAGCATGACTGAAGGCTGTCACTGTGTTTGACGTCATCACAATGGAAGGCATAAAAAGTGGAGTAAATCAATGTTGATACAGTCCAATCTAGTCCATTAGGCAAGATGGTGCAGGAAGTCATTTAAATTAAAAGTGCCCTACCCTTACCTAGATGGCTAGCAGACATGGAGAACACCAGTGAGGAATCCACAGAGCTTTCTCCATGTAGCTATAAAAATATGTTGTCGAATGGCACATTGTCAAACACTGGAAAGGGGCGCCACAATGGACCTCTCTCTTTTTTAGGTACGAATGCTAGATTCAACTATCTCAACTAAGCAGGAAGTGGGCTCTTCTGCTAGGAATGCCAACCCTAATTCACTTTGTCTTGAAATATATACAGATTGTTTGTAGTAGCTACAGCAATGATATTTTCCTTGGGGTGCCAGGCCGTGTGAAGTATTTTCTTGTTGAAGTCTAGGCTGTCAACACTTATTTCATCTTTCTTTCGCTTGCCACTTGCACAGACTTTGCGTGGCTTCAGAACCGTGCGAGGTTTATTGTTTTCCCGTGATGCTTCTAGGGTTATGTCTCGCTTTGTGTTCCTGTCGAACATTCTGAAGAAATTATTGTAAGATCCAGTCATGACAACACTGTGAAAGAAGACAGAATGTGCAATTAAAATGAGTGAACAGGTTTATTTCTTAATAAAAGAATAAAGTGATAAAATTTTTTTTTCCTTTTTGGGTCATACCCAGCGATGCTCAGGGGTTACTTCTGGCTCTGCGCTCAGAAATTATTTCTGGTGATACTTGGGGGACCACACAAGATGCCGAGGATCGAACCCAGGTTGGCCGCAAGCAAGGCAAATGCCCTCCCCGATGTACTATTGCTCCGGCCCCCCAGTGATGAAATGTTGGAACCAGAATAGCAGATTTAAAAAACAAGAGTATAGGGAGACAATATAGTAGGTAACGCACTTTCCTTGGACCTGGGTTTGGTCCCCTGAACACTGCAAGGAGTGATTCCTGAGTGCAGATCCAAGAGTAACAACCCCTGTGTATCACCGGAATAACTCCCAAGCCCTCCAAAAGAAAAATAAAGTTACGGGGCTAGAGAGATAATAATTATCAGTTAAAAAAGTTTAAAGGGCCAGAGTGATAGTGGCCAACTGGGTTTGACTTTCCTGTCAGTTCTACTTATTATCACTGCTTAATGTTTACCAAGTATCCTAACAAAGGAAACTAGGTAGTTTGTAGACTGAAGCAATTAATTTTAGAAATGCTTGCAGAATGGGAAACTAGTACAAAGGGCTAAAGTGACAGTTTGCATATGAGAGCCCTAGGTTCAGTCCCCATACTACCTTGAAGGACCCCAGGAGTAGTAGAACCTCCTGAGCATGGTGAGGTGTAGCCCCAAAACGAAGAAAAAGAGAACACTTGCTTACTCCTACCCTGCCTAGGTTTACCGTGGTCAAATAATTACTGGCTTTATATCAAATAGAGCCCTACCTGCTGTGCTATCACTCCAGCCCCCATCATGCTTATATGGAATTTTTTACATTTTTATGTACATTGTAAATGAAATACAATCTTTACTTTTTACTGGTCTACAATGTTCTTAAGATAACTCTGTATTTCAAGGAAACAAGTTTTTCAAAATAACACTAAGATTTACAATTTATATCAATCTATTTTTGGTGAAGGTGGCAACCATTCAGAGTGAAATTGCAAATTTCTTTCCTTTAGCAAAATTCACATTTGAATGAGGTTCAAATTTAAATCAATTACCTGTCAGATCCATTCCAACAACATTCAAATTTGTCAAATATGCAGTCATTTTCATACAGTGAACAAAGTTTACTTCTGAGGTATTCATGTACCTAGGGAAATAGACACATATCTTTTACCTCAAGACCTATTGGCTGAAATTAGGAAAATTAGTAAGTCTATTAAAAAAGCAGGGGGATATCGGGGATAGGAGAGATTTGTTATTATTAAATCAGATTGACAGTAAATAACAATTTAAACTGCAAAACTAAATAGACAGTACACCTATAAAAGTACACATAAAGCTAAACATAACGAAAAGCAATGTATTAAGTGAACTAACATCATAGTGGAATGAACACAGTATCAAATCCTTCTCTATAAATAAATAGTGTACATAGGTTGTTGAAAGGAAAAACTGAAAATACCTGATATGTTTCCACAGGCCTGTTTTCCATATTTAAGTCCCAAATTTTGACTGACAAATAGTCTCTAGTCATCATATATCGACCACTATGGCTGAACTTTACATCAGAAATAGAGGAGATGATTTCAGAAAAAAAAGACCTGTTACTTGGATCTTCTGGTTCTTCAAACACTAAAAACAAGAAAAAAAGAGGGGGGAGGGGGGAGAGAATAATTTGCAAAATATTCTGGCTATGGCAAAGCATTTGACCAATGCTGAGAACCATTCACAACTTAAGAGTAAACTAAAAGTCAGAGGCTAATAAAGAACTGAAAACCATCTCTCTATGCAACAAAACAATTTTACAGGCTGGCGATGCCTAAGAATGTCCTATTGAAACTTAGCCAATTTTAGTGCATCATTTTTAGATTTTGCACATACCTTAATGACTAGCCCACACTGGCACCACAAGAAACACATATCCTCAGTATCCAAATTCATAATAGCATTTAACATTTGGTGCCCACCTAAAATTATTTTTGCCAATAGGCATGTTCCAATTTTCATGACTTTAAACAGAAGGAAGAAAAGAGGGATGGAGGGAAGGAGAGAAGGAGGAAAAGTACAAGCTGCTCTACTTACATACCATGGCTGAAGAGGCCAACTGTCCAAAAGTGGCCTATTAAAATTACACCCACTGATCCATACACATACCACGATCACCTGCCATGGCCATCACCATCACCCCTATACCCTTCTGTTTTTTGCAACAGAGCATTCTATCATATTTAGTATGTGGAGTGAGGCAGCTAACCAAATATAGAAGGAGCTGGGCAGACTGGCTCATGACTTAAAAAACACGTGTAATTGTTGCTAAAATATTTAAAACTAGTTTTAGACAAAGTGTTTTTATTATCTTTTTTAAAAAAAGTACTCAACTTACGTTTAGAATGCCTGTCACAGAGGGCAGAGGCCCTCATGTCACATAACCGAATCGTTCCTTTACTGCTGCTGTATACGAATGTGTTACAGCTGTTCGGATGGAATTCTGCCGCTGTGATCACTTCTGTTAGCTCTTCCATATTGGCAGGCTTAATGTCCACAATATCTAGATAGCATTTTATTAAGGAATTTCCACTTACAAAAAAACAAAAATAATTGTACATTTCTCAGATCTAAAATTCACTCCTAGAGTACCTAGGATAGAAAAGGGATCAGTATGACAGTAATAGCTGGAAATGATGGCTCTGGAAAAGAACTGAGTGTTGAAAGTAAAGGGAAATATAGAAGCTTTCACGATCTGTATAGCAAACCATAATGCCCAAAGGGGGAAGAGTAGGGAGGGAAGAGGGGAGGAGATGGGGAGGGAGAGGGAGAGAGAGGGAGGATATGGGAGGGAAACTGGGCACTCGTGGAGGGATGGATGTTAGAATACTGTATGACGGAAATTAATCATGAACAGCTTTCTAAAGGGTCTATCTCACAGTGATTCAATAAAAAACTTATTTTTTATTTTTTATTCAATTAAAAAAAACACTGTGAGATAGACCCTTTAGAAAGAGAGGGACAGACACAGAAAGACTGCACTCATCTGGAGAATATAAAGTGACAGAATGGGAGTCGAGCACCCAAGAATAATTGAGATAAGTACCAGGAGGTCTGCTCCATGGCATGGAAGCCGGCAGCACATGCTAGGGGAAAAGGCAGCTCAGATAGAAGAGAACACCAAGTAAAGGATGTTTGGAGGACTCGCTTGGGATGCGTGCTGAAAGTAGACTATAAACCGAACACGAGGGCCACTCAATACCTCTATTGCAAACTACAACACCCTAAAGGAAAGAGTGAGCAAAAGGGAATGCCCTGCCACAGAGGCAAGGTGGGAGGGCTACTGGGATCACTGGTGGAAGGATGGATACTCGATCATTACATAACGGAAACCCAAGCACGAAGGTTTGCAAAGTCTACAACTGTTGTACCTCATGGTGTTTCATTAATAAAAATAAATAAAACGAAAAGAAAAATAAATAAATAAATAAATAAATAAATAAAAAAGGTTGATCACGTACTTATTTATCTTTTTAAAATTTTTAAATTTTATGCTCGTAAGTCTGTTCACATTAATTGATTACATGTACTTATCATTGTTAAAGCAAGGTAGATGGAAAATCATTGCACTATTCTTCAAATCGTGTGCATGTTTGAAATTTCCAGAGTAAAACAGTAAAATGAGAAAAAAAAATCTGTATTTTACCAATAGCCAAGTGGCTTTGGTGTAGGGAGGCTGCCTAATAAATCAGATCAATCAGAAGCAAATAAATAAAATTCACTCCTAGTATATATGTTTTGATTTTCAGTCTATACCACAGTAAATGTGGTATAAAAGAAATCATTATCAAGAAAAGAAATAAAATACACTAAGGAGAGAGGAAATAAATGCAATGTAGACATAACATGCCCCCGCCCTTGTTCTTGAGGCACAACCAGCAATGCTCAGGGCTTACTCCGGCCTCTGTGTTCAGGAGGCCAAATGTCGATGGCCATGTAGAGGGCAAGGTAAGTGCCTCATCCCCTATCCTATGTCTCCAGTCCCTACTCCAGGACTTCTTTACCAATAAATACCAAAGACATGAAATGGATACTAAAACTTCTGTCTGTAATTTCTAGGTGCCAAAGATTAATCCGCAAATCATCTGCAGATAAATATGTTTCATAATCACTATTAATAGAAATTGAATTGATGTGGTATGTGTGAGCATTGGCAAATATTCTTCGCGGACTGGCTTCAACCATTAGATCCATGGGCCTGAAGACCGGCACCTGAAAACAGGACACAAAAGAAGCAGTTAGTACAAAATGATCCTGTCTGCAACAGCAGTTTCAGTTCACTGCTCCAATTTTTGAAGGCAAACAGTGTAATATAATAAAGGTAAAGTTTTTAAAAGACAACTGATGCTTAATCTTTAAAAGTGCTGAAATGGGAAGAAAAATGAAAAAATGACCTGTAATAGATTGCAGCTGTTCCTAATTTCAATCAACTACTTGAAAGATGTGCAAAGCCAATGGATGCTAATAGTTTAAAGTGGCTAAGTAAGAAATTAACTCAGAGAACTCCATTCTTGGTACCTTTCTGCCACAGCTACAAAATCTGTTTCACTACTTTGCTCTCCTCCCAAATTGTGAAATTTAACCTTATAACAGTTGACATTCAAACTAAAGAAAGGTGTTTAACACCATATTAAACAATACTTTGCAGAATTTTGGTTCTGCCCAAAGGCACTCTGAAGATCTCTCTGAGGGGTACAGATTATAATTATTCCTAATTGTGTTTCTCTCAGTACTAGAATATACAATACAAATACAAAACGCTATGCACCAGAATTACGACTATTTCCCTACGTACTTACACGTAGTGTAGTAACTGTAGTAGGATCTCTATACCTTCCATCTTCTTCTTTCAAGTTATACCCTTCTGGTCTTTTGTCCCTTTCACTGATTTTCCATAATTTTATTGTTTTATCTGGAAAGAAAATGAAGTCATTTGAACGAACCATATAAGTCATGGGTGCTAGCTTACGAATAGAATTGGCCTTGCATACATGAGGATCTGGGTTCAATCCCCAACCCCAAGGGTGGGGGGAAAAAACATTTTAATTACATTTTAACATGCCATTTTATAGTTCACAGAAAAGGATCACAATGAAATTGCTTATAAAAGCAAAATTTCTTAACAGAACTTCAACTAAATTATTTCCTCTATCATTTATCAGTCATTTTAGTCTTAAAGAACAATGTTTAATTTTTAAAGGATAACAAGCAACATAATTCAGACATCCTATTATTTACAATAATGGTAAGGAGTAACTATTGAACGTGGTCCCCTACCTTCTAACAGATCCTAAAATCCAAATATTACTTGATTAATTTGGCTACCTCTGCTCGTCTATCTTTTCCTTGTATGCATTAGGAATCTGTAGTTACAGGCTGAAAAAGACTTGGTATTTATCTCCCAAGTTCTTAAGCCAAAATGTGTAGTTTTAAAATTTTATTTGTAAAAAAGTTTAGAGTTAGAGAAAAGTTGCAAAGACAGCGGTGTTTTCATATACCCATTACCCACTTTCTTTTAATGCAATCATATTTGCTAAAACTAGGAAACTGACATAAATTACTACTAAATCCTGCACTTTATTCAGATTTCAATAGGTGTTTCACTAATGCCCCCTTTGTGTTCTAGGATCCAAATAGCTCTGTATTTAGCGTTGTGAACAAATCTCCCAATTTGACTATCATAATACTGTTGTTATTTTCTTTTCACCCCAGTTTTTGGGTCCCACCAGGAATTACTCCAGGGAGTAATTGCTCGAGGGACCATATGGAGTACCAGGGGTGAACAAGTCAGGCATATGGAAGACAAGCACGTTCCCGGCAGGACTAGCTCTCCAACCCACAGCTGACCCTGCTTTGTGAGCCACTCCTCGGAGTTCTGAGAAGCAGCGGTGAAGTATTTGGTGGCCGGCCTCGCCACTGGCATTAAGGGATCAGATTGGGATCATGACATTTGAGGGGAATTTCAAAAGTGAATAAAGGTTTACATGATATGATAACTTTTCTCTGATTATGAGGGCAACTTGGATCATTTTAAGATAAAGTGCTATCTGCTATAATTACTAATCTCCCCCTTGCCATTCTTCGGAATTTAGCCACAATGTCCAGTTTTTACTGAAAGTGAGAATTAACCCCCTGCAGGGAACGCACTTAACATTTGTAATTCTCCTGTAAACAGAGTACCTTTCCCATATTTGATCAATCGTTTATTCACATCACTCAGGACAAAAACATATCTGTTCTGTATTTTTTTTCCCTAATTTTTTTTTGGGGGGGACCAAACGAACACCTTTTTGGGTAACATCCAACGATGCTCAAGGTCACTCTTGGCTCTGCACTCAGTAATTACTTTTAGCCATACTTGGGAGACTGTATGGGATGCTGGAGATTGAACCAGGCTTGCCACGTGCAAGACAAAGGCCCTACCCACTGTATTATTGCTCTGGCCTCCAGTATTTTGTATAACCCTAAAATGGCACTTAGAAAAAAAACATCACATTCTAAACAGCCTTCAGTAAGCTGTTTTAATAATTGTGAGTAGCACACAATTATTAAAAGAATTAAAGGCACATTATAAAATGTAAAATGTCACAATGAGCATGACGTCTCTGGTCTGAGAGAAAGCAGCCCCTGTGGATATATTTTGCAAAGATAAAACTAGCAAGACAGAAAACCCACTAATACTGATCTGTAATCTAGTACTTTTTGTATTACAAATCTAGTATTTGTAACCTAGTATTTGTAATTTAGAATTTCTAATGTTCTAGAAATTGGCCCTGTTAATTTACCATTCTTAATAGAGATCCAGATTTTCTAAAATGACAAAGTACTTATGAAGCTTTCAAGTGAGATAAGATAAAGATGGTCCTAACACTGTTACAGGGAAAAAACTCTGAAAAATAAATTGAAAATAAAAATCATTTAAGATGAGCCAAGCAACTGTATAGCAGGTAGGCACAGGCCCTGTATTTGGCCAAAAACAAACAAATTATTTAAAAATGGTTATAAATAATTATTCTTTTTCTTTAGTGGGGTACGGGGTGGGTAGATTGGATTTGGGGCCATATTTGGCAGTGCTCAGGACTTAATCCAGGATCTGTGTTCAGGAATCATTCTCGGTGGGTGCAGGGAACCATATGGCTCCCTGGGCATGGAGCCTAGGTTGGTTACTTGGATAGTCCAGTCCAAGGCGAGCACTGGACTATCACCTGGCCCCATATTCTTATGAGCTACAGAGTAACAATCTAAAGCTCTGGGCATGCAGGAGGATGTATATTATCAAATTCCACAGACCTGACACAAAATTATGTGACTATACTTTGCCGTGGAGGGAATCACTAAATTAGCAGAGCTCTGCTCAGTGTCATTTCCCCACTGTGGCCACAACTCAAGTCCCCAAATCCCTGTGCTCCTCTTGCCAAGAACCGCACAATTATTAATTATTTATTAATTATATTAATTAATTATGGGGAAAGCCATGTCACCAAGTTTCCTTTGTGAAAATACCGCTTTATATCAGATCTAAAAAGTTTCTGACAATAAATCCATGAAAATATAATTTTTTGTGAAATACATAGCTTTGTATTGTTCAGGACCCAACATTAACAGGTTTGATGCTTTTGAAATGTGGAATAGTAAAGTCAAGAGAAAGGAAAAGGAAAAACCTAAAGATTAAAAAGAGAAAAATCACTTAGATATTAAATGGATTAATATTAATGAAAAAGTTGATGAAAAGATAAAGCGGGTCAGTTGAAACTAGAAGGTTTACTGTTTCTACCATTTTTTCCACAGTATTAGGATCTAATCTTAGAACAGACCTAATCACATTTGGGTATTATGCTGCATCTTATAGAAAAGGCTATTGATTTAAGGATTTAACAAGTGTGGCTTTCCCCATAATTACCTCCTCTCTTTATAGACTTTCAGATTTAGCTTAAGTCCTACTTTTTCTCCTATCCCACCACAACCCAGACACAAGCTTAAAAAAAGTATTCCAGGGCCTGAACTGTTATTTCCATAGGTGAGGTGCTTACACTGTAAGTGGCAGACCCAAGTTTAATCCCCTATTTGGTCCCCTGAGTCTCTTCAGAAATGAGCCTTTGCATCACTGGTTGAGGCTCAAAAATATTAAATAAATAAAATTAAAAACAAACAAACAAACAAACAAATAACCCAAAACACCTTCCAGGCTAAGAAAATAGTAGGGCAGACAGTATGCTTGCATTGCATGCTGCGATCTGAGTTTGATCCCAAGCATTCACTATGCCCCTGAACCCTACCAGGACTAATTTCAGAGTACAGAGCCAGGAATAAGCCCTGAGCATCATAGGTTGTGGCCACCAAACACAAACAAACAAACAACAAAAAACACCTTTCCAGCCACAAGGCATGTGTTCTCACTAGGACAAGTGACAAGTAGAAAAAAATGCTCTCATAGGAAGGAACATACCCTTGACTGGAGACCATTTTTGAAAGAACAGTTATATTCTAAAAAGCTTTGCAGAATTTAGGCACATTGTAACAAAAAGGAGACGGAAGGATTAACATGTACTCAGCACTCAATATGTAATCACTCTCATCCACTTGATCTACCAGGAACATTCTATGCAGTGGTGGCTGTCCATTAGTGGCAGAAATGAATCTCACCAAAATCCTATGATTTTCACTACAAACTGTATTATAAAAGAAAACTGACTTAAGAAAAAAATATACACCCCTATCAAAAAATGAGTAGAAGAGAGGAACAGAAACTTCCTTGAAGAAATACAAATGGCCAAAGGACACAAGAAAAAGAGCTTATATCACTACATTAATTATCAGGGAGATGCAAATCAAAACAATAATGAGATATCATCTCACATCACAGAGACTGGCACACACCAAAAAGAACAATCAGTGCTGGAGTGGATGAGGAGACAAAGGGATTCTCATTCATTGCTGGTGAAAATGCCAATTGATCTAGCTTTTGTGAAAGACAGAATGGACATTCCTCAAAAACCTAGAAATTGAGATTCCAGATGAACAGCAATACTACTCCTGGGAATAGACCCTAGTGGCCTAAAAACACACAGCAGAAATGTCATCTGCACACCTATGCTCACTGCAGCGCTATTCACAATAGCCAGAATCTGGAAACAACACAAGTATTAGAAAGAAGAGGACTGGATAAAGAAAGAAGTTATGTACATCTACACAATAAAACACTGTACCATTGTTATGAAAAATGAAGTCATGAAATTTACTTATACACGGATGAAAAAGGAGAATATCATGCTGAGTGAAATCAGTCAGAGGGAGAGGGACAGACACAGAATGACTGCACTCATTTGTGGGATATAAACAAACAACAGCAACAAAAAAAAGCATAGTATGTGAGTAATACCCAGAGACAGTAGAAATAAGGGCCAGGAGGACTGATCCACGGTAGGAAACCCGCCACCAAGAAGGAGGAGTGCAGTGAGGACAGAGAAGGAACCACCATGACAATGACAGTTGGAAATGATTGTGTACAACAACTGAAAGGAGATAAAGTGATATGCATGATACCCTTTCACAGTAACAGTATTGCAAACCACAGTGCCTAAATGGGACGGGGGAAGAAAGAAAGAGGAGGAGAGGGGGCGAGGGAATGAGGAGGTAAGGGGGGGAGAGAAAGGGAGAGAAAAATGGATGAGGGAAACTTGGGATATTGGTGGAGGGGAAGAAAATGTGCACTGGTGAAGGAGTATGTTGGAACACTATGATAAAATCAATCAGGCATGAATAACGTAGTAGCTGTATAAGTCACAGTGATTCAATAAAATTAAATTGAAAAAAGAAATAGAAGACAAGAGTACAGACTGATAAAAAAAGAAAACTGCCACCTGGGAATCTCTTTAATAGAAGTCTTTTACTATGAGATTATTAATGGAAGATAAAAACTAGAGTTTATATCATGTATGGGGAAGAAGTATTTCCAAATAGCTATTTGAACTAGTATTCTCTTTGAAAGGGTTAAATACTAAAGGACATGCATGTGTACATAGTATTTCATGTTCATAGAGCACAGGGGAAGAAAAAATTTAGACTTACCATTGGTAGACAATAAAAACTGAGCAGCATTTTTCTGGGGTAACCACCTAATTTTGTTGATCTTTTCTTCTATTTCTAAACTTTTCAAGTAGTCAAACTCTGGTTCATGGCTCTGAAAGGTGCTGTAAACATTATATTCTCCTCTGCTATGAGGCTGGATTTTGTTCTAAAATGAAAACAAAAAAATATTTGGAACAGTGTTTTGAGAAATATTTCACAATAATAAAATATGTAAACCAACTCTAACGAATCCTAAAGTTCTGGTTGACTTATCTCTATCCCATAGACATTTATCTTCCTAACCTGCTTGATAAATCGTAATTTAGCCTACCTACCCCGCATGTGCTCAGAATAGAATTAGCCAGCAACTACTAAAAACACCAAACACAAACCTTTTTTCTAGAAAAAGGAATGTGCTGAGTATCTAGTATGTGCTGCATGCCACACTGAAAGCGAAAGACCGTCTAGAGAGGATCAGTTATACACCCTCATGAGCCAGAGAGGCTGAAAGAGCTCCGCTGCCACCACAAGAAAAGTGCATCACATTGATCTAGGGGAAAAGTCAAAATGCAAAGGTTTCTGGGACACGTATTGCTTCCACATGTTCATAAAGTTGAAAAAGAACTACGTCAAGGACCAGCTACAGGATTCTCTGGAAGCTTTTCTAAAACACAAAATTGAAACTAGTATCCCGGCTCTGCCTGCCCGCAGCATCACAGCATCACCAGGCCCAAGTCTGTCACGGATCACGGGAGTGGCCCTTGGGGTCCTCTGGGATTGCCCTGACCCACTGGAATGAACAAAATAAAGCCTAATACTTAAAATTTTATGCAATAGACATCACAATAAGGATCATTAATTCCCTATGATAGCCTCAATAGTACAGTTGCATACTGATTTTTGAAATCCACGCAGACGTGGTAATTATCTAAAAACTAAAGATTAAATTTAAAAAGCTGGCTAGAAGTAACTGATAGAAGCACAGCTTTCTCTGCCCACTTTACAGTCAACTCTTTTTTTGTTTTCAGCCATACTTAGTGGTGCTTGGGAATAACTCCTGATTCACAGTGCTCAGTGTGTGGGGAGTGGAAGGGAGGGGAAGGCTGCTGCCACAGGCTGCTGCTGACTCAAACAGGGGTTCCCACATAATCCAGCCCTTTAAGTTATCTCCCCAGCCCTGAAGTCAATTCCTGGCCAGTTACCAAATGGTGTCCTCCTTTTCCCTATCTGGCATCTGCATGTAGACCATTTAACTGCTGAAAAATTCTAAGAGCTCCCATGTCATGGTCCCACCTGACCATGACCTCCCACTTCAAAACCACTACTAGGAACTTAGTTATTCATTATGTCCATATTAAGTAATAGCAAGCGTCACACCACAGGATCAAGTTAACTGCTTATCCTCATTTGGGTTTTGTATTTGGAACCATACCTGGCCACACTACTGAGGCTACTCCTTGCTTAGGGCTTTGCTCCCAGAAGGGCAGAGAGAACCATGCGCTGCTGGGGAAAGAACCCAGGGTTCCGGCATAAAAACCCGCCCACAGTGCTACCCTCACATTTCCCGATTAGTCTCTACATCAGCTTTCTTATAGTTCAAGTATAGGGCGCACTGGTGATTTATTGCACTTGGTACCAGGGTGTGCAAATAGGCGAAGATTTTGGGTAAGGAGATTAATTGTGAACTTCTTGAGTTAACACTAATTAATACCCTAACAAAGCGAGAATTATAACCATGATCAGAATGTATCTTTTAACTTACAATCAAATGGTCTGCAATCTTTCCATCAAAAAATATCAAAAGTCTAGTTCAAAAGGAAAATGTTTAAATGAAATATAATTATCACGCTCTCTAAAAAAAGAAACTACTGAATAATCACATCAGAAGTATGTTTGTTCCCACATCCCAGAAGCTTGGTGTGTATGATTGGTGATTCATAGCTGCAGCTTTATTTGGGTCTTCTGATACAGGCATCAATTATTTTTGAGTGAGTATGCAGATATTAAGAAGGAAAAGCCTTGGGGGCTGGAGAAATAGCACAGAGGGTAGGGCATTTGCCTTGCATGTGGCCGACCCAGGTTCAATTCTCAGCATCCCATATGGTCCCCACCGAGCACTGCCAGGAGTAATTCCTGAGTGCATGAGCCAGGAGTAGCCCCTGTGCATCGCCAGGTGTGACCCAAAAAGGAAAAAAAAGAGAGAGAGAAAGAGAAGAAGGAGGAAAAGCCTGGGTCCAAGAGGAAGTACAATGAGAAAGGCACTAGCCGTGCACGTGCCCAACTCAGGTCTGATCACCGATTAGCAGGAGTAATCCCGAGGCACAGAGCCAGGTAAGCCCTGAGCACCACCAGGCATGGTATAAAAAAATGAAAATAAGCAATAAAAAGAATGTAGATGATTCCACAGAACATAATCACTACTGGGAGTATAGAAAGAATAAAAACAAAAACTCAGGACCATACTCATCATGTTGATTAATCCATTAGATACATACATGCACTAGTACTTTAGAAATTCCATAAATTTTCCATCTGATTTGGTCTCAAAACATTGTGATCATACTCTCCAAGGAAACTCTAATAGTTCAATTTTTATTTTTTAATTTTATTGACATATCATAATTTACAATAATATTACTCTTATTCTTAGACTGGTACCAATGGTACCACATTCAATACCAGAGTTACAATCTCTCCACTACTGTCTGCTGGATCCCTTCTTGATACCCATTTGAAAGTCTTTTTTTCAGTTCCATTCTTATCTCAGAATTTTGTTTCCAAGAAGTGGTTCTTTTGTTTTCTTTTGTGCCACACTCAGCAGTACTCAGGGCTTACTCTTGACGCTGCACTCTGGGATCACTCCTGGCACTGCTGGAGGTTGGGGGCTTAAGGGTTGGGGGGGGAAGAGAAGGAACGACCATATGGGATGCTGTAGATCATACACAGGTTGGCTGTGTACAAGGAAAACGCCCTACACACTATACTACTGCTTTAGTCCGATAATGGTTCACTTTTAATAATAAAGGTTGTTTTACATTGAAGCTTGAGACTATCATATTTATATGCTAGGAGTTATACAGGAAATCTCTTAAGAATTTCTATATGTATAAAGAGCAGGAAAGGCATTGGCCTTGCACACGGCTGATGCAGATTCAATCCCCAGCACCCCGTGTGGTCCCCTGAGCACCACTGGATATGGCCACCCCGCCACCCCCCAAAGAATTCCTACTTGTGGAAATGCAATTTTCATTTTTTATTTTTGGGCACACTCAGCAGTATTTGGGGACTAGTCCTGGCATGGTACTTTGGGGGACCAGGTCCTACCAGAAATGACACCTGGGGCTATACTACTGAGAAATATGCACTCCTTAAAGCCATTTCCCTAGCCATCTTAAGCCATTTCTCTATGTGCTAAACTCAGTCAAAAGTAGAAACTAAGTCAGGTAAACAATTTAAAGAATCAGAGATGAGCACATATCAATCGATATGCAAAACCCAGGGTTAAGAGGACCTTTCCGTGTGACCCAACCCTCCCCTCTCCCTTGCAAACAAACAGCCAGGGTTGGGTCCCTCTGGTCCATATTTATATTTGATGATGAGTGAAGAAGAGCAAAACCAAGGAAGTACTTCTGAAACAGACAGGAACATTGTATCTTAAAAATTCAAGAACAACTACAAGTTTATACATGATCTATTATATATAATTCAACCACAAATTCATGGAGATGTTAGTCTCAAAGGGTTTCAAGAAGCACTGCTTACTTACAATAGGAAAAAAGTAGCACTAAGACAAAGTCATAGCTAAAAGAGCAAAGATACCATGTATTGTCATCAACTCTCTTCTGCAACTTCACTACCTTCACACAGAAATTTTTATTTCCAGTAAATAAACTTAAAAAAAAAAAGCTATATCAACAAAAACAAGAGTAAGGGCAGAGATTGCAGCAACAGTAACAAACTAAAGGCCATAAAACAGATGAAGGTTGAAGAGACAGTCCAGGAGGTAAAGGACTTGTCTTACATGTGGTTGAGAATCCTGGTTCAATCTCCCAGGATCAAACAGTATCCCCCGTCCCTCAAGCAGGAATAGAAACAGACCCTCAGCATGAAGGGATTTGTTCCCAAAACAAGCAAGCAAGCAAGCAAAGCAAGCAAGCAAACAAAACAGCACTGATACAGAAGGGTCAGAGATACAGAACAGGGGTCAAGGTGCTTGCCTTGTACACAGCCAACCCCAGTTCAATCCCGGCACTGCATGTCGTCCTCAAAGTATACCCGACCTCACCACGGAACCTGGAGTAAGACCTAATCATTGCCAGGTGGGGAGTGGGAGAGGATGAGGGACAGAGATAGACCGGATATGAGCGTTTAAGAGCTGGACTGTCAGCAGAGAGTTCCTAAACGTTGCTGAAGTGTTTACGTCAGAATGATCAGATCAGCATTGCATTCTGTATCAACAATGAGCAAACATAAAAGGGAAACACAGTCCTCATGTCCTCAATACAATACAAACTGCATGTCAAAGGATTTTGTTTTTGTTTTAGACACTCTCCTACAATCATACAGAACTGCACACTCTAAACTGCCTTGTGCTTACTTTATTTCACATGGCTTCCTGCATCTTCTTTTTGGGGATGAGGGTGGGGTAGGTTACACCAAGAGGTGCTCATGAGACCCTGTGCAGTTGCCAGGGATCAAACCTGGGTTGGCATGTAAGGCAAGTGCCCTACACAGTAGTATTATCTCTAAGGCCCTTGCATCCACCTTTTTTTCTTAATCTGCCTTAATAATCTGAGAAAATCTATTTTCTTAACCACACAATTTGTATGCAACAGTCTACAATAAATTTGGAAGTGTTTTATCTCAAATACATTTAGAATCCCTAGCACATACGCACATTCAATAAAGACTTTCTAAATAATAAACGTAAGAATAAAAGGTGTTGATATCATAAAAAGAGGTTGGAACTGAGGTCAGAGTTATAGTACACAGGGCCTGCCCGGGTTCTATCCCTGGCACCCCATAAGGTGGCCCAAGACCGCCAAAAGTGATCCCTGAATACAGTCAGGAGTAAGCACTGAGCACCAGCGGGCATGGACCATTTCCCCCCTGCACCCCACCCCCCACACACGATAAGGTTAAAACCAACTCCAAGGACAGGGTAGGGAGCAGAAACATGAAATAATGTTTTAGCTGCACACATTCAACCAAAAGGTGAAGGATCCTTTGCTCTTGGTGAGCAAATAGAAGACAGAAAGAACTAAAAAAGTATACCCCTCACATATTTCAACCTCAAGAGAACCCATAAATTATACATAGAAAGTACTATCAGGACCATGCTTTAAAATACTGAAGACAGTGTGATACTCACTCAAGGACTGATAAGTATACCAAAAGAGTAAAATAGAATAGAATGGGTACAAACAGGCTGAATGATAGCCACGCTCGGTGATCTTGCCAAACATGAATGACCCTCTAAACTATCAGCTGGCTAGTCTTTTTCTTTTTTAAAATGTATTTGGGTCAAACCCGGCAGCGCTCAGGGGTTACTTCTGGGTCTATACTCTGGAATCACTTTGGTGAGCTTGGGGGACCATGTGGGATGCTGGGATCTAACCCAGGTCAGCCGCAACCCTCCATACTGTCACTCTGGCCCCTCAACCAGGTAGTCTTGTGTAACAAAATAAACTCTGAGCTCCTAGTACCCCAAACCACTCATGTACAGAGAACACTTGAATCAGAAGTGTAAATGTGAATGCTTAGTGGTTAGCTGCAGGACAACTGTGTCCAAGGTAGCTTTCTTGTAATTTCTATGCTGCCAACATGACAGTCACTAATTACATGCCCTTACTGAGCACTGAAATCTTAACTATAACCAAGGAGGTGAACTTTAATCTAGTTTTTCCTTAACAAACAAAATAAAAACACATAGAGCTAGAAGTGCCTATCAGCAGAGTTCTACAATTAATGGGTGAATAAAAAACAACTTTGTAACTGTGTACCTTACTAAGATTGAATTAAAAAAAAGTACCAAACTTTGTAAAAAATGAATAAATAAAATTAATGGGTGAGCGCAAGTGCACACACGCACTCATGCACGCAAGGAGCCCTCTTACTGTATGATTCCATTTATAAAATGTTCTAAAACTATAGGTCAGGTACATGAAAGAAGAAACTATTAACTACAAAGGGGAATAAGAATGTTTTATGAAGTGTAACAAGTTCTTTTTAACCTAATTATCTGCTGTGAGGAAAAAATTTCCAACGTTTTGTACATTTTTCTCTGTACATTGTCTGAAAACTACAATGCATAAATGACGCGGCTGCTTTATTTTTTAACTTATTTTTTCTTTTTGAGTCATACCCGGCAATGCACAGGGGTTACTCCTGGCTCAACACTCAGGAGTTACCCCTGGTGATGCTCAGGGGAACACATGGAATGCTGGGTATCAAACCCAGGTTGGCCGCTTGCAAGGCAAACGCCCTACCCGCTGTGCTATTGCTCCAGCCCCAGCGCGACTGCTTTAAAACAATATGTACGCACCAAACTACCACATGATCCACAATCTCACTTCTGGGTATACATCCGTAAGAAGTGAAACAAGATCTCTGCGAGATCATTCACAATTGCCAAGTGGGGGAAGTCTATGTGCACCAACAGATCAGTTAAGCAAGAAAATGTGGTACAGTCGCCCATTAGTGCTTATTCATGAATGTTCAAGTACCGAACAGCTGGTCTCTGCATCTGTGGGTGTGAAATCACTGGTTACAGAAGGCAGATGATGTTTCTGTGTCTACGTAGTCTTTAAAACATGAAACTCCTGCTTAGGGTGACAGCTTACATGGCTGCAGCACACTAAATGGTGTCAGAAGCTCTGCTGGGGAGCAGCCAGCACAGCACTGGAAAGAGCCCTGGAGCACTAGCAGGGGTAACCCCCTCCCACACGCCCACTACCACAAAAGGAATACTCAGTTCTGAGCTAAGTACAGATGATCCTGAAAGACATAATGCAAGTGAAATAAGCCAGTCACAAAATGAGAAATAATGCATTCATATGAGATCCATTCATGTAAGATCCAAAGTAGTCATCTAATAGAAACGAACAAACCAACAAGAATGAGTGGAAGGGGTAGGGGAGAAAGGTAAAAGTTTGCTCACATGGGTGTAGTGCTTTAGTCAAGCAGGATTGTGGAAGTCAGTGTTACATGTAGGTCTGCCATAATTAAAAAAAATACAGCACACTAGATAAACTGAGGACACATTCAAATGGTTACCATGTAGTGAAAGGGGCTAGGGGGTAGGGTGGGTGGGTGAAAGTAAGGAGCACATGCCTAAAGGAGCAATTTAAAATCAAAACCAGTAAAAGCAGGGCCAGAGAGACAGTACAGCAGGTCGGATGTCTGTCTTGCTCATGGCCCACCTGGATTCAATTCCTAGCGTCCCATCTGGACCCTGAGCATGGACAGGAAGGAATAATTCCTGAGTGCAGAGCCAGGAGTGGCCCCTGAACCTTACAGGGTGTGGTTCCCCACAAACAAAACAAAAAACAGTGAAAGCACAACAGAAAATTTCTATGTAATTTTCAAGCAAAACAAACTTTAAGTATAAAACTGAAAGTAAAAGAGCTAAGAAGTAATCAATATGAAGTTTTAAAAGGCATACAGATAGATACAGAATGACCTCCCATAGTGGAACATGAAAAGTGTGGCAAGAAAACAATGCAACAGAATCAAGGCAGCACTGGCCAAGGGGTCAGAGCGACAGTACAGTGGGAAGGGACCAGGGTTCATCCCCAGCATCCCCTATGACCTTCTGAGCACCGCCAGGAGTAATCCCTGAGTGTGACCCAAAAAGACCACTGTCACTGTCCTCCCGTTGTTCATTGATTTGCTCGAGTGGGCCCAGTAACGTCTCCATTTTGAGACTTGTCAAACACACACACACACACACACACACACACACACACACACACACACAGCGGGTCTATAGTATGATAAAACTCAGTTTCCCAAGGAGGCAGTGAGGCCTGGGACAAGGAAGGCAGACTCAGCCAACGGTGGAGGGAGACAGACACTCTGGTGGGGTGTGCGGTGTTAGAACAGTGTATGTATGAAACCCCATCATTGACAGAATTGTCAAAATTTAAATCACAGTCACTAAAATTTTAAAAATATACGGGCAGAAGCAATGGCACAGCGGGTAGAGCATTTGCCTTACACGCAGCCAACCCGGGTTCGATTCCCAGCATCCCACATGGTCCTGAGCACCGCCAGGGGTAATTCCTGAGTGCAGAGCCAGGAGGAACCCCTGTGCATCGCCGAGCGTGACCCAAATAGCAAAAAGGATAAATGAATAAATAAAAATGACCAATAGGAAAAATTTTGAGAAAAAAATGCAAAACTGACACTCTCCAATTCTAAATATGAACTTCACTGTAACTGCACATGCTTTTACCAACTTCCTTCCTTAAACTCTTGTGAAAATGTTGGAAATATTTAGTTAGCTTCTTAGACCATAAGAAACATTTTCCAGAAAATACAAAACGTACTTATTTTTTACCATCTTGTGTAAAAGAGAATAGACATTTTAAAGCCTCAGCAGGTAATTATTAAAATCGAGTTTTAGGAAGTCATACAAACAAAACACAGGCCGGAGAAGTAGTCCAAGCCTTGCATGCCGCCACCACATAGAGCCCCACGAGTGCCATGAGGAATCCCTCCCAGGCAGAGTCAGAAATGGGCCCTAGCACCACAGCGTGTGGCTCCAAAACAAAATCAGCACGTATCTGTTAAGCACTATGGCTGCAATCAGCAGTGGAAACTTTCTAGAATCAAAAAGAAAATCACAATGACACATACAGGGGGGAAAGAGGGGGAAATTTCTAATTTGTCTCTAAACTGGACATAACTATTAACAAATCAAGTTGAGTAATATTATCTGGGCCACACTAGTCAAACAGAACATAAGGGAAACGTGAATTACAATTAATACAATGCTTTAAAACAAAATCTGAAATTGTTAACCAGTTGGAACATTGTAGTTCTGAAAACATGAAAGGCTACAGAGGAAGAATGGAAGAATGCGTCAGTCTAGGTTTTACACGCTGCTGAAATAACATCACACGCTGCCCCCCTGCCCCCCACCACTTTTCCCCCTTCATTATTCCCTCTAACCCCACTTTCACTCCTCACTTCCAAGGTGTTGGTTTTGCTCTGAATCATCAGACACTAATTGGTGTTAGAACTTTTTATAAGGGGAAAAAAGCATTCCTTTTTACAAATTTTGTCTATTTTTACTTTGCAGTTTCAAAAAATATCAACTTTTTCACCTCAATTTTCTCATGTGTTGAACAGAATTCATCTTTTCTACCTCTAAAGTGACACAGCAATTTGGATAATTTAATGGGAAAGTGAGTAACATTCAAGTGATCATCTCTCTTCTAGACAGGGATAAAACATAATCCAGTAAAAAAAGACTAGGCATTTAAGATAACATGATACAACTAAATTACACAAGGGCCTGGAATTCAGGGAACCTAATTTGTTTCATTTCAGGAAAGCTGAAAGAAAATAAAGACTGAAGCAGAGGGCTTTATGGTGCCTAACATCTTTTTTTCCCCTACTGATAACAAATTAGACACGGAGTCTTTCAAATGTTCACTCTAGTAGACATCTACCAGAAAATTTCTTTTTTTGCAAAGTGTCTCTACTGGTGGGTGGGAGGCAAATGGGGGGAGGGAAACTGCACTGGTGGAAGGAAGTGCACAGCGGTGAAGGAATGTGTTGGAACACTGCACAACTGGAAACCCACTCAAGAATAACTCTGTAATCCTAGAAAGAGAAAGGGGGAGAGGGAGGAGAGGGGAGGAGAAGGGAGGAGAGGGAGGGAGGGAGGGAGGGAGGAAGGAAGCTGCTAAAATCAGGGAACTTGAAACAACCTCTAAGTATTTACTTTGAAAGAGCATACCATGCCATTTTAAATTCCAATTCCATCACAATACGGAAGAAATAAAGAAAAGACTCAGTTCAGTATCTTTCAGACACTAAAAAAAGGGTTGAAGTAACAGGGCGGCAGGTAGGGGTTTCCCTTGCACATAAGCTGACCTGGGTTCGATCCCTGTGGGAAGAGGAGGGAGGAACGACACTGAAAAAGAAAACGAGAGTGAAATCTGGGTACCAGTGGTTTGACTGATAAAAGTACCTTAAAAAAAAAAAGCTGTGTGCAAGACTTTTCAATAAGTAACATAATGATCTGTCTAAAAATTGGGAGTAGGTGGGGAAAATTAAGGAACAATTATAATATCACAAATTTTGGAGTAAAAAATTACAGTATAATGAGCTTCAGTGAGAACAAATGAAATGTGGGCAAATAATCGGAGAGCAAGCAAGCAATCAAAGGAACAAAAGTAAAGTCAATCGATGAAACAGAAAAAAAAAAACGATCTTCTGAAAGATGCCCCTCACAGCAAGTGGTCTACGCAAATCAAAAAATAGGGCACACAGAGCAAGTCATTTTCTTTGAATTATATTAAGATAAAATAAAATTAAGACACAGTTAAATATAGTCTTTCATCTTTTCTTTTTCCCTAGTTTGAAAAAACAAAACAAACAAACAAACAAAACCGCACCACCGCCCCTTTAAAAATAGAATTTCTGGGGTGCGAGAGTGACAGGAAAGCGGGAAGGTGCTTGTCCTGCTTGTGTCCCCCAAGCCTGCCAAAACTCCTGAACTCCTGAGTGCCGGAGTCAGAAGTAACTTCTGAGCACTGCAGGGTGGGAGGGAGGGAGGGTGCAGCAAATGAACTTACATCTAAAGGAATACCGTCTAACAGTACATAGCAGTATATACCAAGTTGCTGAACAACTGGGAAAGGGAGTCTGTAGGACAGTCCTCTAGTGGAAAATGCAACAATCTAATGCATTAGAACCTGCAAGAGATTAGCTATGACTGGTAAGTGTTGGACAGCTGGTTGGAGAAGCCCCGACAACAGATAGCTGAAAAGAAATGTGGGTGCATGAATTCACAAATATAAAGTGAACCAGAGCCAGGTCTTCAAATTCTTAGTCCAATTTTCCCATTTTCCCCTGAGGGATCTCATAGTTTGAGGATCAAGTACTTACACTTCATTACAAAATGATGAAATTAAGTATCCTCAATTAAAATATATACTCATTACTTAGAAGAGCAAAAAAACATTTTCCATCTGTTAAATAAACTTCAGCACTATGGGTATTCATTGCAATATATGCTGCATGAGCTTGGATCGCGTGATGCCGGAAAAGCTGTCTGCACAGAGTTCTAACTTATTTATAAATTTGTAGTGCCTTGATACAAAGGTGGTAAGTTTGCATATAACTTTATTATTTTGCTATGAGAATTAAATAAAATGTAGGGGCCTTGGTAGAGGGTCTGACATACAAACTATCCCTGATCAGAAGAGGAAAACTATAGTCAGAGGATAAAGACAGAATTTCTTTCACAATAAATTATGTATTTTTGAGTTGTTAAAACTTAAAAATAAAAAGGACATACTCCGCTTTCTTTTCTGTTGTCCAAAGTCATTAACGTTAAGTGATGAGAATGAGCTAGTAAGAGCACCACCGTCCATTTCAGGACATGTTATTAAAAAAAAAACCTGGGGATTTGATATCAAAATTTTCAACTCTTACTAGCCAGTTGAGAGTTGATGTCTTAGAGAAATCACTACCCTACTGACTCAATTTCCCTACCTGTCTCCTTCTATCTTTCTGTTTGTTTCTGGATCGCACCTGATGAGCTTAGCCTTCACTTCTGGGTTTGCACTCAGGAGACCATAATGGGATGACAGGATCAAACCCAGGCTGACCATGTGAAAGGCAAATTGCCCTACCCGTGGTACTAATACACTAGCCCCAAAATTATGTCTTTATAGAAAACTATCCAAAGTATTGGCTATAAAAATATTATGAAAACAGCAAAAGAAAAGTTCAAGGTACTCAAACTGAATGTAGACCCATTAAAATGATTTTTTATTCTGATTGTGAAGCAGGAGACAGATAGGGAGCAAGAAGTACGGAGAGGGGGTGAGAAAGGAACCATGACACCTCTACAGGGCGGCAGGAAGGTAGGTGGACTTAAAAGATGTCAAAGCTCGAATCACCAGATTCACTACGGCTCCTGGATAAACTACATTCACTAATGAAGTGAATGCAGTTTAGCAATGAACCTTGACACTTAGTGAGAGGTTAATGCCACAAAAATGGCAAATGTTTTTGTGGCTTACCAACAGAGCTGCACCAACCTCACAGACTCACTGGAGTCATACAGTGGGTATGGTGTTGCAGTTGACCCAGGTTCAATACCCGGGTCCCATATAGCTCCTGAGCCCTGCCAGGAATGATGCCAGAATAACAGAGCCCTGAGTCAGGTCTGAGTACTGCCAGTGTGGCCAAAAAAACAATGACTCGCCAACTGAGTCAGCGAAGAGTTACATTGGAAAGATGTAAAAGTAGCTGGAAATGTTAGAAGCTGGAATAAAATTTAGAAACTCCTATTTTGAATCCCCAAAGTTTTGCTACTAATTTATCCAAAAATTAACAGAAGGTCATCTCTAACTACGCTACTTTTCAAACAGTTTTACAAGTAGAAATACAGATGCAAATTCTAAAACCTTAAATCAATGTGTTAAGTTTGGAAATAAACATCCATAGATGTTAGATATATTTATTGAGTGTCCAGACTCTGTTCTGAAGATAGCACGTAACTATAAAACAGAATTTAAAATGTGGAGATTAAATGAGATCAAACACGCTTAAGTAACAAGACTAAACATTTGGAAGAGAAGGAAGGGTAAGCAGAAGTTGAGAGTCAACCAGTACTATCAGGGTTGGACACATACAGGAGGTCCAGGTTCCATCTCCTACACCACTTGGTTCCCCAGCACTATACCGAGCAACCCCTGAGCACATAGCCAAGGAGTAGGACAGGGTGTGATCTAAAATCCCCTCCCACCCCCCCAAACAAAACCACTGGTAGCTGGAGGGATAGTACAGTGAATAAGGTGCTTGACTTGCACACCTCTGACCTGGATTCAATCCCTGGCAGCCTGAGCCCCAACCTGAGCACAGAACTAGGAGTAGGGCCAGAGCAACACTAGGTGTGGCCCCAAAACAAAAACAAAAACAAAAAAATTGGGGGCCGTAGTGATAGAACAGAGGGCAGGGTGTTTGCCTCGCATTTAGCTGGCTCATGCTCATTTCCGGTGCCCCATAGGCCCCCCCTCCCCCAACACTACCAGGAGTAATTCCTGAATGCAGAGCCAGGTATGGCCCAAACTCCACCTAAAAAAATTTTAAACACTCCAAAATAACTATTATTATTGACATTTAAATTATCTTTTAAAAAATATAGCGCTGAGGTACCAAAGAGATTGTACAACGAGTAAGGCATCTGCCCTGCAGTCACTGCCAGTTTCCTTGGCACTGCTAGAACCATACCTGAGCACAGAGCCAGGTGCAAGACCAAGGAACAGCCAGGCATGGCTCTATCTCTGTACCCATCTAGTGCTGGCTGCGGATGTGGCCTGGTATAGAGCACGTGCTTGTATGTGCAAAGCCTTATGTTCTCTGACTCCGTGAAGTGCAACGCCTCCCACCTGACCCCCAACCAGGTGATGGACCTGGTGACCATTAAAGCACCATCAGGAGTGACTCTGATAGCAAGTTAAAAAAAATAAATAAAAAGAGAAGAGATGGATACACAAGAAGAAGCAGTTTACTGGGGTGAGTTTCTTTTTTCTCCAAAGACTTTATTTATTGGGGGGCGGGGGGGATGCACACACCCAACAGTGCTCAGTGCTTATTCCTGGCAATGTTCGGGGTAACTGCACGCAGTGCCAACGTCAAACCCATGCTGGCCACATGCAAGGCAAGCACCTTATCTGCACTAGTATCTATCTCTCAGGCCCAAGAGTTTGTATCTTAAAATTAGTGCTTCAAAATCTTCAGCAGAGTGCCAAAAGGTCAGAGGAGATTATTTTTTTTTAACTTGGGAAATCTTATTCTTTGGCGCCAAACCTGGTAGTGCTCAGGAAGCCGTATAGTGACAGAGATAAAACCTGGGACTTCTGCATGTGGAGCATGTTCTCCAGGTCATTGAGCTATCTTCTCAGCCCAATAAAACTTATTTTTTGATACAATTGACTACATCTTATAAACTCTCACTAAAGCAAACAATTCCATGAAATGGGTGATTTTGCTTTTTTTTTCTTTTTTGGACTTTAATAACGGCCACCAACAGATGATGAAATGACCTCATTCTCAAACAAAATATTTCTCAAATTTTAAAATGTAGATTTTTTTCCAGGGCTGGAGCAATAGCACAGTGGGTAGGGTGTTTGCCTTGCACGCGGCCAACCCGGGTTCGATTCCCAGCATCCCATATGGTCCCCCGAGCACAACCAGGAGTGATTTCTGAGTGCGTGAGCCAGGAATGAACCCTGTGCATTGCCAAATGTGACCCCAAAAGCAAAAAAAAAAAAAAAAAAAAAGTAAATTGTTTTTCTCAGAAATTTTCCAACTACATGCATGATGGATCATTACTTTCAGCAAAAAAATATATATTCAAGGGCGAATGGCTCTAAATTATAAATGCTGGTTATCTATCTAACATGAAAAGGCAAAGAACATTGAAAAGGTGACGTGTTTTGGGGTCTATGTTAGTTCTGCCACTAAGTCATCACTTAATGCCTAGATTTTCTCATTTGTAAAAAAGAGGCAATAGTAATGATCTAAAAGATTTAACTCTAAATATTTTTTTAAGATTCTTACGGTCATTGCTTGAAAACTAAAATCTGATTTTGCACCCCCTCCTTCCCACAAGAACAGTCTGTCAAGAAAAGCTTGAGTCTTATGTTCATATTTTCTTCCAACCAAAAATTAAAAAGGACACATAGTGTTTGTGCACCTTCTAATCAGACACTTTTAATGATTTCTTTTAAAATTAAATTACCTACCTCACTGGGGTGCTGTGAGGATTAGTGTTTGTAAAGCACTTTGAGATCCTCAGGTCAAAGGCGCTATAGAAGTGCAAAGTAGTAGTATTATTACTAGATTCTTTGCTTACTTAAGGAATTTCACAATCCTTTAAAACCTAAGTTTGTGTTATGATTCTGACATCTATTTGTAAAACCCTGAAATTTATCCGTATTACTCTTTTAAGTTATTAAAAATATATTGCAGGTAAGGGCAGAATGTTTCAAAACAGATCATCTCAACAACTTAAACTTTGATCTGGTAAGTGGGAGGAAAAAGTATGAGACCATCCAGTGTGACAAATTTTGTTTAGCGTAGCGTAGTGAGAAGTCTTGCCAACCAGAATCAGAAGTGTGCCTAAACTGCATCCAAAATAAAAACAAAACCCCACTTTAATTGGAGAAATTAGAAATTTCTTCCTTCAACAAGGAAGCACTATTTAAATCAAGACCATTTTAAAAGAGGTACCAGTACTTATAAATAACATCACATGCACATAAATGTAACTGTCACTTAAAACCTTTATACTGAAATTGCAGTAACAGTATGAACTGACATCAAAGTAATCAAGTTACGTTTTCTTTAAACTAGCCTCTCTTTCCCCCAACTACCTAAAACAAACTAAGCATTGAGAGGTCAAAGGAACTTTTGTATTACTAATATTGAGGAATAGACCAAGCTTCAAATCCAGTTAAATTATTTCACTATTTCCCATCCTTTTCTCATTATTTTTAAATAATGGAAGTGTTATTAAACAAAACACAAAAAAACCCACATAGGAACACACACAAAATTAGAAGAACCAGATCTACACATTGGTTACTCTTTTCCATGAATAGATACTTCCTTTAAAAAAAAAAAAAGAAAGAGACACTCCCTGATAAGATTTTCCAGTGCAATACAAGTTTCAGTTCCAAAGAACTAAAATTTAGATATTAAATTTTAAAACACTTACCTCCTGCTCCTGTTGAAAGATGACAACTCTCCCACCTTTATCTCCTGTTGCTAGTAATTCTCCAGAATGATTAAATTCTACTGTAGAAATTATATCTGCTGTATAATTGAAGAAAGAAAAAGATATTAGGTTCTTTCCCAATTTACAGTTCTAGAACTTAGCATAATCTCCCCAAAATAATCCAAGTTTATATACCAGTCTGCTATTGCAGCAAAATAAACCTAAAATTTCATGAAATTTTGGGGTGCTGAAAAAGTCCCCCCCAGAACAAGCCAATATGACACCGTCAACAACTTAAACAAATGGGAACATAACAATAAGTATTAATGGCTTCATATTTCACTATCTGTGAACAGAGAAATCAACAATTTGAAAACACTACTTATAGTGCTCTTTTTCTCTCTTAGATGCACTGGAGTTTGTAGGGGTCATACCCGGGGTCCCATGATCACTCTGCAGTAATTCATGGTGGGAGGCTCCAGTGGTGCAGAAACAGAATGAAAGGCCTCACGCCCACACTTGAGCCACGCCCCTGGCCTCTTGCATAAGCCCACTTCTCAGTATAGCTGTGGGGCCACAGTGCTGAATATGGCCCTAAACACCAAACAATGGAATAAAATGAATAATTTTATATGACACTGGAGATTAAATTTCACTGGCCAATGTATATGTCACTTCCATCTCTTTTGAACTTGTTGAGAATATACTAAATGTTATTCATTTTCCAAAAGAATACTACAAAAATGCACACCAAAATATGCACATAATTTTGACTGCTTGTGCCTGCTTCCAGGTTACAAACATTAGACCAGACAGTCTACCAGCATAAATTATCAGAAAGAAAAAATGTAATGTTTTACTCTTATGCATATACATAACACAGAAGTAGAGAACCATTTCTACACTGAATGACTATAAAGCCAGACATAAGTATTGACAAGTCATCCTACTATTTGCCTTGCATTGTAATGACTTCTATAGCAAAATAATAAAGATTAGAAGCACAAACTTCAAATACATCAAAGATTAGGAAGGATAATATGTGAAAAGCACCCTATATGAAGATCTGTTATAGAAATCATAGAATAAGATAAAAAAATTACAGTAAAACATCTGTATTTTTAAAAACGTTAAAGATATTTTATTTTAAAGCCCAATAGCTGCTTGCCCTGCATGCAGCCGACCAAGGTTCTATCTCTGGCAGCCCCTGAGCCTGCTAGGAGTCGTCCCTGAGTGCAGAGCCAGAAATAAGCCCTAAACAGCCAGTGCTAGGCGTGGCCCCAAAACAAAGCACAGAAGCGAGATCTGTGTACCACTAGCAAACTAAACCCAAGTTTTGTGGCATATCTGCCACTGCACTGTAGAAACTGGCATATACTGGTGGGCCAAAAAGAGATACTCTACTTGCCTAGATATTCCTGGGTACCAAGTCTCTATATCTTTCTCCTCCAGGAACCTGTTTGTTTACCCAAACACTGGCATTCTCTAAGTATGCTGTAATTTGCAAAAGGGAAGTCGGACCTAAAAACAGTGCACCCATAACAAGCTATATTCAAATAATGGCCAAATACTAGTTCATTCAAGATTTTGAAACCTACATCTAGAAAATATTCTAATGATTCTATAGTACGTGTGTGTATGCGTGTGTGTGTGTGTGTGTGTGTGTGTGTGAGAGAGAGAGAGAGAGAGAGAGAGAGAGAGAGAGAGAGAGAGAGAGAAGCGAGTTTTCTTTACAAGAATTCTGAGGGGCAAGGGAGACAAGTTCATGAAAGAACATGGTATTTCAGTTTTCAATACTACAGAGTACAACAACAGCAGAAAGTCTGAGATACTGCCCTTCCTCAGAACTTCACACAAAGAACATGTTATTAGTTGCATATATTGCCAATACAGTAATACAGTTCTAACTGTGAATACCATAACAGACAATGTCTAAAATGTCTAATACCTTATAGCAAAGCTTAAAAAGAACAGAACTTTGTCTGAGTAAAAAATAAACAGATAAAAATTTGTTGAGAACCCCTAACTCCTTAAAGTACTATAAAGGGTTTTTAGAATCCTGGACTAGGGCCAGTATAAGGCAGCTCAGAGGGAAAGTGTGCAGGCTTTGCACAGGCTCAGGGCGAGTAGCCCCCAGGATGCAGCATAGGGCCCCAGAACAAACAAAAGATACGACCAGTCACAGCGTACTGAGCTCCAAGCAAGGTTTATCACATCACTTGGGTCCTGTTTTCATAAAACAACAACAAAACCAAGGACCCCCACCCCAACACCCACCACTGTCCTCTTCTGTACAGAAAAATACCCTAGAAATAAAGGGGATGGGGGAGGGAAGAGGATGGACCACACCCACAATGCTAGGGTGGGGGGAGTGGGGGTAGTTACTACTCCTGGCTCTGCATTTAGGAATTACTCCTGGACCATAAGGGATGCTGGGTACTGAACCGGGGTTGGCTATATGAGAGGTAAATGCCCTAACTTGTTCTATTGCTCTGGCCCCTTAAAATAAACAATTTTTAAATGCCCTTCGTAATTTTAACTTCCAGATTAATCTTACAAAAGAACATCCTAATATAGCTAACCAAAGAAGGTCCTCAAATTTCAGATTAGTCAACTACCCTACTACCTGTATTAAGTCAGCAAAGCAATTTCAGGTGTATCAATCTGCAAATATATGCAACATAAAGGCAGGTCACAAAAACTATAGAAGGCTGAAAGATGGCTCAGAGGAGGGAAGGGGCACGGTGGGCCTGAGAGATGGTGCAGGCATTGGCAATGGACCTGCATTTGACTCCTAGCACAAAGTCTACCAGAAGTGATCCTGAACTGAGAGCCAAGAGTAAGCCCAGAGCACAGACAGGTGTGGCACCAAAATAAAAAATAAGCCAAAAATAAGAGAGCAAGAAACAGTAAAATTTCAGGGAAGAAAATTTATTTTAATCTATTTCATCAAACCCTTTGTTTTTAAAAACTGTTAACATCCCCGTTTATGAGGGAAAAAAAGTACAATAACTGATTTCTTTTGAAAGTGGAAGTGCTTTCTTTTGAAAGTTAACAGTAATTTTTGAAGAAAATCATTGCCAACCATTGGTCTAATATATCTAATAAAATCAGGTTTTTTTTTTAAAGGGTGGTAAAGTAAAGTAAAGTAAAGGCCCTCCCGTTGATCATCGATTTGCTCGAGCGGGCCCAGTAACGTCTCCATTGGAGACTTTGTTGTTACTGTGTCTGGCATATCGAATACTCTCGGTAGCTTGCCGGGCTCTCCGAGAGGGGCGGAGGAATCGAACTCGGGTCGGCCATGTTGGCTGCGTGCAAGGCAGACGCCCTACCCGCTGTGCTATCGAAAGGGTGGTGGTGGTAGAAATACCAACAATAGTAGTACTGGTCTGTTTTTACTTTATTAAGACACATATACCATTCCCTCCTAGTTACCCATCTTCTCTATTATTTATATCCTACAAAGCATAACTGGACAAAATCATACTATAAAAAAATTTAGAGATATAACTTTCACCACAAAATCAGACAAGGGAAAAATACACATATTAAGTAACAAAATTATGGGGCTGAGTGTGATCAAAGGTTGAGTGTATGCACAAGGACCAAGTTAGATTCTAGCATGATCTCCCAAGCTCAGAGATGAAGTGACCCCTCAGCATATCCAGTGGCCCAAAAGAATCCACAAAAAAGTAATCAGCTCACTATTAGTAGCTGACATTCTCTACTTCAGCTCTTGCATTCTGAGAAGGTCTTTGTGTGGATACATATTGATTTCTACAATTTCATTTTAGTACTCTGACCCAAGTAAGTCACTTGAAAAAAAGAAGCTTAGTTAATACAAATATGGTTGTGTCTGCATTAAATACTTAAGACCTTATTTCAAACATCCAATAATTAAGAAATATATGTGCTCCAACTCTCTGAGTTACTCCCCAGCCATAAATATTACTTTACTGAAACCTAGCCACAGCAATTTATTTATACTAAATTGTCTATAGCTGCTTTCAATTGATAATAGCGGGTTGAATAACTGAAAGAGACCAAAATGTTTATATCCTAATCTTTAAAGAATACGGTCAATAATTGCTCTAGTATATTAATATAACTGGATATAAACATTTTTAAAGGGTGCATTCCACTCTGGAATCAGACACAACAGGTGTGGAATTCTTTTTCTTCTTTTTCTACACTAGAAGCTCTCTATTTCCTCTAGAGAGATTTGTACTGTCTCAACATAGTAACTTTTCTCTCTCCTCTTTTAATGAAATTATTTACAAAAAAAAAAAAAAAAACCACCTCAGTCAGAGGCTAGAGAGACAGTACAGCAGGTAGGGCACTTGCCTGTACATGGACATCTGGATTCAATCCCTGGGACCTCATATGGCACCCCAAACTCCACCAGAAGTAATTGGTCGACAGAGAGGCAGGAGTAAGCCCTGGTTGGTGGCCGAAAAACCAAATCATCTTTTGAAATTAAAAAAAAATCAAATCAGGGGCTGGAGAAAGAGTTCAGCAGGCAAGGTGCTTGAGGACTGCCACACTGCTGACCTGGATTCAATTCCTACCACCCCAACAGGCCCGACCAAGAGTGATTCCTGAGCAATCAGGAGTAAGATCTGCACATCGCCAAAAGCCCCCCCCCCCCCAACAAAACCCCAAGTCTCCTGCCCAGAAAAGGGAAGAAAGAGGGGGAAGTCAAATAATTTCATATGGATGTTATTAAACTAAAGCCAAAGTACACAGTGTATATTTGTACAACAATGTACCATTTAAATATTTAATAGTGTTAAATATTTACAGACTCTCATTTAATTCTTAAAATACCACTGATATATTATTAATCTATAGAAAAGCAAATGGAAACACTAACAGATTAAGTCCTTGCTTATCTCACACTACTATATGTCACAGCCAGAATTCAAATTAATCAGGCTTGCATAAAAGTTTTCATACATCATTGAATGATGAACAAAAATCTTTGTTTTATTTTGGGGGCCACACTTTGCAGTGCTCAGGATTTACTCCTGTCAGGGCACAGGGGATAATACCAGGAGACTGAACCTGGATCCCCTGCATGTAAACATCCTACTGGCTCTACCATCACTACAGTTATTGAACAAAATTTTGGATTGCCTTTTTCCATCACCGAAATGTCCATCTTCGAGAAAATATGTGATGTCAATGTACACTAGACTGTATGCTATACTAATGATCATATAAAGATTACTGATTGTCCCTGCAATAAAACTATACATACTTGCCACCAGAAATAGAGTGCTATATGACCCACATTCTAAACTCTACCACTTAGGAGGCTTAGATGAAAGTAAAAATGTAACCATATCAAATGAACACTAATGAACAAAGTATTTCATAAAGTGTTAAAAAGAAGGAAAGGCAAAATAAAAGTGAACTCTTGGGCGACACAGATAGCTCAATGGGCTGAGTCCTTATTGGTGCACAGACCAGGGCACCCAAATAAAGATTACTAAGAAATAAAGATTAACTCTTTACTGTTTTCTCTTTTAAAAAGTAAAAATAGGGGCTGGAGCAACAGTACAGCAGGTAGGTGTTTGCCTTGCATGTGGCCGACACGGGTTCGATTCCCAGCATCCCGTATGGTCCCCCCAGCACTGCCAGGAGTAATTCCTGAGTGCAGAGCCAGGAGTAAACCCTGTGCATTGCCCGGTGTGACCCAAAAAGCAAAATAAATAAATTAATTAAATAAAAATAAGTCAATCATGAGGAACTGCTTGCATATTTTTAACCATCTAGTCAGAGATTTCCAAATTTACTGTCTCCATTTCAGAAAAAAAAAAAAATGCCAGTCACTACCCAACTGTAACCTCAGGTTACTAACCACCCCCTGGATCTTCCCAGTGTCCCTCAAGGGGTAGTATCACTCTGTAGGGAAACACTGATCTAGAGTTTCACTTGAGACAGTTAACAGGGGCCAGCAGCAGGTAACAAACCTGTCTTAATACCATTTAGGCTTTAAAGCCTAATAACAAGTAGATGTTTGAGGCTGAAACCCATAAAAAATTGCTGCAGTAATAGAGCTGGAGAGTGGAGCAAGTAGGGCACTTGGCTTCAGGCCTCCCATCCAAGTCACCCAGCCCACTAGGAGTGCTCCCTGAGCACAGCTGGGTGTGAATCCCCAACCCAGCAAAACCAGCTGCAATAAGGAAACACTTCACATTTGAAGCTCTTAGTGAAATAAAGAAACTGTGTACCAAATGCATTAACATTATTATAACAATGTTACTTTGCCCAACCTATTTTAATGATGTTTTTAAAAAAAAAAGAAACACCTCTAAAACTTCAGATAGGCCTGTTTTGTAGGATATAAAACAGCATAAATATTAAGATCATTATGATTTTACTAAGTCTTCTCTGTAACCACTGTTTCAAGGGTTACAATGGAGGGAGGCCAGTCAAAACCACAGTGACATATGTGCTGGGTTTTAATAAGGCACACCTGAAGCATATATACTGTCATAATGCAGTGTTACTTCTTTTTTTTTTTTTTAATGAAAGGGGAAAAACAGATTCTGCATTCTAAATATCTCAAAAGGAACTACTCTGGTCCAAAGATTGTTAGTAAGTGTTTACTATAAGAGAAGTTGCCAGTGTGGTATTCTAGCTATGTAATGAAACTTTTAAACCTCAAGTTAAATGAACTTACATACTAGCTATACTGAATCTTATCCTTATAACAAATACTGATTTCTTACAAAATCACCATTTAATCACGGCCCCTTCTTTTAGTTGCATTTCAGTAAAAACAAAAATTTAACCAAGAATGTAAAAGCATAAACTAAGGTAAACTTCCTCAAAGTACCCAATACAAATGTACAGTAGGGGTCAGAGATAACTCAATGGGCTGAAGTATGCAGACAGCCTGGGTTTGATTTCTGGCACTGCATGATCCTCTAGCACTGAGCACTCTTCAGGGAATGGTCCCTGAGCACTGCCATGTTTGGCCAAAATAAACTTAAAAAGTATAGGGATTGGACAGAGAGTAGAACAGGTAAGGCACTTCACTTGTATTGTACCCTGCTGTCCCAGTTCAAGTCTCAATACCGCATACGGTCCCCTGAGCACTGAGAGTGATCCCTAAGCTGAGAGCCACGGCACAGCCAAGTATGGCGAAAAGAACAGGAGTGGGCTAATTACAAAGATTCTCCCTTAGCACAACAGGAACACAGTCTTCCCAGTGGGGAAGGCTCACAGAAGCCCACCACATTCAATAACGAAAACACTAACACAGACATTCAGCACCAACCAGCTCAGAAAATTCTCAGACATGACTTTAGTGACCCCTTTGTGTTTAATGAACGCTTTAAGGAAAGATGGCACAAGGAGTCAACAAAGCACTGGAAAGCAGAAATGCAGGGGGTGTCTGTGTGTGGGTGCGGCGGGGATTAAACCAACAACTCAACAGAAGGTCCAAGCAGCAGCTAAGGGTAAGACACTCCAAAATGAAATGGAGGAAACCTCTAGAAAATCACAAGGTAGAAAAGTCTGAAAGAAATGTACAGCAAACCAGATAACGGTAGGTTGAGTTCAAGAGGAACAATAAGAATTCATTAGAGTCCCTGACAGAACGTACTGTTTCCCTTAAATTTTCCTAACTCTCTTAACTCTTACTAAATTTTACACTTGTAGGTATTATCTATTTCATATAAACCTTAAAACATTAACAAAAAATTATTCATAATATAATTTAGAAATCCAAATACTTGTATAAAGAGTAAGTTTCGGGCTGGAGAGAGCACAGTGGGTAGAATGCTGCCTGACACTCGGCTGACCCGGGTTCCATATCTCGTATCCCATATGGTCCTGAGTAATTCCTGAGTGCAGAGGCAGGAGTAGTCCCAGTCCCAGAGCATCACCAAGTGTGACAACCCCCCACATACCAAAAAAAAGTTAAGTTTTTGGGAAAAATAAATTTTTACTTTCTCAATTTAGCATTTAAAATTTTGTGAAATTCCAGCTTAGCTCCATTCACCCTCCACAACAAAAAAGAAAGATCTATCGCAAATATGAGATCAAAAGGAAAAAACAAGGGAACAACAAATGGCAGGTCATGAGAACTGAAGATTCTGTCCAGAGAACCAAGATTATATGGGGAGGGGAGCCAAGGGTGGGAGAGGTCCTTGGACACTGGTAGGAGGGGAAGGGGCACTCTGGTGGTAGGTGTGTCCACGGAAACTATGATTAACAGTATTGTAAAGTCCAGTACCCCAATAAAAATTATTTAAAACAAAAGGCACAATAACCAAGCAGTCCTTCGTTCAAAAAAATAAAGCAAAAAAAAAATTTTGGGGGGGGGGTGTCTCTGAGCCATACCTGGAAGTGCTTAGGGAACCAAATGTCCCAGGGATTGAACCTGCAAGCAAAGTACGTGAACCAGCCCACTGTGTGCTCTGTCTCCCAAAGAGCCCAATTTTAGAACTGTAGTTAGTATCTGTTTCTAGCCAAGAGAGAATAAAAATAATCTTAATTTATACTCTTACTATGAATGACTTAAAAAATAGAACAATAATATAAAACAAAGGTTTTCAAGCAATGAGTATGACAAAGTCCTGTATTTGTCAAACTTACTACCCAGGAAGTGCTGTGAAAGGATCCAAGCGGTGAGAGTTCAAGAATCTGACTGAAACATGGAGACAGAACTGGGGGTCTACAGAAAACCAAAGCAGCTAGAATGTGTGAATGTGTGGGCAGAACACCCAGAGGAAAGAATTTACACAAGCCATCACTTAGAACCTTGGGTGAAATACAGACCTCAGCACAAAGCCCAAAAAAGTGTCACCAGAAAGTTTAGAGCTCCCATAGATGAGTTCAGAATCTCCTAACTCTTTTTTTATATATATAATTTTATTTATTGAATCACCGTGAGAGCAGTTACAAAGCTTTCGGGTCTAAGTCTCGGTCATACAATGAAACACCCATACCTTCACCAGTGCCCATTCTCCATCACCAAAAATCCCATCCCACACCCTCCCCCTACCTGTGGGGCAGATGATTTCCATATTACTCTCTCTCTACTTTTATCACAGAGAATCTCCTAACTCTTAATGTAACAAGAGTCCTTTGACCACTATCATAAATGGCAGCGAATCAGCACTAAGACTAATTTGTCCTAACAAAGCGTAAAAGCAGACTGTTAAAGGATCAAGGAATTTAACTATCTGCTAGAACAAAATTCAACATTCATCAAGGTAAACTGACATACCCATTCTAAAATCACTGTAAGTATGAAGAAGGAGAAAACTAACCATAACCAAGACAAACTAGCAAGACGGAAACAAAGAAGAAAATGAACAAAGCAGAGCATGGAAAGCTTCTTCTGCTGGCAGTGGGCTAGCTGTGCATGCAGGTCTGGGCCTGAATGAGACACAGCGCGGTCCCGAGCATCAGGTCACCAGAAGCAATCTCCAAGCGGAGAATCAGGATAGCCAACCTCTAAGCACTAAAAACTAAGGCTCCTCCAGAAAAGAACCTTAACATGTTGACATCAGTATGTACTACTGATGACTCACACTTTTTGTATTCTAGCAACATAAAAATATAATAAACTCTCAGTCAATAATCAACAGCAAAAATAGAAACTGTTGCCAAAATTCTACCTTACACTTTAGTTCTATGCCCTACAAAGCAGGACCCTGTTACTGAAGTAGTGAGATGGAGAGAAACACAAACTAACTGCCCAGTAAAGGAGTGACTTTAGTAACACCTGCTCCTGTCTCACCTGCCTAGCATGTTATTGGGGGATGGAGGGAGATAAATACAGCTTTTATTTATTTTATTTAGATATGATTTAGGGGACGGAGAGCCGAGAGTACACATCACAGGAGGAGAGATGTGGGCAGCATGTGCCGGAGCAGCAAATGAACCCGCTTAGCATTTTTTTTTTTAAGTTTTGGCTCTTTCCCTACAATCGCTGGCCGACTCTGACTTCCAGGCCAAGGGCAACAGGACCAGAGAAGATGTCATTCACAGTTCTATGATTAACAATCTGACCAAGGGTAAGTCAATGAATCTTTATATACTTGGAATTTCTCACTTGCAGAGAAACCCGAGTATCGATGACCTCTCTCCTCAGAGGATATATCTTTCCCAGAGCATGTACCACATGTATTCAGACACTTGAACTCAACATTATCTAGGTGAGGGAGAAAGTAGAAGTTGACAAGAAAAATAAAACTCATCCTCTCTCACCTAGTATCTCCCCTATTGTATACATTTTCCATTACTATAGAATATTTCTAAGAACTCAGTAACCAACACTGAAATATTTTCTCGGCTGGAGCTCTGACAGGAAATACGGGTGTGGTGGCCAGGCCTGGCTTGAGCCCCAGCACAGCCAGATCACAGCAGCACCTCCGGGACACAGCAGGGCTGGAAATGGCCCACGAGCACTGCCAGGTTTGGCCCAATCTCTCCCCGCTGGCTTGCAAGAGGAAAGAAATATTTTATTAATTATACACTTGACTTAGATTTCACCATTGTTTTTCCCTAGTGTCCTATTTCTTGGTTTCAGGATTCATCCTGGACCTACACTGTGAGACGTCTCTAGCTTCTTCGGATCTGTAATAGTTTCTCAGATTTCTCGCCTTTCTAAAATTTGTTTTTGTGTGTTGTGTGTTTTAGGGCCACACCTGGCGATACTTAGGGCTCACTCCTGGTTCTGCACTCAGGGACCACTCCTGCTGGGCTCAGGGGACCATATGGGATGCTGGGCAAGCCACATGCAAGGCAAGTGACCTACCCGCTGCACCCTGGCTTGGGCCCCAGACTTCTCTAGTTTTGAATGACACTGACAATTTTGGAAAATACTGGCTAGATAGTTGAGAATACGTTCCTTCAGTTTTGGGTCATCAGGTATTTCAGTCATAACCACAATACAAATTATGAGGACTGGCAAAACACCAGCTGAATGCCATTCTTAGAAAGGAGTCAATATGAGTTAAGGATCACAGACCCCACTCCCCACCCCCTACCAGAAAGGAGAGGTGTTAAAGTCCACCCTTCTGGGATAACCTACATAGGTCATTTGGAATTCTTTCATAGAGGAAATTTCCCTCTTTTCCCCACTAATTTATTTAATTTTGTCAGTATGAGCTCGTAACTCATACTTTAGGTTATAAACTAGTATTAAACAATTCATTCGGGTTAGTTCTTAGATCCGTTTCTTCCATGCCTCTTTTAACTTTCTAAAAACTGTGTGACTTTTATATATTCTTAGTATTATCAATATGGATATAACTCTAGAGTTACATCCTAAGTTTAAAAACATAAAGAAAATCTTTCAACCTTTTTTTGAGTTCTCAAAAATATAAATGAGAACAAAAGAACTAACTACTGGCACCATAAGTAACTCTCATCATTGGAATATTCAAATATGACCAAGATTTTTACCCTGGAACAAATTTCTCATTTAGTCAGCTGAGGTCCTAAAAGTAAACAAACAATACTATGTATTTGTCCTCTAAAGTTTTAACACAGCCTGTGACTTGACTTGGGCTTTTAAATTTACTACACGTGACCCTTTTTTCACACACTGGAAAAGTGCTACCACAAGAACACAGTATCCTGTACAGCTTTGTTTCTTTTAAAATTAGGAGTCTGGGGCTGGAGCGATAGCACAGCGGGTAGGGCGTTTGCCTTGCACGCAGCCAACCCAACTCATGTTCGATTCCCAGCATCCCATATGGTCCTCTGAGCACTGCCAGGAGTAATTCCTGAGTGCATGAGCCAGGAGTAACCCCTGTGCACTGCTGGGTGTGACCCAAAAAAGCCAAAAAAAAAAAACTATTAAAAATAAATAAAATTAGGAGTCTGTTCTATTTGAGCTTTTGAACCCACCCCAGCACCACCCCAAACCTACCTTAGGGGCAGGGGCGGGAACTGTTTGGAGGCTTGGGATATGGCTCACGGGAGGGCGCACGACTGCATGTGCAAAGCTGGATCTGATTTCCAGCATGAACCGGCCTCCCCCCAGACATGCAGAACAGTAAGCCAGCAAGCCCACTGCATCCACCACTACTCACTGCTGGGTATGGCCCCTCTAAAAGAGAGCAAGGACTTACTGTCAAAAGTTGCCAATGTATAAAAACCACGGGAATTAATTCCTGTTTTCAACATTTAATAGCCCCATTAAGAAGTGGGATTTTTGTTCTGACAGTTTGTTTGGTCACAGACCCATTTTCAAAACAGTCTAGATGGCGAACACTAAACTTTAGGGTTGACCCCACATAAACTAATTAGAATAAGAATAATCCAGACTTATTCTCAAAAGTAACTAATCAATTCCCAAAATAAAAAATATCTTCTGGATAATGCATCCGTAAAATGCTACTTTGAGATAAAGGGTAAGGTTGTGAAGGGGTCCTTGGGACACTGGTGGTGAATCAGTTTGATGAAACTATGCGTGTCTGAAATTATCATTATCAGGACTATAAACCATGGTACCCCAATAAAAATTGAGGGTGAGAGGGTGAAGAACTTAAAATTTTTTAAAATACATTTATTTTCCCCCCGAGACCTATTATAAGATACATTTTTATCACCAGTTGGCCTCTAGAGGGAGCTCGAAGTCTCATTTTCCCCACAGGCCAGTATACTCCACCCACAAATGTGCTTAATGTTCAAGATTCAAGAGTATTTTATTACAGCACCTTGAAGAACCAGTTAAATGTGTCATCAATTTAGGAAGCTGTTGCTCCTCCGGCTCCTAGTTCTTTTTCTTCCTCTCTTGCCCCAGTCCTGAGACTCCTGACCTCACCCTTTCCCACGAGGGGTGGGGGGAAAAGGGTGATAGTAGGCACCGAAGACATGTGTTCCCCCTTGGATACTCACTGCTTTCAATGCAGTGGGGCAGCGATCTACCTGCTATGTGTCACTGCAACTCGAGTATATATTTCTATAGTTTACATAGAATTGGCTCATGTCTGCCCAGGAAACTACTGAGTTAGGCTCAAGCACTCAGCTAAAAAAGACTGGGGGGTTATTTCAGCACACGGTAACATCCTGGGAGACACATCTCTAAGAATCCAGACACAATGAAAGGTCAGACTGTGTAATCTTCACTTGTCTACAGGACTCTGAGGAAACAACTAAAGACTTTTTTTTTTGAGGGGGGCGCGGTTATTTTCACAACCAGTGGTGCTCAGGGCTTACTCCTGTCTATGGCTCAGGAGACCATACGTGGTGCTGGGGATCGAACACTGGCTGACCATGTGCAAGGTACTACACTATCCTCTGGCCCCAGTATCTTTGACTTTTGAAAACTCAGTTTTCTCAAGCTCAGGTCACGGCTCACGAAGAGTTCAAGAGCTAAGAGTGGGAGTATCCAAGCCCAAAGCTGCCCCTCCTCATAGCGGAAGCTTAAACAGTGGTGCTGACAAGCAAGCGAATCTAGTCACCTTTGGGGGACTGAGCTGTGCCCCCACAGAGCATATTTAGAGGTTCTACACCACTGATGTGGTAGAGGGAGCAGTCTGCAGGGCCAAGGGTGCCCCGTCAGCCCTGACTGTCCCGGCAGACAGTGACATGGATGCCCAGCACCGCGCCCACCCCACCCAGATCATGAAGGAGGAGATCCTGGCCAGCAGGTGCTGCTGGCCCACAGTCAAGCTGTTCCACGACTCCAAGATCAAGTTCCCACTGCACCACCAGGTCCTAAGGTGTCAGCACAAGCCCTGCTTCACCACCAAGAGGAGCAACACCTTCTCTGAGCCACAGGAGCCCAAATAAACTCCTTGGCAATCAAAAACATAAAATAAAAAACTTTAAAAAAAAACTAGGAGCGGGGCTGGAGAGATAGCACAGCGGGTAGGGCGTCTGCCTTGCACACGGCAGACCCGGTTCGATTCCCAGCATCCCATATGGTCCCCTGAGCACCGCCAGGAGTAACTCCTGAGTGCAGAGCCAGGAGTAACCCCCGTGCATCGCCAGGTGTGACCCAAAAAAAAAAAAAAAAAAAACCTAGGAGCTGGAGCAACAGTACAGTGGGTCGGGCACTTGCCTTGCATGCAGAAAACCCAAGTCCAATCCCTGGCCTCTCATATGGTCCCCTGAGCACTGCTGGGAGTAATTCTTGATCACAGACCAGGAGTAAGCCCTGAACACCACCAGGTATAGCCCAAAAACAAAACAAAAAATAACATTCTAAGAACTAGACACTACACCTGCTCCCGGCAGTGGGCCCACAACACAGTTCCTGAACTTCTGCCTGCTGCTCACCATCCCAGTGAGGCTGTCGAAGGCTGCCATCACTGGGGGTACTCCGGAAAGGGAGGCAGAGCCCCTCCATTCCAGCCTCCACACACCCTGCGCCGTATTAATGGGCTCACAGCATGGCTCCTGCAGTGCTCAGCCCGGCACACATCTACTTAGCAAACTGCACGCTACTCACAGTTCTACTCTGTGTCATTCAGTAAAGTCGGGCAGAGAAGTAAGAGAGCAACCCCAGCCTATCCTTCAGCATCTTCCACAGGGTCTAGCTGCAAAGACTGACTCAGCCCCAGCAAAGAACACTAGAAAACCAACAGTGAAAACATGTAGAAACCCACCATGTTCACTGAGCAAAAATAATATGACCAAAGGCACAAAAACACAAAACAGCTCAGTAAATCCTCAGACAATGACTTTAGAGTCACCATGATTAAGATGTTTAATGAACTCAAAGAAATGATGGCACAAATAATCAGCAATGCTTAAGAAAATATAAGAGCAGAAATGGGAAAACTAGCATAAGAAATGTGAAAACAAAGAGCATGTTATGATTAAAAAATAAAACCTTAATAGAAGCTCTGAACAGCACAATACCAGCAAAAGAGCAAAAGCTCTAAGATGAAGAAACTGCTAGGAAACAACAGGAGGTGGAAAATAAGTCTGTAAAGAAATGAACAGCATACAGGAGAACATGAGAAGAGTTCAAGAAGAATATAAGATTACTGGAGTCCCTCAAGAACAGGAAGGCACTTTTGCAAACCAGAGCACCCAAAAGGAGAGAGAGAACAAAAGGGAATGTCCTGCCACAGAGGCAGGGTAGGAGGGATACTGGAATCAGTGGTGGTGGAGAATGGGCACTGGTGGAGGGATGGATACTCGATCACTGTATAACTGAAACCCAAGCACGAAAGTTTGCAAAGTCTACAACTGTACTTCATGGTGTTTCACTAATAAAAAATTTTAAAACAGCTATATGCTTTAAAAAATGGAAAAATCACCTTTCATACAGTAGATAATAAATGTTACTAACTTTAAAAAGAAAAGAACAGGAAGGCAACTGTGATGAAGAAACAGTAAAGAAATCATTGATAAAAATTTCCCAGAGGGGCTGGAGAAATAATTCAGCGAGTAGGGCATTTGCCTTGCACGCAGCCCACCTGGTTGATTCCCAGCATCCCATCCCATATGGTACCCTGAGCACAGCCAGGAGTGGTCTAAAAAGAAGAAAAAACAAAAACAATAACAACAACAAAAAAGAACATTTCCCAGAGTTAAGGAATACAAGCTCCAAGATCCAGGAGGACAAATCCATGGAAATATACCCAACTAAGAAAACTCCAAGACACATTGTACTCAAAATAACAAATGCCAAAGATAGACACAGTATTGAAAGCAGCAAGAATTTAAAAAAGAAAAAATACTTACAAAGGAAAGCCCAAAAGATTTACAGCAGATCTCACAAATGAGACTCTACAAACCAGAAAAGTGTGGAAGCATATCACACAAAAACTCAGTGACATGAACACCTCACCAAGATTACTCTATCCAGCTAGATTACCATTCAGATTTGAAAAATGATAGAGTCATAGACAACAACTTGGGGAATTCGCAGCCTTGAAACCAGTTTTGCAAGAAGCGTTAACAGAGCTTCTTTAAAGAACACGACAACGTTTCCAGCAGGTGATGCTGATTATGGCACTCAATGAAGGTGCATCTGAGTGCTCTCCACTAGATTAAGAAAGGTCTGCTTGGGGCTGGAGAAATAGCACAGCGGGTAGGGCCTTTGCCTTGCACGCGGCCGACCCGGGTTCAATTCCCAGCATCCCATATGGTCCCCTGAGCACTGCCAGGAGTAACTCCTGGGCATCGCCAGGTGTGACCCAAAAAAAAAAGGTCTGCTTACTCTGAGCTTACAAAGAGATTTCATACTCTTTCAATAATGAATCTCATTTATATGGACTGTCTAAGTCTGACAAGTACTTTAACAGTGAGATTTTTATTTAAATCTTTTACTTATTAATGCAAACACTTAGGTATCTATAATAATACTTTTATATAAGCAATATTGCCATATTTCCTTTTTCAAGATAAATCACTTTATACTCTTACATTCATATTTTCCCATTTAAATTCTCAAATTTCTCTTCATTCTTACTAAAATTCATATTTGTAGGCTTTGTCTATTTCACGGAATATAAAAAGTTGGCAAACTCTTTAACTGTATCAGCAGTTGTGGTTTTGTCCACAAAAAAAAAAGAATTTTAAAAGAAAGATTTAAAAAGTCGCAAGCTCCCCGTGACATATTCCATATGCCAGACACAGCAGTAGTTATGTCATAAATAAAATTAAAATTTTATTTGAGAGGGCTGGAGCGACAGCACAGTGGGTAGGGCGTCTGCCTTGCACACGGCCGACCCGGGTTTGATTCCCAGCATTCCATAAGGTCCCCGAGCACCGCCAGGAGTAATTCCTGAGTGCAAAGCCAGGAGGAACCCTGTGCATTTGTGACCCAAAAAGCAAAAAAAAAAAAAAAAATTATTTGACATAACTACAACAGTAAGATCCAAATACAAAATAAAATGTACTGAAATATATTTTAGATGCCAGTCATAAAAGCTTATGCAAATGAAAATACTGTATTATTTTATTTATGCAGGTTAAAATCATATAGCAATCAAGCATCACCAACTGACTTTTGTTGATTTCTGTTTTAATAATTTCAACTGCCATTCCTTTAAGTTCCGATAGAGCAAGTAATATGAAATAAATTTGTCATATGCCTCCCAGGGGGCAGGCTGGGGACTGGGAGGGAACCTGTGCACTGGTGATGGGGAGGGGACATTGGTAGTGGGATTGGTGCAGGAACAATATACGCCTACAGCAACTCTCTTAAGAGCAGCTTTGTAAATCACAGTATCTTAATAAAAATTAAAAGGAAAAAAAAGTTTACAAACCAAACAATAAATACAAAGAAATGAGCTTTGTAACTGGGCACATGACAGGTCATAGGTAAGGAGATGTTGGCTGAAGGTATGGATTGTGTTACACAAAGTAGAAGCAAGTACTTACTCTTACCTTATTTATTTATGGGTCATTCAGGTCAGTAAGATACCTGGAGCCTAAAGTACACAGCCCAGGCTAGTAAACAAAGTAGTTTATTTAACCTTATTTATTTATGGGTCATCTAGGTCAGTAAGTTACCTGGAGTTTAAAGCTAGAGACCGAACTAGTAACAAGACATTACATACTTGCTTTGCTGTTGCTTTGCTGTTACTTTGCAAATACACACAAAAGACCACACACAAAAGACAACTTGTCAATGACAGGTTTCCGGGTCTCTTCACCAAGGCCATTTTTTTTTACAACTCCCTATTACCATGATTTTTCTAACACGATGTTAACCATCTTTAAAATACCCTTTCTCACCCCCTGCCTCAGTGAACAGGTATACGTTATGTGATAAGCTCAAAGACCACTGGCTGCTATCAATGCTAATAGGGAACCTACATTGAAATGCTGTCATGAGAGTCAGGGTCCATAGGGTAATTTCCAGAGATGTGTTCTGGAACCAGTCTCCCTTCTTTTTAACTTGTTCCTGGATAATCTGATATCATGTTTGGGTAAAATGGAATGGAACCATACCCTCCTGCAACAAAGAACAGAAAGATAAACAGTTGCTAATACATTTAGTCTGCAAGTGTGATGATCTTAACAAATAAGCCTGGTGTGTTATAACACTAGGAGTTCTGAATAGACCACTTTAACTTGAAGTTGCCATCTTCATTAAATGTTCAGCAACTTTTGCCCAAGTCATAATTGTACTCAAAACCAACCTCCTGGGGCGGGAAAGATAGTACAATGGGTCAAGTGCCTGCCTAGCAAGCGGTCAACCTGCATTCAGTTCCCAGCATCCTCTAAGGTGAATGGGGCCAAGGGGAACCCTTCCTTAAAAAAAAAAAATCTAATTCACTTGCTTTCTCTAAATATAATAAAAGTAATTACTCACTAAAATTACAAAAGTAGTATTGAATAAAGCTTCTGCATCATAACTTAAGTTCTTTTTATAACCAGAATAAGCATCTGGTCATTAAGATCTCCTAAAATCCTTACAAACTCAATTACAGCCATGAAGCACTTCTTCATCCATTTGTCTTAATAGTCATACCCAATACAAATTGTATTTTCTAACAAGGATCCCCTTAAACTCACTTACGAACCAGGTACAAAGAAGCAGGTTACTTAAGAAGTTAGGTGTCTTTACAGTATGTTATAGATTTTACTACCACAGTAAAAGGAACTTTTTAAGTTCCAGTAACAATTTAAACACACACATAAACTCCAGGTTAAAGCGAAAGAGCTAGGAAGTGGAAGAAGGGGGAGTAGAGGGGTACCTGGAGACCACTCTGTACTTATTCCAGAAATCTTGGTAAGAAACAAGAAGTGACTGGAGTCAGTATATACAGTAACAATATTATCCATAAGCAACCTATATTTAAATGTATTTCCAAGGTATTTAATCCTTACAACAAACTTTTATAAAGTTTGCTGCTATGGGTGCTGGAGCAGTAGTATGATTGCCGGGGGTATAGCACTACCCTTGCTCATAGGCGACCAGGGGATCATTCCCTGCCACCCAATATGGTCCCCTGAACCACTACCAGCAGTAACTTCCCAGCGTAAAGCCAGGAGTATTACCCCTGAGCACAGTCAGGTGTATGGCCCCATAAAGTGTGTGTGTGTGTGTGTGTGTGTGTGTATGTTGCATACATATATATACATAGATATGTGTGTATATATATATTTAAAAAGCTTGCTAAGATAATAAATCCATTTGACAAATGAATAAACCTAAAGCATAAACTCAAAAAGAGCAGACAGACCATGTGGAGATTTTAAAGTACGGTTTAAAAGAAATGTGGAAAACAAGCCTTGAGAATTGACAGTGTAGAAAGCTAAAACTGAAAGCAAGAATAGTGTTGAGATTCTCATGATAGTTAAAACATTACCACAATCAGTAGATATTTACATTGCCATTTAATATCATCTAAATAACAGCACATTTTCAGTTTTAAAGCAAAAACTTTAAATCTATTGACTAAAAGTTCAGAAAATCAAGTTCATAAAACTCTTAATCTGAAGGAATAAATCACTGCAGCTTAAAATTAAGTTTAGAGCAGATCATTCTGAATGTTGAGATGAAATTGTTCTGAAAGTTGTTCATCTCTTCCCTTCATTATCCTTTTCTTCTTAAATTTTGTTAAATTTTGGTCAATGCAGTTAATGCCTAAACCTTATTTTCAACTGCTTTAAATCTGCAATTCCTTTTCTCCAGTATACTTTGTTCTCTGTGTGCCACCCCAGAGGTGTTGGAGGAGGCTACTCCTAGCTCTGTGCTTGGGCGGAGCTCCTGGCAGTGTTCTGAGGGAACTATGAAGTGTCCGGAGTTGACACGAGGTGCGGCATACACGTGCACTCAGCCCACTGAGCTATCTCCCTGTGTACTTTCTAAACAACTACAATCATGTTCAAATGACCTGAAATTATTTTGCATAATACATTTCCAAAGATTCCACTTCTTTCATGAATCTTACTAAAAAAGAGGATTTAAACATGCTAGAGAGAGAGGCGAAAGAGAATGAGAAAGAAAGAAGGAAAGTATTATGGGGAATTATATCTGCCATGGATGCAGAGGGAGGGTGGGAAAGGGGGGTTATACTGGGGATATTGGTTGTGGGGAATGTGCATTGGTGGGGGAGTGGGTGTTTGATCATTGTGTGATTGTAACCCAAACATGAGAGCTTATAACCATCTCACAGTGATTCAATAAAATATAAGGAAAGGAAAGGAAGGGGAAGGGGAAGGGGAAGGGGAAGGGGAAGGGGAAGGGGAAGGGAAGGAAAGGAAAGGAAAGGAAAGGAGGGAAGGGTCTGCATAGAGACAGGCTGGGGTGGGGAGGTGATAGGAGGGAAAGTGGGGAAATGGGGCTGGGAAACACACTGGTAGAGGGATGAGTTTTTGAGACTGGAACCTAATTATGAACAGCTATGTAAGGATCTATGTCGGTGGTTCAATAATGAAATCTTAAAAAAAAAAAGATTAAACACGAAAGGTCTCTACTTCAACTGAAACACTAATTCTGAAAGTTTAATTTTTTTAATGAAATGTATGCACTTTTGTTCATTCTATAGTCAATACTTCAAATGTTCTACTAAGCATCTACAACGAGTCAGAAACTGTTTTTCAACCCGTTTCATCTGTGGACCAAGTACCAGTTCAGACTGGGCTGGAGTGATAGCACAGCCGGTAGGGCATTTGCCTTGCACACGGTGACCCGGGTTCAATTTCCAGCATCCCATATAGTCCCGAGCATAGCCAGGAGTAATTCCTGAAGGCATGAGCCAGGAGTAACCCCTGTGCACCGCTGGATGTGACCCAAAAAGCGTAAAAAAATAAAAAAGACCTAAGTCATTTCCGTTCAATTTCTAGATGCTAAGTATACTATTTTTTTAAATGCTTGCTGTTACGAATCTTATATTCTAATGATGGAGACATATGAAATATATCAGATAATGCTCTATTAAAACATGAAGATCAATGAGAAAAGAAAGTAACTTGGCAGTGTGCATTGGTTCAAGTACAATGGTCAATGAGACCTCTAAAAAGTGAGACCCTCATTAAACCTCTAAAAAGTAAATTGGGGGGGAAAATGTCCAAAGTTGCAAAAGAAAAGTGATTTATTTATTTACTTGTTGGGGGAGCGCACCCAGTTGTGGTCAGGGCTTACTCCTGGCCCTGTGCGCAGGGGGTCCCTATGAACAGATTTGAACCCCTGTACCATTTCTATGACCCCCAGGAAAAAGTATTCTTAAAAAGGGCTTAAATAGTTATGAGTTCAAAGACTAAGAGAGAGGGAGAGATGAAGTAGAGCCAAGAAAAATTCTTAAAAGAGCTTAAGTAGTTATGAGTTCAAAGACTAAAGGAGAGGGGGACAGATAAAGTACAGCGAGTTCAGTGCTTGCCTGACCGCTTGCAATCCCCAATACCGAATATGGTCCACTGAGACCCACCAGAAGTGATCCCTGAAACAGAGCCAGTGGCAAGCCCTGAGCACCTCCAGATGCGCTCTAAACTTCCCTGCCCCCATCCTCCAAAAACACCCTGATGCAGAATAAGGTGGTAAAGTTAGAACACTCAGCATTTAGCACTGGCTTATACAGCCCTGGTGGTCATGATAGAGTTCATTTACCAGTAATAATAATAGTGAAGCACACAGCCAACATGGCCGACCCGAGTTCAATTCCTCCGCCCCTCTCAGAGAGCCCGGCAAGCTGCTGAGAGAGTATCTCGTCCGCAGGGCAGAGCCTGGCAAGCTCCCCATGACGTATTCGATATGCCAAACACAGTAACAACAAAGTCTCCAATGGAGACGTTACTGGGCCCGCTCCAGCAAATCGATGAACAGGAGGACAGTGACAATAATAGTGAAAGAACTGATTATTAACTGAGTATCTTTTGTGCATAGGCAATTTAAAAAAGGAATGGAGCTGGAGCAACAGTGCAGCGGGTGGGGCATTTGCCTTGTACACAGCCGACCTGGGTTCAATCCCTGGCATCCCATATGGTCCCCGAGCACTGTCGGGAGTTAGTTCTCAGTGCATGCAAGGCAAGTACCCTACCTGCCACACTATTGCTCTGGCCTTGCATGCTGCCAACCCGAAGTTGATCCCTAGCATCACATGCGGCCCCCAAGGCTGCCAAGAGTGAGCCCTGAGCACTGCCGGGTGTGGCCCCCAAACTGCCACCAACCCAAGCCACATTCCCTTCTGACTTCATTTTTATGTGTTTGCTCTGACATCTCACACTCTTGCCTCTTTTTTTCTTTTTTTCGAGGGTCGGGGGTGTTGGCCATACCTAGCAATGCTCAGGCTTACTCTCTAGCTTGGCACACAAGGATCACTCTTGGTGGGGCTAAGGGGACATATAGGGTATCAGAAATAGAACCCTGTGGTTGTAGGAAAAGAAAGAAACAGTAAGGCTAGAGGAAAGGCACAAAGGAGCTCCAGGTATACTTTTATATACTGCTTCAAAAAGGGGGGAAAGAGGGCATTCTCTTTGCTAAGCTTCACTAACTGGGCGGGAGGCTGGGCGCAGCCGCAGGGCTGGAGAATCAGGCCTCCCAGATTGAAGACTTTGAGCTCACTGCTGTCTATCCCAGCTCCCGCAGATGGCTTTGAAAGGCCTACAGAGCCTTTCTCAAATACACCCCTGTGGATCTTGACCCAGTGGATAGCTCTTCTTATATTATTTGTAAAGATCTAATATTACTCTATCTGGCCTCATTTCATACTCAGCATAATCCTAAAACCATAAGTCCACCTACAAATGATAAAAATGCCAGACCAGCCTTTTCTTGCACAGCCATTTTAGAAAGCTAATATCTACTCAGGCATATTCCACCGACCATCACTGACTCCCCTATCAATATCCTCTGTTCAAACAAAACTAGTAATACATACATATATTGGGGGATGGAAATGCATGCCTTCAAAAACATGGGCCGCCTCTTCTATCCAGAAACAAAAACAAGGCCAAAACACCAGGGGTGAATTCTACAGTTGTTAGTGTTCTAATACAATTCTACAGAGTATGCCCATTCTAGAGTAACCAACGTGTTAATCTAAGAGTAAATTTTAAATCTAACTTTGTAGAGAAAATATCTAATGTTTGGTGCAGTTAAAGTCACCTAAAGAACACACAGGCCTTTTGATTGTAGAACTGTGATTAGCAACAGTAGGCGTGGGGAAGGGAGAGCAGAATATAAGCAACTGTGATTGGAGGGAGGGGGTCTTGGGCAATTTGGTGGTGGTAAAGATGTCATAATTTTGCCATTAAAAACTTAGATGTTAACATTATAACCATGTTACATAACAACAGTTAAGAAGCTGTAAGAATTACTAGTTGCAGCAAAGACTAACCTGAACTCCATGCCCTACAAGTGATCATCTATTTCCCTCTTACTACTAATTTTCTTTAAATAACAAAACACCTTGCCCCCGCTATTCCTTGCCCCCTCTACTCTGCTTCCCCCACCCCACCTCCAATAAAGTACCCACAACAATTTTAACAGGAAATCAGAGGCTTTTTTCCTCTGCTCTCTAAAGCCATGTGAACATGTTTTGAACAACGGAATACAAACGCCAACACTCCATGGCATATCCTTAGACTTTGCCCTCCCTCTTTTTGAATAGCTTATTCAGTTTGGAATCCTCTCCACGGCTTGACAGGCTAGGTCAGAGAAAAATAAGCCTCGAGATTTCGGGAAGTACCGTGTCTTTGTCTTTTACAAGAGACTGTTTAACTCTGGGGACTTCATAGAATCTGATTTTACTGGCTTCATAAAAACTAAAAAAAAGTATTCTATTTTCATATTTTAAAAAGGTGGGGGCTGGAGAGATAGTACAGGGTCTATGTGTTATAGCAGGGATGGAAGGGAAAGGCACCATATAGTTTAGTCATTTTAAATCTTGCTCATTTTGAGTCTCCCTGTTTAAATAGGTAATGGGATGGCTGGGGACAGGAGACAGTAAGAAATGAAAGGGTTTTTTGTTGTTGTTTGTTTGGGGGCTGTGCTTAGGGCTTATACCTGGCTCTAGCTCTGGGGGTCCCTATGTGGTACTAGGGATTATGCCAGGTAGGTATACATGGCAAGCACCTTATCCACGTACTATCTCTCGAGACTCAGTGGGGGACAAAAGGAAGTCTTGAGCTAAGCAACTTTTTCTTTGACCCCTTACCTACAGCCAGAGAGAGCGCAAGACAGCAGGGATCTAACACATGTACCCATGACCAAAGACTGAGACCAAGGAAAGCCAGGGAAGCAGGGAGTCACTGGGTATGACCCTAGGAGGCCCAGCGACGGCTTCCAGAGCCGCAAGGGCCAGCAGGGGAGCACAGGTTCCTTGCTCCAGCTGCAGACTGCAGGCCAGGAATGCAGGCAGTGGGCATGAATGGTGTAGGGCCATCAGAAGAGGCAAACAGAACAGAAGGTCCGTAATTCATGCTCTGGACCAGGCACTGAGACACAGGACGAGTGACCTCCTGCAATGGTAAAAGGAGAGGCTTGGACACTGAGGGGGACCAAGACCTTGAACTATCCACAATAAAACTGACCTTAAGCTGCTGAGTTTTGCACCACATCTTTCATACTATAAAAACCCAGGAGCTCAGGGGGGAAAATTCACTTCAGCAGTAATAATGGAGCTGGCTTTGCATCTAGAGTACCCTGCCGTACATGGTTCCATCATTGTCATCCTGTCCATCCCCACCTGTCACTGCTACAAGCTCTGCCAGGAGTGACCTCCAAAGAGCCAGGATGAGCTATCCCAGCAGTGCCAGGTGGCTATGAACCAAAACCCAAAAATAAAATCTCAAAAATAAGTAAAAATTAAAAAACAGTGAAATAATGCACTGAAGTTCAGGGATGGAGAGATGGCTCAACGGGGTGAACATATGCTTTACCTGCTGGAGCACACGTTTTGGTTCCTGGCACCAACTGGAGTGGGAACCCCACCTCCAAAAAATGCTTTCATGGGATGGCATGTGAAAGAAAATACCTCACACAGTTTACTAACTCAACAAATAATTACAAAAATCCACAACAGTTTATGGATTCAACAAATAATTACAAAAATCCACCAAGTGCCATATACTGTTATATACCTGAAGTTACCCCAGGAGTTGAGAATAAATTGATAAAACAAAGCATACTCCCTTATGTATGAAACTTCAAATTTCTGAGGTCTATAATAAGTAATTGCCTATTGTCTGTCATCTACAAGTTGTTCACTCGAGTCATCCTGAATAGGATTGGCAGAACACTAGATGAAGGACAACCATGCGAGCAAGCAGGGTTCCGCAAAGGATTCAGCACCATCGACCATATCCACACAATAACCAAGCTCATTGAGGTTTCTTGGGAGTTCAAGATGCCGCTCTGCTTAACGTTCATTGATTTAAAGAAGGCCTTTGATTCTGTTGAGACGGAAGCGGTCATTGAAGCCCTAGCCAATCAGGGCATTCAAGCCCAATACATCAGGATCCTCCGTGAGCTGTATTGCGGATTCACTACCAGGATCTCACCATTCTACAAAGAAGTGATCGTTGATGTCAAGAGAGGGGTGCGGCAGGGTGATACCATTTCACCGAAACTCTTCAGTGCCACCCTCGAGAACATCATGCGACGACTGGAATGGGAAGGAATGGGAGTGAAGATAGATGGTCGGCAACTACACCACCTCCGCTTTGCTGATGACATTGTTTTAATAACACCAAACATCAGCCAAGCGGCACAAATGCTGGCCGACTTTGACCGTGAGTGTGGAAAGGTAGGACTACAGCTGAATCTTACGAAGACAATGTTTATGAGAAACAGCCTTGTTCCTGACGCCCCATTCGCTCTCAATGGAACGACCATCTCCGAATGCAACAGCTATGTGTACCTAGGTCGAGAGGTCAACATGACAAATGACCTGGCACCCGAGCTGCGCAGGAGGAAGACAGCGGCTTGGAACGCCTTCAAGAACGTCGAAGAAATAGCTAAGAGGACGAAGAACCTCCGGCTCCGGGCACATCTCTTTGATTCCACTGTTCTTCCTGCATTAACATATGCCTCAGAGACCTGGGCCCTACGCAAACAAGATGAGAATGCTATTCAGGTCTCCCAAAGAAGAATAGAAAGAGCTATGCTTGGAATATCACGTTTCACTCAAATGAGAGAACGAATCCAGAGTTCTGACATCCGTCGACGATCAAGGATCAGGGACGCTGTCTCATTTGCCAAGGTGTCGAAAATCAGATGGGCTGGTCACGTAATGAGATTTAAAGACGACCGTTGGACTAGAGCTGTTACTGATTGGATTCCACGGGATGTCAAGAGACCGCGTGGCCGCCCACCTACCAGATGGTCAGACTTCTTTGTCAAGGTCATGAACGATCGGTTTGAGGCCCTCCATGTTCCCGGAGCGAAGAGATACCATTGGGCTACACTAGCACGCGACAGGGGCAAATGGAGACGTTACTGGCGCCCGCTCGAGCAAATCGACGACTAACGGGAAGTTAAGTGATTAAGTGATTAAGTGATAATAAGTAAAGCAAATTCTGAAAAAGAGGCAGGAAAGCAGGTAACAGTGTATTTGAGGTTGGAGAAGAAATCAGCTAATTGACACATTGTAAGAAATTCTACAAAAATCTGCAACATATACTCCAAGAATAAAGGATAAGTTCAAGTGTCTATTCAAGGGCCCAGAGCAATGGTACAGCAGGCAGGATACTTGCCTTGAACACAATCGACCTGGGTTCGAGGGTTCGACCCTCCGCACCTTATGGTCCACAAGCCTGCCAAGAATAATCCCTAAACTGAGCAATGCCAAATGAGCCCTCGAGGGGTGGGAATTGGAAGAGAACAAGAAAACCCAGACCTGGGGGAAGGAGCAATAGCACAGCGGGTAGGGCATTTGCTTACAAGCAGCCGACCTGGGTTCGATCCCCGGAATCCCATATGATCCCCCAAGGACTGCCAGGAGTAATTCCTGAGTGCAGAGCCAGGAATAACCCCTGAGCATCGCTGGGTGTGACCCAAAAAGGAAAAAAAAAAACCACACCAGACTAGCCTTTAGACTAGAGAGCAAAGAATAACAGAATGATTTGACAAAAAATTCCAAGAATTTGGAATAGCTAGACAGTAAAATCAGGAATCTTTCTTAGTTACAGTAGTGATAATACAGGTAGGGCACTTGCCCTCCAAATGGCCAATCTGGGTTCAATCCCCAAGTATACAGCCAGAAGTAACCCCTAAGCCCTGCCAGGGGTTCCCCAGCCCCCCAAACACCTAAAACGAGAATCAGAAATCTCTCAGGTCAAACTGACAGAGTGCAAAGATAGAGCTCAAAGTAAAAGTAAAACTGATAGTGTGGAAGAGCTAGCTAGTCCAGAGGGTAAGGCTCTTGCCTTGCACATAGCTAACCAGGGCTTGTCCCTGAGTGCAGAGCCAGGAGTAAGCCTTGACTACAGCTGAGTGTGGTCCAAAAATCAGAAACAGATAATTAAACTGAAAGTTGCAGAATGTAGTGATGGAACTTTTAAAAACCACTTTTGGAGCATTAAAAGTACTCACCACCTGGCACAGTAAACATTACGAATATAATATCAACAGTCTTTTTAGTATATTTCTATGGCTAATGAACATATATTGCCAGAAATGAACATAAATTTGGTGACTTAAAACATCAATTTACCTCACCAGCAAAGAAAATTAATATAAAACTGAGACTGCAGCAAAAAGAAAAGGACTACTTACTAAATGGGAAAACAATACCTGTACATCCAATATGAAATTAAGATTCAAGAACTCATGGATCTTGATTGGGTTATTAAAAAAAAAAAGAAGAAACAATAACAACAACAACCACCACAAACCAATCAAAAATTATAAAAATAGAAAGTTTGGCACCTGTTCAATGAGGTGCCAGCATAAGCATGTACAACACTGTAGACAGGCCCAGCTCTGGTAATGAGTTTTGGGGGGAATAAAATTTACCTGGCCCAGAAGTAGTCCAAAGACACAAAGACCTGCATCCTTTTGAGATGCAAATACTGGTCTCCTTGGAGATGGAGAAAATGAGTCACCACCTATGACTGAGGCACTACTTAGAATGGTGGCCTCTTCAGTAGAAGAGAATCTAAAGGTCATGAGTAGAATATGAAAGGATCATCAAGAGTCCAAGGCACTTCAACTGTGACAACAGATTGACTTTTCTGTATACAGAGAATGCCAAGGCAGTATGGAAAAAGCTCTGCTCTAAAACCAACGTTGTAAAGAAGTGAACAGCTCACTGCTGGAGAAAGAGCCTGCATCTCAACCTGCCGATGGCTTCCTGTGTACATAATTCCAAAGCCACACCCATCACCAGTTTACTGACCGACCTCCCTCTCCCTGGGTTCCCAATACCCCTCCCTCAAGCTCGCCCCCCACCCCCGTGAATCAGTTCCCTCCTTGTGTTGTCTTTAGCCCTGTGTTGCTACTTCTAAGTCCTACATATGAGATATCATTCTGTATCTATCCCCCAGCCTAACCTCTAATTGCATCCATTTACTGACATTGTATGATTTCATTCTTTCTTCGAGTTGCATAGTGTCCTTTGTGTACATACAGCACAATTTGATCCATTCATCCATAGCTGACTGCTTCCATATCTTATCTATTGTACTAAGTACTTCACAAACATAGACGTGCATTTAGCCCTTCAAAATAATGTTTTGGGGAACAGATGTCTAGAAGTGGTATTACTAGACCACCTGAGGTTCTATGCCTATCTTTTGAAAAGATACTGCTTTTACAGAGGCTGAACCAAGTGACATCATTACCATAACCCTCAACTTTTCCCCTCGGAGAAGTCTGTGTTCTCTCAATTAACACCTATCACTTTCTTTCTCTCCCCCCATTATCTTTTTCTAAGTAAATTTCTTTAAATCTATTTTATGTCACTATTTTGCCTCCTCCTATAATTCTTTTCTGCACAGAAAGGTAACATGCCTAGCAACCCTATGCAGAGTTAGGACTGACCTTCCTTTCCCTGCGAAGAGCAAAGAGCAATCAATTCCTTGCTCCAGCCTCAGTCCACAACTCCCCAAGAACTTGGGTGGCTAAACCAGTTCCTGCACTGTGCCTAACAAACTGAAGCAGGTGCAGCTTAAAAACTACCTCACGGGGCTGCTGGTACACTAATGTCCTTGCCATGCAGGTGCTGACAGCATTATCCGTCCTAACCCCACCTTGTACTACCCTGGTGATCAAGGTGGGTTAGCAGAGAGAAAAGCCCTCTTCTGCCCTCCTTGCTCCCTACTCCAGGGTCACCTGCAACACTACACGCAGGAGGCCGAAGCTCAATCTCAGCACAGTCCCCTGGGAATCCCTGGGAGTTCACCCTCAAGTGCTAAGAGTAGCCTCTGGCAGCATCTGCTGCAGCACCCCCCCCCCCGCCCCCCAAAAAAACACTTCAATTCATCTATAGAACTGAGTTTATCAAGGGGATGTAGGGGGAGGAAAGCAAGATGCATAGCAGGGGTCACTGGTAGTGGGATGTGGACCCTGGTGGTGGATGTGGCTAGAAAGTTCATTAACAGTCTTGTTGAAATACTGTATCTCGTTGAAAATTAAAATAAGTGAATGTTTTAAAAACTTTAACTGGAGAGGGTGTTGCAGAGGGTGTAACAAATTTAAACCCTCACACTGTTGGTGGGAATGTAAATGAGATTCAACCATTTTGGAGAACAGTGTGGAGGATGCAGAGGAGTAGCACAGTAACTCAGAATGTCTCTCTTACAAGCATATGGTCTCAGCTTCTAATCCCCAATGCACCTAGCACAGCCTTGACAGCTCCGCTGTCTGTGCACTCTGACAACAAAAGCAATTTTCAGCCCTGTCACAGCCAGGTGCCTGTTAAATCCCACATCCTGCCGCATGTGAACCCTCAATCACCTCCTCCACCACCAAATCAGCAGAGAAGGGGAAGGGGAGAGTGCTGGGAATTTAAAAAAGGAAAACGATACAGAGCTTCCCCGGAAGCCAAGAAGAGACCAGGGAGGGAGCTCAGAGCGCCTCGGTGCAAGCGCTGCCGCAGGAGCCCAGGCTCAAACCCTGCTCTTGTTTGCCCTTCAAAGGAGGAAGAAGAGAAAGACACAGAAGATGACACTGATGTGAAGCCTGGTGGACATGCTGCCACCAACCAAATAAGGAACAAGGGCGACACTGATGAGTGTCATCCCAATTTTTTATAGACAGAAACTAAAGACAGACCCATCAAGGGCCATGATTCAACAATCCTACTTCTAAGGTTCTAAATGAATAGAAAACCATTAACAAGAAAATCTGTATTCACTGCCATGTTACTTATAGTAGTTAAAATGCAAAAGCAGGGCTGGTGCAATAGCACAGCGGGTAGGGCGCTTGCCTTGCACGCGGCCGACCCGGGTTCGATTCCCAGCATCCCATATGGTTCCCTGAGCACTGCCAGGGGTAATTCCTGAGTGCAGAACCAGGAGTAACCCCTGGGCATCGTAGGTGTGGCCCAAAAAGAAAAAAAAAGCATCCAGAGTGGTCATCAACAGGTGACTGGATAATGACACATTTACTGAATGGAGTATTACTCAGCCACCAAAAAACAGGTGAAATGTTGGCATTTATAGCAAAATGGAAGCAGCTAGAGAGGATTATAAAAAGTGATACTACAAGAATCAAAGTATCTCATCCATGTGTTAGAATAACATACACAAAATTTAAAAAATAAAAACATACAAAACAGTGGACACTGAACTTAGGGTACCATAGAGAAAGTGTATGGAACAGGAAGCGAGGTAGGGATGGAGAAACTCTTCAAAGGTGATACGTTTTATCAGCAGAAAATAAAAATTAAAGACAGAGATAGCTCAACAATCTGGACTGAATCATTTGCTTTCAGGAGGCCCAGTTACTAAACACTGCTATTGTGGCCTCCAAATCAAATGGGGTTAGGGAGATAGGAGGGGGGAGAAAGAAAAGGGAAAATATGAGGGGCCAGAAAGGCAGCCTGAATGATAGAGAAGTGTCCAGTGTATGTAAGAGCCAAGTTCTTGGTACTTCATACCTTTCTTCTACCACCACACCACACTCACCAGGGCACTGCTAAGTGTGACCCCGTGAACAGATCAGGCCATAATACTAGGCAGCTCATTACCCAGGGTAACCTCTACACAAAAATAATCATGAATACCCGCCTGTGGGGCTAGAGAGATAATGCAGCAGGCAGGGTGCTTGCCTTGCATGCGGCTGGTCCAGGTTGGATTCCCAGCATCCCATACGATCACCTAAGTACCACCAGGGGTGATTCCTGAATGCAGAACCAGGAGTAAGCCCTGAAAACCTCTAGGTGTGCCCCTCACCCCAAAAGAAAACACTGCTCGAAATAGCAAGGTCAAATAATATTAATTATCCCCATTTGCAGCCAAGAAAATACACAGCCAATTCTCAAATATTTGTTTCATTACTCTGCATTCCTTTGACTGTTTAAAACAACTCATTGATTCATGAAGTCTTGATTCCACTTACTCTAGATACAAATTACTACTTCTTTGCATTTCCATACAAATCTCTTCACTATAATAGAACTGGGGGTGGGGTTTGAGGAGACAGGGTTGGGGGGAAGACAAACTGCTACAAAAACAAGTATCCTAAAAAAAAAATCAGTCAAAGGAGATTAGCAAAAGTATATCTACACACCTACACATGCTCAACCAAATAAGTGGTTGAGTTCTCTGATGGCGATGTGGCAGGCATAGTGACAAGAGGTTTGAAATGGGCACTCCCAATGAAACCAACACCAACTTTCTAAGGCAAATGGTAATACATACCATAAACTATAAAACTTTTTATTGGGGGCAAAGGGGGGGGGGCGGGTGGACATGCTCAGGATTTACTCCTGGCAGTGCTCAGGGGACCATGTGGGATGCCAGGGATTGATCCTGTATCAGCTGCCCTACTCATTGTATTGTCACTCTAGCCATGACTACATCTTTGACCAGAAATTACATTTCCAGACACACATCCTAAAGTACTAAGATTTCCAGGGCAAGGCAGGCACTGCAACAGGTAAGGTCTGTCTTACATACAGATGACTGGGGTATGCAAGACTCCCTGGCATCTCTGACACCACATATGGTCCTTCAAGCACTGCCCAAGAATGATCCCTGCACACCACCAGGTACGACCCTCAAACCAAAAATAAAGTACTAAGATTTCTCACAATAATGTCCACTAGACCTGTAAAATAATAAAAGCCATTACCTAAATATCCAAAATATGTTATACAGCTAAGTCATCTTTTCAGATGCCAACTGGAAGAGAAGCCTAATATAAAACTGTTCATATAATTCTAATTTTGAATATTATATTGCCATCAGAAAAAGGACTAGAAAGAACTATACCAAAACACTAACCAATGTCATATTTAAATGAGAGTATAAAGTGATTTGACTGTTATTTTGAAGTCAGATGAATAAGATTTAATCCCACAGAAGCCACTCACTAACTTGGTCAACTTTATCTAATCTGTGGTTTCTTCTACTATAAAATAAAAATACCTACTAACCTTCAGGACTTTACAGATGATAAAATACGTTTGTAAAGCATCTATACAATAGGCAGTTACTTAACTTTCCTGAGCACTTAATTTTCAAATACACCAACATTCTGTTTGTATTCAGAACATTTGTTTTCTTAAAGACTAAGAAGAGGAACCAAAAGTATTGTATTATAATAAAGTAGTTTTCTCATCAAGTCATTCAAATCGTAACATTTTAGCATTTTAAACAATGCTAATAAAATTTCTAAGAAGCTGAACAGAGACGCATGAATGGTAGTAATGTATTTACTGGGAGGGGGGATACTTAGAAAAAAATGCCACTTTACATCTATAGAATTTAGCCTATTCTATTTTACCTAATTATTAGACTCCTAATTAAATACTCAAAAAAATTAGGTGACTTCAGGCTGAATCAGAAGCAGTTAAGATTCAACTAAAAAAGTTAAGGCTTGGGGCTGGAGTGATAGCACAGCAGGTAGGGTGTTTGCCTTGCATGCGGCCGACCCGGGTTTGATTCCCAGCATTCCATATGGTCCCCTGAGCACTGCCAGGAGTGATTCCTGAGTGCAAAACCAGGAGTCCAGGTGTGACCCGAAAAGGGCAAAAAAAAAAAAGTTAAGGCTTAAGAAGCTCAGGCATCATGAACACAAACTGCTGTTTTTAAAGACTTGAATATCTGTATGTGTTAATCACTGGAAATTTTTCTAGCTCTAAACTCCACTAGTTGCCTATCAAGATGCACATCCCAAATGTGTACTACTATACAATTAGGGGGGCTGGAGCGATAGCACAGTGGGTAGGGCGTTTGCCTTGCACGCAGCCAACATTGCCAACCAGGGTTCGATTCCCAGCATCCCATATGGTCCCCCAGGCACCGCCAGGAATGATTCCTGAGTGCAGAGCCAGGAGTAACCCCTGAGTATCACCGGGTGTGACACAAAAAAAAAAAAAAAAGAAAAGAAAGAAACTATACAATTAAAAGGCCAGTTCAAAGAAAACAATGACTATTTAGAAACCTCATCCTAGCCCCCCCCCCCCAGAAAGGGCCTGCAGATCTTGTTGGAATATACTTTCTCACCTCTGAACACAAAATGCTGAACGTACTTAGATTAAAATAACGCAAGTATGAAATAATAGGATGGGCAGCTGGTTAGAGTACAGGTGCTATGGTGCTTACCTCACACATGGCTTCAATCCCCAGTACCACATTAGCAGTGATCACTCTGAATACTGCCACGAGTGATAGCTGAGACCAGAGTCACAAGTAAATCCTGAGCATTGCTGAGTATGACCCCCTTTGTTGGTGGGGTGGGGAATATTTCTGGAGTTACATATAAAAATGTGAAACACACACTCTGAGCATATAAAACTATGCAGACTTTATGAGACAAACTTTCATTGTTGCCTTATACTGTTTGACCATTGCAGGTAAGTTAGTTGCTAGTTAGTAATTACAGCCATGTTTGATGGGGGTTTCCTTGGAAGATCATTAAGTCAGAGAAAATACTCAAAGGCTGAAACACAAGCATTGCATGGACATACCTATCTGTTTTGCTGTTTCTTAATTTCTTTTTCCCTCCCTTTCTCCCTCTCTTGCTGTGTCAAGATCCGCATGAGGTCAAGCAACACACTTCAGGGCTTGCACATATGTTTGCTGAGTATCCTCTGCAAAATATGCACTGCAGTGTACTGAAGTGCTTGTTACAAATTGCACACTTCATTGTACTGCATCAAAAATCAAATTCTTTGTTGTGGAGCCAGTTAGCATCACTGGAACTACACTGCGGCGCCCAGGACCAAACCCACAGCAATTTCACGGTAGCAAAGCAAGAACTCAACCCCTGTGACCGCGAGGAGTCTATTAAATCTGAAAACATAACATCTCATATTTTCACATTATGCCTCGGTTTCTTTCTCTTCGCTTCCAATTACACTTCCAAAAAATAAAAAAAAATTTGTGGGCCTGGAGAGATTAACTCCTGAACACAGAGCCAGAAGTAACTCCTGAGCATTACTGAGCCAGAAGTACGAAACAACACCCCCCCCAAAAAAAAGAATAACTTTCTTCTCACAGATCGCTTCAGGTTTTATATATATATACATATATATATATATATCAATCAAAGAACTAGCAGTGCCATAACTAAGTAGGAAACAACTCCAAAGTCCATTAACAAATAGAACCACTAAAGAAAATGTGTATATACATGCAATGAAGTATTATTCATCCTCAAAAACGACTTTGGAAACCCTTTTCACTGAGATTGCTCTGAAAGCAAAAGAAAACCCCTGCCCCTCTCAAAGCTGAGGCCAAATGAAAAGCCGTTGGGGCCACCCTCACCAGTGCTCTGGAGCTATTCCTGGCCCTGTGCTCAGGAGTGGCGTCTGGCTTGCAGGAGTAAGGGGGTGGGGAGGAGCACAGGGCACTATATGTGGTGCCAGGAACTTGAAACAGGATTGGCGACATGTAGAGCAAGTGCTGCAAATCCCTCAACTCCCCTTTGGCCCCCAATACAAAAGATTTGAAGAGCAAAGATGCAGTGCTGAACTGTCACAGGGGGAGAGAAAAAATCCCACTCTTTGTCCACCTTCCCACCGTCACACAAACAGCCTGAGACGAGAACCCGCTGGAGAAACCAGCATGACCATTTTGCCATCAAGTTCCTTCTGCCCATGAGTCAGTTATGAAGGCCGAAGGCATTCTTTTATGTTCACCACTAATGTCAAGGTCAGCACACACCAGATTAAAGAGGCTGTGAAGAAACTCTGTGACAATGATGTAGCCAGTCAACTCCCTAATCAGGCCTGATGGAGACAAGTGGGTGTTCAGGCTCCTGACTAGGCTGCCATGTTGCCAAAAAACTGAAATCATCTAAACCAAGTCCTGCTGGTTAAATATACCCTTTATTCACCATTTTAAAAGGGGAGAAAGAAAATCCTGTTTCGTGAACCTTGCGGACATGAAATTAGTTGCCAAAAAGATCTAAGAATATAAGAAAACAACAAACACTGTCCTCCAGTTGTTCATCGATTTGCTCGAGTGGGCCCAGCACCGTCTCCATTTTGAGAGTTGTTGTTACTGTGTTTGGCATATTGAATACTCTCGGTAGCTTGCCGGGCTCTCCGAGAGGGGTGAAGGAATCGAACCCAGCTCGGCTGGGCTGGCTGCATGCAAGGCAAACGCCCTACCACTGTGCTATTGCTCCAGCCCAATATAAGAAGTGAAAAAATATATTTTTAATATGAGGAGTAGACCAGAGCAACAGTACAGCTGGTAGGACATTTGCCTTGCACGCAGCCAATCCCTAGCATCCATATGGTCCGCAAGTCCACCAGGAGTAATACATGAATGCAGAGCCAGGAGTGACTCCTAAGCAATGTCAACTGTGACTTTAAAAAAAAAAAAGAATAAAAAAAGATGAATATAAAGAGAGTTCATTTAATACAGCAAGGGAAGGAAGATAAATTAATTCCTTCTCTACTACCAATTTCTACTGGTAGTATTCCTATTCCTTGCATTCTGCACCCTGAGATAAGGTATTTAATAAGAATTAGTTCCTCCAATAGCCTGTTTGTCCTAAATTAGTCTTTCCAATCTATTAGCCAATATTAAAATATTCCCTCAGTGCTATGTTAGAAATTCATCTATGCCATATCTTGTGGTATAAAGAATTAAAAATGACGAGGGAGGGGTGGAAGAGATAGTACAGTGGGTAGGACCTTGCACGCCGCAGACTGGGGTTTAGTCCCAAGCATCCCATATGGTTCCCCCAGCACCACCAGGAGTAAAGAGACAGAAGTTGGGGGGTGGGGGGAGAGAGAGATCCAAAAGTCTCCATATCCACTTCCACATAAAATAGCACTGCAATTCCACAGTAAACCTCTGAAAGTCATAGTGGGGCTTAGGAGATGCAATCCAGGCAGTTCTACCAGAGATCCCCATCAAGAAAGGCTACAGAATATGGTTCAGTGGCTTAGAAAACTCTCAGGCAAGAACAAGGTCCTGAGCTGAATACCTGGTGCATGCAATGAGATTCTGAACAACCCACAGCATGGGATCCGTGAGAAAAAAAATTTTTAAAGCAAAAGAAAAAGTTTCGGGATGCCAGGAATCAAACCCAGATTGACCACATGCAAGGCAAGTGCCTTACCCTCTGTACAATTTCTCTGCATGCCCCCATCAAAAAAAAAAATTTTGGTCTCACAGGGACGAAAGAGAATATACAGAAATGAAGGAGCTTGTCTTGTACACAGCCAACCAGTTAGATTCTGAGCACCACATGTTCCCTAGAGCCAGAAGCAACCTCCAAGCACAGAACCAGAAGAAGCCCTGAAATATCCCCATATGTGGCCCAAAGCCCTCCCTCACAAAAACGGTACAGATCCAACCTTGTTCATGATCACAGAAAAAGTTTTAAATTTACCCATCAATCCCTTTCATGTATTTTGGCCTCTCTCATGAGACCACTGAAGAAATATTTTGATTGAATAAATAATGAGCAAATGGGCCAAAACTCAATATATACCTCTAATATTTTTACCCCATGTAAGAAATAGTTTTTGGAGAGCTGTGTGAGTTGCTGCTGGGGAGAGTCTGGGGTTCTACACCAGTTCTATACCAAAACTCAGTGGGCAGTTGGGTGCTAAGGATTGAATTCAGAGCCTCTACGACTTGTGGCCCACAAGGTACTTTCCTTTGAAAAAAAAAAATTCCCTTACAGCTTTGTTGCTGATGTTGCAAGGGGCAGAGTTTGCACACCATAAGGCTGCAGTGCCCACACATTTAGGACACATTCTTAGCTGGGGCACACAAGCTATGGCTGTGTGTAAGGCAAGCTCCTTCATTTCTGTATTCTCTTTGGCTCCTGTGAGATTTAAGTTTTGGTTTTTGTTTTGGTAGGGTCGCACACACGGCAAAGCCTGGCAAGCTACCCATGACATATTCGATATGCCAGACACAGTAACAAGTCTCACAATGGAAATGTTACTGGGCCCGCTCAAGCAAATCGATGAACAACGGGAGGACAGTGGACAGTGGGGAAGGAGTGCAGAGAGAGAGTACAGAGGATAAGGCACTTGTACTGCACGCAGCTGAACTAGATTTGATTCCTGGCATCCCATAGCTGCTTACATCCCATAGCCTGCCAGGGGACACAGTTCCTGGCCATGGCCCTTGCACATCTTTCAAGCTGTGGTACTCACTGAAGATGGCACTCCTTTCTGACAGTTATATATACCTGGCTGCAGAATGCCAGGAATGGCAGGCGACGCGATGCCAGCCAAAGAGTGGAGTGGTCAAGATCACGCTCACTGCAGATGTGACACTGGGGACGTGGACCCATCAACAAACACTTGCAAGGCACCCCCTGCCCTGATGCCCCAGACCAGAGGAAATTTTGAAAAGTCTTACAAACTTTGGGACCATGGGTCAGAGCGATGGTACAGCCAGTGAGGCATTTGCCTTGCACGCGGCTGACCCAGGTTCCACTCTCAGCATCCCATATGGACCCCTGAGCACCGCCAGGAGTAATTCCTGAGTGCAGAACCAGGAGTAACCTTCTGAGCATCGCCAGGTATGACCCAAAAAGAAAAAAAAAAAAGGCCCACTCAAAACTTTGGGCCCAGGTATACAACTCAGAGGTGAAGTGTCTGCCTTGCAAGCATGGGGCTGGGATCCCTAACTGCATGCCACTCTAGTTTATTGATCCCTTATTGATCCCCAGCATCACAACTATAAAGAGTTCCGGTGCACTACAACCAGCAAAGCAAAAACTGTGTCCATATATCACAGCAGCAAACTAAGAAAGAAAAAGGAATAAATAGTCATACATGCTTTGAGAAATTTTCCAAAGGCATAGAAAACAGCCACTGTCTTCTATTTTTTTTATTTTACAAAAATACTGTAAATACTGAGTGATCCCAGAGCTAGAGCCAGAAGACCTGAGCACCACCGGGTGTGACCCAAAAAAACAAACCAAAAAAAGTAATAAACAGCTGATGCTACATTCTTTTTTATACACTACATTCTTAGAATTAAAAAATTATGCAATTATCTTAAAATAGAATGATGGCTGGGAATAAATTTCAGTGGAGCAAAGCATGCTTCCACATGTGTAAAGTCTTCAGTTTGAACCCTGACACAGAAAAAAATTATAGTATTAAAATAGCATAGTGGTTAAAAGATTTGGAAAACAAAGTATACTAATTTTATGCCTTCCTCACAAGAAAAAAAAATAATACATCAAACTGTTACATACTGAATCCAAACAACAGTGTTAAAGGCACAGACTAACTGGGGCTGGAGTGATAACACAGTGGGTAGGGCATTTGCCTTGCATGCGGCCAAACCGGGTTCGATTCCCAGCATCCCATATGGTTCCCTGAGCACCACCACTGCCAGGAGTAATTCCTGAGTGCAGAGCCAGGAGTAACCCCTGAGCATTGCCAGGTGTGATGCCAAAAAAAAAAAAAGGGGGGGGGGGGGTACAGACTAATTTCTAATGATACGGAAATCACCACAGAAATGGCAGCACTCTCAGGCAGCAAGGAACTCTACAATCCTAAAACAGGGATTGAAAGATAGCAGAGCAGGGAGGGTGCTTGCCTTAGAAGCAGCAGAAACGGGTTTGATCCCCAGCATCCCATTTGGTCCCCTGTGTAGCAACAGGAGTAATTCCTGAATGAAGAGCCAGGAGTAACCCCTGAGCATCGCCAGGTTTGACCCTTGAAAAACAAAACAAACAAACAAACAAACAAAAAAAACCCTATTAAACACTAATGGGAGTAGGGCCTGAACAGAGAGTGGGAAAGCCCTAGAAACTCCTAAAAATTGCCTTAGGGAGCTAGAGAGATAATGTAGTAAATAAGGCACCTGCTTTGCATGCAGCCAAACCAGGTTTGACCACTGGACAGCTCTGATGCTGGTCATCTGAGCAAAGTCAGGAGTAAGCCCTGATGACATACTCACCAAAACAAAACAAAAACAAAACACTCCTGGGGTCTAAAGTAGGTTACCGGTGTGTTTAACCTCTTGTGAGAGAGATTAAATCTGAGCAAGTGGGGGGGGAGGGGTTGTAGTGGGGTAGTGTTGCAAATGACCTAAACGACCACAACCAGTGCTGCTCAACAAAGGGTCATGCAGTGGGAGTAATGGGGGAGACTGGGGGAGAGGTAGATTTAATATTAGGGTCTCATGCATACAAGGCATGTGCTCAAGTTCTTAGAAGTATCTCCACAGTCCAGAGAACCTTAAAAACAGATGCTGGGGGACTGGGGAACTGGAGAGATATTAAGGTGCCAGTCTTGCATGCTGCAGACCTGGGCTTAATCACCTGCATCCCTGAGCACCGCCAGGAGTGACTCCTGAATGCAGTATCAGGAGCAGCCCCTGAGCACCGCCAAGTACAGCCCAAAAACAAACAAAAAACCCAGATGTTTGGGGCCCAGAGACACTACAGGGTTAAGAAGTGCCCTGCATGCAGTCAACCCCACTTCAATCCCTGGTACTGCATATAGCACCATGAGCAGAGCCAGGCATAACCCCTGCACATCTCTGGGTGTGGCCCAAGCTTCCCATCACCCCTTAAAAAAGATTTTTTAAAATCTGATAAGTATCATTCTTCCATCATGATTATCACCAGAGAAAAAATACTTTTTGCAGATTGGTATCGAATTAGGGAGTGCTGGTTCACGAAACTTTCAAAAGCATTAGTCATACATCAACCCATAATGATGTTTCAGTCAAGGACAGACTCATATATGATGGTTTTCCCAAGAGGCAATATCTTATAGTCCAGGTACATAGTGACTATACAGGGTATACTCAGGTATACACAGGGCAACTGAACTGAAAACCACTGAACCATACCACCCACTCTTGTGTAATTACACTTGATGACTTTCACAATGAAATTTGTTAGAATGTATCCAGTCTTGTAACAGACACATTACTCAAGTACAAAGAAATCTAGTAAAAAGTAACAGTTGTCAGATTACACCAGATAGATTTCTTTATACTATTAAAATCTGAGGACTCTCAATACTTCTTACATGTTTAAGTATTAATTCATAAATAGTGATAATTCCACACAGTAAATTTAAAAAAATTACTATATACCCAAAAAAACACTCCCAGAAAAATTGTTCACATTGAGGCAAATCTTTTTTAGTAATTTTTATTAGTGAAACACCATGAGGTAGTTGTAGAATTACAAATTTTTGTGCTTGGGTTTCGATTATACAATGATCAAATACCCATCCCTCCACCAGTGCCCATTTTCCACCACCATTGATCCCAGTATCCCTCCCACCCCCATCCACCCCATCCCACCCTGCCTCTGGGGCAGGGCATTCCCTTTTGTTCTCTCTCTCCTTTTGGGTGTTGTGGTCGAGGCAAATCTTTTTAATGCTTGGTTTAACAGAGGAGATCTAGATCCTCTTAACTGCTTTGGAATTCTGCATACAACAATGCTGTCAGTAAAATGTAGGAACAAAGTACAGAGATTGTACTTATACCTAAATAAGACAAGCATGCCACGCATGCAGCTGACCTGATAATACCTAGACTAGATCCCTAGCACAGCATTTGTTTTCTTAATATATTATAATAATAATATATTAATGTATTATAATACAAAGTAAATTATTTTATTAAATAATTCATATAATATAAATTACATAAATTCAGCTTCAGCTTAAGAAATTCAGCTTCACTCAAGTAGCTATTTGAAAGAGCAGGATTATTTTAAGAGAGTTCAGCCCATAAGTAATGGATATGTTGCTAGTATACTCTGTGCTGGAAGGATACCTTAACCTGAGGGCATGGAGGCCAGGCTCAGTCCAAAGCATCAGTGGGAATAACCCTGGATCATCAGGTGTAGTCCCAAAACAAAGAGAGTCCATGTTCCATCTATCATTATTTTTGTTCTGTTTTGGTTTTGAGGTGAAACCTTGTGGTATTCAAGGGCTTCTGGGCTCTGAAAGCCACACAGGTTGCTGGGGAGTGAACCAGAGCTGTCCCAAGCAAGGGAAGAGCCCCTCCCACTGTAGTATCTCTCTGCCCCCACATCTATCACTTTTACTTGCACTGGTATCAATACCTGAACAGCACACATACTAATCATTTGCAAACAATGGTTCAGCTATGCACATCTTAAGTGTTAGCACACTGTATTACTGTATCAAAAAAATTGTCATAATTACTACTAAATTACCATTACTACTGATCCATCAAAAAATGTTGAGGTACTGGTAAAACTACAAGAGCTCAAAATAGCAGATACATTTTTCCAAAATTATAATTTTCTCTGAGCTGGGGCGATAGCCCAGTAGTTAGGACATTTGCCTTGCACACAGCCAACCCGGGTTTGAATCCTCCGCCCCTCTCAGAGAACTGGGCAAGCAACCGAGAGTATCTCGCCCGCACAGCAAAGCCTGGCAAGCTACCCGTGTCATACTCGATATGCCAAAAACAGTAACAAGTTTCACAATTTGTTGTGAGACGTTACTGGTGCTCGCTCGAGCAAATCAATGAACGGGAGTGCAGTGCTACAGTGCTATAATTTTCTCCAGAAAGCCGCCCAAATTTTATAATAGGTAACAAATATGGCCTTTGAAACAACAACAGATTTACTCTCCAAGAAAATCTCTGCCAAATGAACCCAGCAGCTTGGAGCAGAAAAGTGAACGGACTATGCATTGATCCAGGCCATCAAGTCTGCCGTAGGGGAAAGGGTGTTGCCCCATTCGCCCTCTCCTCTCTGGGAAGAAAGATGGCGGCCACATGGGAGCCTTGTGGACAGCAGGTATGAGCCGGGAGTGTGGGGGCGACTAAAACTTCATGGGAAGGGGGGCATTTCGCTCCGCCCTTCACGCCCTACCGAGGCCACCGGTTGCCCCCCGCGAGCGGCTCTCCAGCACGGCCACGACTCCAGAACACAGAAACCAATTTCTTAACTATCTGACTTTCAGTAGAAATACTTCCAGGGTCAATAGGTAAAATAGCAGAAATCCAAAACCAACATTTAATTCTTGAACCCAGCTGTAGAAAGCAAATCACTTCACAATGCTTTTTCAGCATGTCTGATTTGGGGGGGGGGGGGGGGGGGGGGTAAACTCTAAATAATAGTGGTGAATCTTTTATTGAAACAATGAATCTAATCAAAGCAGATAGAGTGTTAACTAGAATTCATCTGCCTCACAGGGACGGGGAGGGGTGGGGGGTGGGGTTTTATTGGGGTTCTTCATGGTAAAAAATAAGTATTGGTAAAGGGAAATGTGTTTGATATCTGCATGACTGAGACATAAACCTGAAAGCTTTGTAACCTTTCCCACAGTGATTCAATAAATAAAAAAAAAAAAGAAAATCTCTGCCAAATATCCAAGTTGGAATAAACTTCATTTGTCAGTAATTAAGTAAAAATGTTACAGGAGGCTAGAAAGATGGTACAGCAGGTAGGGGACTTGTTTGGCATGTGGTCCGCCAGGGCTGGCACCCCATATGGTACCCTGAATCCCACCAAGACTGATCCCTGAGCACAGACCCATGAGCACCTCAAGATGTACCCCGCCACCCTCCCCCCAAAAAATGTTCCAGAAAATACTAGATAATTCAAGATCTGGGGATATAACTCCGCAGTAGAGCACTTGCCCTGCACGTGTGAGGCCGTGGGTTCAATCCCAAGCACCATTTAAAAGGGAAAAAAAGGCAGCCAAATAATCTCAAAATAAATTCCGTTTAAAACACACACAACTGCACTACAGCCTTCCCTCCAGACCCGTCTCCAGCAGCTGCTCTTTATGTGGACTCCTACTCTGTCTCACAGAATGTTCAACAGACACATAACCAAGAATTGAAATTCCATGAAACTTTTAATTTTACTTTTCCATCAAGGGCATTCTTAAAGTGGCACCATCAAAACTGCCAGTATATGGCAATGAAAATTACCAGAATTACAGGTATCACTGGTGCCAAAGCCTTAATTCACATTTAAGTGCCAGCAGATAAAGTCACACAGCTTTTGCACCATCCATGCAAATATCAGCCTAATAACAAAGGGAAATGTGTCACCTTATATAATGGCATTAATCATGAAAACAGGACTTAGTAGGTCTTTTGCAAGAGTTGAGGGGTTACCAGATCACACTTTGAAAACCACTGTTTTAATGATGGATATGAATCTTTTCTGATCAAAAAAATGCTCATCTATGTGCAAGCAAACACAATGCATGTTTACATATAACTAAAGAAGATTCATAAACTAAAGAAGATTCATAAATGCTTACTGCCCCTGAATTTGGCGGCTGCTGGGAAAGGAAACTATACTGAGCTTACTCCTGGCTCTATGCTCAGGAGACCAGTGTCAGGATTCGAACTGCAGTTCATCAAGTTTAAGGAAAGAACACGCCCCCTTTACTATCTCTCGAGTCCCGAACAGTCTATTTTTAACCCATTCCAGCATAAGAATTATACTGGATGAACAGATACAGAATGATTTCTCAAGTGTTGGGATACAAAAAAGCATAGCAAGAGCGTGACAAATGACTAAAAAAAAGGCAAATGGCCAAGGACCTCAACCGGTCTACAGAACTGAGCTTAAGAGAAGAGGGGAGGTTGGAAGGAGGTGACAATAGATAATGGGAGAGGAAAATAAGACACTTTGGTTGAGGGTGTTGTGTTGGAACTTGGTAGTCAAGAAACCCTATCATTAACAGTATTGTAAATCACAGTGGCTCAAAAAAGAAAAAAAACAACCAACCATACAAACAACTTTTCTTTCCCAACTTCAGAACAATTTACAGGGGCTGCTCCAGCGATAGTACAACAGATAGGGCACTTGCTTTGCACAAAGCTGAACAAGGCTCAGTCCCTGACACCCTGTATGATCCTTTGAGCCCCACCAGGAGTGATCCCTGAGCCTGCACAGAGCCAAGAATAAATACTGAGCGTCACCAGGTCTGCCCCCACCCCCCAAAAAAGAAAAAGCTTCAGTACATCTCCAATAGGATTTCAAACAACACTTGATCAGCATCACTTTATAAAGTATTATAATAAAGTCATACTGTAATAACCTCAAGCATCTTCACTAGAACTAAAAGGAGAGCAAGTTTTAAATAAAATTATACCCAGGAAATTAAAAGATTTAAGCTAAAATATCGCTGTTCTGGGTCAGAGAGAGCTAGTAGGACACTTGCCTTGCACTTGGTCTACCCGAGTTGAATTCCTGCACCCTATGTGGTTTCCAGAGCATCACCAGGAGTGATCACTGATCAGAGTCTGGAGTAAGCCCAGAGAACCTCTACGAATGAGCCAGAAAACAAGGGAAAATACCTGTTCTATACCTAATCATGACTAGATGATAAAGGAAATCTTCCTAACAGTTTCCTCATTTGTAATAAGGAAAAACTGTACTTTACAGAGATTTTGTGAGGATTAAAATTATGTATGTGTAATTTTACAAACATATCAGACATGCATAAAAAGCTATGTTTCTCAACTGGGGGGCATATGGAACTTCAGGGGCCTTCAGGATATTCAAAGAGGGCCACAGGTAAAAATTATGTAAATGGGCGTCTTAGAGCACATAGTCCATTAGAATAGGGGAGCCACAGAAAGGAAAAATGGTCAGAAGGAGACCATGGATGGAAAAAGGTTAAGAAACAGTGATATAAAGCACCTACACCAGCACCTAGTCAAGCACATAGTTAAGCTAGCTACAGTGCTTAATCAAGATGGCTACAGTCAGGAACCAGGGGTGTGGCTCTGATACAGCAACTGCCTTGCAATCCCTGGCACCGTGCCACATAAGTGTAACTTTTTTGCACTATAGACAAGAGTAAGATCCTCTGACACAATGCCAGAGAGAGCGTGAGACTGCATGCCATTATAAACACACACACACACACACACACACACACACGCCTTCTTTCTTCGTAAAAGAAGCACGTCTGTGTACCCTAATAAATCAATGATAATTTTCATTATCACCCAAGGGAAGAGATTATAGCAGAGGATGTTGGCTGAAATCAACCTCCAACCCTTCGATTTTCTTTACAAATATTTAAGACTTAAAATAGTTTTCCTTTCTCCCTGTAATTCAATGAACTAAATACATAGAGATAGGTGTATACATTATGTAGTAATCTTTTTACTGATAAAAGGATGTTAAAATTTAATTCACTAAAAAAAAAATCTAGTTCACTAAAAATATCAAGTATCTAACTTTCACAAACAAACAAACACAAAAAAGTAATTACACCCACAACAGGAATACATAAATTAGAGCCAGAGAGACAGGACAGAGGGATGGATGCTTGCCTTGCACCCAGGTGAGCTGGGTTCAATCCCTGGAACCCGAAATGGCCTCAAGAGTTCTGCCAGAATGATGACTGAGCACAGAGCCAGAAGGCCTGAGCACTGCTAGGTGTGGCCCCCAAACAAACAAAAATGTATACTGTAATAATTACATAACAAATAAAAACAACCTAGAAGAGGGGAATAAATACTTAGAAACGTGCAACCATCCGAAACCATTCAGTAAATCTGAATGGACTCACCATGAGAACAATGATCAAGTCTCCTCAAAACAAAAAATGTTAAGCCCTGAACAGTTTCACTGCTTAATGCTTTCAAACATGCAAATTGTTACCTGCCTCAAATCACCCCTAAAATTGAAAAGGAGAGAGCTATAAACACATTTTTCAAAGTCATTTCCCTGATTCTGACGCCAGTATTAACATGATCTCAAAACAAGACAGGGACATTACATGCAAGAGAAAGGAGATGAAAGGCCAGGAGCCGCTCCAAGGGCTGAAGTGCATGCTGTGCGAGAGCAAGCCCCAGGTGTGATCCTGGCAGTGTACTGTGTCCCAGCAGAGTCTGGAGTGGCCTTCCCAACCCCCACCGCCAGAAAAAAAGAAAAAGACAAAAGGAAATATACAGGGACCAGAGTGATGGTACACAGCCCACCTAGGTCCCATCCCCATTACCCAGCATGGTCTCCAGAGCCCACTAGAAGTGACCCCTGAGCAGAGCCAGGAGTAAGCCCTGAGCACTGCCAGGTGTGACCCCAAAACAAAAAAAAAGTTCATCTACTGACTGATGGACAAAGAAGTAGTATTATATATACACAATAGACTACCATTCATGGATGAACTTAAAAAGTATCGTGTTTAGTGAAATAAGTCAACAAAAAACAAGCACGATATTATTTTACTTACATGTAGAATGATGTAGAGAAAACAGACTAAACAGAAAAACAAACCAGGTAAGACCATTTGGCGGTTACCAGAGGAAAAGGAATTATATAAATCAAGAAAAAGGCAACAAAAGTATTGTGAAGGACAAAAACTAGTAGAGTTTTGGGGGGCCACACCAAGGCTTCTCTGGGGTAATGCTCAGGATCCACTCCTAGTGATACTCAAGGGCAAGGTTTCTGTGTTGCCAGATAAAACCGTATTTATTGTAATGTTCAAAATCCACATAATAAAGAGCTCTTTTAGATGCAAAAGGGGCGCAGAACAGGGCAGTGACTTGCAAGCACATAACAGTCAAGCTGAAATCCGTAAAAATCCAACATGCACCAAGCACAATACTGGCAGCCCAGTGGTCTGTGATCCCATTACCACAGGCAATTTCCAACCACATCTAAGTCAGGTGTATTTATGTACTTTAAAAGAGGGATGCACCCTCCAGTGAACACCACACTGAAAAAGTGCAAGTGACAGCCAGAAAGTACAAGCCCTGAACAGCAAGTGTGTGAGCACCACAGAAACCCCTGGCAGCAACACAACCATAATTTGTGTGTATCAACCAAGACTGTGACCCCTGACAAGCATCAGAACTAAAGGAGTACAAAACCTGGTGAGGGGGCTGGAGCGATGACACAGCGGGTGGGGCGTTTGCCTTGCACGCAGCCAACATGGCCAACATAGGTTCAATTTCCAGTGTCCCCCGAGCTCCGCGGGGAGCAATTCCTGAGTGCATGAGCCAGGAGTAACCCCTGAGCATTGCCGAGTGTGACCCAAAAAGCAAAAAAAAAAACACCTGGTGAGAGCACCACAGCCTGATGTGTGAAGCCTGGCAAACACCACAGTTACAATATGGGGGTACCTGAACTGACACAACCAGACAAGGGCACAATCCCCAGTCATGGTAATGATGACAAAGGGAGGGTGGGGGTAGAAAAATAAATTTAAAAGATGCAAAAAGAATTAAGAAAACTTAAATATGTGCAATTATGAGCTTCAGGAAATATAAAGGGATACAAAAGAACACTATTTCCTGAGTAGTTCAGCACTGAGCATTTCCTTGATCTTAAAATAAGAACAATTTTCTACTTTAACCAAAACCTGTGATATGATACATGACATTAGGACAGAATGGGGAGAATAATGGAACTGATGAAAGTGAAGCACATAATCTAAATGTCTAAAACTGACAAGAAACGGAATTTATCAACACAAACATATACTGAAGCACCCGAGAAAACAGCTAGAAGAGTCAAGGTAATTTCCTTTAGGATATGAGTTAGGGAATCTTTTCTGTTAAACCCTTTGGCACAGTACTGGGTGAGGAGGGAGTCACTACCAGCAATACCGGCAATCACATGATGCTGAAGATCTAACCTGGCCTCCATTCCTATCTCCCCAGAGCAGTATCAAATTTTTTTTTTTAAATAAAGAACAAAACAACTATTTAGAGCTGGAAGAGATAGGCCCAGGTTTGATCTCTAGGACCACATGGTTCCCAGAATACTGCCAGGAGTGACTGCTGTGCACCAAACCCAGAGCAGCTCTCGAGCATGGCCAGGGTGACCGAAAAATAAAAAACTTTTTATTTAATTAAATCTAACAAATCCAGAAAAAAATTCCAAGTATGTCCAGGGTTATCAGTTACTACAAACATCTATATAACCACCAGTCAGGCCAAGACCACCTTTATCACACTGCTTAAATGTAATCATTGTACTAGTTTTTTGTTTGTTTTTGGGGCCACACCCAAGATGCTCAGGGGTTACTCCTGGCAGTAAGGGGGACCATGAGATACCAGGGATCAAACTCAGGTCGGCGCATACAGGGCAAATGCCCTACCCACTGTTCTACTGCTCCAGGCCCTATATAGCTTCTATTACATACTATTACATACATTTTCTTTAGTTTTACCCAATTTCTTTATCCTTCAGCTCTGCCTTACTTATCACATACATACATACATTCAAGTAATAATAAAATCTCCTAAATCTCTTACTGTATGCTGGGTTTCTATTCTGCACATATCATTAACTCAATCATCAAAACATTATAATCCAGGTTTTATAGTTATCCTCCATTTAGGGGAGGGGATATGTATAGATTAACTTCCCCAAAATGACAACAAGGACCGAGGAAAATTCAAACTATGTAGCTAGCAGCAGTCTTGGTCTTAGTGGCAAGAAAATCTACCAATAAAGAAAGACTAAAAGACAGAATGATAAGATGTTATTACTAAGACTAAAACTGAAAACTGCATGATGCAAGAGTATCTGAATAATAAAGAATTATGTACTTTAATGTCTCTCCCAGACAAGTGGCTACAGAAAGGTAGCCACTTAAGAGGTCTGGAGAGACCTGTGTGAAGAACAGCCCAGCATACAAAGATTAGATTTCTGGTGTGAATATAATGTAGCATTCATTATGCAGAAGCAGTCTGTTAATGATTTCTACCTGAAACCTACATGACACTATATTACTAAGTTAAAACAGAAGATCTGATTTTAAAAATAGCACTTAAATAGTTTTAGATGACTTCTATAGGCGTGGGAAAGGAAAGAAAAAAAAAAAACAAAAAACCAAGAACAGATCAGTCTTTGATTTCTAGGATGTGGTTTATTGCCCTTCTTCATCATGTATGGCCCCTTCCCTTTTAGCACAGTTTCAGTTACTTTAGTATTTGTTCCAGTGAAGTGATTTCTCCATATATTAAAACATTTTTTCTCCCAATAAACAAATATTCCAATATAGGCCCTACATGTCTTGGAAGAGCCTACATGGCCCAAAGGACAATGTTTGGTCAAAAGGCAAAATTCTAAGTTCTGCAATGTTCTTACTTAACAAAAAATCCTGATCCTTGACTAAGTTCAAAAAAGATTCACTTTTATTTTTTGTTTTTTTTGCTTTTTGGTCACACGGGCAATGCTCAAGGGAGACTCCTGGCTCTACACGCAGGGAACATATGGGATGCCAGGGATTAAACCTGGGTCAGCCACATGCAAGGCAAACACCCTCCCTGCTGTCCTATCGCTGCATCCCTAAAGACTCATTTTTATAAAGTCCATCTGATGCCAAACATCTCAATTTACATTAGTAGCACCAATAATACTGGAATGTTTCTCTTTATGAAATTTCTGAGAACTGACATCAGTATCATATAGAAAATAATGCAGTTCTGTCATCTCTTGTGGCTAAACACACATTAATCCAAGAGGATCCAAATCAACATGTATTAATTGATATGCTGGCCACTAACACAATAACCCAGGGTCTCTCTTCTTCTATGATACCTGTTTATTTTTAATCCAGTTGCAGAGCCTGCCAAATCAATAAATGCATGATTGCTGGAAAGTGTATTTCACTCATTCTCCCATTTGTTCATCTGCTCTTTCCCCTTTCATAACCTAGTAATAGTAACACATGCATTCACTCATCCAGCAAATACTTCTTGTGTGTCAGGTTCTCCTCTAAGCATATTTGGGATGCCCTGCTCTAAGCTTGCAGTGGAAGAGCCATATTAGGTGTACTAAATAGGTTGTCAATAAAAGTGTATAATGGAATATATTAAAAATAAGTATTTTCCCAAAAAGGGAAATAAGTTTAAAAGAAAGTTAAAGCTGTGACTCGAAGGATGAATAGAATTCTGAATTCATAGAAACTGTGGGAACACATTCAAGCATTCCAGAGTTGGAACAGCAAAAACAAACAAACAAACAAAAGCACAAAAACACCAAGTGTATACAGAACTTGTCAAAATCCGTACTAGCAAATAAACTAATACTGATGAATTAACTGAACGAATTCATACTGATGGATTCAACATATAATCCAGTGAATAGAGAAACCCAGTGAAGATTTCTAAGGAAAATGAAACAAATTGCATTTAACTTAGGACAGGACAAGAAGTACATACTCAATTAAAAAACAATCCTGAGATCTTGAGGACCTGAATTAAGGTGAAAGAACATATGTAAAGAGTCAAGCCGACATCACAGAAGCAAAGTGGTGTACTATGACAGCCAACTGTCTGTAGGAGGGGAGAGACAAAGTGAAGCCTTTGATAGGGAAGAAACTGGGATGTATAATTAACAGAAAATAGGCAAGCTAAGCTAAAGGATGACCTAGATACAACCGAGACTGTGGTCCAAACCAAGGGAAAAAGAGGCATTAATAATCTTGTGGTACTTCTGAAATACAAATCTTTCCTTACCAAAAAAAAATGCTAGACTGTAATATGCAAATTACAGCACATTAAAAAAATTAAAAAGAAGGGTATCTGGGGGGCCAGAGTGATAGTACAGTGGGTAGGGCATTTGCTTTGCATGCAACTGACCCAGATTCAATCCCCAGCAGCCTGTATGATGATCCCCCAGGACATCAGAAACAATTCCCGAATGCAGAGCCAGGACTAAATGTCTGAGCACCTCCAGGTGTGGCCCCAAACAAGGAGGATTTTTTGGAAATTGAAAACTTACACATAACACAGTTGTTTAGATGACAGAACAAGTCACATTGTTAATTAAAATAGTTATGGGGGTCCAAGACAGTACAATACAGCAAGATGGGTGCTTGCCTTACATGCAGCCAATCTGGGTTCAATCCCCATCATCCCATATGGGCGCCCAAATACACCAGGAAAAATTCCTGAGTGTCGAGCCAGGAGTAACCAGAGCTAGGCCTCCATAGGTTAAGATGTTTTGAATATGTTCTATACTATTCCAAAAACCACAAAAGAATATTATTTAAAGGTTACTTACTTAAGTAGCAAGATGCAGCTATTATTAACAGAAGAGACTCAAAACTGATCCATCATATGTATCATACGCTACCATTTGATTCTGGTAGGCAATGTCTTTTTAAGTAAATACCACGTGACCATCTGCCTATCACTGAACAAGATGTGAGATTATCCAGAGCAGTGTGTTCTTGAGAGCCACTGCCCTCAGTGATGAGAACTAAGGAGGACCCAAGAGAACTCTGATAAAGAGTAAGTGGAGGGGCCAGAGAGCCAGTGAGATAGTACAGTGGGTAAGGCACGTGTCTTGCATACAACTAACCCATATTCCACCCTGGGCCCCACATATGCCCCCTGTACCTGCCCAGAGCTGGAGTGATGCCTGAGCACAGAAGCCAGAAGTAAGCCCCGAACAACATCAAATGTGCCCACAAAGCAACACCACAACAAAAAGAAGTTTAAAGACGTAAAACAAAGAGAGCAAGTGGAATTCAAGTAAGGAATGTTTTTCTAGTATACAGCACTTTCATAATTTAGTGAAGTATTACACAACAGCACAGAACCAGTGATCCAATATTTGACTGCCTACTATTCAACAGGTAATCAAGTTACAAAATGAGTAACACATGACTCCTCCCTAGAACTTAGGGCTTATTTCTCTATGTGAAACACCGCAAGAATCAACAAGACACTTTGATTTGCAACGTATAACCAATAGCAAGTCTCTAAACTTGTATAAGCTCAGAAAAAAACATGAAGATACTCTATTTAGAGATTCAAATATAGTGCTGGTGCCACAGCACAGGGGTACGCTGCATGCCTTGTATAGAGCCAACCCAGGTTCAATCCCCAGCATCCCGTATGATCCCATGAGTCCTGCCAGGAGTGACCCTAGAGCAGAGACAGGAGTAAGTCCTGAGCACCACTGGGTGTGGCCCAAAAACAAACAAAAAGACTCACAAATATAATAGATGTCAGTTACCCCACTGGTGTCACCAAGTTCTGATTAGATATTTGACTAAGAATGACTTGTCTGACACAGCAAATCCAGCAAGCTCAAATACTCTATTCTACTTGCTCTACACAAGGCCATCATCCTACTATCACCTGGAAAACTCCCAAAACATTGCTCTAGAAAGTCAGAAACAAAAATCTTAATGTGAAGACAATACAAGCTAGAGAAACACTTTTGTAAGTTTTCACTAGACAAAGCTGTTAAATTCAAAGTATCTGTTTCGATCTTTTGTTGGAAGATTCCTACTGCAATCCCTGACACGAAATAGTAATAAACCTTAATATTTCTGAACAGTAAAATAGCACTACTCTATGGGAAATAACACACACCTAAGTTCAAAAGTGTAGATCCTTAAAATGTTCAAATGTTAAACTCTGAACTGTATTAATAAATCTTGGAATAGTAAATTAAGACAACTGATCAAATCTAATTTCTAACAACAAAACAACCTACCCAGAAGACAACTCACATAACCATAGCATGTTATTTTCTTTGCACCTAATTAGTGTTTGACAAACTGCATCATTTAAGCCACTTCTTCAAAGAAAATGTCAATCAACACAATACTCTCAAAGTGAAAGAGTTAAAAAAAGAAGCACCAAAAATTTTCCCTCAGAAGTAAAAATCTGCTGTAAAGAACACTGAGATATACAATACTTGCACCTATTTCAATTCATTTAAAAACTGTACACACCTGAAAATACATTCATACATGGAACTTATATAGCAAGGAAACTATCACATGATCTTAGATTTTTCTTCTAATGGCTTTACATAGATACATGTATCTCATCATCCAACGTTCTTTCAACTCAAGGAAAAATAGTAAAACAAGTACAAATAATGAGAGAGATTTAAGACTATTTTCCAGAAAGATGATTTTTTTTAAGTGGTGTTCTTCCACCACTTGGACACCACCACAAAATGTTCTAATAGCAATTGAGCTGCAAGCAAATCTTTCAGAAATCAAGATTTTGAAAATAAATCATATACACAAATTTTATATTACATGCTTTCTTACCTTCTGCTACATCATCATCTACTGCTCCTTTCACCTGAGAAAAACACCACTGAATATCATTCCCTCCTCCAGCTCCTAGAAAAAGAAAACATACCAATTAAAACTGAGTTCTATTCATGTTGACTCTCGTAAACACCGAGATGGTATCCATGGTTGGTATGGTACTAATAGCCTAGTACTGCCCACACATACAACCACCACCCCAGAGCAGTAGTAATTTGGAAAAGTTAGTCCCCCATAGATAGTATTGCCTTTTCTCTAATGAAGAGAAAAGGACATTCCAGATATTAAAGTCTTGAGGGCATGCAGTGTCATCAACATTGTACATGTGTCCAGAAACTTTTCTTCCTTTTTTTTCCCTTTCCCTCAATACAGTAAAGCCTTATATTGAAAGCCTTACATTAGAGTAAAGAGCCCTACCTTCAAGACCTACAGAAAAAGAAAAGAACAAAATTAAGGAGTTGTGCTTTAAGTGTACAGAAAGCCTTTAAGTGAAACCACCATAAACCACAGACTGGAGAGCAAACTTCAGAAGTATTACTGCCTGCGCAAGGGGTGATGATTCACACAAATCCTATCACTAACACCGTCCACTTCTCTGCATCTCCTGAAGAAATGCCATTAAATCACGGGCTCCAGACAGAGGGAAAGAAATCAAAACGAAAGCCGATGCAAGCTGTCAAATGAAGCTAGTTCTGTCTTCCACCTTCACCTGATCCCTCAGAAACCAAAGGACTTGGGCAAAAAAGTTTTGCTAGTCTGACCTGGCATGTACAAAACCCATTTCAATTATTTATCCGACAATGCCAAAGAGCAACTTGTTGACAGCAAACAGTATTAAGTCAATCCAGCATCTTAACTTCCAAGGGCTCAACCTAAGCATTGGGGGCAAAAGCACAGAAAACCGGTTCAGCCTCTGAACGCTGCTTCTCCTCTTCCAGACACGGAGGAGCAAATGCCCTGGATCTGTAGACAGAGTCTGAATTTTGAACCTAGGATTCTTGGATGAAGTGGGGGAATAAGACAACCAGCAACAGCAAAATGTACCAAAATAGTCCCGACAGCCACTCAACAGCTTTCTCTCTCCATCCCCGTTTCTCGTCCAAAGATACAACCTGGATTTCCCGGTGCATCCTCTTCCCCCACCAGCTCTTACCTAAGCCCTGCTCCCCTTGGCTATTTATATCTCTGAACTCCACAACTATTTTAACTAACTCTATGAAACCCTTTTGGGAAAAGGACATCTGCACTAAGGCGAACATGCGAAACGCAAAGTTTAAATCACATTTTTCTTTTTCATGCAACTTGCTGTCTGATAAAGGCCCTGCACCGCTTTGGAGGAAAAGAGGGATGGTTCCGAATTAAAAAAAAAAAATGTTGGCTTCTAGTCTTCAAATTCTACGTACCCATCGCGGGCGGGGGGAGGGAGGGACGGAATACACAAACGTACCCATTGTATTTTAACTTAAAATTTCATTTGAACTTGGAAAGCACTCTCTGCCTTCTCCATGCAGAATATGCATTAAAACATTCACCCCCCCCAAAAAAAAAGGTTGCAGCAAAAGGGAGAAAAAAATAGGAATTAAATGAAAAAGAACCGCAAAAAAAAAAAAAAAAGGGCCGGGAGGGTTGGGGCGCGGAGGTTACAGTGGGCCCAGGGCTGGAGACAAATCTGCACTCGCCCCCACCCCGCCCCACCCACGCCGGCACACACCCCACCCCCACCCGTGCCAAGGTCCCGGCCCTCCTCCTCTCCGGCCCTCCCGCGCCCCCCGCGACCCCTCGCCCCCGCCCCGGGCCCTCCCCACCCCCACCCCCCCCCACTTGACCAATTCCCAGAAACCCCGGGGGGGGCGCCCCGCGGCTCCACGAGACCGACAGGCGGTCGCTAGGGGGTGATGGAGGCAGGGAGGAAGGAAGCGATGCCTCGTCAGGCGGCGCGGCGGGTTTCTGCCTTACCTGCCATGTTGCGCTGCAAATGGTGACCCTGCCGCCTTCCTCGGGGTCTCTGCTTCCTGAACTCACCCCCCTCACCTGGGGATGGGGGGGGTCGAGAGGGCGGATGGCGGCGGATGGCACCCACGGGGGGAGGGGGCGGGGGCGCGGGCAGAGGGGAGGAGGGGCGAGCAGACCAGCCGGCAGGATGGTAGATTTCACTCTGGGGCTTCCCCGCTCAGGCTCTTTTCTCCGGCAGCGACGGCGGCGGCAGGGGCAGGCGACTCCACTTTCAAAATGGCGCCGGCTGGCCTGGCCAGTGACGTCACCCAGGGGCGGAGCCGCCGGGCTGGGCCGGAGGGGCGGGGCGAGGGCCGGGCCGGAGCGCGGAGGGGGAGGGGCGAGGAGCGGCCGGGCCGGCTCCGGGCCCCGCCCCTTCCTGCACCGCCCCGCCCTCTGCGTCCCGCTGGCTGCGCCTGCGCGGTGCGGCGGCACGCCTGCTGTTCCGTCGGGTCTCCTGCGAGCTTGCTCAGCCCGCCCCCCGTGGCACCAGTCTCAACGTCCAGGGCTCTCACACCAATCATTTGCTTCCAGCAGGGTATCGGCTGTCCAGCTAACGTGCTCGCTCGCAGGAGTTCGTGGGGGGCCTGTGTTTTTTAGTACCCACTCTGCTGCTCGCTACTCGAAAGACAGGGTTCCCCCAGCAGCCAATAAAATAGACTCTGGTGCAGCCTCGCTGTTTGGCCAAGGTGAAAGTTCGCCGATCTGAAAGAAAGAACTGGGCTCCTTCCATCTGGGTGAAATAAATCACCTTGGCTTGGTCACGGAGGTGAGAGTAGTGGCGACAGAAAGCAGTTGAAAGCGTTTCTCAAGAGAAAGGTGAATGAGTTTTGGCTTGTTCCAGAATCTGGACGGAAAAGTGACCCAGGTCTGTCCAGCAGCAAGTTGCAAAAAAGAGTTAAAAATTTGGTCTCCAGGGGCTGGAGTGATAGCACAGCGGGTAGGGTTGTTTGCCTTGCACGCAGCCGACCCGGGTTCGATTCCCAGCATCCCATATGGTCCCCCGAGCACCGCCAGGAGTAATTCCTGAGTCCATGAGCCAGGAATAACCCAATAACCCCTGTGCATCGCCGGGTGTGACCCAAAAAGAAAAAAAAAAAATTGGTCTCTGAAGCCAGATTACCAGGTGCTAACTCCACTCGTGAAATAAGGTTAATAATCCTTCTTTCAGTTGAGTGTATAAAATGCATAGGAATAAATGTTGCTTTTATCAGATATGTATTGAAAGCACTTTTTGCTTTGGGGCTACATTCAATGGTACTCAGGGCCACTCCTAAGTACCTTGTTCCAGAGTCGCTCCCAGTGATGCTGGAGGACCCTGTCAGGGATGAAATGGTGCCTTCTGCATGCAAAGCAAGAGTGCTGGCCTTTGAGCTATCACCTTGAACCTTGAAAGCATTTTCATTAGGGTTGAGGTCTCAGGAAAAAGTAAGAGGCGGGGCCAGAAAGTAGAAGGCCACTTTTCTTGTGGGTGGCTGAGCTGGATTTGATCCCTGGTATCCCATATGGGCCCCCATGCCTGCCAAGAGTGATCCCTGAGTGCAAAGTCAGGAGTAAATTCTGAACAACGCTTAGTGTGACCTCCCCACCAAAAAAAAAAAAAAAAAAAAAAAAAAAGCAGGAAAGGACGGTCATATCAACCTAGGGGGAAAAAATATATATATCAACCTAGAGTTGGGCCTTTCATTTCTCAATCTCCACAAACAATAGAGCAATGATAGTTACATTTTCCAAGTGGAAAAAAAAAACCAAAAAAACACCAGCAAAACATCCGAGGTATAGACCAAGAAGTTTATGATTTACTGGTCCTGTGGAACCCACACTTAAAAGGCAAGCTCTCTGCCACTAGAAGTTTAATTTTGATGTTTTGAACCACATTCTGCGGTTCTCAGAGGCTACTCCCAGTTCAGTGCTCTGAGGACCACAGGGTACTAGGGATCGAATCCGAGACTCCAGCATGCAAAGTATGTGCTCCAGCCCTTTGGGCTATCTCCCTGGAAGTTTATATGATTCATTTTTCAATTATTGTTTATTTTTCTTTTCTCTTTTTGGAAAGGGAGGGGGTGGGAAAGGAACCCAGGGCCACATACATACAAGGCATGTGCTTTATCACTAAGCTGCATTCTGGGCCTCTCCTCTTTGTCTTGATCTTCAAAACAGATCATATGAAACAAGTTTCAGAATCCCTCCACAAAAACAGTGCAACATTGGATTATTTTTTCTTGATTGTCCTATTAACTTTCCTCACTTTAAAAAATGAACAAACCGGGTCTGGGGCGGGTAGGGCGTTTGCCTTGTACACAGCCAACCCAGGTTCGATTCCCAGCATCACATATGGTCCCCTAAGCACTGCCAGGAATAATTCCTGAGTGCAGAGCCAGGAGTTATCCCTGAGTGCAGAGCCAGGAGTTATCCCTGAGCGTTGCTGGGTGTGATCCAAAAAGCAAAAAAATAAATAAATAAATAAAAATAAAAATGAACAAACCAGGGGCTGGAGAGATAGCACAGCGGGTAGGGTGTTTGCCTTACACGCGGCCCACCTGGGTTCGATTCCCAGCATTCCATATGGTCCCCTGAGCACCTCCAGGAGTAACTCCTGAGTACAGAGTCAGAAGTAACCCCTGTGCATCACCGGGTGTGACCCAAAAAGAAAAAAAATAATAAAATAAAAATAAAATAAAAATGAACAAACGAGGGCTGGAGCAATAGCGCAGCGGGTAGGGTGTTTGCCTTGCACGCAGCCAACCCGGGTTCAATTCCCAGCATCCCATATGATCCCTTGAGCACCTCCAGGAGTAATTCCTGAGTGCAAAGCCAGGAGTAACCACTGTGCATCACCAGGTGTCACCCAAAAAGAAAAAAAAAAAAAAAGAACAACAACAAACCTGGGCAGGAGAAATAGTAGAATGGGCAGGATGTTTGCCATGCATGTAGCCAACCAGGGTTTGGTCTCTGGCACCCCATAAGGTCCAAGGAACAACTCCAGTAGTGATCCCTATGCACAGATCTAGGAGAAAGCCCTAAATACCACCATGCATGATCCAAAAAATAAAAACTAAAAATGAACAAACCAGGATCCCAAGAGACAATACAGAGGTTACTTCCTAGTACGGGGGTACATATGCCCAGCATTTGGTGGTCCCTGGTTTAGCACCACATGGCCCCTCGAGCCCCCTGAGCACTAACAGGTGTAACCCAAAACCAACATAGAAGAAGTAGGAGAAGGAAAAGGGAAAAAAAATAGTTGGAGAGAGTAAACACATGCTTGGCAGTCTGGAACTCTCGGTTTTATCCAAGTACCCCTACATGGTTCTCTGAGAACCACCAGCACCAAACACTGAGCATTGAGCCAGAAGCACAAACAAACAAATAAATACAGAATGAACAAAACACAACACAGCTAAAATTCGCCACCCCTTAGCCCTCATCATCCATATGCCTTTACTGTTCATTTTCCTTTTCGCTCTTTCTGCCTTGTTTGGTAATTCAATCCTACTTTCCCTACTTTCCCTAGTGAGGACTTTTTATTTTTTTTGCTTTTGTTTTTGCTTTTGCTTTTGCTTTTTGGATCACACCCAGCGATGCACAGGGGTTACTCCTGGCTCATGCACTCAGGAATTACTCCTGGCAGTGTTTGGGAGACCATATGGGATGCTAGAAATTGAACATTGAACCTGGGTCAGCTGTGTGCAAGGCAAACGCCCTACCTCCCCAACCCCCCACCCCACCCCGTGCTGTCACTCCAGCCCCTTGAGGACTCTATATTTTTTTGGGAGGGGGGTCACACCCGGTGATGCACAGGGGTTATTCCTGGCTCTGCACTCAGGAATTACCTCTGGTGGTGCTCAGGGGACCATATGGGATGCTGGGGATTGAACCCAGGTCAGTCGTGTGCAAGGCAAGTGCCCTACCCGCTGTGCTATTGCTCCAGTCCCGAGGACTCTATTTTAATCAGAACTCAGAGCAAGGGTGGGTGAAGGACAGGGATCTATTTTATGGTTCAGATTTTCTCATATATAAGATGTATTCCTTCACTCAATGGTTTGATCTTAAATTAATGGTTTCTTAGAAGTCCATGTAGCTTTACCTGGAAACTCGGACAATATAGCAAACATTGACATAGCACTATGTGCTAGGCACTAGTGTTAAGTACATTATGTAATTCTTCAGGGCACTCCATACTTACGAGATAAACTGAGATGGATCCAACAATCAAGGATCAGAACATCCTGACACCAGAAGTGTGATCTGACACTTGCCTTGTTCCTTTCTTCCTTTCAATGACCCACAAGCTACCTCCCCTCTGACTGGCTCTTACAGAGAACCAGAATGCATACTAGCCCAAAGCCAGGCATGGCCCAGAACCAAAACTATAAAAAGTAATTAAAAAACCCAAATCAGTCACACTCCATTGTGGTGAATTTGCCCACATCCCAGCTTGTAGTACAGAATTTCTCTTCTGTATTTTATGGGATTCCCTGGCTCTCTCCTTGCTCATGTCTTCTAAATAAAATCAATTTATTAAAAAAAAAATGTAACCAGCTCCAGAAAAACTATGACAGTTTCTCCCATTCTCTGACCACATTAAGCCGGGTTGTGTTGTGTTGTGTTGGGTTGGGTTGGGTTGGGTTGAATTGGGTTTGGTGGCCACTGGTATAGCCTGGCAGCAGAACTCTTACTCTGCATGTATGAATCCCTGGATTCAATCATTATCAGGGGTAGCAGTAAAAGAAAAAAGAAAAACTGGCATGGCTATTTTTTCTAAATATTCTCATAAATTCCAGCGCATTTCTTCTCTTACTGAATTAGATTTAATTAAAATGATCCAAATAGTGGCCCGGAAGATAGTTCAAAGGATTGGACCACACACTCTGTGTGGGGGAGGCTCAGCTTGAGGCTCTGGCCCCACGCGGGCCTCTGAAGACTGCCAGGAGTTATCCTTGAATCCAGAACTAGGAGTTGCCCCTGGCTGCAGCCAAGTGTGATCCAAAGACCAAAATAACTTTTTAAAATTATCTAAATATGCAGTGATTATTATTAGGCTGAGTACTTCGAGTGTAGGTAGTATGTCTTACTCATCACAATATGACCAGATACATAATTCATTGGATTAATGGATGAATGAATCAATCTCTCTGTCTTGAGCAGAAAACCACTGGAATGTTGCCTTCTTAAAATTTGTCATATCATAAATGTTTTCATTTTCCTTCAAAATACTGGATAAAGGGTGTTTTACAAATTATTTTTAGTTGTTCTAATTTACATGTATGATGTAATAGTTGGTCAAATCTATATGTAAGTTGTTTATATATAAATTTACCCCTACTACTTCTAACTGGTCTTTTTGTCTCTGAATACATTTTATCAGAACACTATTTCCTCACCCACATTATCATATAAACAGATCATGTGATCCCTTAGCTAGAATTTAAAATCTGACCATACAAAAGATATTCAAACTGAGAGCCAGAGAGCTAATACATATGATGCCAGGTATTAAAACTGGATCTCCTGCATACAATTTAAACATCTGACCATATGAAAGATATTCAAACTGAGAGCCAGAGAGCTAATACAGCGGGCAGGACATTTGCCTTGCACACAGGTGACCCAGGTTCAATCCCTGACACCATGTAATAGTCCCCAGACCCCTCCAGTAATGATTCCAGAGTTCAAAACCAGGAGTAAATCCTAAACACCACTGGGTGTGGTCCAAAAGCAAACAATCCCCACCACCCTCCCCAAATGTACAAAGTCAAACTAAGCTCAGTTTAGGCATGTCTAGAAGAAAACTCCACCTGGATTTTCCTGGTGAGATCCTGGAGAATCTATAAATCCTGGAATTATCATGCCTCTAATCTGAGCCAATAGGCACTAAATGACACAACCTATAATCTCACCAGCAGTACGGCGTCAATGGGCTCATCCACGGGTTTTTGCAAGATTGCTTTTCCTTTTTTTCCTTTTTCTTATTTTTTTCTTTTTCTTTAAAATTAAAAATACTTTATTTCGGGGTTGGGACCATACCCGATGGTGCTCATGGCTTAATCCTGGCTCTGTGTCAGGGATCACACCTTACAGTGCCCGGGGGACTATATATTGTCAGATTAAACCTAGGTCAGTGGCAGGCAAGGTAAGTACCTTAGCCTCTGTACTATCTCTCTGCCCCTCCTTTTGTTGGCGGGGTGGGGGGAGGGGAGGATCCAGAGGATGGGGCCATACCAGTAGTGCTTAGGGGTCACTCCTGGTGAGGTTTATGGAGTATATGTGGTGTCAGAGAATTGAACAGGAAACAATCACATGCAAGGCAAGAGTCTTAATTCCTCTACTATCTCTCTGGTCCTTCTTTTATTTATTTCAGTTGGGGAATCAGATCAATACTCAGAGGGTACTCACAGCACAGTGCTTGGGGATTACTCCTGGCTGTGCTGAAGGAACCATATGATGCCAGGTATTAAAACTGGATCTCCTGCATACAAAGTATGTACTCCAGCCTACTGGGCTATTTTTCTTGGACCAAAACTGCTATGTGGGGGAAGGGAAAGCAGATTTATTTTGTTGTTTATTTTGTTTGGGGACCACACTGGCTGTGCTCAGGGTTTGCTCCTGGTTCTGACTCAGGGATTACTCTTGGTGAGGCTTGGGGTAGGGCGTTCTGGGAATAGACCCAGGTCAGCTGTGTGCAGAGTGCCCTGCCTGCTGCACTAGATCTCTGGCCCCAAGACCGCTTTTTATTTTATTATTTGTTTGTTTGCTTGTTGGTTTGTTTGGTCTATACCCAGCTGTGTTCAGGGGTTACTTCTGACTCTCTGTTCAAGGGTCACTCCTGGTGGGGAGTCAGGACTTGACTTAGTGTTTATTGAATGCAAGGCAAGCACCCACCTACTACCTCTTAGACCCCAAGACTGCTTTCGATTTGTGAATTTTTGTTTGTTTTGGGCCACACCTGGAATTACTCAGGAATTGCTCCTGGAAGTGCTCAGAAACTATAGGGAATGTCCGGGATCAAACCAAGGTCGTCTGCCACATGCAAGGCAAACGCCCTTCCAGCTGTACTATCCACTCTGGCCCCCCGAGTTTGCTTTTGGAAGTGCATTAAATGATAGACCTGGAGCTGGCTCAAAGACTAAAGTGTCTACCTTGCTAGCATGAGGTCATGAGTTAAATCCCTGGTGCTTCCTACATACACCTAGCAAAATCCTTGCGATGAGAGAAAACAGCTCTGCTTTCTCTCATCGCAATTTTCACAGTACCATAGCTACACCACAGCCAAGCATAGATGAATACCGCAACCAAAGCATGCAACCCTCTTCGAGCACCATAAATAATAGAATTGTGGGAGCCACAACTCAAGAGCTTGATCTCTGCCAGGACACAGTAACAAAGAGCACGGACCCAGGCTGGAGAGACAGAGGAGCAGACTAGACAGCTTCCGGTGACCATAGTAACATCAGCAAAAGAAAGGGAAAGGGGAGAATAAAAAATGAATCTGTGGTCAAAAAAAAAACACATAAATCAATAACTAGGTACACTAAACGAGAAGAATCATTTGAAAGTTCTTTTTCTTTGAACACACTATCCACAGGAAATAAGAAGATTCCCTAGGAGCTGGAGCGATAGCACAGCGGGTAGGGTGTTTGCCTTGCACACAGCCAACCGGGTTCGATTCCCAGCATCCCATATGGTCCCCTGAGCACCGCCAGGAGTAACCCCTGTGTGTGACCCAAAAAGCAGAAAAAAAAAAAAGAAGCTTCATTGGATGTTTCTCTTCTCAAAGAGCAGAAATAAAGGTATTTGAGAAAGACCATGAACCCATGAACTCTAGTCAGGCAGATGACTCAAAGGGCTGAGTGTGGGGCCGGAGTGGGTAGGGTATATGCCTTGCACACAGTCGACCCGGATTCAATCCCCAACATCCCATATGGTCCCCCAAACCAAGCACCGCCAGGAATAATCCCTGAGCATTGCTGGTAATGACCCAAAAGAAAAAAAAAAAAGGGCTGAGTGCATGGATAGCGTGTAGGAGACCAAGATTGACAGCCAGCACTGATGGGTTCCCTGAGCACTGCCAGGAGTGACATCTGAGCACAGAGCCGGCTGTAGCCTTTGAGGACCACTGGGTGTGGCCAAAAAGGAAAAGAAAAGAAAAAAAGGGAAGGCAAAGAACTCCAGGGTAGAAGACGAAGTTGCTGACTAGAAAATGATGCCATTTAAATTTTTGGCAAACATATTGCAACCGTGCTTTCAGATATGATCAGGCTTAAGGGCGTTACATAAAAAATTGCAAGCAGATAATAGGATTTTGCATATTTTCTTCATACACAAATTTGGTCCAGAAGGCAGTTTCGCAAAACACAGCAAAGCCTGCACTCTAACAAAAATTCGCGCCCCTAAGATCAAGATACAGAATTCCCTAATAATTTAACCAACACAAGTCAGAGAGGTGTGAAATGAACCTATGCTGAATCTACCAGGAGGATTATTATGGAGTCAAGTTTTTATCAAAAGCTAGAAGATATTGCTTGTGCTTCAGAAACAGGATACAACCGTCTGTGTTTTGAACACTGCAGCATTCATTCAGCAGATACAATGCGATTACAAGTATGTACAGCAAACACAAAGAATGGAGAGCTAAAAAAGACAGGAAGGAAATGCCCCAAGGTGTTCACAGAAGGCGCCCCACAGGGACACAATGAAGTTTCACTGTGAAGGTTTTTCTCCCTCACTTGGGTGTTTCTTCAAATATTCTATAGCTAGCAAACATTAAGTGTAGAGAAGTCTAATTTTAAAAGTCCATTAGAATGCTGGTATTAAATGATAATATTTTCCACATTAAAGCCGTCCATTGAAACTGTATGCATAGATGTGATTTAATGCATGGTTTGGCCATAAAACAGACACATTTTGTTTGGAACTTTTAGCAATGTGCCAATTTGAAAATGAAGGAAAGATTGGGACTGGAGAGACAGTACAGTGACTAGGGCACTTGCCTTGTACACAGCCGATCCAGGCTTAGTTCCTGCCATCATCCCACAAGGCCCCGTGAGCACTGTCAGGAGTAATTCCTTGATTGCAGAGCCAAGAGTAACCCCTGAGCAATGCCAGGTATGGCTCAAAAACTGGAAGAAAAAAAAAGAATAAGAAATGTACATTCACACCATGACCTTGTATTTATAAATAGCAAGCAAAAAATCCTTTGTTTTGGAGGGATGTATAGTCTATGAATATACAATCTTAATATCTCTTTAGTATAAATTGCAAATTTCATTGGTCCTGGGAGCACTCAGTGGTAGTGTACCTCCCTTCCCAGGTGTAAGAATGAGAATTCTATCCTGACACCACCCCACACAGTGGGCAGGATGTTGGCAGCACTGTTGTTGCCTGGTACAGCAACCAAGAGTGAGCATCCCAATGGAGAGACCCACAGTGTGCACTATGCTGACAGTCACTGACTGCCACAACACAGGGAAAGGGGAGAGCATGCCAATATTATGAAATTAAGCATTCTCTGAAATCTATCTTGGAGGGAGGTATTAGATCACACCTCATGGGATTCAAGACTTCCTCCTAGCTCTGTACTAATAGATGGCTCCTGGTGGTGCTCAGGAGACCATCTGAGATATTAGGGATGAGAGCAGGGAACCCCACATCCAGGGCAAGCTCCTTAACTCCTGTATTCTCTCTCCAGTCCTGAAACCTTTCTTAGTTTTTGTGGAAGAGGCTGGCCATACGCAACAATGCCTATGGTTTATTCCCGGCTCAGAGTTCATTACTGGCAGGCTTACTATATGTAGTGTTGGGAATTGAACTAGGGTTGGCCTCATGCAAGGCATGTTAAGTGGCATTACTGCTCCCTGTACTACTTCTCTACCTCCTGCCGGTAGAGAAGTAGTGAATCTCCTCCCCACCCATCCCCTATCCCCTCCCACACCCATGAAATCCATTCTTCTTTTGTTTGGTTGGTTTTTGTTTGGGGCCACACCAGACAGTGCTGAGGGCTGACCCCACCCTTAAGGATGTTTTATATGGCTCGCTTCTGGCTCTGCACTTAGAAATTACTCCTGGAAGGCTCAGAGGACCATATGGGAGGCCAAGGATTGAACCTTGGTCAGCCCTATGCAAGGTGTATGCCCTACCCACTGGCTATAGTATCACTCTGTATTTTTATTTGGCATATGGTACCCTGAACACCACCGGATTTACTTCTGGAAGGTCCAGGGGACCATATGGGGTGTCGGGGATCAAACCAAGGTAGGCTGCATGCAAGGCAAGCTCCCTACACAGTGAACTATTGTTCCAGCCCCTGCAGCTGTCCTCTTCATCCCACTTTGGTTTATGTATCAATTCATTATATTGACCAATGTCCTCAATACAGACTGTAGTTGTTATACAAGCTCCTCAAGTAGAAATATCCAGAACTAAATGTAAGAGTTCAGGTCTTATAACTATATACCTGAATAAACTATTTTCTGGTTTCTTCTACAAACTCCATTTCTATTAATGTAGCCACAAATCCTTTGAACTGGATAATCATATATTATAATCTGGGCCCATTTCCATGCATAGATATTAATATACAGTTTCATAATCTTTTTCCCACTGATTCATTTTTCATATCAGTACAGTATCGGAAACACAGTAGGAACCTGATAAAAATTTGGATAAATAAATATAAGGTTTTATCTAATTCTCTATTAGTTAAAATTGTATTATATATTATTTAATTGCAAGTTATTAATAAAGAAATGATCATCAAGTTGTAGAGAAAATTCTAAGTAGATATGCATAAAAATTCTTTCTAGAAAATTACTCTAGTAAATTTTGAGATTAAAACTTGCTAGTAGGAACTGGAGAGATGGTACAGAAGGTAGGACACTTGCTTTACATGTATCTGACCTAGGTTTAATCCCTGACACCACATGTATTCCCCGAGCCTGACAGAAATGAGTCCTGCCAGGAGTTATACCTGAGCACAAAGTCAAGAGTAAGCCCTGAGTACAGCTGGATAAGCTCCCAATGACCTCCCCCAAAAGAAACTTGGTAGCAGAAGGTTCTAGCTTAGTTCTGCAACTCTGAGCACACCTAAGTGTGGCCCCCAAACAACAAAACAACAACTGGATCAAAGAGATGGAACGGGGTGGAAGCATTTGCCTGGCATGCACCGCCCTTGGCTTGAACACATATGGTTCAGTACCACATATGGTTCCCTGAGCACCACCAGGAGTGAGCCCTGAGCACAGTCACAGTCAAAAGGAAAGAAAAGGAAACAGTAGTAGGGACGTAGGGATGTGGTTGGTGGTAGAGCACTTGCCTTGCAAGTGGGAATCAAGGCACTGATTCCCTGGGTTGAATCCCTACCACCCAAAATAAGTGAAATTATAAACTAATGACATAACTAAGTGTAATTAATGTGATAGAAAGATGGGTTGAATCCCTACCACCCAAAATAAGTGAAATTATAAATTAATGACATAACTAAGTGTAATTAATGTGATAGAAAGATGGTATTCACTTTTTGGTCTCAGGTACTTCTCTACCATTGAGTCCCATGCCACAGCCCTGCAAAATGTTTTATTGATTTTTTTATTTTTGGTTTTGGGGTAACACCCACCCCATGGTGCTCAGGGCCTACTTCTGGCTCTGCACTCAGGCACTCAGAAATCACTCCTGGTGGGCTTGGAGGACCACCTGGGGTGCCGGCGATCTAGTCCAGGTAAGCTACATGCAAGGCAAACACTCTACCTTCTGTACTATACTGCTGACCTCAGCAAAACATTTTATAAAAGAGAATTTTAAATGTCTTATAATATTTAAGTTGCCACATCTAAATTTCCCTGCAGTAAATAATTTACTATCGATCATATACATGCTCAAAAGTGTATATATTTACACATTCACATATTAGCAAAACGTTGATGATTGGGTCTGGGAGATAACTCAAAAGACTGAAGCATGTACAAAACATGTGGAGGTCCCAGTTTTTTCCCCAGCACTGTATGGTGTCCTGAGTATTGCTGAGTGTAGACCTTCTCTCCACTGAAACAAAAGGCAATTTGAGAAGCAAGAGTTTTGTTTGTTTGTTTGTTTGTTTGTTTGTTGGGAGAGGGAGTGGGCTACATATGGCAGTGCTCAGAACTTACTCCTGGCTCTTCTCTCAGGGATCACACCAAGTGATGCTCAGGGAACTGGGGTCAGCATGTGGAAGGCAAGAGCCTGACTATCATTCTGACCCCCTGCCCAAAGATGTTTTATATGGCTCACATGTCTGACAAAGGGTTTTTTTTTTAAAGTTATTTTAGGAACTGGAGAAATAATTCAGGGGTTAAGGAGCTTGCCTAGCAACTGGCTGACCCCTATTCAATCCCTGACATGGAGCATGGTACCCCTGAGCACCACCAGGAGTGTTGGTGAGTTCAGAGTCAGGATTAAGGCAAGAGTACAGCCAGGTGTGCCTCCCTTGCCCCTCTCAAAAATAGATATTTCAGACTCTAACTAATCATAGCACTGTAGCACTGTAGCACTGTCCTCCCATAGTTCATCGATTTGCTTGAGCAGGCACCAGTAACATCTCCATTGTGAGACTTGTTGTTACTGTTTTTGGCATATCCAATATGTACAGGTAGCTTGCCAGACTTTGCCGTGCGGGCAGGATACTCTCAGTAGCTTGCCGGGCTCTCTGAGAGGGATGGAGGAATCAAACATGCAAGGCAAACGCCCTACCCGCTGTGCTATCGCTCCGGCCCTGTGCTATGGCATAAGATCCAGCAATCTCATTTTTTGTTTATACTTCAAGAAAATGAAAGTTCTAGGGCTTCTGTTGACATTGCATCATTATTCACGATAGCCAAGATATGGAAACCTTAGTGTCTGTCCATGGATAAAAGGATAAAGGAAATGTGGTATGCACAAGAGTATTGATTTAGCCTCAAAAAAGAAGGATTCAGCAGCTTGGGATGTAGCTTAGAGCTTTCACTTTGTGTGTGTAGGACTCTGCATTCAATCCCGGCACCTGAAAAGAAAAAGTGTGTGAGGGGTGGGGAAGTTTCAGGGAGGCACACAAAGAGATAACTCAGTGATACCAGCCCTGCTTCGAGGGCATGAGGCCACAAGTTTGGTTCCTGACACCACCCTGCATGTCCGGTGCTATCTAGGCAACGCTGTCTTTTGGGATTCCTGCTGTCTCAGCAAAGTGTGTGATCGCTGGCTATCTTTTGGTTTTGGCACACACTTAATTACTTTTTTTTCTTTTTGGGTCATCCCTGGTGAGGCACAGGGGTTACTCCTGGCTCTGCACTCAGGAATTACTCCTGGCGGTGCTCAGGGGACCATATGGGATGCTGGGACTCGAACCCGGGTTGGCCGCGTGCAAGGCAAACACCCTACCCACTGTGCTATTGCTCCAGCCCCTAGTTTATTTATTTTTATAAAAGGCAAAAGAGTACATATACTGAGTGAACAATTTGAGGAGTGAAATCCTATTGGAAGCAGTCTCCAAATCTCCAGGCCTAAGTCTATGACATCTGATATTTATAGATATAGGTATATTCAAATGTTTTGGGGTTTGCAGCCAATAAATTTTGCGACTACAATATGCGACCTCTGTTCATACGAGCAACAAAAAGGAAAAAAGGAAGGGGGAAACTGGGGAGGGGGAAAAGAGATCTCACCATGTACAGCAAAGTGAATGAGCCCATGGGACAATGTGCTAAGGGAAATCAGCTATAGGGAGAAAGAAAACACTACATCATTTCACGTATATTTAGCTCTGAGGAAGCTGAGGTCATGGAAGAAGAGATTAGGATGGAGGTTCCAGGTGACTATGGGGAAGAGGAAATGGAGAGATATTAGTCAAAGGGTACAGTTTCCATTTGTAGGATAGATAAGTTTTCGGAATCAAATGTACTGCATAATATTTTATTTACTGCCTAGTACCTAACTTCCAAATGCTCGAAAAAGTTACTTTTCCTGACTTCAGTATTTGCTGGATTTCAGATTTCAAATTTTATTTCACTGCTTCACTTCATGGTGTTTAGGAGGTTACTTCTGGTTGGCACTTGGAGCCCTTCCCTACAGGGCCCTTGTAAATAAAACATGTGCCTTGACCCATCTCCCTGCCCCCGGGATTTAAATTTCCCATGATTATTGATTACAACAAAATCAACAGCAATATTCTGCATGTCACTGTCACTGTCCTCCCGTTGTTCATCGATATGCTCGAGTGGGCCCAGTAACGTCTCCATTTTAAGACTTGTTACTGTGTTTGGCATATTGAATATGTCATGGGTAGCTTGAATATGTCACGAATAGCTTGCCAGGCTTTGCTGTACAAAGCTTGCCTGGCTCTCTGAGAGGAGCAGAGGAATCGAACCCAGCTCAGCCAGGCTGGCTGCACGCAAGGCAAACGCCCTACCGCTGTGCTAAATGGTATATTTATTTAGTCAGTGTATGACATGTATGCTATGTCAAAGTCCTTTATAAGATAAATAAGAATGGGGAATGATAGTAGAGAGGGGAAGGCGTTTGCCTTGCACACGGCCGACTCGAGTTCAATCCCTCGCATCGCATATGGTCCCCCAAGCACTGCCAGGAGTAATTCCTGAGTGTAGAGCCAGGAGTAACCCCTGAACATCGCTGGCTGTGACCCAAAGAGAAAAAATAAAAAAGGAGATAAACAAGAACACTGAGATTCTAAAAGATTACAGGATTTGCTATTCAATGCTAGAATATTGTTTGAGGTCACCTAGCTAGTTTAGTGGAGTAGCTGGGAGTTCAGAGCCAGCTTTCAGCTCTAAATGGATGCTCCATTACCCCACCATGAAGATCTTTTCCAGCTGTTTATCATGGCAAAATGTTTTGATACAGAGCACCTATTGAAGACAGGTCCTCCACACACACACACCTTTTAAAAACAATCGAAGAAATGGATAGACAAATAGCTCAAAGGGCTGGAGCACATGACTTTGCATGGAGGCACCGTGGGGATTGGTTCCCAATATCACAGGGTTCCCCCTGCACCACACCAGGACTGGCCCCAAACCAAAAAACTAAACAAAACAAAATCATTTGGTGAAAGTATAAAGATTAAGGCACTTACCTCACATGTGCCCCCCCTCCCCCCCCCCCCACGGTTTGATCTCTGAACACAAAGTTGGGAGTAAGCCAGAGCACTGCCCAATGTGCAATGTGGGCCTTCTCCCAACATACACACACAGAGACACACACATGCACGAAACTAAACAACTTCAACAACAATGAAAACTAAATCAAACAACAACTGAGTGAAAATTCCTTAGGGTTAATACATGTAAACTCATGTATGAGGCACCAAGATATGGCCAGGTAAGACCAGATTCCTAGCCCACTCCCTCCCACTCCAAAGGGGGAAAAAAAAAAGACCTATCAAATAAAAATGTCCCACAACAAAACAACAACCAGGTTATGAAAGTTTCCCTAAACACTTGAAGATAACTGCAGAGAAAATTGAAAGCTTAATGAGTCAAATCTGGCTTACACTTGGTAGACCTACAAAAAACCTCTCTGACATGTATGGTGGTAGCTTTGCAATAACAATTTTAATTTAGCAACTTCTTAATTTGGAAGACAAAGCTACAACAAAAGTTAAACTTCAAAACTGTTTTCAGCAAGAGAAATTAGATGAGGCACCACTCTGCAAACGCTATTTGAAGCACCCACCTCCACAATCAACTCCTCCACCTGGTAAAGTTCACAATCCCACCAAGATGTGAAGGGAAAAATGTGTGATTCCTTTGAAGGTCAAACAAGGATGTGCTTGGATGTCCCACCTATGCTGCCTGCCAGAGTTCCTTCAAGCTAAGATTTCAGCCCAGGTATAACCAGCACAATCTATAACCCCCTCTTTTATAAATTAATACCCACTTCTACAATCTCACCCATTTATTAATATCAACTTCAAGGTCCAGGTAAATCAACCAGTGGAAGATATCACTTTGTATCTGGAGAGGGTAGGGCATTTGACTTGCTAGTGGCCAAGCCAGATTTGATTTCTGGCACTCCGTATTGTCCTTCCAACCTGCCAGGAGTGATTCTTGAGTGTAAAGCCAGAAGTCAGTCCTGAGTACCACTGACTGTGACCCATAAACCAAAATAAAATAAAAATAAAAACACAGAGAGAGGGCCTGGTGGAGCTGGAGAGCCAGTATGACGCTTGTCTTATATGCAGCCGACCTGTGTTTAGTTTATAATACCACATATGTTCCCCTGAGCCCTCCTAGTAGTGATTCCTTAGCACAGAGCCAGGAGTAAGCCCTGAGCACCACCAGGTCTGGCCCAAAGGGGGAAAAATTCAAGACAGCATGATTAGATAATAATAATAAAATTGGAGGACAATTCTGTTATCAAAGTGGACACATCCAAGATCAGATGGACTCAAGCAGCTTCCAATAGCAGCAGTCTACAAGAGCAGCAAACTGAGGGTTCCCCTGTGATTGGTCAGCCATGAAAAATTAAAATAATGAAATTACCCAGCTGCTATCTTAGGACTTCTGAAGGTGAGACAGCAACCAGATGGGTGGATATTAGAGTATTAAGTACTGAAATAATGTACACGTGAAAACCTATGTACTTTACAGGGGCTATGTAACTTGGACTAACTTCTGCTCTTGACTGGTCCCAGTCTTGGATTAGAAATAGATTCCCAGAATCATACTTAAGAGACCCCTCCCACTACAGGAATCTTCCTGCCCTTTCCCTTCTCATAAATAAAATTCTCATCTGAAAAATGGGAAGAAATAGATTACCCAAAGCCATTGTCAATAGTTTTGTTTTGTGATTAAAAAAAAAATTGAGTCACAGCTAATGGTGCTCAGGGTTTACTCTGGGATCACTCCTGGTGGTGCTCAGGTATCATAGTATCATAACTGGTGCCTTGGGTAGAACTTGTGTCTAGGTGGGTGCAAGGCAAGTACCTTGACCGGTATGATCTCTCCATCCTTGTCAAGAGTTTTATGACAGGAATTCACTCCATATCAGTGCAGAGAGGTCATCAATAGACTTCCCAAGTACCTCAAATCTAGCAACTAGTTTTGGGCCTCTTGAAAATAACAACAAGCTCAGGTTGTTCAGAGGAGGTATTTGATTAACCCGTTTGAAAACAACATACCTCTCACATACATAAGGGAATACACTCTGTTCTTAAATAGTTATTTATTAACACAGGGGCATAAGAATAAAACCTATAGAAAAATTTACCAGCAATGCCATTGTTATCATTGACCAATATTTGTCAGATACTTGATTTGACCCTTAAAAAAAAAGCAGGGGGCTAATCTGAAAAGAGAGCAGCTCTATCTAACAGCAAGCAAATAAATTGTTACAGCAGTAAAGGCAATGACTACCCACAAAGGATGCTACTTAGGAAAGAAGAAACAGCATGCTTCCCTGGAAGCACACTGAAAAGCAAAAGTCAAGTCAGAGAGACCTTCTAAAGAGGAAGGGGCCAGAGAGATTGGAGAGCAGGACCAGTATTTGCCTTGCACATGGCAGACCCAAGTTTGATCCTGGGCATACCCTGTGATCTCCCATGCCCTATCAGTAATGATGTCTGAGCATAGTACCAGGAGTATGCCCTGAGCACAGCCAGGTGTGGCCCCCAAATAAGTGAGAAGAGTATAGGTTTCATACATGGAAATTCTAGAAGGAAGGAAGGCACACAAGATATAGGACACGTGTGGGAGACCTACCTCTGGCATGCTGTGAAACCATTCTCTCGAATCCATGGGTATGATTGGATCCAAAGGAAGAAGAGGAAAATGGAACAGGAATCAGTCAGGGATCTCTTTTGATTGACAATGTGACATGTTCCACTGGAAGAAGCATGAGAAGAGTAGAGGGTCATCAAGAGTTACTGAAAAATCACTCCGTATAGGATTATTGATAGTAGAATTATCAATAAGGACACATATACCATAAAACCAGGAAGATGACAAATAGGGTAGGTAGGGAATAATAAGTTCAGTTTCTAGAATTCATCTGCCTCACAGGGACGGGGAGGGGTGGGGGGTGGGGTTTTATTGGGGTTCTTCATGGTAAAAAATAAGTATTGGTAAAGGGAAATGTATTTGATATTTGCATGACTGAGACCTAAACCTGAAAGCTTTGTAACCTTTCCCACAGTGATTCAATAAATAAATAAAAAAAAAATAAGTTCAGTTTGTCTGTTGTTTCCTTTTATTCTCAGAAGTTTTAGGACCATAAAATATCTGATCACCTCATTGGTGAGTTACACAAGCTTTCTCTGCTCTCATGGTCTATCTCAGCCATGGGATTGGGTCAGCCTGGCATCCGGAAGGTAGAGGGAGATTCTGAATTTAGGAGATGGAGATCATACCTGCTTCTCCCGGCACCAGCTGAAACCCAAGGCAGGAACATCACCAACCTGGGAAGCTTTCTTATAAAATGAAAAAAGTAGCAGTCAAGTATCTCTGTGGTCTCTGTCGCTTTAAAATTATGATGCCAGGGGCAGGAGCAGCAGTACTGTAGGTAGGGCACTTGCCTTGCATGAGGTTGACCCAGGTTCAATCCCCAGCATTCTACATGGTCTTCTAAGTCCTGCCAGGAGTGATCCCTGAACTCAGAGCCAGGAGTAAGTCCTGAGCACCACTGGGTATGACCCAAAAACCAAAACCAAAATATAAAATAAAATGAAATTTTATGCCAAAGCAAAAAAAAAAAATAATCCCACCTACTCAGTCTTCACCTTAATTTTCACCTCCTACGACGAAAGGAAATCACTCCTTAGAGATTTCTTTCTTCACTAAATGTCTTCACTCATGCAGATTTAATAGAATCATCTCTTCTTCAAAATCATCTTTTCAAAGAGGTTTTTTTAAAAAACTGATTTGGTCACCGCATCATTGTTGTTTTCTACTCTCTCAGTAAAACATGCTTATGAAAATGGATGCAATTTAATAATCCCCTTTTGTTTTCTTGCTTTTGTTCCTTTTTCTATCATAACCTTGGGGTTAAATGAAGTCCTTCTTAAATGGTATATAATTCAGGTTTTTTAAAAATTTTTTATATTATAACACTGTGAATTACCAAGTTCTTCATAATAGTTATTTGAGGCAATGTTCCAAGACCAATCCCACCATAAGCTTGACCTTCCCTCCACTGATGCAACCAGTTTCCCACTCACCACCCAAGCTCTCCCCTGATCAGGCATATACAAATTTACTGCACTTGTTTATTACAACACAAAGGCAGATGTAATAATAAAAAAAAATAGAACACAAAAGTCTATGTGTGATAACTGATATTATCATTATAGGGTTACTAAAGTCATTTACTGAGGATTTACTGGTCTGGTTGGTAATAATGGAAACTTCCGTCTTCCTGTTTTCACTCATTGAGCTTGGTGGTCCTCTATACAACTTTCTCATCAGATTGAACTAGGGTAGGTTTTCAGCAGGCAAGCAAGCATCCTCCCCTGTACTATTTATTTCTCTGATGCTGAGACACTCCACCCTTTGGGGAGCACAACCAGTGGTGCTCAGAGGATCAGGCAGCTCCAGAGATTGAACCCAGACCTCTTGCAAGCACAGTCTATGCTTAGTCTATTGAGTCATGTACAAAGTCTGTAGAGATGCCTTTTAACAAAGAGGCTAACATTGACGCCACACCTTGAAGACGAGAAGCAGGCTTGTGCTGGTTTCAAGTGGAAGAGTTCCCTCTTGTCTTCTTTATTCAGGAAGTCTGGGAGAGCAGCCATGAAACATACAAAATCCAAACTGTGGCATCCATCAAGTCATTCCAGATTCTGAAAATTGATGGGAAAGTGTTCCTCATGTACTCTCCTTCCTGTCAAAACATGCACTGGAACTTCTTTTTTTTATTATTATTAAAAGCTTTTATTGGGACCAGAGTGATAGTACAGCAGGGAGGGCATTTGCCTTGCAATGGGCTGACCTGGCTTTGATCTCAGGCATCCCATCTGATTCCCCGAGCACCGTCAGGAGTGATTCCTGAGTACAGAGCAGGGAGTAACCCCTGAGCATCGCTGGTCGTGACCCCCAAAAAGCCAAAAAAATAAAAAATAAAAAAATAAAAACTTGTATTGCAATATCATAGTTACTATAACATTGAAGTAACAAGCTTTAAATTTTCACTGCTAAATGCTGAACTTTTTCCTGCAGCTGAAGAGCAAGTCCTTTCCAGTACCTGCCCTGGGCAGTAGTGTTAGAGGAGTGGTGTTGAAGAAGATGCTTTTTCTGTCATCAAACAGAATATTCTTTTCTGTTTTTGTTTCTGTTTGGGGGTCACACCAGAAGATGCTCGGGAGTTTCTCCTAGCTCTACACTCAGAAATTACTCCTGGCAGTGCTGGTGGGACCATACGGGATGGAATCTGGGTGGGCCCGGAGGAAGGCAAGCTTCCTATTCACTGCACGATCTCTCCAGCTCCACAAATGGAAAATTCTGGGGAGAACAATTAGCGATGTTACTTACCTTGTCTGCCTGTGTTGGCATCAGAAGTCACCAAGTGATATACTCAGCTTGGGGGAATGATTAGGTTAACCAACAGGCCACACCCCTGACCATCGTCCCCACCTCAACTTCCACAGGAGCTAAACATGCTTCTCCAGCTGTCAGAACCATGATAAAGCTGTCCAAAGTGGACTGAAAAGTGGTTAAAAAGCCACAGCTTCGGGGCTGGAGAGATAGCACAGCGGGTAGGGCATTTGCCTTGCACGCGGCCGACCCGGGTTCGATTCCCAGCATCCCATATGGTCCCCTGAGCACCGCCAGGAGTAACTCCTGAGTGCAGAGCCAGGAGTAACCCGTGTGCATCGCCAGGTGTGACCCAAAAAGCAAAAAAAAAAAAAAAAAAAAAAAAAAGCCACAGCTTCGCAGTTCTGGGGAAATAAATGTAAAAAGGGCACTATTTTCCATCAAAATAAAGAGAAGGAGTGCTGTGAGCTCACACTGGGATAGATGATACACTGGGCATGGTGCTGGCCTTGCATATAGCCGACCTGGCATCAATCCTGGGCACCACCCCTGTCAGCCCTGCCAGGAGTGACCCCTGAGTGCAGAGCCAGGAGTAAGCCCTGACCACAAAACCAACCAAACTTCATTGCCCAGCCCACGCAGCTGTCCATCTCATGGCTGCTTTGACACCTGCTCGCTGGCTTGTTTCTTTGAGCATTTCTCTCTCCAAGCGGACTTCGCCTCCCTAGAGCCCAGGGCTACTCCTAGTGCCCCAGCAATGCTGGTGCTGCTCGGGAGAGCATGTGGTGGCGGGGTGCCCTCTGTGCCATCCTCTGGCCAACATGCATGGGTGACTTGACTGTGCCCCTTGACTGCTAAAAAACGCAAAACCTCTAGACCAGGGCTGCATGAACATGTCCCAGACGTGACGCCTTACACCTGTTCAATGCACAGGGATGAACACTGCCAGAAGTATACCTCGGATCCGTTTACTTGGTTGATTTTCAGTTAATTTTTGGTTGTTTTAGGTTCAGAAAACTTTCACTGTTGTCAAAATTGGTGTGACACATTCCCTCCTCCTCCCAGTCAGTTATGTGACCCCACGTGGTATCAAAGCCCATGGTTTAAGGAGCAAGGTTCTAGAAGGTTCTACTTCTTGATTACTTGACTTCTTTGCCAAGTTACTTGACTTCTTAGCAAATGCCCTGACACTGAGTGGAAGGGAATTGGACGGAATTCAAAAGAGCTCCCCCCTCCCCACCTCTCCCCTTTCCTCCACTCTAATCTCGTCATTGACCACCTGCAATAATATAACAGTTCAAATCAATGGCCTGAGGTGGGGGGGGGGTGCAGGGGAAGAGCGGGGAGAGAGAGAGAGAGACAGAGAGAGAGAGAGAGAGAGAGAGAGAGAGAGAGAGAGAACATTTGTGGGGTTGAAGGGAGAGAAAATATTTGTGGGGGTGAAGGGTGAGTGACCTTGTCATCTGATTAATGTATTCAAATAGAGGACTCCAGGCCAGCCAGCCAGTTCCAGGCTTACCTGGAACATCATGGCAAAAGGTGGGTCCAGTCACCAGGGGAGTAAAGGTGAAAAAATGCAGCCAGTCCACACCGGTTTCTACCTAATATGTGAAATGGGCCCTGAGGGCTGGGACAAAGGCACAGCATGTCTGGCATGGGGCTGGCCTCGCATATAGCCGACCTGGCATCAATCCTGGGCACCACCCCTGTCAGCCCTGCCAGGAGTGACCCCTGAGTGCAGAGCCAGGAGTAAGCCCTGACCACAAACCAAACAAACTAAATAAACAAAAAGTCAGTCCTGCTAGTAACCAAGCAGAGGGTGTCCGTAAAGGAGAGAAGTCTTAAAGCTCAGCATTCTGCAGCCCAGCTCGGAAGGCCCAGGGACCCTGCCTTAAAGGAAGCCAGCTGACTGCCCCTAAATAAAGGATGGTGTAGCACTCATCTTTACCTGGTGCCACTTGTCTTTATTTAAAATTTAAAATTGAAACTGTGCTACTCACCTTTCTTGGGTAAGAAGTTTGGGGCTAGGCGCATATGCTGCCCAAGCCCATGTGCTGCTTGTGCCTGTGTGGCCGAGTACGTGTGATGCCTGAGCACGTGTGTTGCCCGCATCTCCCCTCTTGAGACGTGTACTTTCATGCTTTCATGCCTAATGCTGGGGTGTGTAGAGGGGCTCTCTCCGCCGTTGGAGAAGCCCGCATTCTCTCTTGAGTGTGTTACTCTGTCTCTCTTACTCTCCACTCTCTCCCACTTTCTCTTCCTTCTTCCCTTCAAAAACCCTCCAAATAAAATGTTTTACTTCAGAAAAAAAAAAAAAGAAGTTTGGGGCTGAGGAAATATCATAAATCTCTTATTTGTAACATAAAGTGGTTTGCGATATATATATATATATATATATATATATATTTTATATGTGAGATCAGTTCCTCTCTAAATTCTCTAAATTCTCTAAATTCATAAAAGGCTCTCTTGGAGAGCCCGACAAGCTACCGAGAGTATTCGATATGCCAGACACAGTAACAACAAAGTCTCCAATGGAGACGTTACTGGGCCCGCTCGAGCAAATCGATGATCAACGGGAGGGCCTTTACTAAATTCATAATTTAAAAAAAATGATTAGTTTAAGGAGTGCACTGTAGCACTGTAGTACTGTCCTCCTGTTGTTCATCGATTTGCCTGAGCGGGCACAGTAACGTCTCACAACAAATTGTGAGACTTGTTGTTACTGTTTTTGGCATATCGAATACGTCATGAGGAGCTTGCCAGGCTTTGTTGTGCGGGAGCTTTCCAGGCTCTCCAAGAGGGGCGGAGGAATCAAACCCAGGTCAACTGGGTACAAGGCAAGCGCCCTGCCCAACGTGAATTACTAAGAAACTGTAGGGTCGAGTTATTAAAAGCAAAAACACTGACCAAATTGGCAGAAAAAGTCATCATTTCTGCTATAGGGAAATCTGAATTAAGGAGTGCATGATTACGAATATGCCGGAGGACAATTTGTTTAAATCAAGTGCTGCATTTTCCAATGATAGCAGCCAACCAAATCACTCTAATGATCTGAAGTCTTTAGTGAACAATTAAAATGATATATTGAACTACTCATTAACTCAGAACTGAGGTCTCTGTTGTATGCTATGCCCAAATCATCATGAAAGCATTTCTCTGTTTTAAAATTTTTGTTGGGGCTTGAGCGATAGCACAGCGGGGAGGGCGTTTGCCTTGCAAGCGGCCAACCCGGGTTCGATTCCCAGCATTCCCATACAGTCTCCTGAGCACCGCCAGGAGTGATTCCCGAGTGCAGAGCCAGGAGAAAGCCCCGAGCATCGCTGGGTATGACCCAAAAAGCAATAAATAAAAAAAAAATAAAATTTTGTTTAGGGGCCAGAGTGACAGTACAGCAGGTAGGGCACTTGCCTTGCACGCAGCCAACCCAGGTTTGATCCCCAGCATCCCATATGGTCCCCTGAGCATCACCAGGAGTAATTCCTGAGTGCAGAGCCAGAAGTAACCCCTGAGCATTGCTGGGTGTGACCCCAAAAGCAAATAAATAAATTAATTAAAAGAGTATTTGATATGCCAGACACAGTAACAACAAAGTCTCCAATGGAGACGTTACTGGGCCCGCTCGAGCAAATCGACGATCAACGGGAGAGCCTTTACCTTTTTACCTTTTTGTGTTTATTTTATTTACTTGGGTTTTTGTGGGAGGTGGGCTAGGGGACCGGGATGTCCACAGGCAGTGCTCAGGCTCTGTACCTTAGGGTATACTACCAGCAGTGTTCAGGACCCCTGTGTATAAAGCCTGTGTTTAGCCCTTTGCGTGCTCTCTCCAGCTTGGTTTCTTTTTTAAAGAAACCAGCGAGATAGCTTTGGACCAGCGAGATAGTACAGCAAGCAGGGTGCTCGCCTGCTACACGGCTGACCTGATTCCCCTGAGGCCCAGAGGCCTGTGCCTTGCCAGGAGTAAGTTCTGAGCGCAGTGGGTGTGGCCCCAACCTGCACCGCCACCTCCCATCCCGTATAAATAAGTAATAAGTTTTAAAGGTCCCATTTAGGTCCTAGCTTAGACTCACTGACTCATTCACTAATGGAGCCCAGGATTTTATACCTTTTTAAATCCCCACGGGATTCCCCTGTGGTAAGCTGAACTAGGATTTGAAAAGCTCTAATTGTCTATTGACTCTAATGAACCAATCTCACGCAGATGAGAAACAGAGACCCAGGAAAGGCCCAAAGCTGGCATTCAGCAGATGCCTATGGACTGCTGACTCTGGCCCTGGCACTGTTCTCTGGAGGCGTTATCAGGAAAAAGAACTGGCCAAAGTCTGCACGTCAATGGTTCGTTCAAGATTATCTGTTAGACGGTTCTTAGGATCTCACCATGCATTTTACTAAGCTATGGATTCTGAGGCATTGCCCCTGCCTTTAGCAGGTTAGAGTGTCGTGAGAGACAAGTGTGAAAAAAAAAATTGTAATGCAATAGAGAAAAGAGAGTAAAGTGGGCAAAGCATTTGCCTTGCATGTGGCCAACGGCAGTGTGATCCCCAGCACCACATAGATCCCCTGAGCACAAAACCAGGAGTACCCCCAGCCAAACAAAGGTCCCAATAGGAAAATAGCATGGGTTGGAATGGGAAAGCTGAGGGGTACAAGGCAGAGGAAAGGGGATGAGGATGGATTTCTTCTGTGGATTGTGTGTCTGTGTGTGTTTGTGTGAGGTTAGAGCTAAGAGCTAGACGAGTACTTTACTTCTGAGCCACATCCCCATTGTTGCCGACAGAGAGATGGCGGGGAGGGGGTGGTGGGGGGTGGTGGTCCTGGTTATGTGGGAAAATACGTTATCTGAAACTTAAACCAACCGCAAAGCATGAAAGTCTGAGAAAAGACCCACAATAGTTCAACGGATAGGGCAGTTGCCTTGCCTGTGGTCAACCCTGGTTCGATCCCTAACATTCCATGTGATCCTCCTAGTGTTGCTAGGAATAATTCCTGAGTGCAGAACCAGGAGTAAATCATGAGCACTACTGGCTGTGGCTAAATAAATAAATAAATAAATAATAAATAAAATAAGGTTCCCACTGTAACCACTATCTCATTAAAATAAGGCAGCCTCCCCAGGTCAGAGAACAAAAGCTTTTTTTTTTTTCATCTCCAGTCCTATTCATGTTCTTTCAGATTTTAACCATGTCAGGAAACCCAATATACATTACCAGACCACCCCCCCACCCATCCCCACTCCTAGCCCTCCGCCTGCAACACCAACACACAGGAATGATCTGTGCATATTTACAAGCTGCAGGCGTTTGCACGAAAACCTCACTAGAGAGTTCCTGGCCGTTTTATTGCCAATTCCCTTCTTTTTACTGAAGACAGAGAGGTTCAGAGAGGCTGGGTAACTTGCCCCCAAATCACACAGCTAGGAAGTCCAACGGTTGGCGTCCAAATTCAGGTCACAAGGACCAGGACATTGGGCCTCTCCTATCCCACCTCTCAAAGGTCCCACACTGGCTGCGTTGCAGGGAACTGAGATCCCTATCGGGGTCTTAAGTGTTACCCCCTGGCTCTGGGTCTTGGGCTGAAAGAACTCAGGCAGGCAAGGTCCTCTACCCTAAACCTGCGGGCTCCGAGCTTGTCCCCGCGTCCCCGTCCGGGGGTTGAGCCAGAGGAAAGCATTGTTTGGAGCCGCGGGCGCCCGCGAAGGTCGGGCCCAGATAAGACCGCGGGCGGAGGGCTAGACGCGGCAGCGCGGCCCGCACCATCCCAAGCAGGAAAATGTGTCACTTCCTCCCCGGCTCCTCCATCATCCCTGCGGGGGAGGAGGGGGCGGGAGCCGAGCCTTGGGAGAATTTAGAATGGGCCTGGGTGGGGTGAGGGGGAAGGCCAGTCAGAAAAGAGTAGGACTGAGCCCGCTCTGGCTACACCCTATTTAAGGGCCCGGCGTATTTTTACCTCTTGGCTCATTCGCAGTCTCCCCTCCGAACTGCCTGCGGCCTCAGTCTTTTTTTTCTTTTTCTTTTTTTTTTTTTTAATTCAGTGCTGGAATCTCAGCGCCTTTACTCCTCCCCCACCTCCTTCTCTCATGCAAAAATCTCACTCCTCAGTCTTTGTTGCATCTATTTTTCTGCAAAGCTGGAACATTTAGAGCTGGCTAAATGCCTTCCTCTCTCAACCGGGCCCCACCCAAGAGAAATATGTACACATACACATACCAAATACACATGCATATCACACACGCACACACACAGAATAAAGAATAAAAGATAAAAATAACAATTCTGTGGGAATTGGGCACTGTGTGTGTGTGTGTGTGTGTGTGTGTGTGTGTGTGTGTGTGTGTAGGAGATTAGGGCCACACCCAGCGGTGCTCAGGATTTACTCCTGCCGCTGAGCCCTGGAATCCCTCCTGGTAGTTCGGCAGATCAAACCCAGGTTGGCTGCATACTAGTCTCCTGCGCAGAACAGATCTTTCCGAGCATTCTGATTTCTCTAATACCCGCCGTCAGCTACTCCTGCCTCATTGTCTCGCTGGAAAAGTAAGGGCAGGGAAGGAACGACAATGGCACGGAACCTAAGCCAGCTTGAGTTGGCTATCGGACTCCAGTGCCTGACTGCCCTCCGGAAACGGAGAAGCCCTGCTGTACCCTCCAGAAGTGGAAGAGCTCAAGGCTCGAGCCATTGCATAATGGGAACACTCATTATGCAGGGTCAGAGCCAGGAACTAATACAGAGGGAGCTGCAGTGTGGAGCTGGTCACTTTAAATCTCTGCCCCTGGGACAGGTAGCCGGTAGGAATAGATCATAGGACCGCTGCGGGGTGGAAGCAGCGGCAGATTAAAGGAAGCCCCCTCCCCCTCTCTTTCCCTCCCTCCCCTCTCTCCCTCCACCCCCCACTGCCTCTCTTTGTCTCTCTCCGTGCAGCATTTTCTAGACTCGGTCCTCTGTCCCTGCGCCCTAGAAACTGGCCACACAGGCCCACAGGAAGGGTTCAGGTGTCTCACTCATGGACAGGTGGCCCTGGCTGGACACTCGGAAAGCTGGAGGGACAGGACGACAGGAAGTGCTGGGGTATGGTTGGGCGGCCCAGTGACAAGTACAGGGCACAGGGATCTCGCCCACGCGTCCATGTGGCGGTGACCAGAGGCTGGGGAAGTGCATGCAGGGTAGAGAGAGCGGGGAGGGGTCAGGACCTGGCCCTTATTCACGGGAAATGAGTAGACTGCATCGGACCAGACGGGGAAGTCATTCACGGGGTCGGGGAGCATCGGGGACAGGATGGTGACATCGTTCATGGGTAAAGGAGAGGCCTAGGGAGAGGCCTGGACCCATCTACTTTATCCGTTCAACAAACTAACACTCAAGCTTCTGAGTTTTGTTTTTTGGTTTGTTTGTTTTGCTTTTTTGGGGTCACACCTGGCGATGCACAGGGGTTCACTCCTGGCTCATGCACTCAGGAATTACTCCCGGCAGTGCTCGGGGGACCATATGGGATGCTGGGAATCAAACCCGGGTCAGCTGAGTGCAAGGCAAACACCCTACCTGCTGTGCTATTGCTCCAGCCCTTCAAGCTTCTGAGTTTTGTCTGCAAATCTTTGATACAATTCCCAAGGACCCACCAGTGCAGGAAAATCTGCTTTCACGCCGCCATCCCATATGGTCCCCAGAGCCCTCTGGGAGAGTGATCCCTGAGCGCAGAGCCTGGAGCAAGCCCTGAGCACCACCAGGTGTGGCCCCAAAATAAAACAAAAAAAAAGAAAAGAGAATGGAGGAGCACCTCATGTTTAGTTTCATCAGACAGGAAAACTAGGGGCCCCTGGGGGTGATGCGATTTCTTCTAAGTCTCCCAGCTGGCCAGGACAGAAAGCAGACTCCAGCTCATGTCCCCCACAGTGGACATTACACTTTTGTGAGAGAATGGACGTGGTTCCAGCTTGCTGGTCTGACTTGGGCCAGGGATACCCCCAATGCACAAGGCTCTTTCTTCTGTAATTTGCTACTCGGGCCTCAGTGCTCTCTAGGAGGGGCTGGGCTTGAGCCTCATCTCTAATCACGTCTTTCCTCCCCATCCCTGAAAACCTGCCTCACTGCTCTTGAGTTGCACCCACAGTGACTCCTGGCATTCTGAAGCCACCCAGCCTCTGGCAACAACCTGTTTCCTTATTTGCCGTGTTCCTTATTTGGAAGCAGCGAGCTTTCCTCAAAACATGTTGGGACAATTCGAGTTGGCAAGGTGTGTGTCAACACCTCTAAACTCACCGGCCAACTTGCATTGTTCACCTCTCTAAATGGTTCCAGGAGAGAAGCCGGCTCCCTGCCCAGCCCTCCCTCGATACCGCACACACCCAACCAGCAGAAGGGCTTGTGCAAGGAGAATTTCCTGTTCTGCTGACTCATCTTCCCCAAAGAGAGGGAAGATGAGTTTATATTTTCTTTTCCAGCTTTTAAAGGGAAATGGAAGTAGTAGAAGTTTGGATCTCATTGAGAGGCATCCAAGGAAATGCAGTGATCGGGTATCGAAGGAGACCAAATGAATGAGCCTTGAGTGTGTTGGAAGCCTTGAGGGTGTCGCAAGGCCGACTGGTTGGAACATGGCAAAGGGGTTCTGAATTTCGATTTTGGAAGGAGTCTCTTGACTCTTGGACAGGAGGCCGTTTGAAGGAGGTATGCCCAGATGTCACTGCAACAATGCAGCAAGCAGAGGGGATATCCCATATGCTTTCTGATTGAGAACAAAGGCATTCCTCTTCTAGACAAACCTAAATCAAGGGAAGGATGATTCAACTCAGTGTAGGAAACAGCAGGAAATCCTTTAATAGCATTTGCATTGAAGAGGTAATTCAGGCAGATTTTTTTTTTGCCAAAGGAGATGGAAATTTTTTTCTTGTTTTTTTTTTTTAATTTGGAATTAAGGAGAAAAAAAACTCCTGAGAAAATGTGTGTATTTTAACGTATGTACATTTTACCTTAAAATATAGATAAGGATATGATTTATTGGAGTAAATAAAGGGTATAGGAAGTAATGTAATAGTATGCTTAAAAATGTTCAAATATTTGTGGGAGTGGAGCGATAGTACAGCCGGTAGGAAATTTGCCTTGCATGCAGCCGACCCAGGTTTAATCCCTTTCATTCATATGGTCCCCTGAGCCCTGCCAGGAGTGATCCCTGAGTGCAGAGCCAGGAGTAAGCCCTGAGTACTGTTGGATTTGGCCATAAAATAAAACAAATTAAAATAAAAAGTAATTTGAAAGCTTTAGGTCAAGGTATCTCAAATTTCAGGAAGAAGTCATGAGTTAGAGCCCTGAACTCTATCGATTTGCTCGAGCAGGCCCAGTAAAGTCTCCATTTTGAGACTTGTTGTTACTGTGTTTGGCATATGGGCGAGATACTCTTGGTAGCTTGCCGGGCTCTCCGAGAGGGGCGGAGAAATCGAACCCAGCTTGACTGGGCTGGCTGCGCGCAAGGCAAACACCCTACCGCTGCGCTATCGCTCCAGCCCTGGAAAACAGAAAAGGGAAAGAAATCCGGGAGAATTTTGTTGAAATGCACATTCTAATTCCACAGGTCGGGATTCTATTGTTGTTGTTGTTGTGTTTTCCTCCCTTTGAAAGAACATTTGTATGTTTTACCTATTTTACATTTTAATCTTTTGCAGGACTAAACCCAGTTGCGTTCAGGACTTACTCCTTCCTCTGTGCTCAGGGATTGCGCCTGGAGCAGCTGCTGGAGAACCATATGTGGCCTTTGTTGCTGCCCCTGACTGGGGCTTGTGTATCTGGCGGTGGTGCCTGCAGGTGGGGGTGACGCACCAGGTCGCAGCCCTGACACCCTAGGCTGATATGCTCACAGCAGGGTTCTAGCACACACAATTTTCTGGGGGCCACTCTTTTTCCCCCTTTATTTTGGTGTTATTTATTTATAATTTTTAAATTTTTGTTTATTGAATCACTGTGAGACAGACCCTTACAAAGCAGTTTATGATTAGATTTCAGTCAAACAGCATTCCAACATCCATCCTTCCACTAGCACCAGTGTCCCCAGGTTCCCTCCCATTACCCCCCCACCCCAAAACCCCTGCCTCTATGGCAGGCACTTCTCTCTCTCTCTCTCTCTCTCACACACACACACACACACATTTTGAGCATCGTGGTTTGCAGTATAGATACTGAAAGGTTATCAGGAATATCCTTTTACTTACTTTAAACACTCAGAACTTGTCCAGCGTGATCATTTGCAGCTATTACTGTCATACTGGTCCCTTCTCTATCTTACCTACCCTCTGCTCCCCACACGCACTTGGCCCACTTGTGGTTGATTCCAAACATTGACCAGTTCTCCTAACCCCTGTTTTCCCTGGCCAAGAATATTAGTCTTTATATATAATATAAAATATGTCTATAAATTATAAAATATAATCTCTCTATATTATATTAGATATATCTAATTATATTATACCTAGATCTATAAATTATAAGATATAATTTTTATATTATCTAGATATTTTATCTCTGGGGTCCACTCTGGTTGGGGTGCTTGTCAGAGGTCCCACTTCCTGTCTCACACATCTATATTAGCTATGGAGCTTGTTGGGGGTCACGCCCTCTTTGGGCGTTGCTCACACAGATCTGGCTGTGATGCGGCAGCAGGGGTGCAGCCAGAAAGAAATCGCTTGCAGTCGTGGGGATTGCAGACAGCATCACTGTCCTGCCCATAGCGGGACTGCCAAGGTGCCACTCGGTGCATGTGACCAGGGGGATTCTGAACTGGAGCCCACATGCTCCAAGTCTGGCTCTCTATGTCCTGGTGCTGTTGAGTCCTGTCAGCCTCAGGATTCTGGTTTTTTAACCAGTTTCACATGATGCTGGTCCAGGACCACACTGAGTCCCAAGACTGAGGATTTGCAGCTCTGTTGGGAAAAGTCATCTGGATGAAGTTTATTGCAGTAAATCCATGCAGTAGAGTTGTGAAGCACATCCATTTCTAGGAATCAAACCTTGGGGCCAGAGACTAAGAATCAAACCTTGGGACCAGAGACATAGCTCAGAGGGCTGATGTTTATTTTACCTCAGGAAGCTTGGGAGTTCAACCCCTGCCACTGTGTGTTTCCCCAAGTACCAACTCATGATATCTGAACTCGGGGATTAGACCCCAAGAACCACCAGGTGTGCCAGGTGTGGCCCAACCACTCCCCACCAACACAAAGAAAGACACAAACCTTCTACTAAAAGCAACACAGATCTCTTTGATCTTCTTAACATTTTATATATTCTGACTGCTAGAATCTAAGGCAAAAAAGAAAATTTCTGTGGTTGGTGCACACCAGGTAACTTCCAGGTATATAATTACATTGTCATACCAGAACACAGTCCTTTCCTCCCCTCCCCTCCCCTCTCTTTCCTTTCTTTTTGTTGCTTTTGGCATTGCTCAGGATTACTACTCCTAGCTTTGTGCCCAAGAATCACTCCTGGCGATGCCCGGGTACCCTATGCAGTGCAGGCAAGAGAACCAGGGTCGGTCATGTGCAAGACTATCTCTCTGGCCCATTTCACTACCCCTCTTCTGATAACTGATCTCAAATGATATTTTTGAACTTGTAGTTTTAGGGTTTTTATAGGCTTAAATTGAGCTAACAGTCAAGGTTCCCACAAATGCACAGATAGATATAAATAGAGAGAGGGAATGTGAGTTTTGGACTTTTTAATTTTTTTCCAGGCTGCATTTAGCATCAGAGGCTACTCCTGGTCTGAGTGGTGCTTGTGGGAGACCATATAGTGCCAAAGACGGAGCCAGAACCTTCTGTGTGCAAAGCTATCTTTGAGCTGCCTCTTAAGACCACAAAGACTGAACTTTGTCCTGAGCTACTTCCTTTGGGAGCTACCATGTACCTGTGTAAATAAACAGTCTTTTCTTTCAGATTTGCTTCCGACTTTTAGTTTAATTTATAGGCTCCCACGGAAAAGTGATAAGAGGGAAAGAGAAGAGGGCTTTATGAAGAAAATTCTTCTTCTTCTTCTTCTTCTTCTTCTTCTTCTTCTTCTTCTTCTTCTTCTTCTTCTTCTTCTTCTTCTTCTTCTTCTTCTTCTCCTCCTCCTCCTCCTCCTCCTCCTCTTTCTCCTCCTCGTCCTCGTCCTCCTCCTCCTCCTCCTCATCCTCATCCTCCTCCTCACCCTCATCCTCTCTGGCTACACCCAACTGCACTCAGGGATCACTCCTGGCAGTTCTTGGGGAACTGTACAGGGCCACAAACATGAAAGATACAAGGATGCTCTGCAACTAAGCTGGATTTCTGGCCCTTAACATTTTTATTTATTTGCTTTTGTGGGGGAAGGGGCGGGGGTTGCAGGGTGTATCACGAACAGTGCTCAGCAGTCCTGGCTGCTTGGGTCCATCGTATGCTGGCAGACAGCAGGGCTGCCTTGACAGTGCTCAGGGCGCTGCCATATTCTGCTGGGAATAAAGCCCAGAACCTCCATAACCCAGGCCTCTGCTCTGGTCCTTTAAGCTACCTGCTCTGCCACCTTCAAGTTTTTTGTTTTTATGGATCACCCTGGGGTTGATCCTGGCAGTATTGGGCAGACCATGCGGTGCCGGGGAATGAAACGTTGAGCTTTATCCCAGGCTGCTATTTTTTGTTTTGTTTTCAAATTGTGGTAAAATATATGCAAGATTATCATTTCAGGACTAGGGACATGTCTCAAAGGGCTGTAGAGTATGTTTTGCATGTGGAAACCCTATGTTCAATCTTCATCATAGCATGATTGCCCCAGCACCACAGGAATAGCCTTCAAATTCCACCAGGTATGACTCCTTTCAGCCCCCACCCCAAAATCCACCAACACACAACAACAAGGGCTTACTATTTTAACTAAATTTTAAGGTTACAGCTCAGTTTTATCAAGTCTGTTATCATATTTGTACAACCAATCTCTAGAACTTTCTTGTCCTGCAAAACTGAAACTATATCCATCAAACAATTGCTAATTGACCCCCACCCCCACCCGGTCCTTGGCAACCACTTCTCTACTTTCTGTTTCTAAGAATTTGTCTTCTTTAGATATTTCATACAAATGGATTTTACTGAAGCTGTCTTTTTGTAACATCATGTCCTCAAGGTTCATCTATTTGATATTTTTTGAAAGAGAAAACGAATGTTGCTTCATGGAGCTTTCCACACTCAGTATTTTATGAGGACTGCTATTGTCAGATTTTATTTAGGTAGACAGTTTTAGATTCTCTGTGTCTGTGTGTGTGTGCATGTGTGTGTGTGTGTGTGTGTGTGTGTGTGTGCGAGCACACACACACATGGGTATGCCTTCTGCTTCTTTTTATGTTAGTCTTGTTTTTCTAGTCAAAACTGGCACCTAGACTAGATGATTTATGTCATTCTATCTCACACTATTCCTATTACACAAGCTTCAAGTTAAAATATACATAGACATTTCAGGGATAAGCCAATCCTTGGCAGAAAGTCTGACCTCTGGGTAGAGCTGTTGGTGGCTCAGTTGGCTCCCACTTGTTCAGGAGAGACAAAAGTCTTGGTTGTCTGGGGACAGAGAGAATACAGAGAGTAAGGCACTTTGTCTTGCACATTGCCTACCCTAGTTTGAACCCTGGTACTACATATGCCCTGTGAGCACAGAGCCAGGAGTAATCCCTAAGTACAGGTCCATGTAGCATCCCGTCTTGCCCCCTCACCCCAAAAGAAAACTTAAAAAGACTTGGTTACTCCTGGCTAATGCACTCAGGAGTTACTCCTGGTGGTGCTCGGGGGACCATAAGGGATGCTGGGAATTGAACCTGGGTTGGCCGCATGCAAGGCAACTACCCGCTGTGTTATCACTCCAGCCCGAGTTCAGCTCTCTTGAGGGCAGAGTGTTTTTTGGAACCGTGTCCATGTCAAGTCCCTAAGATGCTCTTGATTCCTGAGAGGAGTGTGTCCACATAAGGGATGTCTATAAAATATCAAGGCTCCAACCCTTAGGCCTCTGCGATGGTGGCTTCATCTCTAAGAATATGAACAAATTTATATTTCTGACTTCCTCCAGATGCACTTTGCTTTCAGAGGAGACCAGGAATAAATGAGCCTCTATCTTCCTGGAAACTATCATCTGTTTTTTTTTTCTGCTTTTTTGGGTCACACCTGACAATGCACAGGCGTTACTCCTGGCTCATGCACTCAGGAATTACCCCTGGCGGTGCCTGGGGGACCATAGGGGATGCTGGGAATCAAACCCGGGTCGCCCCACTGCTATGCTATCACTCCAGCCCCATGGAAACTATCATCTTTAAGGCAAGTTGAAGGCAAGTTGACTCTCTGAGGAGGCGAGTGCAGAGGTTCGCCTTGGGGCACTGGAACTGAGAAGGCAGAACTTCAGTTTGAGCCCTGGCACCCCCACCTTATCCTGAACAGATCCCTCATTCTCTAGCTCCAGGGCCTGCGATGTACAGACACTCAAGAACTATTTATTGAGCTGGGAATGTCACTCAGTGGGACTTACTTGCCTTGCAAATGTTCTAATACTGCTACTGCATGGTCCCTGGAGCCCACTGGGAGTGACCCTCCAGCACCAGAAATAGCCTCTGAGAAGGCCGGGTGTGGTTCAAAATAAAAAACCAAAAATACTACAAAAAGGAATGAAACTATTGACATGGCTGAGTAGTAGAGCACATGGATGAGTGCCTGGGTTTGTTTGATCCTGGCACTGAAGAAAGAAAGAAGAAAAGAAGAAAGAAAGAAAGGAAGAAAGAAAGAAAGAAAGAAAGAAAAGAAAGGAGGGAGGGAGGGAGGAAGAGAATGAGAGAGGGGGGAGAGAGAGAGAGAGAGAGAGAGAGAGAGAGAGAGAGAGAGAGAGACTTCCCCCCACAACCTTGGACAAATTACTTAGTCTCCATCCATAGTCTTCAATTTCCTTCTCTGTAAAATAAAATAACGGGGTTAGAGTGAGCTCTGTTTTTCCTCTCAGCTTGAGTATTCTTTGATTTGAGAAAGAACTTTCTAATTTTAACTATTATCACTTCTATGTCAGCGTGTTCTGGATAGGGATATATTCCAAGAGAACAGTTTTCAAAGTTTATCTTCCCAGAGAAATAAAAGTGTTTTTCTCCTTAGGGTAAAACTTAGGAGTTGGAGAATGAGCAGGGAAGAGGAGCAGAACTTGGGGGATTAGTCAATAATTTAGAATAAAAGTATAGATGAGTTAGGAGCTGGTGAGATAGTACAGCAAGTAAGGCACCTGCCTAACACGTGGCTGAACTGGGTTTAATGCCCAGCACCCCATATGTTCCTCTGAGTAGTGACTAAAAGTGGTCACTGAGGACAGGGCCCTGAGTACCACTGGGTGTAGTCCCAAATGCATTCCCACGCCCCCATAAGTGTATGGACAAATTCTTGTCACTGTCTGAGATGACTTTTGAAACATCAATAATATTTTAGCAGGGAAGGCAGAAAGATGCACCATCAAATCAATCTTAGTACAAAAGGGAGAAATCAGGGCTGGTGAGAAAGAACTCAAAGGGCTGAGGACCTGTGAAGCATGGTTTTCATGGTGATCTGCCATTTCACGGGATCTGCCATTTCATGGTGCTCTGAACACCTAAGGGAACCCCCCACAAGCGTAGAGCTCCCCACTCCCACCCCAATTCGACTGGGTGTGGTTTCAAAGCCAAGCAGACAAACAAGAGCGAAATCCATAATCAGACTGCTTCCAACAAGAGTTCTATAGGCTTCTGTTGCATTCGAAAGTGCTTTCATGCCTTTTATATTTTATTAAGTATACCAGTCATGAACGATTCCAATCAATGTGTGCCCACACAGCTAAATAAATAAACAAACCCCAACAAAAACAGAAATAGGCAAAGTTTTCCTTTTCTGATATGTCAATTGTTCTGTGAAGGCAGGAGGGGGCTTGGAGGCTGGAGGATGTTGCTTTGCACCACGACTGTCTTAAAACAGGACAATGAGACAGCTGTGTTGGTCCCATTTTATAGTAGGGACATTTCCGGTATAGGTAGGTTCAAGATAAAATGAAAGTGTCATGGTAGTGTTGTTGAAAAGAACTTTATTTTGATTTCTTATCAAAGCCTAAGAAAGACACAGTGAAGCTGAGAGTAAGGGCATTCGGAAACTTTGACTCCAGTCTTATCCTTTTAAGCTGAGTGAGGGTTTTTTTGAAATTTTTGTTTATTTATTTTTCCCCCAGCAAAACAGAAAAGATGATTTATAGAACGCATGCTACTTTCAGTCACTATCAAGGACAGAACGAGTTCAGAATGTCACAGGTTCAGGGCCAAGGACCAAAAGGGACTGTTTTGGTACAAGCAAGGGGGGAGGGGAGGGTCTTTGCGAGTGGTCAGGAGGAGAGCCTGTTCAGATCCTTCGAGACAAATTCTAGACAGGAAGCAGTTCTGATCTGCAGCAAAGTCCCTGGCTGTCTCTCCCGGTTTCTGCTCCTGTGGGTTCTACCGCTGCACCTGACTTCTGCCTCATCTGGATCTTCTGCGATTCAGCCTGTGCGTTGGCGTCTACCTCCGCTTGTGCATCGGCTACTTGGAAGACAGTGCTGAGAGAGCTCTGCTTCCTTTTATTAACTTTTTTTTTTAATTATTAAAAGGTATAGGATGAGTCGCAGCATTTTGCTGGACGGAAATTTAAGACACTTGGCAGAGAGCCTGTGTTTGGGAGCGGGTTGGTGACTAAGAAAAGAGAGTCTGGGTTGAGGAATAAAAACATGGTTTCATAATATCCCTTTTTATTTGATGGGGGGTGTTGGGCTACACTGTGCAGTGCTCAAGGACTATTCCTGGCTCTGTGCTCATAAATGACTGCTAGTGGTACTTGGGGACCATATGTGCTGCTGGGACCCAACCAATGGCTGGGAATGCAAGGAAAATACCTTACCTCCTGTACTATTTTCTGGCCTCTGTACTATCTCTCAAATTACATTTGAATTTGTGAACATAAATGTGCACATATTATATCTTCAACTTTTACAGAGAACTAGAAACCATTTCTCAGGGTTTCAGGATAAAGTTTAATTTAGAACATTTGCCAGGATATAAAAACCAGTCAAAAAACCCATTCGAGAGGCTCCTCTGCCCTTGGAGAAAGGCCCATTTTCTCTCTTGAACACATTACTCTCTCTCTCTCTCTCTATATATATATATATATGTATATCTTTCCCTCCCTTCTCCCTTTCCAAAAGCCTCCAAATAAAATCTGTCTTACTTCAATAAAATAAAATAAAATAAAAAACAAACAAAAACATTTACCAGGATCCAGAGTGATAGCACAGAGTTGCTTGTCTTGCATGTGACAGTTCTTAGTTCGAGCCCCAGCACCATATACGGTCCCCTGAGCACCACCAGGAGTGATCCCCAAGCACAGAGCCAGGAGGAAGTCTTAACCACAGCTCCCTAATAAAAAATAAATAAAATTAATTTTAAAAAATTAGGGGCTGGAGTGATAGCACAGCGGGTAGGGCATTTGCCTTGCATGCAGCCGACCTGAGTTCGATTCTAAGCATCTCATATGGTCCCCCCGAGCACTGCCAGGAGTAATTCTTGAGTGAAGATCCAGGAGTAACCCCTGTGCATCACTGGGTGTGACCCAAAAAGAAAAAAATATCATAGCCAATTGTCAGCAGGCTAATGTAGATGTAAGTCTACTTTATTACACTTAGGAGAAGAGTTGAATAGGACACATGACTCCGTGAGAATAACACTGGAAGTAGACAGGATGGCTCTAGCTCTGTCTGGCTTGGTCATCTTATTGAGTTACTTCTTTTTGATCTTTAACTACCCTATAGAATTATTGGGAATTGGTCTGGCTCATGGATCTTAATCCTGTTGATAGTAGGAAAATAATTTTCAAAATATGGTATTGCTTGAACTTCACTCTTCTGTGATTCTCATTTAATTGATCAGAAGACGCTGGTCTATCATTAGTATTTCTCGACTTTCTCTTTTCTCCTCCTCCTCCTCCTCAGTCTTTTAAAAGATATCTTTCCTATTGCCTTTTCCACACAATCTCAATACCTTCACATATACAGCCTATCTGTATCTGTAGTGCATATATTCACATTCACATCTCTCTATATATAATGTATCTATTTTTTACACATAAAGAGTATAATTTAAAAAAAATTATTTTTGGGCCATGCCTAGTTATGCTCAGAGCTTATTCCTGGCTCTGTGCTCAGGGATCACTCCTGGAGGGACCCAAGGTACCATGTGTGGTGCCAGACATTGAACCTGGGTCAGCTGCATGCAAAGCCAGTGCCCTACCTGTTGTACTATATCTCTCTGTTCCCTAAGGAAAAAAACAATTTTTTTTTTTGCTCTGGTGAGATCAATCTAGATGACCTTTAAGGATTTATAAATTTAATATCTATATAGCTTTGATTTTAACTCCTCTGAAATAATGGAAGAAATGAAAAAGAGCATTGGCTACAGAGAATAGCCGAACACAGTCATAGGGGCCGCTCCTGGTGGTGCTCAGGGGTTACCCTGGCTCCATGTTCAGAAATCACTCCTGGCGATGCTCAGGGGACCATATGGGATGCTGGGGATAGAACTGGCACCAGTCATGAGCCAGGTAAGCACCCTACCTGCTGAACTATCTCTCTGGCCTCCAAGGAGATAATTTTTGGACCCTGGCTTTGCTACCCTGTCCCAAATGGTCTGCCAAGTACCATGGGGGTGACCCTGGTGACACCCAACACTGCTGGGCTTGAGGAGCACCTGGCTAAGTATCCCTGGGCCTCCTAAACACTGGGCACCTCCCACACCTCTCCAGAAAAATGACACAGAATAGATTTCTGCTGGATTTTGATATTTATTAGTGTCCTATACCCTGTTGGATTGGATATATCTTGGCAGTTAATTATGGAAACAGATGGGGGATAATTTCAGGTGAATATTGAATATCCCCCTCACCCATGGAAATTTCTGACTCAATGGGTGTGTAGCAGTACTTAAGGAGCTGAATGCTGTTAACCCTAAAAGAGGGTAAGCACAAGTCACCTATAAAAGAAAATCCAGAATCAGGCGGGAAATTTAGCTCTTAATTTCAAATAATTTTATGTTAAAAAAAAAGTCTGTATTAAAATGTGAAGATCAGAACATTGATGGTAGGTAGAAGTAAGTGAAGTGGTACTAAATATCTCTGCTTATACTGGGGTTATTTACGGCATGTTCTTGGTCTCTTTACTGGGGAAAGGAAAATTAAAGAGTCGAGATGATGTAAACTTATTGAACAAGAAAAATTATAGCATTATGTTTAAAGAGTATGCAACAAGGGCCAGAAAGAAAGTATAGGAATGAAAGTGCTTTATTGATATGCAGCCTACCCCAAGTTGTGTGGTCTCCTGAGAATGGCCAGGAGTGACCCCTGAGGACAAAGTTGGAAGTAACCCCAAGCTGCTCAGTATGGTAGACTACCCTCCCCACCAAAGAAACAAACAGCATGTCTAACAACTACCAGCGAATATTTTCAATAATCCTTCCATTCTGTGGGAGCCTTTCATATGTATATTGGATCCCCTTTAAGAGCATACCTCTGGTTTAGCAATAATAATCAATTAAAAAAAAAACATTTAAGGGGCCAGAGCATTTAAGGGACCAGTACAGTGGGTAGGGTGTTTACTTTGCATGTGATTACCCGGGGTTCAATCCCTTGCCTGCCATACTCCCCTGAATACTGTCAGGAATAATGTCTGAGTGCAGAACCAGGAGTAAATTCTGAGCATCGCCAGGTGTGGCCACAAAATGAATGAAAAAAAAAAAAGTTTAAAACAGTTTTTATGGGTCAGAGAGATAATATAGGGGTGAGGGCACTTGCCTTGCATGTGGCTGACTCTCTTGATTTTCCAGTACCACATAGCCCTGAGCTTTGCCAGATGTCATCCTCAATACTCCTAAAAAATGTTCTAAATGTGCATTTATAGATCTACAGAGTTCTAACTTGAAAAGTCAGCTTTGCAGATCCAGACTGTGACTCAGTTGTAGAACATATGTATGAGGCCCTGAATCCAACTCCTGCATCCAAAAAAACAAACAAATTGATGTATTTCGAGATATTCTTGATGCATTGCTTGTGGACATTGATTTCATACCCTAGAAATCCACCTCAGCCTGAACTCTTCTCCTTTATTTTCATCCAAAATCCCTGTGGAAAATTTTCTGTTCTAAAGTTGAAAGATTTGCATTCAAGGGAAACCATGAGACATAAAGAGGAGATGCCAATCTATATGATAAAAATTATCCAATAAATCACAATAATACATCCAAAAATAGGTTGGACTACGTGACCTCAAGGATCTCAGATCATTTTTATGAAAAGTTAACTAATACCATAAAGTGTTATTAAATAGGAGGTGCAGATAATAAAGAATTAAAAGGTGGGAGTATTCCCTGAGATTTGGTGTCAGAGACATTCAGGAATGCTGGGGGTGGAAGTACATGCATAGATAGAAGACAAAAATAAAAGCCAGTTGGAGACTGAAAAGGAACAGAGAGGATTGGGCTGGAGAAGTTTGGAGTGAAGTTTCTTTGATTATTTCTGGTCCTGCAAGCTGATGCTTCTGGAGCTGTTTCTCAGCCTCGTAATACAAGTGCAGAAGGAAATGATTGTTTGCATAGAGGTACAGTCACTCTTTATAGCCTCCAGATGGAAAGAACGCCAACGCTCAAAATAAGAGTCATTAGCAATTTCATAGTGGGAAAAATCCAGGAAATGCTGCCGTTTGGGGGCTGAAACGTGACTAGATAATTGGATGCCTCCTCTCTGGCAATGATGTGCACATCTTGATGTGGATTGGTCAACAGTCACCAGGGCTGCATAAAGACAAGGAAGACAGGATGAACAAAAAAATCCTGTCGTAGGCCTGGGAATTGCTCAGTGACAAAAGCGCCTGCTTAGCCTAGCCCAAGGAGACAAGGATCAGTCTGTGGCATCGTTTTTTATGTCAGCAGATGCGATATCCGAAACTCTGCCACTGGGATGGAATCCCTGACGCTACCCTCAGTTGCACACAACCAAGTGTGTGCGCCGCGGGGAGTTTGTGCGTCAGCTCTGCAACCAATCTGTCATCTCCAGTTATTCCCAACAATAACACCAATAGCAAGAGGGAAGGAGGGGGAGAATAAATATAATAAAATTGTAAAAGAATCACAGTCTTCACAGTATCAGTAACTACACGCCTGAAACAGTGTGGAGGGATGATGACTGCCATCCAGAGGGCTTTTCAAGGTGAGAGGGATTGGGATCCCTGGAATTTGGACAGATTAAGCCGCATGAAGTGGATACCAAGGTTTATTTCACATCAGCAGCGCCCAAGGACTTGAATGCTTTTATTATTTATTTATTTATTTGTTTGTTTTATTTTTGCTTTTTTTGGGTCAGACCTGGCGATGCTCAGGGGTTACTTCTGGCTCTGTACTCAGGAATTACTCCTGGAGGTGCTCAGGAATGCTGGAGATCGAATCCAGGTCAGCTGGGTCAAGGCAAATATATATACATATATATTTGCATTTTGGGTCACACCTGGAGACGCACAGGAATTACTTCTGGATTTGCACTCAGGAATTATTCCTGGTGGTGCTCAGGGGAACATATGAGATGATGGGAATCGAACCAGGTCAGCCACATGCAAGGCAAACACCCTACGTGCTGTACTATCACTCCAACCCCTCCTTGACTATTTTTAAGAGCAGAGTTGGAACCGTTGTTCATTTTTATGAACCCAGAGCTGGTATTGGAAGAGACTTGATTTTAGGGAGAGTCTGGGTTAATCATCAGAGGTGTAAACTTGTTTCTTGCTGCTGTTTATAAATTTGGCTGTTCCAAAATTCCAAAGGCTATCATGCTTTCCCTTTACAGTTGTGTTGATTCCACCAGCTTTTACTTTTTGACTGATGACATCTGTGACATTCAATCTCTCTGGGGGACTCATAGAAACACCAACCCATGTTACATCCTTGCAGTATAGAACCACCCACCCGTGACCCCGATTTGAGGGTTGACAGTGTCATTGCAATTAGAGGAAAGAATTTATTCTTTAAAGACAGGTTCTTCTGATGGAAGCTTCCCAAGTAATCAGAGAGTGTCAGTTTAATTTCTACTTTATTGCCCACTCTATCATCTGACATTCAAATTTCCAGGAGTCAAGCGTTTCATTTTAAAAAATGTTTATTGTGCTTTTTTTTTTTGTGTGTGTGTGTGTGTGTGTGTATGTTGGGGGGGAGTGGGAGAGGCAGTCACATCCAGTGGTGCTCAGAACTTACTCCTAGCTCTGCGCTCAGGAATCACTCCTGGCCAGTTTGAGGGACCATATGGGTGCTGGGGATTGAACCCAGGTTGGTCATGTGCAAGGCAAATGTACCTGCTGCCCTATTGTTCTGTCTTTTTTTTTTGGGGGGGGAGGGTGTTTGGGTGGGAGAAGGGCGAACACAACTAGCAGGGTTCAGGGGTATACCTGGCTCTGTGCTCAAGCATGGTGACCCCTGGCAGTGCTGAGGGTAGCAGATGTGGTGCCAGGAATTGAACTAGCTGTGGTCACCCAAGCCACATGCATAGCAGTTCCTTCCCTCCTGGACCACCTCTCTGGCTCCAGCATTTTTCATTTTATTTATTTATTTAGTCACACCCAGTGATGTGCAGGTGTTACTCCTGGCTCTGCACTCAGGAATTACTCCTAGCGGTGCTCGGGGGACCATATGGGATGCTGGGAATCGAACCCGGGGCAGCCATGTGAAAGGCTTTTGCTATCACTCCAGCCCCTCATTTTATTTTATTTTTATTTATTTATTTCTTTTTGTGAAGCAAGAGAGTTTTTTTTTTTTGAAGCAAGAAAGTTTTTATTGAAACTTATTTAGAAAGATGTGAAGGGTGAGAAAGAGAAAAGTCCATGTTCAAAAGAGAGCACAGACTTCTCAGAGCAATAAGCAAGCAAAGGAACATCGAGACAAGAGTGTTCAGGGAAAACACGGGCTTGAAGATCTAGCTCAGAATTTTACAAATGTGCAGAAAAACCATGTATGTGGGACCCATGACTGAGATCTCCAAGCTCGCTCAGAATGGTACTGGGCTTCCTCCCCGCTAGCTCCCCAGTTTTCCAGTAGCTTGGCAGTCATATCCACAAACTGCCCCTGGTGCTGTATAATCTCATTAATGGTCAAAATTCAGAGATGATGAAATAAAGCTTGCAGAAGAGAGCGACACAGAACGTCCTGGAGTGTGAGACCAGATTTGCAGCCTTGAGACCTCTTATGCTCTAGCCCTTTGATATACCAAAAGCAGCACACATTTGTTTAGGTTTAACATACATGCTCTCACACAAGGGCTTAAATGGCTCCAGGATGAAATACAACAATCTCCACACACTTTCCTCTTATGGTGGTAGGAAGGTGCACATGGGGGTGAGATTGGTATTTGAATATAATCTCTAATGAAGTATTGTGAACAACTTTATAAAAATAAAATTAATTAAGAAGGCTAGTACTGGCTAATCAGTGATTTAAAACTATAGCCAGACTATTCACCAACACACATTGTCTGGAATTTTCTGAAAGGCTTGATGCTCCTTTTTTCCCTCCTCTCATGTATAAGATTCACTTCTTTGTGTGTATGAACTTTTGGAGGTGAGATGAAAAAAGATGATTTATTTATCTTGGTTATTCCATATAATTTATATGGAATGCAAATTATATCTCAAAAAGATGATTTATTTGTCTTGGTTATTCCATATAATTTATATGGAATGCAAATTATATCTCATAATTTATATTATAAATTCCTAAAAATTTCTAGGAATTGGACATAAACTTGATGCGATCTTTTTATTCCAAAGGATACTACTACTTCTTCCCAGAACATAATGAAGCTGAAGTGACATTTTATCCATTTGTGTCACAAAAGACTGGAAAGCAACAGTGGCTCTGATTACTAAGTAGCTAGGGCTAGGGAGCTTGGCTCAAAGGGCCGGAGCACATGCTCTGCACACAGGAGCTCTGGGTTCAATTCCCAGCACTGCATGGTCCCCTGAGCACCTCTCACCACTCAGCTTAAAAGAATGTTGTAACTTGGGGCCAGACAGATAGTACAGTGGGTAGCGTTTGCCTTTCAAGTGGCTGACTCAAGGTCCATCTCTGGCATCCCATATGGTCCCCTGAGTACCTCCTGGAGTGAATCCTAAGTGCAGAGCCAGGAGTAACCTCTGAACATTGCCAGGTCATGACCCCTAAACAACAACAACCGCAGCAACAACAACAACAAAAGAATGTTGTAACTAATAGCATGCATTAATTTGCCTCAGTTTATTACATTTTTGAATTGAAAATGAGGTTTATTTCTAACATGCCTCTCTACAGGACCAATTATCTTAAGAAGGCATATTTTATAAACCGTAGTTTAATGACTACAAGAAACATAAAATACATTTTAATGACTTTTTTATTTTTGGAAACACCAGAATATATTTTCTTCATTTTCAACTTTTACTCTTAAGTTTAAAAATAGAAGTCCTCCAAGGTTAAGAGAATGCCTTTGGACATTGCTCAATAAGCTGGTTCCTAAAATACTCAGACCGAAAAATTATAATTGCCACTGTTTTGATGATGCCACTCATTATTTTTTCCAATCTGAGCAAAATTTTAATTAAGAGTAAAAAAAAAAGAATATTCCTGAGAAGTTAAACAAAAATGACCATCATGCAAAAAGGGTGGAGCGATAGCACAGCCGGTAGGGCGTTCGCCTTACAAGCGGCCAACATGGCCGACCCGAGTTCGATTCCTCCACCCCTCTTGGAGAGCCCGGCAAGCTACCGAGAGTATTCGATATGCCAGACACAGTAACAACAAAAGTCTCCAAATGGAGACGTTACTGGGCCTGCTCGAGCAAATCGACGATCAACAGGAGGGCCTTTACCTTTACCTTTATGCAAAAAGCTGTTAAAATGATGATAACGTAGTTTGGTTTTGTTTAGGATTTACTTTCTGGATGTTACAAATAAAGTATATTTAAATAAAAACTTCTGGGGGAAAAAAATTGAACTGGGACAATCTTCTGTTTGGTCTCCTAATCCTGGCCCTGTGCAAAAATCCCCTTGGCTTTACCCTGTTTTGGCTTTTCTGTTTCTTTTTTCTTTTCTTTCTTTTTTGTGATTCTGGGTATCCAATACAGGGCCTCACATACACAAGGCAAGTACTAAAAGCTACATTCCTGCACCCTTGTCTCTATTCCTGCATTTACCCTTGGGCCTTTTGTGACCTCAATGTGTTAACACCTTTTGTGACCACCAGCTTTGGTGTCTGTGGGTGGACAGACACTTGAGGATATACCTCTACAACCTGCTTCCTTGTGGAACAGTGGCAGGAAGCAACTGGCTGGAGCTCTGTGGGAAGCTTAGGGTTTAGACAAGTGTGGGAGTCTGAGGGAAGAGTGTTGCAGGGAGGATAAAGGTCTGAAGAAAATGCAGATGGAAAATGTGGGAGGGGGCTCTCTTGATCCATCTGTCTGCAGCAGGCAGCAGTGAAGCACAACTGGAAAAGGAGGGTCTCTGGAATGGAAGCTTCTGGAAATCAAGTCATGAAATCAAGCTCAAGTTCTTTAAGATCCAAAGATACAACAATACTGACCCATAGACTTTGAAATCTGTTAAAATAAATAAAAAAATAAATAATTGCTAAATGAGGAGTTAAGCACTTGGCGTACACATGGCTGATTCTGGCACTTGGGTAGAGTACCCCCAGCATTAGTAGAAGTGACTCTTGAGTACAAAACCAGGATTGATCCCTGAGCATCACCTTGTGTGGCCCACCAGTCCCTAAACAAAGAGATTTCTTATTTGTTGTTTTGTTTGTTTGTTTGTTTTTTGGGCCACACCTGGTGGTGCACAGGGCTTACTCCTGGCAGTGCTCAGGGGCCCATAATGGATGCTGGGGATGGAACCCAGGTTGGCTGTGTGCAAGGCAAATGCTCTCCCCAGGTAATATTGCTCAGGCTCCCAAATAGATTTCTTTAAAAAAAAAAAAAAACTACCTTGCTGGGAAAAGAAAGTAGCTTGAACTATTGACATCCAATGACCTTTCATACGTTTTGGATCTTGCGCAATTTTGTAGTACAGCTCTTTGGAAAGCAGTGGGACAAAAATTCTCATATGTTGAATTCAGGTCTCCTAGTGCCAGACCACGTTTATCCAGAGGCTCAGGGTGAGAAAGGGCCTGAGAGTTCAGTCCCTCCATTGTTTGTTTAAAGACCTGCAACAGCTTCTTTCCTTGATTCCCAGCACTGAATGGTCCCCGAGGACTGAGCCAGCGCAGGTCTGGAGCACTGCCAAGAACGGCCTCAAAATAAAACAAACAAACAAAAATTTAAAACCTGCCATGTCCAGCAACCACGGCATCTGACTTAGAACCCTCCTAGCGGGTGACTCCCTACTTCTCACAGGTAACAGTTACCCTTCATCCAATTCAGAAACTTCAACACCTGTGGGACTGCACAGAGAGCCCTAATCCCCTTCACTGTCCCCCACACCCATCACTTCTCTCTCTCTCTCTCTCTCTCTCTCTCTCTCTCTCTCTCTCTCATGTTGAACATTTCCACATCCTTAAAACATTCCTCATAGGACAGGATTTTGATTCTTTTTCCAACTCTCATTTCTGTCCTTATAATATCCTTCTTTACACCTTCTTTATAGAGAGTGTTTTGTGATAAGGACCGAGGAAGGAATTGATATGTGTAAGAAATTAACAGTTTAATTAGATGTGCATCCCATAAAATGACGCGCTATAAAAGCACACTTCAAACCCTATTAGCCCCACTCAGCCCAGCGTGTCCATTTGCAGCAATCATCCATTCTCATCTCACCAGCCCTAGGCAACCATTGACCTGCTTTCTGTCTCTATGGTAGTTTTTAGGGTTGCTTTTTATATACTTAAAAAATATATATATCAGCCATCTGAGAGCTCATGGAAATAGCTTTGCATTGTAGAATATCCTTTTAAGATGGTCTCTCTTTTTTGCTTATAAATGCAGACCAGGTTAATAAAAATTCATGAATGGTTGTTCCATAATGGGCTGTTATATAATTTATCTTCCTAATCTCTAAGGAATCATCTAAGTATAACCAGAGGCTCTCCCAAAATATTTCTTAGGGCTACTGTCCAAATACCCAGTACTGAATGGACTATTGATCCAAGCCAGCATCGTACTTCCTGTGCTATTCATGTCTTGCCTGGGGTCATAGAATAGGATTCCTGGGAGCACTCAGAAGCTCTGTTCTAGTTTCCTAGCTCGTCTCCTGACTTTCCAAGATCCAGCTTTTGTTTGCACTCGCTCCACTGTAAGGAACACTTCTCTCCCTGCTCTCTCCCTGCTTCCTAGCTGAGTCAAACCTTCCCCACCCCCAACTCCAGCCCAGGTCTCTGCTGCTTTCACGGACCACCATGAAACTCTATGCTTGAATATCCTATATTTCAATTGCACAGAGCACTGTATATGAGCCTAAACAGCTTTAGAGTGGGGACCTTTTTAAACCTCCCTTTGAGATCCCTCAAGGTTTAAGCAGTGATCTCCGATTTTTCCGTGCATCGAGCTTTGGTAAGTCTTTGAACAAATTTTATTATTTTCTGCCTTATTTCATAAATTCTTGCAGTGGGTATGTTGTTGGTATCCTGTGGGCATAGCTTACCCATCTTGAAGTCTTCTTTTCCAGTCTGACATAGTGCCTTACATATATCCATAACACTAAAGTAATAAAAACTGATGTTTGCATGCCCCTTTGCAATTTTCAATGCTTTTTTTGGCTTTTGATGCCAAGAAAAACCATGATAAAGGTCTAATGATGATGGAGTAAGCAATGCCCAGGGTTTACTCCTTTTTTTTTCTTTTTGGGTCACACCTGGCAATGCACAGGGGTTACTCCTGGCTCTGTATTCAGGAGTTACTCCTGGTGGTGCTCAGGGGACCATATGGGATGCTGGGAATTGAACCCAGGTTGGCTGTGTGCAAGGCAAACGCCCTACCCGCTGTGCTATCTCTCCAGCCCCTCAGGGTTTACTCCTGGTTCTGCACTCAGGGATTATTCTTGGTGGTGCTCAAGGATGCTGGCAATCAAATCTAATCAAATCTTTGCTGTGTGCAAGGCAAACACTCTACCTGCCATACTATCCTCTGGTCCAAGGTCTGATTATTATACTCCTGTTGCATGAGAGAATTTTGGTTCAGCGTCTCCACTTCTAAGATATCCTGATAGAAAGAGCCAGTACTCTGTTATACAACCTACTGCTCAATAAATCTTTACAGAATTGCTTTAAAGGGACATGGTTGGTCGCATTGATATGGATGAGGGTCCAAGAATTAAGAAGCAAGGGTGAGTTGAATTTTTGCTGTAGCTGCTGTTACGGTTGGTGCATTCATTATATATTAACCATTTTCTCGTTCGATGGGTAAATACTGAGGGCCAGCTCCTTTCCAGTGCCATGCATGGGTTAAGTGGTGGGACTGCTTATAAGTTTCAGACACTGCCCTCAGCATAATGAAAAGGGCACATAAGTAAACCAATAATTGAAATATAGGGATAGGGGCCAGAGAGATAGTGCAAAGGGCTGGGCTGTAGTATATGCTTTTCACCCAGGATCCATGGGTTCTACTCCCAAGCACTTCTGGGACTTGAGCACTACCAGATGTACCCCTAAATCCCAATGCAAGGAAACAAATGAGCTGTGTGACCTAAAGAAGTCACTTAGGTTCTTAGATTCTATCCAAGGGACAGTATGGAGCATAATGGCTGGCACAGGAAAGCACTCAGTAAATGAGAGAAGTCAAAACTGCACAGAAACTTCTTGTCATCCTTTGTAGTATCTTTTATGTATGGAGGGAGGGATGGGAGGAGATGGCGTGAGATCAAACCCACCTCTGGGCTTGGTGGGCCCTCCTGATGGTCCTCAGGGGAATGTATAGTATGCTTGTGATTAAACCCAGGCCTTCTGCATGAAAAGTACTCAGTTTTTGAAGTATCTCTTCAACCCCTTTATGGTATCTTTAAGAGATGGATTTAGCAATAAGTAGCATGTAGCATCACTATGTACCTTTCCTCTCTGCTTCCGTACCTCACAGGGCAATTTCTGCTGCCTGGAAATGCATAGGAAAGAGAAGAGGCAAGAAGAGGAGAAGCTTAAATTGAAGCAGTGGTCCAAAAATTGAAGTATCGTGTTAAAGATGATGGAAGCAATAGATTTGTGGAGAAACTAACATTCAAAGCCAAATATTCTTTCTCTGAATTTTTGGACAGTTTTAATGAAAAGGAGTGATAGCACAGCAGGTAGGGCATTCGCCTTGTACGCGGCCGACCAAGGTGACCTGAGTTCGAGTCTTCCACCTTCGATTCCTCCGCCCCTCTTGGAGAGCCTGGCAAGCTACCGAGAGTATCCCGCCCACACAGCAAAGCCTGGCAAGCTACCTGTAAAGTATTCAATATGCCAAACACAGTAATAACAAATCTCACAATGTTACTGGGCCTGCTTGAGCAAATCGATGAACAACGGGAGGACAGGGACAGTGACAGTGATCCTTAGATTGAGACAAAAAAAAAAGATGCTGCAGTCTTTTGTTTGGGACCTCAACTGCACAGTGTTAGGCAAACACTCTACTTCTTCAGAAGGGTTTACTATTCCCAGTCTGCACAACACTGTCACGTGGGGAGAGGCTCATTTACATCTCCCAACAAGCCTCCATTTCTTGTCATCTTGACAATGAGCAGCTTCCTCTTACCAGAGAAGAAGCCTAAAGCCAACTGCTTTGATTGCAAGTGGAGACATTTCATCCCAGCTTAGAGCTCCAAGAGAAATAACTGTCATCTTAGGCACTCCACAGAGTGTGTCCCGGCTCGTGTCCTACCCACAGGAAAAGACTTTGAATCAGCACAAGATATAGGCTGGGAGAAAGCCAGCATGCTTCCATCTAACATTGCCGTGTTTATGGCGCCTTGAACACATCTGCTACCAGGAGAGTAAACACAGTTTGTCTGGGAAGCCCTAGGACGCTGAGGTCAGCACTTGACCGCAAGTGCGTGGGTTTCCAAAAGCTCATCCCTCTCAGCTTGACAGATCCATAGCGGGGTCCCCTGTGGCCGCCTTTCATATGAGCTTCCCAGGCTTTCACTTACTTCTCTGAAAAGACTTTCTCCAGCTTTCCTGGGATATCACCAATGGGTGACACGCTGCATTTATGGTGTAGAATGTGATGACTTAATGCGCGCATACATTGTGAAATTTGACCCTCGTAAACATAGCTTATGTTTTATCTCACGTCCTTTATCTCACTTAATGACCACTTTGGTATTGTCACAAGAACATTAAAGCTCTACTCTCAAGCAATTTTCTTTCTTTTTTTTTTTCTTTTTGGGTCACACCCGGCGATGTACAGAGGTTACTCCTGGCTCTGCACTCAGGAATTACTCCTGGTGGTGCTTGGGGGACCATATGGGATGCTGGGAATTGAACCCGGGTCAGCCGCGCCGACCTGCAAAGCCAACGCCTTACCTGCATTGCTATTGCTCCAACCCCTCAGAGCAATTTTCAAGCATACTATTGGACAAAATTTGGAGGAGCGGGTTTGGAACCACACCTGGTGGTGCTCCTGGCCCTACTCCTGGTACTGTGTTCAGGCAGAGCTCGAGAGCCACGTGGTGCTGGGAGTTAAAGCAGAGTTGGCTGCATGCAAGGCAAGTGCCTTAGCCCCTATCCTATCTCTCGGATACAGTAGTCAAAGAAATATTTCAAAAGAATTAACAGTTTCAATAGCTTAAGAGAACTTCTATGGGATTAGACCTATAAATACCCTAGAAGCAATCTGCCTGCAGGAAGTGGGTAGATTTCCTTTCATGCTTTCCTCCTTCACTTCCCTTTCCTATATTGTGGTTTTTGTGATGACCAGTGTTTGAACATTTTAGCTCTGGTTATGACGACTGGCAGCTCACAACTTCAGTTACTGCACCAGGGTCCCAAACAGCAGATACTGTTATACTGGGATAGTACTTGACCAGTGGGACATCGAAGGGGATCGAACTCATGCCTGCAAGGCAATTGCTCTACTCCTCAGTCATCCTCAGGTCCCTGGACACTTTAGCTGTGGTGCTGATGCACACTTTAGTTACTCACCAGAGATCACACACTCTGTAGTGGGGCGGGGGGAGGGGTCACAAATCGTGGTATTGTGGGGATCACACTCACACACTCAGTGGGTGAGTAGGTGCTGGGGATTGAACTAGAGGACTTAGGCTACAAACAGAGCCTCCAGTGTTGAGCTAGCTCTGGACTGACAGGTCTTAGGGGATTGTCTCATATGATCCTCAGGTAAATGTATAAGATTTTTATTTTTATTTATTTGGTTACACCCCGCAATGCTCAGGGCTTACTCTTGGCTCAGCTCATTGGAGGGATCCCTGTAGGGATTAAACACTAACTCACAGTACAGTCTCTCTGAAACTATAGAGTGAGACTTTTGAATTTTCATTTAGAGATAAAGAAGAGATAACACAGTGGGTAGGGCATTTGCCTTGCACGTGACTGACCTGGGTTTGATTCCTCCATCTCTCTCGGAAAGCCCGGCAAGCTACCAAGAGTATCCCGCCCGCATAGCAGAGCCTGGCAAGCTCCCCGTGGCATATTCGATATGCCTAAAACAGTAACAACAAGTCTCACAATGGAGACATTACTGGTGCCCGCTCAAGCGAATAGAACAAAGGGAGGACAGTGCTACAGTGATACAGATAAAGAAAGTGAAACCAAGAGACTCTCTGACTTCCCTATTGTAACAGAGCTGGCTTGTGGCCCTGATTGGATTCCAAGTCAAGAGGATTTCTCAAAACCAGGCCTATGCTATTTCTTCTCCATTCATTTTCTTCTACAGAATTTAACACTCCATGAAAAATTTTATTATTTTCTTCTTTTCCTTGACTTCTTGGGTCACATTTCACTCCACTCCCTCCCCCCGCCTCCACAGGACCTAATGACTAATTTATAAATATAAAACTAGCTTTCATGGAGAAGGTAGTATTTGTTTGGTAATCACATACTAGATACGTCTTATATAGTAATTTACAAAATTGCTGCTATTATTATTTCCTTTATTTGCTTCAGACAGTGAGAGCAATTTAAAATGAAATAGAAGTGAATCAAGCACGAATAGAAACTAATTAGTTCCACTCTCCTCTCCAAAAGTAATCATTTTAGATAAATTTGTGGGTATACTCCAACATGCTTTTCTTTGCAGTTAAAAATGTGTGTCTGAGGGCCAGGGAGAGAGCTCAGAGGGATGGAACGCATACTCTGAACAGCAGGATGCCTGGGTTTGAACTCCAGTACCTGATGACCCCCCCCAAACACCACTGGGTGTAACACTTCAAATTTGTTAAGGACAGACACAAATATATATATATATATATATATATATATATATATATATATTGCTTTTTGGGTCACACCTGGCGAAGCACAGGGGTTCCTCCTGGCTCTGCACTCAGGAATTACCCCTGGCGGTGCTCAGGGGACAATATGGGATGCTGGGAATCCACCCAGGTTGGCCGCGTGCAAGGCAAGCGCCCTACCCACTGTGCTATTGCTCCAGCCCTCACAAATATATCATTTTTTTAAGAAATTGGTGTCACACCCAGAGTTGCTCAGGGGTTACTCCTGGCTCTGCGCTCAGGTATCACTCTTGGTGCTGCTCTGGGAACCACATGGGATGCCAGGGATGGAACCTGGATAGGCCATTGCTAGGCAAGTGCCCTATCTGCTGTATTATCTCTCGGGCCCACAATATATCATGTTATTTCTATTTATATATGAAGGAACGGAGGTTCAAAGAAGTTGGGCATTTATTCAAGAGCAAACAGAAACAGCTGGGACCTGGATGTAGATATTTCCATGCCTGGTGCAGGTTTCCACCCATCACCAGGAACTTGAGCTTCCAGTACTAACACATGGCAAAAGAGAATATTGCCCTCAGGTCAACTGTCACACTGTTGCTCACTATCAGATGAATTGCAGAGGATATCCTGTGGATTTTAGTTTCTGTTTAAGAAAAGACCATAAACACACCTTCTTCCTACTTCAACCACAGTGCACTGGGAGAACCAATCAAATCAAGTTTGAGTGTGAACTGCGCACCTACAGAGAGGGAACTTGGAGGGTGCGGGGGAGGAGAGGGTTTGGTAGCACACCCTCAGGTGCATGCCAGTATGACCTTCTTTGGTGCAGTGTGATCATTGTTCTAGGGGCTCCCTCCCTCCCTCCCTCCCTCCCTCCCTCCCTTTCTTCCTTCCTTTCCTCCTTCCTTCCTCCCTCCTCCCTTCCTCCTTCCTTCCTTCCTTCCTTCCTTCCTTCCTTCCTTCCTTCCTTCCTTCCTTCCTTCCTTCCTCCTCCCTTCTTCCCTTGCTTTCTTCCTTGCTTCCTTTTGCTTTTCTGCTACCCCCTGCCATATCCCTTGACTCCTGCAGGTCTCCTGCATAAGAAGTAGGCATCTACACTTTTGAGCTATTTCTCTATCCTTGTGGTATTTCCTCCACCTCTTTTATTTTATTTTATTTTTATTTTTTTGGTGATGTCCAGGGCCTCTCCTCAGTTATATCTGTAGCCCTTTGTTCTAAGGTTTCTTTCCAGCTGACTCATCCTGTGACCTTGAGAATGTTCCCAATCTCTCTGCACCTTTCACCTGCTGCTGTAAACTAGGGCTAATATTACTTTCTACCTTGTTCATAAAAGAGGAGAAACGAACAGCATTCTGCTACTTAGCTGGGACCCGCGCTCGAACATTTGCATGAGTCAGATGAGATGACTAAAGCATCATCTATCTCACTTTAGACAATGAGATTGGAAAAAATGACTGTGGAAAAGGTAACATCATTTAACAAAAATATCTCTCTCTTTTAGGAAACTGAGTGCTTCTTAGAGCTTCACTTTTGCAAAAATTTTCACCTCGTGCCTTTGCTAAAATGCTTTGCTTCTCCTGAAATGTCCTCCCCCTTCTCTTCCTGTGAAATTGTACCTGTCATTCAAGGTCCTGCTGAAATGCCACATTTCCATGAAGATCGCCTCTATTCTTTCAACTAAACACCTATCCTCACCCCTGGAGACTCCCTGAACATTATTTATCTTCTCTTAATCTCATGTTCTGCCAGGTGTTCGAGTGATTTTTAAAATACAGATTTTACCTTCCGAGTAGATTATAAGTATATTGAAGACAAGAAAGATAAGAATAATAAAAACCTTTTATCTGTCACTCCTTAAGTTTCTAACAAAGCTGCAGCCGCCCTTCCTTGTCCTCTTTCTTCTTTGGTTTCTGGGTCATAGTTGGCCGTGCTCGGGGGCCACTCTGGTGATGATCAGAAGGCTGTGTGCTGGGGATTAGACCAGGTCTTCTGAAAGCAAACAAGCATACTTTCAACCTTTTGAACCAACTCTTCAATCTTAACACAGCTCTTTAAAGATAGTTGCTGTCCCCATCACCCCCTTTTTTTTTAAGAGTTTGGGCCACACCTGGAGGTTCTGTGCTTAGAGATCACTCCCGGCAGTGCTCTGGGGACCATACAGTGCTGGAGATCCACCCAGGGTCAGTGGGTTGCAAGAAAAACGTCTTAATCCCTGTACTGGCTGTCTCAGGTCAGACAGTTTTCTTTTTTGGTTTTGGTTTGGGGGCTACACTTGTCAACTCTCAGGGGTTACTCCTGGCACTGAGCTCAGGAATTGCTCTTGGTGGTGCTGGGGATTCAATTCAGGTCAGTCACAAGGAGAGCAAGTATCCTACCCACTGTACTATCTCTCCAGCCCCTACGATAGTAATATTTTTTGTATATAGAAGTTGTCTGCTCTATTAACAATCACATAATTATAGGATGAACAAACAAATGGATGAAATATTAGTACAGGAACATTTAAACTAGTGAAGTTCTGATGGGGAGATTTTTTTTTTTAATTTTTATTAGTGAGACACCATGAGGTACAGTTGTAGACTTACAAATTTTGTGCTTGGGTTTCAGTTATACAGTGATCAAGTACCCATCCCTCCACCAGTGCCCATTTCCCACCACCACGGATCCCAGTATCCCTCCCACCCCCCGTCCCCCTCATCCCACCCTGCCTCTGTGGCAGGGCATTCCCTTTTGTTCTCTCTCTCCTTTTGGGTGTTGTGGTTTGCAAAAGAGGCATTGAGTGGCATCATGTTTGGTCTATAGTCTACTTTCAGCATGCTTCTCCCATCCTGGGAGGATCCTCCCAACACCCTTTATTTGGTGCTCCCTTCTCTATCTGAGCTCCCTTTTCCCCTAGCATGTGCAGATGGCCTCCAAGCCATGGAGCAAAATTCCTGGTACTAATCTCGGCCATTCTTGGGTGTTAGTCTCCTATTTTGTTACTTTATGTTGATGGGGAGATTTTTGGCTGGGGCCTAGGATTAGTTCTATATAGAGCACCTGCCTTGCAGGCATGAGACAGTTTGATGGGCAGCATTGCCCCACGTGTCCATTGTAGTCCCGGTGACACTGCCATTTGGGATTCTGAGTCCCACACAAAAAAGTATGCTCTTTGGGGGTATGCACAACCAAATGTGAGTCCTGGTGACGCTTGGTAAACCCTGTAACTTACAGTGTGCGCCTCAGTCTTTGAAACTACAACCACAGTCAAGGAGAGGGAAGGAGAGCTGGGGATATTGCTGAGAGGGCCGGGGTGTCAACCTAGCATTTGGGGGGTGTGGGCCTGGGGACTGTACATCGGGGAAGGCACTCGCCTTGCAGGGGACAGACTCTGGTTTCATCCCTGGCATCCTATACGGTGCCCCAAGCTCCACCAGGAATAATTCCTGAGTGGAGAGCCAGGAGTGCTCCTGAACATGCCGGTGTGACCCCAAAACAAAACAAACCAAAAAAATTAGGAACTGAGGTTCAATCCCCAGCACCATAGGGTACCCTATGGTATGAGCATAGCCAAGAGTGACCCCTTGAGCGCTGTTAGATGTAATCTTATTCCCACCCCTCCCTAAGAAAAGGGAAAGGGAAGGGGGAAAGAAGGGGGAAGAGGAAAAAATATCTCTGACCATAGTGACTTGGGCTGGAGCGATAGCAGAGCGGGTAGGGCGTTTGCCTTGCACACGAACAATTCGGCCGACCCAGGTTCTTTTCCTCCATCCCTCTCGGAGAGCCCGGAAAGCTACCGAGAGTACCTCACCCGCACGGCAAAGCGTGGCAAACTACCCGTGACATATTCGATATGCCAAACACAGTAACAAGTGTCACAATGGAGATGTTACTGGGCCCGCTCAAACAAAATCGATGAACAACGGGAGGACAGTGCCAGTGCCAGTGACATATTGACGTGTGACATTGCCACCCACTGATTCATGTGCTGACTCGTCCCTGTCAGGAGCTTTAGCTAAGAACTTTGCGGATGCTGAGGGTGAGGGTGAGGTGTTCCCTTGCTGTTGTTGCCCTGGCTCGGGTTTCTGGAAAGAGTTAAAGAGTCATGCTTGTGTGGGACACCGGGCTAGCGCTCCTGTTGCTGACCTTTGCTTGCTATGCAACCTTGGGCAAGTGACATCCTAAATCTCAGTTTCAGCTTGGATCTAACATTTCCTTAATAAAGAAAGAACAATTCTACAGTTCCATAGTGCTTGCTTTGTCTGACTCCCAGAGGTACTGGAGACATTTGACATATATATTCTGCACACAAGTTAGAACAGTGAAGTGAAAATAGATCTATTTTTTAAATTTAAAAATTGAAATTATTGAAATAGTTAAAATGATGAGAGGAAAACACCATATAAGAAAATGACAGAATCATAGGAAACCTTAACGTTTATAAGTAAAACTAACAGATTTGGTGAATCTTGTGACAGGAAGTATAAAAAAATACTTTAAAAAATATATCATTTAATTCTTCCAATAACAACGAGGAATGTTTACCTATGTTTTTTGATATTACAGTTGCAATGAATTTGTTAAAAAAATGTAAATAGCTAGAAATGTAATAAAATTGTTTCAATCCAAGAAGAGAAATTTGGAAACCACACATACTTTACTGAAGTATTACATTAATGGCATCACTTAATAAAGAAAAAGGGGAACTAATATTTTTAATTACATTTGTTGAATTATAAATGAAGTAAAAATATATATAATATATATACAACCCCATACATATGTAGCACTGTAGCATTGTCCTCCCGTTGTTCATCGATTTGTTCGAGCAGGCCCAGTAACGTCTCCATTTTGAGACTTGTGGTTACTGTGTTTGGCATATTGAATACCTCACGGGTAGCTTGCCAGGCTTTTTTTTCTCAGTAGCTTGCTGGGCTCTCCAAGAAGGGCGGAGGAATTGAACCTGGGCAGACTGGGTCGGCCACGTGCAAGGCAAACGCCTTACCCACTGTGCCAATATGTATATATATATTACGTATAGGTATGTTGATTTAAACACATATTTAGGTTAGGGAATATAGCACATTATGTATATTCAAAAAATCATAAATAGTTCTCTTGGGTATTTTAGAATAGCCCACTAGGGGTCAGAGAGATGCCCAAAGGGCTGTATACCCCTTCCACCAAGTACTGAGCTGGGCATAAGGCCCCCTAACCCAGCACTAGGTATGGCCCCCAAAAAAAGCAAGAAAAAAAGAAAAGAAATAAAAGCTCAGTCAGTTGAACTCATGACACACACTGTGGAAACAATGTGTGGCAATTTATTTCTCCTGCTTTTTTTTTTAACAAAAAAACTAAAATTAATAAATTAAATGAAGTTTTAAGTTTCATTACAAAATACCCACATGATTCTAGGATCTGATGACCTTGGTTATTGCTATCTAACACAATACTGTATATTTGTAAGCAATGTATATTCCAGCTGGTGTTCCAGTTTTGCTTTCAGATTATTTTCAGCAGACATTTCCATAATTTACAATTTTATTTAGTAATTTGTGTGTGTGGTGCAAGGGATTGAACCCGAGCCTTTCACATGCAAAGCATGTGTTCATCCCATTGCACTATCTCTCTGGTACTCATAGATACAGTGTGTGTGTGTGTGTGTGTGTGTGTGTGTGTGTAATTTTTAGGCCATGTCTGACTGTGGAGGGCTATTCATACACTTAGGAGAACTATCTCTCCTAGTCTCATATTTACAATCTTAGTGGTATTCTATCTCTAACACCAGAATTTATTTAACCGTGTTTTAAATTGTTGGTGACTGGGGGGTAATTTTCTATTCCTCATTACTACACATGGCCTATTTTTAATCACATACAGCTTCCTAGTCCCCATCTAACACATTCTTGGCTGTGCTCCCTCTACTGTTAGTTGATATATACCCAAGAAATGCCAACTCATTTTATTATTAGCCTGAGCAAAACAGAACTAGGAAGGAACTACAAACGCTTTGTCTTGAAAATCAGAGTTTGCATTTCTAAGGCGGTTTGTGAACGAAAGGTTTCCCCTGGGAGCACAAACCACTGCACGGGTTACACCGTAACTTTGATCAGGCAGGGGAGAGCGGATGGAATCCTTTTTATTAATTTATCAAATATTTGCCGAGACTCTCAAGATAACAGGAACTGCTCTTGGCTGAGGAAAATGTATGATCCTTACCCACAGGGAGCATCAAGTTTAGCAAAGGGCAAAGACCAGCAAACAGATGATGCTAAAGCAATGTGACAAGTGCGGCTAGAGCAGTAAACTGAGGCCACCCTCCAGGAAGCAGAAGTGCAGCATTTGTTCTTGTTGGGAGCTCTGGGGACAAATGTCAAGAAACTGAGGTCTGACGACCAGCAGCTGGGAGCCTGTGCTAGAGGGGCCCAGCACGGAAACTGCACACAAACAGTCCAGAAAAAAACAGAAGACAGTGTTTTTTTCTTTTCTTTCTTTTTTTCTTTCTTTTTTTTTTAAAATTCACTTAGTTTGGTCATAAATTGTCCAGTTCCTGGGGACCAGAGAAATAATACATGGATTAAGGTACTTGCTAGCCACATGACCAACTGGAATTTGTTAATTTGTTTTTGTTTTGGGGTCACACCAGACACGCTCAGGGGTTACTCCTGACTCTGCTCTCAGGAATTACTCCCGGAGGGCTTGGGGTGCAGGGCATATGGGATGCCAGAAATCGAACCCGGTCAGTCACATGCAAGGCAAATGCCCTACCCACTGTGCTATCTCTTGAGCCCCCAACTTGAATTTGATCCCCAGCATTGAATACGCATCTCTGAGCTCCACCAGGAGTGATCTCTGAGCACAGAGCCAGGAGTATGTCCTGAGCACCACTGGGTGTGGCCCCAAAACATCAAAACCGAAGTGTACAGCTCCAGCTGGGGTATAGATGAGAAAGGGGGAAAGATAGGCTGCAGTCAGGAAAAGTTTTAAACCCTGTTGCACATTTGGACTTAAAATATTTGGGTTTAGTACAGTTATTTTAGAGAAAAGCTTGGCAGTTTCTTGAGAAGTTAAACATAAATCTACCCCATGACCCAGAAATTCCTTTTCTGTTAGCTAAAAGAAGCAAGAATATATGGCCATGCAAAGACTTGAATGTGAATGTTCATAACGGTATTATTTCCAAGAACCCAAAGGCCGAAAAGAACTCCTAAGTGTCCAAAATGGTTCAAGTGCCCATCAATGAGCCATTAGGTAAGCAAGCGGTATATCCATGCCATGGAATATTACTCTATTATGAAAAGGAAAAAAATACTGACATAGGCCACATCTTAAACTTGAACACATTACTGCCAAATGAAAGAAATCTCTCACAAATAAACACTTACTATAATAGTCTATCTACAGAAAGTGTGTATGTTTTCCACATATATAGTAAAAGACCAGGAATGTGGATCAAGTAGTAGAGCACAGCCTTGTATGTGGGAGACCCTGGGCAGTTCACCTACTACCCAGCATCATAGAATGTGGTCCCTGCAACAACTTAAAATAAAAGTAAAATAAAATGTGATTTAGGCAAATTATTATTTTGGTGGTGAGGGCTGGAGGAACACCAGTGTGCTCAGGACTGTTCCCAGTTCAGTGCTGGGGGAGGGAGGAGGGTGTTTGGGGGAGCATTTGGTGCTAGGGATTGATCCTGGGGCTCCCACATGCAAAGCATGGTCTCAGACCTTTGAGCTCTCTTCCTGGACAAAGAATACAAAAATAATTCTTAAAAACAATTTTTTTTGTTTTTTTGGGGGGCCACACCGGGTGGTACTCAGGGGTCATACCTATCTCTACATTGAGGGATCACTCCTGGCAGGGCTTGAGGTACTAGGGATCAAACCCAAGTGGGCTACACGCAAGGCAAATGCCCTGACTGCTGTTCTATCTCTTCTGCCCCAGAAAATAATTTTGTAAATTATTTATTTATTAAAATTTTAATATGGCTTAGGTGATATGATTATAATAGTGCTTTAATTGATAATATTGACATACAGAGAATAGAAAAATTCTTCAAGGCAGAAAGTAAAATGCTGTTTGCAAGGGACTGAAGGAGGTTGGGGAGAAATGAGAACCATTTATGGGGGCTCTTTTGGGGTGATGAGATATTCTAAAACCGATGGTTGTGGTGGTTGTACAACTCTGTCAATATGCTAAACCATGGAACAACAGACACCAAATGGGTAAAGGCAGGGCATCTATGAACTAAAATATCATTGTTAGATTTGTTCTTTAGAACTTTTTCTCTGGAATCACTTTAGGGATGGATGGGCAAGATTCAAAGGAGATCAGTGGGGCAGCAGTTACGGGAGAGGCATGTGGCTGCTTGAATTTCATCTGTAGTCCTGCAGACAGACAGGAAACATTTCTGAGATGCCAAGGAGCAAAATAGATGCAGCTTGGTGACTGGCAGATGTAGGAAAAGGGGTTGGAGTCTCACTCTTGTCCCTACCTAAGGCTCCAGGGAAACTGGAGGTGCTCTTTGCCTGAATGAAAACCATGAAGAGTCAGATTAGGGGGAAATGCTAAACTTAGTTTGGGGCATGATGCGTCAGAGGTATCTGTGGGACATCCAAAGGGCAACAGTGATGGGATTCTATAACCCAATGAGAGAGCTACTCTGGCGATGAGGCAAGTAATATAGCACTTGAAATTCCTACCCTTTTGTAATGGCTATTCCTCCACTAGACAAGAATATGGCCAAAGGACCAAGGAGTAGTTCACTGGGCCCCGCAGATTCTTAAGACAGCAGCCCTAAATTCAGTCCTAGACATCACAAGTTTCCCTGAGCACTGCTGGGAGACACTCCCTATCATTGACCCAGGCGAAATTCCTGAGCATCACAGGGTCTGACCCTCAACACCAAAAATGCAGAGAGGAGTATTTCCAGACTCAGGGTGGAAGGTGTCTGCTATTGGCTTATTCTAGCTAGCTTTTGAAGAGCTTCACGGCATATGTATATATACATTTATGGTGTATACATATAGACATTAAAGATATTTAAATATATTAAAGCATAAATTGGGATCCATGTTCTCAGAGTGTTGGTCAAGAGGGTACTGAAAAGAAAGAGTTGAATCCAAGAGGGATTAAACTGCTATCTGTCCATAACATACATCCCTTTTGACATACAAACTGGGAAGCTTCCTGGTACAGTAGTTCAAACAGACCATTAGATTCCCTGTTCCCTTATCTGTTTACTAGTAAGCTCTCTGATCCTTAGATATTTCACGTGAAAGACAAGAATAGCTCTATTTACGAGGTGGTAGGATTACAGATGTAAACTTGGTAAGTGCCTGAGCTGGCACAGGAGGGGATCTCACTAAACACAAACTATTATTATTTTACTTGCATTTTAGATAGAGCCATAAAGTAAATGTTCAGATTCCTTGTCTTTTGTACTCTCTTCTAATCCCTAGATCACTTCTAGCTATGTAACTCAATCTAGCCAGTAAGCATCATTTTAGACAAAGCGTACACTAAGTTTGTTCCCTTAATAAATCGTGTGGTACTTAAAACTGAGAGCTTGACGATCTAATTTACTGGAAGATCATGCCAGGAATAAATATTTTATTGAAATGCAAAAGCTCCTCAGTTTTACATCCTCCCTCTCTCCCTCCCCTCTCATTCCCTCTCTCTGCCTGCTTGCTTGTGTGTGTATGCGTGCGGGTGCAGGTTTGTGGTGTGTGTGTGTGTGTGTGTGTGTGCTCGCGTGCGTGCGCGTGTATGTGTGCGTGCATGTGTGTGTGTGTGTGTGTGTGTGTGTGTGTAGGAGGGTAACAATAAGCATGAACATGGGGAAGGAGGAAGACTGCTTTCTGTTTCTGACTCAGATCTAGACGCCTCAGGTCTCAGAAACCTCTGGACTGCATCGTTTCTACCTGTTTTGGTCTGTCAGCAACTTCTGTTCTCAGCAGTGAGTCTTAACCTTTTCTATTCTTTTCTATTCTTTTCTCTGAGGTGTCTACCGTTATCTGGAATTTCCAAATACCTCAAGAGGTCGAACTGGGATTCAGCTGGACATCTTTAAAGACAGAGGGGTCCTGCTCAGGGTTTTGTCGGGGTTGAAGCCAGGAGGCAGACTGATGGGGGAGGGCCTGGCACTCCCCCCTGAGAGGTCCAGAGGGACCTTGCTGACTTGGCCACATTCCTTTTGTCCTGTGTCCAAAAGATGCTCTGGGGAGCCAACCAGAAAGAGTTCTGTGTTCATTTTGTATCCTGGGAGCAAGCACACAGCTTTGGCAAAGGAACACGAGCCCCATAATAATAATACAGTTCTCTGACATTAAAGTGCAAAAACACATTTTCCATGACAGCTTAAAATTAATCACCACCACTTGCCGCTATAGATCCCTTTCGTTTATGTGGTGCCAGCTTCGGGACAACTGTGAAGGCAGCCACATGGCTCCCGGCGAAGAAGAGCATGAAATCTGCAGAGACAATCAGCTGAACTGATTTTCTCCACTCCCTATTTGTCCCGGGGAGGAGGTGTTTGCTGCTAACAGAGTGTAAGACTGGGTTGGTAATTGATCACTGAGAACAAGCCACAACCGACTCTGATGGGTGGCATTATAAACGCATCTGCAGTTGTTGTGACATTGATAAACCACCAACGACGCCTGCTGTGCAACCAAATGCTCCGGAAATTGTTCCCATGGTCTTTGAACTCACATCAAGTGAAAAGAAAGGAGAGCCTCCGCATACGGTTTTCTTGATCCAGCTGATGGAAACTAATAATCCCACAAATTTGGTGCAGGCAAGCTCAAAGCAGAACTATACTCATTTATTTTGTTATTTAATAAAATCTAAAATTAGATCCTACTCATGGTGAAAATTCAAATTAGACTGGAGAGTAAACACTGCACATGGATATTGTTCCTCTTTTTTTTTTTTTGGAGGGGGGGTTCCTCTGTGAGATCATCACTATAAACAGTTTTCTAAATATCCTTCAAGAAATGCCTCTTTAATACACAAGTTCTTGTGTGCATATGTGCTGATAGAATATGAGTATATATGCATTAGACATTTTCATTGAACAATGCATATTGAACTTTATTTATTAATTTGTTTTTATGGATTTTTGAGCCACACCCTGGCAGTGCGCAGGACTTTCTCCTGGCTCTGTGCTCAGGAATCACTCATGGTGGGGTTTGGGGGATTATTTAAGGTATCGGGAATTGAACTGAAGTTGTCTGCAAGGCAAATGCCCTATCTGCCCTTCTTACTGTACTATGGCTCGTGCCTATCTTCCTTCTTTTGAGGGTTTGGGAAGACACACTCAGCGGTGCTCAGGGCTTATTCCTGGCTCTGTGCTCAGGGATCATTCCTAGTGGGTTCAGGAGACCAAATAGAGTGCTAGGGATCAAATATGGGTTGGCACCACGCAGAGCAAGCACTCAACCTACTGTACTATTGCTTCAGCCCCATCTGGCCCATCTTTGATACCAATGTTTGAGACCTACTTGACAAATTTTTTATGTCAAGAATAATTCTTGGTTTGTATTTATTGTTTGATATAACTGAACCTCTAACTCTGGGTATTTAAGGTGTTTTTTCCCTATTTATTTGCTTTCTTATTATTATAAATAATTCCACAAGACACACAGTTCTGAACTTATCTGTTTGCACACTTGGGCAAGCTTATCTGTAAGATACATTCCTAGAAATTAACTATTTAGGTCAAAGGGTATGTGTAATTTAATTTGGGTAGGTTATGAAATTGCTTTCCAAACAGATGAAAAACATACACTGAAAACTTTTTTCTCACTGTGCTGGGTGTGAGGGAGAAAGGTAACTGTTTTTTTCCCAGGAGAAGATCAGAGAGAGACTCATGGTACATGGTAAAACAATGTGAAATAGCACCTCTCTCTCTCTCTCTCTCTCTCTCTCTCAGTATTAGGATACATCCAGTAGTGTTCAGGGGTTACTCCTGGCTCTGCACTCAGGGCTCACTCCTGTTGGGGTTCGGGGAACCAAATGGGCTGTCAGGGATCAAACCCAGGTAGGGCATGTGCAAAGCAAGCACCCTACCAGCTATTCAATGACTCTAGCTTAGCACTTAATCTCTTTTCTGTGTTAATTCTGGGTTTTATTCTCTTGTTAGGAAACATTAAAGTATATTTTATTCCAAAGTCATACTAGATTCCCATGCTAGAAAACAAAGAAAGTTCAGATGAACTTACAGAGAGAACATGATAAGATCCAATCTATATTTGAGAGTGTTCGAGGAACTAACACATACCCTAACACCTTTATGCCACCTATTCTTTTTTTTAAAATTTTTATTAGTGAAACACCATGAGGTACTGTTGTAGAATTACAAATTTTTGTGCCTGGGTTTCTATTATACAATGATCAAATACCCATCCCTTCACCAGTGCCCATTTTCCACCACCATGGATTATATCCCTCCCATCCCCATCCCCCCCATCCCACCCTGCCTCTGTGGCAGGGCATTCCACTTTATTCTCTCTCTCCTTTTGGGTGTTGTGGTCTGCAAAAGAGGCATTGAGTGGCAAACATGTTCAGTCCATAGTCTACTTTCAACATGCATCTCCCCTCCTGGGAGGATCCTCCAAACACCCTTTATTTGGTGCTCCCTTTTCAATCTGAGTTGCCCTTTCCCCTAGAATGCCCGGCTGCATGCCATCTACTCTTTAGTAAATCTATTACCTTTATTCTGATTTTACTGATAAAGAAACTGAAGGCAGTGTGCGTGTGTGTGCGCGCATGTGTGTGTGTAAATTTATCTATATCATATTATTAATCAGTGCTGTAGTATGGTTTTGAATCTAAGTCTGGTTGGTGGTAAACCCAAGGCCCTTTCTACTGAGTAGGGCTGTCACCCCACAATGAGTCATGCAGTCCCCAAGGATTCTAAACCACAGCCTCGACAACAACCATGAGTTCACTGAGCTGAGGCAGAGTGCCAGGAAAGAAGAAAAACAAGTAGAGGAAGACCCAGCTTTTGTGAAAGAGAAGTCTCCATCGAATATACATGAGCCACCTGACAATCAGAAGGACTGACACCACCCCAGGCCAACAGTATAGCTCTGAGAGGCTGATTCTATCAGTTAAGATGAGTCTGCTTGAAAGATTGTAGTGGTTCAGAAGGAGAGGGATAACATTTCCAGGGAAACACAGGGGTAAGGATGGACCCAGGGGGTCAGGAAGCTGGGCATTTACATGGGAGATCAGGCACTGTAGCACTGTCCTCCCATTGTTCATCGATTTGCTCAAGCGGGCCCAGTAGCGTCTCCATCATGAGACTTGTTACTGTGTTTGGCATATTGAATACGTCACGGGTAGCTTGCCAGGCTTTGCCATGCAGGTGAGATACTCTCGGTAGCTTGCCAGGCTCTCCGAGAGGGGTGGAGAAATCGAACCCGGCTCGGCTGGGCCAGCTGCGACCAAGGCAAACGCCCTATAGCTGTGCTATCACTCCAGCCCAGGAGTCTGAATTTTCTTTGTTGGGTAGGAGGGTTTTTATTTATTTTATTTTGCAGTGTTGAGGCTCAACACCAAGTCTTTACACACACAAGGCAAGTGCTCCACTGCTTAACTACTTTCCTGGCCAGTACAAAAGTTTGTTTGTTTGTTTTCTCTTGCTTTTGCTTTCAGGCCATACCCTACAGTGTTCAGGGTTTACCCCTGGCTCTGTGCTCAGGGTTCACTCCTGATAGTACTTGGGGAACCATGTGTGGGATTGAACAAGAGTCACCTGCATAAGCCCTTGCCAAGGCAAGTGCTTTACCAGCTGTATTATCTTTTCAGCCCTTTATAAAAGAGTTTCATGCAGAAAACTTGACATGCACTAACCTATGTTGCAGGAAAAGAAAAGTCAATAGTATACAGGAAAATTAGACTGAGGAACATTGGGGGCAGGGAAAACACCTGAGAGAGCACTTGAAAATAGGCATAAGGAAGAAGTGGCTGGAATTGGAGAGATCGTCATAGGCACTGAGTGAGTGAACAGAGATGGATCTGAGAGAGGCGGAGTTGGGCTCACCATGATTTGATATGTTAGTTGAAGAAAAGGAAACACCAAAAATTTCCAGAAGACAAAAAAAAAAAAAGAATTTGAGAGATGAAAATCAGGAGTTCAGCTTTCGTCTCTAGACTTTGTGTGCTTGTGCGCACGCGCACACACACACACACACACACACACACACACACACAGAGTGTGTCAAAGCAGCATTGGAAAATACAGAGTGATGTAGATTTAGGAGTTATTTCTTGAAGTTATAGCTAAAGCTAAGGGAAATTGGACCAAGATATAGAGGTAGATAAAACAGGTCACATGGGAACCAAGTGAAATTTAAAAAAAAAATTTTTTTTAAATGTTTTTTAAACTAGTCAGTGGTGACTAGTTTCCATCTTGCAGACATCTTTGGAAGATAGCAATTGAATTTCATCAATTAATATGACGAGTGTTGGAATTAGGAAACTGAAAAAATGAACTCTAGAATAGGTTGGAAGCAAGCAGGGACAAGTTAACGCCCTCTCTTTCTTAAGGGAGAGTGGGAAGTGAAGTAGAGCTGAGGTTACCTAAACTCTTTCTGCCTCATCAGCTGTGATTGGCTCAGAAATTGGGCCAGGATTGCACTTACGGTTTTGACCAGCTGAGGACCTAGTTATGAGCAATGGTGTCCAAGGTACAAAATTCAAAGGATAGGGGCAAATTCCACCGTGATTCCAAAGAGATTTCAAAGCATTTCCGAAAGGTGACAGCTGAATCCTATCTGGCCAGTCCTTTAGAAGGGAGGGGAGATAAGACCAGAGCAATAGCATAGAGGGTAGAGAGTTTGCCTTACATGTGACTGACCAGGGTTTGATCCCTTGCGTCCCATGTGGTCTCTTGAGAACTGCCAGGAGTAATTCCTGAGTGCAGAGCCAGGAGTAACCCCTGAGCATCGTTGGGTATGACCCAATAAGCAGGGGTGGGGGAGGGGGAAAGGAACTGATTGGAGAGCTGGGAGCCAGTTTTTAGAATTTAGCAGGCAGGCCATGATCATCATTTATGTATTTATTTATTTATCTACTTTTTTCACTTTTTCAGTTGAATCAGTGTGACACAGACCTTTGCAAAGCTGTTCATGATTGGGTTTCAGTCATACAGCGTTCCAACACCTATCCCTCCACCATTGTATGTACACTTCGTAGCACCAGTGTCCCCAAGTTCCCTCCTATCACCCCTCCCCCACTCCCCCAGAGTGCCTCTATGGCAGGCCCTTTTCTTGTCTCTGTGTCTCTGTCTCTGTGTCTGTCTCTCTCTCTCTGTCTCTCTGTTTCTGTCTCTGTCTCTGTTTTTCTCTCACCTTTTGGGCATTGTGGTTTACAATATTGAGACTGAAAGGTTAAGCCATGCCCATATTTAGGTAAAAGGACTGTTATAGGAAAAAAAAGGAGGGACCCATCCCTGTGCTGCGGGAAAGATCAGAATTCCAGGCTCTGGAATAAAAAGAACTGTCAAGTGCAAGATAGGCAGCAAGGTCAACATAGGAGCCCACTTTTCAGAAAGCACGTTAGGGGTGTGGGAAAGATGAGGTAGGGGGAGAAATCGACAGGGTTCTGCTGGCAATGAGAATTTCGAAGAGCCTGAGAACATAAAACCTAGACCAGGAAGAAATGTAGGGGGTGATGGTGAAAACCACAGAGGAAGATTTAGTCATTCTAACAAGCTTAAAGCTCAGCAGCCCCTCCCCTGGCTTTACTGTTCCTTTTAGTGGGGGAAACCCCAGCAATGTTTGCACTTAGTTTTCACATTTTAGTAAGATTATTTATGTGCTTATTTTCATTGCAGTGTCTTATTAGTTTAGCATTGAAATTGCAGAGCTATCACAACTCTCTCTAATCTAGCATTTCAAGATCCCACCACCATTTAGATTTTTAATGATTTAAAATTTTATTTATTAATTAAATTTTTTAGGGGGATTGACAATCAGCTGTACTCAGGAACTTACTCCTGGCTCTGTGCTAAGGGACCACCGTTGGCGAGCTTGGGGGACCATATACGGAGCTGGGTATCAAACCCTTACCCACTCTACTATCTCTCTGGCCCTTCCCTATTACGATAAAAATAAATAAATAGAATGACATATTAGTTATAGCTGGTGAGGTCTGCAGCCCATTCCATAGGTCTTACCCTTTGTTCCAAGTTTCTTTTGTGTCAGTGGTGGAATAGCCACAGACTTTTTGGGAATCAGGTAAGTGGAAGCTGATTGGTAGGTGCATGTAGTATGCGTTGTATGAGATTTGTTTATTGGCTCGCAGTCTCTTCTATGTCAATTTAAGTGACTGCTGGCTATCCAAGTGTGGTGACAGGAAGATGTAAGGCTAGGTGACCTCACTGACATCAAAATATCACACAACCTCAGCCTGAGAAGATAGGAGGAAACCCAGACCCTGAGCAGAGTCAAAATAAGTTCAGGGCCAGGAATGTGGCTCAGTGTAGAAGCATATCTTGCATATTTGAAGTTGGCTTCAATCCCAAGCATAACACACACACACACACACACACACACACACACACACACACACACAATCTCTGGAAAATTCTTCCAAATGCTAGAACTTGGCTGAAAGAAATTTGGTGAAGGATTTTAAAAATTTAACAACAGATCTAGAATTAGAGTTATCTACATTAAACAAAATGAAACAAAACAAACTCCAAGGACCATGTCAGAGAAAAGGATCTTTTACATCTTTTTTTTTTCTGTAAATGATATTCAAATTACACGGCACCAGGGGGCCAGTTGGTGGGTGTGACCCCCGCCTACTGGAATTTGGAGGATCTGGGTGGAGGATGCTCGACCCCAATCCGAGTAGACTTGGAGATCTCGGCCCCAGAACCCACGTGGCTTTGTCCCTCTGCCGGTACCTTCAGGTGTGCGGAGAGTGGTCTCAGCATGGTGGTGGCTGGTCCTGGAGGTCTTCGGCTGCCGGGGCCCTGGCCAGGCCGGGGAGGAAAGCTCAACCCGCTCCCCTCCAAGGGGCCCCGGCGAGGAATAGCCAGGTGTGGGGGCACACCCACCAACTGGCCCCCTGGCGCTGTGTAATCCCATCAGCAGCCAAGACTCTGAGACTATAAAAACCAGCTCCCGGAGGAGAAGAGCGCAGTCTCCTGCCCCCGCGCCTGGCTATTCCTCGCCAGGGCCCCTTGGAGGGGAGCGGGTTGAGCTTTCCTCCCCGCCCTGGCCAGGGCCCCGGCAGCCGAAGACCTCCAGGACCAGCCACCACCATGCTGAGACCACTCTCCGCACACCTGAAGGTACCGGCAGAGGGACAAAGTCACGTGGGTTCCGGGCCCGAGATCTTCAAGCCTACTCGGATTGGAGTCGAGTATCCTCCACCCAGATCCTCCAAATTCCAGTAGGCGGGGGTCACACCCACCAACTGGCCCCCTGGCGCCGTGTAATCCCATCAGCGGCCAAGACTCTGAGACTATAAAAACCAGTTCCTGGAACCGCGCGGCCGCATTTGCGGCCTCACGACATCTTATTATGACATCTCATTCCTACTTTGACAAACTGGCAGGCTACTGAATGTAGCCTACCCACACAGCAGAGTCTGGCAAATTCCCCGTGGCGTACCCACTATGCCAAATACCAGTAACAATGATGGGTCTCATTCTCCTAAAAAGCCTTGAATATAACCTCAGGGCCAGGATGAAGGAGACATTACTGGGGCCTGCTCGAGGCAAGCGATGATTAACAGGATGATTTGTGATTGTGATTGTGATATTCAAAATCATTGTCACCTAAAGCAGTGACCAAAGACAATGGAGTGAAGATGTAGGGAAAGCGTATTATGGAGAACTAATAGTCAGCAGGTAGAACAAAAGTATTATATTATTTCCCAGGAAGCTTTAGGATTGGTTTTTCAAGTTGATCCACATTTTTGTTTACTTGTTTTGGTTTTAGATCCTTTTAAGCAATACCGGGGGTGGGGGTGGGGCAAGGAGCACTTCAGTGAAACTTGGCCATCCAGATTGGACAGTTCAATGTGCAGGCCCAGGAGTCCTGGGGCTGACCAGGGCACAGCAACAGTGCTCAGGGGGACCATGTGATTGATACTGGAGTTCAAAGTTGGGTGCAAGGCCCTGACCCATCTCAGGGTTCTTAGATGATCAAATTTTTAGTATTTATTTATTTATTTATTTATTTATTTTTATGTATTTATTTTTGCTTTTGGGGCTACACCTGGTGATGTGCAGGGGTTAGTCCTGGCTCTGCACTCAGAAATTATTCCTGGCGGTGCTCAGGGGACTATATGGGATGCTGGGGATCAAACTCGGGTTGGCCGCATGCAAGGCAAATGCCCTACCCACTGTGCTATTGCCCCAGCCCCAATACTTATTTATTTTTTAAGAGCAAAGATATTGCATGTTTATTTGAATAAAAATTTTAAATAAACAAACTTTTTTGTGTTTTTTGTGTTTGTTTATTTTCAATAGCAATCACACTAGTATAACAACTTTTTTTTTATTGAATCACTGTGAGATACAGTTACAAAGCTTTTATGTTAGAATTTCAGTCATACAATGATCGAATACCCATCCCTCCACCAGTGCACATTTTCTACCACCAATGTCCCCGGTATCCCTATGCTCCATCCCACCCCTCCCACCTGCATCAATGGCAGAAAATTTCCCCTATACTCTCTCTCTACTTTGGGGCATTATGGTTTGCAATATAGATACTGAGAGGCCATCACGTTTGATCCTTTATCTGCTTTCAGCACACATCTCCCATCCCGAACTGTTCCTACAACCATCATTTACTTAGTGATCCCTTCTCTATTTCAGCTGCCTTCTCCCCCAGCTCATGAGGCAGACAATCAACCATGGCCCTGTCTCTACTGTCCTTGGGTGTCAGTCTCATATGATGTTATTTTATATTCCACAAATGAGTGCAGTCATTCTGTGTCTGTCCCTCTATTTCTAACTCATTTCATTCAGCATGATACTCTCCATACTCATCAACTTATAAGCAAATTTCGTGACTTCATCTTTCCTAAAAGCTGCATAGTATTTCATTGTGTAGATGTACCAAAGTTTCTCTAACCAGTCGTCTGTTCTCAGGCACTCGGGTTTTTTCGAGATTCTGGCTATTGTGAACAGTGCTGCAATGAACATACAGGTGCAGATGTTATTTCTACTGTGCTCTTTTGCACCCTTGGGATATATTCTAGGAAGTGGTATTGCGGGGTCATATGGAAGCTCAATTTCTAGTTTTTTAAGAAATGGCTATATTTTGTTTTCCAAAAAGGCTGGACCAGCTGACAATCCCACTAACAATGAAAGAGAGTCCCTTTCTTCCCACATCCATGCCAGCACTGGTTGTTCTTGTTCTTTTTGATGCGTGCTAGTCTGTAGTATGAGATGATATCTCATTGTTGTTTTGATTTGCATCTCCCTGATGATTAGCTATGTAGAGCATTTTTTCATGTGCCTTTTGGATATTTGTATTTCTTTTTTGAGGAAGTTTCTATTTATTTTTTCCCATTTTTTGATGGGGTCGGACTTTTTTCTTGTACAATTCTACTGGTGTTTTGTATTTCCTGGATATTAACTCCTTATCAGATGGGTATTGGGTAAATATTCTTTTCCCATTCTGTGGATTCTCTCTGTATGAATAAACAAACTTTTTTTATTAGTGAAACCAAGAGGTACAGTTGTAGACTTACAAATTTTTGTGCTTTGGTTTCAGTTATACAATGATTGAGTACCCATCCTTCCACCAAGTGCCCATTCTCCACCACCAATGATCCCAGTATCCCTTCCACCACCCCCCTTTCCCACCCCCCCATCCCACCCTGCCTCTGTGGCAGGGCATTCGCTTTTGTGTATTGTGGTTTGCAAAACAGGCATTGAGTGGCAATCATGTTTGGTCTATAGTCTACTTTCAGCATGCATCTCCCATCCTGTGAGATCCTCCCCACACCATTTACTTGGTGTTCCCTTCTCTATCTGAGCTGCCTTTTCCCCTAGTACGTGCGGCTGGTCTCCAAGCCATGGAGCGAAACTTCTGGTACTTATCTCGACTATTCTTGGGTGTGAGTCTCCTATTTTGTTACTTTATATTCCCCAGATGAGTGCAGTCTTTCTATGTCTGTCCCTCTCTTTCTGACTCATTTCACTTACCTTGATACTTTCTATGTACAACCACTTTAAACAAACTTTTTAAAAGATAAATTAAGATTCCTTATTATGAGATGCTTTACATCATATCTTATGTTGAAATTACTGCATGCAGTTCCTGATAAATATTTTTCTCCCAACTAAACACTGTAGTTTACAAAGTTGTTTATGATGATTTGTTATAGACATTCACTATTCCTACACCAATCCCACCACCACTGTCACCTTCCCTCCACCATTGTCTTCCTATTCCCAACCACCCCTCAAGCATGTTCCCATAGCAGGGTGATAATAATTTACATTGTATTGCTTGTTATCCCTGAATGGCTAACAAAAAGACCAACTTTTAAGTTGTTATGATTTATTTCCTCTATTTATTTGAAATCTATGTTTGCATCTTATTTTAATATCACACTTTTCCCTTAAAATGGGTACCTCGGCGCATATGCTGCCCGAGCCTGTGTGCTGCTTGTGCCCGCCCGAGTGGCCAAGCACATGTGGTGCCTGAGCACATGTGTTGCCTGCATCTCCCCTCTTGAGATGTGTACTTTCATACTTTTCATTCCTAATGCTGGGGTGTGTGTGGAGAAGCCCACATTCTCTCTTGAGTGCATTACTCTCTCTCTCTTACTCTCCACTCTTTCCCACTTTCTCTTCTTCCTTCCCTTCAAAAACCCTCCAAATAAAATGTTTTACTTAAAAAAATTAATTTAAATAAATAAATAAAAAAAATGGGCCTAGTGATGGTACAGGCGTTAAGTGTTTGCCTTGCAAGTGGCAGGTTCTGTTTGATCCCTGGGACCACATATAGTTCCTTGGATACCTCCAAGGATTATTCCTGAGCACATAGCCAAAAGGATCCCCCTAAACACCACCGGATGTGGCCCTGAAATCCCCCCCCCCCAAAAAAACAAAGTAGGCACCTCAAAGTATTTAAGACCGTATATAACCAGGATGTAGAACCTCAGGCCAGGAAGAATAACACAGTGATTTAGAGCAACTGCCTTGCAGGCATATGATCATGAGTTCAAGTGCCTCATGCCAGAAAGAAAGGGGTAGATACGAATGAATTCCCTCATACGTGGGACTTAAAAGTACCCAGCAATGTAGTAACTAAGGGCCAAAGGCAGCGGAATAGCAGAGTTGATCCCAAGGGACCGTATGTGGTCCCAGGGATCCAATAGGATTTGCCACTTGTAAGACAAATACCTTAATGCCTGTATGATCTCTCTGGCCCTTGAGGTAACCACTGTAAAAGAAAAAGGTTTGAATTTAAACTTGATCCACAGAACCTAGTTTGTGGGAAGTGTGGATCGGTGAAAAAGAGGAGCCTCTGGGAACCTTGGGGGGGAGAAGCAGAGACACTGGTGATGCTGTTGAAATTAGGTACAGGGGACACCATCATTAAAAGTATTGTAATTTATAGTACTTCAATTAATTTTTTTAAAGCATCAGTAAACTTGAAAAAAAAAAAACATCACCAGTGTCCCAAGCACAAAACTGATAGCTCTGCTGTTTGATCCTGGCAGTTCTGTCTTCAAGCCTTGGTGCTAGAAGCTATTTCTGGCTACACCACACCAGCTGTGCGTAAGCACCACCAAAGGGTGCAACTAAAGGAAGGTGTGAGTGCCCCCACTGGGAAGAGTGAAGTGCAGGTGTGTGAACACACTGCAGTGGCTCCAAGTGAGCCTGTCAGCAAGAATGTGTTTCTGTCAGATCCAGACTATGACCCCCGTGAGCATATGGGCAAGCAACGTGACCAAGAGGATTGTGACCTCGGCTCCCCGGCAAGTGTTAAGTATCAGATCCCCATGTGCAACATCTGATGTGTGCCACAGCTAACCATGTACCAACACCAAGTCTTGAGTGCAATCCCCCCACCCAGCCCCCTGCTCACCACAACAGTGAGAGAGAGGAGGAAGTGTGGAAGGAATTAAAAGAAAGCAAAATCTAGAACAAGAGAGGGTTGCCCCTGTTGTTGCTGTTGTTGTTTTTTGGCTCATACCCAGTGGTGCTCAACATGTACTCCTGGCTCTGCACTCCGGCAGTGCTTGGTGATCACTCGTGGTAGTGCTTGGGGGATTTTATGGGGTGCTGGGTATTGAACCCGGGTCAGCCGTGTAGAAGGCAAGTGTGCTTCCTGCTATAATACTCTGGGCCCCCAAACTTTTAGCATTTTTGGATTTGTTTTGGGGGTCATACCTAGTGGTGCTCAGGGATTACTCCTGGCTCTATGCTCAGGGATCACTCCTGGCAGGCTCAGGGGTCCACTTGGGGTGCCAAGGATTGAACCTGTGTCTGGCATGTGATTGCTTATGTGTATGTGGAACCAGAATAAAAATGTCACTGGTTCTGAAAGCACCCTTGCGTATCTAATAAGATAGAAAAACTGTATATTTAAGTATGTGGGTTCTGTTCTACTGTAACCTCTTTACCTGACACCACAGACAGATGCAGATCTATGAGTCATCCTGCATAGTAATGAAGCACAACTTGGAATGAATTTCCAATGCTTTAATAGGTTAGATTTTTTGGAACAGAGGTGCACTTTGCACAAATGCACAACATACAATAAATAAAATTTTTGGTGTCAGGAAAGATAGTGTATAGTCCCAGGGCTGGAGAGATAGTACAGTGGGTAGGGCACTTGCCTTGTACATGGCTAACCTGGGTTAGATCCCCAGCATCACATATGGTCTCCTGGAGTGATTAGGAGTGATCCCTGGGCACAGAGCCAGGATTAATTTTGGATTATAGCTGAGTGTGGCCTCCAAACATATAAGCAAAACATAAACATTTAAATACATAATTAATATTGAAAAATATTGTGACTCTTTTTAATCTAAGGAATATTGGCAGTTGTGGATAGACCCATAGTTTCAAAAGAATTTTTCCTTTTTCCCCACCATCAGGCTCCTTCTTCTCTAACTGGTGTGCACTAGCATAAAATGTGGACTCAGAGGAGATAATAATACAAATTCATGTATCAAATTTTTGTGGATTATCTACTGAAGCTGGCATGACCTGGGTCTGCACTTGCCTCTGCAAGTGTGATCACATCTCAATTTTTCTCCTTTACGATCCCACTTATTCAACATAGCTGACAGTCTGTTTTCTCCACCAGACATGAGCTTAGTTCAAAATCTCAGGCTAGTCCTGGTTTCCCCAAGCAAAGAGAAGGGCAGCTGGACTGTTCTACTATTGCCACAGCTTATTTCATAGCCTCACCATTGCTGCCAGAAAGTGGTCTCACTCCTAGCATTGGGTACTCATCTGTGATGCTGGCAACATGTGGCTTGTCCAGACACTCCATTAGGGCAGGTGGTGTCTCCTAGCTTAGAGCTCTCTGCATGTACACGGATGTGCTTAGGCATTTTTCCATGGCATGCCTGTAAGGGCTCAAGGAGGTTAGGTCAGGGGTATTGGCCACCTTCCTAGGAACCATTTCTCCCCAAATATGTGGGCCCTAACATTCCATTCAGAGTTCTTCTCCCTATGACAGTGCACCTCTGGGGATTTTCTGCCACCATTGACTTCATCAGAAAGTGTCTAGGGGCTGGAGCTATAGCACAGTGGGTAGGGTGTTTGCCTTGCATGCATCTGACCCGGGTTTGATACCCAGCATCTTATATGGTCTCCCAAGCACTGCCAGGAGTAATTCCTGAGTGGAGAGCCAGGAGTAACCCCTGAGCATCACCAGGTGTGACCCCAAAATAAAAAATAAAATAAAATAAAATAAAATAAAAAAGAAAGTGTCTAACAAGGTTGAACTTCAAACAGAAAAGAACGAAGGGCCTGGAGAGAGAGAGAAAAATCACCAAAAGCAGGGCACTCACCTTGCATGTAACTCTGGGGGCCTTGACTCTGGTTTCAGTGTCCAACAGCCTGGCAGAGAATCACCAAGGCCCTCAAAGCCTGAGCACTGCTTGGGAGCATCTCCATCCCCTCCCAAATGCTCCAAATATCTACCACCTGTTTTTAGAAAGGTTGGTTGAACTCAACAACAGGACTAAGGTGAGGTGAGTGAGACAGAATCATGGCATTTCAGGTCTGAAGCAAGTCTTTATCATTGTGATAAATTGTTAATAATTGGAGAGATTTTTTTTTGGCCACTAGTACTTTTAATTTATTTTTACTAAAAATCTAGATGTAAATGTTATTGGTGCCACTGTGAACCCAGTGTCTACTTGCTTCACTTTGATTGCTCCCACCTACCATCCTTACACTTTTAGTCATTCCAGAATCATCCGTGAAACCCAACTGAGAAGGTTGCTGTGTGCATGGCACTCTAATATATGGTAAGTGCTCCAAATGTCTCTAGGAGACAAAATAATATTAAATATCCACTTTAGATATGGCACTGCTGTTGGAAGACTGCTTTGAGGAAGAAGCATCTAAAATACTCTTAAATTTAGGGACTGGAGAGATAGTGCAGCAGGTAAAGCATTTGCTTTGCATATGACCGACCCAGATTCTATCCCGGAACTACATATGGTCTTTGGCAGCACATAATGTCCCCTGAGCCTTGCTTGGATGAATAGTCTCTGAGTACAGAGCCAGGAGTAAGCCCTGAGCATCATTGGATGTGGCTCAAAAAAAAAAAAAAAAAAAGAAAAGGAAAGAAAAGAAAAAGAAAACTAAATTACTCTTAAATTTAGAGAAAATTAGTATTGTATGAATGACACAAAACCCCAATATACCTCTTTACCCAGATATAAGAACTTTTAAAATATATATTTAATATATAAATATATAAAGTTAAATATATAATAGAAGTACATAAATTTTATATATTATATAAATATAATAAAATTATATAAATATTATATGTATGTTAGGAGCCAAGACATATGCCTAACTGAGGTTCAATTCCCAGCACCACGTGGTCCCTAGAGCATCACCAGGTGTAGCCCTAGGGGCCTCTACACCTCTGGGGTAACCTGGATATCCCCATCACTTCAGCATAGCATTCTCTGGTCCTTGAGCTGAGCTAATGACCTGGTTGGCAGGAAACTGATGTTGGGGATGCTTGGGAGGACCCTTCCTCCTCAATTTTTTTTTTTAACTTTTTGAGTCACACCCGGCAATGCACAGGGGTTACTCCTGGCTCTGCGCTCAGGAATTACCCCTGGCAGTGCTCAGGGGACCATATGGGATGCTGGAATCAAACCCAGGTTGGCCGCGTGCAAGGCAAACGCCCTACCTGTGTGCTATTGCTCCAGCCCCATCCTCCTTAATTTTTAAAATATTAAAAATTCTAATTTTAAATATTGAAAATAAAAGCATTTAATCTCTTATAAAGGTCAACCACATCTGCTTTATCCCCGGTAGGGGAGGAGGTGTCATATGTGTGTCATGCTGACGGGACCCCTGAGTCTGGAGCCAGGGTGGCTTCCACTAGGCTGCAGGGCTGTGCTGTTGGGCTCCTCCTGACTTTACAAAAATGCTTCATGGGGCTGGAGTGATAGCACAGCAGGTAGGGCGTTTGCCTTGTACATGGCTAACCAGGGTTCGATTCCCAGCATCCCATATGGTTTCCTAGCACCCACAGAAGTAATTCTTGAGTGCCAGCCAGGAGTAACCCCTGTGCATAGCTGGATGTGACCCCCAAAAAGAAAAAAGATGTTTTGTTTGCCAGGTTTTAGGAAAAAAAACTTTAAATTACAAATGTGATAAGCAGTAAACATTTCCATTCCCGTTATTTTGGGGATCCAAGACCACTGTTTATCCCCTTCTTTGCCTTAGTATTCCATGTCTTTCCTTGATGATTGTTATGGAGTCTGATGTGCTTGCAACTACTACGTTATGTTTTTAGCATTGGTTTCTCAGTTCCAGCTGGCCAAATATTGCAAGATCCCCTGAACATCACTTGGAGAGTCACCTTCTCACCCCAAAGAAATTGTTACGTGGGGTCAGGAAATGGCACACAGGTTAAAGTGATTTTAACAAGTCTTATAAGTGTGAGACCTTGAGTTCAATCCCCAGTGTCGCTTCCTATACCAAGTATGATCCTGGCAGCTCTGCTGTCTGTGATCCCTCCCGCCAATAGCATTTTCCAGCCTTACTGTAGCCATCAGCGTAAATAAGCACCAACTACTACTAAAGAGGGCTTCTCCCCATTAGCTTCACAAATGGAAAGAAGAGGATGATCAGGAATGTGATTCCCCAACCAGCATTACAACTACGTATGTGTGCAACACCCGCAGTCATCACAACAGCAACATCTACAGAGGGAAGGGGAAGGAGAGAAAGAATTCATTTTTGTGAAAGGAAGAGTCACATCAGTAACTTGTGAAGTGGGTCTTGAATGCCCATTTGAAGCTGGTGATCAAGAATTTAAAGATCACTGATCTGCCAAGGTGTGTGGTTTTCCTTCCTGCCATTCCAGATACACTAATTTTAGTGGGGACATAGTTCATTGTTGAGGACATTAAGGCCAAAGTGTCACAGACAAGTGGTGCTAGAGGCAAGAGGATGCCCAAGAGTAAATTTGAATAGGACATCTCCAATTTCTCCCTGTTTCTATCACTAACTAACCTGATATTAGGAGCCAGTGGTTGGAGACTAGCTTGGACCACAGTCTGCTGTGGGAAATTCAGGTGAAGAGTCATACTCTAAGAGGCATGCTTTGAGAGAAAAAGGCTCTCCCAACCACAGAAACATGGAATAGGCATTTTTTTCCCCTTTGGTGTTTTTCTAAGATGTTTATTTTCATAATTGGAATAAAAATAATAAGGTTCAGTGTCTCATAAGCAATAAAATCATTCTTCAAAGAGATTGAAATGTTTCCCAAAGGTCATATTCTTCATCCTTGCCTACCAATGAGTGAAGAACGTGAATTGAAAATTTTTGAGTAGGGGAAATTGAGCACTGAAGTAACTGGCCTGCTGTTACCAAGCAAAGCAGTTACAGAGCTGGGAAAAGAATTTGGACAGTCTGCTTTCGACTTTCTATTTACCAGTTCATGTTTCCATGGAGAAAAATTCAGTGAACTCCAATCAAACAGATGCTGAACCCACATTCTATTCCTAAAGATGCATGTGGACTCTTCGTCAAAGTTTGCAAAGCTTTCAGAGAGCTGGGAATGATGTTAGTGGGGGCGTGAAAGACAAGATAATTTTAGTTCAATTTTAGAAAGCATCCCATCCCACCTTTGAGAAGCTGACTTCAGAGTCAATTTGGAATTTGCTTGGTGAGGATTTTCGAAAATGCCATGTGAGTCTCATCTTAATGCCTGACCCTGGCAACCACATTTCAATCACGTTTCAGACCACTTTCACCTACTCTATTGTCTTCTTTCTCTAGTATGTGAATTTGACCCAACTCCTTCAAGAGACTGTCTGCTCAAAATCTTTTTTCCTAAAATTGTGCCATAGTGATCTTTACTTGTCAGTGCTGCTTAATATTTAAGCACGAACATCTGGAGTCCTGGGGGGCCAATCAGAGAGAGCTGAGAAATGCTTATTGAATAGTTCTTATCAAAAAACAAACAGCACGGGGGGGGGGGGCGGGGAGCGGGGTGATAGGACAGGGTGGGGAGACACTGGGACAATGGTGAGGGGAAGCTGACTCTCTAGTGGAGGGTGTGGTGCTGGAATGTTTTATGCATGAAACCCTAGCACTATTAATATTGTAAAGCATGATGCCTGTTTTAAAAACAAAACAAAACACAGGGGACTGGAAAGATAGTGGGCAGGGCACTTGCTTTGCACATGGTGACCCTGGTTCATTATCTGGCACCATATATAGTACCCTAAGTACTGCCAGGAGTGATCCCTGAGCACAGAGTCGGGAGTAAGACTTGAACATCAAAAGATGTGCCCCCCTCAAACAAACAAGCAAGCAAACAAACAAAAAACAAAACCAAGGGGACTGGGAGATGGTTCAAAGGGTTGAAATACATGCTCTGCATGAAGAAGCATTGGGTTTGAGTCCTGGCACCTCATGGTACCCCAAGCACCAAGCTGGGAATAAATCCTGAGCACTGCTAATGTGCATGATTCAAAAATCAAAACCAAATCAAACCAAACCAAAATAAAGCAAACAAATGAACAAACAAACAAAAAACTCCAGAGGATGGGGGATGACCCACTAAAGTGCTCTGTCTTGTGAGTGTGAGACCCTGAGTTCGACCCTGGTGCTGTTAAATGGGCTGAATCCTGGCGTTCTCTGGTGCAGCAAGTGATTTCCAGATATGTGCAAGCATCACAACTAAAGTGTGATATATGGGGCTGGAGTGGTAGTACAGTGAGTGTTTGCCTTGCACTTAGCAGACCTGGGTTCAAACCCCGACATCCCATAAGGTCCCCTGAGCATCACCTGGAGTTATTCCTGAATGCAGATCCAGGAAGGAAGGAAGGAAGGAAGGAAGGAAGGAAGGAAGGAAGGAAGGAAGATCTAAAAGCATTATAAATTGATTCCTGTACCCACTCACAAAACAAACAAGCAAAAATCAGCCTTGATTTGCAGGGTTTGCCAATTTCCACAGAGCAAATATACGCATCATGACCCATTGGAAGTCATCACAACACAACAATACTAAACACCAGATGATAATGACATTTAAGTTAGGCTCAAGTAACCCGAGATAGCTACAGCCTATCAGTGGTGACGCCACAGGAGATTATATGCTTCCTCAAACTTATGTGGCCACTTGGGGTTGGAGCAATAGCACAGTGGGTAGGACGCTTACCTTGCATGAGCCTGGTTCCATTCTTGGCATCCCACAGGATCCCCTGAGCCTGGCCAGAGGTGATTCCTGAGCTCAGAGCTAGGATTCAGTCCTGAGCACTTCTGGGTGTGAAACCACACATCCTTCCCTGCCCAAACAATAACTTTTGTGGCCTCCTTCATCTCTTAGGCCTGCATTGCTTTTCCCACCATTGTGGCTACCATGGACTCAATGCACGCTGCGTAGTCTTTGAGCTGAGGCTGAGAGGATGCTGAGCTCGCATGCTTGCATGGTTATGTGAAGCTGATATTCTACCTGCTCCAAACCCCTCATCTTCTTCTTCCATTCTGGTTTTCCACAGCACTTAAAATTTTCTTCTATGACGCGTAGTGGCTGGAGAGGTAGTAAGTACAGGGGGTGAAGCACTTGCATGTGCTCGACCCCAGCACCACCTGCGGTGAAGAGGGATCCCTGAGCACCCTGAGCACCCCCAGATGGGGCCAAAAAATAAACAAAAAGATTTTTTTCCTTCTATAGCACTGTAGCACTGTCATCCCATTGTTCATCGATTTGCTCGAGCAGGCACCAGTAACGTCTCCATTTGTCCCTGTTGCATGCTAGTGTAGCCCAATGGCACCTGCTCGCTCCAGGAACATGAAGTGAGACTTGTTACTGATTTTGGCATATCGAATACACCACGGGTAGCTTGCCAGGCTCTGCCGTGTGGGCGGGATACTCTCGGTAGCTTGCCGGGCTCTCTGAGAGGGATGGAGGAATCGAACCCGGGTCAGTCACATGCAAGGCAAACGCCCTACCTGTGCTATCGCTCCCGCCCTTTTCCTTCTTACTATATAATTTACTCATTTATTATAGTTACTGGGCTTTGTCTATTTCTTCCAAATATGTTGCCCCCCAAAGGGCTGGGAATATATATATATATATATATATATATATATATATATATATATAGATACATGTGTGTTTGTGTGTGTGTGTGTGTGTATTTCCAGATTTGTTTAGCAATATTTCCCAAATCCTTGGAACAATGCTTTCAGCAGAGATGGTCCTCAATAACTATTTGTTGTGTGAATCAATAAATGAGAGAAAAACTCTCATTTATTCTCATGTACTCTCAACCCCCACTAGACCTCTAGGGTGGTGCAGAGAACGCAGACTAAATAAATCCTAGTTGACTAGCTGACTTCTGAAAAGCTGGAGAATAAGCCCTTGGCAGCGAGAGGAGGAACAGTCCCCGCTGCCCGCCGGGAGCAAGTGCCACTTCCTCGGCAGGGGAAATCCACCACCTCCTCTGCGTGGAGAACCTGGCAAACAGCTTCGATTCACAGTACAATTCAAACGTTTATCTGAACGCCCCACCCCCACCCCGGAACGGGAGAAAGAATTCATTAAGGGCTCATCAATTTAAATTTGCTTTCAGGAAGCAAAAAATCAATCTGTCAGCCTTCAAACGCACTGGGGCTTGCACACTGACGGAACCGTTCAATCCTGCAGAATCCGCCCGCTGCTTGCGACTGCATTTAACAGCCGGGAACGCTGCGTGTGATGCTCACACAGTCCCAGCCCAGTGTCCGCAGACACGCCTGGCTAGCGAGCCAGAGGCCGCGTTTATTTCCCTGCGAGGAGGAGAGGCACAGACAGCCAGGGCCTCAAGGGCCCAATAAGGGGTTTGGGGCTCTGAGGATACGTACTCTGTGAAGCGACCTTGGCTGAAGGTCTCCTGTCTGCCCGCGCAGGCTCCGCGTGGGGGTGGGGTAGGAAAGATCCTCTCAGTTTTATTATTTTATTCTGCTTTGCTTTGTTTGGATCACACCCGGCGATACTCAGGGGTTGCTCCTGGCTCATGCACTCAGGAAGTACTCCTGGCGATGCTCAGGGATTGGGATGCTGGGAATCGAACCCGGGTTGGTTGCCTGCAAGGCAAAGGCCCTACCCATTGTGCTATTGCTCCAGCTCCTCCTCTCAGTTTTCGATGGGAAAATTTAAATTCAAACTGGAGCTCGAATGTTGCCGGGTGCCCGGGATGATGCTGGAGTGTAAAGCATGTACCTTGCATGTGTGAGACTCCGGTTTAGTTCCCCTGCTATTCCACCAGGCGCCAGCCCCCCACCTCCTAGTAATTATTTAAAATAACCCCATCAGAAAGAGACTTAAGGGACCTGGAGAGGTAGTACTGTGCCTTGGGCACTTGCTTGGCACATGGCTGGGTGTGATCCCAAGCACCCTCTATGGTTCTGGAGGGAGTAAGCCCTGAATGAGCCTATCAGGTGTGGCTCAAAAACTTTAAAAGAAAAAAAAAAACAAGAAACTCAGAACAGGGGGGGCTGGATTGATAGCACAGCGGGTAGGGTGTTTGCCTTGCACGCGGCCAACCTGGGTTCAATTCCCAGCCTCCTACAGGGTCCCCTGAGCACCACCCGGGGTAATTCCTGAGTGCAGAACCAGGAGGAAACCCTGTGCATTGCTGGGTATAACCCAAAAAGAAAAAAAAAGAAACTCAGAACAACACCACTTAGTGACTTCCAAATTCCCTTATCAGCATTTATGCAGAGTCCAGGGGACCTCCCTGATGTATCTTTCATCAGCTACAGGCCTGGGGTAATATATGGGTCATTGGGTGTTGTGTTTTGCATCTCCCTGCAACTGAAGTTGGTGCAAGGTTTATCTCCGTGACAAGAGGAACCTATGGGGGGGGGGCGGGGGGAGGGGCGGGAGGGCGGGTGTTCGGGGTCGGGGTCAAAGAACAGGAGACTTAGGTTCTTGCAGGATCCCAAGGCTGACACCCTGCGTGGCTTTCCAGGCCCTGCTGGGTATATCCCAGCCATTGCTTAGCAAACAAAAATGCAAGCAAGCAAATTCCACCGAGCCCCCCAAAAGCCAAGGCAGCGAGTCCTAACTGGCACAGTCACTTCTACTTTGTGCTGTAGATCAAGAGATCAGGAGGGCAAGTTCAGATTCTGCTTTGCTGGGAGTTGCCGAGACTGTGGAGCAAAACAGTTGACTGCAGAGGCAAAGAAGACAGCCTGGTGCTCAGCCTGCTTTGGGGATCCTGTTTTATACTCTGCTCTCCTTTTGAATGTTCTAAAGAACTTGTGGGGGGGAGGGGTTGGAGCAATAGCACAGTGGGTAGGGCATTTGCCTTGCATGTGGCTGACCCGGGTTCGATTCCCAGCATCCCATATGGTCCCCTGAGCATGGCCAGGGGTAATTTCTGAGTGCAGAGCTAGTAGTAACTCTGGTCACACATGGCTGGGTGTGACCCAAAAAGATAAAAAAAAAAAAAAAAGAACTTGCGGTCTTTGAGGAGTTGCTGATTACCATCTCAGGTTTTTTTGATCACACTAATAAACACTTCCTCTTTTGCCTCTTACTTCTTGCTCCTTCCTCTAAACCCCATATTCCCCCTTCAGGCCACCAGTTTGCTTCTCAGCCACTATGTTTTTAATCTCTAAAACATCTAGGGGTTACTGGGAGTAGCTGTGAGCTGCTTGCTTGTCAATCTTCAAAGGCACAGTCTCTTGGCCTGAGGCCCTGTAGACCCGGATCAATTAGAGTTTGATCCGTAGGTTACTGCTGTTCTATGCCAGGATGTTGTAGGATTGGGGTGGATTGGGACAGACAGTGGAAGGAAGAAAAGATGGCGCGTGGCCTCATAGGAAACAAAATAGCAGTGGGAAAAGAATTATACAATTAAAGAATTCCAGAATTTAAAGGGTGGGAGAAATTCAGGCCCTTGGTGAAGGAGTGAGGAGGAACCGATTCTCCAGGATTGTGTCAGCTCAGACTGTTTCCAGATTCTTCCGTGCTTACCCTCAACCCTCTGATCCTGGGTGTTCTGAAACCTGCTGTAAACCATGTTTGGGGTACCTACCCCAAGCAGAAATGAGAAGGGGAGGAGGGAAGAAGAGAAGAGAGAGTCTCAGGTAGGAAGATAAAATTCAACATTCTCAAAGGTGAAAGTTGCCAAAGCTGCCATGTGACAATTTTCAGTTTCCCTATTTCTATATTATGTATTGAGTTTCCAGCAATCCAGAAGAAAAGCTGGGTTCCCTGTGTTGGGTTCATTTTTTATTACATGAATTATTATTATTATTATTGGGCTGGAGCAATAGCACAGTGGGTAGGGCGTTTGCCTTGCACACGGCTGACCGAGTTTGATTCTTCCACCCCTCTTGGAGAGCCTGGCAAGCTACCTAGATATCTTGCCCGCATGGCAAAGCCTGGCAAGCTACTGTGACATATTCAATATGCCAAACACAGTAACAACAAGTCTCACAATGTTACTGGACCAGCTCGAGCAAATCGATGAACAACGGGAGGATAGTGACAGTAATTTATTATTATTATCATTATTATTATTTTGCCTTTTGGGTCACACCTGGCAATGCACAGGGGTTACTCCTGGCTCACTCACTCAGGAATCACTCCTAGCTGTGCTCGGGGGACCATATGGGATGCTGGGAATCGAACCCCGGTTGGCTGCGTGCGAGGCAAATGCCCTACATGCTGTGCTATTACTCCAGCCCCATGAATTGTTATTTTTAAAAATTTACATATTTTTATAAAATTGTTCATGATTTAATACAATTTAATATTTACATTTAATATTCCACCGCCAATCCTACCACTAGTGCACCTTCCTACCACCACCATCACTAATTCCAATTTTGCCAACAACCCCTCAAGCCTGCCCCATAGCAGTCCCTGAATAATTTATTTTATATTGTTTGTCATAATTTGCTATTATTATTACATTAATTAAGCAAAAGGGATTTTTTTTGGGGGGTGTGCACTCCCTACAATGCTCAGAGGTCCATCTAGTGCTGGGTATCAGATCCCCATGTGCTTCAACCCTCTGTATCATCTACCTGGTCCCGTAAATATTTATTCATCAGATGGCCAGAGAGGTAGTACAGCGGTTAAGGCCTATGCCTGGCATGCAGCTGTCCCTAGTTTAACCCATGACACCATGTGTTCCCCTCCATGTGTGTAGCCCAGGGAATCCCTACAGGCTCTGCCCTCACACTGTATTGCTGGCCATAGTGACTGGGATTTACCTTGTTCTCCCTGGCCACCTCCCAGTTTATTTGCAGGTGTAAAAGTACCTCTGAAACACTTTAGCTCCTGGTAGTGATATCATGGAAGGAAACCTGGATGGCTAAACAGAAAGGGGATTAAGGGGACCATTTCCTCAAGCATGAGAACATCAACATGGTTCCTTCTTTTCTGCTTGAATGCCTGATCTTCTTCAACCATCTTCTTAGTCTCTTCTTTGGCTCTTTCAGTGTTTTTTTTTTTTTCTTGCCACCATGAAGGAGGATATGCTGCCTCCACCCCTGCCCCACTCCCTGCCCCTGGAAGCTGCTGCTGCTGCTTCTGCCGCTTCTTTTTTTTTTTTTTTGTTTTAGTCTTGGGGCCATGCTCAGAGGCTGCTCATGGCTCCGTGCTCAGGGATTACTCTTAGCAGTGCTCAGGGGACTATACTGGCTGTCAGGGGTGGAATCTGCTGGGCTGCAAGCAAGGCAAACGCACTATCTGCTGTGCTCTCTCTCCCTCCCCACTTCTTTCTCTGTTAAACAAGGCAACAGATACTGAAAATGCTTAAGTGACTTTGCCCACAGGGAGCAGAAAGACAGACAGGACTAACGCGGAGCTCTCCCAGTTCCCAACTGTAGCTCCAGTATATGCCGTTAGGCAGAGGATGTGTAAGACCACACACAGGAACCTCTGTGATGCCAGGGCTCATTTAGAATTAGGGACCACTTTCATTTGTTGTCCATATATTTATTCAACTATTATTTGGCAAACTTTATGGCTTTAAAGCAGGGAGAAAATAAGCAGTGGTGTGATTATTATAACTTTTGAGAGTATACATGGTTCAAGAAGATGAGACTGGGGGGAACATATCTCATCTAGTTTGGGGACAGGCAGATGATTTCCTGGATGATTTGGGGGATAGTCAGATGATTTCCCGGAGATTGCTAAAAGCAATCCAGGAAATTGCTAAAGGCAAACATGTGATGGTGGGATTGGAGAGGAGAGTTTAGGAGAATGTGAGGACACAGAGGTTAGACAAAGCAGAGAACAGGAGAGCAACAAGCAGTTGGCTACAGAGGAAAACAAAGTTCATGTCCTAGCTGGCTTGGAAATCCAATTAAGAGGCTGAACTTTAGCATGAGGACAGCACAGAGTCCTTAGGGAAATTACAGGATTCGATGTGCATCTTGAACTGATCACTCTCCCTACACTGTGAAAAATGGATTGGCCAGGGGCGTGACTAGAGGCAGAGAGAGCAGGTACCGAGACAAAGATGGCATGGAGCTAAGAGTGGAAATAAGTTGATTAGAGAGGGGGTAATATGCTTGGCCCCATTTGCCAAGGGAAGAATGCTGGAGGAGGTGCAGAGTTGTTGGAGTAAAACAGGACTGGGAAATAAAATCAGATAGGAATGTAATAGTACATTTAGAAGACTTACTTACATTTATTTAATGTGCCATGTGCTGTACATATATTATATCATTTAATTCTCATAATAATAACTCCCATTTTCTGAGACATAATTCCATGTCAGGCACCATATTAAGAACTGCATGTGAACTGACTTGTCATCACAGTTACCTTATGAATTGGGCTATTATTTTCTCCCATTTTACAGAGGAAGAGACTGCCAGAGAGATGAAGCATCTTATTCAAGTCTAAGTTAATAAGTGGAATCCTTAAGAGGTACAGTGGGTAGGGTGCTTACTTTACATGCACCCAATCAAAGTTCGATCCCTAGCATTCCATATGGTCCCAACAAGCTATGCCAGGAGTAATTCCTGAATGCAAGGAGAGGAGTAACTCCTAAGTATTGCCAGTGTGGCCCCAAATCAATCAAACCAAAAAAGTGGAATACTTAAGACTAGATCCAGTTTGTGCCAGAGACCTTATTTTTATTTATTTTCTTATCTGCCACCACTTTTTAGGGCTGTGAATGAAACTCAGGGCCTCTACAAAGCACACAGTGCGCTGCTGACCTATAGATCCTGCCACGCCCCGACCACATGTGTATGCAACCTCACAGTGTGCAAGGCCTGAGAATATTGAAGATGAAGGTCTAGTGAGTTGTCAGACTTAGAGCATGGAAAAAGGGGAGAGAATTTGAGCTGGAGACATAGACTTGTGATCTATTAGCTTATAATGGCATTTACAACCACTGAAGCAACGGTTGAAGCATGCTAAGAGGAAGAGCTGGCTATGAATAATGCTTGGAGGAACCTGGACATTCAAAGGCCAGTGGCAAAGGAGCTTATCAGCACTGATTGCCAGGGAGAGAAAGTTTTGACCATGTGGCCTTGTGTCAAAGCTGAAGGAACTTGGACAATGAGGAGGCGAGAAGATGGTATTTGAACCATAGAGATCAACCTGCAGGAAAGTTTATTTATTTTTTACTTATTTATTTTGTTGCTTTTTGGGTCACACCTTGTGATGCACAGGGGTTCCTTCTGGCTCTGCACTCAGGAATTACTCCTGGCCGTGCTCAAGGGATCATATGGGATGTGGGATTTGAACCCAGGTCGACCGCGTGCAAGGCAAATGCCCTACCAGCTGTGCTATCACTCCAGCCCCTATTTGGTTTGTTTAGGGCCACACCAGGTGATGCTCAGTGCTCACTCCTGGCTCTGTGTTCAGGGATCACTCCTGGATGGACTCATATGTGGTCCAAGAAACTAACCCCACGTTGACCATGTGCAAAGCAAGCACTTTACCTGCTATACTGTCTCTTCAGTTCAAGAGCCATTTTAGTGGGGTGCTAAGTGTGCTCCCAGGGAAAAACAAGGAATAGAGAAGCTGAGGGTTGATCATCTGTCAAAGATTGAAAGTACCAAGAGAAGCAGCCTACTAACTGAGGAGGAGGTGGGCTAGAAGAGAAAAAATCTTTCCTCCAAAGATTTGTGCATGTGTAAATGTTGCCTTTGCATCCGCAGACCCAGGTTCGATATCCAATGTTGTATATGGTCTCCTGAGCTCTGGCTGGGTGTGGCCTTTCTCTCAAAACAAAAAAAAAAAATACAACTCCCAAAGCAAACAAACAAACAAACAAACAAAAAACCCTCAACCCCCCCTCCCACACACACACACACACACAGAGGTTTTCACCTTTTCACTTCCCACTAGGTCTTACTACATTGGAGCCCCAGGAAGTGGAGAGGAAGTTGCTAGTGAGGACCTGAATGAACGGAAGGGAATGACAGAGCTTTGTGCCTGTGTAGATGCTGCCATGTGGGAGTCCCTAGGAGAAAATATAAGACCCAGAAAGCAGATTATTAGTGATGCAAGGAAGGCCTGAGGTCTGGGTGATTTCTGAACCAGAGTTCAATTAATTTTTTACCTAAAGAAAGTGAAAAGTTACAGGGGTCAGAGAGAAAGTAGAGTGATTAAGGTCTTTTGTGCGGCTTTCATTCATGTTGCTGACATGGGTTGGATCTCTGGGACTCACAGGGTCCTCTGAGCTCCATCAGAAGTGACCCTTAAGCACGGAGCCAGGACCAGCGTAGGTAGTCCAACTCCCAGCCCCCAATAATAATTTTATTTCAGGGCTGAGGACTAGCTCAGGGATCGGGGGCACTTGCCCTATGAGAGCTCAGACTTGAGTCTGAGCTTGGAACAACACCCTCTGAGCCCCCAGCACTGCCTGGTGTGACCCTGCTGGCCCCAACTGCTATATTTCTGGGTCAAACTTCAACCATCTGATCTAGTTGGTTGAGTGGTCGTGGGAATGTCCTTTGGGCCCCCTGAGCACCTTGACCTTAGTTTTAAAATGTTGACATTAGTTTCTGCATTTTCCCTGTGTTGCGGTGGGGCTGCACCATCCAGGACTTGTTGCAGTGCTGGGAGTTGCACTGCATATGGTGCTTAGCTCTGGTGGAGACACACACTTGAGTTGTGGATCCCACTTGCTGTATCTCCGGAGAGCTCACCAGTAGTGCTGGGGATTGCACATGGCAATGTGGGGTGGGGTGAGGAATCAATAAGATGGAGCAGCCTCACTCCTGCAAAGCAGGTGCTCGAGCACTGAGCCACACATCTGGCCCTCATTTCTTTAAATACACATCAAGGTTAGAAAGATCATACAGTAGGTAGGACAATTGCCTTGCATGAGGCTGACCTGGGTTTGAACTCCTCCAAGTTCTGCCAGGAGTGATCCCTGAGCACTGTAAGGTGTGGCTCCCAAAAACCAAACCAAAACCAAAAGACACTGTTTTGAGACTGGTGATTTAAGTCACCTGACTGAGCACAGGCTTTGCGTGCAGAGGCCCAGATTTGAACACTGGTGCTGTAAGTCTCAGGCACTCTGACAACAGAGCCCCCAAGAACAGCTCCGAGTAACCTCCAGCACCACGCGGCGTGATTCTTCCAATCTCACCCCTCACCTCTTACCCATAAAAATATATATCTCTTGATTGCTTTCTTGGAGGAGTGTTGGGTCTGCTATAAAGCGCCTTCTCACCTCTCCCAGCAGGGCTAAGGGGCGGAGAAGAGAGTGAGTGAAGGCATCTGACAGAAGGGTGGAGAGGAAAGGCACAGTCTGCAGTCAGGGAAGGGGGAACTGAGAATGCATCGAGTTCATGGCACTAAAAGAGTTTTGAGCGGAGGGGATGGGCTTCAGACAGCCACCATGGCCTGGAAAGATGAAGCAGCTCGTGGATGGGAAGAAGCCCCGCATCTCTAACTGCGGCCAGCCTAGCCTCATGGCCCGGTTCTCCTGCGAGCTCTTTTTCTTTCTTTCTTTTTTCTTTTTTCGGGGGGAGGTCACACCTGGTGATGCACAGGGGTTACTCCTGGCTCACACACTCAGGAATTACTCCTGGCCGTGCTCAGGGAACCATTTGAGATGCTGGGAATCGAACCTGGATTGGGTGCGTGCAAGGCAAATGCCCTACTGGCTGTGCTATCGCTCCAGCCCCTCCTGTGAGCTCTTGTATGTGAAAGAGTCCAGTAACTGTAGTCTCTGGGAGATGGAGAGAGAAAGAGAGAGAGAAAGAGTAGCAGAGACAGAGAGTTGGGAGGTTACTGGGAGTAGCTGGGGATGGCTTCTTTGAACAAGATGTCTCCATCTCTTTCTCCCATTTGGTGGGAGAACTCAAAGAACAGCAGGACAAAGGTGCGGGTATTGGCAAGCATCTAGATGAACTGGTGGGCCAGATGGAGTCTGGAACGTAAGCACAAAAAGTACTCATGGGACGGGCTAATGGGAATGAATTTTTGAAGGCTTAAAAAATGTCTCAAAGATTTGAATCAAAGAGGGGTAAGAGGGCTCACAAGGAAAGAGCACCACGGAAGCTGAAAATACTTCTACAGTTTTTTTTTTTTCCACATCCCTTTCAATAAGGGAAGCTGAATGCTCCCTCAGCTCAAGTGTGGGCTGGCTGTGTTCCCTTCCAGTATCTTGGAAAAAACACAGACGTAGCTGGAGAGACAGCGCAGCAGGTAAGACCAGGGCAGGTGCTTTCCTTATGTGCTGTGGAACTACATTTGATTCCTAGCACTGGGTTTGATCCTTTGAGCCAGGAGTGATCCTTGAGCACACAATCAGGTGTAAGCCCCAAACAATGCAAGTGAGACCCCTCCTAAAACAGAAAACAAACAAGGAAAACATGAAAACAAGTCTACACCAGATTCTGAAAGCCCGGACTACCTGCTTGATCTCTTCTGCAGTAGCTGGTCGCCGCGCTCCAGCTACCCTAGGAAGAGGTCCAAGTGCTAGTATCAACAGTCAGGTGTGGGTGGTGACTCCTCAGGGAGTAGGGGGAGGGGATCTCAGTTCTGCTCCACACATTGGCCACAACCTCCCCATCCACCTGGCGCCAGAACCACTTGCCAAGGATTCTTGACTCTCTGAAACTGTGTGTTCATGAATTTTTGTTGTGTTGAGCTACAAAGCATGGGGATTATTGGTGTTGCCACAAAAGATGACAATATAGGAGAAAGTATAGAAAATTGTTTCAACTCCAGGATCCAGAGACTGACAGTTATGAGTTCAGAGGTGATTGTTGTCTGAGGTAGACTATAAGTGAGGAAGAAAAGTCTGAGAAACTCAGAAACTGGCCCAGTTCTCAGACTGTTGTGAAGATCCAAGGAACAGTGGAACTCAGCTCAAAGGAAAAAGACTATGAGCCACCAGCTAGGTTGTCAATGAGCAGGAATAACTCGGTTGTGGGATGATGACGTCAGGGAGTGGAGGCAGATGCTATGAGCAGGAATCTTTGCACACAAATGCAAAGGATAATGATTTGAAAGCAATGGAGCTAGAGAGGAGGGCGCCTTGGTCCCTGGGTTCCAGGTCCACTTGGTGAGATATGAAGAGAAGTCACATTCAGCAGACTTGGAGTTTTCTTTAAAGCCACTGAGGGCAGAGGCTACGAGAGGACATGTAGGGAACCATGGAGACAGGGAGCTGGAAGTGTAAATGGTTTGCAGAGCTGGAAGTGGAAGGGAGTAGGTGAGTCTGTGTAGGGGAGGAAGGAAGTGTGGGAATCAAAGCTGCAGCATGGTGAAGAGGATGCAGGCAAGGTTAATTGACTGGCTTGTCAGTTTCCCAGCTATTCCGCTCCCACTGCCACAAGAGCTAATTCAATTTATCAGCAGTTCACGCCGATAATATGCACATTACTGAGCCTCCCAAGCAGAGGCCCTGCGTGTTAAACATGCCAATGGGACTGTGTCCTTTCAAGACACTGCCATTATTTTCTCAGCTAAGAGTAAACTTAGCAGAAAAAGAGAGTCCGGGAGTCGTTGGAGCAAGAAGCAGGTGATGAGGCTCCATAAAGAGAAGCAGACGGGGAATCAGAGGAGAATGGAGAGGAGATTGGAATAAACTGTAATTGAGACCAGTCTGGCCCTTGTTCCTTTATTCGCCTGCCCATCGCCAACAACCATCCTGATCCAGTCTGTACACAGCGGCTCAAGAGCACCTAATGCGGGCAGTGACAGAGAGCTACCAGGAGAGCCCGTGAGCACACACACCATCATCCTTCCGATAATCCTCCCAGACGGGAGTATAAAATGAGGCTCCCAGGGGCTGGAGAGATAGCACAGCGGGTAGGGCGTTTGCCTTGCACGTGGCCGACCCGGGTTCGATTCCCAGCATCTCATATGGTCCCCTGAGTGCCGCCAGGAGTAACTCCTGAGGGCAGAGCCAGGAGTAACCCCTGTGCATTGCCAGGTGTGACCCAAAAAGCAATAAATATAAATAATAAAATGAGGCTTCCAGAACCATGCCACCAGACTCCGTGCCAGAACTTGGGGTGGGTGAGAGCCCTCCCCACCCCAAGGGACCCAGCCCCGGCAGCCGACCTCCACTACCCAACCACCGCCACGCTCCAGGCTGCTTTCCAGATACATTTTAAGACACTTCCTACCCATTTTCCACAATTACTACACCATATCTGATGGTGTTCAGACAGTAGGCAACAAATTATAGAGAAAAATATATAAATATATGCTTCTCGGAGAGCCCGGCAAGCTACCAAGAGTATCCTGCCTGCACAGGCAGAGCCTGGCAAGCTCCCCGTGGTGTATTCAATATGCCAAATATAGTAACTACAATGGGTCTCATTTTCCTGACCCTGAAAGAGCCTCCAATCATTGGGAAAAGATGAGTAAGAAGAGGCTGCTAAAATCTCAGGGCAGGGGGTATGGTGCCACCATCAGGTCTGTACCTCTGAGGCGAGTGCATCAGCAGCCTGATGGCGCCTTCAGACTTCCAGATACCCCAAAATTGCTGCTGTGCCTTTGGCCAGACCTTAAAAAATTGGGGCAAAGTTTACCAAGAAAGTAAATGGCCAATCACAGGATGGGGGTGGAGCCAGTCCTGCGCTCCCCGTCCCATCGAGACCCCAAGTCATCGCCCATGAACGGCCTCTCTGGCTCCTGATCAAGCTGCTCGACGGCCATGATCCCAGAGACTCAGGAGCAAATCTCAAAACCCAGCAGGTTTTGGCAGAAATCCCTCCAGAGTTAAGTGTTAAAATTTCAGAATTTCAAAATCGTGCGGCCACTACTGCAGCCATGCAACATCATATGTTATTCATAACCAACAATAGAACACAAATTGTCTACTGTTGCCTTTCCAACAGATCTGAGTGTTGGGGGTAAAATCTCAAATAATAATGTTGGGTCTGGTGTCGAAATATTGAATGTGATCAAAGGAGAGAGAGAGTAATGTTGAAATCATCTGCCCCACAGGTAGGGGGAGGGTGTGGGATGGGGGTATACTGGGGTTGTTGGGGGTGGAGAATGGGCACTGGTGAAGGTAAGGGTGTTTTATTGTATGACCGAGACTTAGACCCGAAAGCTTTGTAACTGTTCTCACGGTGATTCAATAAATAAAATTATAAAAAATGAAAAAAAAAGTACGGTGGAGTTCATGCACAATTCAATCAGCTAATCAGTGACTGAATAAGTAGCAGTACTCCTACATAAAATAAATTAAAATAAAATCTCAGGGCTGGGAGGAATAGAGACATTACTGGTGCCCGCTCGAGTAATTCAATGATCAACGGATGACAGTGTGATACAGTGATACAGTGATTGTTGTGGCAAGGCCTTGCAAAAATTATATTTACTATTAGTGTAGAGTCTCCTGCCTCTGTGCCTGGCTGTCCTCACCAGGGCCCCTTGGAGGGGGGGTGGGTTGTGTTTCCTTCCCCACCCTGAACAGAGACCCAGCAGCTGAAGACCTCCAGAACCAGCCACAGCTATGCTCAAGACCACTCTCCACATGCTCAGATGAGCCTCTCGCTTGAAGGAACCAGAAGAGCAACCCAGGTGTGTGGGACCTGGGACTGAGATCTCCAAGGCTGCTCGGATTGGAACTGGGCTTCCTCCACCCAGATCCCCTATCTTCCAGTAGGTAGGCGTTACACCCACCAACTGTCCCCGATGCTGTGTAATCCCATCAGTGACAAGACCCAGAGACTATAAAACCAAGCTCCTGGAAGCGACCTCTTATTGTCTAGTTCTTGCTCACGGAGAACCCGGCAGGCTACCGTGTGTATGCTGCCCACACGGCAGAGTCTGGTAAGCTCCCTGTGGCATATTCGAGATGCCAAAACCCATTAACAATGATGGGTCTCATTCCCCTGACACTGAAAGAGCCTCCAATGTGGCACTTGCTAAAATCTCAGGGCTAGGACGAATGGAGATGTTACTGGTGCCTTCTTGAGGAAATCGATGAATAATGGGATGATAGTGATAGTGAAGAGTTAACTTGACATTTGCTTTTCTCATATAAAACGTTGCCCTTGCAAATCTACTATTTGTTCTTCTACTCTATTGTTTACAATAATGTAGCCAGAAGACAAACCTCACAAAACAACTTTCCAGCTCTATAAAGGTCCATAAGAAGTTCTTGTTTTTACTTGGTTTACATACCCCTCTTCATTCCCCACTTCTAACTCCAAAGGTTGTTCTTATGTCACTGTCACTGTCACTGTCCTCCCGTTGTTCATCGATTTGCTCGAGTGGGCCCAGTAATGTCTCCATCGTGAGACTTGTTGTTACTGTGTTTGGCATATTGAATGTGTCACAGGTAGCTTGCCAGGCTTTGCCATGTGGGCGAGATACTCTTGGTAGCTTGCCGGGCTCTCTGAGAGGGGCCGAGGAATCGAACCTGGCTCAGCCAGGCCTGCTGTGCACAAAGCCCTACCACTGTGCTATTGCTCCAGCCCATGTCACTGTTTGTAAAACATTTAGAAAAGACATTTTTTATTCCTGAGGTTTATCTTATAGAAAATAATTCAAAGTTTATTCAGATTAGGTAGAACAAAATAGGTTGCTTAAATAAACAAACATATGCTTTTATAATAAATATATTCTTCTGAGTTGGGTTATAAAGGTGGTAATGCATACGTGATTGATAACAACAAGGTATTGGAAGGTAGGATAAATGCATACTTGCAGAAAGTTTCCTTAAGTGTACAAAATGAAAAGAAGAACATGGGTGATGAGAAGAGGGAGATTATTTCGAGTTCACTTATGTCAATACCAGCTAGAAGTAAAGAATCCACAGTGTTTTCTGAAACCAGTACAATGGGGCATTCTAGATGCCGTGACATCATTTTTTAAAAATAGCTGCTTTCACCAACAGATAGCAGTTTATAATGAAAACGTTTTTTCATTTCTTTGGGGAAGAGGGGGATGGGGCAGGGGGAATGGGGACCAGGAACTAAGTGAGATAAATGTTCTGATTGTCTCTGATCTGTGTCAAAAGCCAAGTAACTGGCACCAGGCCGTGCAAGGTCACGTGTGCATTCTCTCTTGAATATTCAGCAAAGAGTCCAGTTGATCCTGTGCTTTCGTGATGCCTAAGTTGTTAACATAATGAATTTTATCATCAGCGACTTTTAAACCATTCGAAACAATGAGCAGTAGCAAGACAAAACTCCCCAAGGAGGAGTTCTTGATGAGGCAGATAAAGATATAACTGGGGCCAGGCCGAGCAGTGTGGGGGCAGGGAGGGCTGGCTCCCACCCAGGACGCTGCCTCCCGGGCAGATGCTGCAGCCCTCAGAGTCCTCCTGGGTCCCCACAGTCTCCTGTCACGGGGACATCCAGCTTCATTGCTGTAAGCACTAGACACAGAGAAACCCTGTTGCTGGTATGGTGCTGGAAAGAGTCGGCTCTGGGGGAAGCTTCTGTGGGACAACGCTCTCCCTTCCCAAAGCTTCCCAACTCAGGGTGAATTGTGCAAGGGCTGCTCCCTCGAATCCCCAATGCCTCCTCTTCCCACAGGTACAGCTACTTGGCCACCATCAGTTACTTCTGTCTACTACCTGGAGTCTCTTCTAATAGAATTGTTCCCGAAAAGGCAGGAGGATGGGGGGGTTCCTACTCCTTCATTTCTGCCTGCCTTCCCTGCCCCCCTCTTTACCTCTCACCATTGGAGTTGGACTTGGTGCCAGACACGGGGGCACAGAGTCTGCTCAACTCATCTTGGACAGGAGGAACCAGATACATGTAGCTGGGGAGGCATCTACCAGTTTTTGCCTTTGGAGACCCAGGACACAACTGGACTAAGAGGACACAGGTACAGTGGTTCCTCTGTGCAATGCACAGAGAACAGGGAAGTTTCTGGAAAGGGGGCGGCACTCAGGTGAAAGCATCAGCAGTGTCCATGTTTCAATCTGTGTTTAAGAGAAGTGAATCTGGGTCAAGGCCCATCTGACAGTGAAACCCAGCAGCAGGCTGGCACTAGGGGCGTCTGATGTGCTGGAGTTCACCAGACTGGCGTATCCTCTCACCAAACTCTCACAGAAACATCCTGGAAGGTATTTTTGGTGGTGGTGTGAGGGGTCGGGCTGGGCGTGAGGGATGATCCATACCAGGTAGAGCTCAGGGCAATGACCTGCGCTCAGGGATCATTCCTGGCGGTACTAAGGGAGCCTATGTGGCACCAGAATTTGAACCCAGCAAGCAACTTTTCTACAATCTCTCTGGCCTGAAAGTCTTTTTTTTTCTTCACTTGCCACCTCCCCCATCATGCCCCCATCCCCCAGCCACCCCAATGCTGAAGATCAAACCCAGGGCCTCACATATGCAAGTCAACTGCTCCATTGCTGAGCTACATTTCTGTCTGTAATGCAACTTTATGTAAATTAGATTCTAGTATTCATGTTAATTTTTTTGGGGGGGTGCCATTGGGTGAGGTGTTTGGCCATATCTGACACATTTAGGGGGTTACTCCTGGGTCTGCACTTGTGAACACTCTTGGTGGTGCTTTTGAAATCATATGGGGGCACTAGGAATCAAACCAGGCTTGGCATGTGTGAGGCAAGTGCCCTACTTGCTGTACTATCTCTCTGGTCCCTATTCCTGTTTCTGATGATAGAAGAACAGAGGAGTGAACTAATTTGCACAGCCACAGAGTTAGTGAGATGCTGGTCCAAGATGTGAACTCATGCTGTCTGACTCTGCTGATACCCTCTCAAGCATTTACACTCAAATGCCCAGAGCATGATGCTTCAAGACTGTCACTGGCTTTTCAGGAGTTCAACTAGGGAGATCAGGAGGTCCCTGAAAGCCACCACATGTGCCCTCAGGTAGCCCTGGGCCAGGGTGTTGCTCTTGTAGTGGTAGCATCCTCACACATCTTGCATGGCGCATCATCAAGCATGCCAGCTTGGCCACAGTTCATTAGCTCTAAGTGCAGTAGGAAATGTGCCATGAAGAAATGTTCTACAACTAATTCCAGTAATAACTGGACTAGATACTTAGTTAGGGTTGATCTCAATAAAGCTGCAGTGGCAACTTCACGTTCAAGTGAACAAGACTACTTGCAGGGATCAAAGCACACCACATTAAGTTGACATTGAAGATAACCCTCTGGTTAAGTATGGGGTTGGGATGAGCAAATAAAGCCTAGAGATTTTTTTGGAGGGGTCACATCCGGTGATGCTCAGGGGTTACTCGTAGCTCTGCACTCAGGAGTCACTCCTGGCATTGTTCGGGGGAACACATGGGATGCTGGGAATTGAACCCGGGTTGGCCGCATGAAAGGCACACACCCTACCCGCTGTACTATCACTCCAGCACCCCTAGAGATTTTTTAAAAACTAATTTTTATTGAGGTACCAGGGTTTACAGTATTGTTAATCACACTTTTTCATGTACATATCAGCCTAACACCAGATCCATCACCAGAGAACAGGTTATCTCCATAAGTGTTCTAAAGATTTTTTCTACCTCCCCACCATGTAAAAGCTTTGAGATTATTAATGTCATTTTGTATGACATACTACACAAATAGAAGCTCTCTGCCCTATGAATACGGAAGTCAAAATATAGAACGGTTTAAATAAAGAGCAAGAAATGAGTCCTTATTTTTAAACAGAACAAGTCTGTGAAGTAATTTAGCAAAACAGGATCTATAGCATTTTACACTGACAATTTTATTCCTGATTTTGCCTTTTGGTTTTGACTTGCACATGTTTGCCTTGGTTTTATAGTCATATAAGAATTATACTGATTCCTCCTCCTCCTCCTCCTCCTCCTCCTCCTCCTCTTCCCTCCTCTTTTCCTCCTCTTCTTCTTCTTCTTCTTCTTCTTCTTCTTCTTCTTCTTCTTCTTCTTCTTCTTCTTCTTCTTCTTCTTCTTCTTCTTCTTCTTCTTCTCCGTCCTTCTCCTTCTCCTCCTCCTCCTTCTCCTCTTCATCCTTCTCCTCCTTGTCTTTCTCCTCCTCCTCCTTCTTCTCCTATTTTTTCATCTCCTTCTCCTCCTCCTCCATTGCTGCCACCTCGTCCTTATCTTCTTCACAGCAATGTTCAGGGATTACTCTTGGCTCTGTACTCAGGAATTACTCCTGGTAGTTGATAGACTGGATACACCCAATGCAGACCAAGGAGCAGCGAGAATAAAAGTGAAGAAATAGAAATTTATCTGGAGGATCCTACGAGGAGTCTGGGGTAGAGCTGTGCCCTGGGAGAAACTAAGCGGGCTTTTAAGTTGTCTTGGGTGGGAAAAGGGAACAAAGACTAATGAGACTGGTATGTGCATTTGGCCTGACTTTCTGTTATCCACAGGGGGTAGATGGTGTGAGGAAGCATGGAATGAAGCCTGGTAGTTTCCTGATGCCAGGTGGGCCATAAGTCTGTGCTGGGGGCAGGTTGATCTTTGATTTGGGGAGTTCTGCTATCTCATCAGCCAATCACCATTTGGTTCTGCGTGGTACCATTTGGTCCAAGCAAACTAAAGTAGCGGTCAACGGACCATATGGGATGCTGGAATTGAACTCAGCTGACCATTTGTATGTACCCTACCTAGTATATTATCTCTCTGACCCTTCAAATTTCAGTTTCTATCTTACCCCGCACTTTTAGATTTTCCAATCACTAAAAACTGAGATTGGGGGTTTCTTTTGGCCTGCTGGTTACTGACTCCAATGCTTCCATCTTATGAGATAGGCACTTCAACTACTGAGTCACATCCTTGACAGAAAACTGGGAATTTGACACGTCAGTAAATTATTTTGAGGACGCCTAGAAGCTTGTTCTTTTTTCACATCCCTAGAGCTTATCTATGACCACAAAGGCAGCAGTAGTTTTCAGTTTCTTGTTGCAAGTGCACAGATAAAGTACTTAGAAATGCAATTAGGCTACAAGCATCTAGAATCAAACTTCCAGCCTCCAGAGAATTTAGGAAGGCAACTACTTTTTAGTGGAGGGCTTTCCTAAATAGAAGACATTGCCTAAGAAGAAATGGAGAGATGCATATTGGGTAAAAAGGTAGCCGAGTCGACTCATGTGAATGAAAAAAGGAAAGACAAAACTAAACCTATTCTTACCTATCTCTTTACTGAAATCCTCCTTGGTACCTTACTGGTGTACTAATAAATGTTTCACATGTGGACCTGCAGGGGCAAAGGTAAAGTTTATCCTTTCTTGGGGATCACTCCCCCTGTTCAGAGCTACTATTTGGGCAGAGATAGAGGATCCTAATAAGGTTTATTAGGAAAAACTGTCTAGCAGAACCTAAATCAGCCCCAAAGCATGAGTGCCTTTGAAACAAAAGACACATCTTAGGAGTCAGGAGAACCATTGAGAAGAAGAATTCCAGATCCAGAGTGTGGTTGGACCCCCTGGGAAGAGAGTCTCCATCACTGCAATAAGGGCAGACAAAGAATATCAAGAGAATACCATCAATAGCTGCAAGCCCTCCCCGTTGGCCACCACCTTCGAGACAGACTTTGGGAAATAGTTTGGGAAAGCTTCTATACGCTAACTTGGCAGAGCCAGAGGTGCCCATTGGTCCATATCTCCCCCCGAGATGTGTACTTTCTTACCCCGTGGCTCTTTGTCAATGCCTCCTCATCTCTAGAGCTTATCTGTGACCCCAATTCAACAGTTTTCAGTTTCATGTTGTGAATGAACAGATAAAGCACTTAGAAATGCAATTAGGCTCTAAGCACCAGAAAATCTAACTCATAGCCTCGAAGAATTTTAGGAAGGCCACAAATCATCTTATTGAAGTGTCTAAATCCTGCTTTTCTGTCAAGGATGTTGCTCAGTGGCAGATTACCTGTGTACTTTTGCCTGCAGCCCTGTGTGAAAGGTGCACTTTCTTAGTTTAAGGTGCATTTCCCTAGGACCCTAATCTGCCTGAGATACTTATTTTGTGGATTGAAGTAAGTCTGAGATGAGCATCTGCATGGTGCAGATCTCAAGTCTCTCCACCCCCGCTAGGTGGTTGTAAGACAGCACTTGGGTTCTACTTGTTCTGCCCAGAGTCTCTCTGCCTCTGTCTCTATCTCTGTCTCTCTGTCTCTTTCTTCCTCAAATAAACTTAATTTACTTCACTAGTCACCTCCTCCTGAAAGTTGGTTTCTGTGAGGGAAGCCAGGCAACAGCCCTAAAGAGCCTGGGTAAGATTTAGGACCACCCCTCCTTTCCTGCAAAGAGCAGCTCCTGGTTCCAGCCAGGTCCCACAGCTCTCTGAGAACTCGAGCCTCGGGGATCCTCTCCCACCACGGGCAGAATTAGTGGAACCCACATGTGACTTGACTGCTGCTTGGGGCTACTGAGGCATGAGGTCTGGGCTGTGTTGGGGCGGAGGGGGGAGCATCTCAGACTCACATCACTGCTGGATTCCCCAGGCTCTTGCAGGGGAGCGAGGTGTGTAAAGGGGGAGTTTCTTTTCTCAGGCTGCTGCTTCTCTCCTCCCACCTCACAGAGGCTGCCCAGGACCCATGACCTCTCCCTCTGGAAACGGCAGCTAACACTGTGCAAACAGCCCCCCCCCCCCCGGCCCCCCGTAGAGGGTCATCTGTCCACAGGCTTCAAATAATCTCCCAAGCCAAGCCCCTGACCCGTGGGCTTCCCAGCTCCCAGTACTGTGAGAAGCGTTTGGGGCGCCAGTCGCCCGGCTCCTGGTGCTGTTGGGACAGCCCCAAGCGACCAGGACAGTACAGGGTTCTGTGTTCAGCTGTTTGAGAGGAGAACATTCAACTGGAGAAACTAACGTTACCTGGGAGATCCCCAAAGGCATGCCCGGGGATATGCCATTTGATTTGCGCTGCAGATTGACCTGCATCCCCAGCGCCGCGCCTCCAAGCCAGCCCCAGCTCCAGAACCTCCAACTAGGACTGTCTCCGGGACAGGGCCTGGGCGCGAATTAGGCCCTTGTAAGGAAAGGAGAGGATTTTTTTTTCTTTTTGGGTCACACCCAGCGATGCCCAAGAGTTACTCTTGGCTTATGCACTCAGGAATTACTCCTGGCGGTGCTTGGGGGACCATATGGGATGCTGGGAATAGAACCCGGGTCAGCAGCGTGCAAGGCAAGCGTCCTACCCGCCAGCCCCATGGAAAGGAGAGGATTTGACGGAGAGACAATAAGGATGTGCACAGGGAAGAAAGACAGCATGAGGCCACAGCAAGCTGCCATGGCTCCTAGAGGCCCAGAACCGCGCCAGGAGAAAGAAACCAAGCCTTGGGCGCACTGATGCTACTTCTGGCCTCTGGACCCAGACCCGACGCGCTGCAGCTGTCCACAGGGTCTGCATGCAGTAGTGTGTTCTAGGAGCGTGAGCTGTTAAAGGTAACCTGCGACCCAGGAGTAAGTGAGGGCTGGTAAGGTGAAAGTGTGATAGGGGCCGTTGTAAACAGAGGAAAGTGCATCTGGTTTGATGCTCAGAGCAGTCGGTAAAATGGGTCCTAATCTAATCTTAAACAGTGGTTAGGAATGTGAACCTGGGGGTCAGAAGGGCAGGACTCAACTCAGCCTCTGGAAGTTAGAGTCCCTGGACACCTGTTTCCTCAGGTGTTGAATGAAGCCAACTCTAGATTATGTCATAGGGTTGTTGGAGAGAGGATTAAAGCACTTAGCTATATCAAGTATTTAACTCAGTACTTGGCACTTTGTACTGGAAGTGCTAAAAAAAAAGTTAGTCAACTTTTGTGCAGCCTGAGTGTTACATACAGTGGCAATTCTCTCCTGCAACCAGTCCAAACTGTGTCAAATTATTTTCGCTCCCTTACTGGAAATGAAGACCATCATTTCTGAAGTCTGCATGCCCCACTTTTAAAATTTTTTTGTTTGTTTTTGGGTCACACTCGGCATTGCACAGGGGTTACTCCTGGCTCATGCACTCAGGAATTACCCCTGGCGGTGCTCAGGGAACCATATGGGATGCTGGGAATCAAACTGTGTGCAAGGCAAATGCCCTACCCGCTGTGCTATCACTCCAGCCCCCTTTTTAAATTTTTTTTTTTATTTTAATGAATCATCGTGAGATAGATTTAGAGACTTACAGACTTTCATGATTGCGTTTCAGTCAAACAATGTTCAAGTACCAATCCCTTCACCAGTGCCCATTCCCCACCCCCAATGTTCCAGTATCCCTCCCCCAATTCTCACCCCTTCCTACCTCCTGCCTCTGTGGCAGGCACTGTAGCACTGTAGCACTATCCTCCCGTTGTTCAACGATTTGCTCGAGTGGGCCAAGTAACGTCTCCATTGTGAGACTTCTGTTACTGTGTTTGGCATATCAAATGTGTCACGGGGAGCTTGCCAGGCTTTGCTATGCGGGTGAGATACTCTTGGTAGCTTGCTGGGCTCCCGAGAGGGGTGGAGGAATTGAACCCAGCTCGGCCTGGCCGGCTGCGCGCAAGGCAAATGCCCTACCACTGTGCTATCGCTCCAGTTCAATCCCTCTTAATCTCACTGTCCTTTTGGGTGTTATGATTTGCAGTACAGGTAACAAGCAGCCATCATGTTGGTTCATAGTCTACTTTGGACACGTATCTACTATTCTGAGCGATCCCTCCAACCATTATTTATTTAGTGCTCCTCTCTCCATCCCAGCTACCTTGTCCCCTAGCGCATGAGATCAGCTATCAAGCCGTGGGGCAGTCCTCCTGACCCTAATTTTAACCATCCTTAGGTGTTGGTCTCCAATTATGCTACTTTTATTCCACAAATGAGTGCATCCTTTTATGTCTGTCCCTCTCTTTCTGACTTATTTCACTTAACATGATACTCTCCATGTTGATCCACTTGTATGCGAATTTCATGACTTTATTTTTTCTAACAGCTGCATACTATTCCATTGTGTAGATATATTAAAGTTTCTTTAACCAGTCATCTGCTCTCGGGCACTCGGATTTTTTCCAGATTCTAGCTATTGTAACTAGTGCTACAATAGGGGACTGGAGCAATAGCACAGTGGGTAGGCCGTTTTCCTTGCATGTGGCCAACTTGGGTTCGATTCCCAGTATCCCATATGGTCCCCCGAGCACCACTAGAAGTAATTCCTGAGTACATGAACCTGGAGTAACCCCTGTGCACCGCCGGGTCTGAATGCTCCCCCCAAAAACATAAAAAAATAGTGCTGCAATAAACATACAAGTGCATATGTCATTTCTACTGCACTTTTTTGCATCTCCGGGATATACTTCCAAAAGTGGTATTGCTGGTCAAATGGGAGCTCACTTTCTAGGTTCTTGAGAAACGTCTATATTGTTTTCGAAAACTTCATGCCCCATTTTATGGATTCTGTCCTCATGCTTTTTCTATGGGTCATGGAAGCCTACACAGGGAACAAGGAATACAAGTGAGGCCTTTGGGGCGAAAGACTGATGGGGACAAGAGGCTGTGGGTAGAAATTGTGATGCTCTGGGGAATGGGATCAGGAGAGGCTCTGCGCTCCATGTCTGGCAAGAAGAATTACTTTGGGGCAGCTGTAGGTACCAGAAATATCAGGTGCCTTAACAGCGCATAGGCCTGCATCCGCTGCATCCTCACCCCCAACCACTGGCATCTAGCACCATGGCAGTGATAGGGAGGAAGAGGAGAAACGTCTGCTCCCAGACCCACCCCCCTCCACTGTGTTTGTCTATAAATTCCCTCTCTGGATCCAGGTGTTAAGGAGAATTGTTTCTTTTCTCTCTGCGTTCTCCACACATAGCCTCTGCATCCTTGCCTAGTTCCTTTGTGGAAATAGCCATTATTTATCGACTAGGGACCTGAGGCAGAGTCTGTAAATTTCCTTTGACTAAAATTTTGTTTTCACCAGGAAACCTGGAGGGCAAGGGATGTGTCCAACTTTCCCACAGTGCCTTGTTGTGTGGTGAGCCCCAGGACAAGCGCAGGGAGAATCTGAGAGGCTGCAGTTAAAATCTAGAAGATTGGTCCTTAGATGGATTGATGAAGCTCTTCGTGTGGTGTCTAGAGTAGATAAAACTCTTTTGGCCTTAGGGATATACCTACAACCATCCTATTTATGCATTCTAGAGATATTCTGGAATTCCCTGGGATGTTACACTTTAATTTTTTTTGTGGAACATTTTGTTGATTCATTTGGCTATACCCTGTAGTGCTCAGGGGAGATTCCCAGCTCTCTGCTTAGGGGTCACTCCTGACAGAGCCAGAGATCAAATCCCAGGCCGCCTGTCTGCAAAGCATGCATTGAGTGCATTGAGCTATCTCTCCTTCCCCAGTATGTGTGTGTATGGAAATACTATATGTATATAAATATATGTGTATATATAACATGTGTGTATGTGTATGTATATATATATATATATATATATATATATATATCCCTTTCTCTTAACTCATGCTTGAGGTGGTAGTGAACAGAGTCTGAACTTTTTACTTTCTGTTTTATTTATTTATTTATTTATTTATTGGGGGGGGCACACATGACAGTGTTCAGAGGCTATTTACAAACATGTACTTGAGAAATCATGCAGTTCTGAGGATAGAACAAAGGCCTCTTATATGCAAAACTTGCTTTAGATGCACTCATCCTGTTGAGGCATCTCTCCATCCCAGAGCATGGTGGTCTTTCATTCATCTATTCAGTATATACTTTCTGCTGTTATTGGGGCCATACCTGGCAGTGCTCAGGGTTCACTCCTGGTTTTGTGCTTAGGGGACCGTATGGGAGGCCAGGGATTTGAACCTTTAATGCGCTACATGCAAGTTAAGTGCCTTATCTGCTGTACTATGTCTCCAGACACTTAAGAAGTACTTGCTGAACATACCTTTTGCCCCAGGTATTTCCCGGTCCTCTGTGCAGGGATCAGTTGGTTCATCTCTGTGCTTATCAGATCTCAAAAGAGGATAATAATACCCATTGTCAGATTGGCATGAATAAAATGTAAAAAATGAAAGCTTGGCATGTATAAATGTCACTTAGTTCTGCCATCAGGGCCAGTGACAGCTGATTACTTCATTCCTCTGTTGCAGTTATGGGAGGACAATGGAGGACTCTGAAATGTTATTGACACCCTAATTTGATTCATGTAGATAGTGTGAGACAAGATGGGCGGGACTTAGCTGGCCTGAGTCTTCAGGCAGCTGTCGTCTTCGCTTCTGGAGTAAATGTGACACTTTAACAAAACAGGAAAGGTGAGGTCCTCAACTTCTTTATCCTGCTCATGTTCTGTACATTGAGAACAGAAAATTCCAAGAAAAAACATGGAATTGTATTATTTCAGCATAAAGTATCATTTAGGACAAGGTTTATCTGCACACATTCTCCATCCCCCAAACAGTGTTAGATAAGATAAAATTCCATTCCTTTTTCATGTAAAAGATAAGAGGTAGGCATTCCAGGACTGGCACAAAGCCCTCAGAACCCCAGACCCCTTCTAGCTCCACCCCTCAGGTGTTTCCAGGTCCACAGTGGCCTTTAATGCGCCAGGCATCACAACTGTCTCTCAGGCAGAAAGATGGATCAATGGTAAGAGGAAAAGAGCACTCTTGGTCTTTTAAAAACTTTCCAAGGTGCTACAGATAGTACAGAGGCTAAACTTTGCATGTGGTTGACAGTAATTTAATCCCTGGCATTGCATATGGTCCCCTAAATACCACCTGAGCACAGAGCCAGGAGTAAGCCCTAGTAGGGCCCCTCCTCCAAAGACTTTCCCAGGAGCCTAGAGATAGCTTATGCTTTACATAGGGAGCCTGGATTGAACCCCAGTACTGCACTGTCCCCTAAAACCTCCAGGAGCAAACCCCTGGAACACCAAGCCCCAAATGCCTCCGCCATGCTTAAGGGAATAAAAACTTTCCAAGTTCCAAATCTCTTAGTTAGAAGTAAAGCCATGCTCACACTTTGGCCAAAAAAGACCGGAAGACAAAGCCTTGAGGGGACATGGGTTCAGATAAAGATGATATTCTAACACAAAGGAGGAAACCCAGGCTGTTTTTCCCACTCTGTGCAGAAACTCTCATGAATGTCTTCACATCTTAACTTTTATCTATTTATTTAACTTACTTTTAACTTTTTTTGGGTCACACCCAGTAATGCTCAGGGGTTACTTCTAGCTCGGCACACAGGACTCACTCCTGGCATTGTCCAGGAGACCATATGGGATGCCAGGGATCAAACACGGATTGACTGCATGAAAAGACATGCTCTACCAGCTGTACTATTGTTCCAGCCCCTTAACTTTTATTTTTAAAATTAAAACTTTTTTTTTTCAGATTTTGGGCCATACTGGGCAGTGTTTAGGGAGCACTCCTGGAAGGCTTGTGGGCCATATGAAGTGCTGAAGATAGAACCTGGGAAGCAAGCAAGAACCTTACTAGCTGTCCTAGCTCTCTCTGATGCCAGGTCTTCACATTGTTTAAAAAAAAAATTTAAATTTTAATTGATTACATTCAATGTTTCAACACCAATCCCATCACCATTACACCTTCTCACCACCATTATTTCGAATTTTGGTCTTCACATCTTTGTTATTGTTGTTCTGTTTGGGGGCCACCCCTGGCTTCTGACTCTGCACTCCAAAGTCACTCTTGGTAGACTTGGTGACCACCTAGGATGTCAGGGATCGACCCAGGGTCTCCACCCACTGTGTTATTTCCAGCTCTAGTTCTCCATCTTAAGGGGAAAGGACAGTAGCAATGATGCTTTGTTGTTCATCTCAGACCAGTGGTAAGAAATGACAGCATCTGCCCCCCTGCACACTTGTGCTCCTTATCACCCTTTTTTCTCTCTCCCCACTAGGTTCACAAAACTCACATTACAAATGCCCTAGGAACTGCAAACCAAATACATTGTCCTGAACGGGTCACTGGGCATTGTGTGCTTGGCTCTCTGCTTTCCACTGCCTGCAGCAGAGCTGGGCATTTGACCTTTCTCAGGGGAGGAGCTTTGAGGAACACCACATGCTGAAGTTCGCTGTGTGAACCGGCTTGTGTTGGGATCTGGACCTGCATTCTTTTACTTAACCTTCGTGTTTTACTTTTCACTTTTGGGCTACACCTGGTCATGCTCAAGGCTTTTTCCTGGCTCTGTAAGCAGGGATCACTTTGGGGAAGGTTTGGAGTTGAGGGGAGCATTGAAGTGCTGGGGATCAAACCTAGGTCAGCCATGTGTAAGTCAAATCTCTACCCACTGGACTATCTCTCCAGGCCCCCTTTTACTTAACCTTTACCCAAGATTTTTCTGTTCGTTTATTTATTTATTTATTTATTTTCTTTTTGGGTGACACCCGGTGATGCTCAGGGGTTACTCCTGGATCATGCACTTAGGAATTACTCCTGGCAGTGCTCAGGGGACCATATGGGATGCTGGGAATCAAACCCGGGTCGGCCACGTGCAAGGCAAATGCCCTACCCGCTGTGCTATCACTCCAGCCTCTGTTCTTCTATTTTTGAACAGCAAGAATGTCCATCTTTTACCTTGCAGACACACTAGAAGACTAATAAAAGATGGTGATTGCGGTGAATGGTGTGAGAAGTCTAAGAGTCAAAGGGTGGTTTGGGCTATGGAGATGTGCCAGGGATGCAGGAGATCTTAGTTCAACCCTAGCAGCAAAAGGTCTCCCAACGAGCACCTCAGGGGGCAATCTAAGCAGGAAGTAAGCCACCCCAGGATGGGTAAATACATCCCAGACCATGGCCACCAAATAAGATGCGACCCATGGTCATCAGGACAATGGTAGTAAAGGCAAGGGGGAGGCAGTTGGGTGTTTTCAATGGTGATTCCAGGCAGGAAAGATGATACAGAGGATAAGGTGTGAATGTTTAGGGTGTGGCTAAACGTAAGAATTTGGGTGCACCTGCGCTGGCTGTGTCTTTGTCCTTAAAATGAGCTCAGGAGGGATAGCTCAAAGCTTAGTTCATATCTTCCATTTTCCATACAGAAAGACCCAGGATTGGTCCCTCTGAACACAGGCCTAGAGCAACCCTGGGACTTCCCAAATACAAACAAACAGAAAGTCACCAAAACAGCCTGATACTGAGAAGACCATGTTCTCCATCAGCATGTTAACCTTGAGTTAGATAACTCTAGGGGAACTTTAACTGAGGACCTGTGCTAAATTGGGATTCTGCGATTCGATAATTTCTCCCTGGGGGAAGGAAACAGGAATAAAGACACAAGAATGGAAGCTGGGACCAAGGGACAAGAAAGAGAATAGAAGCAGGAGTCAGTCTGAGGAATTGAAGAAGCTATTTACAATACATCCTTACCAAGCCAGTAGTCAAATTCAGTGACAACTCTTTGGAAGAAAGCAAGTATGCACTCACTCTACTTTATTTCCTTCTATTAGAAGAAAATTTTACTGGGCAGACAAGTTATTTCTGATTTAAAATCACTGAACTCTAAATATGAATTAGAAGCAATATGGAGTCACTATTTTTTTGGGGGAGGGGAGGTGATGTTGGGGTCACATCCAGCTGTGCTCAGGGCTTGCTATTGGCTCTATGTTAAGGGATCATACCTGGCTTGGGAGATTGAACCCGAGTCAGCCCTGGTCCAGGCAAGTGCCTCACCCCCCGTACTATCTTCCTCCTTGGCATCACCTTTGAAAGTTCCCTACTCCTCCCCCTCCCTTCACTGCTGTTGTAGTGATGACCATGGGTCACACCCCTCCAGCTGTTGGGCTTGCCCACTTGGCCGTGGTGCTCACTGGGGTTTGCACTCTTTTACTTGCTGAGTGGACACCCCCCGCCCCCATTCCTGTTCTGATATTAAGCCCCAAATACTGATATTAAGCCCATATTAAGCCCACCAGGCATATGGACTTGATAGGTGTCATATTTTCTTTTAAGTAGATTTTTGGAGGGGGGCGTTGGGGGATGGATCCCTGACAGTGCTCAGGGGTTACCCCTAGTTTTGTGCTCAGGATTTACTCCTGGCAGTGCTTCGGAACCCATATAAGATGCCAAGGACTGAACCTGGATGGGCTACATGCAAGGCAACGCTTCCCTGCTGTACTATCTCTCCAGCCCCTACATGTACATTGTTTTATTTATTGACTTATATGTTTGGTTTTAGGGCCACACCCAGCACTGCTCAGCCTGACTCCTGACTCTGCACTAGGGGTCATTCCTGGTGGTGCTCAGGGAACCATATTGGTGCCAGGGATTAAACAGAATTGGCCATGGGCGAGGCAAGCTATACTATCACTCTGACGCCTTGTTCACCTTCTTAGTTCTAGACTTCACTGTGGTCACATCCCTTGGTGGTGCTTACACACATCTGACTTTGGGGTGGCCAGAATCAGGATGGCCAGGACTGACCTCAGTGCGCATGGTGATAGCAGGGATTTGAGTTCCTGACCTTACACACCTATTCTCCTGTCTTGTACAGGTTCTCTGATTCTGGAGTCCTTTTTTTTTTTTTTTTATAAAAAAAACCCCCAAAATACCTGGTAGCGGTTGGAGCTATTCCTGGCCCCAGGAGTTTGGAAGTTGTTCCTAGCAGTGCTCAGGGAGCCACATTCAATAGGGGATGGGATGGGTGTCTTTTTTTTTTCCTTTTTGGGTCACACCCAGCGATACTCAGGGGTCACTCCTGGCTCTGCACTCAGGAATTACCCCTGGAGGTGCTCAGGGGACCAGATGGGATGCTGGGAATCGAATCTAGGTCTGGGCGTGCAAGGCAAACGCCCTACCCGCTGTGCTATTGCTACAGCCCCGATGGGCGTCCTTTGAACCATCACCCCAGTCTAACATAAAAACTTGATGAGAAAAACATGCAGATAGAAAGTAAGAACAGCACATCTTTTTATTTGTTTGTTTTTCTTCAGCTTCAGCGAGTAAGTGTTTGGGCACGGCTCTGCTGCTCCTCCGATTGGACCCCTAGGATGCCTCTGTGGCTCAAGATCACAGTAAGCTGCCCAGTAAACAGTAGGTCGGGAACTTGGACACAGGACTCCCCTGGCCCTGCGGTTTGCACAAACGAGCTACCGGGCTCGTGTGTGGGGCCTCTTGTTAACGTGTTCCAGGCAGCTGGCAACCTTTGGCTCTGAAATAACCGCATTGTCAGCTTGCCAGGAGCTACTTTGTGGAGTGCCTTGCGGATATAAATAAGCCAAAAAACATCTCATTGAAGGGTTGGAGGGGATGGGTGAAAAAGCAACAACAACAACAACAACAACACTGTGCGCATAACCAAAACAACAACAACAACAACAACAACAAAAATGTGCAAAGAAAGAATTAGCTTGGCTCTGGGTCCTTACAAATCCTGCTGCCCTTCCTCCCATCATAGGCAGAATGGCTTTCTGAAGAGCCAAGGTCCACCACGGTCTCATCTTTATGTCAAAAGAAACGTCAGAATCCGTTCCGAGAACAAGGAGTGGCCACTAGGGTCTGGGGGCTCAACCGAGCCTTCTCTCTCTCTGGCTTCTTCACTGCAATTGGGTCTGGCGTCATCGCAGTTTCCTCTCCAGTCCGGCTCGTGCACTGAAGGATCGAAGGACCAAAGGAAGGACTGAGAAAGAAGAGGCTCCGGGATGCTTGCAGGTTTCTCTTTTCCCGGAGCCTGGTGGAGCCTGGTGCGGAATTGGTCTGCAGAGGACACTGGACTCGGGCTGGCCACGCCCGCCTCCTGCGCTCTCCGCCGCGGGCACAGCGCCACCTAGCGAGCTCGTGAGGCAAGTCGGCCAGGGCCCTGCCCGCCTTCCGAGGGAGCCACTTCCGCAGTAGCACCCTGAACTAGCCCTAGATTAAGCCAGAGCATTAGAAACCCGGCTTCACCTACCAACCAGCTCGACCAGGTTTGTCTTCCACCTCCGCCAATGCATGTTGGGTTTTGGATCACACTGCCCTGCATTTTGGTCTCCTCCAACCCCGACCCCCGTCAACACACACACACACACACACACACACACACACACACACACACACACACACGCAGCGCAACAGTGGGAACCAGAAAATTCAACTTCCCTCACCATGCAGTGGCGCTCTGCGCTTCCACTGATGGTTGGAACACAAAACATGGTTGATATTTACTGAGTATTCCCCAGGTACCAGGCGGAGCTTGTGTTTACAAGGATTGCTTTGCTCAATCTTTCCTCAAAACCTTCAAGTTACCTGCTGTTACTATCTTTGGGTAAAGATGAGGAAACAGGTTTAGAAACATGCAAATTTATCCAGTTAGTTAATGAGTGGTGGTGTTGGTAGGTAGAACCCGGAACCTCTAAATTCTCTATGTAATGGGAGGAATTGGGATTCATTCTGTCTGCATATCTTGAATATATATATATGTATATATATATATATATGTTTCTGTTCTGTACCTGCCATGCATGTATTGTACTTTTTCATTTCTTATAACAGCTCTATAAAGTACAAAAAGATGATAAAAACTGTATTCTAAACAAGAATATTAAACTCAAAGAAGTTTAGTGTCTGCCATTGTGCTTGGGTCAATGATTGGAACTGGGTAGAACAGAAATAAAAGGACTTGGATTATCGCCAACAGTATGTGAGTCATTGAATTAGGCGGCTACCTGGAACCACATCAACTCCAGATTTTTTTGTTCTGAGGAATGACACTAAGGGGATTTAATTTAGGATTTGTGTTGTTGGTGCATGAAAGCATACCAGCTCGTGCACCAGAGAGATTGGACAGGGGCTAAAGTGCTTGCGTTACACTCTGCCCATCCCACTTCGATCCCTGCATTGAACATGGTCCCCTGAACACTGCCACGAGTGAACCCACGAACACAGAGTCAGAAATAAGCTCTAAGCACCACCAGATTGGCCTCTAAAATAGGGGATGCACACCTGAAAAAATGAACCTTCCCCTCAAAGACCCAAAAAGCACACCTGCTGATATATCTGGAATTTTACTGCAGGTCTATGCAAGACCAAGAGCTACTGGACTGTTTCCTAGGACATTGTTCTACTTTGTATTATTAAATGATTAAAAAGTTGCTTGCTACTCAGGGGTAAGGAAATTATTACCTGCAGAACTGTGTGGGTGAAATACACAGGAACCTAGAGTTTCATCTTAACTCTTTCTTGGCATCTTTATGGACTCATAAGGGAGATAAAACACAAAGAAATGCAACAGTAAGATGGAGTGAGTATTGAAATGGAATAGTCAAGTCAATAATTATCTCTTTTTTTGCTAGTTTGGGGGCCAAACCCAGTGTGCTCAGGGATACTCCTGGTTCTGTGTTCAGGATCACTCCTGGTGGTTCTGGGGATTGAACAGGGGGAGACTATGTTTCAGGGATGCTCCTTACCCACTGTGTTATCCTCTGACCCCTCCACTGATTACCTGAAGTCTTAGAATAGACACAAAACAAGTCTGTCATGCAAAGGTAAAAGTCCATCTGGGCTTACAGACTTTCATCACTCCATTCTCTTGCGAGTACTCAGACGGTTCTTCCAGAGTTAGATGACATGATCAGTGTCGACAGTTGCATAGGGACAAGTGGGACCTTACCTTCAGTGATGGGCAATGGTCCTACTCAGTTTGTACAATACAAATCCCATTTGGCAAAACCTTATTACCATACACATAATGCCAATTTCCAGAGTCAGAATATTCAGGTCCGTTTTCCTCCGGGTATAACCTAAAAGCAGAGGAGTCTTCCCTTGAGGAGAGAGGTTTCTCTTCCAGAACTGCTTGAAGGAGCAGCTGACTGGGGTCCTCACAGCACAGGACTAGAGGGAAATAAGGGTTTCAACTTGATGGAGTATGAAGACCAGCGTTGGATTTCCTGACCTCATTGTATTCGGGGAACCCATTATAATAGCCTGCGCTAATAAGCCGGTAACCTGCCCTGGGCGCACCTCTCAGTGACTTTCACAGCCTCACCTCCAGGGAATTAGGGGTGAAGGTGGGGTCTGTGGGTACCTAGAAGGCTGATTTGAGAGCCGTGCTTCACGACAAGCTCCTGTCTTTTAAGTACCTCTAATTACCGCCTTGTGCTGCCCTCTTTTATGTATTTATAGAACGAGGCATTGATGCGTCCTTGCTTCCCAGAAAATGGTCTAGGGAAATTTTGTCTGTAAAGCAGCTTGAGATATGGGCATTATATGAACAGACTCATTTATCTTCGCTATTTTCTTTGACTGAAAGGCCATTCTGAAGTATGTTTCATCAAGTCCTCACCTTCACTCGAGTGAAAAATTAATAACAATAAATCCGCAGTCAGGAGATTTTGTTCTTTTGGTTTGGGGGGCCATAGACGATGGTGCTCAGGGCTTATTCCTGGCTCTGTGCTCAGCAATCACTCCTGGAGAACTAGTGTGTGTGTGTGGGGTGTGTGGAGAGGCGTGTGGGTGGGTGGGTGGGGGAGTGATGTGATGATGTATGGTTCTGAGGATCAAACCGGGTCAGGCATGTGCAAGAAACACCCTACCCAGATACTGTCTCTCTGGCCCTGCAAGTCAGGAGTTTCAAGTTTACAAAATCAACAGACACAGGTGAGGGTCTCACAAAATTGTGGACTCTTCTGAAGAGTCACTTGGAAGGAGCTCTACATTTGGGTCCTACCCAAACTAACAAATCAACACATGAGAAGTTAGGATCTAAATATGTTGCTGGGATGGAACCCAGGGCTTCACTTTCACTGCTGAGCTACATTCCCAACCCCCAACAATCTCCTCTAATGAATCTTGGGTGCTCGGAAGTTTGAGAGCTATGGTTTAGTCCATGGTAAACGAATACACAATTTTTGCAGGAGTGTGTGAATCCGAGGGCACTGTCAGAGGAAGGGCCTGACAGGCTCTTTACCAGCTATGCAGTTTCTTTTTCAGTTTTTGGTGTTTGGGCCACAGGGGTCACTCCCAGCTTGTGTTCTGGAGACCACGTTGTGTGGGAGATAGTATCCTGGGCTTTGGCTGCCAAGCTGCACTCGGACCGTCTGACCCCTCTCCAGGCCCTGCACAGAGTGTTTTAGTCTGTGTGAAGAGGGCTCCTGAATGAGCCTGGAGCTCAGTGCAATCGATAACCTTATAAGGGGGTGGGACAATCCCCCCAACCCCAGAGTCCTCTCCTCCTCCGTATAACTCAACTGGACTTTTATTTTTCTTGACCATGACTTCCTGTGGGCAGCCTTGCCTTTGTTGTTGTCAGGTTTGTAGCTTTCTTGTTGATTGTTATTTAAAAATCATTTAAAATAGTGCTGAAATACACATAATACAAAGCTTACTGCCTTAATCAATTTCTTTTTCTTTTCATTTTAGGGCCATGCTGGCTGTGCCCAGGGATTAGTTACTTCCAGCAAGATGGTGAGGGGCGACTTCTGGCAGGCTTGGTGGGACCACATGATACAAGCGATTAAACCCAGAGCCTCTGAATGCACAGCATTACCTCCTGCCTTATTTTTGAGGCTACATCTAGTTTTAAATATCCTATTTAAATGTTCAATTCAGTGACATTAGGCACCATTATACTGTATAACTATCGCCATTTCTATACTCCTCACTTTGCAAAAGAGAAATTCTCATTTGGGGGTCTGGGGGGAGGGGAGATAACTCCGTGACTTGGAATGTCTGCCCCACGAGTGTAAGGTTGGAGAGTTCAATTCCTGGTGCAGCCACATGCGCTGAGAGTGATTCTGGCAGCTGTGCTATCTGTGACACCACAACTTCTGTCACACTGCAGCAAGGTGTCTGTAAGCACCACAGCAAAGTGGGGCGGCTGCTGGTGAGCACTGCAGCTAAAAAGATGTGGGTGCACCGCACCAGGAAATAAGATCCCCGATGAGCAGCTCTGTGGTGACTACAGTGACTCCTGTCAAGTACCTGGGCCAGCAGGTGTGTGAGCAAAACTCAAGAGTGTGACCTGACCAGAGAGACTGTCCAAGAGGTCATGGCACCTGCTTTGCATGCAGATAACCATGGTTGACCCCTGGCACCATATGGTCCCCTGAGCACCACCAGTTCTGTGTTCTCAGAGCACAGAACCAGGAGTGAGCCCTGAGAAGTGCTGGGTATGGCCCAACCTCCACCTCCCTCCCCGCAGAGTGTCACCCTGGGGGGCATGTGTGCAAGCATCTCCGTTCAGCAGTTCCCTGAGTGGGCCAGCACCACAGCCTGATGTGGGGGCCTGCAAGCACCACAGCCAGGAGTGATGGTGTGACCCCAGCCCATCACAGACACTGCAACAGCCAGATATGATGCTGTGACTTCCGCTCATCACAACCACCACAACAGCTAGGTGTGATGGTGTGACTCCCGCTCATCACAACCACCGAAACAGCCAAGTGTGATGGTAAGACTCACTTATCATCATAGCCACTGCAACAGCCAGGTGTGATGGTGTGACCCAACCCATCACAACCACCGCAACAGCATTGAAGGACGAGAAGGGGGATCCAAAAGGCAGAGTATACAAACAGGAAATAAACTCACTCAGAAGCAGAGCCCCATCTCCTATTCCCCAGTCTCTGGCCATCATTAGTGACCCTTTTGTTTCTAGGACATCGACCAATCTAGACACCTCATCCCTATGCAGCAGTGCAGGGCCCAGGCAGATGGATCAGTGCTGGGGTGCAGGCAATGTATGCTGGGGTTCCATTCCTGATACCTCACAGGCCCCTCTTGGAGTGATCCCCTAAACCCTGAGCCAAGAGTAACCCTTGAGGACCACCAAGTTATACCCCAAACACCAAAAAGAAAAGAAAGTAGAATCATATATATGGTATTTGTTTTTTTGTGACTTTTAAATTTTACTTAATAAAATCAGTGGATATCAGTAATATATACCAGAATTTCCTTTTTTTTTTGGCTACACCTGATGGTGTTCAGGGCTTACTTCAAGCTCTGTACCTAGGGATCACTCCTGGAGGAGTTAGGGGGAGCTTTCGGGACACTGGAGATTGATCCTGGGTCAGCTGCATGCAATGCAAGCATCTTTCCTATAGTACTATCTCTCCAGCAGCCTAAATTACTTTATTTTTTCACTTTTTGGGTCACACCCGGCGATGCACAGGAGTTACTCCTGGCTTTGCACTCAGGAATTACTCCTAGCGGTACTCAGGGGACCATATGGGATGCTGGGAATCGAACCCGGGTCAGCCACGTGCAAGGCAAATACCCTACCCATTGTGCTATCACTCCAGCCCCTAAATTACCTTCTTTTTAAGGCTGAAAAAGATTGTGTGGAAAATTATATTTTGTGTTTCCTTTCATCTGTTGATGCATCTTGGGTTGCTCTAACTTCTTCCCTCCCTCCCTCCCTCCCTCCCTCCCTCCCTCCCTCCCTCCCTCCTTCCCTTCCTTCCTTTCTTTCTTTCTTTCTTTCTTTCTTTCTTTCTTTCTTTCTTTCTTTCTTTCTTTCTTTCTTTCTTTCTTTCTTTCTTTCTTTCCATTGCCTTAAGTTAGAGTTTGAGATAGGAAATGTAAAGGTAACTACTTCAAATGGAGCCACTGCTGAAAGGACAGTGGGTAGGATTGTTCCCCATCGTCTTTCCCTCCGGCCTTTTAAGCAAGGGTGAGGGCTGGGGGATCTCTCCAGGCAGGAACTCTTACTCTGTGGTAGGAGACCTGGGTTTGATCTCTGCCTCGCACGGTTCCCTGAGCACCATCGGGAATCTGCTCCGCCTTTTGTCTATTGTGAACGAATGGTGCTGCTATGAATGAGTATGTGTGCAAAGAGCTTTATGAGATCCTGCTTTGGTCCTTGTGCTTATATATCCAGATGTTCAATCGCTGGACCATGTGGGAAGTCGATGATTCAATTTCTGAGAAACCACCATATTGATTTCCTTTAGGCTCTCTACTCTAATCTTACAATGATTTGTGTGATTATTTGATGTTTTTCCTATCCTGAGAGCAGGAACCCTGATTATTCTTGCCGCTTTGCTGCCTATATTTCAGTATCTAGAATTAACAGCTGCCCTGGAGTCATTACTGAAATATCTGATGCATTAAGGACATCCCCTACCCAGAGCACAGCACTGCAGAGAGACTCCATCCCTGCCCTTAATGAGTTTACAAATTAGTCAGTGCGACGTGATACACACACAGGCAGCAAGTAAATATAGGAAGGATATAATTATGTACTAAACTGTGATTCTGCTTTTAAGGAGGAGTTGAGAGCTTTTTGTGTGTGGGAAAAGTCAAGGGAATACCGGGAGGTTTGGTGGAGAAAAAAAGAAAGGCAATTTCCTCTCTCCCTCTCCACTTTACTGTGGTATAATTAAAAAATAGAAGTTGCTTGTGGAAGGTTTCCAATTTGTTGTTCTGATCCAATTTGGTGTCCTGGAGTGAAAGACTCACTACCGTGAAAAGAAGGATCGTGCCTCCTGTCTTAGAGTTCCCATTCTGCGTGTGATGGGAACACTTCAAAGCCACCCCCTTAGCGATTTTCAGTTATATAATACAAGGTGATCAGTGCAGTCCTTAGAACCCCAGAGCTTACTTATCCCACCTAGTGAAGCTGCTCCCTTGGAATAATGTGGAATAACGTCTAATTCCCTCCCCCCCCATAACTGGTGGCAACTTTCCTGCTTTCTAAGAGTTTCATCATGTCTGATTCCACATATCTCTGAGACTACAGACCAGGCAGTATTTCCCCCCCATGTTGGTTTATTTCGTTAGTGCAGTGTCTGATACGGTCTTCTGTGTTGTCATAAAATGAAAGGGTTTCCTACTATTTTTTCTTTTTTTGGACAGGAGACACTGTCTTTGATAAAGTTGGAACTAAGAAGTTACTTAGTAGGGACCAGAGCGATAGTATAGTGGGGAAGGCATTTGTCTTGCAGGTAGCCGACCCCGGTTTGATCCCCAGCATCCCATATGGTCCCCTGAGCACCGCTAGGAGTAATTCCCAAGTGCTGAGCGAGGAGTAGCCCTGAGTTTTGCTGGGTATGACCCAAAAAGAAAAAAAAGTTTTGCTTCTATTATGTCAGAAGAGCTAGCATGCTGCTCAGAGCTCCACTTCTGCACAGAAAGTAGAAAGCTGTGTGTGCTGTGTGTGTGTGTGTGTGTGTGTGAGAGAGAGAGAGAGACAGAGAGAGAGACAGAGAGAGAGAGAGACAGAGAGAGAGAGAGGAGAGAGAGAGAGTACAGCAGGAAGGGCGCTTATAGCTGACATGGGTTCCATCCCTAGTACAGTGTATGCTCTTCTGAGCACTGCCGGGAGTGATCCTTAAACACAGAGCTATGAGTAAGCCCTAAGCACAGTCAGGTGTGCACATCCCCCTCCAGCCCCAAGCATCCCTCCCCTCCCCTCCTCTCCCCTCACTCTCCACCACAGAGAAAAGCTTCTGTCGGGCCTCACAGAACTGACTGCTCTCGTTAGTTCATTGCCTCGTGGCATGAGAACAAATATAAATGCAGAAGAACAAAACAAAGCAAACTCTGCTCATCAAAGAAACGTGTCCAAACAATCCCGAGTGATGAAAAGACTCTGTATATTTATGATTTCCGGCCCTCTAAAGCAATCATGGGAGTAGCACCAAGTTTCAGGTCATTAGTGTTGAGGCCAACTTGAAACATCTTAGAGAGAAGAGAGGAAGTGGGGAGGGGAGCAGGCTCTAGGTAGGGTTACTGGAGAACCCCCTTTCCTGGGGGGCGGGAAGCTGTGCCCTTGGGGATGGAGGCATCACTCACCAGTCCTGTGGTGACTACATACTGGTGGGTGGGACTTTGTCTGTCCCAAACCTGCCTTGCTCCCCTGCACAGGAATGTCTCCGTGCCTTGCAGCCTGCCCCTTCCTGGAATGCCACACTCGAACACCTGAACATGGCTGAAAAAAATAAACGCAATTCATTTAAGTGCCGGTTTCTTCTAGAACGTGCTATAGTTCCTTTTACCTGGCTTTCTGGTCTGGAGCTGCAGCTGTCAGCGCTCAGGGCTCCTTGGGGCTCTACAGGCGATGGATAAACCCAGGGCTCCTGCATGTAAAGCAGGTGCTCAGAGCCTTGGGGCTTTCTCCCTGGCCCACGAACCTGCTGTTTAATTTAATTAGCTAATTTATTTTGCAGTTCCGGGATGGAAACCAAGGCCTCACACATGCAAGGAACCTGTTATTTTAGTAACAAATAATTAAAGCTTCAGTTAAAACAAAAGCACCGACGCCCAGCCAGTTGCTTTATGCAAGGAAAACAGGCCTTGCTACAGCAGCCCCAGAGACTCCGGGGGCCCGCTCAGGGTCTGACTAGCAAATGTCTAGACCATGTTCTCCTTCACCTTCCTGTATATCCTCCTGCCTTTACTCCTCCTGCTCCCCCTTTCCCGCCCAATGCTAGACAGCATTCTGTGGTGCACATCCATCACCTTTCCTTTGTTCATCTGTCAGAGGACGAGCCCTTAGGTTGTTCTCAGATCTTGGCTCTAAGGATCATGAAGCAACGCAGACAGGGGAGCAGAGGCCCCTCCATGACACTGTGATTGCAGCTCCTTTGGCTGAACTCCCAAGAGAGCAATTGTTGAATCAAAAGCTAGCTGTCCTTGGAATTTTGTTTTGTTTTTCTTTGGGCTCACACCTGACTGTGCTTAGGGTTTACTCCTGACTCTGTGCTCAAGGATCACTCCTGGCAGGGTGTGTGTCACCCTGTATGGGGTGCTAGGGATGGAACCCTGACAAGGCCATGTGCAAGGCAAGCCCCTTACCTATTGGACACTCTCTCTCTGGCTTCTATGTGGGCTTTTCTGAGGCACCTCAACAGTGTTTTCCATGGAGGCTACACCGGTTTACCTTCCCACTAAGGGGAGTCATCCTCATGCATGGCTTCACTCATCCTCTCTGGCAGCGCTCCCCTGGGGGCCAGGGGGCAGGATTAGTTGAGGGGTCTGATTTCTCCTGGGAACCAGCTTCAGGCAGAGGGGGTCAGGAGCAGGCCACTGAATGAACATGGAGCAGCGGGGCAACAAAGGGTCCCCAAAATTCTTTGTTCCGGGAGTCACAGCGACTGTGTCCAGTAGGCAAGAGAGTCTGGCAGCATCAGGGCATTGTCTGTCCTGCCTAAATTATAGCTAGGGCTTAGGCAGAAACAGGGGGTGGGGATGCGGACACAGTTTCACCCTAAGAACTGAAGATGTTAAATTGGGCCAAGATCTCCCCAGAGGAATTGCATGAAGAAAAGTTGCCATGCAATAAGCAAAGGGTCTTTATTGGCTAGCTCAGCTAGCTCGAGCTAGGGCCCTCATTTGGCTCACGGACACAGTGGCAACCTTCTTTGAACGAGTGGCCCCAGTGTCTCAAAAGTGAGGGGCTTTTATAGCAAAACATTATATAACAGAGACTTTCCACAAACCACCCTTTTGGCCGCAGTCTGAGGGGCTTTCCACTACTTGTACTTAGCTGATTGCTTATAAGTTGGAGGTACATGATGGTTATATAAGAGTTACATAGGTGGGGCTTCCCTACCTGCATCTGATTGGTAACCCTTAGTTGACCTCACCATGGCTATCTCACTTCGGGGAAATCATGACTCAATTCCAGGTATCTGTGCTCAATTCCAGGAATTCTGGAACCAAAACTTAGGCCTAGCTTCTTCTGGCTTCTTTATGAGCTTTTCATGGTTCTGCTGTTGCTTCTCTATCTCTTAGAGGTAAGAGGAAGAAAGGTGTGAACCAGGTAATCCTTTACCCAGAAACACATGAACTGCATCCTCAGCAGGAAGCAGTCTTCCTGGTAAGGGGCTACTACCATGGAAGTTTTTCTCTCCTCCTTTTGGGGGCAGTAGGCAGGATATCTGGGTCATACAGACATGCATACAACCCTATGCAGTGCTGGGGTTTGAATTGGGATTGTCAGGCAAACACCTTAACCTTTGTGCTATATCTCTGAACAACTCCCCATTTTTTTTTTTTTGCTTTTATGTTTCGACGGGAGAGGGGTCCCCGAGCTGGGTCAGAGCTGATTTTGTTAAGACAGGGCTGCCAGTCAGCTGTGGGGAAGTGGAGGGAGCACAGAGGAAGTGGGAAGAGAAGATAAAGGAAGTGGGAGGATGGTCTGACTGGCAGACAGGGGAGGGCTGGGGACAAGATGAACTCCAGCTGAATAGACCATATCCAAGGAGGAGAGGTCCGGATATCAAACAAAAGCATTCTCCTGTTTCACTTTCCTCCTCTGAAGATGAGCAGAAAAATAATCATTGCTTTCATATTTTCCCTCCCTTTATTTAAACACTGTGGTTTACAGAGTTGCTCATGATGCATTTGTTACAGGCACCCAATATTCCAACCCCAGTCCCACCACCACTGTCATCTTCCCTCCACCATTGTCTCCATTTCCCCAACCACTCCTCAAGCCTGCCCATAGCAAGCCCCAAATCACTCATTTTATATTGTTTGTTACATCAAATGGCTAACGAAACGATAAAAAATTTTTTACTTCAGTAAAAAAAAAATATTTGTGAAGATTGTTGTATCTCACTATGGGGACATTCAGTCCTTGTCTGAGGGGTTACTGGCTGTTGTTGCTAGCTGGGCCTTCTGTGTTAATATTTTTGCTGGCTTCTACATTACATTCCCATTGCAATCTGGTGTGCCCTTGCAGGGATGTTAGTATTGTAGAGTTTGGAGATGTCGGTGAGCTCCAGAAAGTCCAGAATATTTAACTAGTCAGTGAGCCTACGTGGTGGCAGCGTGGGGCATGGATGTGGCTCCCAGAAATATCAGGCCCATAGATTTTAGCCAAAAACAAAACAAAACAAAACAAAAAACCTGGTGTACATGAGAATTTTGGCTGTTTGGCTTCTCTGCAAAGCTCAATTGTATGGCGGCGAAGTCTGACTATAGGTTAAGGCTGTTGGTGGGGATGAGTGTGGCTGTCAGGGGAGACACCCTGGGCCGAGAAAGGTCAAGCAGAGTTGCCGAAGTTGGGCTGATGATGGGTCTTAGAACTCTTCCACCTCTATCAGTCTGTGGAGGGCCACCTCTGAAGGTGTGACTTGAGCTAGGCAGCTAAGGCACACGTGGGCAGATGCCAGCTGAAGGTATTCTGCTCTCAGCAGTCCTAGCAGCTGGGATGGCAGGACCTTCTCGGAGGGGAATTTGCATCTGGCAGTGAGCTGGGGGCCTTGAAACTGGATTCAGAAGCAAGGATGACCATCATCTTTTCTTCTTCTCTTTTCTGTTTTTTGGGGTCATACCCAATGATACTCAGGGTTACTCCTGTCTCTGTGCTCTGGAATGACTCTTGACAGTGCTCAGGGTATCATTCTGCGATCAAATGTGGTCAAGGCATATCCCCTGCCACCTGTACTATATTTCCAGCCCCTGGTAAACAACTTTGACCGCATGTAGCACAGGTAATTTATTTTATTTACTTTATAACCTGGGCTGGAGTGATAGCACAGCGGGTAGGGCGTTTGCCTTGCACATGGCCTACCCGGGTTCGATTCCTCTGTCCCTCTTGGAGAGTCTGGCAAACTACCGAGAGTATCCTGCCTGCATGGCAGAACCTGGCAAGCTCCCCGTGGTATATTCATATACCAGAAACAGTTACAACAAGTCTCACAATGGAGATGTTACTGGTGCCTGCTTAAGCAAATCGATGAACAATGGGATGACAGTGCTACAGTGCTACTTTATACAGTGCTACTCAGGAGTTACTCCTGGCTCTGTGCCCAAGAATCACTTTTGTGTTGGCTCAGGGGACCACATGAGTGCTAGAGAGCAAACCCAGGTTGTCTGCTTGCAAGGCGAGCACTTTCCCCACGGTGCTATTGCTCCAGCTCTAGGCACAGGTGACTTTTTTTCCCCCTTTGCCCCTCTCGGAGTGCCTGGAAAGCTACCGAGAGTATCGTGCCCGCACGGCAAAGCCTGGCAAGCTACCCGTGACGTATTTGATATGCCAAACACAGTAACAAGAAGTCTCACAATGGAGACATTGCTGGGCCTGCTCGAGCAAATTGATGAACAATGGGAGGACAGTGCTTTATAAATTTATTTATTGAATCACCGTGAGAGCAGTTACAAAGCTTTCGGTCTCGGTCATGCAATGACGAAACACCCGTCCCTTCACCAGTTCCTATTCTCCACCACCAAAACCCCCAGTATACCCCTCATTGCACACCCTCCTCCTATCTGTGGGGCAGATGATTTCCACATTACTCTCTCTCTACTTTGATTACATTCAATATTTCTATACCAGACTTCTGAAATTCTGAAATTTTAACAATTAAATCTGGAGGGATTTCTGCCCAAACCTGCTGGGTTCTGAGATTTGTTCCTGAGTCTCTGGGATCATGGCTGTTAAGCAGCTTGATCAGGAGTCAAAGAGGCCATTCGTGGGCGGTGACTGGGGTCTCGTTGGGGCGGGAAGGAAAGGGCCGGCTCCATCCTCATCCCATGAGGTTCCTCATGTCTCATTGCTGCGGGCTCAAAACAGGTGACTTTCAAAAGCTTTCAGTGCCACAGTCTTGGTTTCCACCTTGACTGTATCACCAAAAGTGTTTCTGATTTTCAACCCACAGAGGCTGTGAGAGAGACACACACAACATTGCCATGTTCATCCGAGTTTAAACCTCTAGATTTTGGTTTAATTTTCTACGAATAAAGATATAGCTGTTACCTTGTTTGTGCTCTAAGTCAAAACTTTTATTTGGAGAGAGAACTAAGCGACCAGGCTGAGTGTATGCTTTGCATGCATGAAGGAGCTCTGGGTTCTCTGTGCTCAGGAGCAAGCCCCAAGCACAGAACTGGGAGAGGTAGCCCCTGAGCAGTGCCAGGGTTGGGTCTTTCCCATGATTCCAAAAGTAATGGAAATTGGGGCTGGAGCAATAGCACAGCAGGTAGGGTGTTTGCCTTGCATGCGGCTGACCTGGGTTCGATTCTCAGCATCCCATATGGTCCCCCGAGCACAGCCAGGAGTAGTTCCTGAGTGCAGAGCCAGGAGTAACCCCTGTGCATCGCTGGATGTGACCCAAAAAGCAAAACAAAAAAAAAGTACTGGAAATTGTTGATAATCCAATGCACTTGGACTGGCATCAAGGTGGTCCAAATTCCAAGAACTAGCACTGGGGGCATCTGATAGGACATTGTCCAGGAGATGGAATTCAAGGACAGTAAATCCAACCCCAGTGGACCCCCTGTGTGTTCTTGCTGGGATTTCACAGGCCTACTCTTGATTCCCAGAGACTGCTAGGGTCTGTGTGCACTTATGCTTCCAGACTGCATCCCTTCCAGTTGATGAAAGGATGGGCGTTCCTAGGCTGCCCTTTACACATCTCTTCCATGCCCCCAAAGTCTGATATTCTCTGGCCTCCAACACCCCTGTGCCAAGGGTCAGAGTTCTCGGGACTTACTTCCTGCTGGCTGTGGTCAGAGCAGCCCCCGGAAGACTGCAGTCTATGGGATTTTTTTTTTTTGAGCTCCCATTGATTGTCTCAATCTTCATCCTGCATGTGGCCCACGTTTTCATCCCTTCTTTGAACAGGAATCTTAACACTTAGTGCTGGAAAGTTAACGGACTTTTTGTTTTGTTTTGTTTTTTGGACTAATTTTTAAATTCTATTTATTTTACATTTTATTTTATTTTTTAAATTTCTATTTTATTTTTATATGGGTGTTCACAAAAAATTTATTGCATTCAATATTCCAATACCAATACCACCACCATTACACCTTACCTACCACCATTATTTTGAGTTTTCCCAACCATCATGCAAGCCTGCCCCAATATGAGCAGATCTTTAAATACTCTTTCAGTTTCTCTCCTGGGGAGCTCCAGAGGAGAGACAACCCATAGTTCTGAAGTGGAATAACTGTACATTTAGTTCATGTAGCTAGACTAGAATTATTTTAAGCTTCAAAACCAAAAAAACTTCTTTAACTTTTATCTTCCTCAGGCTCCTTTAAAAATTTTTTTTAATTTAATCGAATCACACTGAGAGACAGTTGCAAAGTTTTTCCATGATTGAGTTTCTGTCACATACTGTTCCAACACCTGTCCCTTCACCAGTGTATATTTTCTGTCCTCAATTTTTTTCCTCCCCCCTTTTCCCCCTTCTCCCAGCCTACCTCTAGGACAGATATTTTTCTCTCTCTTTTTTTTTGTTATCTTTTTAGGCACTGTGGTTTGCAATACTGTTATTCCAAGGGTATCCTGCATATCACTTTACCTTCTTTCAGCACTAAGCTTGTGTCTAGAGTGACTCCTCCATCAAAAAAAGAAAGGGCAGTTGATCTTTAGAAAAGGAGCAAAAAATACGAAGTGGAGAAGGAACGCCTCTTCAACAAGTGATGTTGGGAAAACTGGTCAGCTAGATGCAAAAATATGAACTCAGACCTCTTTCTAATGCCATGCATAAAAGTCAAATAAAAAATGGACGCCTCTTCCAAATGGAACCCCGGTGACCATGAGCCTCTACAAGCACAGCTCGAGCATGCGGGAACAGGACTTTCAGGCCAAACTGCCGGGACTGCTCCGGCTCCCAGGTAACCTCTGATTCCGGAAGTTACGCCCACAATCCGCCCCCCAGCACCATCTTTACAGCACACAGCCACAGAGAAGAAAGGCCGCTGGGGTGGGGGGGGGGTGCTCCACAACTCCTGGAGAATGCTCCAGATCCTAAAGAGAGCGGAGATCACCGGGAAGTCCCAGATGGGGTAGGTGCCGCCTGCTCCAAATGGAACCCCGGTGACCATGAGCCTCTATAAGCATAGCTCGAGCATTTGAGAACAGGACTTTCACGCCAAACTGTGTGGCCGCTTATGCAGCTGCACGACTTCTTCTTATATATAAAGTGATCAATGGAAAGTAAATTATCCAACGTTTCTCCCTGAAAATCAGGATTAACTCTTTTACAAACCACAACACCCAATAGGAAAGAGAGAACAAAAGGGAATGCCCTGCCACAGAGGCACGGTGGGATGGGGGGATGGGGGGTAGGAGGGTTACTGGGATCCGTGGTGGTGGGAAATGGTTACTGGTGGAGGGATGGCTATTAAAAATAAATAAATAAATTACAAAAAAAGAGATTGCTATTTTAAAAAAATGGATTAAAGACCTTGACATCAGATCTGAACCCATAAGCAATAAAGAGGAAAATGTAGGCAGAACTCTCCATGACATTGAAGCTAGCTAATGGCATCTTAAAGGATGAAACACCATTGACCAAGCAAGTGGAAGCAAAGATAAATGGAGCTACATTAAACTAAGAAGCTGCTGCACCTCAAAGGTAGTGATAACCAGGATCCAAAGACAGTCCACGAAATGGGAGAAATTATTACCCAACACCCATCTGATCAGGAGTTAATATCCAAGATATATATGGTAATAGCAGAAAGTTACAAGAAAACACATGGAATCTTATCAAAAATGGGGAAAAGAGATAAACAGAAACCTCCCTAAAGAAGAAATAGTAAAGACTGAAGGGCACATGAAAAATGCTCTACAATACAGTCATCAAGGAGCTACAAATCAAAACATCAATAAGATTCATCTCACTTCACACAGACTGGGACACATCAAAAACAACAACAACCAGTGGTGGCATGGATGCAAGGAGAAAAGGTAAAGGTAAAGGCCCTCCCGTTGTTCATCGATTTGCTCAAGCGGACCCAGTAACGTCTCCATTGGAGACTTTGTTGTTACTGTGTTTGGCATCGAATACTCTCGGTAGCTTGCCGGGCTCTCCGAGAGGGGCGGAGGAATCGAACTCGGGTCGGCCATGTTGGCTGCGTGCAAGGCAAATGCCCTACCGCTGTGCTATTCTCATTAATTGTTGGTGAGAATGTCAACTAGTCCTGTCTTTTGGAAAAACAATATGAAAGCTCCTTAAAAAAACACTAGAAATTGAGCTTCCACACAACCCAGCAATACCACTCCACTTCTATGCTCCTTGCAGCACTTCACAATTGCCAATATCTAGAAACAATCCAAGTGCCTGGGAACAGATACATAGATAAAGAAATTATGGTAGGGGCCGGGGAATAAGTATAGCAGGGAAGGTCTTTGCTTGCAAGTGGCTGACCAGGGTTCTATCCCAGAGAATCCCGTCTGATCCCTTAAGCTTACCAGGAGCAACTACTAAGTGTAGAGTCAGGAGTAATCCCTGAGCATGGTGGATGTGGCACAAAAAAGCCAAAAAAAAAAAAACCCAAAAAACTTTGGCATGTATACACAATGAAATACCATGCAGCTGCCAGGAAAAATGTAGTCATAAAATTTTCTTATACGTGGATGTACATGAAGAATGGTGAGTGAAATGAGTCAGAGGAGAGGAACAGACATAGAATGATCACACTGCAGAAGACTGACCTGATCTTGGCATCCGGAATGGATGCACTCACTTGCCAGAAAGACAAAATGCAAAACTTGAGGGAAATACCCTTCTTTGAGCCTCCTCAAAGAAGGCTAACGAATGAATGTAGCTAACTATGTTAAAGAACATAGCTAACCATTTTCTTTTCCATTTTTTTCTCACACCAATTAATTGATTGTTGATTATCTTATTGCTGGTTTACTATTATACTCCTTGCTAACTACTTAACTCTTTGATCACTTACCCATTTAACTGTTTATTAACCACTCAACCACTTGACTCTTTGTTTAATCACTTAGATTTTAGTTTTTGTTTGACTACTATACTTTTAGTTTCTGTATTAACCAGTGGATTGTTTAGTTAACAGCTTTTTAGGCTTCTGTAAATTTGATTGCTTGCTTAGTGAAATTCCAAGTAAGTGGTTTGGCCCTTTAAAAAAAATGCCTTATTTTTTACACTCAGGACTGCCTGTCTCATTCAGGCTGGGCTTGAGAAAGCAGTTACTGACCAGCTAATAAAAGCTCCCTGATTGAAAACAAAATTCTGACTTTGTGAAACATTTTTTTGAGTACCTCGCGTATAACACACACTCACTTGCAGGATGTTTAAAAAAAAATACAGTATGAAAATAATACACCCCTCCCCCCAAAAATAAAAATGAGCCAGAAGGACTGGTTTCTGATGCTTGGGGCTTACTCTGTGCTCAGGAGTCACTCCTTCCAGGACTTGGGGAACGTCTACATGGTAGGAGATTGAACCCGAATCAGTCACATGCAGAGCAACTGCCTTGCCCACTGTACCATCTCTCTAGCTCTCAGGCTTCTTCTTAAAGCAATGCTTGTAGTTATTGTGTCTAAAAAAGTATAACTAAAAAAAACCCAAAAAAGTATAACTTATTACAGCCATTACGGTACTTGTCTATCATGTGCCTAAACTGCTTCATTCTAGATCCACTTGCTCCCTAGGGCACTAGAGAGGTCCAGGCAGCCGTGACACTGCAGGGTCCAAGAATCATTGCATCTTCAGGCCCTTGCATTGAACAAATGTTCCAATTTGCAGAGAATCACCCATGGGATCCCTGATCTCCTGGGCCCCTTTTATTTATTTATTTAATTATAGTTTTTTTTTTCCCTTAAATTTTTATTAGTGAAACACCATGAGGTACAGTTGCAGACTTACACATTTTTGTGCTTGGGTTTCAGTTATACAATGATCAAATACCCATCCCTCCACCAGTGCCCATTCTCCACTACCACTGATTCCAGTATCCCTCCCACCCCCCATCACCCTCATCCCACCCTACCTCTGTGGCAGGGCATTCTTCTGGGCCCCTTTTAGGAGGGAAAAAGAAAGGTAGAATTTTCTGATATCCTGTTCTCCTTTCCTAAAAAAAAAAAAAAAAAGGAGAAATCTAATTCTAACCCTTTGCCTGCTTTTTGAAATTTCAATTTCTTTTCATTTGCTACTTTTATTGTTCATTTTCATTTGTTGGGACACCAACTTGAACTTATATGGGAAGTAGTGTCAGTTGGATCAACCTTTGATCACTGGCCTTTAATGGGCATTTCTCATGAAGCTCATTCTCTGGATGACTCAAATATTAAGTTAGGTGGTGATCAGATTTGGATTCCGAATTGACTGTATAATTTATTTAATTCTAATAATGTAATAGTACCTTGCAATTATATGGCACCTTTCATCTTCAAACCTCAAAGCATTTTCTAAATATTAATAGACATGAACAACCCCAGTGAATTGATGCTACTAGATCCATTTCTTTCCTGGGTAAGTGGAATGGAAGAGACTTAGCTAACTTGCCTGAGGATGTATGGACAATTACTTTGATCTGCTATTATTGTTTTTGTTATTATTGGGCTGGAGCAATAGCACAGCGGGTAGGGTGTTTGCCTTGCACTCGGCGAACCAGGCCGACCAGAGTTCGATTCTTATGCCTTCGATTCCTCTGCCCCTCTCGGAGAGCTCGGCAAGCTACTGAGAGTATTTTGTCCACAAGGAAAAGCCTGACAATCCACCCATGACGTATTCAATATGCCAAACACAGTAACAAGAAGTCTCACAATGTTACTGAGCCTGCTCGAGCAAATCAATGAACAACAGGAAGACAGTGACAGTGACAATGATTATTATTATTGGTTTGGGGACTATTCCCAACAGTGCTCATGGCTTACTACTGGCGCTGTGTTCAGGGATCACTCCTGGTGGTGCTTGGGGAACCTTCTGTAGTGCTAGGGTTGAACCAAGCAACCATCTTAACCCCTGTACTATTTTACTAGCTCATGGATTATTATTTTGTAAAAATACATCTTTTGGGGAGTGACTAGTGTGGAGAAGTTTCTCAGTGGACTGAGAATGCGCTTTGCATCAGAGAAGTCTGGTCTTGATCTCTGGCCATACCAGAGCATAGAACTGGAAGTGGCCTCAAAACAAAATAAAACAAACAAAACCTTTTTCCACTGCTTCAGTTCTGGGTATAGGACTCAGGGCCTCATACATGCAAAGCAGGCATTCTGCCCCTGAACTAGATTCCTGACCCTAAAAACACTTTTTATTGTGGTACCATCTATCCCAGGCAGGAAAGAAGCTGTGGAAACTTAGAGCCTGGAAGCTTCTTTCAGCAAGGTTCTTCGCACTGGGTTCTAGTCAGCACCAACCTACACCATGCTTCCCCTTCCAGGGAGTTTCCCACAGACTTTTTGACCTGGCAGGACTATCTGAGGACACCTGCAGATGTGGCCATAGCTTCTGAGATGGTTTCCCTGGAGGTAGCTACACCATGTGGTCAAATAACTGGTCACTTTCTACAGGAACCATGGAGCCTGCAGTGAGGGGCAAATCTTGATTCATGTGGGTGTCAGCAGACACCATCTCCTCCCCATACCGGCCTCTGCACAAATGCACACAAACACACGCACAAACACACACACATGCACACCCACGCACACACATGCACCCTGCAACACACACACATGCACACGCATGCACACATATGCACCCACGCACAACCTGTAACACACACACATGCATGGATACATGCCTTGAATGCACATACACACACTTGTATACACTTGTGAACACAAACACATGCACATAGATATAGCAATATCCAAACATATACATACATGGACACGTGTGTACATACATGCATATGCACAATGTACACATACATGCACTCTACATACATCACATGTACATATGCATATCACACACAATGCACACATATACATACATGTCACATATATTCAGACTGCACGCACTGCCATAATTATAACAATACACCTGTACATAAACATTAGTGACACACACAATATCTACATTTTTGTAGTTTTTCTGTTTCTGGGCCATGTGCCCTATCAGCTCTCCAAGTACTTAATCTGTTCATTTTCTTTTTTGTTTTTGGGCTACACCCAGCTGTGCTCAGGGCTTACTCCTGGCTCTGAGCTAAGGGATCACTTCTGGTGGGTTTGGGGGACCATATGTGGTACCATGGATAGAACCTGGATTCACTGCTTGCAAGTGCCCTACCAGCTGTACTGTTGTTCCAGTCCAATCTGTTCATTTTCTGATTCATTTGCTCCCTTCCCAATTCATTATTATGGCTCAAACTTTTTAAATTAAAATTTAATTATTTATTTTCTGGCCATATCTCAATGCTTAGGGCTTACTTTGAAATGTGGTCTGCCAGGTGCAAGGGGTCAGTATGTTAACCGCTGCACTATCTCTCCAATCCCTCAAAATGTCTCTCTCTCTCTCTCTCTCTCTCTCTCTCTCTCTCTCTCTCTCTCTTAAAAAAAACTGTGGGCCACACCAGGCAGTACTCTTGGTTCTAGGCTCAGGAACCACTACTGGTGGAACTTGGGGGACCATATGGGATATGGGGATTGAACCCAGGTCAGTTGCGTGCAAGGCGAGACCCTGCCTGCTGTACTATCTCTCCATCCCTCAAAATGTCTTCAGATGGTTTTTCCCCCTTTCCTGGAAATCCTTCTCCCCTCCTTCCCTGACACACTTGCTCCTCCTAAGCTGACCCCCAGCGGTGCTCCCAGGAAGGACTGAGGTCCAGCCTGTGTGCAGAATGTGCATCTTTCCCACAGACACCGGATCTTGGATGGATCTTCTCAGCACCCAGAGCTCTTTGTTTTCCTGGCCATGACTCACAGGGGCCATGACTGTGCCCAGTATGATCCCTGGGGACAGATCCAGGCTTGCACAGACCCAGGTGGGCGGCCTTAGAGAGGAAAGTAAGAGCTCAGACAGGCCCTGTGCTCCGGTTTCTGGTCAGCTAACAAGGCCTTGCCTTGTCTGGTCTCATTTTTCTTCTGTATTTAAAGTTTTTTTTAAATGGTTCTCTAAAGGAATTGAAAATGAAAAATTAGGGAATCCTAAGGCTCAACTCCCTCCATCCAGGGGGTTCTGCGCTGAGGCCCAATCTGGAGAAAGGGCAGCGGTCCTTTCAGAAAAATGTAGCACAGTCCATGATGCACTGAACACTTGTTGCCACACTTAGCAGTGCTCAGAGTTTCCTCCTGATTCTGTGCTTAGGAATTACCACTGATGGTGCTTAGGGGACCCTATGGGACATTGGGGATCAAACCTGCGTCTGCCACATGCAAACCAAGCACCTCATCCAACTATACTTATCACTTATCGCTGTACTTACCCACTGTACTTATCACCTTATCATTCTGGCTCCAACACTAATTTCTTTTAAAGATAATTTCAACTTCTTTATACTTTCTCCAGCTTTATTGGGTATGACTGGCTATTATGGTCTAAGTATAAGGTGTTTATGCTGAGTTGGGCCCATTGTCACGTTGCAGAACGATGACCCAAAGCAGGTTAGTTGCCACCTCCATCACTCAAAGAGCTGCCTTTGCCCCCTGGAGATCATCACTCTTCTTTTACAGACGAGATCATTCTTATTTTTTTATAGATTAATGTGAAGAGATTGACTTTTATCTATTATTGCCACAACTTATTATTGTGTGTTGGGACTGCTCCCAGTATATTGCTTGGGGGTTGCTCCCAGAGGTCCCTGGGGACCCACTGGTTCTGGGGATGGAACCTGGGTGTTCTGCATGCAAAGCATGAGCATGGAGTCTGATTATGAAATCAGCAGACCAGAGCATGGTGTCTCTGCATGAGGGTCCTCCTCCTTACACACTGCGAGGAGTCTATGGTACCTACCCAGAGGTAAGTCCTGCAGGAGATGTCACTATCAGGAGCACAGTCTCTCACTTGCCCTTGGTGGTCTTATTCCTCTTTGTCACGTTAGGTAAAATTTCATTTTTGAAATGAGCTCCAAGTGATTTGGAGCCCAGTCTGGTAGAAGAAGGCTAGTGACCCATCTGGAATATGTCATTTATGTTTCCAAGGAAAGTCTTGGATGATTCAAACCAGAAGTCATCTCAAGGAGAAATCTGAAACACATTGTGAGCCATGACAATGAAATGAGTTGTATGAACCTAATTAATTAATTTATTGGGTTTTTTTTTGGAGGGGCGTACTCGGTGGTGCTCATCACTTGCTCCTGGCTCTGCATTCATGGATCACACCTGGCTGGATTCTGGGGACCATACATGGTGCTGGGAATCAAACCTAGGTCAGCTGCATGCAAAGCCAAGTGCTGTGGTAACACTCCCACTGGAGTGATAGTATGCATAAAATATGCACTTTAGATGGGAGAGTTGTCATATATTTGTTAATTTTTTTGTGGGGGAGGGAAGCACACCCAGCAGGCTACTCCCATCTCAGTACTCAAGATCATGCTTGGGGGCCATGGGGTGCCAGAGATTAATTCCAGTGCTTCCACATGCCAAGCATTTACTCCAGCCCTTCTAGCTAGCTCTCTAGTCTGAGAGTTCTCATTTAACTGTGTAAATTCTAGTGTGTTGGTTTAAAACATATCTTTAATACATAGTCAAATTTTTCAGAATTGGGTTCAAATAACCAACAGCGGTGATACATTTGATCCTTTGGAACTTTTTTTTTCTGACCAGGACCCAGGTCTGACTCCCAAGTCAGTATCCTTTCAGTGCCTGATAATATCATGGGCATCCCCAGAACCCTATTCTATGTTGTTATGAGTGTCATTGATGTGAAGCATATGGGGAAGGAAACACAATTCAGCACTCACAAAGTTCAGAGGATCTGATTTTCAACCCTATGACTCCACATCTGTGTTAGAGAGTGCATTTGAAGGAACTAGATATGTGATGATGGAGTTACTGATTTTGTATTTGTTATTTGCTTTAGAATGAAAAATACTTTTAATCAATGTGTTTGAAACTTATTGGCAAGTAGTGACTTGTTCCCATGCATTTATGTGTGTGTATATTGTGTGTGTGTGTGTGTGTGTGTGATGGCTTCCTATACCTTAGTGTTAAAATAATGTTTAAATAAGGCCATGTGAAGGTCAAAGATCTTGTTGACTCTGAATTGAATTTAGTTTAATTTAGCAAACATTTAACAAATATTTGTATGTCGTAGGTAGAGTGGGTGGAGCTGAAAATGAGAAGAGAAGCAAGAGATGATATATGTAATAAAGACCTACAAGCTCATAAATAAGGGCTATCAGAGTGCTATATAAAAGATAGGGAGTTGGAGCTAAGGAAATGAGGGGAACCAGGGAGATAGTTCAAGTGGTAGAATACATGCAGTTCAAATAGAATAGAACCCCAACAATTTGGAGGATAGCTGTAGGGTCTCTTGAGCACCCACTAGGCTGAAGCAACACCATAATGTTGAGCTGACACAGAACTGTCAGGGCCCTCTGGCTAAGCTATTTATTACTGAAAATGGCTTTGGATTTCCTGAGCACTGCTGAAGGCATATAGGGAGTGACCTATCTATCTATCTGTCTGTCTGTCTGTCTGTCTGTCTGTCTATCTGTCTATCTATCTACCTACCTGTCATTTCTCTGGGTGGAGAGATAGTGCCAAGGTGAGGCGCTTTCATTGCATGCAGCTGACCCGGGTTTGATACCTGGCCCACATATGGTTTCTGGAGCACTGTTATTATGGCGTCAAAAAATTAGAAGAAAGAAGGAATGAAAAGAAAAGAAGGAAGGAAGGGAGGGAGGGAGGAAGGAAATGAAGGAATAAAGAAAACAAATAAAAATGTCAAAGGAGGAGTCAGAGCCATAAAACAGCCAGTAGAATGTTTGCCTTGCACACTGGGTTCAGTCCTTGGCACCTCATATGGTCACCTGAGTCTGCCAGGAGTAATTCCTGAGCACAGAGTCAGTCAGGAGTAACCCTTGAGCACTGCCAGTGTGGCCCAAAAACCAAAGCTAAAGGAAAAAGGAAAGAGAAGGAGAGCAAACTGTGGTGGGTGTGTCATTGGTGTAGCCACTATTGTTGCAGGTGACTGTGAAGTAGGAGAAGTGAGTTAGTAGCCTTGGGAGTGGGGTTCCCCGCTTTCCTCTCCACCCACCTCACCTTCCTCACCTGGGGAGGTGCCTGGGGGAGTCAGGACTGAGAATGCTCCCATCAACACTTACAGGCCATGGAAAGTCACTCTCCTTGCCTGCTTGCTCCTGACTCCCAACTGAGCTACACAATGTGAAAATCTATCCCCAACACCTGGGGAGCCATGGGACTCAGGCTGGAGAGAAGAATGGCTCTTTGTAGGAAATGGAGAATCAGCCCTAACCACTGCCCAGGTTCTTTATAAGCCCGCTGCTTTCACACACAGTAAAGAATTTCAGGAGATGCTGAGAAGAGAAGTAAAAGTTTTATTTAGAGATATAAGAAGGGAAAGAGAGCTCATAATGTGTTCAGTAGAGAATGTGGGCTTCTCCAGGAGAGAGATCCTAGAGTGAGAGCCAAAAGGTAAAAGAAAGGAATTATACTTCCCAATTTGAGATGTGGCAGCCCCAGAATGGGGAGGCACCCACTTGCATTTGTTAGGTGACTGTGATCATTACTACACTATGGAAACCTAGTCCCCACTTATTTTTGTTATGCTGGACTTAATTAGTTTTATCCAAATCGACCCCATGTGGATTTCTATGTAGTTACGAGTCCATTGTTAGGCTTTGTGAGGGGAAGTTCTCTGAAACTTTTGGTGGTCTGCCTTTTTTTTTGTTCTTTCTGGAGTTTCTCTTCTCCTGAGGGGGTCCAGCCTTCTCTGGATTGGTGCTAGTGCCAGTTAGAGTTTTAGGGGTCTCATTTTCTGTGTCCACAAAGAAGGTCCAGTCTTTAGACTTTTTGGCTACTTTAGGGAAATTTCTTAGAATCACATCTTGGTTTTATTATTTCCCAGAAACTCATTGCCAGTCCCCACCCCCAAATTCCCACTTGTGTGCTATTTCCATACAGAAAACAATATAAATATACTCCTAAAGAATTATTATATATCTGCTATATTACTTCTGGGTAGAAGTAGATAGAAAGGATACAACACAGTGCATTTGTATTCCACTAATTTGAAAAGTTATATGCATCCCAGAGTTCATTACAGCACAATTTATAACAACCAAGATACACAAACAGCCTATATATCCACCAGCTGACAAATGGATAAAGAAGGTGTGTACAAAACTACACCCCTACCACACACAGAATGTAATATTTCACCATAAAAAAGGTGTTATCTTGTAATTTGAGACAACATGGATCTTAAAGATAAAATGCTAAGTGAAATAAGTCAGACAAAGAACAAATAATTTCAGATGTGAAATTATGTGTTTGGGAAGTAAAATAAATGAACAAGTAGAACAAAAATAAAAGCAAACTCAAAGAACAGTTTGTGATTAACAGAGCAAATGGGGTTTGGAGGGTGCATTGAATGGGTAAAAAGAGTCAATTTTATGGTAATGGAGGGCTGATGGTCATGATGTAGTAATATAGCTACTGGACTTATAAGGCTGAACACATAAAACATTGAATATTATAAAACAATGTTCCATTAATGAAAACTTTTATTTCAAAAAAGAGATAAGGGTGCCAGAGCAGTAACACAATGGTGCTAACATTTCACATGGCCAAACCAGGATCCATTCCTGGCATCCCTTATGGTTCCCAAGCTCCAACAGGAGTTATCCCTGAGCGCAGAGCCAGGAGTAAGCCCTGAACACTGCCAGGTGTGGTCGAACCCCCTCCCCACCTCGCCGCCCCTGTATCCCCCCAAAATAGAGAGAGAAAATGTTGCTGGAGGAAGAGTACAGCGGTTAAAGTTCTTGCCCTGCCTACTGCTAACCTGGTTTGATCCCCAACACTGCAAAGTTGCCCTCTGGGACTGCCTTTGATCATCCCTCTCCCTTGCACTGCTGGATGTGGTCCCCAAATAAAACAAATAAAATCATACAAAAAAGAATCACTTAATCACTTAACTTCCCGTTAGTCGTCGATTTGCTCTAGCGGGCGCCAGTAACGTCTCCATTTGTCCCTGTCGTGTGCTAGTGTAGCCCAGTGGCATCTGTTCGCTCTGGGAACATAAAGGTAAAAAGGTAAAGGCCCTCCCGTTGATCGTCGATTTGCTCGAGCGGGCCCAGTAACATCTCCATTGGAGACTTTGTTGTTACTGTGTCTGGCATATCGAATACTCTCGGTAGCTTGCCGGGCTCTCCGAGAGGGGCGGAGGAATCAAACTCCAGTCGGCCATGTTGGCCGCGTGTAAGGCAAATGCCCTACCCGCTGTGCTATCGCTCCAGCCCTCTGATGAAGAGCCTCAAACCGATTGTTCATGATCTTGATGAAGAAGTATGACCATCTGGTAGGTGGGCGGCCATGCGGTCTTTTGACAGTAATTACAACTGGTCTCATTCACAAAAAAGAATAAAACATTAAAAAAATTAAATCTAATTACTCTTTTGTTCATATGTTTTGGGGTCACACAGAGCAGAGCCTGCTCCCAGCTAGGTGCGAGGGGATTGGGGGGCCATGGAGTGCCTGGGATCAGACGCGCTGCCATGCAAAGCAAGCACACATGTTTTGTGCTAGCTCCTCTACCATAAAACTATTCCTTTGCTGTGGAATTTTACACTCCGAGCATCCTTTGGACCAGGGGATGCTGCTGGAGCCCACAGGCAGGAATCGCAGGGGGAGCGTAATGGTTTGAGTAGGAATGTGCATTTTTTTCTCTGGGAAAGACAGAGAAGCGAAACTGCTGAAGCCCTCGGGAGGAATGGATGGCTTCTATACATCCTGTCTTGGCCTGCTCCCTCGGACCACATTTCCCCTTGCTTAGGGTAAAGCTTCCGTTTTTGTTCTCTCCCACCTTCTTCCTCTGACTCCACCTGCAGTTTTCAGAACCAGCACGGTCATATCCACACCACATGGTATGATGTGATAATTTGGTAAAACCAGTAAAACTAAATTAAACCCTCATTTACATTTCTCCTTTCCTTCCCTCTCCTTCTGTTGCTGCTTTGTGGTTCTGTGGGAAGCTGACACAGCTGGTAGCCTGCTGAAGAAGCCATAAAATGATGAAAGATGCCACTTCGGAAACAAACACATTTATCCTGCAAAATGCCTGAGCTAAATTGTGTAAGGAAAATCTAACAGAGATGCCAAACAATGAGACCATTGTACTGTATGGCATCAAAGTCTATCTGTTTAGACCATATGTCATAGAACTAGTATCTCCAAGTCACGAATTAGTAGTCCATGGAAGTTCGAACAAAATATCTAAAGTCGTAAGGGGAGACATAGTACAAAGGTTAAGGTGTTCGCCATGCATGAGGCTCGTCCTGGTTCAATATCCCACACGGCATGGTCCCCCAAACACATCTGGTAGCATCCCCTGAGCAAAAGGCTGGGAGTAGCCATTAAGAGCCACTGGGCATTTCCCACAATGAAATTCCCCAAAAGAAACCAAACCAAATCCAAATAAAATTTAAAAAACAAAAAAATTTTATAGAAAAGTTTGAAAAAAGTTTAAAGAAAGCACTGTATAAAAAACTTGTTTTCCCACTATATATAATGAAAAGACATAGGGATAACATACCCATCTATAAGACTGGGAGAAAGATCTGGAATAGATCCTTCTCTCATAGTGCTTAGAAGACCACAAAACTGCTGAGACCTTTATTTTTGACTCTCAGCCACCAGAAGAATAAATATCTGTTTTTAAAGTCTGTGTTGCACTATCAGCAGGCCTAAAAAACAAATAGAATATTTCAGCACATATTTTCTACGAACAAGAACTTTTTTTTTCAAACAAGAACATTTTCTGACATAATCAACAATAAAGAAATTAATACCCATATATTATATCACCTGGGCTGAAGCGATAGCACAGCAGGTAGGGTGTTTGCCTTGCATGCGGCCGACCCGGGTTTGATTCCTCCATCTCTCTAGGAAAGCCCAGCAATCTAAGGAGAGTATCCTGCCCGCACAGCAGAGCCTTGCAAGCTACCCTTGGCATATTCAATATGCCAAAAACAGTAACAACAAGTCTCGCAATGGAGATGTTATCGGTGCCCACTTGAGCAAATTGATGAACAATGGGAGGACAGTGCTACAGTGCTATTATATCACCTAATTCTTAGCTCTCATTCAAGTTTTGCTTACTGTCCCAGTAATACCCTTTCTTCCACAAGGATCCAATTCAAAAGGTTTTTGCGTGATTCTTGGGAACGATCTCTATATCCGACTTTTATTTTGTTTTGTTTGGGGGGTAAGGTCACATCTGGCAATTCTGAGGGCTTACTCCTGGCTCTGCACTCAAAAAGTGTTCTGGGGACCACATGGGGTGCCTGGGATTGAACTTGGGTCAACCATGTGAAAGGCAAGTAATTTACCTGCTGCACTATCTCTCCAGCGCCCTAAATCTGACTTTGACTTTTGTAACAATGATGATGTTTAAGGAATTGGGAGTGGAGGTGGAAGAGGTTTGAGCCACACATGGTGGTACACAGTGCCTGCTTCTAGTTATGTGCTCACAACTTGCTTCCTTTGGTCCTCTGAAACCATGAATTGTGGAGACCTAGCCGAGTTACCATGCAAGGAAAACTATAATACCTATACTAGAACTGGCCCGAAGGATCCTTGTTTGTTTGTTTGTTTGTTTGTTTTCTTTGGGGTGATATTCCTAGTGATATTGGGAGCAAAAGTGTTATATACTCAGTCGTATCCAAGTGGCCATGAGGTGCCAGAGATGGAACCTATACATACCAAGCTTGCTCTCTAGTCCTTTGACATCCATGCTTTTAACAGCAACAAGTCAGTCATTCTGTCCTGCATTCTCTGTAGTTTCGTAAGTTTTCTCAATAAGATCCAGATTCTGCTTGCTTTGCAGAAGAGATGGTACATGATTTTCATTGGCCCCTGTCCATTTTGGACATCAAGTTCATGTGGTATCAGCCAGATTTTTCCCCTGTAAATTAATCATCTTTTTGTTATAACTAGTAAATACTTTGCAAAGAGTTATTGAAAAATATGAGGGTGGGGCTTGCTTCTCAAGCCTCTGTTTTCTCTTGAACACAAATCTCATTTAGTTGTCTTTATGTTTCTTCACTTGGAGCTCTTTTCCACTCTGAAGAAGCCCATGTTCTCTCTTAAACACATATTTCTTCTTTTTCTCTCCTCTTGTCTTTCTAAAGTAAACTTTGCTCAAAAAATAATATTGCTTCACTGAAAAAGAAAATTAAATTATATTTAAAAAATAAGGATGGGGGCTGGAGAGATAATGTGATGGAGAGTGAGCCCTCAAAAGGAGAGAGAGAACAAAAGGGAATGCCCTGCCACAGAGGTAGGGTGGGATGGGGGAAATGGGGGGTGGGAGGGATACTGGGATCAGTTGTGGTGGAGAATGGGCACTGGTGGAGGGATGGGTATTCGATCATCGTATAACTGAAACCCAAGCACAAAAAATTGTAAGTCTACAACTGTACCTCATGGTGTTTCACTAATAAAAATTTAAGGAAAAAAATTTATTTTTAGGAAATAAAAAAAAAATGGTGGAGAGTGTGTTTGCCTTGCACGTGGACAACCCAGTTTCAATCCCCAGCATTCCCTATGTTCCTTTAAGAACGTCAGGAGAAATTTTTGAGCACGAAGCCTGGAATAAGCCCTGAGCACTACCATATGTGGCCCCAACTTTGCAGGTTGGAGATCCTAGTTCAACTCAGGCACCATGTGGTCCTTTGAGTACTAAGCCCCCAAGAACAGAACTGGGAGTAGCCTTCAAGAATCAACAAATATGACCTATAACAAATAACAAATACTTTGTTTTGGTTTACTTTTGATGTTGGCCATGGGTCTCTCTCTCTCTCTCTCTCTCTCTCTCTCTCTCTCTCATCTTTCCCTGAAGTTATTATAATAGTATAAAACAACCTGGGTAACTTGAAGAGGGGTTAAGCCACACCAGGCTGTACTTGGGGGGCTGCTCCTGGCTCTGTGCTCGGGGGTCACTCCTGGCAATGCTCAGGGGACTATTGCTTTCCAAAAGGGATTCCAAATCGCCATGCTGACAAAGTGTTAGCTTTCTGCTTAAAGAATTTGATTGCTTTGGAAAAGTTGTTTTCTCTCAGTTTCCTCCACTGTAACCAGGGTAATTCATGAATGAAATTCCCCAGTGAAAAAGAGCCAAATTAGCCAGATGTGAAGCTGGGAAGGTGGGACCTCCTGCAAGGTGATGCCTTCTCATCATTCTCACCCCACCCCCAACCTTGCAGTATCTCCTTTCTTCTTCAAAGACTCTTCCTGCTGAGTCAGCTTTAAGCCCTAACTGTAGAGTTCTCCCAACATTGGAGCTGTTCCATCCCACCATTTTCTGTGCTTGCATTGAGGTGGGCTAGTCTCTTCATTGTACTTTGTAAAAGGTAAAGGTAAAGGCCCTCCCGTTGATCGTCGATTTGCTCGAGCGGGCCCAGTAACGTCTCCATTGGAGACTTTGTTGTTACTGTGTCTGGCATATCGAATACTCTCGGTAGCTTGCCGGGCTCTCCGAGAGGGGCGGAGGAATCGAACTCAGGTCGGCCATGTTGGCCGCTTGTAAGGCGAACGCCCTACCCGCTGTGCTATCGCTCCAGCCCTAGGAAATGAAAAGTGGTAACGTTGTTTGGGCTGATTTAAGAAGAGAGGAAGCATTCTTTTTTGTTGTTAACTTGCTTTATGAAGGGACACTGTTTTTACTTAAAGAAATTTACTTAGAGAAATGTGAGCGAAAAGAGAGACATACATGTTCAAGAGAGAACATGGGCTTCTCCAGAGTAGAAAATCCTATTGTTTTAGTTTTGGGGCCACATCCAATTGTGCTCAGAGCTTAGTCCTGGCATGATGCTTAGAAATCACTTCTGGGGGTATTCAAGGGACCATACATGGGGATTGAACTCTGTCAGCTGCATGCAGGGCAAGTGTCTTACTAATTGCGCTATTTCCCTCATCCTGGAAAAGATGTGTTCTTCCGGGGCAAGTTGAATCTAAAGAAGAAAAGTCAAAAACCAATTATGTTATTATCTAAAAATCAGGATTCTAGGGCCAAGGAGATAGTTCAAATGGCGGGAGCCAGGGTGGGGTGAGTGCAGGCAAACACCTTAACCCCTGCATTGTCTCCCCACCCCGGTTCTTGTTCTTAGCAAACTAACTACAGTAAAATTTATCTGTTAAAAAAGCAAAAATATATTAAAGGATTCTGGTAGGCTGCAGAATTTGAGAGCATTCTGGGAAAAAAAACAAAGCTATTTGAAACTGAACTTTCAGAAATGAAGTTCTAAAACATTGGGGCTCTTTAGGTTATGTGATTCCTTGGGGCTGGGGCAGATAGTCATTGGGCAGGGGACTTGCCTTACACACTGGCAAGGTTCAACCTCCAGAACCCTATAAGGTCCTCCAAGCATTGCCAGGAATGATTCCTGAGTGCAGAGGGAGGAGTGAGCACTGAACACAGCACTAAGCTAAGAACAGCTCTCCATCTCTCCAAATACAGAAGAAAACTATGGCTCCTGACCCCAAAGCACATGACAATGGTCTAATGAGGAAGATACTAGTGGGAAGCATTGCAGGCAGTGTTTATGTGGGAGCCCATTAAGACTACGTCTATATGTAAACTACAGTCAGATGGCAGGGCCAGAGAAAGCAGAGGCTGAACACCAGCAGCACATGGTTCCCGAGCACCATCAGGAGCAACTCTTGAGCAAAGAGCCAGGAATTAACCACAGCACTGTTGGGTATGTCCCCCGCCCCTAACCAGAAAAATCAGAAATGAAAAAAAGGCAGAAGATGAAATACCCGTGGCTCCTTTTCAATCACTTCTACCAGAACCTGTGCCAATCTCTCACCTGGTGTTTCACTTCCTTATACACTTCTCTCTCTCTCTCTCTCTCTCTCTCTCTCTCTCTCTCTCTCTCTGTGTGTGTGTGTTAGAATATAACTGTAAGCTGAAACACGAAAAATGTCACTTTCTCACAGAGAGTTTAAAGAGCCAGAGTATGAGTTGCATGTCATCTAGTTTTTCTATAGCGCCCTTAGTATTTTCATCATAGTTTATTTATTTATTTAGGTCTTGGGGCCATACCCGGCAGTGCTCAGGGCTTTACTCCTGACTCTGTGCACAGGGATCATTCCTGATTGTGCTCAGGAGACCATCAGGTGTGCCGGGGATCAAACCAGGACCAGCAACTGCCATAACACCTGTACTATCTCATCAACCCTCACCCCTCATCATAGTTCATTTTAAACTGTAGTCTGATGATTCCAACATCCCTGTGACACCTGATGCTGGTTCTTCAGGCTGCTTTTTGCCGTTTCAGATGCCTGGCAATTTTTGGTTGTAAGCTGGACACGATGTACTGGGAGAGAGAAATTGCACCATCATGCATTGCCTAACAGTGGGGTGCTTTCTGAGAAACAGTCACAAAGTGATTATGGCATTGTGGCAGCATCATAGAGGGCCTGACACAAACCTGCCTGCGTGACCTTACTCTGTGGTTAGGCAGTTTAGGGACTTCTTTCACACACACAGTCCATCATGGCAAGAGATATTATTAAAGGGAGTGTGGGGCAATAGACAGGCATTTAGAGATATGATGAAAGAGAACAAGAAAAAAAATTTAATTAGTATTTTTATGAGCTAAAAGGTCCACAATTTATTAAAGAGATGTCCTAGTTAGTTAAAAGTTTTCTATCCCTTGTGGCGAGAAAGGGACATTCCTTCACTGTTGGTGGGAATGTCGACTGGTTCAGCCCTTCTGGAAAACAGTATGGACGATTCTCAAAAAATTAGAAATTGAGCTCTCATTTGATCCAGCAATACCACTCCTGGGAATATATCCCAGAGAGGCAAAAAAGTATAGTCGAAGTGACATCTGCACTTGTTTGTTCATTGCAGCACTCCTTACAATAGCCAGAAACTGGAAGAAACCTGAAAGCCCAAGAACAGATGACTGGTTAAAGAAACTTTGGTACATCTACACAATGGAGTACTATGTAGCTGTTAGAAAAGAGGAAGTCATGAAATTTACATACAAGTGGTACTACATGGAAAGTATCATGCTAAGCGAAATGAGTCAGAGAGGGATAGACATAGAAAAATTGCATTCATCTGGGGGTTATAAAGTAACAAAATATGAGATTAATACCCAAGAATAGCTGAGATCAGCACCAGGAGGATTACTCCATAGCTTAGAGGTCAGCCGGGCATTCTAGAGGAAAGGGCAGTTCAGATAGAGAAGGGAACACCAAATAAAGGGTGTTTGGAGGATTCTCCCAGGAGGGGAGATGCATGTTGAAAGTGGACTATGGACTGAACATGTTTGCCACTCAAAGCCTCTTTTGCAGACCACAACACCCAAAAGGACAGAGAGAACACAAGGGATTGCCTTGCCAAAGAGGCAGGGTGGGATGGGAGGGATGGGGGTGGGAGGGATATTATCCATGGTGGTGGAAAATGGGCACTGGTGGAGGGAGGGGTATTTGATCATTGTATAATCGAAACCCAAGCACAAAAATTTGTAAATCTACAACTGTACCTCATGATGTTTCACTAATAATAATAAAAAAAACGTTTTCTTTCCCTGATTATGTTTCAGGTTTTTAGTGAGCCATGCTCTGAACTGTGGCTATCAGAAATACTTCATGGGGTATTTTATTTTCCTCCATCTAAGGAGGGACAGAATGTCTAGAAGGGCGTGGAATGGGGCATTTCTCTCCACCTAGGTCAGTTAGCTTCTGATAAAATCCCAGCAGAACATGTTCTAGGTAAGTATTTCTCCTGAAGTCAGGCCACAGTAAGAATAAAATGCTTCTTTCCTTTTCCCACGTCTTGGAAGCACAAGAAAATGTTTCTCTGGGCCTCAGTGAGAAACTGGTAGAACTCCAGGAGACAAAACCAATAAAAGTTTAGTGTCTCCCTATGCCTAGATCCCTGGGGAAATTTTTTCCTTTTTGGGTGACACCTGGCGATGCACAAGGGTTACTCCTGGCTCATATACTCAGGAATTACTCCTGGCGGTGCTCGGGGGACCATATGGGGTGCTGGAAATCGAACCTGAGTCAGCCGCGTGCAAGGCAAATGCCCTACCCGCTGTGCTATCGCTCCAGCCCCCACTGCCCCACCCCGGAGTTTTTAACTCCATATATGTTCCATTGGTTGATGGTTGAGTACAATTTCGATTTCAGGGATTAGTTTTGTAAATGATCAGAGCACTGTTAAGGCTGAAGATGGGTTTGGCTGGGAGTTCCAGAGCTTTCGCCCCCAAGGCTTGCTGAGTGATGTGCTTAGGCTCTGGGTTCCTCACGAGGATGATTCTAGGACACACCCTGATGAGTATATTTAATTTGCTTCTAGCACCCTTTCCTTGTCAGATGAGCTAAAAGGTTCACAATTTATTAAGGAGCAACAACAATGAGATGAGCACTGTCTGAGTCATGGGCTGGAAGTTGGAACACTGTGAAACTGTAGATGGTTAGGCCAAGTAAGCAGGATTTAGAGACAGAAGGATATGCGAACCAAGAGGAGAAAAAGGAAGGGCTGAAGGAGAGAGTCCAAAACTTAAGGAAGAAAAAGAGGAGAGACAGAGAGAGAGAGAAAGAGAGAGAGAGAGAGAGAGAGAGAGAGAGAGAGAGAGAGAGAGAGAGAGAGAAAGTGTCTGTCACAGAAGCAGGCATGGGTGTAGAGGTGGGAGGGGAACTTGGGACATTGGTGGTGGGAAACATATAGTGGTGAAAGGATGGGTATTGGAACATTATATGACTGAAACCCAATCACGAACAACCTTTTAAATGTGTATCTCACTATGATTTAATAAGAATTATTAAAAAATAAAAAGTTAAGGAGGAGTTGGGGAAGAAGAGATAGTACAACAGGTATGGTGCTTGCTTGCTTCACACGTAGCCTATCAAAGCTTAATCCCCAGCAAACCTATATGGAGCCCACCGGAGTGATCCCTGAACACAGAGTCAGGAGTAAGCCCTGAGCATCACCAGTGTGACCAACCCCCGTGAATAAAAACTAAAAAGATACGGAGTAGGAAAGAGCAGAAATAAAACATTTAGTGATCTTCATTCAAAACTGTTATCTCATTTACTTCTTAAAGTCATTCTGTAGAGCAACTCTCACTGAATCTGCTTTTCAAGTGAAAGTAAATATATATCAGAAAGGTTAATAAATTTGCCCAAGGTGACTTCAACTAGTAAACAGTGGAACTGGGATAGGATCCAGGTTGACAGAAAGAATCTGAGCCTGATACTTTTTCACTCACATTATTCCACTCATGATTATCCAGCGTGTGCTTTGTACCATATTCCCTGCACTGGATGTGGTGATATAATGATGAACATAGGAATATATATATATATATATATATATGTATGTATGTATCTGCCTGAGCAAGGGGTGTCAGTCTAGTCAGGGATTCTGACATTCAAACAGTTCTGCATAGGATGCTAATTGCTTTAATTGCTAATTGTGTATAAAAGACAGTGATTTTTTTCAGACAGGAGTAATCAGTGACACCTAAGGAAGTTGGTTTCGAAAGAGAATATAGAGAGCACTGGGAGGGAGCAGTGGATGTGAGGACACATAAATATGCAAGTTATTGTGGCTGTAACACAGAGTGAGAAGACTTGTCACATTGCAGTGGCCTTCTGGGCCAGCCCAGTGAATCTGGGTGTTGTAATGGGGAGGACATGCCTTAGCAGAGTAAAAAACTAGATAAAATCTGTAGATTAGAGTCTTCTCTGGTCACATCACAGATAATCATTTAGAAATAGTTAAGAGTGAAACCTAGAAGATTCCAGAGTCTGTTAAAATATTTCCCAAAGAGACTGATAAATATCTGAAAATAACATTGAGTGTGATTAAAAAGTTAGCAACTCCTAGGATAATAATCAAACTACTGAGAAGAATAAAAACAAACAAAAAAAATAAAAGCAAAAACAAAACAATTAATCTTGGCAATCACCCCTTCCTGCTTTCCTATTGCCAAGAAAACAGAATCAGTATCAGACTGTTTAGTTGTTGCTTTAAGAGCCTGATGGTGCTCAAAAGTTACTTCTAAAACAGTCATATGTGGTGCTGGGGATTGAGTCTGGGATGGATGCATGGCTCCTTGTTGAAGTCTTTATTGTAGATCTAGGTTTCTGTAAAAAGTTGTTTTAACAGGTTTTTTTTTTTTTTGGCTTTTTGGGTCACACCTGGTGATGTACAGGGGTTACTCCTGGCTCATGCTCTCAGGAATTAGTCCTGGCAGTGCTCGGGGTACCATATGGGATGCTGGGAATTGAACCCAACTTGGCTGCGTGCAAGGCAAAAGCCCTACCCACTGTGCTATCGCTCCAGTCCTTTAAGTCTTTTAAAAATAAAAGTATTGAATTTTATTGATTTACCACTGGATTATATAATGAAAGACTATAGGAGTGAGTTTTTTTGCCTCTAGTTTTGTTTTGATTCGTTTTGGGGGCAGGTGAGAGATATTCCTGGTTCAAAGCTCAAGTGTTGCTCCCGTTCTGTTCTCTCCCATCATCCCTTATAGTAAGAGTCTCATTGAAGACCAGATCTCAGTGTTTGTTGCCATTGGGCATTTGTTATTTCCTTACTATGTTTCTTTATACCCCACATATGAGGGAGACCATTTTGCATCTGTCCCTCTCCTCCTGACTAACTTCACTCAGTTTGATGCTTTTCAGAGCCACCCATACAACAGCAAATTGCACAATTTTGTCTTTTCATGCAGCTGAATGGTATTTTATTTTGTATGTACTATAGTTTCTTTATCCAGTCATCTGTTCTTGGACACAGATTTTTGGCGACGGTGAATAGTGATGCAATGAACATAGGAACTACACCTGCATTTTCACTTGGCAAGTTTCTGATGCTGCTTCCATGGAAAGAGACTTGAGACACTGGTCTGGATCAAGATGATGTCAGGATAGGCCATATATGGTATGTCAAGGAGGAAGGGAGTGGCTGCTGAGATCTCGTTCTATGCTGATAACCAGAAAATTATGACTGTGCCTTCCGTATACAAAACAATAGCACTAGGACCCAGCAAGCTGCTTATTCCTAAAAAACAGATCCCTATTCTCTTTAGAGACAGCTCTGCCTGTGAATAGTTGATTTAATAGTTATGTGACCACTCCCATGCCAGCAAATAATAGAATGGTACTATGACCTTCAGCACCCAGAGTTCATGCCAGATGGTATGTATGTCCTGGACCCACCCCGGGACTCTCATTTTAGTGTGTCGCTGCCACTCCTCCCCCCTCCTGGCCCACTCTTGACAGGCTAAAAGATACTGTTGAGCTATCAGCTGAAGTTAATTGGAGAAACCCACCTCCCCACCTCCACGCTCTGGAGTTAACAGTTGTTTATATTATCAGCATGCCTTCTCTGATGAATACAGACATTACCCCATTCTTTTCCTTTTTATTTTTGGGTCACATCCAGAGATGCTCAGAGGTTACTCCTGGCTCTGTACTCAGGAATCACTCCTGGCGGTGCTCAGGGGACCATATGGGACGCTGGGAATCAAACCTGTCTAGGCTGCGTGCAAGGCAATTGCCCGACCCGCTGGGCTATCGCTTTAGCCCCTCATCTCCCATTCTTTATTGAAAACAGCAATTCTGTTGATGGTGAAGATGAGGGAGATTCTACTCTGGATCCAGAAGTCAAAGCCTTCGCCTTGATTTTGGCAGCAGCAGCATAGGCAGCAGCAACCAGCACTGGTCCTGGTTTCATTGCCCTTACACATTCACTGTCTGTTCATTCCTGCCCTGCTCTAAAAGGCTTATCTCTAGTGTGCTGCTACCTCAGTGTGCTTCTGTAGCTCACCGGAGCTGATTAAATTGCACGTCTCTTCTTAACTTCACGTTTGATGAGCACAGTGAGATTAGTTAGATCATAAACACTGGTAAATGTTACCAATAAATGCACACACACACAGAGATGCCCACTTGTCACAGTTGTTAAATATTTATTTACACTCTTACTACGGGAGTTACTTCAATATACATCAATTGGACTTCCTTCATTGGATTGGCCATTGAGAAAGCTCTGGAAGGCACTGAAGGGTGGGAGGAGAGCGTGGTCAGACGGTCCATTCTTCTGGGCCTTGCTAAGGCTTCAGCATCTGTCAGGTACACTCTTCACACTCCCCTTTCTCTAAAATTCAGATACTCCTCCATCTCCAGACCTAATAAGAAACTGTTTTACCAACAATCAGATACCGTCTCACACCACAGAGACTGGCAAACATCCAAATGAACAAGAACAACCAGTGCTGTTTGGATGCAGGGAGATAGGGACCCTCATTCATTGCTGGTGGAAATGCCAACAGGTTCAGCCTTTTTGGAAAACAATATGGATTTTTCTCAAAAAAAAAAAAAACAACCAAAAAAACAGAAATTGAGCTCCTATTTGATCTAGCAATCCCACTTCTGGGAATATACCTTGGGGGGGGGTCCAAAAACTCACAGAAGAAATATCACCTACACTTCTATATTCATTGAAGCACTATTTAAAAATAGTCGAATCTGGAAACAACTTGACTGCCTGAGAACAGACTAGTGGATAAAAAAAAATGGCACACCTACACAATGGAATATTATACAGCTGTTAGGGAAAATGAGGTCATGAAATTTACCTATAACTTGATGGACTTGGAGAGTATCACACTGAGTGAAATGAGTTAGAAGGAAAGGGAGAGACATAGAATGACTATCCATTTATGGGATATTAAAAAATAGTATGAAACTAATATCAAAGACCAGGGAAAATGCGCCAGGAGGAATGGTCAATGGTTGGAAATTACCACAAAGGTATGAGTGGTGGAGGGTAGTTAAGATAGAGGAGGGTCCATTTTGACAATATTAGATGGAAATTATTACTCTGGACAAGAACTGAGTGTTGAAAGTAGGTAAGGGAATATACATGATAACCTTTCAGCATCTGTATTGCAAACCATGATGGAGAGAGAGAGAGAGAGAAAGAGAAAGAGAGAGAGAGAGGTACCTTCCATAGAAGCAGGTTGGGTAGGAGGGGTGGTTTGGGAGGATGGGAGGGGGAAACTGGGGAAATTGGTGCCAGGAAATTACACTGGTGGAGGTATGGGCGTTGGAACATTGTATGACTGAAACCCAATCATGTGATGCTCTATCTCACAGTGATTCAATAAAACATTTTTTTTAAATGGAACTGTTTTACCCCTTCCCAATGTTCCTACACCCAACAGTTCCTTTATTGCATTCTCTAACTGCCCATTTGGGCAGGCTGCACTTGTTTTCCTCCATGACCCTGACTAACACAAAACCCGATGGCATTTAGTCATGTGGAATGCTTCCTTGTTTCCAGGGGGCATTCCCTGCGCTCTAGACACCACATTCCAACAGCAGCCTTACTTGAGAAGCTGGAGAAGCTTATCTTGAAATTCCATCTGAAAACTCAATGTATGCATTAAATTGCCTGGGGTGGGGGGTGCACAGGAATACCCAGCAATGCTCAGGGGCTATTACCAGTGGTGCCTGGAGGAATGAGGTGTGTGTGTGTGTGTGTGTGTGTGTGTGTGTGTGTGTGTGTGTGTGTTGGGGGAGAGGGGGCTTAGGGAAGGGGGGGCAGTAGAACCTGTTGTGCTGGGCATGGAAATAGGGTTTCCCTGCACCCAAGAGTGTGATTATAAGTGAGGTAGGAGATAAAGGCTTGCCTGCCTTTATCTCCACCCGGTCTCCACCCCTCATCTCCGTGAAAGAGCACACACAACTCAAGCTCAATATTCCCAGAAGACAGAGATCCTCACTTATGTTTCCCAGAGCACCTAGACACAGTTGGTTGAACTACATACATCTTCTGAAACTACCCCTTAGAGCACGCTAGGGTGGGCGGGCCCTGTCCTCAGTGCTTGGCATTGATTGGTTCATTCCATCCCCACTGCACCCCTGGAGAGGGAAATAGGAGGGAAATGTCCTTACCTGAGCCAGAGCACTAAGGCATAACGTGGTTCAATAACTTGCCCAGGAGCACATGGCTGGTCTTGCCACACCAGGGGAGTGCTAGAGGGTTCGTGTTCTTACCCTGTGTGTTCTCCTAAGTGTGCCCGAGCAATCAAATGAGAAGAGCACGTGAGCACAGGGGTTGGAAAGACCTCTCAGTGCCTGCTCTGAGTCCCGAATCCTCATTGCCCCGAGGACCTCCTCAGTGACTTCACAGCCCTTAGACTCGGCCAGCTCACTGGGTGGCGGGCAGACACATTCCATGGCAAACAGGAAAGAGCCCTCGCTCAAAGTATGTGGCTGTTGAGTGAGTTTATTCCTCCAGCAGCGGCTCACAGTACACGTTGAAGGAACTGACAATGGAATGCTTGTTTAGTTTTGGGTAAAATATTCTGATGGGAGGGGTTACTTGGTGCTCTGAGCTGTAGTGTTTCCTGGTGTTCCTTGGCAGGGCGCAGAGGCAAGAATGCCTGCTCTCCCGGCTTCTTGTGTGTGTGTGTGTGTGTGTGTGTGTGTGTGTGTGTGTTCGAGGAGGGGGGCTTGGGGGTGGTGTCTGGTGAGAGCATGCACGTGGGTGGCCTTTGAACCACATTCTGGGCATGAAACCATCTTTACCTGAAGAGTTTTTTTTTTTTCTTCCTTTATAGGAATGCTATTAGCACCTTCCAAACAGGAAGGTTTAAAAAAAAAAAAAACAAGATAATAAAAGCCTAGCAAACATCACATGCTTGCCAGTTGTACTGTTGTACTGAAGCCTCAGATCTGCCACACTTAAGAGGTTTTTAAAAGCACTTTATCCATTTCTCAATTTAGATTTATCCAAGAGTCTTGTCACTTCTGAATAGTATAAAATCCCACTCTCTTTATCTCATCACTTCTCCTTTCCTTCGGTATAAAAACAAATGGTTATGGGAATTACTGGGAGAAATCAACAGGGTGCGCCTGGCTTTTACGAAATAACAGGAGTGAATTATGAGCTCCTGGGAAGAAGGAGAGGATGTGCACCTGTCATGGCGCTGATATTTGGGAGACTCGAGTCCAGCTTGCAGCCTCAAAGCTCCGCCTGTACAACTTGTGGGACCTGGTGCAAAATGATAATGAGATTCCCCCTTTTGCTTAAAATTGTTCAGAGTGTCAGATAGGATAGAAGAACTCCACCATGATGCAGGGTCCATCGGAGCGAGGCTCCTGTGCAGCAGATGTCCGTGGAATTGGCCTAGCTGGGGGCAGTGACGTGCATTGACTCCTGGGAGGCAGGGACAGGTAAACCTACTCCCAGCCACAGCTCTCCCAGGAGGACACAAGCATGGGCTCCAGGTCAAAGCAAAGGAGGCTGGGGTCAGACTTCGTTTCTTTCTTTCTTTCTTTCTTTCTTTCTTTCTTTCTTTCTTTCTTTCTTTCTTTCTTTCTTTCCCTCTCTCCCTATCTCTTTCTTTCTTTGTTTCGTTCTCTCTTCTTTCTTTCTTTCTTTCTTTCTTTCTTTCTTTCTTTCTTTCTTTCTTTCTCTTTCTCTCTCCCTTCCTTCCTTCCTTCCTTCCTTCCTTCCTTCCTTCCTTCCTTCCTTCCTTCCTCTTTCTTTCTTTCTTTCTTTCTTTCTTTCTTTCTTTCTTTCTTTCTCTCTCTCTTTCTCCTTCCTTCTTTCCTTCCCTCCCTCCCTCCTTTCTTCTTTTCTTTTTCTTTCCTTCCTTCTTTTCTTTTTCCTCTCTCTTCCTCTTTCTTTCTTTCTTTCTTTCTTTCTTTCTTTCTTTCTTTCTTTCTTTCTTTCTCTTTCTCCTTCCTTCCTTCTTTCCTTCCCTCCCTCCCTCCTTCCTTCTTTTCTTTTTCCTATCTTCCTTTTCTTTTTCCTCTCTTCCTCTTTCCTTCTTTCTTTCTTTCTTTCTTTCTTTCTTTCTTTCTTTCTTTCTTTCTTTCTCTCTTTCTTTCTTCCTTCCTTTCTCCTTCCTTCCTCTTCTCTCTCTCTCTCTCTCTCTCTCTCTCTCTCTCTTTTTTTTGCTTTTTGGGTACACCGGCGATGCACAGGAGTTACTCCTGGTTCATGCACTCAGGAATTACTCCTGGCGGTGCTCGGGGGAACCATACAGGTTGCTGGGAATCGAATCTGGGTCGGCTACGTGCAAGGCAAATGCCCTACCCGCTGTGCTATTGCTCCAGCCCCTCTTTCTTTCTTTCTTTCTTTCTTTCTTTCTTTCTTTCTTTCTTTCTTTTTTTCTTTCTTTCTTTCTTGTTGAATCACCATGAAATACAGTTACAAAGCTTTCATGTTTGAGTTTTGGTCATACAACAATCAAACACTCATCCCTTCACCAGTATAGACTTTCCACCACCAAAATCCCTAGTATTCCCCCCCCCCCCCCCGCTCAACCCCACCCTTTCTCCTGCCTGTGTGGCAGGCAATTTTCACAATATTCTCTCTCTACTTTGATTACATTTAATATTTCGACACCAGTCCCAACCTTATTGCTTGGAATTTTCCCACCACCACCACTCAAACCTGCCGAAAAGGCAATGCTAGAGAATTTGTTTTGTATTGCTTGTTATGGACAGCATATAATATTGCATGGCCACAAGAGTGGCTGCGCACTTCTGGAATTCTAAAATTTTAATAATCACCGTCTGGAGAAATCTCTGCAGCAAGTTGCTCAGTTTCGAGATTCGTTTGTGTGTAGGGTCAGACTTCTACTAGGAAATGTACCCTTCCTTCAGGCTTTAGTCCTTGCAATAAGAACCCCAGCACCTACACACTAAAACTAATGTTTGCTTTGCTATGAGATCCACTTTTTGAATAAAGAGAAAACCGGTTCATCAGATTCACCACCTTTTTCCTTCTTTCTTGTAATTTATTTTTTAAAAAGATTAATTTTAGATTCACAGCAAAACCTGTAGGTGGAGATTTTGTAGGCACAGAGATATCCAATAATCACCTGCCATCATATGAGCAGTCTCTGACTATCAATAACCTTTACCATTTGTTGCATGTGTGTTATAACTGATGATTCCACTTCAATATCTCATTAGCCATAATCCACAGTTTACTTTAGGGTTCATTTCTGGTGTTGTATATTTCTACAGGTTTGCACAAATATAGAGTAATATTGCTATTCTGATAGCTATCCAAGAGTAGTTCTATGCCCTGCACATACTTTTTTATGATTAATTTTATTGAATCACTGTGAGATAGTTATAAGCTTTCATGTTTGGGTTACAATTACACAACGATCAAACACCCATCCCTCCACCAGTGCACTTTCCGCACCACCAATATCCCAGGTATACCCTCCCTTTCCCACGCTCCCTCTGCCTCCATGGCAGATATGATTCCGCATAATCTCTCTCCACTTTTGGGCATTATGGTTTGCAACACAGACCCTGAGAGGTTGTCATGTTTGAGTTTATCTACTTTATCTACTTTCTGCACACATTTCCCATCCTGACCGATTCCTCCAACCATCTTTTTCTTAGTTATCCCTTCTCTATTCCAGCTGCCTTCTCCCCTTTGCTCATGAGGCAGGCTTCCAGCTATGGAACAATCTATCTGTCCCAGTCCTGCACATACTTTGTGCCCCACTTTTTTTGTTCTCTTGTTCTCTGTGGTCTTCAGTTTTCATTCATTCATTTATTTTTCATGCCTTCTTTGCCAATGCAGAGAAATCTCTGGACACCTTTCCCCAAATAAGAGATTTCATTTCATTATATATAGTAACAATTGAAAGGAAGTGTTATACTGAAGTCATAAAAACATTTAGAAACAAAATCATGTTTTCATAAATTTTATGTTTTGCACATTAAAATATGAGATCTAGGGCTGGAGAGATGTACAAAGGTTAAGGCACTTGCCTTGCATGTGTTTGATGCCAGTTTGGTCCCTGACATCATATATGGTTCCCCTGAGCAAAGCAGGGAATTATCCCTGAACTGAAAGAATTCCCAAGCATCACTGGGTATGACCCAAACTTCCAAAATTTAACATCAAATTAAAAATATAATAATAAAGTATTAGATATATCCCTATTTCTATTCCCTGCTTTAATTTTGGCAGGACTGGAGCGATAGCACAGCAGAAGGGCATTTGCCTTGCACACAGCCATCCCGGCCAAGCTGGGTTCTATTCCTCCGCCCCTCTCGGAGAGTCCAGTAAGGTACCAAGAGTATCTCGCCCACATGGCAAAGCCTAGCAAGCTACCTGTGACGTATTCGATATGACAAACACAGTAACAACAACAATGTCTCACAATGGAGACATTACTGGGACCCTCTCGAGCAAATCGACGAACAACGGGAGGACAGTGTTTGTTTGTTTTTGTTGCTTTAATTTTAAAGAACTCATGTTTGAACGTGCTTGACAATTTATTGTGCTGATGTGCAATGAAAACATTAGTGACAGCGTTACAGATACAGTTAACATAGAGATGTTTTTGTGTATTTATTTATTTTTTATTTATTTTTGACCCTATTCATAAGGGAAGAAGTGCTAGATCTCAGAAAGAGGTTAACAAAAATAGAAGTGTGAATTTTTTCTCTCCACTCAGACTCACATGCTGGCTGAATGCTGGTTTGGAAGCGGCTTCTCAGCTTCTGCCTCGCTGCTCTATCAACACCTTTTCTCTTCAGTGGCCCCTATTCTGCAGGTACTGCTAAAGAGCCAACTAGGGCCTCATCCTGTGAGTATAGGAACTAAACAGGAACCAGACTGTGTCTCACCTCCCACTGCTATGGTGGAACCATCACTGGGTGATGCTGACAGACAGTTGCCTGGCAGGAGACCCTGCTCTCTCTCAGGCTTTCAGACTCCATGTGGGTCTCAGATGTGTTATCAACAGTGTTATCACTACCCGCTGAGCACTCTTCTTGGCTGGTATGTATAAGTACCAAAACAAGTACCAAAGCTGCTATGCCAAAGACAACAGATCTTCATTCTCTCACAGGGCTGGAGGCTAGAAGTTCAAGATCAAGATGCTGGCAGGGCAAGCTATGTTGGAAAGATCAGAGAAAGAATATGTTTTTGCCTCTTCTAGCTTCTGGTCTTTCCAGATGTGATCTTTGGTGAGGAAAGTGCCCTACCTACCTTTTCGAATCTCAAAAAACAGATTGGGCACTTTCCTTGCCCGTGACCAACTAGGGTTCAATTTTGTGGATCTCAGATGTGTCACTATAGTCACACGACCACATTGTGGGTTTTTATATTGTCCTCTCTCTTTATTTATTTATTTTTAAATTTAGGGCCACATCCACTGGTACTCGGAGACTACTCCTAGCTTTGTGCTCCCAGCAGTGCTCGGGGGACCAGGAGATGCCAGGGATCAACCAGAGCATCCTGCAGGGAAAGTATGTGCTCCAGGCCATTGAGACATCTCTGCAGTCCAGACGCCATCTTCCTTTCGTTCAGAACCTTTTTTTCTGTGAGGATACCACCCTATTGAATTAGGAGTCATCCCAATGACCTCACTTTCACTTGATTCCTTCTGTAAAGACTATTTCTTTAAAAGTTTACCTGCAGGGGGCAGGGGTGATAGTACAGCCTTGTATGTAGCCAAACCAAGTCCAATCCCCGGCATCCCATAAGGTCCTCTGAGCACTACCAGGAGTAAATCCTGAGTGCAAAGTCAGGAGAAACACCTTAGCATCACGAGGTGTGGCCCCAAAACAAACAAACAAACAAACAAACAAGTTCACCTTCAGAGTTACTGGGGATTAGAACTTCAATGTATTGTTTTTTTTTTTTGGAGGGGGGCGTGCACAATTAAACCTGGAAAATAAATTCTCAGAGGTCTGGGTCCCAGCTCTGTGGAAACCACCATTGTCTAATTCTCTCAGTCCAAGATTCTCTGTTTCTCCATCCCTAGGTTAGTAACTCTTCCGCGTCATTATTTCTATGTTACTTAGTGTCTCCCTTTAGTCTTTCAGTTCTCCAAGAATCCAGTCAGTTTCTTGCATCATATTCTCTCAGATTTAATACCTGGTATTTAATTTTGTATGTATATTTTTGTTTGTTTTTATTTTTGTTTTTTGACCACATCCAGCAATGTTCAGGGGTAACTCCCAATTTTACATGTAAGAATCACTTCTGGTGAGAAAAAAGGATGGGAGGGAGATAGGGGGGACGGGAGGGAGAAAAGGTGGAAGGGAGTGGGGGAGGGGGACGGGGGGATTTGGGAGAGTGGGAGGGAAACTGGGAACTCTGGTGCTGAAAAATTGCGCTGGTGGTGGGATGGGTGTTGTATGACTGTAACCCAATCATAAACAGCTTTGTAGAGCTCTATCTCATAGTAATTCAACTACAAAGAAAAAAAGAAAAGAAAGAAAGAAACACTTTTGACAGTGCTTCGGGGACAATATGGGATGTCTGGGATTGAACCCAGGCCAGCAGCATGCAAGTGTCCTACCCTCTCCTCTGTACTATCTCTCCAGCCTTGGTTTCAAATTCTTGACCAGATTTTGGCTGACCTAGGCTCGAGAATCTTTTTTCTTTCTTTTCTTTCTTTCTTTCTTTCTTTCTTTCTTTCTTTTTAAAAAAATTTTTTATTAGTGAAACACCATGAGGTACAGTTGTAGACTTACAAATTTTTGTACTTGGGTTTAGGCTTGAGAATCTTTAACAACAATTTTGTTATAAGAGGACCCAATGTTCTAAACACATTATTTCAAGATTAAATGTTAGATATAGGTCAAGATGCGTGTCAAGAAGAAAAAATTCAGATTACATGTGAGGGTTGATGACTATCAAAGCAAAGTAAAGTGCCTAATGTGGTGTTTTTGTTTTTGTTCTTTGGCCACACCCAGCAGTGCTCAGGGCTTGCTCTTGACTCTGCATTCAGGATCACTTCTGTCAGTGCTGGGGGACCAGATGGTGCGTCAGGAATTGAACCTGGGTTGGCTGCATAACTGTTGTACTATCACTCTGGTCACCTAATATTGTATTTTCCTCCTTGTTTTAACTATCTTAATGATATCCATTTTCTTTCTTTTTTTTTTTTATTTTTCTTTTTGGGTCACACCCAGAAATGCTCGGAATTACTCCTGGCAGTGCTTGGGGGAACCATGTGGGATGCCGGAGATTGAAACCAGGTCTGCCGCGTGCAAGGCAAATGCCCTACCTGCTGTACTATCACTCTGGCTCCTTGGTACCCATTTTTATCCCTGTAGTGGTACCTAAAAATGAAATAGGCTCATGATTTCAGTGAGAAGGAGAGAAATGAGGAAGCCTATATGGGTTGTGGTGGTCCTCGGTGGAGAGTAGTCCCATGGAGTTAGAGAAGTGGGAGCACCAATTGAAAATCAAAGTAGTTGAGTCTCTTGGACTCAGGTAGGGAAAATAATATGGTAGCTTGGCTAGAAAACTGGCTATAGGAATCCTACAGAAAAAAAAATCTATAACTGGGCTTGGGGAAGATAACTTTGTATGCAGGAGGCCTGGGTTCAATCCCTGACACTGCATGGTCCCCTGAAAACTTTCAGAAGTGAACCCTAAGCCTGAATAAAGAACTAGGAGTAGTCCTTGGTCACTGCTGGGTGTGGCCAAACACCCCCTTTGAGTTTTCCCAGCTTGTCTGGCCTGTGGAGATATTTTGAGTCCACTGATGTTGACATCTATGGTTCTTGGATTCGTCGCTCAAGGGTTTATCTGCAAGACATCAAGTTTCTGTCTCAGAGCTCAGAGCCCATAGTCAAAACTCTGGTTTTCCTGCCAGGATCCTTTTTTATGAAATAAATAGATTTTATTTGGAGGGCTTTTGAAGATGTGGAGAGGAGAGAATGAGTGAGATAGATAGAGAGAAAGAGAGGGAGAGAGAGAGAGACAGAGAGAGAGAGAGAGAGAGAGAGAGAGTAACACACATTCCAACATTAGACATGAAAGCATGAAAGTACACATCTCAAGGGGGGAGATGCGGGTGCCACATGTGCTCGGGCACCACATGTGCTCGGCCACATGGGTGCAAGCAGCACATGGGCTTGGGCAGCGTATGTGCCCCAGAGTCTCATTTGTGTTAAGGGCCAGACTGACTTCTGTTCCGCTCTTGTCGGCTCAGCCTCTAAACCATTGCTAAGGGTCCCTGCTTCTAAGACCTAAAACTCTTGTGCTTTTCACAGCTGGACCAGGAAGTGACAGTTTTGTCCCCACACTCATAAATCTTTGAATCTTCTGCTTCTGCCTATTCACCTCCTTTCTGGAAATGATCAGAAGCAGTTCATCTGGCCAGTGGTAGGACAAATGCTGTGTCATGCATTTCTCCCCACAAGCCTGAAACATGTCTGTCCCCCATTGCATGTCATGTCACGCAAAGTGCCTGAAATGTTGCCAGCATCTCACCCTCATCCTTCCCAGAAGCTCCTCGACTCTGAGCACTGCACCAATATGTGAATCATAGTATGTATTAGTAGAAATCAAGCTGAAAGCTCACCAGCAGAAAGTGAGTGGGCAAACAACCTCTCTCAGAATATACACAGACATGACAATTATGAAGACATCAGTCCATGAAGGAAGTTATCCACAGAAGATATTACACACAACAACGGTTTCAGTGGCATAAAAAATGACACGTGCCACTGAAATGAACAGAAAAGGAACTTGGACAAAAGAAAGCCAGTTCAACCGAGAGTGTGGATGGGATGTATGCAGGTCTTCTTTGACTTGGTATTTAGTCAACTTATCTATAAAGTGATCTATTTAAGACAAAAACTATTGGTGCCGGAGTGATAGCATAGCAGGTAGGGCATTTGCCTTGCACGCGGCCAACCCGGGTTCAATCCCTAGCATCCCATATGGTCCCCCAAGCACCATCAGGAGTAATTCCTGAGCTCAGAGCCAGGAGTAAGTCCTGAGCATCTCTGGGCATGACTCAAAAAGCAGAACAAACAGACGAGACAAAAAACTATTAAGAAAAGAATACTGTGATTGATTCTAATTTAAGACCTCCTTTCACATCCAATTCAGTTTGCATCTGAGCTTCAGGAGGTTGGATCAATCTTATCAGAAAGATAGAGGACTGTAGTATAACACTCTTTTGTCCTTCCTCAGGTAGCTTAGGTTTGTCAGGTCATACTCATCTAAGAACACTGAACTTGTATTGTAGGCAATGTCCTTTCTGTGTGGACACGGGAAGACAGTTAATATTATGCTTTGTAACTTGGGAGTTGATTGACTCCGAATAATATTTACTCCTGGGCATCTGATTTCTTGACTCAGTCGCCCTTAGTTCCTAGCACCCCAAAAGCAGGGTCCCGACGAGGGACTGAATGGACCCAGGGCAAGCAGTGAGCTACCCTGGCATCGAAATGGGCCAGGCCAAAGAGCCACGATACTCAACTCTAAGTTGAGGGCATGATCATGGACAAATGCTGTCATGATCCAAAAGTAAGTAACGACGAGACTAGGACCCTGCTGGAGCTAGGAAGATTAACCTGGCCTGAGGACTGTGAAATGTATAGTGAGATGTTCTCAGGAAGAACCAAACTAAATTTATATCTCTTACTGTGCTCATACAGAATGACATTGCTAGAAATATTAGAAGTAGATTTATTACAACTATTTAAGTAGATTACTAACTGAAGGAAGAACACACCCTTGTTGGGATCCCACCCTTGGGTGGATCTCCTAGTAATCTGAAGTAATCTCTGTAGATGAGATTTTATCCTTGAGTTAATCTCCTGGAGGAGTGGTCTTACCTCTCTTTGTTGATTCGTCAGTATTCAACCCACCTTTATGTCACCGCCTTATGTGACTGCTATATAAACTAAGACGTAAGCTCGGAAAAGGGGTGAGAAGTGAGAGAGCTCGGGCTCCAGAGATCCAGAGTCAGAGCCAGAAGGAGAGAGCTTCCAAGACTGGGGCCCAGGAGAGAAGGAGGCAGAGAAAGACAGGAGTGAAGAGGATTGGAATAAACTACTATTGATATAGACCGGCCTGGCCCCTGTTTTTTCTTCCGTCTGCCCTTGGCCAACAGCCGTTCCGATCCAGGCCACACACAGTGGCTCAAGAGCACCGAACGCAGGCGGTGAAACAGTGCCGTCCAGTGAGCCCGTGAACATACAACCTTCGGCGTGATAAGATTTTACAGAGGACCATATTTTCTCCCTAGGAGCATGTCCAGCTAGAATTCTACAAGTTTCCCAAAGCTATCGTGGCAACTGGGAATCTCAAGGTTTCAGGAGAAAAGCAATATTGTCTCAGTGTGGAGAGCTGGGAACCAAGTAGAATGGGAAACCTTATCATATTGACTTTTCTAAAAATCCCCCATTTTCCTCAGGGACTCTAGTAGAGAAAGCAATTGAATGAGATTTGAGTTCTTTAATTGGTGCTGTTCCATTGTTGTATGAGCTCAGTGTTCCTTTTGTCAGGTGGGGGAAACTGCAGTGCAGTAAGGTAAATTATATAAGAAGTTATCCAGGAGAACTGCCTGGACATTTGTAATAACTCTAAGTGTCACGTTTGGTACTCCAGAGTTAGTCTGAAATTGATGCTCACAAAATCAGCTTGTTCCTTCTAGTTTGCTTTATCTGAATTTTTCTCTTTGTCTCTCAAGAGTTGTGATTCATTCTAGACTAGGCCTCTTCATATAGGAGAGGCATGTGCTCTGTCACCAACCTATATTGCCAACCGAATCTAGCTAGACTCTGTCTACCTCTATGTGTTGCTCTCTGAAGCAACGCATGGCTCTACCCTCTCTTTCATCATGCTCTGAGCAATGTGGAGAGTCAAGCTGGCCTGATTTTTGAGAACTACCGGGAGTCTAACCCAGTCCTGTGGTCTCTGACTCCAGGAATCCATGGCTATAGGAATGTCACATATTACATATCCATGTGCATATAAATATATGGGAATAAGTATTTGTTCTATATGTTGACTTGGATGTTCCATGGTTTCTGCAGAGTTTGGTTTGGCATTTTGACTCACCCATCTCGCCCTGCTTGCTTGGGTGTCTGTATCTGCCTCTGGACTGTGTATCTTGTGCCTTTCATAGTTGTCCTTTGGCTGCAGATCGTAAGGGACAGATGGGAAGAGCCCTGGGCTGTCCCTAGCAAGGTGCTTCACCATCTTCTTGGTTCAGGGATGCAGATGTAGAATCTGATGATCCGCCCTGTGGTTTCCAGGGTGAACAGGTGGCTTAACACCTGCTTTGGAGTCTTACAGAAATCATCAGCCTGGACCTCGTTCTCAGGTGTGAAGTTACGCAAGCTGCTCCTCTGTAAGGAACTGCTGAAGTGCTTTGGACTCTTCCCATTCTACTTCCGGGGAGCCGGAAGCCTGATCTCTACAGAGCCTTCCTCAGGTGACTCACTCAACCGCAGGACCTGGAGTCCCTTGCTGAGGGCACTGGAGTTTGGGCTGAGGACTTGAGTTCAAGACCTGGTTCTGCCACATGCCAGGTGGCTGACCTGGGTTTAGTATTTCATCATCTTAGAACGATAATAACACTAACACCTGCATAGGTTCTGTACCTAATTATTGTATGAATTACAGTGGAACTCAACTTAAAAGGACAGAGAAGATTCAGCCCCTTCTCCCCAAGGCCTGATGCCCAGAAGGGACACTGGCTCAGAGTCTGGCAAGTGCCCAGAAGCACTGGGAGAGAGGGAAGGTGCCCTGGAAGGGTCGCTGTGAGGGGGCATTCTCCAGGGCCCTCCAGGAGCCCGTGTGGCAGAGGACCGAGCTGCCCCAGGCCAGCTGTCAGCCGCTGTCCACCCACAAAGTCACTGCTCAGCCCTGCCCAGGGAACTGAGCAAAGCCCCCTCTGGAGGCAGACCCTGGGAAGGGAGACGGGGCACAGGCTGGGAGAAGGAGCCCACAGCGTGGCCTGATGCCCGGGAAGCGGCGGGACCAGGCTTCTGGCTGAAGCCCAGCCAGCTCAGGGCAGGGGAAGGAGTCCCGGGGCAAGCAGACCCGGTGAGACTGAGATCTGCCTGGCCTCGTGGTGCCAGTGTCCCCGGCTCTGTCGCTGAGTTTTTGACTTCCTGAGTTCCTTGCCCCGTGTCTTCTCAAGGTGTTTTCTCACTTGCAATAGGTTGTTAGAATTCCGTGTGGCGAAAGCGTCAAGAACTTGCTAATTGTTGGATAAATAGGAGCTGGCGTGGCGGTGGCCAGAGTCAGCAGCTCTGCAGCATCATCTCTGGATGGCTGAGTCAGCCCTGCAGAGCCTGGAGCCGAGAGCCAGGACCAAGCAGGATGCGAGGCTCTTCAGCGCCCCCCTCTGGACGGGGGCGGCCTTGTCCTGCCGCCCGGGAATGCAGGCCCCGCGGCTGCTGGGATCAGAGCGGGAAGTGCTCGCAGGTCCTGCCCAGCTCTGTGGGCGCCCCAAGCTCCACGTGGATCCGTCAGAGCATTGGGGTCCTCTGGTTTCCTGAGTACTAGACACCTTAAGTTTCCAGGTGCTCACTAGACCCAGACAATCCTTAGCCGCTCCCTTCCTGCCTCTCTTGGTTTTCCAGGGTGGGGTTCGAAAGAAACTACTTTCCTAGGGCAATTGGGACAAAGCAGTTTTGGCTTTTGTTTTTGTTTCTGTTTTGGGATCACACCCATTGGTGCTCAGGGCTTCCTCTCGACTCTCTGTTCAGGGACTACTCCTGGAAAAGCTCACGGACCAGATGTAGTGCCACGGATCCAACCCAGATTGACCACGTGCAAGGCAAACACTGCACCGTCCTCTGGCCCAGGAAACTTCTTTTGCAAGAATTTTTTTTCGGGGGTGAGGGTAATTTTCGTGGAAAAAAAGACAAAATAAACCTATAATTCAAAGGGCTGCAGCACACGAGAAGACCAGGGTTTGACCCCCAGCACCACATTGTCCCTTGAGGACTGCCAGGCCGTGATCTCTACAGCATTGAAGTGGGAGTAGACTCTGAGCACTGCTGGGTGTGACTCCCTCCCCAACAAAAATACATAACAGCAGTTTTATTATTTCAGCCTCTGGGGGAAAATGTGTGTGCTGGTGGCCAATCCAGGGCTTCAAATATGCCAGTCACATGCTCTACCACTCTTAGGCCCCATTTCAACCTTTTGTTAGGTTTTGTTTGGTGTCCTTAGGTTGTGGTACTCTGGATTTACTCCTGGTAAGGGTCAGGGACCATATGAAGTGCCAGGAACCCAGGTTAGCTGCAAGCATGGCAAATGCCTTACTCAACCGAGGATTGCTAGCTGTTTTGTTTTATTTTGGGGTTACATCCAGCAGTGGTTGGTGGTACTCATGGTGCAGTGCTCAGGGTCATTCCCAGTGCTGCATCATGGACAGTGTGGTGTCAAAGATATAACTCAGGCATGTGTATCAGCTCCTAGAGTCTTTTAACTGGCCTTTTGTTGCCTTATCTAGACCACTTAGTATTTCTTGCAGAGCCTGATGTCAGGAATTGGATGTCGAAATGCCTTTAGCTGTTATTAATCTGAAAATAATGTGTGTTTGTGTGTGTGTGTGTGTGTGTGTGTGTGTGTGTGTGTGTGTGTGTGTGTGTGCTTTGGAACCACACCCAGCTGTGTTCAGGACTTACTGGTGACTCTGAGTTCAGGGATTACGCTTCATGGGGGTAGAGGTAACATACAGTATTCGGGGAACTGAGCTGTGGCCATGTGCAAGGTCAGCATCCAGTACGCTGTAGTATCTCTCTAGCCCAGAAAATATTTTAATCACTCCTTCAGATCTGAATGATAACTTTGAAGGATCTGGTTCCTTGTTTGGAGTTTCCTTTCATTCATTACTCTGGGTGTATTTCCTTCTTCTTTGTGGAGTTTCATCAAGGTGAATCTCATGGGGCTTCCTTTAATCAGCCTGAGTAGTTACTTTTCCCTTGCTGTTTTTATCTCTTTCTTTGGTTCATGCCATTTTGATTACATTTGATTTTAGTGTTCTTCTGACTGGGTTTATTTTGTTTGGGACTCTTTGAGATTCCTGGGTCAGATGCATGTCTCCCTCCTCAGATTGGGGGAGTTTCCTGCCGTTATTTCTTCTGCCAGCAGTTCCTTCCCTCTCTCTCCTCCTCTCCTGAAATCGTTAGGATGTGAATATTGTTCCACTGAATGTTAAATCTCATATTGTCTTTTTTAAATTATTTAAATTTTCTTTTCTTTCTTTCCTTTTTCTTTTAGATGATTCTCTCTACCTATATTTGAGGCTATTAATTAATGGCTTGGCTTTTTTCTGTTCTGCTGCTGAGACAGACTGAGTGGTTTGTTTTGGGGCTTAAGGGGTCATTGCAGGTGTGCTCACGGGCTACTCTTGGCTCTTTACTCATGAGTCACTCTGGTAGTGCTCAGGGGACCAGGTGGTAATAGGGACTGAGCTGTGGTTGGCCTTGGTGCAGACAAATGCCCAACACACTAAGCTATCTCTCTGGCCCCCAGTATTATATTTTATTTATTTATATATTTTTGCTTTTTGGGTCACAGCTGCTGTTGCTCAGGGGTTACTCCTGGCTCTGCTCTCAGGAGTTATTCCTGATGGTGCTCGGGGGACCACATAGGATGTCGGGCATTGAACCCGGGTCAGCAGTGTGCAAGGCAAACACCCTATTTGCTGTACTATCACTCCAGTCCCTGTATTTTTCTTTTTAATTAAAAAAATTTTTTTTTGTTTTCTTTTTGGTTCACATTCAGCAATGCTCAGGGAAAACTCATGACTCTGCACTCAGAAATTATTTCTGGCAGTGCTGGGGGACTACGGATTGATCTGGCCATGTTCAGGGCAAGCACCTACCTGCTGTACTATCTATCTCTCCATCCCAAGTATTGTGTTTTTTAGCTAAGCTACTGGCTTCTTTGGCTCCTTCTTTTCTTTCTGGAATTTAGTCACATGAAGGTGGTCTCTTCATTGAACTTCCCTAGGATAGTTGCTTGGAAGTCTTTTCTCTGGGAGTTTAGACAGTTTTAGGGGTGTGTGTGAAGACCTTGTTGGACTTTTGTTCTCATCCACTTGTGAGACTGACATCGCTCCATTGTCTTCATCATACCTGGAGCTGTGTGAGGATGAGAAGTGGAGACCCTAGTAGGAACTGAATCAAACAGGCCTGAGCAATGATCAAAGGCTCACACTCAGTCCCCGTGGCTCTGAGATTGTGTAGACTCGGAAGCCCTCTGGGGCTTTGTGTCCCACACAACTGAAAGCAACTACAATAGAGCTGGAACTTGCAGTCACAAGCGCACTGCATATTCCTAGGGAGGAGCAAGCCAATGGTCCAGTGCCGGTAACCCATGCAGTTCTGATGTTGATTAGGGCACTTGCATTTGCAGCCCCCTGGCAGTTACAAGCTCAAACTGGCCTGGGGAGCCCGCTGTGACCCTGCTGTACATTTGACCAGGCCTGTGCTCCATACTCAACACAGCCGGCCAAAGGTAGTTCTGCTGCTCGCCTTCCTTAGGCCCTGCAGTCTCCCTGCTGACTCTAGGTCTCTCGTGCACTGTCTGGAACCAGTCAGGTGGACATTAAGGTGAGAAGATTTTTTTTTTAAATGAATTAAGTAACATCAAATTCACAGTAGCAGAACTACATATTTTTAAATGAAAGAGAAGCAGAGGTTCTTCACCACTGAGATTTATTATTTATTTTTTTTAAATCTAGAGATGCTACCTATACAGTAACTTTAATATAAGCCTTCCATGAAAATTAGGTTTAATGTTCATAAAAATTGAAATTTACTATGAATTCATCAATGACAAGGGGAAGAGAAAAATAAAATGTAAAACAAAGTAATCCTTCGAGAACAATCAGGATCTCTTATTATTATTTATTTTTAATAGGCTCTATTAGAAATGTGATATCCTGACAGGTTGCTCTTTTTTTTTTAATTTTTATTGGTGAAACACCATGAGGTACAGTTGTAGATTTACAAATTTTTGTGTTTGGGTTTCGATTATACAATGATCAAATACCCATCCCTCCACCAGTTCCCCTTTTCCCACCACCATGGATCCCAGTATCCCTCCCACACCCATCCCCCCCATCCCACCCTGCCTCTGTGGCAGGGCATTCCGGGAGATGCATGTTGAAAGTAGACTATGGACTGAACATGATTGCCACTCAATGCCTCTTTTGCAGACCACAACACCCAAAAGGAGAGAGAGAGAAGACTTTTAATTTTTCAATCAAGTCGGGGTGGGGAGAGGCTGGTGAAGTCAGACATTGCTCCGCCCACTGCTGCTCTGCCCTCAGCTTGGACCGGTGGACTCTGACCTCAGGCAGCTTCAGGCTCTGAAAGGGTCTCCCAGCTATTCTGAAGGGACTATGGTGGGCTGTGCCTCTCTTGCCAGCTGAAGGAAGAGCTTGCTTCCAATTCAGGTATTGTAACAGGGGATATTTAAGTCCTTGTGCCAAGTGTGGCTCATCCATCCCTCTTACTTGGCTTAAATTCTGAGCTCTGAGCTTCTGCTTCACCCCCTCCCCGCCCCCAGGGTGCTCTCCTGAGCTCTAATGGGACCTCAGCTCTGAGTCCCACAGTGGCAAACATTCCCCGAGATGATAGCTGGGCTCTCTTGTGGATTTTCTCGGCAAGGACCTTTGTTTAGTTGAGGTTTGCAGCATTATCTCTGTTGGGGCTGCCAGAGAATCTCAGAATATTCTTTTTGACCATCTTGGCCCTATCTCTCTCCCAGGGTTCTTTATTTCTAATGATGGAGAATAAAGAATGACAGGGACCTGTGTCTCCTACACATAGGACACAATTGCAGGCATTTTGGGGGTAACGCATCACCAACTACATAGCTGTAGCTCTATCATCAGATGGATTCTGGTTTGGAAAAGTTAAACTGCTTCCTTCCAGGTTAGGTCAAATATCTTCTTACTTTTTTTTTCTTTTTAGGTCACACCCGGCAATGCACAGGGGTTCTCCTGGCTCTGCACTCAGAAATTACTCCTGGTGGTGCTCAGGGGACCATATGGGAAGCTGGGAATCAAACTCAGGTCAGCCACGTGCAAAGCAAACACTCTACCCACTGTGCTATCGCTCCAGCTTCTTACTTTTTGCCATGAACTAACAGCTATTCATTTTAAGTACATCTTGACTGACTCTTCATATGGTAATTTGCCTACCTAGGAAAAACTTACCTATTATGAAATGTTTATACTGGAAACGTAGATCACTAGAGCTGTCACAGATTACAACAAGCTCCACAGTACATTGACTAACAAAAGTGGAAGCAGGAAGCTGAATTGCAAAGGAGCACTGGACCTTTTCTTGGAGATAGAATTAGTGTCATCGTGGACTTCTGGTCACACTGACCTGGACAGAGTAGCAGCTGTGCCCAGCTCATGTGTTTTGTGACATGATCTTGCCTCAAAGTACACTTTGGTCTCCTCAGTGTTTTGGTCAGATTGGGCAACCCAACTTGAATCACTAATAACAAATTCCAGAGCAACATCTCCTAAAGCATGCTTCCAGGGATCCTAGTTGAAAAATATCTTAGTATGCATTTTTTGGGTTTGTTTTTTGTCTGGTGGCCACACCAGCAGTGCTCAGCAACATTCTCGACTTCGCACTCAAACAGGCACTCCTGGTGGTGCTGGGGAAACCATACGGGATGCCAGGGATTGAACCCGGGTTGGCCACATGCAAGGCAATGCCTTACTGCTGTACCACTCTCCAGCCCCTAATATGCATTTCTTTTCTTTTTAAATTTCTTTCTTTCTTTTTTCTAATTGAATCACACTGAGATACACAGTTACAAGATTGTTTATGATTGAGTTTCAGTCATATAATGTTCTAGCACCTGTTCCTTCACCAGTGTACATTTCCCACCATCATTGTCCCCAGTTTCTCACCAGCCCCCTACCACCTCCCACCTCTATGGAAAGCACTTTTCTTCTCTCTCTCTCTTTCTCTCTCTCTCTTTCTGTCTCTCTCTCTCTCTCTCTCTCTCTCTCTCTCTCTCTCCCAGACCCCCCGTCCCAGGCATTATGGTTTGCAATAGAGATACTGAAAGGTTATCATATATATATCCCTTTACCTACTTCCAACACTCAGTTCTTGTCCAGAGTGATGATTTCCATCTATTATTGTAACATTGGTTCCTTTTTTTAATTCTAACTTAACATGCATTTCTTGCAAACAAAAATTTATGTTTATTGCCAAATAGAATTGCAAAACATACAAAATGTATTCTACGAATATACATATAATGACTCCCTAAAGAAGTCTTTAACTGGTCTACAGAACTGAGCTTTCCAAGGGCGAGGGAAAGAGAAGCACAGCGGGGGTGGGTGAAGTGTCACTGAGACAATGGTGAAGGGTCGCTACACACTGGTGGAGATGTGGTGCTGGAATGTTGCATGCATGAAACCCTCTCAGGAGCAGTGTTGTAAATCATCATGCCTCAAATAAATATAGAGATACAGACTTAAAAGTAGAGGAAATCTATAACAGGATCATAGAGATGAACTGAGTGAACTAGAGTGCATCTTTTGCATGCAGGAGGCCTGGGCTCAAACCCCAGTACCACACGGCCTCCCAAGCACTGCCAGAAATGACCTCTAAATACTAAGATGGGATAGGTCCCAAACAAACAGTCTAGAACATAGACATCACACCTTGCATGCATGAAGCTGTCATCTGATCCCTGGCACTACCCCCACATGCTCAGTGGTAGCCCAGCACCCACAACTAAAGTCTACAGCTTCCAGCAAGGAACCCAACCCCATAGCATGCAAACCCATAATCAAACATGTGCAACCTCTCAGTCATTGCAACAACAACAAAAGGGAAGGGAAGGGAATGGGTCGGGCAGGAGGTGGGGTGGGATTGAGGTAAAAATTTCTATTACCATTTTGAGGAGGATGATCAAGAGAGGAACCCTAGACTTTCAAAGGTTTGCTAGAGCTCATTATTAGACTAAAACTGCCCTCATTGAAATTTATGATCTGAGGGAAAAGTGATATTAAAGGTAATCTATCATTTTAGTTTCCCAAATGCATACTGACTGGAAGTTGGCATCATAGATTAGATATGCCTGAAGAATAAATTAAAGTAGAATGTCACAGAGTCAAATGATTAGATACTGGTCTACATTAAATTTATATATACACTATTAAACACCAGTAGTAATATTTCAAGAGAACACTTTATTTCTTGGTGGGAAAATTACTCCTTTATAAAAAGCCAAAAATGATACAGAATAATTCAATATGCTTTCATAGTTCTGACGCTGCTATTGAGTAAATATGACTTAGAGTATATATGTCTCCATCCCTTCAACAAATAATTGGTGACTTCTTCTATATCACAATAGTGACAATGTGTTGACAAGCTGGTGTAAGAAGTAGGTAGGAAATTCAAGTAAGTACCTAATAGCACTGGTTGCTTTTGACATTGGGCAATACAATACTTATTTCTATTGTATCTCAAAACTTCACCTTTCAGGGAGGAAGACTTTATTTTTATATTACAAGTAAGGAAATTAGTTTTTTCCTAGTGATGATTACTAAGTGGTGGAGTTAGAGTTTAAACACAAGTCACCTGATTTCACAGTTATATTCTTTCCACTAATTATAAAACAGCTTATAATAAAGCTTTATTATAATAAAGCTTCCTCTATTACCACCCAAGAACTAAATTTGAGAAATGTCACATCAGTTGAAAGATGGAATACATTTCCATTAGATGAAAACAAACTGGTTTTCCATAATTTTGTCCTTGATATTTCCTCCTTCTTCACATCAGCTGTCAGCTCCATGTGGAAAGTTCTGATTGTACATCTCCTGGTTCCCTTTCTTTTTTCTTTTTTTTTTTTTTTGCTTTTTTGGGTCACACTTGGCGATGCACAGGAATTACTCCTGGCTCTGCACTCAGGAATTACTCCTGGCGGTGCTCAGGGGACCATATGGGATGCTGGGAATCGAACCCGGGTCGGCCACGTGCAAGGCAAATGCCCTACCCGCTTTGCTATCACTCCAGCCCCCTTCTGGTTCTCTTTCTAAGCTATATATTTTTTTCCCTTAGAGGCTCTACTGCCACCTCAAATGTTTACAATTTCTCAATTTCCTTATAAGGTAAGGTAAGGTAAAGGCCCTCCCGTTGATCGTCGATTTGCTCGAGCGGGCCCAGTAACGTCTCCATTGGAGACTTTGTTGTTACTGTGTCTGGCATATGGAATACTCTCGGTAGCTTGCCGGGCTCTCCGAGAGGGGCAGAGGAATCGAACTCGGGTCGGCCATGTTGGCCGCTTGTAAGGCGAAGGCCCTACCCGCTGTGCTAATTATACTATTTCACCCTCTCCAAATTGACTTCTTCTAATTCCATTCTCTGATCACTTAGGCTCAAAGTTAGAAATTCTTTTGAATTCTCTGTAAAAGTAATGGTTGGCTTCAGTGATGTATAACATACCCCCCAGTGTTAAAATTCTAGTGCTTTTATTCTTGTTTACCACTAGTTAAATCAAAATGAATTATTTTCTGTGCTTTGGGTCTGCTGAAATTATTTCCTGTCTTTTTCAATATTTAATGCTCCAAAACTCCAGTTAACTTGCCATTTTGGAAACCTATAAAAATAAAATAATAGAAAAAGGAAAATAAAATGCTAGTTTTGTCTTTAATCTCCTTGAATCTGCCAAATGACGTTTAGTAGTTGCCTTCTTCAAACACTGTACCTTTCTCTAGGCTTCATGGTACCCTATACATCTTTCTTCTTCTGTAAAAACCTGTCTTTCTAAGAAAAAGAGCCAGCGAGTTGAAGGAGCAATGGTACAGCAAGTAGGGTGTTCACCTTGCATGCGGCTGACCTGGGTTTGATTCCTGGCATCTCATATGGTCTCCAGAGTATTATCAGCAGTAATTCCTGAGTGCAGAGTCAGGCGTAACCAACCCCAGAGCATGGCCAGGTGTGACCCAAAAATAAAAAAAAATTAAAAATACCAAAAAAAAGAAAGCAAAGAAAAAGAGAGTCAAGTGCAGTACGGAGGAAGCTGGGCAAGGGCTAAGCTGGAGGGGAGAGTTAATGGATGTTGGTCCTAGGCGAAGGGCCTGTGAGGCAAAAGAAAGAAAGGAGGCTGTCTTGGTTCATTTAGAAATTTCAGCGATTTGTGAGTCAAGAGCAGCATCGGGCCATGAAAGTCCTATAAAGGATCACCCTGAGTCTAAAAAGTTAGGATGCAAAATGAAGACTGTTCTGTAAGCACTGACTCCAGTCTTCAAAATCATCATGCACTGATGGAGGGACGGGTGTTTGATCATTGTGTGATTGTAACCCAAACATTAAAGCTTGTAACTATCTCACGGGGATTTAATAAAATTTGAAAAACAAACAAACAAACAAAAAAACCCCACAAAATTATCAAGGCTACCGAAGTCAGAAAAGGGTCAGAGAATTCAGTGGGCAGGGGACGTGCTTTGCATGAAGTCAACCTGGATTCCATCCCCCGCTCCCAGCGCGCTTCCCCGGGACCCAGCTGTCCTGTCCAGCGTCCCGAGCTGTCCGTTTCCCCCGTGGTTGAGTCCGTTTGAATCGCAGTTGCCCGCAGCGGCCAGTCAGGGCAGGGCCCTGCGACCGGACCGGGAAGCGAGCTGAGCCGGGTGGGCTCCCCGAGGGCGGCTGTCGGGGTCCGGGAGTGGACGCGGCCCCGGCAATGAGGGGCGGTGTCCGGCCGCCTGTGGCGGCGCCGCGGTGTGAGCCGAGTGGCTCGCGGGGCTGGCCAGGCCGGACCATCCCCGTGTGCGGTGGCGCAGGGATGAGGTGAGGGTCTCAGGTTCAGGGCTGCAGGGCTTGGCTGGGACGGCCCAAAGGTCAGCGCGGTCCATCCTCCTCCGCCTGGCCGGGGAAGCCTGGCTGCACCTGAGCCCCGCGGGTAGGCGTGGACGCGGCCCAGGGGAAGGAGGTCAGCAGTCAGCGGGGCGCTGACCCAGCTTGGGGTGAAGCTTCCCCGCCAACGTTTCCCGCAGGAGACGTGGAAAGTGAGGGTGTCGCCCTTCTTGTCTCCAAAGCCTGGACTGGGAAGCTTAGCTGAGCACCGGGAAATAGCTCAGAAATAAGTTTTTAGCATTTTTACCATTATTTTATTTTATTTTATTGTTTTTGCTTTTTGGGTCACAGCCAGCGATGTACAGGGGTTACTCCTGGCTCATGCACTCAGGAATCACTCCTGGCGGTGCTCCGGGGACCATTTGGGATGCTGGGAATTGAGTCCTGATCTTCCCCATGCAACGCAAAAGCCCTACCCTCTGTGCTATCGCTCCAGCCCCCATTTTTACCGTTATTATTCATGGAGAACTAGCGCTGTTTAATTGAGTTTTTCTTTATTTTAGAAGACCATCATCAGCTTTTTAACTTATTTGTGGAAAATAATGTAATAGGGCACTTTTTTAAAACCACACCTGGCTCTGCGCTCAGGGATGGTTTGGGAGAGGAGAAGGAGCACAGGGGACCCTCTGGGGTGCCAGGGATTGAACCTTGGCGGGTGGGGAGATGATGTGGAAAGTCAGTGCCTTACCCGCTGTACTACCATCAGCTCTATCATAGGACATAATTTGAAGTGGTGTAGACTTTGTCAGTGGCATCAAAGTTCAGTGTCTCTTATGATTTAACCTCAGCAATCTTGTGTACTTTTTGTATAGCAATGTATATGATATATTTTACAATTATAAATATTACAGATTGCAATTAGAATGCAATGTATACATACGTTTGGTTTTCCAAAAAGAGTTTTCTCCCTCTCTTTATTTTTGTTTGAATTCTAAATTTGAAAAAACACGTTGATGAAGGACACGTAAATGAAGATTATAATTAAAATTAAATCTATTAAATATGAATCACATGTTTTGTTCTTTGTTATAGCAACTTCACGACAACGCAATCGCAATGTATCTTTGGAGAAGGCAAACGCCCCACCAACTGTACTATTGCCCCGGCCCATGACTCCCTTAGAATTATGGTATTAGAACATAGGTTTTGTTGTTTTAAATTTAGTCATTGTGATTTGTAATTACAAAGTCATTCATGGTTTGGTTTCAGGCATACAGCGTTTCAACACTGATCCCTTCACCACTGTCCACTAACCTACACCAATGCTGCAGTCCCCGTTTGCCTCCAACCCACCCGTCTGCTTCTTCTAGAGGTGCTTTAAAAAAAAGTGTGTGATGTGTCTTGGAGGACATCTATTTAAATCTCTTTTAGCTAGTACCTTTTGGGTCTCCTGGATGTGAGTGTATTTGTTCTCCAGCTCTGGGAATTCTCAATAATGGTATCTTTTTTTTGCACTGTGGTTTTCAGTGTTGTTCCTGATAAGGCTTTATACCTAACACATTACCACCCTCTAGCACCACCATCTCTTTCCAGTGTAACGCTTCCCTCCACCTCTGATGCTACTCCCTCCCTGTTCTATTCCCAGACAGCATGTTTCCTACTGAATGCCAGTTCTCATGTTCTTTGTTTCCATTGTCTTTGGGTATTCATTATTCCACCATTAGATTTCTTTCTATCCCACAGATGAGAGAAGTCATTCTGTGTTGTTCTCTCTCTGACACACTTCACTTAGCATGATAATGCCATAGGTACCTCCATGCAGCAGAAAATTGCATGACTTTATCTTTTCTTAAGGCTCAGGAATATTCTATTGTGTACGTGTACCACAGTTTCTTTATTCAGTCATCTATTCTTGGACACATGGCTATTTCCTGATTTTAGCCATTGTAGATAGGAAAATAGAGGTGCAGATGTCTTTTCTCTATTTTGTTTTTGGGCCCTTGGGGTATATTCCTAGAAGTGGAGTTGTTGGGTTGAATGGAAGCTCAATTCCTACATTTTTTAGAAATGTCCATTTATTTTTCCAGGAAGGTTGGACTAGTCAACATTCCTACTTGCTGTGAATGAGAGTCCTTTTCTCCTTGCATCCACGCCAGCACTAATTTTTCTTGTTCTTTTTGATACATGTCAGTCTTGTGGCATAAGACATTTATTGTTTCAATTCATATCTCCCTGATGGTTAGTTATGCAGAGCATTTTTTTAATGTGCCTTTTGGCCATTTATGTTTCTTCCTTGAGGAAGTTTCTGTCCATTTCCTCTCCCCATTTTTTGAAGGAGCTGGATGTTTTTTCTTGTAAAGTTCTATGAATGTCTTCTGTATCTTTGATATTAACATTTATCAGATGAGTGTTGGGGAAATAATCTCCCATTCCATTGGCAGTTTCTGTATCCTGGTCATCATTACCTTTGTGGTACAGAAGCACCTTAGTTCAATGTAGTCACATTTACTGTCTTTGCATCCACTTGCTTGGTCAGTGGTATTTCATCCTTGAAGATTCCTTAGCTTCAATGTCAAGGAGATTTATGCCTACATTGTTCTATGAACCATAAGTATTCAGGACTGATCTCAAGTCTTTAACCCATTTTGATCTGACTCTCATATATGGCATTAGAAAGCGGTCTTAATTCAGGTTTTTTTTTTTTTGCATATAACTGACCAGTTTTCCCAGCACCATTTGTTGAAAAGGTTTTCCTTACTCCACTTCATATATTTTGCTCTTTATCATAAACTCAAGGATCTGCCACAGGATATTCAACTCGATTCCATTGTACCGAGGGTCTTGTCTTTTATTCCAGTATCACTTAATCACTTATCACTTAAGTGATACTGGAATAATCACTTAATCCTCGTTATTCATCGATTTATTCGAGCGGGTGCCAGTAACGTCTCCATTCATCCTACCTTGTGTCTGACTATCCTCGCCAGGGACCAGCAGCTGAAGACCTCCAGGCCCCAACCAAGGCCTTACTGGGGCCACTCTCCACACACTTGGATAAACCTCAGACATAACAGAACTGGCAGAGGAACCCAGGTATGTGGGACCCGGGGCTGAGATCTCCAAGCCTGCACGGTTTGGGACTGGACCTGTCAGTAGCTAGACAGTTACACCCTCCAACTGCCGTGTAACCCCAACAACGGCCAGGATCCAGAGATTATCACAACAAGCTCCTGGGAGAGCACAAAGCAGAGTCTCCTACCCTGTGTCTGACTATCCTCGCCAGGGCCCAACAACTGAAGACCTCCAGGCCCCAACCAAGGCCTTACTGGGGCCACTCTCCACACACTTGGATAAGCCTCAGACATAACAGAACTGGCAGAGGAACCCAGGTGTGTGGGACCTGGGGCTGAGATCTCCAAGCCTGCACGGTTTGGGACTGGACCTGTCAGTAGCTAGACAGTTACACCCCCCAACTGCCATGTAACCCCAACAACGGCCAGGATCCAGAGATTATCACAACAAACTCCCGGGAGCGAATGCGGCCACGCGACTATTTATTTACTTTTCTCTAAGTTTTCAGGGTACCTTAAATATCCTTAAATATCCAACCCGCACGGCAGAGCCTGGCAAGCTATCCGTAGTCTATGCCAAATAGACCAAATTGATATGCCAAATCCAGTAATAAATATTCCAGTATCATGCTGTTTTAATTACCACTGCTTTGTAGTATAGTTTGAAGTTGAAGAAAGTGATGCTTTCCATCTTTTCCCCAAGGATTGATTTATCTATTTGGGATGTGGGGGTATTATTCCATATGAGTTTCAGGGAGTGTTTGATCTATTTCTTTTTTTGTGTGTATGTTTGATCTATTTCTTTGAAAAATATCATGGGTATTCTTATAGGGACTGCATTGAATCTATTCAATGGTTTGAGGAATATTGCCTTTTTTTTTTTTGCTTTTTCTGGGTCACACCCTGCGATGCTCAGGGGTTACTCTTGGCTCTGTATTCAGGAATCACTCCTAGCGGTGCTCGAGGGACCATACAGGATGCTGGGAATCGAAACCGGGTCGGCCACATGCAAGGCAAATGCCCTACCCGCTGTGCTATTGCTCCAGCTCCAGTATTGCCATTTTGAAGCATTATTTTGTAGTTTTCTCTGCATAGGTTTTTGACTTCTTTAGTTAAATTGATCCTGAGGTACTTGATTTGGGTGGAGGGGTAAATGATAAATGGGATTTTTTTAAAATACCACTCTCTTCTTTTTTGAAGGATTTTGGCATATTAATTTCATAGTCTGCCCCATTTACTATAAAAATACATTGTTTCTAGGGCTTTTTGTAGTCTTTAGAATTTTCTAAATATATCATGTTACCCAAAAATAGTGAGAAATTGACTTTTTCTTTTCTTATCTGGATGTTCTTGATATCTTTGCCTACTTGCTATGGCAAGTACTTCTAATAATATATTGAACAGAAGTGGCAAGATTGGGCATCCTTATCTTGTTCCTGATCTTGGAGGGAAGGCTTTTAGTTTTTCCCCACTGGGAATATAGTGTTTGCTGTGGGCTGTGGTAAATAGTTTTGATTATGTTGAGGAAATTTCCTTCAATTCCTATCTTGTTGAGAGTTTTTTTTTCTTAAATCATGAATGGGTGCTGGATCTCTTCAAGTGTTTTCTCTAACTCTTTTGATATGACCATATGATTTTATTTTTTTATGAATGGCTGGAGCGATAGCACAGCAGTAGGGCGTTTGCCTTGCACGCAGCCAGCTCGGCTGAGCCGAGTTCAATTCCTCTGCCCCTCTCAGAGAGCCTGACAAGCTACCGAGAGTATCTCGCCCGCATGACAGAGACTGGCAAGCTCCCTGTGACTTATTCAATATGCCAAACCCAGTAACAACAAGTCTCAAAATGGAGGCATTACTGGGCCCACTGGAGCAAATCTATGAATAACTGGAGGACAGTGCTACAGTGCTACAGTTTTACGGATATGGTGTGTTACATTGATTCTCTTGTGTATGTTAAAACATCCTTGCATCCCTGAAATGATTCCCACATGGTAATCTTTTTTGAGGAGTTGCTGGACTCTTTTTGCTAGTCTTTTGCTGAGTATCTTTGCATCTGTATTCATCTTGGATACAGACTTGTAATCTCTTTTTTTTGGTGGTGTCTCTGTCTGCTTTTGGTATCAGGGTGGTGTTTGCTTGATAGAAATTGTTTAGGAGTGTTTCTATTTCTTTAATTTCCTGGAAGAGCCTGGAAAGGATTTGGAGTAGGTCCTCTTTGAAGGTTTGAAAAAACTCACTAGTGAATCCATCTGAGGTTTTTTTTGGGGGGAGGTGCGGTAGGGAGACTTCAATTCCCTCAACAGTGATAGGTCTGTTCAGATATTATAAATCATATTGATTCAGCCTTGGGAGGCAATGGGATTCCAAGAATGTATCTATTTCTTTCAGGTGGCACAAATATTTTTTAAATTAATTTCTGATGATCCTTTGAATTTCTGTGGTATCTGTTGTGACATCCCCCTTTCATTTCTGCTTTAGGGTTAATTAGGGTTAATTATTTAACGAGGGTTATTAATTAGGGTTCTGTATGAGTCTTGCTAGTGGTTTATTTATCTTGTTTGTTTTTCAAAGAATCTACTCTTGGTTTCATTGATCTTTTGGATTTTTTAAATTCTAATTAATTTTTGCTCTAACTTTTATTATTTCCTTCCTCCTACCTGCTTTGAGCACCTTTCGTTTGTTATTTTTAGGTTTCTTGAGTTGTGCAGTCAAGTTATTTATGTGGGCCCTTCGTGGTAAATGCTTGCAGAGCTATGAATTTTTTCTTTAACACCACTTTTGCTGTGTCCCACAAATTCTTCTAGGTTGTGTCTTTTTTCTAATTTGTTTCCATAATCTTTTAACTTCCTTGCTAATTTTCTCTCTGACCCATTGGTTGTTCAGTAAGGTAAGGTAAAGGTAAGGCCCTCCCGTTGTTCATCGATTTGCTCGAGCGGGCCCAGTAACGTCTCCATTGGAGACTTTGTTGTTACTGTGTTTGGCATATCAAATACATCACAGGGAGCTTGCCAGGCTCTGCCGTGCGGGCGAGATACTCTCGGTAGCTTGCCGGGCTCTCCGAGAGGGGCAGAGGAATCGAACTCGGCTCAGCCGAGCTGGCTGCATGTAAGGCAAACTCCCTACTGCTGTGCTAGGTGTTTTGAGTTATTTTCTATTTCTATTTGTTTTTTTTTTTCTCTTAAATTTTTATTAGTGAAACACCATGAGGCACAGTTGTAGACTTACAATTTTTTGTGCTTGGGTTTCAGTTATACAATGATCAAATACCTATCCCTCCACCAGTGCCCATTCTTCACCACCACCAGTCCCAGTATCCCTCCCACCCCCCTCCCCCCATCCCACCCTACCTCTGTGGCAGGGCATTCCCTTTTGTTATCTCTCTCCTTTTGGGACATTGACATTGACATTGAGTGGGAATCTTGTTCAGACTATAGTCTACTCTCATCACACATCTCCTGTCCTGAGAGGAACCTCCCAACACCCTTTATTTGGTGCTCCCTTCTCTATCTGAGCTTCCTTTTCCCCTAGCATGTGTGGTTGTCCTCAAAGCCATGGAGTAATCCGCCTGGTACTTATCTTGGCTATTCTTGGGTGTTAGTCTCCTATTTTGTTAATTTATGTTATCCAGATGAATGCAATCTTTCTATGTCTATCCCTCTCTTTCTGACTCATTTCACTTAGCATGATACTTTCCATGTAGTACCACTTGTATGTAAATTTTATGACTTCCTCCTTTCTGACACTACATAGTATTTCATTGTGTAGATATACCAAAGCTTCTTTAACCAGTCATCTGTTCTCAGGCACTCAGTTTTTTTCCAGATTCTAGCTATTGTAAACAGTGCTGCAATGAATAGACAACTGCAGATGTCTCTTCGACTATACTTTTTTGCCTCTCTGGGGTATATTCTCAGGAGTGGAATTGCTTCTATTTCTATTTGTGATTAACTTCTTACTTTCAGTGCATCATGGTCTGAGAAGATTGTTGATATGATTCCTCTGAAAAAATTTTTTAATTAAATCACTGTGAAATAAACAATCACAAAATCGTCTATGATTGGGTTTCAGTCATACAATGTTCCAACACCCACGCCTTCACCAATATACATTTCTCACCACCAATGTCTCCAATTTCCCTTCCACCCCCCACCCCCCAGTCTTGATAAGATTTCTATCCTCTTGACTTTGTGGAGATAGGTTTTGTGTTCCAGCATGTGATCTATCTTGGAGAATGTCCCATGTGCATTGGAGAAGGATGTGTATTTGACTTTTTGAGGGTGAAAGTCCTATATATATATATATTAACCTCTATGCACCATTTCTTCCTTCAAAGCAAATATTCACTAAATTAGCTTTAGTCTAGTTGATCTAGTGAGAGATTACGGAGCAGTGTTGAAGTCTACAAGCAACTATTGTGTTGCTATCAATGCCTTTCTTCAAATCTATTAGCAGTTGTTTTAAGTATTTTGTTATCTCATTAGGTGCATATGTTTAGGTGTGTAAGTTTTTTCTGATGTACATATCCTTTGATCATTAAAAAATGACCTTCACTATCTCATCACCCTTTTCAGCTTGAAGTCTCTGTCATCTGATACTAGTATTGCCACCCCAGTCTTTTTGAGAGAGTTGTTTTCTTGAAGAATTGTCTTCCAACCTTTCACTTTGCGAATCTAGTGTTCTCATCAAATGTGTTTCTTGCTTGCAGCAGAATGATGGTTCAGTCTTCTGTCCCAGAATCCTGCCATTCTGTGTCTCTTAATTGGCACATTTAGTCCCTTGACATTGAGAGGGATTATTGTCATGGAATTTTTGTGCCATCTTCCTGAAAGAGTTTGGTATATGTATTTGTGGGATTTTTCATTTCTTCAGAATGACCACCAACTGGGAATTCTTTGGTACTATTGCGGCAACATGGGAAGATGCCATTGTTGACAACATTGACGAGGAATATGATCGACTGGTTCAGCACCTCCATGAATGCGCGAGGAACGCCAAGAGAGAGATAGCCACAAAAAGTCGCCTATCTTCAAAAACTCTTGAGCTAATTCGCCAGCGTGGTTTGGCGCATGCCTCAGGCAACCACAAGCTAACGTCCGAGCTTGCAAAGCAGTGCAGAGATGCGATCAAGGAAGACCTCAAAGAGAGAAGAGCAGAAGTACTGGTAGATGCGGCAGAAGCCGGGAAAAGTATTAGTAACGCCCGCCTGTCCTTCGCCAACTATAAGACCAAGATGACTGCCCTCCGACGTCCTGATGGATCCATCACATCCTCCAGAACGGCAATGGAGAAGATTATCCATGACTTCTACTCAAATCTCTTCGATAGCCATGTCCACTTGCCGACATACCAAATTCCACAGGATGGGTATGTCGTTCCCAACGTTCTCCCTTCCGAAATCCGACACACCATTTCGTTGGTAAAGAAACAAACAGCACCCAGCCCAGACAAGGTCAGACCTGAACACCTGAAGAACCTGCCGTCAGTACTCATCAATACACTGGCTCGGCTCTTCACTCGCTACCTGTCTGAATGCAAGGTTCCGTCCCAATGGAAAACCAGCAGGACCATACTACTGTTCAAGAAGGGAGACATCCATGACATTGGCAACTATCGCCCGATCTGCCTATTGTCTGTCATCTACAAATTGTTCACTCGAGTCATCCTGAATAGGATTGGCAGAACACTAGATGAAGGACAACCATGCGAGCAAGCAGGGTTCCGCAAAGGATTCAGCACCATTGACCATATCCACACGATAACCAAGCTCATTGAGGTTTCTTGGGAGTTCAAGATGCTGCTCTGCTTAACGTTCATTGATTTAAAGAAGGCCTTTGATTCTGTTGAGACGGAAGCGGTCATTGAAGCCCTAGCCAATCAGGGCATTCAAGCCCAATACATCAGGATCCTCCGTGAGCTGTATTGCGGATTCACTACCAGGATCTCACCATTCTACAAAGAAGTGATCATTGATGTCAAGAGAGGGGTGCGGCAGGGTGATACCATTTCACCGAAACTCTTCAGTGCCACCCTCGAGAATATCATGCGATGACTGGAATGGGAAGGAATGGGAGTGAAGATAGATGGTCGGCAACTACACCACCTCTGCTTTGCTGATGACATTGTTTTAATAACACCAAACATCAGCCAAGCGGCACAAATGCTGGCTGACTTTGACCGTGAGTGTGGAAACGTAGGACTACAGCTGAATCTTACGAAGACAATGTTTATGAGAAACAGCCTTGTTCCTGACACCCCATTCGCTCTCAATGGAACGACCATCTCCGAATGCAACAGCTATGTGTACCTAGGTCGAGAGGTCAACATGACAAATGACCTGGCACCCGACCTGTGCAGGAGGAAGAGAGCGGCTTGGAATGCCTTCAAGAAGGTCGAAGAAATAGCTAAGAGGACGAAGAACCTCCGGCTCCGGGCACATCTCTTTGATTCCACTGTTCTTCCTGCATTAACATATGCCTCAGAGACCTGGGCCCTACGCAAACAAGATGAGAACGCCATTCAGGTCTCCCAAAGAAGAATAGAAAGAGCTATGCTTGGAATATCATGTTTCACTCAAATGAGAGAACGAATCCGGAGTTCTGACATCCGTCGATGATCAAGGATCAGGGACGCTGTCTCATTTGCCAGGGTGTCTAAAATAAGATGGGCTGGTCACGTAATGAGATTTAAAGATGACCGTTGAACTAGAGCTGTTACTGATTGGATTCCACGGGATATCAAGAGACCGCGTGGCCGCCCACCTACCAGATGGTCAGACTTCTTCATCAAGATCATGAACGATCGGTTTGAGGCCCTTCATGTTCCCGGAGCGAACAGATGCCATTGGGCTACACTAGCACGCGACAGGGACAAATGGAGACGTTACTGGCGCCCGCTCGAGCAAATCGACGACTAACGGAAAGATAAGTGATTTAAGTGAAAGTATCCCCTTTACACCAGTTGCCCCCCCTGAGCGGCTCTCCGGCATGGCCATGGCCCCAGAAGCACAAGGACTTAATGCAGAAAACCAGCAGCTTGGAGCAGAAAAGCAAACAGACTATGCGTTAATCCACACCGTCATGCCTGCCCGGAGGGGAAAGGGTGTTGCTCCCTTCGCCCTCTCCTCTCTGGAAAGAAAGATGGCGGCTGCATGGGAGCCTTGTGGACAGCAGGTATGAGCCAGGGATGGGGGTGTGACTGAAACTTCATGGGACGGGGGGGGGGGGGGGGGGCGTTCTGCCCGTCCTTCACGCCCTACCGAGGTCACCAGTTGCCCCCCACGAGCGGCTCTCCGGCATGGCCATGACTCCAGAGCACAGAAACCAATCTCTTAATTATCTGACTCTCAGTAGAAATACTTCCAGGGTTAACAAGTAAAATAGCAGAAATCCAAAACCGCGCGGCCCATACCGCGGCCGCACGACATCACTTAATTCTTGAACTCAGCTGTAGAAAGCAAATCATTTCACAATGCTTTTTCAGCATGGCTGATTTGGGGGGGGGTAAAGTCTAAATAATAATGGTGCAACTTTTATCGAAACAATGAAGCTAGTCAAAGTAGATAGAGTGTTACCTAGAATTCATCTGCCCCACAGGCATTGGGGGTTGGGGGGTGGGGGTTTATTGGAGTTCTTCGTGGTGAAAAATAAATATTGGTAAAGGGAAATGTGATTGATATTTGCATGACCGAGACCTAAACCTGAAAGCTTTGTAACTTTTCCCACAGCGATTCAATAAATAAATAAATAAATAATAATTTTAAAAAGTATCCCCTTTAGTTATTGTAAAGATGATTTTGAGTTTATGCACTTCCTGAGTTGTTTATCGTTTCTTCAAATCCAAATTATAATGTAGCTAGATAGAGTTTTAGGTGAGGTGTTCATTTTGTTGAGTTTTTATACTATATCTTTCCATGTTCTTCTTACTTGTAGAGTTTTATTTTATAAATCTGATTTATTTGTCAAGGGCTTTCCTCAGAATGTAAGTTCTTTTCTTGTCCTTACTGCTTTCAATATTTTGTCTCTGTCTTTAGACTTTGTCATTTTGAGTATAATGTTTCTTGTAGTTTTCCTGTAAAAACCCAACTCTGGGAAGTTCTTATCAATCATTTCATTTCATTTCATTTTTTTTACAGCTTAAGCATTGTGTGTTTATATTTTATTAATTGAGATTGATTGCTGCCTTCTACTTTACATCCCATCCAATGTGGTGTGATTCTCCTGGTTTATCAGTGGTATAGAGTTTGTGTTGTGGAATTAAAAGATTTTGAATGGGATACAGCTAAATTAAAATTTAAACTGGATAGTGACTTTGGGTGTCCCAGGCAACAAAGCCTGGTGTAGGGTCCTGAAGTATCTCTACAACTTGTTGACCACTTTAGAGATTTATTTATGAGTGTTTGGTTCTTGATTGGTTAATGGGCTTATTTGGCACCACGGGTGTGACTGCTGAGGTTTCTGGGAGATGGGGAGAGGTAGCCCATCCCCAACACCAGGAGAGCCTGGACATTTCAGTCACAAAACCTGCATACCTGAGTATGTAGACAGATCAGTTTCTGGATGAGGCTCATTCTGAGCATGGCAGTTGATTATGAACTGTGGAGACTTTTGCTGTTGGAACTCTGTTTGGGTGGGTGGTGGTCTCACCCCCTCCCCTTCCAAGGAGTCCTTGATGACTGGCGAGGGGTCTTGAAGCATCTCTACAACTTGTTGCTCTTTTTCAAGATTTATTTGTCTCTTAATAGTTTCTTTGACTATTGTTTCTTTACATCTGCATTCCTGTTCTTCAGGGACTTCAGTGAATCTTATAGTGTTCCTCTTGAAATCATCCCATAGTTCTCTATCATGCTGTTCATTTCTTTTCTGACTACTTTCCACTTTCTGCTCTTTTCTAGGTGTCCTTCTTTTCATCTTGGAGCACCTTAGTTTTTTGTTTAGCTGTTTTTCTGCTGTTGACTTTTTGCTTTTGCTTTTTTTGGTCACATCCAGCAATGCTCAGGGGTTACTCCTGGCTCTGCACTCAGGAATTTTTCCTGGCGGTGCTTGGGAGACCATATGGGATGCAGGGTATCAAACCTGGTCAGCCACATTCAAGGAAAACCCACTGTACGATGGCTTCAGCCCTGCTGTTAACTTTTTTTTATATCACCTGCCATACTCTTCATTATTGTAATTTCTGACTGTAATAGCTTTATCACTTTTAGTCTCATACTTCCTGTGCTGTGATGAATACCCATGCTATTTTCTGAACTCACTGAACACTTTCATGATGGTGTCATTAAAGATATCGAGCATTTACTGGTGTTTTTGTGTGTCTTTGGTGGTATTAGTCTTGTTCATTGATTTCTATAGGTTTTCTCTATTGATTTTCCAGTATTCTTGTTATGCTGGGGGTGAGTTTTTGACCCTTAGCTTGCTGCTGCATCATCCCAGGTGAGGTTTGTCTCTGGCTGATATCACTGGGCTTTTTATGAACAGATGGCAGAGCTCCAGTGGGAGGAAGAGCTTCTCTCTTCTGGGTAGCCTCCCAGTAGCCTCCACACCTGACCTTCATCATAGTAAGAGTTCTTATTACAGTTCTTGAAGAAGCTGGTTGCTTATATGGCTGTGTGACACATCTACTCAACAAATTACATGCTGCTCAGCATTCTTTTTCTTGTCACTTTGTGATTACAGGCAGAGAAGACAGAGAATAACCTCTAATCCCTCACCACCTTCTTGGGGGATTAACTTCAAAGATTCAGCTATAAATAATAAGAACGTTCCCTTGAATATAATTTCCTTCTTTTATCTTTTCATTTTCAGTATTCTATCTCTGGTTTTCACCATTCTGATTAGATGTGTCTAATTAGAAAGCTGTGGGTATGATCGACAGAGACCACCTGTTTTAACAATGTCTTTTTAAAAAAAATGAAGAGAATTTCTTATGTGGTCCTTCTTCCCCATTTTCCAAAGACAGAGTATACTATAAATGGTATACCACAGATGGAATTAAGTTCAGAAGTCAAGAACTAAGTCCAGATCTAAGCAAGTCTACATTTCTACTGAGTTTAACTGAGATGCCACGTTTCAGATCAAAATGGACAGAGCAAACTAATGTGTTATTTTCTGACTATCACATTAATGAAGAATGAACCCATCTAGTGATTCAAAATCAGAATTAATGATCTGTGTTTCTGTACTGCTCCACTTGAACTTTGATTTTGAGGCCACAGAGTCGTTCAATTGTGATCTTTGTGTCAGATCAATCAACACTCCATGGAACTTAGTTCTTCTCTGGCCAACACCAGAAGGTGCTTTTTTGTTTGTTTGTTTGTTTGTTTTTAATAGTTTATTTCTTTATTGAATCACTGTGGGAAAAGTTACAGAGCTTTCGGGTTTAGGTCTCAGTCATGTAAGTATCAAACACATTTCCCTTTACCAATACGTATTTTTAACCGTGAACCCAAATAGAACCCCACCTCCCACCCCTCCCAATTCCTGTGAGGCAGATGAGTTCTAGTTAATACTCTATCTACTTTGACTAGATACATTGTTTCGATAGAAGATGCACAATTATTGTTTAGAGTTTACGACCCCCCCCCCAATCAGATATGCTGAAACAGCATTGCGAAATGATTTGCTTTCTACAGCTTGGTTTAAGAATAAAATGATGTCGCGCGGCCGCAATGGCCGCGCGGTTTTGGATTTCTGCTGTTTTACTTATTAACCCTGGAAGTATTTCTATTAAAAGTTAGATAGTTAAGGGATTGGTTTCTGTGCTCTGGAGTCGTGGCCGTGCCGGAGAGCCGCTCGTGGGGGGCAGCTGGTGACCTCGGTCGGGCGTGAAGGACGGCCCAGACCCCCCTTCCCATGAGGCCCCTGCTGCCCCCCCCCGCCCCCCCGGCTCAAACCTGCTGTCCACAAGGCTCCCGTGCGGCCGCCATCTTTCTTTCCAGAGAGGAGCAGGCGAGCGGGACAACACCCTTTCCCCTCCGGGCAGGCTTGGTGGTGCGGTTTAACACATAGTCCATTTGCTTTTCTGCTCCAAGCCGCTGGCTCTCTGTGCTAAGTCCTTGTGCCTCTGGGACCATGGCCGTTGGTGCCTCCGGGGCCGTGGCCGTGCCGGAGAGCCGCTCGTGGGGGGCAGCTGGTGACCTTGGTCGGGCGTCAGAAGGTTCTTTTTTCCAGATATTTTTTGGTAACTGCTTTGTTGAAGTTACGGAGTTCCAGTATCATAGAAATTGATTTCTTTGTCTCATGCTTCATGACAAAACTGAAGCTTCCTGGTCAGATTGATCATCATGGGGAGCGTCCTTTTTCAGCAACTCTAATAGTTGCTGTTTTGCAATGTAGGGAAGAGACTGTTAGCCACACTTTCTGGCCTCAGCAATTTCAACTGCTCATCACTGTGGCAGTTGAAATGGGATGTGGGAATGTAACTCATGGTAACATGGTCAAGGTGCTATGAAATCATGGAAATCATGGGATTTCCAGAGTATTAGCATGAAAGTGGACTTTTCCTGTGCTAGTGGGTTCTTGGGAATTATTTGAAGAGTAGAGAGATTCCTTCAGTTGGGATCTCTGTATCAGATGAATCAAAACTCCACAGAAGTCACTTAGTTCTTCTCTGTCACATCCATCACTAGAAGATTTGTTTTGCAGGTCTCTTATGGTAAAAGCTTCCTTGGGGATTCAGAGTTCCAGTATCATTGCTATGGATTTGTTAAAATGTTCTGAGTGTAATGACTGGAAAATACACAAGTAGGCATGAGGGAAGTTTTATTTTTATTTATTTATTTTGCTTTTTGGGTCACACCTGGCGATGCTCAGGGGTTACTCCTGGCTCATGCACTCAGGAATTGCTCCTGGTGGTGCTCAGGGGACCATATGGGGTGCTGGGAATCAAACCTGTGTCGGCCATGTTGGCTGCGTGCAAGGCAAACACCCTACCCGCTGTGCTATTGCTCCAGCCCTGGGAAGTTTTTTTTTTTTAACAACAAATTTAACACCTGATATTTCAGGTAGGAAGAGGTCTGTGTGCCACACTTTATGATCTCTTAGCAGTTTCAACAGCTAAAGGCACTGTGGAAGCTGGAATAGAACGTGGGTTGTAACTGATTGCATCATCACAGTGATTGGTAAATAATGGGATTTCCTTATTCCTACTATAAGAGTAAAAACAGAATTTTTCTGCTCTCTTAGTTCTTGAGAATTGTAAAAATAGCAGACCCTTCTTCAGTTGGGGTCTCTGTGTTAGATGAGCATTAATATGTCAAGACTCTATAGAAGTCATTTGATTTTTCTCTGTTCCATCACCATCAGATTCTTTTTCCAGGTTTCCAACAGTAACATTCATTTCTGTTTGGGAGATCAAGTATCACTGTGCAGATTTTACTACTGATGTCTTTACTATATGACCAGAAGCTTGCAGTTCTGCCTGGTCCTTGAGGGGAGTGTTTTTTTTAAAAAAAAAATTAAATTAATTTTGGTCACATCTGGCAGTGATCAGGGGTTACTCCTCGGTCTGTACTCAGATATCACTCCTGGTGGGCTCACGGATCATATGGGATGTTGGGGATTGAACCCATGTTGACTGCATGTAAAGCAAGCAACCTCCCTACTGTACTAAGTCTCTGGCTCTAAAGGGGGCTTCATTTTGATAGCAGCTCTACTGGGTATTATTTCTCATTGTAGGGAAGAAGGCTGTGGGCCACACTTTCTGATCTCTTAGCAATTTCAATTGATCATCACTGTAGCAGTTGGAATGTGGGGTTGTAACTGATTACACCATCAAGATGATGTGGCATCATGAGATGTCCAGAGTCCTAGTGTTAGCATGAAAAGGGACTTTACCTGCACTTGTGGGTCCTTCATAAATGGTTGAAAAACTGTAGAGCCCTTTATCTTTGTCAGATGAATGAAGACTCCATGGAAATCACTTCATTGTTCACTGCCTCACCTATCACCAGAAGCTTCCTTTTTCAGGTCTCCAATAAAAACAGTTTCATTTTGGTTTTGGATATCCAGTATCGTTTGTACAGATTTAAATTGCAATGTCTTGGGTATCAAACCAACATAGTTTTTTTTTCTTCTTTGTTCTTAAGGGTTTTTCACTTCTTTTTCACAGCAACCTCAATGTTTAAGTATTCTCCTTATACTGAAAAATGATATGGGTCACACTTCCTAACCTCTTGGCCATTTCAATTGCTTGGCACTACAGCAGGTTGAATGGAATGTGGGTTGTAACTTATCACATCATCGAGGTGATGGGCACCACATATTTTGAAGATTTTGCTACCTACCAAAGAGGAATTTTCCAGTGCTTGTTGGTTCTTTAGAATTGTTTGGAAAAGCAGAGATCCCTACAGTTGAATGTGTCAGATGAATCAGGACATCATGGAAATCACTAGTTTTCTGCCCTATCCATCAAAAGATTTTTTTCTGGATCTTCTATAGTAAGTCTTTTTTGTTTTGAAAATCAAGTATCATTGCTATGGATTAGTTCAAATGCTCTTGAACATGTGACCAGAAGTTTCTGGTCGTCCTGGTGCTTAAAGGGAGCCTCTTTATGACAGCAGCTCTTTATGACAGCAGTGGTTGATATATCTCATTGTAAGGCAGAAGGCTGAGGGTCACACTTTCTGACCTCTTAGCAATTTCAACTGCTCAGCACTGTGGCTGGTGGAATGGATTGGAGGTTGTAAGTTCTATCATCCTTTTGGTTGGGCACCATGGGATTTCCAGTGTCCTAGAGTCAGTGCAAAAGAGAACTTTTCTTTGTTTTGGGTGTTGAGAAATGTTTGAAGGTACAGGGTCCTTCAATTGGGGTCTCTGTGTCAGATGGATCAAGAGTCCAAGGAGATCACTTCTTTGTTCTCTGTTCTATTCATCACCGGATTTTCTTTATTCAGGTTTCTGATGGTAGCAGTTTTATTTTGGAGAACCAGTCCAGATTTTATTCTTAATGTTTTGGTGATATGACCAGAAACTGATCCTCAAAGGGTTCTTCATTTCTGAGAGCCATTGCAATGGTTGACATTTCTCATTCTAGGGGAAAAGGCCGCAGGCTACACTTTCAGTTCTACACTTCTCCAATTCAACTACTTGGCACTGTGGCAGGTGAAACAGAATGTGGGTTGTAACTAACCTCATAATCTAGGTTATGGGCACCATAGATTTAACAGAGTCCTAGTGTTAATGTGTAAATGGGATTTCCCTATGTTTGTGGGGTCTTGAAAAATGTTCTTAAAAAAGGAGAGTTCTCCTGTTGGAGGCTTTGTATCAGATGAATCAGGATGCCATGGAAAACGTTAGTTCTTCTCTGCTCCACCCATCACCAGAATATTTTTTTTCTATGTCTCTGATAGTTAACAACTTTTTAAAAAATTTCTTCCCATTTTTGGAGTTCCAGTATTGTTGATACAGATTTCTCTCACAATTTCTTGCTGATATTACTGGAATTTTCTGGTCTTCTGATCCTTAATGGGAACTTTAGACAGCAGCTCCAGTGGTTGATATTTCTCATGGTAGGAAAAAGGCTGCGCCAAACTCCTGACCTTACAAAAGAAACCTTTACAAACAATAATGGAATCCAAAAACTAAATGAAGTTGTTACAACTGGAGACCTACAAAAATATCTTCTGGTAATGGATGCAGCATACCTCTTCTAATAATGCTTGACACTGTGGCATTTGGAATGGAATATGTTGATGTAGCATCATGGCAGTGCTACATGATGCAGCATCAGAGTCCTAGTGTTGTGAAGATGGGTTTTTCCTGTGCTGCTGTGTCCTTAAGAATTATATGAAAGAACAGAATCCTTTATTTGGGGTCTCTATGTCAGATAAATCAGGATTGCATGGAAATCAGTTCTTCTCTGCCCAATCCATCACCAGAAGATTCCTTTTCCAGTTCTCTGATGGGAAGAATGTCTTTCACTTTCGGAGTTCCAGTATTGTCTGTGCAGATTTCTCTCTCTATATCTTGGTGATATGACTGGAAATTTCTGGGTTTTTTAATAACTCCATGGCTTTATATTTCTCTTTGTAGGGAAGATGCCTGTGTAAATAAAGCCTTACAAATGATTATTGAATAAAAAAACCAAATGAACTGGCTACCATAGGAGACCTGGAAAATCAATATGGGGATAGATAGAGCATACCTCTGGTCACACTGCTTGACACTGGCAGTTGGAACAACTTTTGGGTTGTCTCTTATATCATCAAGTTGATGGGGCATCATGGGAATTAATAGTCCTAGTATTAGTGCAGAAGAAGTCTTTTCCACTACTTGTGGATCTTTGAGAATTCTAAAGGAGCAGAGAGTTCTTCAGTTGGCATCTCGAAGTTCCAGTATCATTACTATGAGTTTGTTCAAGTGCTCTTTGTAATTTGAACAGAAGCTTCCTGCTCTGCATGGTACTTGAGGAAAGTAGCTACAATAGTTGGTATTTCTCATTATAGGGTGGAGGGCCACACTTTCTGACCCATTAGCAATTTCAACTGCTCAGGACTGTGGCAGTTGGAATGCAATGTGGGGTATTAATTTATGTATCATCAAGGTGCTTCGGCATCATAGGAATTTCAGAGTCCCAGTTTTGGCATGAAAATGGACTATTCCTGATGCTGGAGCAATAATAGCACAGCGGGTAGGGTGTTTGTCTTGCATGCGGCCGACCCGGGTTCGATTCCCAGCATCCCATATGGTCCCCCGAGCACTGCCAGGAATAATTCTTGAGGAGTAACCCCTGTGCATCACCGGGTATGACCCAAAAAGCAAATGGAAAAAAAAAAAGAAAATGGACTATTCCTGGGCTCGTCCCTGAGAATTCTACGAAGAATCAAGACTCCAGTCAGGATCTCTGTCAGGTGAATGTGGATGCCATGAAAATCTAGTTATTCTCTGCTCTGTCCATCACTAGAAGATTTTTTCCTGGTCTCTGACAGGAACTTTGTCGTGATTTCCAGTTCCAATATCATTGCAATGGATTTGTTCAAATGATCTAGGTGATATATCTAGAGGCTTCCTTGTCTAGTTCTCAACATGAATTTCTCTTTTTACAGCATTCCGACAGTTGATATTCCCCATTCTAGTGAAAATGTCTGTGGGCCACTCCTTCTGACCTCTTAACAACTTCAATTGTCCGTGGCTATGGCTGTTAGAATGAAATGTGAGTTGTAACAGATCATACCAAGATGAGGTGGTATCATGGGATTTCCAGAATCCTAGTGTTAGTGCAAAAGTGGAGTTTTTCTGTGCTCCAGTGTTCTTGAGAATTTTTGGAAAGAGCAATGTCTTTCATTTGGGAAGCTCTGTTAAATAAATGAGGACTGAAAGGAAACAACTTAGTTCATTGTCCAATCTTCCAGGTCTCCAATGGTAACAGCTTAATTTGGTTTCAGAATTCCAGTATTATCTATATAGATTTCTTTTTCAATCTCTTAGTGATAAGACAAGAAAGCTCCTGGTCCCCATGTTGTTGATGGGAACTTCTTTTTGACAGCAGCTCAGACCACTATTTCTCAATTGTAGGGAAGAAGACTGCAGGCCACACTTTTTTACTAGATGAAAAATATATATATATTTACAAATTATAGGGAATCCCCAAAGTGAAAGAAGTTTTACCATTAGAGACCTGGAAAAACAATCTTCCGGTGATTATTGTAGCTGATCACATTGATCTGGCGCTGCAGCAGTAGAATGGAATGTGGTTTGTAACTTACTGCATCATCAAAGGGATGGGGCATCATCGATTTTCAGTGTCTTAGTGTTAGCTGAAAGAGCAGTTAGCTTGAATTCATGGACCCTTGTGGATTCTGTGGAGCAGAGTGTCTTTTTCTGGGTCTTTTTGTCAGATGAAACAAAATGCCTCATCCATCACCAGAGATTCTTTTTCCAGGTATCTGATGGGAGCGATTTTATTGCAGTTTCGTTGCTAAGATCTTTTGCATTAGTTTGACTTTTGATTGCTTGGTGATACGATCAGAAGATTTTTGGTAGCCTTGTTCTTGAGGGGAACTTGTATTTGACAGCAGGTCAGACGGTTTATATCTCTCTTTGTAGGGAAGAAGGATGCAGGCCATACTTTCTGACCTCTTAGCAATTTCAACTACTCAGCACTGTGGCAGTTGGAAAGGACTGTGGTTTGTAACTTATTGCATCATCAAGGTGATGGGGAATCATGGGATTTCCAGAGTCTTAGTGTTAGTACAAAAGTATATTTTTCCTGTGCTGTACATTCTTGAGAAATTTATAAAAAATTTGGTTACAAAACTAGGAAGCTTAAGAAGAGTTTACTTCATGTACATGGTGGTACACAGAACTGGTTTAGCTATATTCCCCAAATGCAGAGTCAATAACACGGTAACACTGAAAGCTGGAAATTCAAAACACAATAGCCACACTTTTTTTTGCTTTTTTTACATTTATTTATATTTGAGGGGGGGCACACAAGGTAGAGCTCAGGGTTCATTCCTAGTTCTGCACTCAGAAATCACTCTTGGCAGTGCTTGGGGAACCATATGGGGTGTGGGGGATTTAATCCAGGTGGGCTAGTAGGCCAAGGCGAATGCTGAACAACCACACTTTAAACACGTACCTGTTGAGGGAAGCTGTCTGTGTCTGAAGGGCTTGGAAGGGAACCTGGGATACTATCGAAGGGAACTTGACATAGGAGGTGGAATGGTGCTGGGATATAGTGTGTCTAAAAGTCAACTATGAATAACTTTGTAAATCATGGTATATTAATAAATGTCCAAGTAGATGGTCTCTACTTTTACCTGTGTTTGTCATTCATAATTTCCTTCAATACGGGGTACAGTGTATGACATCACTCATTAGTTTGTTACCATCTGCTTGCCTCCAGTGTACAATGGCCTTGTTCCTATGTTCATGTCCCTATGCCATTCTCTACTCTGTACACTTTCCTCTGATGAAGTTTTATCACTTGGCTTCTCTTGAACTGTACACCAGTGGTTCCCTCTTATTGGTCCCAACCTTCATCAGTCCCTTGCAATGGCCACATGTGCTTGTGTGAGATCCCTACTACCCTGCCATCTGAATATGTCACATGTAATTCTACACACTGTGCAAGTGAAGAAGTACTGCCTAATTCTGTCATCTGTCTGGGCTTTCCTACCACCCTGTCTGATTCTGCCACCTTTGTGGGTAGAGTTGAGGGTGGAGAGTAGGGGAAGAGAGGGAGGGGAGGAAAGAGAAAGGGAGAGAAAGAGCAAGAGTGAGTGAGTGAGTGAGCATGGCTGGAAGCCTCCTCCTATCTGCTGATATCTTCTATCTCCCAGTCATCCTCTTATCTATTTTGATTGGATACCTTTTCTACGGGTGAGTTTTATAAAGTGAACAACTAAACAAGATCACTTGGCACTCCACCCTTCCACTTGTGCTGTATCATTAGCTCTCCACATAGGCTGTAACTGCCACATAGTTGTAACTGCCACTGCCTTTCTTCTTGAATCCTGGTCTCAGGTGGTTTACACAATAGTTCTGAAAGCTATGAGAAAACACCAAAATTTGCAGTTTTCTGAAACTTCGGTGGAACTGGACATGCTAGTGAAGTACATTTCGTTGGGGTATTCACAGTCTCAATCGTAAGACTTGTTGTTACTGTGTTTGGCATATCGAATACATCACGGGGAGCTTGCCAGGCTTTACGGTGTGGGTGAGATACTCTCGGTAGTTTGCCGGGCTCTCTGAGAGGGGCGGAGGAATCGAACTCGGGTTGGCCATGTTGACTGTGTGCAAGGCAAACGCCTTCCCGCTGTGCTATCGCTCCAGCTCGCTGGGGTATTATATGGATTAATTTGTGTTTGTGAATTATTCTCTCCGTTGAAAGATGACAACCTTTATTTCCTGTTGCTAGTAATTTTCCAGGATGTTTAAATACTACTGTGGAAATTCTATCTGCTTCTGTTGCTGCATCACCTACTGCTCCTTACACTTGAGAAAAATACCAGTGAATATCATTCCCTCCTCCAGCTCCTGGAAAAAGAAAACATTCCAATTAAAATTGAGTTCTATTCATGTTGACTCTTGTAAAAACAAAGATTGGCATCCATAGGTGGCATGATACTAATAGCCTAGTGCTGCCAACACATAGCATCACCAGCTCAGAGAACTAATTTGAAAAAGGTTAGTTCCTTATAAATAGTATTGCATGTTTTTTAAGAAAAAAAATTGCAGGTACAAAATTCTTGAGAGCATGCACTGTCACTATGTGTTCAAAAACTTTTATTTTTTTCCCCTCAAATATAGTAGTCATATTTAAAGTCTTATGTGACAGTAAAAAGCCTACAGAAAAAGAAAGAAAGAAAATTCAAGTTTCACAGAATGAAGAGCAAACCTCAGAAACATTGTTGCCTGGGCACTGAGATTCATATAAATCTAACACTCACCTTCCATTTCTTAGAATTTCATTACCAGTAAATCACTGGCTCCTGGCAGAGGAAAGGAAACAAAAAGGAAAGCTGATTCAGATTGTCAAATGAAGCTAGTTTTACCTGCTCCTTCACCTTATTCCCCAGAAACCAAAGAACTGAGGCAAAACGTTTTGCTAGGGGCTGGAGCGATAGTACAGCAGGTAGGGCATTTGCCTTGCACACAGAGAACCCAGAACCAATTCCCAACATTCCATATGGTCCCCCAAGCACCACCAGGAATAATTCCTGAGCGCAGTGTCAGGAGAACCCCTGAGCATCGAAGAAAAAAGTTTTGCTATTTTGTCCTATCTTGTACAAAACCATTTATTTGTTTGACAATGCCTAAGAGCAACTTGTTGATAGCAAACAGTAGTAAGCCAATCCAACATCTAAAAGGCTTAATTATAAGCAATGGGGGAACGGGGGAAAGCACAGAAAACTGGTTTAGTTTCTGAAAGTTTCTACTCTTCAAATCTCTACGAAGAAAAAGCTCTGAATCTATGGAGAAATAGACTTATTTAGGTGGAGAATTCTTGAGTGAAGAAAAAAAGACGACAGGCAATAGCAAAACATACCCAAATGACCTTGACATCAACTAAATAGCTTTATTCTTCATCTTTATTCCTATTTCAAAAATAAATCATGGTTTTCCTAATGCATCTTCTGCCCTACTAGCTCTTACCTAAGTCCTTGGCTATTTTTTCTTTTCTGCTTTTCTTTTTTTTTCTTTTTTTTTACAAAGTAGAAACGTTTATTAGAAAGTAGCAGAGAAAGGAAAAGGAACTCCCCATGTGGATAGGAACTTAGTCAATCTTCTTCAGCTTTTTCTATCTCTGAACTCCACCCTTTTTTTTGTTGGGGGGCTGTTAGTCCTGGCAGTGCTCATGGGACAATGTGGGATTCTGGGGACTGAACCCCAGGTCAGGGGAGTACAAGGCAAATGTCCTACTCACTGTACTATTGCTCTGGCCCCATTACAACTATTTTATTGTTTTTTGGGGGTCACACCCTGCTGTGCTTATCCCTGCTTCTGCACTCAGGGTTTACTCCTGATGGGATTTGGATTTATATGGGGTGCTGACCTGGGTGATTCGGCTGCATGCAGGACAAATGTCCTGCCCACTTCTCTGGCCTCCCACAGCTATTTTTAACTAACTGTAAGAAACCTTTTGGGGAAAAGGGCATATGCACAAAACTAACAGTTCAAACAGAAAGTTTAAGTTACATTTTTCATGCAACTTGATATTTTGTAGGTCTGCACTCCTTGGAGGTAAGAATAAAAGGGGATGGTTCCAAATAAGTAGAGGAACTTAAAAGGCAGGAGCTTGGCTTGAGCTTGGCTCTCAAGTCAGCCTTCTAAGTACCCGCAGTGCTCCTGCACATCCCGCTTTACCCCTAATTCCCTGGAGGTGAGGCTGTGAAAGTCACTGAGAGGTGTGCCCAGGGCAAGGTTATAGGCTTCTTAGTGCAGACTATTAAAATGGGTTCCCAGAATACAATGAGGTCAGGAAATCCAACGCTGGTCGTCATACTTCATCAAGCTGAAACCCTTATTTCCCACTAGTCCTGTGCTGTGAGGACCCCAGTCAGCTGCTCCTCCAAGCAGTTCTGGAAGAGAAACCTCTCTCCTCAAGGGAAGATTCCTCTACTTTAGGTTACACCAGGAGGAAAACGGGCCTGACAATTATGACTCGGGAAATTGGCATCATGTGCATGCTGACAAGGTTTTTTCAAATGGGATGTGTATTGTACAAACTGAGTAGGGCCATTGCCCATCACTGAAGGTAAGGTTCCACTTGTCCCTATGCAACTGGCAACACTGATCATGTCATCTGGCTCTGGAAGAAGCATCTGAGCACTCAAGATGGCCTGGAGTGAAGAGAGTCTGTAAGCCCGGATGTATAGTTCTGTCAGATCTTTTTACCTTTGCATGATAGACTTGTTTTGTGTCTATTCTAAGAGTCAGGTAATCATTATACTCTCATTAGAGTGAGAATTTAAGGGCACGGGGCTTCTACCTTGTTTTAGCACTGCCACTCATTAACTGGCCATAAATCCGCATCTTTCTGCTTCCTCATCTCTAGCCCAATGACAGTAACAGCATATAACTTGAAAGGTTTGGGGGAACAGAACAAAGTGATCCATGTAGACACAAATGACTGCCTGGTACCTGGGGAATGCTCAGTAAATATCAACTATGTTTTATGTTCCAATCATCAGTGGAAGAGCAGAATGCCACTGCATGGTGAGTGAAGTTGGACCTACTGGTCTCCATTGATTCATTGTGTGTGTGTGTGTGTGTGTGTGTGTGTGTGTATTGGGTGGGTGGGGGATGCTCCTCCCCCTGAGCAAACTCAAGTGCCCAGCTCTGCAATGGGCAGCGAATATCACAGAACCAAACACACCATGCCGTGCCCAGCGATCCATTCAGTACAATATCATTCATTTGTTTGCAGTTCCTAGCTCAGTTGTAATGTGAGTTTTGTGAACCTATGGAAGGCGGGGGTGGAGAGATACACAAGAAAAGTGGTGAAAAAGAGAATGTGTACACTGATGGGAGGATCCTATCATTTCTTCTCTAACTTTGATAGCATCATCGCTACTGTCTCCCATTCTTTAAGATGAAGACCTTGGGGAAGGAGAGAAATGCAGTGAATAAGGTGCTTGCATGCCTTGTTTGTGGCTCACCCAAGTTACATTCCTACCACCCCATATGGTCCCCTGAAACTTTCAGTAGTGATCCCTGAGCACTGCCAGGTATGGTCCCCAAACAAAATTTTTTTTGGTTATATTTATTTAATTTACTGGGATGGAGCAATAGCACAGCAGTAGGGCATTTGCCTTACAAGTGGCCAACATGGCCGACCCGAGTTTGATTCCTCCACCCCTCTCAGAGAGTTCAGCAAGCTACTGAGAGTATCTCGCCTGCACAACAGAGCCTGGCAAGCTACCCGTGATGTATTCGATATGCCAAACACAGTAACAAGTCTCACGATGGAGATGTTACTGGGCCCGCTCGAGCAAATCGATGAACAACGGGAGGACCATGACCGATTTAATTTACTGTGGGAAAAGTTTAAAAAGTTTTCAAGATTAAGTCTCGGTTATACAATGATCAAACACCTATCCCTTCACCAGTTCACCACCAAGAACCCCAATATACCCCCCTCCCACCCCTCCCAATGCCTGTGAGGCAGATGATTTCTACTTACCTCTCTCTCTACTTTGATTACATTCATTATTTTGACAAAAGATGCACCATTATTATTTAGAATTTCCCCCCAATAATCAGAACTGCTGAAAAGGCATTGTGAAACAATTTCTTTTCTATAGCAGGTTATGAGAACCATATGATGATTTTGGATTTTTGATATTTTCCTAGGTAAGTCTGGAGGGATTTCTGCCAAGAGCCAGCCAGATAATTACAAGATTGGTTTCTGTGCATCTGGTGTTATGGCTGTGCTGGAGAGCTGCTTGTGGGGGGCAACTCCTGACCTCAGTAGGGCGTGAAGGACTGCCGGTACTGCCCCCCTTCTCATGAGACTGCAGTTGCCCCATCACCGCCAGCTCATACCTGGTTTTCCAATAAGCTCTGAGGTGGCAGCCACCTTGCTGCTGGGGGCGGGGTGGGGGGTGGGTGGGAGGGAATGCGGAAGCGAAACAAAATATTTTTAATAAAAAGTAGAATGTGTAATAAAACCATAAAGAGAGCTTCTGCATAGCATATGAAAAGCAACCTGTGTTTCCTCCAGAATGGAAGAGGTGAGAGCTGCTGTCTCTCTCCCACACCCACACCCCTATTTCCTCCTGAGTGCAGATACAGGTGTAACCCCTGAGTACAGTTGGGAGTAGCCCCCGAACCAAAACCAAACCAAATAAAACAAGAAAACTCAGAAACAGATGGCCTTCATTTCTAGGAAGGGAGAGAAAAATGATTTGATGCAGGTTGGACAGGTAGCAATAGAGAATTAGCACTGTATGTATTGTTTTGGCTACACATTGAGCCATTTTAATTTTAATATTTTTTTTTTTTGGTGAATTTCCAAGACTTCGTGTCAGGTACCGAGTTAAATACTTGAATGCTACTTAAATCCTCTCTCCAAACACTTCTCATCATCTAACGGTGTATTTCTCATTTCCTTAATCTATAACCACTTGAACAGTCACCTTAAATTTACTTCTTAATAATCTTTCTAGTCATTTTGTATGGACACAGTAAGAGAAATATTAAGCTGAAAGGATGGTTCTTCTGGGGGACATCTCGCTATAGATCCCAGACTACAGTTGTAAGGCCAGGTTAGTCCTTCCTAACCCCACCAGAGTCCTTATCCAGCCATTTCTCTTTGAATTGTGACAGAATTTGTCCATCACCATGCTCTTAACTTATCAAGTTTTATGGCATTTGGCCTGTCTCATTTTGATGCCAGGGTAGCTTACACCTTGCCGGGGGTCCATCCAAGTCTCTTCATTGGGACCCTCCTTTTTGGGGTGTTAAGAACTAAGGGCAATTAAGGCTTACATTGAGTAAATATGATAGGTGCCCAGGAGTAAATATTATTCAGAGTCGTTTAAGTCCCAAGTTACAAAAGCAGATTATTAACTGTCTTCCTGTGTCTATACAAAAAGGACATTGCTCTTAACTAAACTATGAAAAAGACATAAGAGAAAGACAAAAGCAATATTTCACTTACAAATACAAAATCCAGAGTCCTTAGAAGGATCTGATCTTACAAGTCACAGGGTCTGATTTGGGAATATAAATTATTAACAGGTAGAGGAAGCAGAGCACAAAGGAGAAGTTAAAGATGAATACCGAGGAAATGAGAGTGCTTCAGGAGCATTGTGATGGGTATTACTCAGTAAACTTAAGCTGCTTGAAGTGGAGGAGAAAGGGTGAAGGAGAAAGGACAAACCAATGTTATCCTACATGTTCCCTGAGAAAATGGCACCCTAAAGCAAAAAGTGCACATTACAGACAGGCATGGAAGCAAAAGTACCCAGGTGCTCTGCTGAATTTGGATCATATATAAAAGGACGAAGAGGCATTGAAAGAAAAGGAAAGAATGTTTGGGGAGGGTGTCCACAAATTATCCTATTGAAGTGTCAAAGTCTTGGGGTTTTTTTGTCAGAAAAAAAGGAAAACAAAGATGCAATCCCAATGACTAATAATTGAAAAAAACAAAAATTCAGGGTTAGAGAGAACTTGGAATCTACAGTTCTGATATGGGAGTGTGTTGGATAACATTGAGATACATGATTTTGTCAAAATGTGGCAAAATGACTCTCACCACCTCTGGACAGTGCAGGCTACTGTCAACCATGATGTTGAGAAATGATTGATATTTTATAAAAAACACTGCTCTGGTTTCAGGGGTGGGTTGAAATTTCCTCTTTTTGTGTTTTGCAACAGAAAAGGGGGAGATGTTGGATAACATTGGGGTATCCTTGCTTCCCCTGCAGGGAGCTTAGGTTTATAGAGATACTCCCACAACAGTGCCCCTGAAACACACCCAATTCCATCAAGCACTAATAACTCTATATTGCCTTTCTCTTTACTTTATGTCATTTGCATGATTTAGCAATGTCTTTTTTGTATAGACACAGGAAGACAGTTGATGCTATGCTTTTGTTAACAAGGGAGTTAATTGATTCCAAATAATATTTACTCCTGGGCATCCATCCTGGGCTTACCTGACATAAGCCTCAGTTGCCCTTACTTCCTAACACCCCACAAAGAAGGGACTGGATGGAGCCAGGGCAAGCTGTAAGCTACCCTGGCATCCAAAGGAACAAGCTAAGCGCCATAAGTATAAGTTAAGAGCAAGGTCATAGAAAAACTCTGTCATGACCCAGAGAGAGGTAACTGCATAATGACCTTGCTGGGGTTAGGAAAGACTTACTGCACCTGAGGATTATAGTCTGGAATGTATGATGGATTCCCAGGAGTAAATATTATATCAGGGTCAATTAACTCCCTTGCTACAAAATCATAGCATCAACTGTCTTCCTGTGTTTATACAAAAAGGACATTGCTAAACCATGCAAGCAATACAAAGATTATTAGTGCTTGATGGAATTGCATGTGCCTCAGGAGCACTGTTATGAAAATAGCTCAATAAATCTAAGCTCCCTGCAGGAGGAGCAAGGATAACTCAATGTTATCCAACAGAGGTGGGTCAGTGTTTGGGACACATCTGTAACGGTTGCTCTCACTAAGCTTGAGGTACCATGTGGTTCTGGAAGGGAGTTTAACAGGGGGTGTTTGCATGCAAAACTTGCACCTTAAACTCTATACTACCTCTCCAGTTTTGTAATATTAACTTAAATGAGACAAAAATTCCTCAGAACTCTTATACAACTGTAAAGCCAAGGCAAATGTGTATTAAGTCGAAACCAAAAGGCAAGACCAATAATGTAGGATAGCAATTGATTTTTCCTTTCTCCCTTGCCACAAGGAGCTTAGGTTTATCAGGTTATACCCATCACAGTGCTCCTGAGTCACTTCCATTCCTTTGTTTATCTGTAACCACTTCTCTATGCTCTCTTCCCCAACCAATTAATCAGCTTTTCCCCTAGTCAGAATCTGTTAATTTGTAAGGTCAGATCCTTCTACGAAACTGAACTTGTATTGTATTGTAAGTTAATATTGCCTTTCTCCTCTCCTTATGTCTTTTGAGCAGTTTACTTTAATGCAATATTCATTTTGTATAGATACAGAAAGACAATATTATGCTTTGTAACTTAGGATATAATTGGCTTTGAATATTATTCATACCCAGGCATCTGCTTTCTCAACTTAAGCCTCAATTGCCCTCACTTCCTAGTGCCCCCAAAAGCAGGGTCCCAACGAGGGACTGGATGGAACCAGGGCAAGCAGTAAGTTATGTGTTATCCTGGCATCGAGATGGGCCAGGCCAAAGTGCCACAATTCTTAACTATAAGTTAGGAGTTTGTCATAGACAAATGCTGTCATGATCCGAAAGTAACGATGAGACTAGGACCCTGCTAGGGATAGGAAAGACTATCTGGCCTGAGTACTGTAGTTTAAGATCAAGATGGTCCTAGGAGAGCAATTCTATAAGCTTAAGGTACTTCTTACTGTGTCCATACGAAATGATTTATATTATGTATGCTGATATGTTTGTTGGACAAGGAGAGGAGAAACACACCCAGGGGATTCCATTCTAGGGTGGGTTGATCTGCTAAATTAGAATCTGTCCTAGAAGCAGCTTTCCTGTGTGTCCTGACTAGCTTGGGTGAGGCTGAACATTTTTCCCCTTCAAACTGCCCTCAGTAAATAATTTTAGTATATTGTATGAGGAAGTTTTCCTTTTCTCACAGAAACCTAGCTGGTCGTAGATATGCAGATCTCAGGTGCTAGCCAGGCCTGATCTTTGGGATGTAGATCCCAGGCTCTAGCCAGACTAGTCTTCGGGATGAAAAGCTCAGATTCTTGTCTTTGGGATGTAAGTTCCAAGCTCTTGAAGACTGGTATTTGGGATGCAAATCCAAGTGCTTATAGCTTGTGAAAGTGCTTGTGAAAGGTTTCAGTCTTGGTTTTGTATCTTCTTTGCAGAGGCCAAAATTACTGGCCTGCAGGTGTAAAGAAACAATATGTGTTTTGCTGCCTCAATGTTCTTTCTGTAACTCCTTTTAATGACATCACTGTATTGCACCCTTTACAGGTACCAAGATCTATATAAGGGGATTTTCGAGGCTCTTGGGGGAACACATGCTTGAGAGAACCTGGAGGTGACAGTCTGAAAGAACCTGGGCCCTCCATAACATAAATTTCTTTTATGGGATAAACTTCCTTGTAATAAACTGCTACTAAGACCAACCAACCTGGCTTTCATTTCCTTTCTTCGCCTGCCTATTGCCATCGACCTCCCAGTGTGACGAACAGGCCCAAAATGGACCACCAGAATTAATTTAGCTTAGCTTGACAGGAACCCACATTGCAAAATAACTGGTTTTTCTGCCGCTGAGCAAGGAATTCAGATACAGGTGCCCCGAGTTGCAAGTCATGAGAAGAGTGGGGGTCAGACCTGATAACCAGATGTCTTTCACAAAACCCAGGACTGCCCTAAAAACCAAGACGTTCCTAAGCACTGAAGCAAATGCTGATCTTTAAACTATAGGCTAAGGAGTGAAGTGCTTTAAAATGGATTGGTCAGGAAAGTGTGGGTTGTTACAAATCTATTGGCTATGAAATGCGGGCTCTGCTGTAAGGGCTGGTGAAGGCCTATGTAAGATCCCCTTTGAAGATGATCAGGGTCTTGCCGGACCTGTGTGACTGTGTAGGCGGTAGGCTGCTCGAGACTGGCTAGCCAGTCTTACAATAAACCCTGCTTGCTGTTTGCAGTCCCTGGAGTCTCTTTGTCATTAAAGGGAGATTTTGATCCGTGCCCTAACACCTGGAGTTCAGTGAGAGTACCGAACGCTGGGGGGGGGGGGGGGGGAGATAGGCTGTTGCCGGCCTTTTTATAACTCCTTTTGATGACATCACTGTATTGCATCCTTATACACAATACACCCAATAATATTGTCAGTGTAATATGCTATGGATCCTATGTTGCTAAAGTACCTCACACCTTTGTTATGTTTAAAAATAAGACCACAATTCGAGCTCTTCATTGAAACTGTTCTATATTTTGACATCTGTAATAGTAGGGCAGAGAGCTTCTATTTGCGTAGTGTCACACAAAATGACATTAGGATCTCATTTGCTCATTCAAGAGAATTCCATCCCATACTTAACCAGAGGGCTATCTTCAATGCCAGTTTAATGTGTTATCCTTTGATCTCTGCAAGTAGTCTTGTTCACTTGAACGTGAAGTTGCCACTGAAGCTTTATTGAGATCAACCCTAAATAAGTATCCAGTCCAGTTATTACTGGAATTAGTTGCAGAACATTTCTTCATGGTACATTTCCCATTGCACTTAGAGCTAATGAACTGTGGCCAATCTGGCATGTTTGATGATGGGCCATGCAAAATGTGTGAGCATACTGCCACTACAAGAGCAACGCCCTGGCCCAGGGCTACTTGAGGGCATATGTGGTGTCTTTCAGGGACTTCCCATTCTCCCTAGTTGAACCCCTGAAAAGCCAGTGACAGTCTTGAAGCATCATGCTCTGGGCATCTGAGTGTAAATGCTTGAGAGAATATCAGCAGAGTCAGACTGCATGAGTTTGAAGCTTGGACCAGCATCTCACTAACTCCGTGGTTGTACAAACTAGTTCACTCCTCTGTGCTTCTATCTTCTCATCGGAAACAGGAATAGGAGCCGGAGAGATAGCACAGAAAGTAGGGCGTTTGCCTTACACATGCCAATCCTGGTGTGATTCTCAGCCCCCCTATGATCCCCCTGAGCGCTGCCAGGAGTGATCTCTGAGCACCGAACTAGAAATAACCTTGAGTGCACGGGTGTGGACCAATACCTCCCTTAGCAGGCCCCCCTCAAAAAAAAAAGAAATAAAATAGGAATACTAGGGTCTAGAGTCTAAATTTCATAAAGTTGCATTAGGATTGATGTAGGCAGGTAGACGGGAGGGGGGGTTGGGGGGGCCTCCCGAGGCAACAACAAAAGCCAGCCCTGCAGAAAATAGCAAAACAGGAACTAAGACTTGATAAGACCCTCCCCTGGCTCCAGCAACAGACCCGGAAGAAGCTCCTGCAGGAACAAAAGGCCAGGAAAGGAATTTCAAAGAAGACCATCACCACTCCCATCCTCCCTGGTAACCTCCTTAGCAACGGACATTTACCTGGGAAGAAGCCCCACTTGGGGGCAGGTTGGAGAAACCCTATAAAGGTCACCTTGAACGAAGGAAGGGCGCACATATGCTGACTGAGCCCATGTGTGCTTATGCCCACGTGGCTGAGCACATGTGGTGTCCAAGTGATGTAGGCAGGTAGATAGGGAAAGGCTCTCTGCAATGAAACAAAGTCTCATAGAAGAAGAATTCTAGGACCGACCCACCCTGTGGAGACAGAGAATAAGGACTTGATAAGACCATCCCCAGACCCTGAAGATATGGGCCTCCTCCCCATGAAATTCCTCCTTTCTGAGAACCCCCCTTTCAATCCGGTTGACTCCAGCGACCCAGCCCCAAGGAGATTCCAGGACATTCCAAGTCAGATGATTCTCGAACCCCCTTTCAATCCGGTTGACTCCAGCGACCCAGCCCCAAGGAGATTCCAGGACATTCCAAGTCAGATGATTCTCGAACCCCCTTTCAATCCGGTTGACTCCAGCAACTCAGCCCCAAGGAGATTCCAGAACATTCTGAGTCAGAAGGATCTATAAGAACCAGCTCGAGAGCCCACTTGGCGCTCTCTCCACCCTCGGAAAAGCCCGCGTTCCCTCTGGACGTGTTACTCTCTCTCTCTCTCTCTCTCTCTCTCTCTCTCTCTCTCTCTCTCTCTCTCTCTCTCTCTCTCTCTCTCTCTCTTTCTCTCTCTCTGCTTATCCCTTTCTCTCCCTCTCCAAAAGCCTCCAAATAAAACCTGTTACTTCACTGCTCGTCTACTCCTGAAATTCTTTTCTGCGAGCGAGACAAGAACCCCAGAAACCTCGGGTACGGCTTGGGACTGGTCTCTCCTTTCCTGCGAAGAGCAAATTCTCGCCCCAGCTTGAGTCCGTGGCTCCCCGAGCAATCGGGTGGCGGGGATTAACTCCCGTGCCGAGAAGATCAAGCGGACTTCAGGTGTGGCTTGACGGCCACCTCGTGGGGCTGGCGGGGCTCAGGCCCGTGCCGAGCAGGTGCTCACTGCAGACTTTACCGGTCCTAGCCTACCCAGGGTTCCGGGTGGCAGAGGCGGGTGAGGAGAAAGTGGCTGTCTTTCTCCTCCCCATATCACATAAGTCACCCGTGGGGCCCACCGACATCACAAGCACACGTGTCGCCCCGCATCTCCCCTCTTGAGATGTGTACTTTCATGCTTTCGTGTCTAACCTTCTCTCTCATTCTCTCTTTCTTTCTTTCCCCCCACTCCACACCTTAAAAATCCTCCAAATAAAATCTATTTACTTCACTGCTTGTCTGCTCCTGAAATTCCTTTCTGTGAGACAAGACAAGAATCCAGTAACCCTGGGTTCCGAGTGGCAGAAGCGGGTGGGGAGAAAGTGACTGTCTTTCTCCTCCCCACTTCACATAAGTCACCCGTGGGGCCCACCGACATCAGGATCAGGAATACTGCTCAGGAATACAAGCTGCAGAGCACTTGTCTTCCTTAAGTCAGGCCCCGAATTCAGTCCCCAGCACCAAAACCCCAAAACAAAACAAAGCAAAACAAACGAACAAAACCTTCCAGGATCACAGAGAGAGTACAAAGGGTAAGCCTCTTGCTGGGTTCATATCTCTGTACCACAGAAGATCCCTTAGTACCACCAGGAGTGTGTAGAACCAGGTTGCTGCCCCTGAGCATCGCCTGGTATGTACCAGCCACCCCTCCCCTCCCAAACACACACACCACCACCAAAAAAAAAAAAAAAAAGAACACTTCCATGATGTTTCCGTGATGGTTTGGTGAGAGGATACGCCATTCCGGCAGACTCCAGCACACCAGATGCCCCTAGTGCCAGCCTGCTGCCAGGTTTCATTGTCAGCTGGCCCTTGACCCAGATTCACTTCTCTTAAACACAGATTGAAACATGGACACTGCTGTTGCTTTCACCCCAGTGCCACCCCCTTTCCGGAACCTTCCCTGTTCTCTATGCATCACACAGAGGAACCACTGTGTCCCCTGTGTCCTATGGGTCCAATTGGGTCCTGGGTCTATAAAGTTGGAAACTAGATCTCCCTGGTAGATGCCTCCCCACTTGCATGTACTCGGTTCCTCCTGTCCAAGATGCATTGAATGGACTCTGTGCCCCCGTGTCTGGCACCAAGTCCAGCTCCAATGGTGACAGGTGAAGAGGTGGCAGGGAAGGAAGGAGGCAGAACCCCTCCACCCCCTGCCTTTCCGGGAACATTTCTATTAGAAGAGACTCCAGGTGGTAGACAAAAGTAACTGATGGTGGTCAAGTAGCTGTACCTGTGGGAAGGAAGGGGGGGTCCGTGGGAGTCCTGGGGGAGTAGCCCTCGCACAATTCACTCTAAGTTGGGGAACTTGGGGTGGGGAGAGCGTTGCTCACACAGAAACCTACCCCAGAGCCACTCCAGCAACAGGATTTCTCTGTGTCTAACGCTTACAGCAATGAACTTGGACATCCCCATGACAGGAGACTGTGGGGACACAAGGGGACTCTGAGAGCAACAGTATCTGCCCAGGAAGCAGCGTCCTGGGTAGGATCCGGCTCTCCCTGCCCCCACACAGCCTGGGCCCGGTCCCAGTGGCTTTTTTTTTTTTTTTTTTTTGCTTTTTGGGTCACACCTGATGGTGCTCAGGACTTAACTCCTAGCTCTGCACTCAGACATTACACCTGGCAGTGCTCAGGGGTTCATATGGGATGCTGGGGATCTAACCTGAGTTGGCCACGTGCAAGGCAAATGCCCTACTTACTATGTGCTCCCCCCTCCCCCCTCACATCTTTATCTTCCTCATCAAGAACTCCTTCTTGGGGAGTTTTGTCTTGCTACTACTCAATGTTTCTGTTAGAAGTCACTGGTACTACATTGCATTATTTATGCAATTTATGTAACAATTTAGGAAATATGTTCAGGAGAGAATGCCCACGTGACCTTGTTCAGCCCGGTGCCAGTTACTTTGCTATTGACATGGAGACCAGAGACAGAACATTTATCGCACTTAGTTCCTGGCCCCCATTCCCTTCACCCTGCCCCTACTTTCCCCTCCCTGTCCTCCAAAAGAGTGGAAATACTGTTTCATTATAAACTGCTATCTGTCTTTGAAAACTGCTATTTTTGAAAAATGATACCATGAGGACAGGGCAATAATACAGCACTGGGTTTGTGATCCCAGGCACAACATATGGTCCCCCCAACCTTTCCAGGAGTGGTCCCAGAGAGCAGAGCCAGTGTGATTCCTGAGCACGGCCAGGCATGACCCAATAACAACAACAACGACAAGAAAAAGATCTCCTGGTGTCCAGAATGCTCGATTGTTCTGGTTTCTGAAGATGGTAGATTCTTCACTTCTAGCTGGTATCTACATAGTGAACTCAAAGTTATCTCTCCCTCTTCATCAACTATATTTTATTTCATTTTGTACACCAAAGGAATGGGCTGGAGCGATAGCACAGCGGGTAGGGCGTTTGCCTTGCATGCAGCCGACATGGCTGACCCAGGTTTGATTCCTCCACCCCTCTCAGAGAGCCCAGCAAGCTACCGAGAGTATCTCTCCCACACAGCAAAGCCTGGCAAGTTACCTGTGATGTATTTGATATACCAAACACAGTAACAAGTGTCACAATGGAGACATTACTGGGCTCACTCGAGTGAATCGATGAACAATGGAAGGACAGTGACAGTGACACCAAAGGAAATTTCTACTAGTGGACATTTGTCCTATCCTTCCCAAAACTGTTGTCATATATAAGCATTACTATTTTTATACCTCCAACCCAGAGGAATAACCCTGTTACATAAATATGTTTGTATGTTTAAGCAACATTTACTTAATCTGCCAAATCTGAACAAACATGGAATTATTTTCTATAAGGTAACCTCAGGAATAGGAAATGTCTGTTTTCAATCTTTTACCAAAAAAGCAGAATAATCTCTTCAACTAAAAAAAAACTAAAAAAGACATATAAAAAAGAATAAGCAGTATAATCTCTTCAACTGAAAACTGAAAAAGACATCAACCATGGAGCAACAAGAATTTGTTGTGGACCTGTATAGAATTGGAAAGTTGCCTTGCAAGGTGTGTTTTTCAGCCACATTTTTGTAAACAATGTGAAGAATAAATAGCAATTCTGCAAGAGCAACATTTTACATAAAAAAGAAAACAAACTCAAGTTTACTCTTAGCTGAGAAAACAATGGCAGTGATATGAAAGAACACAGTCCCATTGGCATGTTTAACGCAGGACCTCTGCTTGTGAGGCTCAGAAATGTGCGTATTATAGGCATGAATTGTTGATAAATTGAATGAACTCTTGTGGCAGTGGGAGTGGAATAGCTGGAAAACTGACAAGCCAGTCAATTAACCTTGCCTGCGTCCTCTTCAATGACTGCAGCTTTGATTCCCACACTTCCTCCCTTCCCTACACTGACTTACCTACTCCCTTCCACTCCCTGCTCTGCAGAACCCTCACTCTTCCTTCCATCTCCCTGCCTCCAGGTACCTGCTTCCCCACATGTCCTCCCAGAGTGTCTGGCCTCAGTGGCTTTACGGAAACTGAAGTTAATTACAAACCAAATGGAGAAATAACTCCAACACTAAAAATTAAACAGCTCACTACTGCACAACCAGTGGGTCAAAGAGGAAATCAGAGGGGAAATAAAATGATTTCTGGAAATAAACAAAAATAAGAACAAGAGCTACCAGATCTTTCAGGGCACAGTCAAAGCAGTGATAAGAGGAATGTTCATAGCTATGCAGGCTATGAAGGGAAAAAAGGGCCCACATAAATAACCTAACCACACAGCATAAGAAACTGAAAATGACCAACAAAAAGAGCTCAAAGCAGACCAGAGGAGGGAAATTGTTGGAGTATACGGAGCTTAGGTTTATCAGGTTGCACCCATCACAGTGCTCCCGAGTCACTCCCATTACTTGTCTGTCTGTAACCACTTCTATGCTCTTTTCCCCAACCAATTTGTAAGGTCTCATCCTTCTAGGACACTGAAACTGTACTGTAAGTTAATATTGCCTTTCTCCTCTCCTCATGTCTTTTGAATAGTTTACCTTAATGCAATGTCCTTTTTGTATAGATATAGGAAGACAATTAATTAATATTATGCTTTATAACTTAGGATTTAATTGGCTTTGTATGTTATTCACTCCCGGGCATCTGCCTTCTCAACTTAAGCCTCAGTTGCCCTCACTTCCTAGCACCCCAAGGGCAGGGTCCCGACGTGGGACTGGATGGAACCAGGGCAAGCCGGTAAGTTATGTGCTACCCTGGCATTGAGATGGGCCAGGCCAAGGTGGCACAATTCTTAACTATAAGTTAAGAGTTTGATCATAGGCAAATGCTGTCATGATCCAAAAGCAACGACGAGACTAGGACCCTGCTGCTAAGAATAGGAAAACTATCTGGCCTGAGCACTGCTGTCTGAGATCGAGATGGCCCTAGGAGAGCAATTCTATAAGCTCAAGGTATTTCTTACTGTATCCATACAAAATGATTAATATTATGTATGCTTATATGTTGGTTGGACAAGGAGAGGAGAAACACATCCTAGAAGCAGTTTTCCTGTATGTCCTGATTAGCTTGGATGAGACTGAACTTTCTCCCCTTCAAACTGCCTTCAGTAAATGATTTCAGTATATTGAGGCAGTTTCTCTTATCTCACAGGAACCTAGCTGGCCTTAGGTATGCAGATCCCAGGTGCTAAGCCAGGCCTGATCTTTGGGATGTAGATGCCTGGCTCCAACCTGGCTGATTTTGGAGATGTAGATTCCAAGCTCTAGCAGACTGGTCTTTGTTGTGCTAATCTAAGTGCTTATAGCTTGTAAAAGGTGAAGCCAGGATTACTGGCCTGCGGATGTAAAGAAACAATGTATGTTTTGCCTCAATGTTCTTTCTGTAACCCCTTTTGATGACATCACTATATTGTGCCCTTGATTTCAGGGCTCTCTGGGGGACACGTGCATCAGAGAACCTGGGAAGATGGAGCTGAGGATAGAAGCTGAGAGAACAAGTGTGCACGTGCTTGAGGATTCCTGAGGCCTCCATGACATACATCTCTTCCATGTAATAAACAGCTGCTAAGACCAACCAGCTTGGCCTTGTTTCCTTCCCTCACCTGACATCGCCATCGACCTCCGTGGAGTGGGGAAACGGCCTGACTGCCGGCCCTTTTATCTTTTTGTGTATTTACACAGGAAATAATTAAAACTTGGAGCAAAAATTACCCAGTTTCTATAATTACCACACCATTATATGTGTGTGTGTATTTGTATGTGTGTGTGTGTGTGTGTGTGTGTGTGTGTGTGTGTGTGTTGCCTTTTGGAAAGCCTGGCAAGCTACGGAGAGTATCCCACCCACATGGCAGAGCCGGGCAAACTAGCTGTGGCATATTCGATATGTCAAAAACAGTAATAATAACGGGTCTCATTCCCCTGACCCAGAAAGAGCCTCCGATACATTGGAAAAGACAAGAAGGAGAGGCTGCTAAAATCTCAGGGCTGGGATGAATGGAGATGTTATTGGCTTGAGTTAACAGAAGAACAACAGGATGACAGTGATGACAAAATGATTAAGTAATCTTCAATTAATCTAAATTTTAACCCGGATATATCATTCCTTAATTTTATTATATAAAACAAAACTCTGTAAAATATCTGATGGAACTGAGGTTTGACACAATCAAAGACAGCTTTCTCTGTAGTGGGGCAGGGAGGGCCAAAGACACTGAGCTCAAGGGGATGGAGCACATGGTCTGCATGCTGGAGACTGAGTTCAATCCCTGGCACCAGTTGGTATCCAACCCCAATAGGAATAACCCCTGAAATCCAAGCCAGGAGGAGCCCTGAGCATTGTCCCCCAAACAAAATTAAAATACAAGAGTAGAGGATGTGGCTCAGTGGTTGAGTGCTTGCTTTGCATGTGAGAAGTACTGGGCTTGATCCCAGCCACTGCAAACAAAAAACAAAACAAAGAAAATGATTTACACATTTTTCTTTGTTTTGACTGAGAAAAATTTGTATGTGTGTGACACAGAACCTCACACAGACACAGACACACACATACATACACATACACATACAGAGAGAGAGAGAGAGAGAGAGAGAGAGAAAGAGAGAGAAACCCAGCCAGAGAGATGTCACAAAGGGTCAGTAAATGTATTAAATTCTCATTAGGTGTAAAGTCTAAATTTTTATAGAAAAATAGATTCTGTTATAAGCTCATATAAGGCCAACACAAATTTCTATAAAATTACTACACTTGGTTCATTACCTTTTCTAAAATAACAGAGACTGAAAATAAACTGGATCTGTGAAGGAACTATTGGGCTTAGGATCTTAGAAAGTACTTTTCTATATGATGTTTACTATTACATTATTAAGAACTGATGCGTTTAAAGAGCATCAAAAATTAAGAACTTTAAATATTATATTCTCATTGCTAAAATTTAAGTGAGATGGTTTTGATTTCCAAATCTAGATTTTAAATTTGTTCTTTTATGGTTTTGTAGGTCAGGTGGTGCTGGGGTCCCAGGAGGCAGGATGGAATGGAAAGGAATAAATTCAGGGGCTTGAACATGCTGGGCATGTGCTCTACCACTTGAGTGATTTTTCTCCTGACCCTAAAATATTCCACCCCGATATATAAAAAATGAAACCTAGGTCTCTTGTATGTAAAACAAGAGAAAATATTTTTAGAAGAATATGTTTTTTTAGGGCTGGGGATGAGAATCAATGGTACGGCATTTGCTTTGCGTGTTTGAGGCCCTGGGTTTGATACCCAAAGGTGCAAAAATTTTTTTCTCAGTCCAAAGAAAAATGTTAGATATTTTTATAAAAAGTAAATTAGAAAATGAGTAAGGCTGAATTTGCAATCAGTTTCAAGAGAATGACAAGTAGTTTGTTTTTTCTTTTTTTTTTCCCAAATAGATGTCAAACCTGGTGGTTCTTGGGGACCTGGGGCCACTTATGGGACAACCAGGGCCATATCCACTGGTGCTGGGGGAAGAGTAAGGAGGGGGGAATCAGTGATACAACTAGTGATGTTGTTGGTGCAGGTGCATTCGGTGCCAAGAATGAAAATCAAGGTCAGGTTCAAGCTAGCTATGTACTCTACCATTTGAGTTAGTATTTTGGTCCGAGTTTGTGTTCTTTATACAGAACATACAACAGGTAGGGGCTGGAGCAACAGTATAGCTTGCCTTGCATGCTGCTGACCTGGGTTTGATCCTCAGCATCCCATCTGGTCCCCTGAGCACCAAGGAATGATTTCTGAATGCAGAGCCAGGGATTACCCTAAGCATTGCTGGGCGTGCCCTGCCCCCTCCCAGCCCCCTCCCCTGTCAAAGCTACAACAAAAAGGCACTATTTTGTTTTGCTCCATTTTTGATGTTTAACTTACAATCTAGTGGGAAGATAACTTGGAGAATAATCTTTGCTCTCAAGAAGATCATTCCATGTATTGATTGTTTCATAAACAGAGAATATTCTCTAGACAGAAAGAATGCTTAGATTCTTAGCAGGGAGTTTTTGAGTAGGAGATAGAAGCTGTTCACCAAGAATCTTCTGTTTCTCCTTACATCATCCCAGAAAGGAAGGTAAGAAAAGAGTTCAAAGTAAACAGTATGATGTTGAATGAAGTTGGTCAGAGGGAGAGAGACTGGCACAGAATGATCTCTCCCCTAAGTAGAATAGAAAGAAACATATGGTGGTACAATGAATACCCGAAGGCAGTGGAAACAAAGAGCATGAGAACTGACATCATGTCACATCAGAGGGCTGGGGGTTGGGACAGCGAGGGGGCTTCTATTAGAGAGCGGGGAGGAAGGAAGAGGTGATGCTGGAAGATGGTAAAGATGGTAAAGTGTTGTATTTGACGTCCTAATAGCAACAATACTGCAAACCACAGTGAAAACACTTATTTTTAAAAAATTAAGCCCCTCTAGTAAAAGCAGATTGGTGGGTGGGAGGCAAGTGGGCACAGGGCCACTGGTGGAGGGATCAGTGTTGAAACACTTTTTGCCTGAAATCCAGTCATGAATAACTTTGTCATTTTGTTGGGATCGGGAGTTCCCTGGCCCTGGGAGGCGCGGAGAGACCAGATAGACACAATTCCTGCAGGAGTAAAAACGGGGTTTATTTAGACCAGCATGCTGGGGCTCCGCAGCATACCCCAAAAATGGGCAGTGGCTGAGAGCCCCGAACTTCTTCAAAGGGGATCTTATATAGGCCTTCACTGGCCTTTACAGCAAAGCCCGCGCATTTCATAGCCAATAGATTTGTAACAACATATACTTTCTTAACCAATCCATTTAAAAGTACCTCACTCCTTAGCCTATAGATTCAAAGATCAGCATTTACGTACATCGATTGTCAGCACAAGCAAGGTTATAGCTGGAATCATTAAGCCTTAGGTAATCTCCCTTGACCATCCTCGTTTTGTGTTACCCAAGTCTGCAGGGTGCTTTAGTGAGACAATACATTCCAGGAAAGGGCAATTTCCCCCAACCACCAGCATCCTGAGTTAGCCTTTACCCAAATCTGCAGGGTGCTTTACTGAGACAATACATTTCAGGGACAGTAAATACACCTGAATCTTGTAGAAAGAAGTTATGCCCTGTTCACTTTGCAAGTCCCCTCTCCCCCAGGTGCAAAGCAGCCAAGCAGTTTTACAGAAAGCAATGTTGCAAGTTAGCTAAAGTACACAAAAGTTTGATGCCCTAATATGGATTCTTTCATTCCCCACTTCTTTTCATGAGCATCTCTAATCCTAGAGATCGTGGGGGGGGGGGGGTCGGGGCCTAATTCAAGGACCCGTGGTTAAAAGTAGCTTCCCTCAGTGGGTAGAGTCCGGTATTGTTGCCCCGAATTAGGAGGATCTTCAAGACTCAAACCAATTCTCCCAGGCTTCTCCGACGTCGTTCAAGGCCTTCCCGTAGCTTGGCTATAGAGTCTCTGACAACCTCAGTGTGGTCTGCGTAGAAACAGCATCCCTCCACCAGATCAGAGCAAAGCCCTCTGTTCTTGAGGAACAACAGGTCGAAGGTCGAGTCCTCTCAGGTTTTGGGAGACTATCTCGAACAGGGATGTGAGAGATTTCTCGATGAGGTCTTAAAAAGAGTTAAAGCAACAGAAACCAAAGCAACATAATGCCATACCCATCTCTATCATTAAAACAATGAAAAGGATTAACTCTACAAACAGGTTTGGTTGATAATATAACTTCCTGTGTTCAGATTTTTCTAATGGTCACAGAAACACCAAGCCATTCTCTGGCTTTCTCAGTACAGACTGGAAAAGCTTCTGCCCATATACTGAAGCTATCAATGAGAACCAACATATATTTATACCTTGAACATATGAACATTTGATCATTTGTATAAGGTCAAGCTGCCGATTCACCTCTAAGTTCCTTGATGCTGAACAGGTGTTAGGAGAGGAGGCTCAGGATTTCCACTAGGTTCATTAATGGCACAGAAAGCACAGTTCTGAATTACTTCTATCTTACTTGCTGTTCAGTTCCTCCCCATGGAAGATGGTTCTCACTAGTGTTAAAACATAACCCTTTAATAATATTCCATTGCATTGGTTCAGGAGTTGTTAATCCCATGATGCAACAGAAATTAAGAGCTGATAATATTCTTGTTCTCTCCAAATGACTGTTCACAGAAAATGAGATGCAATAAAGTATAGAAAGAAAATTCACAGTATTTTAGAACTAGATATTAATCTACTCTAATTTGACCAGTTTAGATGCCTTTCTCGACACTTTGGCCAATTCAGACCGGGGGAAAGCAATTCTGCACTTTGAGATGAGCTTCACCCTAGTAAAGCTCTGGCTTTCAATGCTCGTATCAGACTAGTGACAGCATGTATAATATTGAGTTCCCTTTACAGATTAGGCTGTTTTACCTACAGACAGTAAACTAAGTTTTATCTAAATTTCCCCAAAGGGGGTACCTTTTAGATCAAGATTAGAATACATTTATTCAATCACCTCTGTAGAATTAGAATCTGATTCTTACAAAAAGCAAGTTACAGAAACATGGTTTTCTCTCCACCTTCATTTTAAAACGTTGCAAGATAGTTTAACAAACCTGGCTTGTTCTTTTGCATAAACACAGTAAGATTAGAGAACTCTCCATTTGGGATACCCAATTATTTACTGAGAAGTCCTGGGGATCAGCTAAAGACAGGAGACACAACAATAGTGGCATTAATCTTCATTAATCTTATCTGGCACGTCAGAGCTACCCAGGCCTGGCCAGAAGATGTCCCGCGATGTCTCGAGCCCTTGGGTTGTGGCTTTGGTCCTTGTTTTCCACAGAGATGTCCTGGCAGAAAGGAATCCATCCCATCCCTTCTTCAGGGCTGGGAGAAATCCTGGTTTCCAGGTTTTTCCTTGACGCTGAGAGTAGGCCCAGACTGAGTTAGTCATTGCAGAGTCCTAGATTCCTCATTCTCCATAGCAGTGATGGTTTCCAGTCTTTTCTCGAGCCAGCCTGCCTCTAGGGTCGCTCTGAGGTTTGTAGGGTTCTTGAAACAGTACCTGTTAAATCCCTGCTCCTGTCATTTAGACAGATCCCCTGACTGTTTCCCTGGAAGAGGGCTTTGGGGTCCCATGGCTGGTTTTTCCTGTCTGCATGAGGGGTAGACCCTATTACAGAGAGGAAAGACTTATCTGGATTTATGCAAACCAACATAGTGCCATGAAACATCAAAAAACATACTGAAGGTACAAAAGAAGAGAAAAGCAAGTATTTCACTTTACTCACAGAGATGTAATACACCTGTTTGCTGTGGGTCCTAGTCAGAGAAGCTAAAATCTGTAGAGATAAAGCATACCGTTTAACATGTTTTTAATCCCATGTCAAAACCCTTGATTTCTGCAACTTTTGAAAAATTCAATGATCTTAAGAGCACTGTAACAGGAGTCCAGATAATCCATCAATCATCTTCACCATAGATCTTACCACAAAGGTGCTAGAAGAATTCTGCATGTGATTTAAAGCGTTTCTTATAACAGTTTGACCAGTTCCTTTTCTTTAGAACAACCTCAAACCTTCTACACATTCCTTTACATACATTCTGTAACTTTCATTCATTTAAAAATCAATTTCACTTTAACAGAATTCCTTTCCTTTCTTCCCACTGACGATATCTCCATCCATTATCTTTCTGACTTATGGCATACATCTATAGTAGTACAATGTACAATGTGATCTCCCAAATTTAGACACAAGTTACCAACCATCTCACTTAACATGACAAAACTGTACTCTGCAGTACTATTTCAAAAGCATTAGATCAGTTCCATAGATATTCAAAATGCTTAAAAATGCTCACAATTAAAGCTTTTACAAGGTATATCCACTGGGCAAAAGATCACTTTACATTAGAAACTAACCAGGAGACATCTTAAAATTCTGATTTAGAGGAAAACACAAATACAAAAAGATTAAAACACTCATATATTACCATGAAACAGAAAGCATCTCAGGTCAGGGCTAGGTTGATACCTGGAGACAAAGCTTGGCATAAAATAAAATTATCAAAATAATAGCATGCACTTTCAAGCACTAGACAAGCAATGCTATGGCTTCAAATTATCAGGCTGACATCTGAGACTAATTCAATACAACTTATTACTAAGTAGCCCTAGAAATTTTAGTTACCAAGAGTCTCAGAGATCAGATAGAGCACTGGTAGGACAAACTTTGTAACCAATTTTATAACTCTAGAAACTCATGATTAAACTAAACCATTACTTTTAAACCAGTTTTAATGTGTCATAGTTATTTTAACTCTTTCTAGGTCAAATATTCTAATCCAATGCAGATACAAATATGTACATTAACATAACAGCATAAGACCTATAAACAATCAATTTTTATAAAACATGATAAAACCTTCTTTGGCTTAATTTCAATAATTCTTGTACCTTAATTATTTAAAATCATGAGCTTTCTACACCAGATACTTTTTAACAATTCCACAAAAATACAAACATGCTTTCAGACACAGAAAAAGCCCTTTGGATTTTTTTTAACCAAACTTTGATATCAGCATAAGAAAATATTTGAATTGTTGTGTGAGCACAAAAAGGATGGCAACAATCTATCTTTCCCACCGCCAGCATTCTGTAGTTTCCCCCACTCCAGGGAGGTAAATGGAGATGGGCAGGAAAAGGAAGGAAACCTTATGGCCAGGCTGCTTGATCTTAGTTGCAGTTTATTCCAATCCTCTCTCCACTCTCGTACCAAAGACTAGCCTGCCTAGAGCTGGGAATCTGCAACCCAAAGATCAGGCCTGGCTAGCACCTGAGATCTCCGTATCTAAGACCTGCTAGGTTCTGTGAGAAAAGGGAAACTGCCTCTTACAAATTTTTCATAAAAGTTAGCTGAGGCTTGTAAGACAAGTTCTTGCTTTCTCTGAACTCTTATTTCACTTTAGTTTCAGGCTCTAGTTCCATAGCTCTTCTAGATAGTACAAGATTCTTAAGTTCAAAAAGGATTTCAACTGTTAATAATATAATCATCAATGTTCTTCTAACAAGAAATTTAGATTGAGAATTCTGCTTTCTCTGTAGGCTCAACCTTCTGATAAGGATTAACCCTTGTCTAACAGGTTCCTAAAACAACCGCATTTCTTAAATCACTGGGTTGCATGTCACTATCTTCTCTAAAATTTCTACTTCTGATTTCAGCCTGGTTCCAACACTCGAGTGTTCCACACAGACAGACAGACAGACAGTCAGACACAGACAGACGGACACAGACAGACAGACAGTGAACTGACGAAAACACCACACGTACATGTGCACATATCTGTAGTTGATCGATCAATCTGACCCTTCAAAAAAATGGCAGGGAGAAACTGATGGACTGAGAAAGGAAGGGACAGCTCCCAGGGCGGCTGATTGGGAACTCTGCTCCTCATTTCCCAGCCTAACTAGTCAGTCTCCCACTTGTTAAAAATGGGTCAAGAAAGCGCTTTTGTTGATATAAGCCGGCAAAATAAACTATGACAAAGATGTTACCATATTTTCGCCAAGGCTAATTCTGAGGCAGGGAACTAGTACCTTCCTATCAGACATGGGGATAGGCTTCTTTGTTTCTGATGTCAAACAGTTAATCATAAGATCTCGCATTTTCCTGCCTCCTCTGCTTTGATACTCTCCTATTTCTTTTGTTACCTGCAAAGATCTGACTGCAAAATGATCTGGTAATGCAAACTGCCATTCACTGGCTATCTTTCCCCAATATACTCAGGCCACATGGTGTTACAGAGGTCAATAAGATCTCCTTATCTAAAACTACCTAGTTAGAAGCTCCTCAGATGATTTCCTAATTGCAAGCAAGAATCTATGAAAAGGGATGGTTCCTTGGCAAAACTTTTCTCCAGGTCTATCACTTTTGCCTCTCCTAAGGGGACTCTAACCTCCCTTAAATTGGCCTTTATTCAGAGGCTCATCTCCACCTGGGTGGGCCTGGCTTTGGGCAGACCCACAGCTGTGTGCCTGAGCCAAACTTAGTGCTGTGGTCTTAAAAACTCTGCTCCTTAAAAAAAAAAAAAAACAGTTCTGCCTTCTCTCAGCTTGCTACATCTTCCCTGCTTTTGCTGGCTTGCTGCTTTTCTTAGGCTTCTTACCTGCCTTTTACCCCTTTTTTTTTCTTTCTGCCTTACATCTGGACTGCCTTCATTAGCATTTGAATTGACCTCTAGCTGAGACTGGGTGGGGAAAAGGATTTTCTGCCTGTAAATTGATCTGCCTTAGTTTCCCAGAATCTTCTCACTAGTGGGCTTTCCTCCCATCCCCCCAATAGTGGATGGTGACGCAAGACAGACAAAGGAGGGGTGCCTCTTTGCAGAGACTATTCAGATGCTTGCCTGGAGGAGAACTTCACAGCAGATCTTCCACAGATTACCTCCTTTATCTGAGCCACAAGGTTTGGAGAGAAGGAACCTCGTGGGGGCCAATCCACACCGAAGGAAGGTCATTCTGATGAACAATAAGTGTCAAATTTACCTTTCTTGATCATCAAGCCCAGATCCTGAGCTTTCCTGTGGATCTCAGAGAAGTGATCAATTCTGACCCGTATTAAACAATCTTAATAAACAGAATTAGGAGAAAGATAATAAATACACACACTATGGATACACGCACAGATCACACTTAGGCACTCGCTCGGACCGGTCCACTCTTTCACACAGGTGTGCACCACACTCACCAGTCACCCTGGGACTCCCAAATATGCCCAAAGGGCATGCACATGATTTTTCACCTCCAGAGGGTTTAGTTCTTCCAAGTGAAGAGATCAGAAGTAGGGAAAGGCCAGTGCTGGCCCGGGAGTGGCAATAGAGAGTTCGGGGTTCAGGGGCAGAGGAGGAGCAGAGTAAGTGGGGGCCCCTTCTCCCCCCGGCCTGGCACTCCTGCCTAAGGCTCCTGGTCCGGGTACCCCCGGGGAGCAGGCTGGTAGATGACTCCCTTGACCTGGAAGATAAGCGGCGAGTGGAACGATCCCTCGGGGGGCCAACCAATCTGGAACGTCGGCCATCCTGCAGAGCAAAAGGTCTGCCATTTAGGCTTTTTAACAATCAGAAAAGGATTCTGAGCACGAGAGCAGACCTCTGACCAGTGGGAGAGAGTGAGTGAGAGGAGTGGACGGAGATTGTCCCATGGTTCCAAAGACGGTGTCTCGGTAGAGAAAAAGGACGAGCGTGATCCAACCTACAAAAAAAGAATGACGCAAGCGCAAGGCCTTTTGGAGAGGAAAGAAGAATAGAGAAGTAATAGAGCGGCCGATGATTCCTGACACACCAGATGTAGCCTCTCCGAGGCTACCACCAAAGAGGCCTCCAGGCGTCCCTGGCCCTCATCCACCTCCGGGGCGTCCCCCAGGGCTGCGGCCCGTGTCTATTCCCGACACGTCTGTCAGACACAAGGCTCGCACACACAACAGTGTGCTGCACACCACTGTCACTATGCTTGCACACCACTGTGCTTGTGTCACCGATCGGTAACTACAGTAAAACGGTACCGGAGAAACAAAGAGAGAGAAAGAGGCGCCTTAACTTACCCCGCGGCTCAATCCTGCGTCCCTGGGGCAGGGTCCTCGGTGATCTCGGTGGGACCTCCAAATGTTGGGATCGGGAGTTCCCTGGCCCTGGGAGGCGCGGAGAGACCAGATAGACACAATTCCTGCAGGAGTAAAAACGGGGTTTATTTAGACCAGCATGCTGGGGCTCCGCAGCATACCCCAAAAATGGGCAGTGGCTGAGAGCCCCGAACTTCTTCAAAGGGGATCTTATATAGGCCTTCACTGGCCTTTACAGCAAAGCCCGCGCATTTCATAGCCAATAGATTTGTAACAACATATACTTTCTTAACCAATCCATTTAAAAGTACCTCACTCCTTAGCCTATAGATTCAAAGATCAGCATTTACGTACATCGATTGTCAGCACAAGCAAGGTTATAGCTGGAATCATTAAGCCTTAGGTAATCTCCCTTGACCATCCTCGTTTTGTGTTACCCAAGTCTGCAGGGTGCTTTAGTGAGACAATACATTCCAGGAAAGGGCAATTTCCCCCAACCACCAGCATCCTGAGTTAGCCTTTACCCAAATCTGCAGGGTGCTTTACTGAGACAATACATTTCAGGGACAGTAAATACACCTGAATCTTGTAGAAAGAAGTTATGCCCTGTTCACTTTGCAAGTCCCCTCTCCCCCAGGTGCAAAGCAGCCAAGCAGTTTTACAGAAAGCAATGTTGCAAGTTAGCTAAAGTACACAAAAGTTTGATGCCCTAATATGGATTCTTTCAATTTCATGGTGACTAAATAAGGGAAAAAAACCCACAAAGTAAATACTTAAACGGTATGCTTTAGTGTAATAGTTCTTTCATATGTTTAGGAAATTTTTTTTTTTTAAAGTCTAGGGACTGGAGTGATAGTAAAGCAGGTAGGATGTTTACCTTGCACACGGCCAACCCAGGTTTGATTCCCAGCATCCTATATGATCCCCTGAGCACTGCCAGGGGTAATTTCTGAGTGCATGAGTCAGGAGTAACCCCTGTGCATTGCCGGGTGTGACCCAAAAAGAAAAACAAAACTAGAAGAATGCACAATTTTTTTGACAAAAATTACAAAGTTGGATGGATGGCTAATTGTTTCCTATTATAATGTGTCTGAAAGGTTGAGCAAATTTGTATTTTTTTTTGCCATCCCGCTGGTGCTTAGGGCTTATTCCTGGCTCTGTGCTCAGGGGATTATGAGGTGCTGGGGATTGAATCTGGGTTGATAGTGTGAAAAGCAAGTATCCTACCTGCTCCAGCCTTGCAAATTTGTGTTTTAATTAGAACATCTTTGTTAAGCCTCTGTTCCATATAGATTTGTATAAATAAGTGGCAACCTAAATAACTAGAACTAGAACTGATCTTATAATGGCTTCCTTATGGACTAAAATTGTTTTCCCCTAAATTCAGTGCAGTTTTCTATTTATAGTCTTATGCAAATCCATGCCAGTAATATTGACTCCATTTTACCTGTCTGCTGATCCTTGAAAAGAGTATAGAGGATTGGAGTATAGTACAGTGGTTAGGATGCTTGCCTTGCATGCAACTAACCCAGATTCGATTTCTGGCATCTCATATGGTTCCCCTGACACGGACCCTGGGTGCAGAACCAGGAGTAAGCCCTGAGCACCACTGGGTGTGGCCAAAAACAAAAGCAAAAAAAAAAAAGAGTGTATAGTATGATTAAAGGTAATGGTATATAGGTGAGTTGTAAAACCCAAGTTTCTATAATTAAATATTGTTAACTTACTATATATATTTTTGTCTTTGTTTAATTCTAAATGGCTTCTTGGGGTGCGTATCTTGGTGCTACTTTTGCGTTATATGTGGAATCATTAATATGGATGAGAATGAACTTATTTTTCAAAAATATGGGTGATATTACTTAGAAATATAGTAGCACCTCACTTCAGTTAAATCAGTCAAATATGGATGAATGTTAACTGCTGAATGAATGTAGGTGAAGAGCACAAATGGTCGCTTTCTCTTTTCACATCAATTTTATGAGCTTCTGCCTGCTCCCACCCCCCTCACCCCACTCACCCCCATTTCATGCACTTTTAAGAAGGGACTCTATTTTTTTTAATTTTTATTAGTGAAACACCATGAGGTACAGTTGTAGATTTACAATTTTTTGTGCTTGGGTTTCGATTATACAATGATCAAATACCCATCCCTCCACCAGTGCCCATTTTCCAGCACCATGGATCCCAGTATCTCTCCCACACCCATCCCCCCCACCCCCCCATCCCACCCTGCCTCTGTGGCAGGGCATTAAGAAGGGAATATATTTTATAAAAAAAAAACTCTTTAATTTCTAGTTCCCTTAAAGAGTTCATGCTTTTAGGCAAACGCCCTACCGCTGTGCTATCGCTCTAGCCCTGTAACAAATGATATGAAGTATTTGATTGTACCTGCAAAGGGGTAAGCTGGAGTGATGGGTGGGAAACTGGTGGTACATTAATAGAGAAAAGGGCACATTAGCAGTGGGACTGGTGTTAGAACACTTAATGCCTGAAACAACTATCTTATGAACTACTTGATAAATCACAAGGTTATAATAAAACTTTAAAAAGAAAAAAGAGATCTTGACAGCATTCAGCCGAAGAGAAGGAATATATGGAGGGCGGGATCCACAGATCCCGAAGAAAAAAAAAAAACAGGTTCCAAAAAGAGCCGAGATCATCGGGAAGTCCCAGAGGGGGTAGGTACCGCATCCCGCCTCCCCCAGATGGAACCCCGGTGACCAGAAGCCTCTACAAGCACAGCTCGAGCATGTGGGAACTAGGATTTTTCCTCAAAAATGCCGGGACTAAAACCCCCAGGTAACCTCAGATTCCGGAAGTCACGCCCACAGCCCGCCCCCCAGCACCATCTTGACAACATTCAGCCGAAGAGAAGGACTACATGGAGGGCGGGATCCACAGATCCCAAAGGAAAAAAAAAAACAGGTTCCAAAAAGAGCCGAGATCATCGGGAAGTCCCAGAGGGGGTAGGTACCGCATCCCGCCTCCCCCAGATGGAACCCCGGTGACCAGAAGCCTCTACAAGCACAGCTCGAGTATGCGGGAACTAGGATTTTTCCTCAAAACATTTCTCTATATACAAAGTGATCCATGGGAAGTAAACCACCCAACGTTTCTCTCTGAAAATCATAGTTAAGTTTGGAGCACGGCCACAGCCCCAGAAACACAAGGACTTAATGCATAACCCAGCAGCTTGGAGCAGAAAAGTGAACGGGCTATGCGTTAATCCAGGCCATCAAGTCTGCCAGAGGGGAAAGGGTGTTGGTCCCTTCCGCCCTCCTCCCTCTGGAAAGAAAGGTGGCGGCCACATGGGAGCCTTGTGGACAGCAGGTATGAGCCAGGGGTGTGGGGGCGACTAAAACCTCATGGGAAGGGGGGGCGTTCCGGTCCGTCCTTCACGCCCTACCGAGGTCACCAGTTGCCCCCCACGAGCGGCTCTCCAGCACGGCCACAGCCCCAGAAGCACAAGGACTTAATGCAGAAGCCAGCAGCTTGGAGCAGAAAAGTGAACGGGCTATGCGTTAATCCAGGCCATCATGTCTGTCCGGAGGGGAAAGGGTGTGACCCCATTCGCCCTCTCTTCTCTGGAAAGAAGGATGGCGGCCGCATGGGGGCCTTGTGGACAGCAGGTATGAGCCAGGGGTGTGGGGGCGACTAAAACCTCATGGGAAGGGGGGCGTTCCGGTCCGTCCTTCACGCCCTACCGAGGCCACCAGTTGCCCCCCACGAGCGGCTCTCCAGCACAGCCACATCCCCAGAAACATAAGGACTTAATGCAGAACCCAGCAGCTTGGAGCAGAAAAGTGAAAGGACTATGCGTTAATCCAGGCCATCAAGTCTGCCTGGAGGGGAAAGGGTGTTGGTCCCTTCCGCCCTCCTCCCTCTGGAAAGAAAGGTGGCGGCCACATGGGAGCCTTGTGGACAGCAGGTATGAGCCGGGGGTGTGGGGGCGACTAAAACCTCATGGGAAGGGGGGTGTTCCGGTCCGTCCTTCATGCCCTACCGAGGTCACCAGTTGCCCCCCGCGAGTGGCTCTCCAGCATGGCCACAGCCCCAGAAGCACAAGGACTTAATGCAGAACCTGGCAGCTTGGAGCAGAAAAGTGAACGGACTATGCGTTAATCCAGGGCATCATGTCTGTCCGGAGGGGAAAGGGTGTTGCCCCAGTCGCCTTCTCCTCTCTGGAAAGAAAGATGGCGGCCGCATGGGAGCCTTGTGGACAGCAGGTATGAGCCGGGGGAGTGGGGGCAACTAAAACCACATGGGAAGGGGGGAGTTTCGGTCCCCCCTTCACGCCCTACAGAGGCCACCATTTGCCCCCCACTAGCGGCTCTCCAGCAGGGCCACGACTCCAGAGCACAGAAACCAATTTCTTTTTTTTTTCCCTTTATTTTATTTTATTTTTTTTTACAGTTGTAGATTTACAATTTTTTGTGCTTTGGTTTCAATTATACAATGATCAGATACCCATCCCTCCACCAGTGCCCATTTTCCACCACCATGGATAATATCCCTCCCACCCCCATCCCCCCATCCCCCCCTGTCTCTGTGGCAGGGCAATCCCCTGTGTTCTCTCTCTCCTTTTGGGTGTTGTGGTCTGCAAAAGAGGCATTGAGTGGCAAACATGTTCAGTCCAGAGTCTACTTTCGACATGCATCTCCCCTCCTGGGAGGATCCTCCAAATATCCTTTATTTGGTGCTCCCTTCTCTATCTGAACTGCCCTTTCCTCTAGGATACCTGGCTGGCCTCTAAGTTATGGAGTAATCATCCTGGTGCTGATCTCAGCTATTCTTGGGTATTAATCTCATACTTTGTTACTTTATATCCCCCAGATGAATGCAATCTTTCTATGTCTATCCCTCTCTTTCTGACTCATTTTGTTTAGCATGATACTTTCCATATTGTACCACTTGTATGTAAATTTCATGACTTCATCTTTTCAAAGAGCTACATAGTACTCCATTGTGTAGATGTACCAAAGTTTCTTTAACCAGTCATCTGTTCTTGGGCATTCAGGTTTCTTCCAGTTTCTGGCTATTGTAAAGAGTGCTGCAATGAACAAACAAGTGCAGATGTCACTTCGACTATACATTTTTGCCTCTCTGGGATATATTCCCAGGAGTGGTATTGCTGGGTCAAATGGGAGCTCAATTTCTAATTTTTTGAGAATCGTCCATACTGTTTTCCAGAAGGGCTGAACCAGTGGACATTCCCACCAACAGTGAAGGAGTGTCCCTTTCTCGCCACATCCACGCCAGCATCAGTTGCTTTTGTTCTTTTGAATGTGGGCCAGTCTCTGAGGTGTGAGATGGTATCTCATTGTGGTTTTGATCTGCATCTCCCTGATGATTAATGATGTAGAGCTTTTTCTCATGTGCTTTTTTGCCATTCGGATTTCTTCTTTGAGAAAGTTTCTGTTCATTTCATTGCCCCATTTTTGGATGGGGTTGGATGTTTTCTTCTTGTGGAGTTTAACCAGTATTTTGTATATCCTGGATATCAACCCCTTGTCAGATGTGTATTTGGTGAATATCCTTTCCCATTCTGTAGACTGTCTTTGTGTTTTGGTCACTGTTTCTTTGGAGGTGCAGAAGCTTCTTAGTTTAAGATAGTCCCATTTATCTATCTCTGTTTTCACTTGCTCGGTCAGTGGCGTGGCATCTTTGAAGATACCATTAGCTTCAATGTCATGGAGGGTTTTGCCAACTTTATCTTCAATGTCCCTTATGGTTTCTGGTCTGATGTTGAGGTCTTTAATCCATTTTGATCTTACTTTTGTACATGGTGTTAGGCAGAGTTCTGAGCCTATTTTTTTGCATGTAGCCGTCTAGTGATGCCAACACAATTTATTAAAGAGGCAGAAACCAATTTCTTAACTATCTGACTTTCAGTAGAAATACTTCCAGGGTCAATAAGTAAAATAGCATAAATCCAAAACCAACATTTAATTCTTCAACCCAGCTGTAGAAAGCAAATCACTTCACAATGCTTTTTCAGCATGTCTGATTTGGGGGAGGGGGTAAACTCTAAATAATAGTGGTGAATCTTTTATTGAAACAATGAATCTAATCAAAGCAGATAGAGTGTTAACTAGAATTCATCTGCCCCACAGGGACTGGGAGGGTTGGGGGGTGGGATTTTATTGGGGTTCTTCGTGGTAAAAAATAAGTATTGGTAAAGGGAAATGTGTTTGATATTTGCATGACTGAGACCTAAACCTGAAAGCTTTGTAACCTTTCCCACGGTGATTCAATAAATAAATAAATAAAAAAGAAAAAAAATAAAATAAAAAAAATAAAATAAAATAAAAAAATAAAAAAAAATAAAAAGAAAAATTAGTATTAGGCAACTTTGGCCAGGCCCATTTTGATGCCAGGGTGCTCACCGCTTGCCCTGGTTCCATGCAGTCCCTCATTGGGGCCCTGATTTGGGGGATCTAGGCAGTAAGGGCAACTGAGGCATAAGTTGAGAGAGCAGATGTCTAGCAAGTAATATTATCTGGAGTCAATCAACTCCCAAGTTACAAAAGCATGTCTTTTTAACTGTCTTCCTGTGTCCTTAAAAAAAGCAATTGCTCTGAGGTAGCTAACTATGCAAAGGACATTAAGAGAGAAAAAAAATATTTACAAGTCAGCAGAGTCTGATCAGGAGGAAAATGTAATTGACAGGTTGGGGGAGCAATCAACAACCCCAAGCTCCCTGTGGCTGGGAAGGAAAGGCAAACCAATGTTCTCCTACAGGAGAGAAATTGGGGACATTGGTTGTTGGAAATGTGCACTGGTGAAGGGATGGGTGTGGAACATTGTATGACTGAAACCAAATCATGAACAGCTTTGTACCTACATATAATGGTGATCCAATAAAAAAAAAGAATAAAACAATGAGAATTGGGGTAGGGTAGGGTTCTGTAAACTATGTATTGGTTTGACTATGTTTAAAGTTGAAAAGAGAAAATAATACATAGGGCAATAGTTCATCTCAGGACAACAGGTAAGTTTAGGCCATGTATTTGGTATGTGATATTATATCAATGTGAATTAGGACGGGGTTGGGGTTATTAGAGAAAGAGTGTTGGTTCATTTGACGCTAATTAGGCAGAGCCTTTGGTGTGGGTTACTAAAAGAATGTGGATTGCATTCAGGTTTGGGTTTGGATTAAAGTTTTGTTTGATAAGGGTTTGACTGCTTTTAAAACAGAAAATGAAGTAAAGTCTAGGAAGATTGTTCAGTTGAGGATAATAGGTAAATTAATGCCCAGCCTTTAGGTTGGGGATTATAAGAACGTGGCTTTGCTTTTTTGGTTTACTGTTATTAGGGTTTGGGTTCTGTTTGAGTAAGGATAAGGACTGGGCTACTTGTACAAGTACAAGCATTGTAGCACTGTCCTCCCGTTATTCATCGCTCAAGAGGGCACAAGTAACATCTCCATTGTGAGACTTGTTACAGTTTTGGGAAAATAGAATACGCCATGGGTAGCTTGCCAAGCTCTGCCATGCGGTAGGATACTCTCAGTACCTTGCTGGGCTTTTGTGAGGGACGGAGGTATCGAACATGGGTCAGCCACGTGCATGGCAAACACCCTATCTACTGAGCTATCACTCCACCCACAATTACTTGATGAGAGTAAAGTATAGGGAGATTGTTCGCTTAAGGCTAATAGATAAGGTTAGGTTAAGCCTTCGGTTAGGCTTATGACTAGTGTTCTGTTATAGTGAAGGTATAGGTTTGGCTATGTTTAATGTTGAAAATTGAAGTTAAGTAGGTGGCGATTGTTCAGTTGAGACTATTAGGAAAGATTAGATTAAACCGTTGGTATGGGCTGTTAAAAGGATTTTCTAAAAATAATTAGACGAAACAGCTTTGAGTTATGGAGCTTCTCAAGAATTTAAAAAGATATGACAGTAGAGAAACAAAAACTTGCCACAATATCTTGGAGTTTCTGGAGAGATGGTAGAGCTGATCTGGGTTCAGTCGCCAGAACCCCATCTGGTCTCACCAGGAGTAAGCCCTGAACATAAGCCAGTGTGGTCCCTCCAAAATGAAAGAGCAAAAGCAAAATATGTCTTGGACTGAAGGTGAATTTCATGGCAGGGATTCTGAAGATAGAATTTAGTTTACAGTTGAAGGGATATTTTCCTCACCAGATCAATTAATTCTGTTCACACTTCTTTCATTGTGATCTTCTTCAAGCATGAAATAGCCAGATCTGAGTCAGCCCCTTAATTTATATCTGACAATGGAGGATAAAAACATGTATAAAAAAGTAATAACTAGATTTGGGTCCTGCTGGTGTTAGGAATGATTGATCCAGCCTGAGCACTGTAGTCTGAGTCTGTGGTGAGATGTCCCCAGGAGAGTTGTCCTACAAGCCTAATTGTGTGGATTCCTGTTTCCAAACAGAATGGTAGTTATTAGGAAGTTGAATTAAGATGTTAATTAACTTTCTGATCTAAGGAGAGGAGAAACACACCTTAATTGCTGTTTTGCCCTGGTGGGCTGCAGGTGGTCAGAAAGGCTGAAGAACATGTTGATTGTACCTGGGTGGGGGGAGGCACGGTTTGGGAGGCTTGGTTTGAGAAGAGGTGGTAAAAAATGTGGTTGCAGAGAGTTGGTGAAAAAAGAAAGAGAGGTAGAGTCGGAGAGAGGCAGAGTTGGAGATGTGGGCAGAGCAAGAGACAGAGTTAGCGAGTGAGGGTTGGAGAGAGAATTGTGGAGTGTGTTAAAGAGAGGTTGGAGAGAGCTGCAGAGAGTTGGGAGCAAGTTGTGGAGTGAGTCATGGCTAGATGGGGAGAAAGTGGTGGAGAGAGTTTGGGAGAGACAAGAGATGGAATAAGGCAACTGATTATCAACCAGCTTGGCCCTCTTTTTTCCTCTGTCAGCCTCAGTCAAAGTTCATCCCAGGTGGGGAAGCGGTTCAAGAGCACTGTACAACCAGAGAGAGCCACCAGATGAGCCCATGAACATCAGCTAATCTGTGATCATTCCTAGAGACACCAGGGTAAAAGGAGTTGCAACAGTTAGGGAAAGGAGTTTAGGAAGGAGCCCAGGAGAGGAAAGCACAGGGAGGAGTCCAGGGCAGGAAAGCACATTGGAGCCCTGAGTGACAGCAGAGCAGGCCACCCACCAGGTGCGGGGTAGCCTGGGAAGCAACCCACTGCTCACTGCCTGCCTAAGGACGTGCAGCAGGGTCTGCACCAATAACCGGCGTCTGCACAGTGACCGGGATCTGCACCGTGACTGGAGTCTACACTGGGCGACTGGGGTCTGCACCGGGAGACCCGCGACTGGAACCGGACAGGAGGGAGCCGCGCTGGGACCCCCGAGTTCCACCCGGCACAGCCTCCTCACTCAGGGCCGCACCCTCGGCTCCCCTCCTGCGACCGCCTGCGTGCCTGGGGTCTTGCAGAGACCCCGGCAAGATGTGCGGACACCGGAGGCCGGTCACACTCAGTCGGGAGCGAGCGGACCCGGAGTGACACAGCCCTGCGCCAGCAGCGGGACTGGACTTTGCACTGAGGGTGCTGTACGTGCACTGCACCTGCGCACTCTGAACATCGCGCTCAGCGCGTCAAGCCCAACGCATGATCCCCAAAGAACCACCAGGGGGCGGTGCGGAGCCAGGAGTAATCCAGACCTCCACCAGGGATTTCCCAAAATGTCACATATTTCCACTCATATTAATTTGCCTGTATTGGGGGGCGGCGGTTGGGGGGCCGAATTTCCCTTCTAGCACTGCATTCTAAAGCCAGAATGTATTTTAATTACTTTTGCCACTATCGTCTAAAGCAACAGGGTTCAGGACTGGACAAATAGTTCAATGGGTAGGGATCTAACCTTGTACATGCGGACCCGAGATCCATGTGGACCCGAGATCCATGCCTGGAATCCCATATGGTCGCTGAGTCCACCAAGAGTAATCCCTGAGGAAAGCCAGGTGTGAACCAAAATCCAAACTATAAAGAGCAGGAGGTAGGATGCTCGCCTTCATGCTGCAGATCCAGTTCAGATCCACAGCACCACATGTGTTCCATGAGAGCCAGAAAAATAGGAGCACTGTTGGACGAGGTCAAATTGACCCAAACCCAAATACTATTGATGCAGGTGCAGCAGAAGTGGCAGCAGTGGGTTTCTGTGTTCATTCGTGAATCCAGGTTCTTAAATATTTTCAAGAATGAAAATACTAAATACTAAAGATTCTCAGGCTGGAGTGATAGCACAGTGGGTAGGGCAGTTGCCTTACATGCAGCCAACATTGCCGATAGAAGCTCGATTCCTCTGCCCCTCTCCAGAGCCCGGCAAGCTACCGAAATTATCTCTCTCGCCGGCAGAGCCTGGCAAGCTAACAGTGGCGTATTCAATATGCCAAACACAGTAACAAAAAGTCTCATGATGGAGATCTTACTGGGCCTGCTAGAGCAAAACAATGAACAACGGGAAGACCATGACCGTGAAAGATTGTCAGATTTAGAAAGTAGAAAAATTTATTGATAAGTAGAAGAGAAAGGAATAGGAGAGTCCCAAAGTGGGAGGGAACTTAGTGTGGGCCTATGGCTCTTTTTGTGAGACTTTTAGAGAAAAACCAGGTCTTTGTGTGACAGAGAATGCAGGGAATCTACAGGGTGGTCATGCTGATTTATCTTTCGGGTCATCTGCCTCAGGTATTGTTCATTATCTTAGCCTTGTGACTACTAATTCTAGGACAAGAGAATACGGTCCTGGGGAGCTCCAGGAATGTTTAAGATTTGGCCTTGCAGATGAGGTGGAGTAGATCAATGGGGGAAATGGAACTGCTGGTGAGGGGAAACAGTGGACACGCCTCTTGTTGGCAAGGGGAAACTTAGGATTCCTCTTTTACTATCAAATGATGACATATTTATGAAGGTGTTTCTTGGTTATATGAAACACGTTATTAAGTTTTTCAACTTTCTTTATATCTAAGTTACAGGATATATCAGTTTGAACTCATTAGTGAGTGAGAAGCAGACTGTCACTATGTATTTGGTGAATGAAAGCTCAATTGAGTCACTTAACACTCTTCTATTCTACTAGATTTTATCAGGTATTTCTTTAACGTTTTATCGTTTATTGGTCATTATTTATCTATACAACCTCTGAAATGTAATTAATGAAAGAAACATTATCGGAGGGCTGGAGCAATAGTACAATGGGGTGAGCACTTGTCTTATATGCAACTGAACCAGGTTCGATCCCTGGCACTACATATGGTCCCTTCAACCTGGCCAAGAGTGATATGTGAGCACATATCTGAGAGCAATTCCTGAGTACTCCCAGGTGTGGCCCTCAAAACAAAACAAACAAAAAGAATTTTTATGGATCAGTAATATAATGGACTGAGTGCATGCAAGAGTCTCAAGTTTAATCCCTGAACAGATCCCAGGCCCCCCAAGTGCTACCAGGAATAATGTTGAAAAACAAAACAAAAAAATTTCATCAAACTCAAAATTATTTATTATGATGTGAATTCTGTCTTATGTGGAATGAGAGGCTATGTTTTAGATGACATCCTAGGGATCTTCCAATGGGTGGAGTTATCACTGCACCATAGTAGAACTCTAGCCAGAGTCAGTAGAGATTTGCTTAAACAAAGGATTATTTTGTAGACATGTGAAACGGTGATATTTCTGAACAATTTCTCAGAGTGGAGCTTAATTTATCTGAGTTAGAAGACCAGATACGTAAAATTTAACACAGAGCAAGGTGAAACTTACCATCTCCTTTTCAAGTTCACTGCCTTAGCAGTGGTAGGTTGCTGAGTGGGTTTGAAGTAGAGCATTAATCAACTTTTGGGTAACTAATTGCTTTTTTCCGTCTTTAGTGTTTTGCCTTTCTGACCTTGGCTAATCTGAGTTGTATTTACTAATGTGATTTTGTAGTTTCCCCATCTTAGGGGAACATTTTCTCTTGTTTAAATATCTCAGCTGTGCTCCTGTTCTTTCCTCCACCTAAATATTTTCTAAGAAGTGTAACTTGACCATTGGAATGAAGCGTTAGTTAACTGTCTCATCCTTCCAAAGGCTTTTCAATTTCTCTGACTCCTTGTAATCCATAAGTACCCCTTTGCAGTGCATCCACATAAGATATAGTTCTGAACTCTGGAGTACTGTTTGTGGCTGACTTTACAGCCATATAGCTCTGTGTCAGGTGAACTTGATCTGGTACCATTTAATAATTTCTAAGCCATTTTGGGGGTTTGATGGTGGTGGAAGGAAGTACAGTAACTTTATACACGCTAAACATGACCACCCTGAACGCGCCAACAATTATAAAAAGTAATAATCAAATAATAATACCCATATTTGGGGGGAGTGTGTGTGTGTGTGTGTGTGTGTGTGTGTGTGTATGCTGATGCCTAGGCATTGTTTTAGCAGAGAGAAGTGTTTCATTTCTGGCTGCATTTTCTCCCAGTAGCCAGAGTGAAAGTGAACAAATGTGGGAGTACAACTTAGCTTTCAGGATGACATGTTCATGGTTTTATCCTGTTTTAATTGTTTTAAAATGAGTCTCACTCAGTATTGTGAAAAAATCAAGTTTCTCTGATGAACTCATTCTAAGGATATTTCTTGGGGATATGGGGGCATGTATGTTGCTACTACCTCCCAAATGGTGCTCTGAAGATCTGGGACCCTTCTTGGCATTTCCTGGACAGCAGGGCATGAGGTTCATTTCAGGATGCTGCTTGTGCCCTGAGAGTTTGGACAGGCAACCATGTTGGTTGTCAAGGGCCTCCGAGACCAGAATTTACAGTTCCCAGGGATGAAGCTGGAGATGGCTGGGAGACTTTGTGATGTCAGGGATCAAACCAAGTTTGCTTTCATGCAGGCTTGCACCTTAATCCATGTACTGTAACCTAAAGCCTATTATAAGAATCCTTAGATTTATTTATATGATTTAAATCATATAAATAAATCCCCTTGGAGGGGAGCGGGTTGAGCTTTCCTCCCCGCCCCGACCAGGGCTCCGGCAGCCGAAGACCTCCAGGACCAGCCACCACCATGCTGAGACCACTCTCCGCACACATGAAGGTACTGGCAGAGGGACAAAGCCACGCGGGTTCCGGGGCCGAGACCTCTAAGCCTACTCGAATTGGAGTCGAGCATCTTCCACCCAGATCCTCCAAATTCCAGTAGGCGGGGGTCACACCCACCACCTGGCCCCCTGGCGCCGTGTAATCCCATCAGCGGCCAAGACTCAGAGACTATAAAATCCAGATCCCAGAACCGCGCAGCCGAGACATCTTATCAAAACTTTGACATCTTATCAAAACTTTTTTAATGACATCTTATTGTCTCATTCCTACTTTGGACAAACTTGCAGGCTATCGAATGTAGCCTGCCCACAGGGCAGAGTCTGGCAAACTCCCCATGGCGTACCAAATATGCCAGATACCAGTAACAATGATGGGTCTCATTCTCCTAAATAGCCTTGAATATAATCTCAGGGCTAGGATGAAAGAGACGTTACTGGGGCCTGCTCGAGGCAATCGACGAATAACAGGATGATGAAATGAAAAATGAAAATGAAAAAAGAAAAAAGAGTTCATCCTTTTTCTGGCTTTGGGTTTGGAGTGGGTCACATTCAGCAGTGCTTGGTACTCCCAGTTCTGTGCTGTGTAAACACACAAAAAATAAAAAGGCCGGCATTCAGGCCGCTTCCCCACTCCAAGGAGGTCGATGGCGATGGTCAGGCGAAGGAAGGAAACGAGGCCAAGCTGGTTGGTTTTAGCAGCCGTTTATTACATGGAAGAGATGTATGTCATGGAGGCCTCAGGAATCCTCGAGCACGTGCGCCTTTGTTCTCTCAGCTTCTGTTCTCAGGCCCATCTTCCCAGGTTCTCTGATGCATGTGTCCCCCCAGAGAGCCCTGAAATCTCCCTTATATAGATCATAGTACCTCTAAATGGTGCAATATAATGATGTCATCAAAAGGAGTTACAGAAAGAACATTGAGGCGGCAAACATACATTGTTTCCTTACATCCACAGGCCAGTAATCCTGGCCTCACCTTTTCACAAGCTACAAGCACTTAGATTAGCACAACAAAGACCAGTCTGCTAGAGCTTGGAATCTACATCTCCAAAAAAGCAGTCTCATCCAAGCTAGTCAGGACACACAGGAAACTGCTTCTAGGACGTGTTTCTCCTCTCCTTGTCCAACCAACATATAAGCATACATAATATTAATCATTTCGTATGGACACAGTAAGAAATACTTTGAGCTTATAGAATTGCTCTCCTAGGGCCATCTTGATCTCAGACTGCAGTGCTCAGGCCATATATCTTTCCTATTCCTAGCAGCAGGGCCCTAGTCTTGTCGTTACTTTTGGATCATGACATCATTTGCCTATGATCAAACTCTTAACTTATAGTTAAGAATCGTGGCACCTTGGCCTGGCCCATCGCGATGCCAGGGTAGCACATAACTTACCGGCTTGCCCTGGTTCCATCCAGTCCCACGTCGGGACCCTGCCCTTGGGATGCTAGGAAGTGAGGGCAACTGAGGCTTAAGTTGAGAAGGCAGATGCCCAGGAGTGAATAATATTCAAAGCCAATCAATTCCTAAGTTACGGAGCGTATTAATTAATTGTCTTCCTGTATCTATACAAAAGGACATTGCATTAAGGTAAACTGCTCAAAAGACATAAGGAGAGGAGAAAGGCAATATTAACTTACAGTACAGCTTCAGTGTCTAAGAAGGATGAGACCTTACAAATTGGTTGGGGAAGAGAGCATAGAAGAGGTTACAGACAGACAAAGTAATGGGAGTGACTCGGGAGCACTGTGATGGGTACAATCTGATAAACCTAAGCTCCGTGTACTCCAACACTGTGCTCAGGAGTTTCCTGCACGCAAAGCCTGCACTCCAGCCCACTGAGCTTTCGCTCTGGCCCAGGAGTTCATTGCTTTCTAAGAGAAACCTCTCTTTATCCTACATTATTTAATACTAGGCTGAAAGGCTTTAAACACATTGGAGGTTAAAAGCTCTAGGAAATAATGAAAACGAAGTCTAGTATCATGTGGTTTGGAGCGAGTATTTCATAGTTTTTATTAATATCCAAAACAATGCCTAATTTCTTCTTATTCTTTTGAACAGAATGAACTTCTTGAAATATTTCCATTAAAAATTTTTAACAAAGCCTAGCATTGGGAAGGCCTAAAATTTTAACAGGCCTAAATGAGCCTTGGGAAGCTCATTTTGGTTAGTCTGGGGAGAACTGGAAAAGCAAATCAAAGCAACTATACATATCTGGCATTAAAAAAAAACCCAGTATAACATCATAAGCTAATTTACCCTGCTGGCTGCTCCCAAGAGCTCTTCCAAATATCTCAGCCAGTCAATAACAAAGTTTGCCTTCTGAATTTCATTCAGTTGATTGTATGCATCTTCACTGAGTACTAAATGATGAGCTAATTCCATTCCTTATAAAAAAAATTCTAACTGGCCCTGATTCTTCTCATTAAACTTCATTCAAGAGATTTAAGGACAAAAATCTGCAATAGACAAAAACAGTGTATTTGAAAAGAAAAGAAAAAAAAAAGCCAACAATCATCATAGTAACAGAATGTTCCAAAGAGTGCAAAGTCGGCTGGAGGAAAAGTCCATTTTGCCTTGCATACAACTGATTCTGGTCCAATCCCCAATATCACACATGGTGCCCTGAGCACTGCCAGGAGCAATTCCTGAGCACATACATAGGAGCAGTCTCTGGGCCCCACTGGGTGTTCCCAACCACAGCCCAACTCTCCCCAAATTAAGAACATAAGCCATCACTAAATTGACACATTCTTTATAGTGACCTGGAGTAGAATTGGGAAAACAACAAGAATTCTAGTTAACACTGGTGCAAAATTAACCTTTTTGATCTGAACACCTTTCTCAGAGGACAGAGAGGCAAAATACAGGACTACAATGTACATGTGTATATATGTGTAAATGCATTGTGGGTCCAGAATCTCAGTGCTGGGGTCTTGCAGTGTCTGAGGTGGAACCATCCAACACAGCAGTTTCATGAACATTCGAATGGACAAACTTGTTAAACAGAAGAGAAATTGTAAAACATTTAAGGTTAGAACCTTAAATATTAGATTTTCAGTTTTTGTAATATATATGCCCTTTTATCTAAAGGGTATGTCTATAATAAAATGAAACTAATATGTATAATACATGCACATATATATATATATAAATAAATGACTAGATATTCAGACCTCCTACTAAAATTCCATTATAACGCTTGCCATTTCTTTGAGTTTAATGTCTCCTATGCTCTAGAATTAAGATTCAGGGATTCTGTATCTATATCTCTCTTTATTCTATATTTGCTCCTCCCTAATTTTTTTAATCTCAGTGTTTCAATGTGTAATTTTCACTTTCTGATTACTTATATATAAAAATGTATATTTCAACAAAGAAAAGCCAACAAAATCAGAAAAGGGTATGTTATTCTATATTTACCCATAGAAAATCTTACTGGGATAGGGATCAGAGTGATAGTACAGCAGGGAGGGCATTTACCTTGCACGGGGCTAACCTGGGATCTCATGTGGTACCCCAAGCACTGCCAGGAGGGATTCCTGAGCGCAGAACCAGGAGTAATCCCTGAGCATAGCCGGGTGTGATCCAAAAAGCAATATATATATATATATATATATATATATGGGATAAATAAAGCTAAATTACTGAAAAGGCATCTATAGTTAAAGATTTAGTGAAATTAGCACCATGCCGAGAGCCAAATTTTTAAGATGAGCAAAAGTGGCTAGAGAGAGACCTCCACAGAGACTTAGCATGCAGGAAGCCCATGTTGGCACTCTGGTACTACAAGGTGCCCCCTCCTCCTCTGAGAGTAACTATTAAACATTGGGTGGCAATAGCCCTGGGTACTACCAGCTGAAGGAAAGATTACCAAAAGCGTGTGCATGAGTTTCAGTACTTAGAGTCCTCACAAACCATGCACGTTCCTCCTTTCCCATGAAATTATGAGCCTATTTCCTAGGCTGGTAACATTATGAAAGTGCGTTGGTTTGATTATCTTATGCTTCTTCTCTTGATATCAATGTTTTAAGCAATTACTATTTTTTAAAAAGCCAAGGATGATTTTGGATGGGCTGGAGCGATAGCACAGCAGGTAGGGCATTTGCCTTACAAGAGGCCAACATGGCTGACCCGAGTTCAATTCCTCCTCCCCTCTCGGAGAGCCTGGTATGCTACCGAGAGTATCTCGCCCACACAGTAAAGCCTGGCAAGCTCCCTGTGGTGTATTCGATATGCCCAACACAGTAATAATTGTCTCAATGGAGACATTACTGGGCCCGCTCGAGCAAATCAATGAACAACAGGAGGACAGTGACAGTGATAGTGATTTTTTTCCCCTTTATTTTATTATTATTTTTTTTACAGTTGTAGATTTACAATTTTTTGTGCTTGGGTTTCAATTATACAATGATCAGATACCCATCCCTCCACCAGTGCCCATTTTTCACCACCATGGATAATATCCCTCCCACCCCCATCCCCCCATCCCCCCTGTCTCTGTGGCAGGGCAATCCCCTGTGTTCTCTCTCTCCTTTTGGGTGTTGTGGTCTGCAAAAGAGGCGTTGAGTGGCAAACATGTTCAGTCCATAGTCTACTTTCGACATGCATCTCCCCTCCTGGGAGGATCCTCCAAATATCCTTTATTTGGTGCTCCCTTCTCTATCTGAACTGCCCTTTCCTCTAGGATACCCGGCTGGCCTCTAAGTTATGGAGTAATCATCCTGGTGCTGATCTCAGCTATTCTTGGGTATTAATCTCATACTTTGTTACTTTATATCCCCCAGATGAATGCAATCTTTCTATGTCTATCCCTCTCTTTCTGACTCATTTTGTTTAGCATGATACTTTCCATATTGTACCACTTGTATGTAAATTTCATGACTTCATCTTTTCTAAGAGCTACATAGTACTCCATTGTGTAGATGTACCAAAGTTTCTTTAACCAGTCATCTGTTCTTGGGCATTCAGGTTTCTTCCAGTTTCTGGCTATTGTAAAGAGTGCTGCAATGAACAAACAAGTGCAGATGAGTGACAGTGATTTTTGATATAAGCTCCAGTTTCAGACTGTTAGATGTCTAGTAAGAGGGTTCTAATTTCTCATATGGGACTTAGTGTAGGTAAATGTTTGACTTCTTGTTTATTATGACCTTTGGAGTACTGTGGTTCATCTCAGTAATACTAAAGGGCTGTAGCTGAGTGGTACAATGCAAACCTGACATGTATGAGACCCTGGATCCATTCTCACTCTCCCTCTCCTTTTCCCTATCCCTTCCTTTCTCTCTCCCTCTCTCTTTCTCTTTCTTCCTCCCCTTTTTCTCCTCTCTCCTCTGCTCCCATCCCCCTTCCCTTTCTCCTCTCTCCTTCCCCACCTCTCCCCCCCAATATTTTTTAAATCTTTGTTGTCATGATAGCAATGATTTTTAAAAAGTATTGAAAGACCAGGATGTTGTTCAATAGACCAAAGTTCAATCTACAGCATCCAAAAAAATAAAATGTTCTGAGGTCCAGGAGATATCTCAGAGGGTGGAGCATATGCTTAAAGCAGGAACTTGTTATACTCCCCCAGCATCTCATGGTTCCTCATGATCACCAGGAGCAAAGAACCAAGCCACCGAACACCACTGGCACCAAACAGCCCCTTGAGGCAATATGCTGTGTCCCTGGTAGAATCTCTTCTAGCCCCACACTTTTTCTACGGAGACTGCAGAAACTTCATTTCAAAAATGAATGAATTGGGACTGGAGCGATATCACAGCGGGTAGGGTGTTTGCCTTGCAAGCGGTCGACCCGGGTTTGATTCCCAGCATTCCATATAGTCCCCTGAGCACCATCAGGAGTAATTCCTGAATGCATGAGCCAGGAGTAACCCCTATGCATCACCGGGTATGACCCCAAAAGCAAAAAAAAAAAAAGAATGAATTGACCTATGGACTATTTGGGTCCGTCATTTAATTGAACCCTTGTCTGGTTTTAGCATTATTTGGAGAAGAACTGAGTCAACAAATTAGCAGTTCACATCCTGAACCGGTTTCTGGAAATAAAGTTTTATCGACTAATAACCACACAGGTTTATTGTTTATAGAAACATGTATTGTTTTTGAGTAGAAGTGATAAACTGCATAACCCACAGCTATTTTTACTTTGTGATTCTGATTCTTTAACACACACACACTCACACACACACACACACACACACACGCACACACACACGAGTCACCCCAGGGTTGGAGAGATAGTACAGCAGGTAGGCACTGGCCTTGACTTCGATCCTGGGCATCACATATGGTCCCATGAATACTGCCAGGAGTGACCCCTGAGCTGAGGGCCTGTAGTGTGCTCCAAGCACAGCTGGGCGTAGCCCAAACAAGCAAGTTAGCCACCACCTGAACTAGAAATGCTGAACTCTTTTTTTTTTTTTCATTTTTTAAATTTTTTTCTTGTCTTTTTGGGTCACACCCGGCTCAAGGGTTACTCCTGGCTCTGCACTTAAGAATTACTCCTGGCAGTGCTCAGGGGACCACATGGGATGCCGGGGATTAAACCCAGGTTGGCCTCATGCAAGGCAAATGCCCTCCCAGCTATACTATCATTCTGACCGAAAACTCTGAACTCTTGAATCACTAAATCTATGTAAGAGAGACAGCCCACCACAGTCCCTGCAGAGCAGCTGGGAGACCCTTTCAGAGCCGGGAGTTGCCTGAGGTCAGAGTCCACTATTCCAAGCTGAGGGCAGAGCAGCAGTGGGCTAAGCAATGTCTGACTCACCCCTCCTTCCACCCCCCTACCAAATTAAATATCGAAGTTCTCCTCACCTTAATGTCCATCTGACAGGTTATAGGCAGTGCATGGGAGACCTAGAATCAGAGGGAGACTGCAGAGACTAAGGAAGCGAGCAGCAGACCTACCTTGGAAACTGTGTTGAATGCATGGATGGAGTTCAGACCTGGTCAGATAGAGGGCGGGCTCATGGGCCAGCTTGAGCTTCAGAATGCAACTGCCAGGGGGCTGCAAATGAAAATGCCCTAATCAACATCAGAGCTGCTCAGGATTAACGGCGCTGGACCATTGGCACATGCTTTACCTATAGGAAACCTGAGTTATGCCTTTGCAACCACGTGGTCCGCCAAGCAGCACTGGGAGTGACCCTGAGCACTGCACCATGAGTAGCCACCAACCATTGCAGGGTTAATCCAATGACAAAGCCAAAAGGCATTGAAGGATTGAAGATGCAGTATAGTGGGTAGGGCATTTGCCAGGCTAGCCGCCAACCTAGGTTTGGTCCCCGGCACCCCAAATGCTCCCTGAGCCTTGCCAGGAATAAATTCTGAGTTCCACAGTCTAAGGCCATCGAACAAAACAGAACAAACAGTTGAAATGGACGCTGAGAGTGGTAGAGCATGTAATTGACGTGTTTGAAGCCCTAAATTGGCCCCATCACACACATTTCCCCCAGAGGCTGAAATAATAACGTTGTTCTATATTTTTGTTGGGGAGGGTGTCACTCCCAGCAGTGCTGAGTCTACTCCCAGTTCAGTGCTGTGCAGGTCACTCCCTGCAGTGCTTAAGGGACCATGTGATGCTGGAAATCAAACCCTGGCCTTCTGCCCATGTTACAGCCCCTTGCTATAAGTTTGTGGTTTATGTTTACCACACAAAAAGCACCGTCCCCATCGTGCCTATAATAAAGTCTCACAGAAAAAGAGTTTCCTGGGCTGGAGGACAATATAGACAGTATAGAGTGCTGGCCTTGATTGTGGGTGACCTGGTCTGGATCCAGGGCATGACATATGGTTGCCAAAGCCCTTGAGTACAGAACCAGGAGTTAGCTCTGAACTAACTAACTACACAATGAGTGTAGCCCCCAAACAAAAACAAAGTGAAAAGACAAAAATGCTCCCACAGAGTTCCAAGTGCCCCCAGGAAGACAGTTTCTTTCGAACCGAACCCCACCCTGGAACAGGAGGAAGGGTCAAAGGGATTGTCTGGGACCAATGAGCACCTCGAAACTGAAGAATTTCTGGGAGGCAGGACAAGGCCGCCTCTGTCCAGAAGGGGGCGCTGAAGAGCCTCGGATCCTGCTTGGTCCCGGCCCTCGGCTCCAGGCTCTGCAGGGCTGACTCAGCCACCCAGAGATGATGCTGCAGAGCTGCTGACTCTGGCCACCGCCACGCCAGCTCCTATTTATCCAACAATTAGCAAGTTCTTGACGCTTTCGCCACACGGAATTCTAACAACCTATTGCAAGTGAGAAAACACCTTGAGAAGACACGGGGCAAGGAACTCAGGAAGTCAAAAACTCAGCGGCCGAGCCGGGGACACTGGCACCACGAGGCCAGGCAGATCTCAGTCTCACCGGGTCTGCTTGCCCCGGGACTCCTTCCCCTGCCCTGAGCTGGCTGGGCTTCAGCCAGAAGCCTGGTCCCGCCGCTTCCCGGGCATCAGGCCACGCTGTGGGCTCCTTCTCCCAGCCTGTGCCCCGTCCCCCTTCCCAGGGTCTGCCTCCAGAGGGGGCTTTGCTCAGTTCCCTGGGCAGGGCTGAGCAGTGACTTTGTGGGTGGACAGCGGCTGACAGCTGGCCTGGGGCAGCTCGGTCCTCTGCCACACGGGCTCCCGGAGGGCCCTGGAGTGTGCCGCCTCACAGCAACCCTTCTGGGGCACCTTCCCTCTCTCCCAGTGCTTATGGGCACTTGCCGGACTCTGAGCCAGTGTCCCTTCTGGGCATCAGGCCTTGGGGAGAAGGGGCTGAATCTTCTCTGTCCTTTTAAGTTGAGTTCCACTGTAATTCATACAATAATTAGGTACAGAACCTATGCAGGTGTTAGTGTTATTATCGTTCTAAGATGATGAAATACTAGACCCAGGTCAGCCACCTGGCATGTGGCAAAACCAGGTCTTGAACTCAAGTCCTCAGCCCAAACCCCAGTGCCCTCAGCAAGGGACTCCAGGTCCTGCGGTTGAGTGAGTCACCTGAGGAAGGCTCTGTAGAGATCAGGCTTCCGGGGAGACCAGAGTCCAAAGCACTTCAGCAGTTCCTTACAGAGGAACAGCTTGCGTAACTTCACACCTGAGAACGAGGTCCAGGATGATGATTTCTGTAAGATTCCAGAGCAGGTGTTAAGTCACCTGTTTACCATGGGAACCACAGGGCGGATCATTAGGATTTAAAAAAAAGATTTTTTTCCCCCTGTAATGTTCTTATAGCCAGTTCTCTAGCCCAGCTACCATGTTTTCTTCTCTGCCTGAACCCCAGCTACTTTAATTGTCCCTTAAAGGTGCTGCTACTTCTCCACCCCCTGGAGCTCCCCACCATCCCCAAACACTCCAGCCCCTGCAGGCTTCTCCTTTCTCACTGCTCTGAAGACATCATGGGTTTATTTCCTCTTTTTTTCTTTTTGGGTCACACCCAGTGATGCTCAGGCGTTACTCCTGGCTCTGCCCTCAGGAATCACTCCTGGAGGTGCTTGGGGGATCATATGAAATGCCGGGGATCAAACCCGATCGGTCACATGCAAGGCAAACGCCCTACCTGTTGTACTATCAATCCAGCTCCAGTCCATTTCTTTCTTACGCACCACTACAAAGATTAAAATGGGAACCACTGGGATGGTTAAAGGAAGAAATATAGCATTAGATACCTTACTTTGTTTCGATAGTCATTAGTTCTCACTGATAATCCCTGATTTTTTTTTCTTGACTCATCTCTGACATTTATCTTGAAACACGTTTGTAGTATATCAGAACCTCTTATACATCGTCCATGCTGGAGATTCTGGAATGTAGGCTAGCTAGAACCTGGTCAAGAATATGAAGCCATACTAGGTGTTTAATCAAAGAGATGTGATGTAAGAAAATGGTTGATTGGGTCTTGGAGGACTGAACAACTAACTGGGGACAGTTAATATCATAGAGAATAACCAAGGAATAAGAAATACATTAATAATAAGATGCAAAAAATAATAACACAACTTGAAGGTAAATAAATAGAATAACAATGACTAATAACAGCTACTAACCTAAGAGGGAGAGACCAGCTTGGTCTGCGAGGAGAAGTGGGGTGGTTTCCAGTCACAACCGAGACCTCAGTAAAGACCCGATTTCTAAATAAATAACCTTCAGAATATGGATTAGCAGAAATAAGGGAATTCTAGTAGAAACTGAAATGTCTAGGTGAAGAATCAACAGGGCCTTGTGTTAATTTGCTTCCAGATATTGGCGGTCTACCAAAATCTGTCTCCTTGCAAGGTCGGACGGTTTGCCTGGACTGTGGCGCCACCTAGTGGTCACTTCACATCCTCTTGCACTTGCAGAAACCCAGGTCCGAAGGGAACAGTCTCAGTCTTTCAAGGCTTCTCCAGTCTCTGCCCTTGCAATTAAAACTTGGTTATTTTTTCCCCCAATTTGTTCCTTTTACACTTATTCAGTGATTTTTCCCATCCCTGGCCTTAGCTGTCGTTGCAGTCACGAGAGTCACACACTTGGCTGTGATGTTCCCTAGGGCTATCCCTAGCTGCTGGGGTTCCCCACCGAGGCTGTGGGACCCAGACCCCAGGCCTCACACACACACACACACACACACACACACACACACACACACACACACGGCAGCGCCTGAGCCCCATCTAAGCGCTGGGAAACGGACTACCACAGGGGAACTTCCTTCCTGTAGCTGAAACATGCCTCTGGGGCTGGATAAGGCCGCTCCCCGCCTTTAGGTGTGTGTGACTGCCCCCAAAACTGACAGCAGTTGTCCCGAGATCGGCCCAAGAGACTGAAAAATGGGCAGAGAGAGCCAAAAGGGCTGCTGGGAACACTTTGCCTGCAGAAGGCCTCGGGTTTGATCCCTGGCACTTCCAAGAGTGACCTGAAGCACTGCACCAGGCTTAACCCCTGAGCACCACCAGGACTAGCCCCCAAATAAAAGGACAATAATAAATGCAGTCTAATTAAAAGGATTTGCAGCTGGAGCAATAGTTCAGCAGGTAGGACTTGCTTGCGGCTGACCCAGGTTCAATTCCCAGCGTCCCATATGTTCCCCCCCGAGCACCGCCAGGAGTAATTCCTGAATGCAAAGCCAGGAGTAACCTCTGTGTATCACTGGGTATGCCCCCTCTCCCCCAAAAAAGTAGAATTTGAGTGTCGGGTCTGGGAAGTGTGACACAAGGAGCACTGTGAGACCGGTGGGAGCACCACACACACCGGTGGGATGCCCGGGAACACCAGAACCACAGTCTGTGCCCAAGCCCAGAGTCCACAGTGAGCACAGAGCAAGCACCAACTGAAGGAGTGGGGTCCACGATGAGAACCTAGGGTGAGTGTATGAGCATCATGACTGTACGTGTGACCTCTGAGAGTCCCCAGCCAGGCTCGCCACCCCAGCCATCACACACAGCACCAACAACAACAAAGGGTGGGTGTTTATGAAACAAAGGAGCGCAGGCTGGGAAAGTGGCTCAGGGGTAGAACATAGACCGTGTCCATGGGAGGCCCTGGGTTTGCTCCCTGACAGGACCAAGTATAAAGAAAGAACTCCATTACTGATACAGTCAAGAGCACAGAGGAGGGGCTGGAGCGATAGCACAGCAGGTAGGGCATTTGCCTTGCATGTGGCCAACCCGGGTTCTTTTCCCAGCATCCCATATGGTCTCCCAAGCACCGCCAGGAGTAATTCCTGAGTGCATGAACCAGAAGTAACCTTTGTCCATCGCCAGGTGTGACCCAAAAAGCAAAAGCAAAAAAAAAAAAAAAAAGAACAGATGAATCATGGAAAATGATCCATGAATCACGAAAACAGCACCTAAGGAAGCCAGACACTTCTTTTGTGCATGAGACCATAAAGAAAGGGAGGGAGGAAGAGAGATAAATTTTATTTTCATTTTAGTTTATAAAAGGAAAATAAAATTTCATTTTTGTTTGTTTTCAGTTTGGAGATTATACCCAGCGTTGCTTGAGGCGACTCCCAGCTCTGTGCTGGGACCATTCCAGGCCAGACACACGCTTAGGGGATCAAACTTCGCTGCCTCCCACATGCAAAGTACGCACACAACCTATTTTGCTATTTCTCTAAGCCTGGAAAAACTTATTTAAAAAAAATAATTGGGAGGAAGCTGGGGGTAGTTGGGCCACACCCAGCAAGGATTAGAGGTTACTCCTGGGTCTTCACTCAAGAACTACTCCTAGGGTTTTGGGGGGACCATATGGGATGCTGAGGACCAAATCTGGGAGGGTCATGTGCAAAGCAAGCGCTCTACTAGCAGTACTATTTCTCCAACCCCTGGACATGCTCTTAATGGCTTTATCGGGAGGAAATGCCTCTAATTTAGATCCTGAAACACCATGGGAAAGTTTTACTCTATATGGTAAGCTTCAAACTCAGCATTCAAGGACCATCGAGATGATATTGTGGAGAAGGTGCTTGTCTGCATACAGTGAGAATCCGATTTCATCCCAGCTGCACATCTCGATCAACAACCAGGAGTGATCCTTTCACAAAGAGCCAGGAGAAAGCCCCGAGAACAGCTAGGCATGGCCAAAATGCAAAATAAAAAAGGAACAACAACAGCAAACATAATAAAAGTAAAATAAAATGAAGCAGCATTTAAATTCAAGCCTCACCAATACCAAAGTCTTCAACACCCTCCACCACTGTGATGTCACTTCTAGTTGGTCTCTTTATTTTCCACCATAATCACTCCCTCCCACACTACATGGTAATCTGAGTTTCACAATCCAAAGCCAAAGGTTTTTTTTTTTTTATTGTTAAATGTTGTCTGTTCCCTTTAGTGCCTCTGTATAGCATAGATGAATGAGAATAGTCATTATTTGTGCTCTGTCTACTTACTTAACTTAATATGATGCCTTTAAATATTAAATACATTGCTACAGAAGACAAGATTTCATTCTCTTGTAGTTGTGTAGTATTTCACTGTGTATATGTACCACTTTATCCATTACAGATAGAAGAAATATCTGGATAATACTTTCAACAAATAAGGGGAAATTCTTCGTTTTGTTTTTATTTTCCAATGGGTTTTGGCCCACACTGGACAATGCTCAGGGGTTATTCGTGGCTCTGAACTCAGGAATTACTCCTGGCAGTGCTTGGCAGACCGTATAGGATGACAGGAATTGAAATGCAAGGCAAATACCTGCTGTGCTAATTTTCCAGCCCCAAGGGAGAATACTTTGATCTACATGTGTTTTATATATGCAGAAAGAAAGAAAGAGAGAGAGGAAGAGAAAGAAAGAAAGAAAGAAAGAAAGAAAGAAAGAAAGAAAGAAGGGAAGGAAAGGAAGGAAGGAAGGAAGGAAGGAAGGAAGGAAGGAAGGAAGGAAGGAAGGAAGGACACACAATTAGATTCTGATACAATTCTAGGATGTACAGCCCAGCACTGTGCTGTGCTAATTCTATCAATTTCTTTTATGTGCTAGAGGTGGTGTTGATTATTTTCCAGGTATTTTTCTATGATCACAGTGATAGGTAGGTGTTATAATCTCTATGACTTCTGGTCTGGTGGTAAGGACGGGAGGCGATAACCCAGTGGCAGTTTATTGCCCATCTCTTACTTTGCATGAGATTCTGACTGTTGCCTGTCCTTTAATGAATATTCCCCTGGGGGCCAGTGAGATGGTGCAGTGATTAGGGCACTTGCCTTGCACACAGCTGACCTAGGTTCAATCCCAGGAATCGCACATGGTTCCTCAAGTCCTGTGAGGAGTGATCCCTGAGTGGAGAACCCGGAATAGGCCTGGAGTAACCATCAGGTGTGCCTGCCCCCACCCCCTACCCTGACTCCTGCAAAATATTCAGTCCTCTCTGTCACTCGTGAATAAGGAAAGACCACCCTAGCAGTTCTCCCCTGCCAGCTACACTAGTATCACTGTTCCCAAATGCGTCACTCTCCAGTGCAAAGGTCACACCACTGGGGCTTCTGCAATGGAAGAAATCAGCGCCAGAGCTGATTTTAGAAATTAGACCGAGGTCCAGTTGCCAGATTTGGAATAAACATCAAGAGGCTGAGGACGGTGTTGCAAGGTAAGTTTCTACATATGGGCCAAATTTTCAACAAGGAAAAAAAATGTTAGCCATTGCAACAGCCTCCTAAATGGCTTTTCTCCGTCTACCGTTGCCCACAAGAATGTGTTTGCCACAGCTAGCAGAATTGGTTTTCAGAAATCAGGGGGTGGCACTCACTTCTGAAATCCCTTCCCGGCCACCCACGGCATGACCGTTCCTGCTCTATTCCCTGGGCTCATCTCTGCCTCTTCTCTATCCTTCCTTATTTGGGGTACACCCAGACATGCCAAGGTAATACCACGGCTACTCCCAGCTCTGTGCTCAAGATCCATGCTCAGAAGTGTCACAGTTTGGTAATTTTAATTTTTTTATTTTATAAAGTAGTCCACAATATTTGATTACATTTAATATTCAAACACCAATCCCACCACCATGACACCTTCCCATCACCATATTTCGGGTGTTTCCATCCTGAACCCTGTCCCAAAGCAGAACCAAAATAATATAATATTTCCTTCTAAGGTGGGTTGCCTCCTACTTTGAATCCCATCAAACATGGTGCGGTACTCTTGGAGTATGGGTAGGGTGTGTGGTATGAAGTGTCCAGGACAAGGTTCATTCATGGGTAAGGCTCGGCTCTAGAGTGTGGAGAGCGGCCATGAGTGTAGTAGTGGCTGAGTTCTGGAGTTTTTCAGCTGCTGGGACTGGGTCCCTTGGGGCAAGGAGGGGTCTCACCTGCTCCTCTCTGAGGTACTTCGAGTGAAACAGCTTGGTGCGAGGTTCAGCGGTATGGTTATAGTGAGCGTTATGTTGCTTCCTTCTGGGAGAGAAGGACATGTGATTTTTTTTTTTTTTGACATCTTTGTGCCATTCACTTTTTTTTTTAATTTTTATTAGTGAAACACCATGAGGTACAGTTGTAGACTTACAAATTTTTGTGCTTGCGTTTCAGTCATACAATGATCGAGTACCCATCCCTCCACCAGTGCCCGTTCTCCACCACCACTGATCCCAGTATCCCTCCCACCTCCCATCCCCCTCATCCCACCCTGCCTCTGTGGCAGGGCATTTTCCCTTTTGTTCTCTCTCTCCTTTTGGGTGCTGTGGTTCGCAAAAGAGGCATTGAGTGGCAATCATGTTTGGTCTATAGTCTACTTTCAGCATGCTTCTCCCATCCTGGGAGGAACCTCCCAACACCCTTTTTTTGGTGCTCCCTTCTCTGTCTGAGCTGCCTTTTCCCCTAGCATGTGCGGCTGGCCTCCAAGCCATGGAGTAAACCTCCTGGTACTTATCTCAGTTATTCTTGGGTGTTAGTCTCCTATTTTGTTACTTTGTGTTCCCCGGATGAATGCAATCTTTCTATGCCTGGAAGGACATGTGATCTGGATGGTGGCCGATGACGAGATTATCTGGCACTAGTCAGGGGTGAGTGCCACAATTTGAACTCTGGTCAAGGCCTCGGCCACACAAGTGCTTTAGATCTATACCCTCCCCACCCTTTCTCTCTCCTTTCAGAGCCCTGACCACTCTGGCCTTTTCCTCGTCCTGTGAATATTCCAAATATCGTTCCTGCTTCTGTACTTTTGCATCAATTGTGACTTTGTGCCGTGTTTAGTCAGCTGTTTCTGCATAAACAATTAACCCACATATTCTTTTTTTTTAATAATTTATTTCTTTATTGAATCACTGTGGGAAAAGTTACAGAGCTTTCGGGTTTAGGTCTCAGTCATGTAAATATCAAACACATTTCCCTTTACCAATACTTATTTTTAACCACGAACCCCAATAGAACCCCACCTCCCACCCCTCCCACTCCCTGTGAGGCAGATGAGTTCTAGTTAATACTCTATCTGCTTTGACTAGATACATTGTTTCGATAGAAGATGCACAATTATTGTTTAGAGTTTACGACCCCCCCCCCCATCAGACATGCTGAAACAGCGTTGTGAAATGATTTGCTTTCTACAACTTGGTTTAAGAATAAAATGATGTCGCGGCCGCGCGGTTTTGGATTTCTGCTATTTTACTTATTAACCCTGGAAGAATTTCTATTAAAAGTTAGATAGTTAAGAGATTGGTTTCTGTGCTCTGGAGTCGTGGCCGTGCCGGAGAGCCACTCGTGGGGGGCAGCTGGTGACCTCGGTCGGGCGTGAAGGACGGCCCAGAACGCCCCCCTTCCCATGAGGCCCCTGCCGCCCCCCACCCCCGGCTCAGACCTGCTATCCACAAGGCTCCCGTGAGGCCGCCATCTTTCTTTCCAGAGAGGAGCGGGCGAGTGGGTCAACGCCCTTTCCCCTCCGGGCAGGCATGGTGGCATGGTTTAACACATTGTCCATTTGCTTTTCTGCTCCAAGCGGGTGGCTCTCTGTGCTAAGTCCTTGTGCCTCCGGGGCCGTGGCCGTGTCGGAGAGCCGCTCGTGGGGGGCAGCTGGCGACATCGGTCGGGTGTGAAGGACGGCCCATTATGCCCCCCTTCCCATGAGGTCCCTGCCGCTCCCACCCCCGGCTCAAACCTGCTGTCCACAAGGCTCCCATGCTGCCGCCATCTTTCTTTCCAGAGAGGAGCGGGCGAGTAACCCACATATTCTTAAAAAAACTTTTAAAAATTATATCTCATGATACTGTAGGTCAGTAATTTGCGCAGGACTCAAATGGGTGATTCTATTCTCCCTCTCATTGATATGAGTCTCATATGAGAGTTCAGCCAAAGTTGGGTCCTGCTGGCAAGGTGTAAGAGATTCTCTCTTTGTAGTTACATTAATGGTGTTTGGGTAGCAATGTCTGGAAGCCTTTGGAAAGTTCTGGAGGGGTAGGCCCAGAGGAAGCCTTCTCTTACTCCAGGCACTCTAATAGGCTCTTTGGGTAGCTGGAATTTGGAGTTGAAATTCTTTTTTTTTTTCCTGTTATGTGTGTGTGTGTGTGTGTGTGTGTGTGTGTGTGTGTGTGTGTGGGAGATGGGGGGGCTCATACCCAGCAATATTCAGGGATTACTTCTGGCTCTGCACTCAGGAATTATTCCTGGGGGTTCTCTGGGGACCATATGGGACACCGAGGATCCACCCTGGGTCTGCGGTATGTAAGGCAAAAGCCCTGCCCACTGTACTATTGCTCCAGCCCCTGAGTTGGAATTCTTATCTAACGGCTTAGTCCCAAGAGACAGGAAGTGAGAACTGCTGGTTTCTTAGGCCTGGAAACAGACCATCCTTATCATGATCATTGGTCAAGACAGTTAAAGAACTTAAATTCATGGGATTCGGCTAGATATATTAATCCCCTTCCTGTGGGAAGCGCAGCAAGGAATATGTAGCCCAATCTGAAACGTGATTTTCCCAGATCTCCACCTGCCTATGTTTTTCTTGACTCAGGCCTCAGCTCATATGTCATGACATAATTGCTGTGTGACATGCTGAGCCTTACAGCCCAGTCAACACCCCTCCCCCTGCCCCTGCTTGCTGTCACCCAGTCTATTCTATATCTCAGTGATTGTCTTCATAACTCTCGGTATTACTGGAAACTGATTTGCTTATTTGGCTGCTCTCCCAAAAATATAAATAGCAGGCCAGTTGGGACTTGGGAACGTTCACTGTGTTCTCCAAGGGCTTAGAACAGTGTTTGAAACTTATTAGATACTGGATAATATCTGCGGAGTAAATGAATAAGCACAGACTGGAGCAGAAGGTTGATTGATGGAAATGCGTGACAGTTTTCAGTGCATTTTTACAAAGAAATCCAAAGCTCTGGCATTCATTGAAAACTGGCAACCCCAGCCCTCTGGGGCCCTAGAAAGGATGGAGCCTTCTCAGTTGTCATCACTGTGTGACCAGTTGGGAGCAAGGGGAGGGCAGCCCCAAAGAACACACAGAGCTGCCGGGAAATACGATAAAAGACAGGGTGTAAAGGTCCTACTCTCACCCCATACCACTAAGAACTAATCCAAATAGTTTAGGCCAAAGTAGGGCACTTTGTATTTTTGTAGGGACTCACAGATAATAGGAAGGTGTGAATGTCAAAGAAAGGGATGTTGTACTACTCATTTAATAAATCAGTTCCAACTCATGTAAGAGTTAACTGGCACTCACATGAGCTCCGAATGGTCTCAGAGGTCTGTGAGGACCCCAGAGCCTCACAAGAGTATTCATCCCCAGGCCACTGCTGCCATTGTGTACGAGCACCACAGCTAAAGTGTGCACTTCCTCCCTACCCAAGTGTGTGATCACAACCGTGTGTGTGTGTGTGTGTGTGTGTGAGAGAGAGAGAGAGAGAGAGAGATCCCAGGTAATTGCAATAACAACAAAGGAAAGGGAAGAAGAAAGAGTGGAGTGATTAGAACACACAGAAACTATAGCCCAGTGGTAGAGTCTGAACTTACTATTTATGAAGCCCTTTGTTTAGTCTCCTGCTCATGAAGAAATTGAACATATGAAAATATCAGAGATGAACTAGCTGGACACTGGTGTTGGACATGCTGTTGAGCATGAGCTCTTAGGACATGCAACCTGACCATTGATTGTACTGGACAATGACCACTGAACTCCCAGCAAATGCTCCCCTGAAGGCTTTCCTGAGATGCTGTTCTTTCTGCATCACTCTTTTGTTTTGATTTTTGGTTGTTGTTTTGATTTTTAGGGGTAGCCACACACCTGGTCCTGCTCAGGGCTTACTCCTGGCTTTCAGGAATCACTCCTGGCAGGGCTTAGTAGACCATATTGGATGCTGAGGATCAAACCTAGCTTGGCCATATGCAAGACAAATGCCCTACCCATTGTACTATCGCTCCAGACCCTCCTTTCAAAGTCAAGATAGGAACCTCTTATTGGCCAACGCACATGGCCTTCCCAGGCTTGGTCGGGGAGCTGGCATTTGCAGGGTCAGCTCTGCTTCTCCTCCTGACTCTTTGGAACTTAGCAAAGTTTTTTATGTTAAAATGACAGCATTTTAGTGCTATCAATTGGTACCTTGTTATGCTTTTGGGTTCCATTTCCCTAATTATGAATGTTTTCCAACATGTTTTCATGTTCTCATTGGATATAAAGCTATAAAAGTAGAATGTCAAGTCTGAATTGCTTTTGATTCTCTGACATATACTGTATACCATTTCCTTCAGTAAAGCACTATGTTAATAGTTAATATTATGTTATATTAGTTTATTAGAATGCAATAAATGAATAAAATAGTTAATATAATATGCAACATTACAAACTGATATAATAATTAATATTAATGTGATTTTATAATGAGGACTGGAGCGATAGCACAGTGGGTAGGTCATTTGCCTTGCAAGCAGCCAACATGGCCGACCTGAGTTTGATTCCTCCGCCCCTCTCAGAGAGGCCGACAAGCTACTGAGAGTATCTCCCCCACACGGCAAAGCCTGGCAAGCTACCCATAGCATCTTCGATATGCCAAACACAGTAACAATTGTAACAATGGAGACATTACTGGGCCCGCTCAAGCAAATCGATGAACAATGGGAGGACAGTGACAGTGACAGTGATTATAATGAGTAGATATAATAACTGCTACAATATCCATTCATTATAATACTATAAAACATGTCGATATTCACTTCTATCCAAAATTAAGGAGAAAAGTTCAATTATATACTAAGTTCCAGGGTATATAATATGTCAGATATGTCAAGGTGCATATTTGTCTATCTAAAATATATTCATATACTAATTCTGAAAAGTTTCTATCAAAATAATTTGGCATGTTCAAGAAATCACGCTTACCCATTTTTTTTTAGCAATTGTCCTGTGGCTGCTGAGATCTCCAGCATCAGGGATAGACACTGTTGAAATACTCTTGTTTTCTGCTGCCCCACATCTGCACTGACTCCTCCTCCAAAGGTGTCGTTCTCCTGCCAATACACTGGGCGGAAAGAACATTCAGAACATCATGCTTCAGAACTGGAGACTCACAGCTCTATCCATTGCATTGACTTATTGCTCATACATGATTTTGGAACTGGAATTAATACGGACTTCTTAGATTGTTTTGAAGGAAATCTGTTTATTTATGTGTACCTCTTATGCTATCAAACTGAGTGAGGTATAAATAAGGCAGCTGGAATAACGTGGAGAGACAGGTAGCTGGGAAGGAGTTGAGCACGCTGAGTTCCCTCAGATACAGGGAATGGCTTAGAAGCACTGGCCCAAGGTAAAGGTTATCCCAGTAGGCAGAGACAGAGAGTGGAAGGCACAGTGTCCCAGCTGGATGGGCTTGATTCTGCTGAATATGAGAACCTGAAGTCTGGCCCATGCCCTGGGTATGACAGCTGCAGACTCCAGAGGGCAGACACCAACCTACCTTCAGCTAAAGCCGCCTGATTCTAGAACTTGTGTACTTCGTCATGACATCATCCCAACAAGGGTAGGGGGAGGCAGGAACTAGGCAGGGACCTTTGGCTCCCAGGGGAATGCAGGGATCAGGCTTTGGAACACGGCCAAGCAGGCAAAGGTCAGCCCGGGAAAGGAGCCTTCAAGGCAAATGGGGTGAAAGGCCTGGGAACTGGGAACGAGGCTGAAGTCCAAGCAAAGGGACCCAGCAGACACTGGATTTCAGGACTTTGGTGGGTCACAAAATCTTCCATCACTCTTTTCTTGGGATGCTGGGCAGAAACACTGGGAATGTGCTGTGCTCAGTGGCTAGAAATACAGCTTGCAAGTTGTAGTCATGTACGCTTTAGGAAGGAAGGAAAATTTTTTTAAAATTTTATTGAATCACCGTGAGATAGTTACAAGCTTTTATGTTTGGGCTACAATCACACAATGATCAAACACGCATCCTTCCACTAATGCACATTCCCCACCACCAATATTCCTGGTATACCCCCCCTTTCCCACCCTCCCCCTGCCTCCATGGCAGACATGATTCCCCATACTCTCTCTCTACTTTGGGGCATTATGGTTTGCAATACAGAACCTGAGAGGTTATCATGTGTGGTCCTTTATCTGCTTTCTGTACACATCTCCCATCCTGACCGATTCCTCCAGCCATCTTTTTCTTAGTGATCCCTTCTCTATGCCAGCTGCCTTCTCCCCTTTGCTCATGAAGCAGGCTTCCAGCTATGGAGCAATCTATCTGTCCCATGTATCTACTATCCTTAGGTGTCAACCTCATGTTATGTTGTTTTATACTCAGGAAGGAAATTTTGTACATAAATTAACCCATTTATTATAGCTAGACATACTTCATTTTTTTTCTTTTTTTGGGTCACACCCAGGGCAATGCTCAGGGGTTACTCCTGGCTCTGCACTCAGGAATTACTCCTGGGGGTTCCCAGGGGCCATATGGGATACTGGGGATAGAACCCAGGTCAGTTGGAAGCTAGGCAAACACCCTATTCCCCGTAGTATCATGGTGGCTCCCAGCTAGCCATGCTCCAGTTGGCAGATCTGGTTTTTCAACTCCTTCAGTCCTTTCATGGCAAATTTGGCCATGACAGCAGTGACCACTGTATTGTAGGTCCAGAAGCCCTCCACGACGGTTTTCATGCAAAAACGCCGGTGCCCAGTGTCCACGGCCCATCTCTTCATCTTGGTCTTGCCACAGAAGGAGCACATGTACTTGGCATGCTGGCTGATTTTGATTTTCTTCACCATCTCTCGGAGGGAGGCTCAGTAACGCTTCCATATTTACCCCCAATATCCACCTTCTGGGGGCTTTTAGTCATCTTGCTGCCAACCAGCTCAGGACCAGACAGTTAGGAAGGAAGAAACCTTAAAAGGAAAGGAAGATGGACACGTCAAAGCCTCACCACACTCCAAACACCATACTGTGTTGAGTATTAATCATATTGAATGCCCAAACCCTCAGCTCCAGTGATAAGATAGGAAGAGTTAACTGATCTCTTTTTGACTTTTTTTAAATTATTTTTATCAGGGTGCCATGATTTACAAAGTTGTTCATAACAGTTGCAGCCATACAATCTTTCAACACCATCCTACAACCAATGTCCCCTCCCCTCCACTAATTTTCCCAGATTTCCTCCCACCCCACAACCTGCTCCTTTGGCAGGCATATAACAAATTTATTTCATATTGCTTGCTTCAACAAAATTGAAAGGAATGGCAAATGGAATTATCAGAAAATAAATTAATAAAAGTAAATTTATGATATTGATCGCCACATTATTTTACTTAAGTAGCACTGCACTGTAGCACTGTCCTCCCATTGTTCATCAATTTGCTGGAGCGGGCACCAGTAACGTTTCCATTGTGAGATGTGTTGTTACTGTTTTTGGCATATAGAATATGCCACAGGGAACTTGCCAGGCTCTGCCGTGCAGGCGGGATACTCTCGGTAGTTTGTGGGGCTCTATGAGAGGGATGGAGGAACTGAACCCGGGTCGGTCGCGTGCAAGGCAAACGCCCTACTCGCTGTGCTCTTGCTCCAGCCCATCCATGTATATGTATGTGTGCGTGTGTGTGTATACACACATGTGCGCGTGCACACATACATATATATGTATATCACTGCCAAAAAGCGATATATATATATATATATTTATATATCTCACTGCCAAAATCAAGGTATATTTTGGATCCAGGCACCGGTTGCAGGTTGCTCTGATTTGTTAATATATATCACGATTGTCCCTTTTATATTTTAAATTTAAGACACTCCTACAGATATTTTGGCCTGATTTCTTTAGCCCAAGCTGTATGTGTTCATCCCCCGTGCTTTGCCTAGTGGTGCTGGAGATCTCCAGAACTGCACTGACAAGGTGTGTAGGCCATGCAGTGCAGGATATCAGGGTCTCAGGGTCTTGCCCATGTGCCTCAATGCCTTTGAACCATCTCAGTCATCAGTAGTCAGGGCACAGTCCTGGTGGTGTTTGGGGGCCCATGCAGTGCTGAGGATTGAACTCAGGGCTCGTGCATGCAAAGCATAGGCTCCATCCAGCCCTTTGAGTGATCTTTCATCCCCCCTCCCTGTTATTTTGTGTTTCAGTAATTCATTCATTTTGTTTTTGTTGCTGAGTACACTGTAAGGATTATTTATCAGTCAATGAAAATTTGGGTTGTTACTAGTTTGGGGCTATTGTAAAGAAAACTGCAAAAAGCGACTTGTCTGCAAATCTGTGTGTATGCTGATTGTAAAATATGTGCTGAGCTTTCAAGAACTAGCCAAACTGTTTTCCAAAGAAGTAAAATCATTTTGCAATTTCACCCGTGACATATAAATACATCAGTATTGAATTGTTTGCACTATGGCAAAGCACATTGACTATTTTTTTAAGTTGTTTACCCAATATGGCACTGCTAAAATAAATTACACTTGTTCATAATGTATTGATCTTGTAATATATTGCTTTATTTAGTTTGCAAATTTTTTTGTTGAGAATTTTGCTTTCATGTACTTGAGGGATATTGACAACATTTTTCTATTCTTGTAATTTTTTTTATCAAGTCTTGGTCTATGTACAATATGTATAAAGCCAGGTTCATTAAATAATTAGGAAATACTTTTAATTTTTAATTTTCTTGAATCTATTAAAAAGAGTATTATTTTAACTGTAAATATTTTAATGTGCCACTTAAGGAGAAATCTTGGTCTGAGGTTTTGTGCTTTTTATTTTAAATGTTTTTAATTGTGGTCACGGTCCTCCCGTTGTTCATCCATTTGCTCGAGTGGGCCCAGTAACGTCTCCATTGTGACACTTGTTGTTACTGTGTTTGGCATATCGAAGATGTCACGGGTAGCTTGCCAGGCTTTGCCGTGCGGGCAAGACACTCTCGGTAGTTTGCTGGGCTCTCCGAGTGGGGCGGAGGAATCAAACTCAGGGTGACCAGGTCGGCCGCGTGCAAGGCAAACGCCCTACCCACTGTGCTAAAGATTTTTTTCTTCAACAATTTTTAAACATCAATTTAGTGGTATCAAGTATATTCTCATTGCTGCATAGCGTAATAACCATCCACTTTCAGAATTCTTTTCATCTTACAAAACTGAAGTTCTCAAAAGTGTGTATGGAAGAGAGTCAGAGGAGGGGAGAAGAAAGAGAGAGAGGCAGAGAGAGACAGAGAGACAGAGAGAGAGAGAAGGAGAGAGAGAGTAGGAGAGAGTGAGAGAGACAGAGTGAGAGAGAGAGAAGAAAAGAGAGAGAATAGTGGTGGAGGTAGGGGTGGGAGGGAAACTAGGAACAATGGTGGTGGGGAATGTACACTGGTGAGGGAACATTATATGACTGAAACCCATCGTCTGACTGAAACCCAATCATGAACAACCTTATAATTGCATATCTCACTGTGATTCAATTAAAAAAAAACTGAAGTTCTCTGCATAGCACTGTCGTTCCGTTGTTCATTGATTTGCTCGAGCGGGCACCAGTAATGTCTTCATTGTGAGACTTGTTACTGTGTTTGGCATATCGAATATGCCACAGGGAGCTTGTCAGGTTCTGCCGTGAGGGTGAGATACTCTCAGTTGCTTGCCAGGCTCTCCCAGAGGGGCGGAGGAATCAAACCTGGGTCGGCCTTGTGCAAGGCAAGAGCCCTATCCACTGTGCTATCACTCCAGTCCATATATATATATATAAAGTTCTCTGAATGTGAAGCAAAAACTCTTGTTTCTGTCTGCAACCAAAAGACACGCTGAAATTCTCAACTGTGATTTTGGATTTGTTTATTTCTCTCCCTTGCTTGTTTCCATTGTTTTTTATCTACTCTGAAGATCTGATACATTTGCGTACACATTTAGGATGATACAGCATCTTGATGACAGATGTTTTTGTCATAAAGAAATGACCAACTCCAGATAATTCTGTCAAAATGAAATGACCAACTCCAACTCTGCCTTGACGTCTAATTGATCTCATAGGTGTGTAAGCACATCACCTTTCTCTCACTAGGTATATATTATTTTTTTCCCCATCCTTTCACTGTTTTCGTGCTTTCCCCAGGTGTGCAGGACCTCTCCCCACCCTATATAGGTTTGAATGTCAAGATTGAGGGTGCCATTCATGCCAAGTGGTTTTAAATGATTTCACGTTCACGTGGAACTTCCTGCAGAGCTCAGAGCAGAAGCAAGTTGATCCATCATGGCTTAAACGCAGGAGCAGCAGGTGTGGCTGGCGAGTGAACCAGAGCGAGGGGCGTATGTGTTTGGCTTCCCAGCAGGACCTTCGAGGGAGCCTCTGGACTTGGGCAGGATGGTGGGGCTCTCAGGCAGAACTTAGGGGCCCAGGGCCCCACTTCCAAAGACACTCAGGCCATGAGGGCCAAGCACAAGTCAAGCATGTGCTGCCAACTCCCCCAGCTGTCTTCTAGCCAGCCCCCAAGACTTTCTTCGGAACACACCCACATGTGGGATAAATGTCAGTAGTTTATGCAGACATAAATTTAGAGGTCGTTTCTCTACCACACAATTGACCTCTGTGTTTTTATACAGAGACACTCTTGTGGGGAGTTTGCACCTGGTTTTGCTTTGGGTGGGGATGGAAGGCACCCACCCAGCAGTGATGAGGGTCTGCATCCAACATCGTGCGGGAGAGGAGGGCAGGGCCCACCCCTGGCAGTGCTCAGGGAAACTTGTGGTAATTGGGAGCCCAAACCAGGCCTGTCTCAAAGAAACCCTTCGATTTACCTCCTGGCCCTTTGATATTGATTTTGAAAAGCAAGTCTGACAATAACTACTTGCATTTGGGGAAAGGGGGGCACACGAAGCAATGCTTAGGGGTTACTCCTGGCTCTGTGCTCAGGGTGCGTTGTGGTACTTGGGAAATCATATGTGGTACAGGGGATTGAAGCTGGTTGGACACATGCAAGGCAAGCACCTTGCCTCTCTGCTATCTCTCTAACCACTGATAATATCTGCTGTAAATGTAAATGTATAATCTATTTATATTTAATGGTAAGAGTTGAAACCTAATCCAGTCCTACTTGTCTTTTATTTGTTCAGTTTATAATGAGTTTCCTTCCTACCTGCTTTTTGGTCAATTTTGGTTTAGTATTACAAGTTAATGCCTTAATTAGGTCTTTACTTTATACTTTTTAAAAACTGGATACTCAAAGGATTGCAATACGCATCACTTACTGTGGTCTACTCAGAGTAAATATTGCAGTATTTCTCATGAAATATAAATAGCTTCAACTGTGTAATTCCATTTGCCACAGTTGTTTTAATTATGTCTGCCTAACAACTCGAAGTTAAATAATAAAACGGGTCTTTATTATGCTTGTGGACAAGACATAGTGAAAGTAAATTGTTTCTGATCCTTTGTGTCCAAGAACTCAATGAGAACATTTGAATATTGGGGGCTGGAATTATCCAAAGGTTCATTTATCTATCCAGCAATTGACTCTGGCTATTGGTTGGTGCCTTAGTTGGGCCTGTTAAACCCCTCCCCTGGCCTGGTCTGTGACTTAGAAGCAATGTGGCAGCTTCCTTAGAGCAAGGCCTATACTAAAGGAAAGGTAGACTGGGGTGGAAGCCAACTACCTTTTATGACCTGGACTCAGGAATCATTCTGCTTATCTTTTGCCATGCTCTATCATCGGAAGAAATTGCAAAGCAGGCTGCATGTAAGGAGGAGAGAATCAGATTCTACAAATGACAGGAATGTAAAGGAGCAGCTATATATCTTTGAAGTAGACTTTTTTGAGTGCTAGCATAGTGGGTAGGGCATTTGCCTTGCACATGGCCGACCTGGGTTTGATTCCTCTGCCCTTCTCAGAGAGCCCAGCAATACTGAGAGTATTCTGCCAGCACGGCAAAGCCTGGCAAGCTACCCATCACAAATTCGATATGCCAAAGGCAGTAACAACAAATCTCACAATGGAGATGTTACTGGTGCCCGCTAGAACAAATTGATGAACAACAGGAGGACGATGCTACAGTGCTACCACACCCAGTGATGCTCAGGATGCTCTGGCTCAGGAACCTTTTCTAGTGTACTTCAAAGACAAAATAGGATGCCAGGGATTGAGCCCAGGTCAGCCACGTGCAAGACAAGCACCTTACCCACTATATTATCCCTTTGGCTTTTCACTGACAACTTCTAAAGAAGCACTATTAAACTCCTTGACAAAAGTTTTCACTTGATCACTTGACTTTCTGTTAATCTTCGATTTGCTTGAGCAGGTGCCAGTAATGTCTCCTTTTGACCCTGTCGCATGCTAATGTAGCCCAATGGCGCCTGTTCATTCTAGGAATATGAAGAGCCTCAAACTGATAGTTCAGGGTCTTGAAGAAGTCTGACCATCTTGTAGGTGGGCGGCCACGTGGTCTTTTGACGTCCCATGGAATCCAGTCGGTAATGGCTCTAGTCCAGCGGTCATCTCCAAATCTCATTACGTGTCCAGCCCATCTGATTTTCGACACCTTAGCAAATGAGACAGCATCCCTGATTCTTGACCGTCAATGGAGGTCGGAACTCTGGATTCTCTCTCTCATTTGAGTGAAACATGATACTCCAAGCATAGTTCTTTCAATTCCTCTTTGGGAGACCCAAATAGCGTTCTCATCCTATTTTCATAGGGCCCAGGTCTCTGAGGCATATGTTAACGCAGAAAGAACAATGGAATTGAAGAGATGTGCCCTGAGCCGGAGGTTCTTCGTCCTCTTAGCTATTTCTTCGATGCTCTTGAAGGCATTCCAAGCCACTCTCTCTTCCTCCTGCACAACTCAGGTCATTCGTCACGTTGATTTCTCGACCTAGGTACATATAACTGTTGCATTTGGAGATGTTTGTCCCATTGAGAGTGAATGGAATGTCAGGAACGAGACTGTTTCTCATAAACATTGTCTTCATGAGATTCAGCTGTACTCCAACCTCTCCACACTCATGGTCGAAGTTGGCCAGCATTTGTGCTAATGTTTGGTGTTATTAGAACAATGCGGAGGTGGTGTAGTTGCTGACCTTCTATCTTCACTCCCATTCCTTCCCATTCCAGTCGTCGAATGACGTTCTTGAGGGTGGTACTGAAGAGTTTCGGTGAAATGGTATCACCCCGCTGAACCCCTCTCTTGACATGGATGATCATTTCTTTGTAGAATGGTGAGATCCTGGTAGTGAATCCGTAATACAGCTCATGGAGGATCCTGATGTATTGAGTTTGAATGTCCTGATTGGCTAGGGCTTCAATGACTGCTTCTATCTTAACAGAATCAAAGGCCTTCTTTAAATCAATGAATGTTAGACAGAGCAGCATCTTGAACTCCCAAGAAACCTCAATGAGCTTGGTTATTGTGTGGATATGGTCAATAGTGCTGAATCCTTTTCGAAAACCGGCTTGCTCGCATGCTTGTCCTTCATCTAGTGTTCTTCCAGTCCTATTCAGGATGACTTGAGTGAACAGCTTGTAGATGACAGACAATAGGCAGATCGGGCGATAGTTGCCAATGTTGTGGATGTTTCCCTTCTTGTACAGTAGTACAGTCCTGCTGGTTTTCCACTGGGACAAAACCTTGCATTCAGACAGGTAGTGTGTGAAGAGCTGAGCCAGCGTATTTATGAGTACTATGGCAGGTTCTTCAGGTGTTCAGGTCTGACCTTGTCTGGGCCAGGTGCTGTTCTTTTCTTTTTCTTTTTCTTTTTTTTTAAATTTTTATTAGTGAAACACCATGAGGTACAGTTGTAGACTTACAAATTTTTGTGCTTGGGTTTCAGTTATACAATGATCAAGTACCCATCCCTTCACCAGTGCCCATTTTCCACCACCACGGGTCCCAGTATCCCTCCCACCCTCCGTCCCCCCCATCCCACCCTGCCTCTGTCGCAGGGAATTCCCCCTTGTTCTCTCTCTTCTTTTGGGTCCTGTGTTTTGCAAGAGAGGCATTGAATGGCAATCATGTTTGGTCTATACCAACGAAATGGCGTGTCAGATTTTTGAAGGGAGAACATTGGAAACGACATATCCATCCTGCAAAATTTGGTATGTGGGCAGGTGGACATGGCTATCAAAGAGATCTGAGTAGAAGTAATGGATAATATTCTCCATTGCCCTTCTGGAATATGCAATAGATCCATTAGGACGTCAAAGGGCAGTCATCTTGGTCTTGTAGTTGGCAAAGGACAGGCTGGCATTACGAATGCTTTTCCCGGCTTCTGCCACATCTACCAGCACTTCTGCTCTTCTCTCTTCTCTCTTTGAGGACAAATGTTTTAACAAGTGAAATATATTAACACTTTCTTTAAGGTCCTTCCAACTTCTTTCATTGTCTGGTTCAAAAAACACTCCAACAGCTTAACTTTAATTAATTTGGTTAGTATAAAACACCCAATTCTCTGTCCCAGTTAATTTGGTTGCATAAAATATTAACCCAAATTTGATGAGATAAACAACCATTTCTTATGCTCATTAATTATGTGGGTCGGAATGTTGGACAAGACACAGTGAAATAGTTTTGTTTCTCAATGTTGAGAACTCAGCCAAGGAACTTGAAAGCTGGTGTTTGGGAACATCTGGATAATCCTTCAATGGCATGCCAGTTTAATGTCAGTTGATTAGTGCTTCAAGTAGCTTGGGATTGCTTACAGCATCAAATTAGGAATTTTAAGAGAAGAGAGAGAGAGATAGGGAGGGAGAGAGAGAGAAAAGAGAGAGATGTAGAAGCGATGAAGCCACATTATCCGTTGGGATGTCACTTTCTGAAAGCTTTGCAGTATATCTGTATCAGTGATCAAACCCACAGGTTGCTGATTTTTGGAAAAGTCAGTGGTATTGAAAGATTTTACTCCTTAGTAAATTTAAGAGAAATGAGCATGCTCTGCCCTGCAGGGCTATATGGGGGAGCATCAGACTTGCTCAGCAGGCAGAGGCAGGAGTGAGGAGGAAAGCAGGGAGAGAAGCTTTCATTATGCTGTTGGTGGAAAGACAAGGAAGGTCAGGGAACATTGCATAATCACCAGGTGCCTCGGGAAGTCCCACAGCTCTCTCACTGCCTGCATTTTGTGGTCTCGGGCCACTTCCCCACCCAGGATGGCCAATGCCATGGGTGGATGAAGGAGTAAACAAGGGCCAGGCTGGTTGGTGACCAGTTGCCATTTATTCCATTCTCCCCATGCTCCTGTTTCAATCTCACTAATTCTCTCATTTCCATCTCTTCCTGTCTCCCTCACTCATCTCCCCGCGCTCAGTGCTCTGGCTCCCACAGCTTTGGTCTCTCTCTAGTATCTTACCACCTCCCCGCATTGGAGGTAGCAACCGACCTAGGCCCGGTAGCACAATCAATGTATGAAAGTCTTTCCTGTTCCTGATCAGGCTCAACGGCAAAATACCACTCAGGGGCTTTTCTCCTTTCCTTAATCTAATAACTTCATTAACATCTTATTTGTACTTCTTAATATTAGTTATTTTGTATGGACACAGTAAGAGGTACATTGAGCTTGTAGGGTGGCTCTCCTGGGGACATCTCACTATAGATCTCAGACTATAGTGCTCAGGCAAGATTAATCTTTCCTAACCCTAGCAGGGTCCTAATCCAGTTGTTACTTTTTAGATCATGACAGAATTTGTCCATGACCACGCTTTTAACTTATAGTTAAGTATTATGATACTTTGACCTGGCCCATTTTGATGCCAAGGTAGCTCACAGCTTGCCCTGGGTGCAACTAGTTCCTCATCAGGACCCTGTTTTGGGGGTGCTAGGAACTAAGGGCAACTGAGGCTTAAATTGAGAAAACAGATGCCCAGGATTGAATATCATTCAGAGTCAATTAACTCCCAAGTTACAAAAGCATAGCATTAACTGTCTTCCTGTGTCTATACAAAAGGGGATATTGCTCTGAATTAACTATGCAAAGGATTTAAGGAGAAAAGAAAAGCAGTATTTATAAGGTAACAGAGTCTGATTGGGAGATAAAGGTAATTGACCAGTTGGGGAAGCAAAGCACAAAGAAAGAGTTTACAAATAAACACAGAGGAATGGGAGCACTGTGATGTGTGTAACCCAATATACCTAAACTCCCTGTGATGAGGCAGAAAAGACAAGCCAATGTTATCCTACAGAACATGGCTAAGAATTGGATTGTTTTAATAATGTCAGCAAATTCTAGGGCAACAAAAATACTGACTTGGGGGCTGGAGCAATAGCACAGCAGGGAAGGCATTTGCCTCGCATGCGGCCAACACGGGTTTGATTCCCAGCATCCCATATGGTCCCCTGAGCACCACCAGGAATAATTTCTGAGTGCATGAGCCAGGAGTAACCCCTGTGCAATGCCGGGTGTGACCCCAAAAGCAAAATAAAACAAAACAAAACTAAAACAAAAATACTGGTTTGAGGGCTGAAGGGAAAATATTGGAGGTAAGACTCTTACGTTGTGTGCTGCTGACCCAAATTCAGTTCCCTGGCTCCCCAAATGGTCCCCTGAGACTACCAGCAATGATGTTAATGCAGTCAGGAGTAAGCCCTGACCACACCTGGATGTTCCCCCACCCTCAATGAAACCCCAAAACTTGACTTTTCAGGGCTAGAGAGAGAGTTGAATGGACAAGAGCACATGCTTTGCATGCAGGAGAACTAGGCTCAATTCCATCACCATGTGGACCTTCGAGCACCACTGAGACTGAGGTAGCCTCTGGGCACCAATGGTGTGACCCCCCCAAAACAAGCAATCAAATGAGCTATATGTAAACTAGATGTGTGTGGCCTATATTTATACTTCATATGTATATATGTACATATACAAATCTATAGTCTTTATTTATGAAATATATGCTCATTGGATATGAAACTCTAGACATTCTCTTGTTTCGTTTTAGCATTTCAGAGCTGTGCTAATATTTTCTTACAGCCTCTATCATTTGTCATAGGAACTAGTTATATTTTGTACCTATTTTATTTCTGTGGAAGTAATTAACGTGTCTTTTTCACTCTGGATATTTTTTGGATTTTTTTCTCTTGGTTATTTTTTAAAGTTTGACTCTAATGTTTCTAAATGGATTTTTGTGTTTCTTTCTTCTTGAGTTTTAATAAGCATTTTGGATCTAAATTGATGTTTTCACTATACCTGATCAAATTTTAACTAATATTCAACTTTTTAGGCTTCTTTGACTCACTTTTCCTGAAACTCCTGTTACTAATATATTTTACCACAGGTCATTGGTGCTATGCCCATTTTTACAATGTCTTTTCTGTTTTTCAGTTTGGCTAATTTTAATTTTTCTATCAATATGTTCATTCACCTTGACTTCTGCTACTAGCCTCATTCAGCAAACATCTCATATGTTATAAAATAGAATTTTTAAAAATCTAGGTTTTCTATTTGAAATAGTTTCTCAATTTTTATTTCTTGGCTAAGAAATCATATCTGTTTACTCAGTATGTTGCTTTTTCTGAGATCCAAAAATCTTTGTAATAATACTATAATAATTTTGTAGTTTTCTAAAAATTCTAGAACCCAAAACATCTTAGAATCTTTATGAGGTTATTTTAAAAAATTATGAGTCATGATTCCACAACCACCACCACGTGAGCTCATCTATCAGCCTAGCTACAGAGACTCATAATTAAATCTTGAAAGGTATCAACTAGCTGAAAAAATTTCTTGGTTGTGCCGGTCCCCGGCTGAGACTCAGGGGCAACCTCGGGGACGGGAGGGATGGGTCAAGCCCACACCCTGCCAAAGCCCAGGCAGCTATTCACACTCCAACAGCTGCTGCTATGCCTATGGCCAGACTCAACTGTATCACAACAGCTCCACAGAGATCCAAACTACCAAAACCTTCAGGTACTTTGGTGTTTTTTTTTTTTTTTGCTTGAAATTTTGGGTCTTCTTGGAGTCTGGGAGGGAAGGGTGCAACATTCCTCCACCTCCCTGTACTTCTGGAAGTCCCAGAAGCCACACCCACAATTCCACCACTGCCATCCTGTAAGCTCATGGCCCAGTTAAATATTCTGAATTTTTCTGGAGCAACATCTCCAAACGCTATAATACTAACATCCCAGTAGGACCACACTGATTGGATGGGAATGTAATGTAGAAACCACCTAAGCTCAATTAACAAAAACATTAACACAGAAGGCTCAACTTGCAACAACAGTTTAGTAAACCCTCAGACAAGGACTTAATGTTCCCATTTTTTCATTTCATCATCCTGTTATTCGTCGATTGCCTCGAGCAGGTCCCAGTAACGTCTCTTTCATCCTAGCCCTGAGATTATATTCAAGGCTCTTTAGGAGAATGAGACCCATCATTGTTACTGGTATTTGGCATATTTGGTACGCTACGGGGAGTTTGCCAGACTCTGCCCTGTGGGCAGGCTACATTCGATAGCCTGCAAGTTTGTCCAAAGTAGGAATGAGATGATAATGTCATAAAAGAAGTCCTGATAAGATGTCGCGCGGCAGTGCGGTTCCGGGAGCTGGAGACTATAAAATGTTCCCATGGTGAGATATAATGATTTTCACAGATTTTCTTTTACTAAAGTATATTTTGATAATTCCATTAGCCATTTAGTGGTAACAAGCAACATAAAGTAGATTATTTCCAGCCTGCTATGGAGGCAGGCTTGAGGGGTAGTTAGGAACACGGGGGCCATGGTGGAGGGAAGGTGACAGTGGTGGTGGGATGGGGCTTGGAATATTGAATGTCTGTAACATGTCATCATGAACAACTTTGTAAACCAGTTTCAAATAAGGTGGAAAAATTATTAGTCACATTTATTTGTATATTTGTAAATTTTATTTCATGCTGGACATTGTGCATGATTGTCTGGATTATGTCTCCCACCAATAAAATAGATGAATTTTTTAAAATGAAAGACAGAATAAGGGGTAGGGCACTTGCCTTGCATGAATCCGTCCAGGATTCGATCCCTGGCACCACATATAGACCCTGAGCACCATCAAGAGTAATCCCATGAGGACTGAGGCGTGAGGGAGGGGCGGGGGATATTGGGGACATTGGTGGTGGGGATGTGCACTGGTGGAGGGATGGATGTTCCATCATTATATGGCTGAATCTCAAACATGAAAGTTTTGTAACAATATCTCACAATGATACAATAAAAAAGATTTTAAAAAGTAATGTGGATGCTAAGTGAAATGAGTCAGAAAGAGAGGGACAGACATAGAAAGATTGCATTCATCCGGGGAACACAAAGTGACAAAATAGGAGCCTAACACCCAAGAATAGCCGAGATAAGTACCAGGAATTTTGCTCCATGGCTTGGAGGACAGCCGCACACTCTAGGGGTAAAGGCAGCTGAAATAGAGAAGGGAGCACCAAATAAAGGGTGTTGGGAAGATCCTCCCAGGATGGGAGAAGCATGCTGAAAGTAGACTATAGACTGAACATGATTGCCACTCAATGCCTCTTTTGCAAACCACAGCACCCAAAAGGAGAGAGAGAACAAAAGGGAACGTGGGATGGGGGGTTGGGGGGGTGGGAGGGATATTGGGATTAGTGCTGGTGGAGAATGGGCACTGGTGGAGGGATGGGTATTCAATCATTGTATAACTGAAACCTAAGCACAAAAATTTGTAAGTCTACAACTGTACCTCATGGTGTTTCACTAATAAAAATTAAAAAATAAATAAATAAAAATAAAAAAATAATGTGGAGTTCATGCCCAATTCAATCAGCTTAATCAATGGCTGAACAAATAGCAGTACTCCACATTATTAAAAAAAAAAGAGTGATTCCCTAATTACAGAACAAGGAGTAGGCCCTGAGCACAGCTGGGTGTGGGACAAAACTCAAAATAAACAAAAAGATGAAATCTCTGGGGGGGGGGTGGCGTTCCCAAATGGTGCTCAAGATGTTAGGGTCCTCATCTGTGATTCTCAGACAGCCAGATCAGTGGTTCAGGGCAGAGACCTGAAGACAAGACGCTGCTGGGGCCTTGTGGTGCCCAGGATCACCCAGACCACACTGGGGTGGGGGGTAGGGGGGCTTGGGAACCTCAAAACCTATACCCAGTGATGCTCAGGGGCACTGAGGGGACAGGATGGAATCCGGGTCATGGATGGAAACTGGATCATGCACTTAAACCGCCGTGCTATCTGCAAAATGACAAGTTTCATTTTAGCAGGTGCACCCGCTTATCTAATTGTTAGACTTGACTTATTCATGTGTTTAGTTTTGTAACATTGCTCTGCTCTAGGCAGGAGTTGGCAAACCAGGATCTGTGCACTAAATCAACCTATGGCCTAGTTTTGTGCAGTCTGTGAAGTAAGAATTTTTTACATTTTAAGAGATTTGTTTAAAACAACAAGGAATAGGGGAGGGGGAGGGGAAAGAGGAGAAGGAGGAGGAGGTGGTGGTGGAGGAGGAGGAGGAGGAGGAGGAGGAGGAGGAGGAGGAGGAGGAGGAGGAGGAGGAGAGGGAGAGGAACGCTATACGCAGTTCACAATATTTCAACTACCTTTCTGATCCAGAGGAAAGTCCAGGAACCAGTCCAGCCTGCCTTGCAAGCATAAGTTAGCAAATGAGCTACGCTGTTCTGAGTTCGTTGGCTTGGGAGTGAGATCCCCACCGCCTTGCCCCTCCATGCACCCAGTGAGATCCCGGCAGCTGTCTTCTGTCTTCTGTGCTGGCAGCTCTGCCATGGGCAATTCTGATCCCTGGCTGTCATCATTCGTGACACACTGGGTCCATGGGACCGGCTAAAGAGCCGGCCATGGCAGTCCACCCAACCCCAACCATTGTGCACAGGCCGAAGAAGGAGGACAGCTCTAGAGGGAGGGTGAGTACACTGAGCCCTATAGAAAAAAACAAGACACACATCCCAGGCGCCTCTGCAGGGAGAGGACTCGTTTCATTGCAGACTGGCTTAGGTTTATATACCTTGAGAGAAAAGGGGGAACAATGGATGAGCACCTTTGGGGGGAAATTTCCGCACAAGCCCACAAACAGTCAAACAGGGTGTCTTGGCTCCTCTCTCTCCCCCCAGCTGGCTGGCAATTAGCTTGCTCCAGGGTCCCTTACGTGAGACAATGGAAGCGGGCGTTAGAGCCCTCTGTCCACGAGTGGGGGAGGGGTCGATGCTGGGAAGCCAAGGAGGCCCTGTCAGCCGCTGACCGCTCTTCCAAATCTCAGGGGCTCACCCTGACCCCAGCTATTCCCTGCAGCATCCCACACAGGGCGCTGCAAATTATTTCTGACCCATCACAGCCAGGTGTGTGTGTGTAAGTATCAAAACAAGAGGGCATGACCCACGGAGTGTACAACAAGTAAAGCTTCGTGCCAGGACGAGGACTGGGAAGTGTGATCCCTGGAGGATGCGTGCAAGCTCCCTAGTGATTATTGTATTCCAGTCAGAATGTATATTATAGCAGGAATCTGGCATTATAGCCAGATCCAAGGATGCAACCTCCTTTGAGCACCTGTCTGGTACATAAGCACCACAACCTAATATGCAACTCTACAATCACCCCCCAATGAGAGATGTGTGGTGTGTGTCTCAATTATCAATAACATTTTGTTTTATACTATTTTTCTTTATATATAAATGTTTCGTAATATTTTATAATAGCAAAAACAAAGGGAAGGGGAAAAGGATAAAAATATTTTCTTTTAAAATGTTTATTTAAGCACCCTGGCTTGCAAAGTTGTTCACATTACAGTTGTTCTAATCATCCAGGAGCAAAATGTTCCAACCCCAATCTCTCCACCAATCCCAGCACCAGTGTGACCTTCCCTCCTCTAGTGTTACCATGTTCCCGCTCACTCCCCGAGCTTTCTCCCTTGGAGGCACAAATTTACTTCATGTTGCTTGTTACTACAGAGTGTCAAATAAAATTACAGAAAATAGATCAATAGAAGTAAATTTGTGATTACTGTTATATCTGGACTCTGTGCCAGGCTGTTTTCACTCGGGGTACCCCAGAGGGCGGAAGGTGAGAGCCCTCCCCATCCCAAGGAACCCAGCCCCGGCAGCCGACCTCCACTACCCAACCGCCGCCACACTCCAGGTGACATTCCACATGCTTGAGCCAAGCCTCACATATGAGTGAACTTCATGGACCATGTGGCCATGAAACACATCATAAGACACTCCTTACCCATTTTCCATAATTACTACACCATATTTGATAGAGAAATATATATATATATATAGTGTATATAGTGGTAGGACATTTGTCTTGCATGGGGCCAATGCAGTTGACCTGAGTTCGATTCCTCTGCCCCTCTCGGAGAACCCAGCAAGCTACTGAGAGTATCTACACAGTAACAAGTCTCACCATGGAGACATTACTGGGTCCGCTCAAGCAAATCGAACAACAGGAGGACAGTGCTATATATAGTCACGGTCCTCCCGTTGTTCATCGATTTCCTCAAGCGGGCCCAGTAACGTCTCCATGGTGAGACTTGTTGTTACTGTGTTTGGCATACTGAATATGTCACAGGTAGCTTGCCAGGCTTTGTCGTGTGGGTGAGATACTCTCGGTAGCTTGCCGGGCTTTCCGGGAGGGGCAGGGGAATTGAACTCTGGTCGGCCATGTTGGCTGCATGCAAGGCAAACACCCTACCAGCTGTGCTATCACTCCAGCCCATATATATGTATATATATATATATATATATATTTTGGTACTTTGGACAAACTGGCAGGTTACCGAATGTAGCCTGCCCACACGGCAGAGTCTGGCAAACTCCCCGTGGCATGCCCAATATGTAAATACCAGTAACAATGATGGGTCTCATTCTCCTAAAGAGCCTTGGATATAATCTCAGGGCTAGGATGAAGGAGACGTTACTGGGGCCTGCTCGAGGCAATCGACTAATAACAGGATGATTTGTGATTTGTGTGATATTTTGGTAAATAATAGAATTTCAATTAATAAACTATGTAAATAAAAAATAGATTGGAGTTCAGAGGCCTGATGACATTCAGTTTTGATATTTTGGGGCAGGACAACCTCACAGTGACGATGCATTATTTTCTCCTGAGGCATGCAATTATCTGCTTCTTTCTGTGCTATTTATCAACTGCTGTATTTAATATCTTTATTCACTGGTTCTGTAGGGTATATTTTCACTTTTTTAATTTAGAAAGCTGATATAAAATTTTGAATACCGACTTCGTTTTATTCTTTGTACTTTTTGAATTTGGGCCACACCTGTCTGTGTTTAGGGCTTTCTCCTGACTCCGTGCTCAGGGATTGCTCCTGGTGGTACTCAGGGGCCATACGCGATGCCAAGGATTGAACCTAGATCAGCTGCATACAAGAGCTGCCAGGGATCAAACCCAGGGCCTGACGCTTACAAGGCCCGTGCTTTACCACTGAGCCATTTTCCAAGCCTGTACTCTTTATTTTTTAAATGCCCACCCACAACCCTTCATTGTTGTTGGTGAGGTGTGTGATGGCTGCGGTGGCGAGCCTGGCTGGCCACCTCTCAGATTGGTCATGGTGCTCACACTCTCAGCATTCAGCAACAGTGCTCACCATGGACCACGTTCCTTCAGCAGATGCTTGTTCAGTGTTTACTGTGGACTGTGGGATGCAAGGTATGGACTGTGGCTGTGGTGTTCCCGGGCATCAATGTGGTGCACCCACCGATCACACAACGCTCCCTGGACCTGGCTTTTAATGAAACTGAATTTATTGTTATTATTATTATTATCTTTTATAATTTGGGGTCACAACCAATACTCAGGTCACTCTTGGTGTGATGTTCCACGTCACTCCTGGCAGTGTTCAGGGGACCAAGCAGTGGGATCAAGCAGGGGGCTTCTGTAGGCAAAGTGTCCCCAGCAGCCTGTTTTGCTGTCCCTGGCCATCTCTCAGTCTCTCGGGCCCGTCTTTGACTGATAGCAGTTACACCCCACTTTTGTGGTGCTCACACACACCTGGCTGAGTGAAGTCACTGGCTGTGCCGGGGCTGGCAGGGAGCAGCCCACCCGGGCCCCAGCGCCACAGCCTCTGGGAGCCTGCTCGGCTCACCCGGGATTCAAACCTGTGACCACACACTTCCAAGACAGGTGCTCAAAGCAGCTGGGCCTTTGCTCTGGCCCCTCTTCCCTTTCTTGGTTGCCATGATGGAGAGGTCAGACACACTTGGCTATGCATGTGCTTACCAAGGTCATACTATTAAACTGTGATGCTCAGTGGGTTGTACTTGGTGTTGTTTAAATCATTGTATCACTGTCATCCTGTTGGTCATCGATTGCCTCGAGCTGGCCCCAGTAACGTTTCCTTCGTCCTAGTCCTGAGATTTTAAAAAGTGCCACATTTGAGGCTCCTTCAGGGTCAGGAGAATGAGACCCATCATTGTTACTGGGTTTTGGCATATTGAATATGCCACGGGGAGTTTGCCAGACTCTGCCATATGGGCAGGGTACTTTTGGTAGCCTGCCAGGTTCCCCAGAGTAACACCTAGATAATAAGATGTCGTTTCTGGGAGCAGGGTTTTATAGTCTTGGCCGTTGATGGGATTACATGGCGCCAGAGGCAGTTGGTGGGTGTAACGCCTGGAAGATGGGGGATCTGGGTGGAGGAGTGTTGGAGTACACGGAGCTTAGGTTTATCAGGTTGCACCCATCACAGTGCTCCCGAGTCACTTCCATTACTTTGTCTGTAACCACTTCTATGCTCTTTTCCCCAACCAATTTGTAAGGTCTCATCCTGCTTAGACAATGAAACTATTAAGGTAAAGGTAAAGGCCCTCCCGTTGATCGTCGATTTGCTCGAGCGGGCCCAGTAACATCTCCATTGGAGACTTTGTTGTTACTGTGTCTGGCATATCGAATACTCTCGGTAGCTTGCCGGGCTCTCCGAGAGGGGCGGAGGAATCGAACTCGGGTCGGCCATGTTGGCCGCTTGTAAGGCGAACGCCCTACCCGCTGTGCTATCGCTCCATACCCTAGACAATGAAACTATACTGTAAGTTAATATTGCCTTTCTCCTCTCCTTATGTCTTTTGAGCAGTTTACTTTAATGCAATGTCCTTTTGTATAGATACAGGAAGACAATTAATTAATGTGCTTTGTAACTTAGGAATTGATTGGCTTTGAATATTATTCACTCCTGGGCATCTGCCTTCTCAACTTAAGCCTCAGTTGCCCTCACTTCCTAGCACTCCAAGGGCAGGGTCCCGATGTGGGACTGAATGGAACCAGGGCAAGCCGGTAAGTTATGTGCTACCCTGGCAGCGCGATGGGCCAGGCCAAGGTGCCACGATTCTTAACTATAAGTTAAGAGGTTGATCATAGGCAAATGATGTCATGATCCAAAAGTAACGACGAGACTAGGGCCCTGCTGTTAGGAATAGGAAAGATATCTGGCCTGAGCACTGCTGTCTGAGATCGAGATGGCCCTAGGAGAGCAATTCTATAAGCTCAAAGTATTTCTTGCTGTATCCATACAAAATGATTAATATTATGTATGCTTATATGTTGGTTGGACAAGGAAAGGAGAAACACGTCCTAGAAGCAGTTTTCCTGTGTGTCCTGACTAGCTTGGTTGAGACTGCTTTCTCCCCTTCAAACTGCCTTCAGTAAATGATTTCAGTATGTTGAGACAGTTTCCCTTTTCTCACAGAAACCTAGCTGGTCTTGGATATGCAGATCTCAGGTGCTAAACCAGGCCTGATCTTTGGGATGTAGATTTCCAGCTCTGGCCAGGCTGGTCTTTGGGATGCAAATCCAAGTGCTTGTAGCTTGTAAAGGTGAGGCCAGGATTCTTGGCCTGTGGATGTAAAGAACAATGTATGGTTTGCCGCCTCAATGTTCTTTCTGTAACTCCTTTTGATGACATCACTATATTGCGCCCTTTAGAGGTACTACGATCTATATAAGGGAGATTTCAGGGCTCTCTGGGGGAAACGTGCATCAGAGAACCTGGGAAGATGGGGCTGAGGAAAGAAGCTGAGAGAACAAAGGTGCACGGGCTTGAAAGATCCTGGGGCCTCCATGACATACATCTCTTCCATGTAATAAACTGCTGCTAAGACCAACCAGCCTGGCCCCGTTCCTTCCTTCGCCTGACCATCACCATCGACCTCCCTGGAGTGGGGAAACGGCCTGAGACTACCGAACGCGGGCGGCGGGAGAGATAGGCCGCTGCCGCTCCCTTGACCATCCCCAGTCCCAATCTGAGCAGGCTTGGAGATCTACACCCCGGGTCCCACACACCTGGGTTCCTCTGCCGGTTCCTTCATGCGTGAAGCTCATCTGAACCTGTGGAGAGTGGTCTTAAGCATGGCTGTGGCTGGTACCGAAGGTCTTCAGCTGCCGGGGCTCTGCTCAGGGTGGGGAGGGAAACTCAACCCACCCTCCTCCAAGGGGCCCTGGTGAGGAGAGCCAGGTGCTGAGGCATGAGACTCTGTTGTTTAAAAAAAATTTTCTTTTGTTTGAATCATCATAAGAGAGAGAGCTTTACAAAGCTATTCTAATTGGGTTTCAGTGATTCAATGTTCCAACACCATCCCTCCACCAGTGTACATTTCCCAGCACTAATGTCCCCAGTTTCCCTCCCACCATCCCCCAACTTCCATGGGTGGTGATTTTTAAATTCTTTTTGTTTTCTGGGGTCAGACGCCGCACTACTCGGCTCTGTATCTGGGGTCTCTCTTGACAGTGCTCCAGGGACTGTATGTGGTACCTGGGATTGAACCCGGTCAGCTGCATATAAAGCAAGTACCTTATTCTCTGTGTTATCTCTGGCCCTAATGGTACAGTTTTTCTTCAGTAGGGGAGGGTCATACCTTGCAATACCTAGAAGCTACTCCTGGCTCTGTGCTTAGAGGTCATTCCAGGTGGTGCTCACCATGTAGTAAGTACCAAGGATGGAGCCTGGGCCTCCTACATGCACAACTGTGCTCTCAGCCCTCTGAGCCATCTCTCCAGCCGGTGGTGCTTTAACTGGGTTCTGGGAGACTCCGCAGTTGCTACCTTGTGCATTGTAGGTTAGAAACACCCTGGAAATGTCCTCTGGTGTCACACATCTCTGTGATAACAGTGCCTGCAATCCCTCAATAAACAGGGGAGACATTAGTCTCTGGAGAGGACCATCTGGATAGGATTTTTAAGGCCAGTAAGTTTCACAGCCAGTGGTCAGCACAGAGTCCTGGGCCATTGCTGCCCGGGCCCTTGGCTGGTGCAGGGGTTCCCTCCTGCACTCCTGCTCTGGGCATGCTCCCTTCTGGGAACAGTCACTGATCTGTGCATGCCGGTCCCATATCCAACTGACCTGGCGACTGCTGCACCAGGAGCAATAGGACTCCTTGTAACAACCCCAACGCCCCCCCCCCCCCGCCCCCCAACGCATAACTGAACCTTTGAGGAAAGCAAAGCCAAAGGATTGGAGACACATCCATGCTCCTTCCAGCTACAGGAAGGAAGTTCCCCTGTGGTAGTCTGTTTCCCAGCATGGAGATGGGGCTCAGGCGCTGCTCCCATGTGCATGAGGCCTGGGGTCTGGGCCCCACAGCCTGCGTGGGGTCCCCAGCAGCTGGGGATAGCCCCAGGGAGCATCACAGCCCAAGTGTGTGACCCTCGTGACTGCAACGACAACAAAAGACGAAGATGGGGGAAATCATTGAATATATTTGAAAGGAGCAAATTGAAACAAACAAACAAACAAAAACCTCGAAAAACGCAAACTAGTTTCTCTTTTCTTTTTTCTCTCTCTTTTTTTTTTTTTTTTTTGCAAAAGCAGAAACTGGAGAAACCTTGGGGGACCGACACTTCCCTGGGACCTGGAGTTCGACTTGGAAGTGCAAGAAAATGTGAAGTGACCACTAGGTGGCGCCAAAGTCCAGGCAAACCGTTCCGGACCTTGCAAAGAGACAGATTTTGGTAGACCGCCAATATCTGGAGGCAAATTAACACAAGGTCCTATTGATTCTTCACCTAGACGTTTCAGTTTTTACCAGATTTCCCTTATTTCTGCCACTCCATATTCTGATGTTTCTTTCTAAGGCGGCATAAAAGAAATTCCAAGATTCTCTCATTTATCCAATATCTATATTCCTACAAAAAAGAGGAGCGTAAACTCATGAATTACATCACACAACTAGAAAAATAGTTTTTAAGTTATTGGCAGTGATTCCTACCGCAGGAGCTGTCGAAGAGCCCAGGCTTGGGTTGGAGAACGGCAGTTTGGGGATCTGGCTCTAGGAGTGGGGAATTGTCAGCACAGGCTGGGGGACAGTAATACCTCACTAGCTATTGAAAATAGCCCTGACAACAAAGAACTCTTATGAATCAGCTGTAACCCAGGTCAAAATATTGACTGGTAGGAGGAGGCTGGAGGGTCGGGGCAGGAACCGCAGGAACCCCGGGATTTTCAAACACTGTGGGAGGGTTGATGCGGTTGTGCTGCAACCCTAAGACTGCAATAATATTGTGAACTCTGAAGCCTCAATAAAAAAATGAATTAATCAAAAAAGGAGTGACTGGTGAGAGCAGATGTGTAATTTATTTTATAATACTCTGGTGCAGAGAGGTGAAGAATAGGGACCAGATTGATAGTCCAGCGGGTAGGGCAGCTGCCTTGCACCAGAGATGCCAGGAGTGATCCCTGAGCACAGAGCAGGAGTCAGTCCCAAGCACCCCCGCTGTGGCTCTACATCTCCCCCCTCCAGGAGAAAGCAGCTCAGATAGAGAAGGGAGCACCAAATAAAGGGAGTTGGGAGGATCCGCCCAGGATGGGAGATGCAGGCTGAAAGTAGACTACAGACCGAACATGATTGCCACTCAATGCCTCTTTTGTAAACCACAGCACCCAAAAGAAGAGAGAGAGAGATCAAAAGGGAATGCCCTGCCCCAGGGGTGGGGTGGGATGGGGAGGTGGAAGGGGGCGGGAGGGATTCCGGGAGCATTGGAGGCAGGGAATAGGCACTGATAGAGGGATGGGTACTCAATCATTGTATAACTGAAACCCAAGAACAAAAATCTGTAAGCCTACAACTGTACCTTATGGTGTTTAACTAATAAAAATAAATAAATTAATTAAAAATAGTGTAACAAAAAGTGGACTGTGATTATAATACTATCAATAAAAGTATTAAATATAAAAAAAACTCCCCCTCTAAAATATAGAGAAGGGGTGTATGTGGGGGGAAATAGATGAAAGTGTGGAGGGTGGAGAAGTTCGCTTTTGCAAATGTGCCCATTTTTGTGTGTTTTGAGTGTTTAGTAAAAGATTGAAACAAATATTTCTTTCTTTTAAAATTTATTTATTGAATCACCGTGAGAGCAGTTGCAAAGCTTTCAAGTTTAAGTCTTGGTCGTACAATGATCAACACCCATCCCTTCACCAGTGCATATTTTCCACCACCAAGAACCCCATATGCCCCCCATGCCATCCCTCCCTGTGCCTGTGGGGCAGATGATTTCCACTTAACTCTCTCTTTACTTTGATTACGTTCATTATTTCGACAAAAGATGCACCATTATTATTTGGAATTTCCCCCCAACAATCAAACCTGCTGAAAAGGCATCATGAGAAACAAATATTTCTAATAAAGTTTATCAGAAGGATGTAAGATGCTGTTTAAATAATTGTAGAGGTTGAAGCAATAGCACAGCAGGTAGGGCGTTTGCCTTGCACCTGGCCTATCCAGGTTCGATCCCCCACTTCCCATGTGGTCCTCTGAGCATGCCAGGAGTAATCCTGAGTACAGAGGCAGGAGTAATTTTTTGGGGGGGGTGACGTCCCAAAAAATCTTTAAAGCTGGACAGGTGTAGGACAGGATTCACACCTGAGCATCATCAGGTATGACCCAAAAAGCCAAAAATTAAAAAAAGAATTCATCTTATGTTGTGACTGGAGCAGCAGGCAGGGCATTTGCTCTGGAGAGAGCTATGCATGAGCATCCTCTGATGAGGGAGAAGTGGCCACTGAGCACAGTGGCTGGGTTCCCTTAGTGGGAGAGACTGGGAGGAGAGGGGTGCAAAGGCGGTCAGGACTTGGTCTCGGGAAGGCAGACAGAGGGAGGAGGGGGCACAGGATATAGCCAAGCTGGGAAACAGAGGGGAAAGAAGATGCTAGTGGACAGACTGAGCTCCAACCCAAGTTTGATCCTTGATACCTCACATGGTCCCCCAAGACCTGCCAGGAGTGATCCCTGAGTGTAGGTCCAGGAGGAAGCCCTGAACATGTCCACGTGTGGCATAAGAAACAAATAAAAAATATTAAAAAAGAGTTTGTTTTGCTCATATAGACCAAGCTTTTCACAGGTGCTTCATTCAAGTCAGAGTCCATGCTCATCATGGTGGGTCCTGAGGGGACCGTGGTGGGACCATAGGGGGCGGTCAGTATGTGGGTGGTAACATGAGGCCTCCACCTGTCGATGCTTGCATTCCAGGTGGAAAGAGAAACAGAACATAGACTTATCCTACAAGAGGGAAAGGCGGTGCCACATCCAATTCTAAAGCATGTTCCTCTGTCCCACACACATAAATACCTCAGCTGGTCAGGCTAAGTCGCCAACAGGGAGGCCTCAGGAATTCCGTGGACAGAAGTTGGAAAGGCCTCAGAAATCCTCCAGGGCTTGGGAGGAGGCTACATATGAGCATATGAGCTGTGTCCTGAACGAGGGGTAGAAAGGGAGTGTAGGAAGCAGGAGCTTAGAGTGGTGTGTCAATGGTCAGTATATAGTTGGTCTCCACACAGCTTGTTGGATTGCATCTGTAATGTACTGATGATGCAGTGATGATATGAGTGCTGATGGACATGCATGGATGCTTCCAGGAGATCAGCCTCAGTGCTCAGAGCTCTGCATGTATCATCTCACCTCACAGCAATCGTAGGAGATGAGGCATCCCGATTCTTAGGGTTGCAAGTCACAGAAATCGGACTCGAATCTGTTTAACAGGTTTGAGACAGTTTCCTGGCTCTGAGGCCTGGTTATCTAGAAGGTGGGGACTTGCCACTGTTGTGTCTGTTTCGTACTACTAGGGGCTGCTCCTTGATGCCCTCTCCTCAAATCTGCTTCATGTCCCCTCATCACGGCAGCATATCTCCTTTGCATCCCGGGAGGGGAGAGACTGGCATTTTACCTACAGGCCAAGAACCTTCTTTCCCAGAGGCTGTTACCTATTTAGTCTTTGATTTTATGGCATTAGTATTGGATAATCTTTTTTTTTCTTTCTGAGTCTCACCTGGCGATGATGCTCAGGGGTTCCTCCTGGCTCTGCACTCAGAAATTACTCCTGGCAGTGCTCGGGGGAGCATAGGGGATGCTGGGAATTGAACCCGGGTTGGCTCCGTGCAAGGCAAACACCCTACCCTCTGTGCTATTGCTCCAGACCCAGTATTGTATAATCTTATACTGGTCACTTGCTGTGAGGTTGAACTAGTTTTAGTCTAGAACAGTGATCCTCAAACCTCCACAGGTAACTCTGCAGGGCTCGTTGAAAATCTCTGATGGACTCCAGCCTGAGAATGTTTGCAGCTGGAAGTCTGGGAGGGGTGGAAGACTTGGCATTTCTAACAAATTCCTGGGTAGGACTACTGCTGTTGGTTCTGCAGCCACAGCTGGCACTGACTGACTCACAATTCCCTGCCTGGATAAATCAATTAATTGTCTCCTCAAGTCCGGCCAGCAGCTCTGTTATGCACAGAAAATGAGACTGAGAGAGGTCCCAGTATGCAAGGTGGCATCACAGAAGGTATAAAGGCTGAATTTGAACCCAAGCAGTGTTGTTGTAGAGCCTATAGACTAATCACTAAGCTTTCTTGCCACCTAGGCAGAAATCCTGCGGCTACCAAAGTCCTCAGCAATAGGTCAGGAGATGGGCCAGACCAGTTGTGACAGCATCAAGGGAGAGGGGAGGGCTTAAAAGCCAAGCCAAGGAGCCTATACTTGAACTGTGGGCAGAAGGCAGTCAATATAGATTCATGAGGGATAATTTTTTATTAAAAATGGTCTGGAATGTGAAGTGGAGCAAGAAAAGCATCTTTAACAAGTGGTGCCGGGAAAACTGGGTAGCTACATGCAAAAAAATTAATTCAGACCTCTCTAATGCCAGGCACAAAACTCAGATCAAGATGAATTAAATACCTCAATATCAGACCTGAATCCATAAGGTACTTAGAGAAAAACATAGGCAAATCCCTCCATGACACTGAAGCTAAAGTCTTCTTTAAAGATGAAACACCACTGACCAAGCACTGGAAGCAAAGATAAACAAATGGAACTATGCTAAATTAAGAAGTTTCTGCACCCCAAAAGAAATGGTGACCAAGGTACAGAGGCATCCCACCGAATGGGAAAAATTATTTACCTAATACCCATCAGATAAAGGGTTAATATCCAAGATATATAAGACACTGGTGGAACTTTATAAGAAAAAAATCTCCAACCCCATCAAAAAATGGGAAGAACAAATGAACAGAAACTTCCTCAAAAAAGAAATATAAATGATCAAAAGGCACATAAAAATGCTCTACATTGCTAATTAGGGAGATGCAAATCAAAATAACAATGAGATGTCATCTCACACCACAGAGACTGGCCTATATCAAGAACCAGTGCTGACACAGATGTGGGGAGAAAGGACACAGATGTGGGGAGAAAGGCACTCTCATTCATTGTTGGTGGGAATGCCAACCAGTCCAGTCTTTTTTAGAAACAATATGGGTATTCCTCAAAACATTAGAAGTTGAGCTCCCATATGACTCAGCAATACTACTTCCAGGAGTATACCCTGGAGTACAAAAGCACACAGAAGAAATGACATCTGTACTTCTATGTTCACTGCATCACTATTCACAATAGCCAGAATCTGTAAACAATCCGAGTGCCCAAGAACAGACGACTGTATAAAGAAACTATGTATAAAGAAACTATCTACATAATGGAATACTATGCAGCTTTAGGAAAAATTAAGTCATGAAACTTGCTTATAAATGGATGGACATGGTGGGTATCATGCTGAGTGAAATGAGTCAGAACGAGAGAGACATAGAATGATTGCACTCATTTGTGGGGCATTAAAAACACAAAACAAAACTTAGTATGAGACTAATATCCAAGGACAGTAGAAACACAGGCCAGAAGAATTGGTCCACAGTTGGAAGCCTGCCTTGGGTGCGGGGGTTAGGGCAGTTGGGATAGAGAAGAAACCACTATGGCAATGGGAGTTGGAAATGATCACTCTGAATAAGAACTGCATGCTGAAGGTAGATAAAGGAATAAACATGGTAACCTTTCAGTATTTGTATGGCAAACCACAATGCCCAAAAGGAGAGAGAGAGAGAGAGAGAGAGAGAGAGAGAGAGAGAGAGAGAGAGATAAAGGGAGGAAAAGTGCCAGCCATAGAGTGGGGGGAGGGAAACTGGGGACATTGGTGGTGGAAAACGTACAAACTCTGGTGGAGGGATGGTGTTGGAACATTGCGTGACTGAAAACTGAGCATGAAACAGCTTTGTAACTGTTTCTCTCACGGTGACTCAATAACCTAAATAAAATAAAATGAAACATTTTTTTTAAAAAAATTGGTCTGGGATGAACATTTTGTATTTTTTATACAATTCACTGAATAATTATAATCAAAAGTGTTTTCCCCTCTAAATTATAGTGAAAATTGATTTTATAAATAAAGTCAATAAATTGTCGAGGACTTGCTTTGGGGATAGGCTTAAAAAGATAGTTGGGAAAATTGGAGATAATGATGGTGGGAAGGTGCAATGGAGTTGGGGTTGGTGTTGGTATATTGAATATATTGAGTGTCAGTTAAAGAAAAGGTTGACTTCAGGTGGAGGGATGGGTACTTGAATATTGTTTGACTGAAACGCAATCATTAACGTTTGTAAGTCTGTAACTATATCTCACGGTGATTCATTAAAATTTAAAAATAAATAAATAAATAAAAATTAAAAAAAGAAAAGGTTGACTTTAGTCTGTCTCTCTTTTGGGGGGATGTGAGGGGGTAGGAGCACATTCAGAAAAAAAAAGTGCTCAAGGGCTACTTCTGGCCTTGTGCTTCCTCCAGGAGGTGCTCAGAATTAAATCTGGGTCTATGGCATGCAAAGCTTATGCTCCTGGCCTTTGCAGGTATCACCCCAAGCCCCATCTTCTTTAAAGTCTAATGAGAATCTGACCAAACAGCCAAGTCTCTTTTGTGTAGGAGTTAGAATTCTCAACAGAATCTGACTTGGGCTACTTTAAACAGTGACAAACTCACTAGAAGCTGTGTCGGGCAGCTCATAGAACCAGTGGGAAGACTACAGTGACAGAGCCAGAGTTTGAGACCGGGCAGGCTCAGATGAAGGCCCTAAGTATGCTTCAGAAACTGGAAACCCAACAGGTGCCCTGGAGACCCCACCTGACTGAGTGCTCCAGTCTACCTAGCCAGCTGCACAGACCAACTGGAACGGCGCCCCCTTCTGGTCACCGCTCCTGCACCAGGGACAAATTGGGCTACTCCTGCCATGCCCCCTCCACTCTGAAGGGGGAGAAGGCGCCACTACCTCAGACCCCACACCCAGGCTGTCACTGTCACTGTCCTCTCGTTGTTCATCGATTTGCTCGAGCAGGCCCAGTAATGTCTCCATTTTGAGACTTGTTAATGTGTTTGGCATATTGAATACATCACGGGTAGCTTGCCAGGTTTTGCCCTGCAGGCGAGATACTCTCTCCTAGAGGGGCGGAGGAATCGAACCTGGCTTGGTCGGGCTGGCTGCGTGCAAGGCAAATGCCCTACCGCTGTGCTATTGCTCCAGCCCATCAGCACTCATTGTCAAGGCCGAGTCCTGGGCCTCTGAGGCCAGGGAGGCTGAAAAAGAAGTAGGGCTTGCATTGTAGAAACCAGATTCAGTGGGTTCTACAGATTCCATGCAGACCCCTCTGTCTCTACCAAAAGCGTTATAGGGTGAATAGTCCCCCAGGCCACTCATATATGGAGTCCCTACCCCCATTCCTTCCAAATGTGACCATTAGGAGATGAAGCCTTAATGGTGTGGTTGTTCAAACAAGACCGTTAGCGTGGGCCCTAATCCAACAGGACTAATATCCTCATGAGAAGGGGGAGTTTTGACATATGATGCCAGGGACACGTGAAGGACGCCATGCAGGATGCGGGAGGAACACTGCTGTCTAAAGCACAAGGAGAGTGGCTGGAACGATAGCACAGCAGGTAGGGCATTTGCCTTGCACGAGGCTGACCCGGGTTCGATTCCCAGCATCCCATACGGTCTTCTGAACATTGCCAGGAGTAATTCCTGAGTGCAGAGCCAGGAGTAACCCCTGAGCATTACCAGGTGTGACCCCCCCGAAAAAAAACACAAGGAGAGTGCAAGCAGGAGAATCGCCCGCATCCCTGCCCCACTCAGTCTCAGTCTCATCTTGGACTTCAGCCTCCATATGGTGTGACCACGAGTTCAGTCTCTGACATTCTGTGACAGTGACCCTGGTGGATCATGGCTGGTAGGGCAGAAGGGCGGGGCTGTTGGAGAGCAGAGACACGTGGCAGTTTGCTCCCATGCTCCCCACTGCAGCTCAGCCATGGGCACAGGTCTGGGAGGCGGAGGAGGGACCGAGCTTTCTGTAGGAGGACGTGTCCTGGGACTCTCTGTCCCCGTGGAGAAGCCTAGAGGCCCGGGTCTGTATGTTCTTGGATGTCTCCAAAGCTGGCAGCGCCGCACTGGTGTTGGCAAATGCTTGTGGCTCTGGCAGCTGGAGCTCAGGCAAGCTCAGTGGCTCACACCACGGGCCTGGGCTCCTTCCCAGGATGTCCCATTACCAACACGCGTGGTTGCCTGGCCAAGCTCTGAAACTCCCTGGGAGCATAGCCCTGGACTTGGGCTGTGAGCATCTGTGTGCTGGGCAGGGCTGGGGGATTTGGCTTTTGTGCTATCCCTGCTTCTCTGCCTCTATTCTTCATGTTGCTTTCTTTTATTTCCTTTTAATACATAGGGCTGGAGCGATAGCATAGTGGGTAGGGTTTTTGCATTGCATGCGGCCGACCCAGGTTTGATTCCTTCATCCCTCTCGGAGAGCCCAGCAAGGTACTGAGAGTATCCCACCTGCACGGCAGAGCCTGGCAATCTCCCCATGGCGTATTTTATATGCCAAAAACAGTAACAAGTCTCACAATGGAGACATTACTGGTGCCCGCTCGAGCAAATCCACGAACAACCGGGAGGACAGTGCTACAGTGCTACATAAGATCCAGCCTCTTGTTTGTATCCAGTCACATGCAAAGCTCTGGTGTGTGTGTGTGTGTGTGTGTGTGTGTGTTTGTCTGTGTGTGAGACAATGGCAGGGAAGAAGAAGGATACACAGTGGGAATTGGAGCACCCCTCACCTCTCACCGCGAGGGGTCAGTGACGCCACTGAGGGAACCTGCGCATGCGCATTTCAGCATCAGAGGGCAAATGAAGGTAGGACAACCCCCAGCCTCCCTATCTCTGCCTTTGACTCGAACCTTGACGCTCAGTTTCTTTTGGGAGGTTGGAATCTTCCTCTTCCACCTGGCAGCAGCAAGGAGGAGAATTGTGGCCGGGCGGCTGGGCAGGTGGGAGGTCTGTGGGTTGCCCTTACCCGACTGTCCTGAAGTCTGAATCTCTAGGATGCTCCCTCTAGAGTTGGCCTTGCAGATCCTTGTGTTTGACCAGACTGGCTGTGTGTCTGTGTGCCTGCACATATTGTGTGACCTCAAGCGAAGCACTTGACCTGTCAGGATCTGTTTCTCACTCCTTAAAATAGGCTTACCCAGGACCAACCTATCCCAGAAGCTAGCACCTCACTGATAACCCCAGTAGTGGAGGTCATTGTTCCTCAAGACTGGGGGACCCAGAAAAGAGATGGACTCAGCCCAGGGTGGAGGGTGCAGTTTAGGGAGGAGAGGAAGCTCTCTGAGAAACATGGCAGAGAACAGAGTACCCTGACCCTTACAACTGCTCTCAGACCTTTGCAGAGCCCCTACGTGGAGACTCCTGACTCTGGGTCCAGCCCATACTGATGCCAACAATCACCTTAGCTACTTTTTATATTGAAAGGCTTCCCAACTACACTGACTGTAAGTTTCCTGCAAGTCACAGAGGAAAACCCAAGTTGGGCTGTGAGTTGGGTTTTATTCAGAGAATTAGGATGAAACAACACGATGCATTCTGTGGCACCAGACTGAGCAAGCCAAAGTTCCTCGTAGAGGGCCTGGCTCAGAACTGTATGTATGCATGCATATGTGTGTGCCATTGTCCAGGTATTGTGTAAATAGGCACGTCAGCTCACCCAGGGCGGCGGGATCTAAGGCAATTATCTTGTTAAGGTCTGTCATTCGAACACAAGGCACCTGTGAGGAGTTCAAACATTTTCAAAGATTTTATTAAAGAGATTCATTACAGGAGCTGGGGCAATAGCACAGCAGGTAGGGCATTTACATTGCACGCGACCAACCCGGGTTCGATTCCCAGCATCCCATATGGTCCCCCGAGCACCGCCAGGAGTAATTCCTGAGTGCATGAGCCAGGAGTAACCCCTGTGCATCACCGGGTGTGACCCAAAAAGCAAAGGGAAAAAAAAGAGATTCATTACTGAGAGAGAGATGGAGGGAGAGAGGGAGAGAGACAGAGTTAGAGACAGAGAAAGAGAGAAAGAGACAGACAGAGATAGAGACAGACAGACAGAGAGTTATAGACTGACTGACCAGGGCTGCACACCGCAGAGAAATGGTAGGGGTACAACCCCCAGCAATTTCAGGGAAGGGTTTAAGTACCGTAAAACCACATTGTTCTTTTTCCCTAACTCACCTGTAAGTTGATTGGTTAGATTCACCTGTGTGTTCCCCTTTGTTCAACTCCTTCCATGCCTGGCTGACCACCAGATTACTGACTGGCTGGCACTATCTGCAAGTATTGTAAGTTTTGTTTGTTCTGTTCCTTTTCCTAAGATGTGGTCTCAGATTCATGCCCAGTTCAGCTGTCAGTTAGATAATCATACAGAGTAGCAAAATGGCTACTAATAACTAAAATGGCTGCACCTTTGTCCACACCCAAAATGGCTGTACTTTTGGTTCTAACAATCTCAACCCCTAAACTATCTCTTGGGTACAGCCTCTCCATTATTAAAAGCCCAAAACTGTCCAACTTGCCCTCTAATGCTCAAAGCCTTAGAGATATTAGGATCTTAGAATCATAAATGCTAAGATCTTAAAATATTACAGGAGTGTAATTTGTATTTATGGCAGCTAGAAAAATCTTTGAGTTTCATCTTGCCTATGGATTTAATTAGTTTTTAAATTTTTTATTAAATATCAAGGCAATATGATTTACCTAACTATTCATAGCTGAGTCTCAGAATTCCAACACTAGTCCCACCTGCTGTGTTGACTTTCCTCCACCAATGTCCCCAGGTTCCTTCCTACCCTCCAGCTGGTCTCCTTGAGTGGCTTATTTTATTTTACATTTTTTAAAATTTATTTATTTTTAAATTTATTTAGTGAATCACTGTGAGGACAGTTACAAAGTTTTCAGGTTTAAGTCTCGGTCATACAATGATCTAACACCCATCCCTTCACCAGTGCATATTTTCCACCACCAAGAACCCCAATATACCCCCCATGTCACCCTTCCCTATGCCTGAGAGGCAGATAATTTCCACTTAACTCTCTCTCTACTTTGATTACATTCATTATTTTGACAAAAGATGCACCATTCCTATTTGGAATTTCCCCCCAACAATCAAACCTGCTGAAAAGGCATCATGAAATAATTTGTTTTCTATTGCTGGTTATGAAGACAATACGATGTTGATTTTGGATTTCTGATATTTTACAAATTAAGTCTAGAGGAATTTCTTCCAAAAGCTAAATATTTCTGAGATTGGTTTGTGTGCCTCTGGGTTCATGGCCATGCCAGAGAGCTGCTCATGGGGGCGCGGGCAACTCATGGTCTTGGCAGGGCAAGAAGGACTTGCCGGTTCTGACCCCCATCCCATGAGGCCGCAGTTGCCCCATCACCACCAGCTCATACCTGGCTGTCCAATAAGCTCTGAGGCAGTGGCCACCGTGCCGCCAGGGGGCGCGGGAAAATGGTGAAAGAGACAGACACCCTTTTCCTCCTGGGAGGAGAGGGGGAGAGCATGGAACTGTAGCTTAATGTATAGTCCAGTCACATTTCTGCCAGAAGCTGCTGGGTTCTGAATTAGGTCCGTGTGCCTCTGGGGCCATGGCCGTGCCTGAGAGCCGCTCGTGGGGGGGCAACTTGTGGTCTCGGCAGGGCAAGGAGGGTTTCCATTTATTTTTAAAATATTTTTTATTAATTCACCGTGAGGTACAGTAACAAATTTCTTGTTTGAGCTTCGATCATAAGGTCATCAAACACCCATCCCTTTACCAGTGCAAGTTTTCCACCACCAAAATCCCCAGTACCCCCCACCCCAATTCCACACCTCCCCCTGCCTGTGTGGCAGACAATTTGCAAAATATTCTTTCTCTACTTTAGTTACCTTCGATATTTCGAGACCAGTCCTAGCACCCCTCATACCTGCTAAAAATGTAATGCTAGACAATGTGTTTTGTATTGCTTGTTATGGATATAATAAATATAATTGCGCGCAGCTGCAAGAGCAGCCGTGCACTCTAGGAATTCTAAGATTTTAATAATTAGGATCTGAAGAAATCACTGTAGCAAGTTGATAAGGTCCGAGATTCATTTGTCTCTGGATCATGTCTGTGTAGGAGCTTAGGTAGACAGTGGGTGGATGTGGCGTCACCTTAGAGTCCCATTGGGGTAGGGGAAGGAGAAGGGCCCACTCCTCCCCTGTCCCATGAGACTTGGGATTTGCTGTCACTGAGACTCATACCTGGAGCTTCTCGCTGACTTCTAGAAAACAGTGGCAGCCGGAGCTCTTAGAGGACAGGCAAAGGGACAACACCTGCCCTGTCAGGAGCAGCCCAGCAGAGAAGGCCTGTTGCAAAGTCCCGGGCCATCTCTGCAGCATGTTGCTTGGGTCTGAGATTCATTTGTGTGTCTCTCATTTTCCTTTATTTTTTAAATTTTTAAAAAATTCATGGAATCACTACAAATCGCAAAGTTACTCATGGCTGAGTTTCAAGCACACAATGTTTGAGCACCAATGTGTCCCCTTTCCTCCACCAATGTCCCCAGTTTCCCTCCCATCCACTACCACTCTGCCTCCATGGCAGGCACTTTTTCCTTTTAGGAACTATGGTTTGTAATACTGTTACTGAAAGGGCATCTTATATATCACTTTACCTCCTTTAATCACCCACTTCTCAATTAGAGTGACATTCAACTAGAATGACCTTATCATTGTCATAGTGAACTCTTTCCTGTCTTAAGCCCCTCCTGCCACTGTGACAAGCATCATACTAAGTACCGGTTTTCCTGAGCTTTGTTTCTATGGGACTGGGGCATTATTCTCCTACTATGCTTCTTTATGTTCTGTAAATGAATGTGATCATTCTGTCTGCCGCATATTGACTCATTTCACTCAGCACAATACTCTCCAGATCCATGCACATAGCAGCAAATTTCATGACTTCATCTTTTCTAAGGATGAGTTGGAGCATTTTCAATTTTGGTTATTGCAGTTTAGATCTGAGGCTTGGCTCTGTAGTTTCTCTATTTATACCTATACATATACCACACACATACATGTCTATGAATTTTGACATAAAATATATAATTCAGAGTAGCCTTCTGAATCTATTCTTACATATCCAACTGATAGACATGGTTTTGTTTTGCTACTTGTTTTTTTGTCTTAATAAATGAGATTCAGCGGATAAAATCCAGGCAAAGTTGGCAGGCTAAAGGAAAAATCTTTGAGCCAGAGAGTTGTGTGGATTCCAATGGCTCCCTAGAGCTATTCAAGCTTTAGGAAGATAGTTGGCCATCCAAAGTTTTAATTTTTTTAATATCAAAAGTGGGGATGATGGCCAGGGATGTGATTCAAGTGGTAGAGTACATGTCTTGAATGTTGGTCACCTAAGGTCAATCTCACACATTGTGGGACCCCAGACATACCATCAGAAGTCACTCTAGGTATAGCCCTGTCATAGCGATGACAAACATAAGTGAGCAGACAAATAAATACAAACAGGAAGGATGCTAACAGTCTTGGCTCAGGACTTCTGTCAGGATTAACCAGGACATCTTCAAGCTTTCAAACCCGTGTTCTGATGCACAACTTGCTGTGGGTCACTGAGTCATGCAAGGGACTGGAGTCTCTCTCGAAATCTCAGTTGTCAGTCTTAGGTGTCAGCAGTGTCCAGAGGGCAGATGACATAGAGACCAGTCCCAGTATAAAAAGAAAATGCAGGGTTCTTGTTAAAGCATAATCAAGAATTTCAAGACCATGGCAGCAGGAACTGAACCAAGTGAAGTCTCCTTCTGAGTCTGCATTTCTGTGTTGGCATCCAAGCTGGCACTGCCCAAGATACAGAGAACAATGAGTAACCCTAACTCTGAGGAGGAACATCAGGACTTTCTCTATGGCAATGTGCCGAGGGCAGTCACTCAATATGAACATCCAGACACTGGAACTATGGCTGTAGCTAGCCACCCAATATCTCTCTGGCCAACTCCGACCGGCAGTGGCAATGCTCATGCTCTAGGTGTCCATATACTGGAGTAGATGTGGACTGGAAGGGGACACTGATGCCCTTAGTGTGTCAAGTTTCAGACTAGAGCCCAACTAAAATCATTTGCTTCTGTCCCTCTATTGTCAACTTGTTATTTCTTTGTGTCCTGTATGTTTTGGCCAAAGGTACTGCATTCACAATGTGTGGCGTTCTACAAAGCAGAGTGATAACATGATTTGGAAATCTATACTTTTCTTTTTTTATCTTTTTGGTTTTTAGGTCACATTTAGCAGTGCTGAGGCACAACTCATTCTGCTCAGGGGTCAAATATAGGGGTACACAGGAGGTTCACTCCATGGTTTGGAGGCCAGCCACACATGCTAGGAGAAAAGGCAGCTCAGATAGAGAAGGGAGCAACAAATAAAGGGTGTTGGGAGGATCCTCTCAGGATGAGAGATGCATGCTGAAAGTAGACTATAGACCAAACATAATTGCCACTCAATGCCTCTTTTGCAAACCACAGCACCCAAAAGGAGAGAGAAAACAAAAGGGAATGCCCTGCCACATGGGTGGGGTAGGATGGGGGTGATGGGGTGTGGGAGGGATACTGGGAACACTGGAGGTGGAGAATGGGCACTGGTGGAGGGATGGATACTCAATCATTGTATAACTGAAACCCAAGCACAAAAAATTGTAAGTCTACAACTGTACCACGTGGTGTTTCATTAATAAAAATAATTTAAAAGTTTAAAAAATTTAAAAAACAATAAAAATATGTAGGGGTACTTATAGTACCCACTTGGGATGCTGGGGATTGAACCATGCTTGGTTGCAAGTCAAATGCCTTAACTGAAGTACTGTCAGTACAGTCTCAGTATCTGCAGTTTTTAAAGTTTGACAGATCAAAATACTGACATTATTACAAGGAATCTCAATGCTGAATTTTTTCAATTAAAAATCATACATTATTTTTGTTCATTTAGTGGGACATACCTGACAGTGCCTTGGGAGGGGGGAGTCCTCCTCGCTCTGTGGGATGATCCTGGCTATTCTCAGGGGAACATGGTGTCCTGGGAATAAAACCTAGGACTTTGCATATACAAGGCAAGTTCTGTACCAGTGAGTCATACCTCCCACCACCTTCTGCTTCTTTTACACTGGCTTAATAACTTATAAGCATGGGCAGCCTGAAACTATTAACACAGTATATAAGTATCTGTAACTGGGCATCTTGACCCAAACCATAGGCAAAAACTGCTTTTGCCAAAGACTTTGAATGTAATGTGGCTACTGGTGAATTTCAGGCATCTTCTGTCATTGTTACTGTGGCTACCAGTATATCTTGGCAAAGAGAAGCAGGACTTATACTGTGTTATGTTTCAATTGCACTTGAATTGAGTCTATATTCATGCTATGTCCAGATTTCATTTAGGACATAAAGTTGTGGGCCAGAGTTTATTTGCCTGGTTGTTGCAAGGGTAATCTTCTCCCTGACCCATTCTGGAATCAAATAATGTTTCTTTTGGCTGTTGGTTATTATTTAGTCAAATCATCTGGGGCAGTTTCAGGAAGTGTTGGCTTTCTCCATAACACTTGGAAAAGGGTCAACATAGATTCATATAGTCTATGAACTCCCAATGACCACATTTTGCTCTTATTTACAGAAAGCAGTTTCGAGAACAAAACTAATACATTGCAGTTAACCACAGAACTAAACGTTGTTTTACTGCCTTTTAAAAATCATGGTGTTAGTAATATTTGTTGCAGACAAAAATGTTACACATAAGTCTCTTAAAAGTTTGCAAACATATAGAAATAAAAACTTACTTGACTATGTCTTTTAAGAAACAACTACACATTTGGTGACTGGCAGGTTTAGAAAATCACCAAGACATCTCTGAGATTTCTATATGACATCTGTGAGGTTGATGGAAAGAAAAACATTTTAATATAAATCCCTGTAGCCATTACTTCATGATATAAAATTTCTGACATGAGCAGTCTATAGAATTACTGATCTAAGAAAATGAGTCCAACTGTTTAAGCCTAATTCTGCTAGTTGCTTAGATTTGACATATCCCTTTAACTTCTTAATAATTAAGTTTTTGATCTGCTAAATGGTAATAATCCATCTTTTGATCACTTTTCAGGGATGTTGTAAAGTCAAAACATGGAGCAATAAGTGAAAACAAATTGTAAACATTTTAGGACATACAATTCAAATAGAATTCAAATTTGTTTTCAGTTTTCTAATATTTGTGCTATGTATTCTGTAAAATCTTTTTATACTTCAGGGTTCTCCTTCTCACAAGATAAAGGACTAGTGTTGGCTTTCAACTTCCTCTCTTACTCCCTTCCTGCATCCCTCCCTCTCCATCTCTGCTGTTCTTCTCCCTTACCCTCTCCTATTACTTTTGTCCTTTCTCACTCCTTCCTTTTCTACTCCACTCCTACTCTCCTGCCCAATTCCTCCCTCTCTCCATCTCTCTCCTCCTATTCCCCATATCCTACCTCCCTCTCTCTCTTCTTTCTCTTTCTCTGGCATAAATCCTTGCATTTTTCTGAAATTTCCTTTTTATCATGCAGCATTCAAAAGAAATACTTGAGCATCTAAGAGAATGAACCAGACACACCTTGTGCAAAGGGAAGCCATTCAAAACAGATGGAGTTAGAGAAATTGTGCTATTTTCTTCTGTTCTCAATTTTGAAAGGGCCACTTGCTGGGGGAAAAACCCTTATGTGTCCAAACTGGTCTTTTAAATTTGGTGACTCTGCTTTTTTTTTTTTTTTTTTTGCTTCTGTTCTTAGGTTGTTTTAACAAATGTCAGAGATCAAGGGCCTTTAAACCATAGAAAGTCGCATCCTCCAATTGCTTGAAGTTCAAGATCAAGATGTCAGCATGGTTGTCTTCTGAGATCTCTGAGAGATTTTCTGTCTTTTGCCTCTCTTCAATAGCTGGAAGTAGTTGGCCAGTTCACTGAAGCTTGGCTTGTAGTCTAACTACCCTGTTCTCTACCTTCAGTCTTCATACTTTGGGTCCCCTAAGTTTGTGCTTGCATCTAAATTTATATACTCTCTTTATTTAATTTTTTATCTTTTATTTTTGGGCCCACACCTAATTGTGTTCAGGACTTACTCCAGGTTTTTTCCTGGCAGTGCTTGAGGGACCATATGCTGTGCAGGATATTGTGTTGGCTGTATTGAGGGAAAGTGTCTTAGCTACTGTACTATCTCTCTGGCCTTAATCTTTGTGTTATCTTTTTGGCCTCCTTTTTTTTTAAGAGGAAGCCAGCCCACTCCAATGACTTCATTTTGAACCATATTCAATACTGTGTCTCCAAATTAGGTCACAGAGTTATGAGAGCAGAAGTAGAGGTAGGGGTAGCAACATTTAAACCATGCAAACTGCATTCTGCTACACTTTGTTTTTGTTTGGGGGCCAACCTAGATGAGCTCAAGGGTTACTCCTGGCTCTGTGCTCAGGAATCACTCCTGGTGTTACACAGGGGACCATGAGTGGTAATGGTGATCAAACCCAGGTCAGGCACAAGAAAGGCAAGTGCCTTACCTGCTACACTCTCTCTGGTTCAGATAACATCTGTCTTTAGGAAAATAGTATATTAGGAAAGATTGTGAGATAGGGGAAGATGAACTGGAAGAGAAAAGAAATGTAGTAAAGGAAGAGAAAAAAGTGGGGTAGCCAATGTGTGGGACAAAAGACACCAGCAGGCCAATACTTCAAGGATCAGAGCTCATGAGTCTTATATGCTTACATGATATGCTAAAATAAATTCACGTGACATTCCCAACAGAAGAGAGAGAAAGCAACTGTTTTCTTTTCAGAAGAGCTGACCATTCATTCTAGAGTGGATACTGTTGAGTGCTGGCCTATGGCACTGTCATGGTGACCTTCAACTGCTGGGAGGGACTGGTCAATAGTTCAGAGCTCTGGCGTTCTCAGGGATTCTTTGATGGCCAAAAGAAGTTCTGAACTCCAGGCTGTGACTCTTTTAGCAGAGCTTGCCTCCCAGAACTACTGAAGTTGGTTTCTTGTTCTGCCTCAGCATCTTTCTGGGTTTTTGTTTTGTTTTGTTTTAGTTTGTGGGGACACATCTGGCAGTGTTCAGGGCTTACTCTTTTCTCTGTGCTCCCGAATCAGTCCTGGCAGTGCTCAAGGGACTATATGGAATGCTGGGGATCGAAGCCAGGTTGACTATGTGCAAGGCAAATGCCCTACCATCTCTGCTATTGCTCCAACCCTATGACTCAGCACCTTTTTAAAACTTTTTTTAAATTTTATAAAGTAGTTCATGATATTCAATTACATTTAATACTTGAACACCAGTCCTACCACCATTACACATTCCCACCACTATATTTCAGATATTTCCATCCCCAACCCCAACCCCTGCCCCAAAGCAGAACTTAAATTATTTATTATGTATTTTTTGTTATGAAAAACCACTGAGCACCTTTTTAAAGATCAGCAGAGGCTCCACACTCCATGAACAACATGGATTTCTTTACCCACATCTCTGGGTCCTAACCAAAGTTTGTTTTAGAGAATTCTCCCAATAGGACTCTTCCTCACAGATCTTAGCATCTTAGAATCAATGCCTTCCTTCCTCCTTCTTTCCTTTCCTTCCTTTCCTTCCTTCCTTCCTTCCTTCCTTCCTTCCTTCCTTCCTCCCTCCCTACCTCCCTCCCTCCATTCTTTCCTTCCTTCCCTCCTTCCCTCCTTCCCTCTCTCCCTCCATTCTTTACTTCCTTCCTTCCTTCCCTCCTTCCCTCCTTCCCTCCTTCCCTCTTTCCCTCCCTCCCTCCCTTCCTTCCTTCCTTCCTTCCTTCCTTCCTTCCCTTCCTCCTTCCCTCCCTCCCTCCCTCCCTCCTTCCCTCCCTCCCCCCTTTATTCCTCCCTCCCTCCCTTCCTTCATCCAGAGTGACCACTTCCCTCCATCATTGTCACAACGGTCCCTTCCCTAACCTAGCTCTTCCTTCCCACTGGTAAGCTTTGTAGGAAGGACCAATTCTCCTACTCTTTGTTTCTATTGTTTTGGCATTGGTTATTCCCTGACTATGTTTCTTTATATCCTGGATATGAGTTAGATCACTCTGTGTCTGCCCCCCTTTCTCTGACTCCTTTCACTCAGCATGATACTCTCCAGATCCATCCATGTAGCAGAAAATTGAGTGACTTCATCTTTTCATGCAGTCAAGTAGTATTCCATTATGTATATGTACGGTAACTTTTTCATTCAGTCATCTATTCTTAGGGACTTGGGTTGTTCCCAGATTTTGGCTATTATGAGTAGTGCTACACCTTCCTACACATCCCACACAGTACACTGAGCTCATGCTGAAATAATTTGTCTATCCCAAGCCACACTGTGCTAATATTTAGCCAACCCTAGCTCTAATCAGCATTCCCACAAAAACAAAAGCAGTGATGGTAGCAAAAGATCATAAAAATCAAAATCACTGATGGAGTAGTAGAAGGGTCAAGGATATTGAACACCTCCTGGGACCAGCAAAAAAAAAAAAACCCAAAAACACCTCTAAACAACTGTATCTCTATCACTGTATCACTGTCATCCTGTTGTTCATCAATTTACTCGAGCAGGCACCAGTAAAGTCTCCATTCGTCCTAGCCCTGAAATTTTAGCAGCCTCTCTTTACTCATCCTTCCCAATAGTGCTGCATTGGAGGCTCTTTCAGGGTCAGGGGAACGAGACCCATTATTGTTACTGTTTTTAACATATCTAATATGCCACAGGGAGCTTGCCAGGCTCTGCCATGAGGGCAGGATACTTTCGGTAGCTTGCTGGGTTCTCTGAGAGGGAGAATTAGATTAACTAGTCTAGTTTTCCTAAACAACTAGTAACAATAAAATGGGTTGGATACTTTTGACAGGGAATAAAGAAAGCACCAACCAGTTGGTCCCCATAGAGAGTGCTAATGGTGAGTTGGAAAGACAACCCCCCAATACTGCAAAAGGTACAATGACAAAGCAGTGCAGAATCCCCACCAGGATCAGTGAGTAAAGATAAAGTAGCCCTGAATACTCACCCACTACTAACTAGCTATATAACAGCTCAACTAAAGAATTAAGAGAATTAAGAAAGTGTTGAGGGTGTTTAATGAGCTCAGAGAAACAATGGTACAGAGAGTCAGTAAAACAAAAGAGAGTTTGAGAGCATAAATGAGAAAACCATAAGTAGAAATGGTAGAACTAAAGAATTTGGTAGGTGAAATGAAATCTTACTAGAACGTCCTACCAGCAGAGTAACAAAAGCTGAGAACAAAATTAGTGAGCTTCAAGATGAGATGCATGAAACCTCTAGACAACAACTGAAGATGGGAGAAAGTCTCAAAATAAATGAATAGCAGAGTAGAAACCTTTGGGATGAATTCAAGAGGAGCAACATAAGAATAATAGGGGTCCCGGAGAGTCAAAAGTTATGATAAAGAAGCAATAGTCAAGAAAATTATAGCTGAGAAGTTCCCAGAGTTGAGGATAGAATGCACCCAGGTTCAAGAGGACCAAAGAGTACCAGCTAAAAGAGACCCAAATATAAATAGCCCAAGACACATCCTAATCAGACTGACAAAAGCCAAGGATAGAATATTGAAAGCATCAAGATCAAGGAAGGAAATTACATACATGCATTTAATATTCACACCTCTATCACCTCTAACACCACTGGAAAAACAAATTAGGCCCACTGCCTAGGCCAACAAGACTAAAAATCTACAAGGAAACATTGGATTTGGAGGAAGAAATGAAAGAAAGGTGCTTAAAAGATACACACACACACATATGAAGATAATTATCATTCTATCAGATACATAACTCCACCCCTCTCAGAGAGCTCAGCAAGCTACCCAGAGTATCCTGCCCGCACAGCAAAGCCTGGCAAGCTAACCGTGACGTATTTGATATGCCAAAAACAGCAACAAGTCTCATAATGGAGACGTTACTACTGCCTGTTTGAGCAAATCGATGAACAATGGGAGGACAGTGCTACAGTACTCTAGTGCTACATATACATAGCTTTTTAACCTCAAAAACACATTTTGAATTGTTTAAAAAAACATGGAATATACATTCTTCTTCAATGCATATGGGACAGTCTCTAAGACACATGCTGGGCCACAAATCATACTTCAATAAAGCCAAGCAGAGAAATTGTATCAATATCTTCTCGACCATGATGCTCTGAAAATAGTAGTTAACTAAAAACAGAAATGGACAAAAATGTCAAACATCTAGAAATTAAGCAACTCACTGCTGAACAACCAGTGGGTCAGAGAGGAAATCAGAGAGGAAATTAAATGATTTCTGGGAAAAAATGAGAATGAAAAATGAGTTAGGAGAACTTGTGGGACAGAGAAAAAGCAGTGTTAAGAGGCAATTTTATAGCAAAGTTCATTAGGAATCAAGAAAGGGCCCACATAAATAACCTAACTGCACAGTTCATAAAACTGGAAAAGGACAAACAAAGGAGCCCAAAGAATGCAGGAGGAAAAAAATAATAAAACTTAGAGCAGTAGTTAATGAATTTGAATCAAAAATACAGAAAATTAATAAAACAACAGCTGGTTCTTTGATTAAAATATAAATAAGATCAACAAACTATCAGCAAGATTTCAAAAAGAAAAACAGGGAACTTTAATAAACAGAATTAGAAATTTAAGGAGTGACATCACAATTGATACCACAGAAATTCAAAGGGTCATCAGGAATTATTTTGAAAATGTTTATGCCATGAAACATGAGAATCTAGAAGGAATGGAATAAGTTTTGGAATCCTATAATTTCCCGAGGTTGATCCAAGAAGATAAAGAACACCAGAGAAGACCAATTATTATCTAGGAAATAGAAATGGTATCAAAAGTGTCAGCCGATACAAAAGTCCAGGCCCAGATGGGTCCACTAGTGAATTCTTTCAAAAATTTAAAGACCTATTCCAATTCCTTTTCAGGATCTTTCAAAAATATAAAATAGATTAGAAATAATAGAAATCTGCCCAAACTGTTTCTATGTGGCAAATACAATCCTGGTACTGAAAGCAGATAGAGACAGCCCAAAAGGGAAAAATTATGGACCTATATTTTTGATGAACATTGATGCAAATATCCTCAAAAACACAAGAGAAAATGGAATCCAACAACATATCAGAAAGATCATACACAATGATCCCTAAGTGGGATTCATCTTGGGGACGCATGGAAGGCAGTGGTGATAGGGTTGCAGAGGATCACTGAGAGAATCAGGGAGGCTGTCCTTGGAGACCAGAGCAGATACCAGGAGATGATGTTCCATGATTGTATTTCCATAGCACTGTGAATATGAAGTTCCTTTGTAGAACTGTAGCACTGTCCTCCTGTTGTTCGTCGATTTTCTCGAGCAGGCACCAGTAACGTCTCCATTGTGAGACTTGCTGTTACTGTTTTTGGCATATGGAATGCGGGTCAGACACTCTCTGGATAGCTTGCTGGCTCACCGAGAGGGGCAAAGGAATTGAACCCAGGTCGGCCATGTGCAAGTCAAACACCCTAGCCGCTATGCTATCGCTCCGGCCCATGAAGTTCCTTAAACAATAGAAAGCAGTGGACACATTTAGCCACTAAGGGAAGGGCTAAAATAAACACTAAAATCCAGGTGGCAGCCAGGCGATCATGACCTGAGATTGTGACAGATAGTTGAATAGAACATGGCATTGTTACATGGGAAGGTTACAGAACCAGTGGAGGCCTCTGTATATTATCTCTCTGTGTTGTTTAGTCCTTCTGAATAGACTAGGATTCTTTGCTCAGTACCTGCAGAGTCAAACACAAATGCTTAATTTTAAGGCATCCAATAGCATTAATATAGCTCTAATAGACACTCAGACCCTTGCTACGTCTGGCATGGCAATTATACAAAAACATCTGCTAGCCATAGACAGGATGAAGCCTGGGGCAAAATAAAATTCTTTGGAGCAATTATATCCAGAGACTCCCTCTTGGGCTGTGTGTGACCTTTCCTACACACCAAAGCCCTCCACTAAGAGTTTTCTTGCTTTGTTCCCGGCTAGGTTGCCGTTTCTGTCTCTGCAAGTTTGTCCTAAGGGATTTCCACTTGCACACAATTCTATTCAATGGGCCACCCAAATAGAGTTCATTGTGCTGTACTGCCCCCTCGTGTTCAGACCTTTTCCCCTGATCAGACCTGAAGGCATCCCAAAGAAGATGAGCAACCAATGGTACTGCTCAGAGATGAGCAACCAATGGTACTGCTCAATTCACAGAAAAAAACAGAAACCAAAGTGGAGGACCGGGAGTCAGAGCAATCGCTCAGAGATAAACTTGTGATCCTCACCTGTCTGTACCTGGGTCCTACTGAAGGAACTAGAGGAAGGTTTATCAGAAGAATTGACCTTACACATCCATAATCATTACCAAAGTCTTCTTTAAATGGATCTGTTTCCATTTATTTCAGTAATTGTTTTCTGGAGGAATATTCAGTTCAGACCTTTGGAGAACTGTTGGCCACGGGTTCCAAGCTGACATGGATACCTGTGCATCCAAGAATTCATTACAGCGCCATCTTTGAAGCCTTAAGCATAAGAGAAAGAACACATGGAGGGTGCGGGATCCCGGAGGAAAAAAAAAAAGAAAAAATAGGTTCCAAAAAGAGCCGAGTTCACCCGCAAGTTCCAGATGGAGTAGGTGCCGCATGCCGCCTCCCCCAGATGGAACCCCGGTGACCAGAAGCCTCTACAAACACAGCTCGAGTATGCGGGAATGAGGACTTTTTCTCAAAACCGCGCGGCCGCTTACGCAGCCGCGCGACATCTCTCTATATGCAAAGTGATCAATGAGAAGTAAACCACCCAATCTTTCTCCCTGAAAGTCAGAGTTAAGTTTGGAGCACGGCCACAGCCCCAGAAACACAAGGACTTAATGCAGAACCCAGCAGCTTAGAGCAGAAAAGTGAAAGGACTATGCGTTAATCCAGGCCATCAAGTCTGCCGGAGGGGAAAGGGTGTTGCCCCATTCGCCCTCTCTTCTCTGGAAAGAAGGATGGCGGCCACATGGGAGCCTTGTGGACAGCAGGTATGAGCCGGAGGTGTGGGGGCGACTAAAACCTCATGGGAAGGGGGGCGTTCCGGTCCGTCCTTCACGCCCTACCGAGGTCACCAGTTGCCCCCCACGAGCGGCTCTCCAGCACGGCCACAGCCCCAGAAGCACAAGGGCTTAATGCAGAACCCAGCAGCTTGGAGCAGAAAAGTGAAAGGACTATGCGTTAATCCAGGCAATCATTTCTGCCCAGAGGGGAAAGGGTGTTGCTCCCTTCCGCCCTCCTCCCTCTGGAAAGAAAGATGGCGGCCACATGGGAGCCTTGTGGACAGCAGGTATGAGCCGGGGGTGTGGGGGCGACTAAAACCTCATGGGAAGGGGGGCGTTCCGGTCCGTCCTTCACGCCCTACCGAGGTCACCAGTTGCCCCCCACGAGCGGCTCTCCAGCACAGCCACAGCCCCAGAAGCACAAGGACTTAATGCAGAACCCAGCAGCTTGGAGCAGAAAAGTGAACGGACTATGCATTGACCCAGGCCATCAAGTCTGCCGGAGGGGAAAGGGTGTTGCCCCATTCGCCCTCTCCTCTCTGGAAAGAAAGATGGCGGCCACATGGGAGCCTTGTGGACAGCAGGTATGAGCCGGGGGAGTGGGGGAGACTAAAACCTCATGGGTCGGGGGGCGTTCCGGTCCGTCCTTCACGCCCTACCGAGGTCACAAGTCGCCCCCCGCGAGCGGCTCTCCAGCACGGCCATGGCCCCAGAAGCACAAGGACTTAATGCAGAACCCAGCAGCTTGGAGCAGAAAAGTGAACGGACTATGCGTTGATCCAGCCCATCAAGTCTGCCGGAGGGGAAAGGGTGTTGCCCCATTCGCCCTCTCCTCTCTGGAAAGAAAGATGGCGGCCACATGGGAGCCTTGTGGACAGCAGGTATGAGCCGGGAGTGTGGGGGCGACTAAAACCTCATGGGAAGGGGGGCGTTTCGCTCCGCCCTTCACGCCCTACCGAGGCCACCAGTTGCCCCCCACGAGCGGCTCTCCAGCACGGCCACGACTCCAGAACACAGAAACCAATTTCTTAACTATCTGACTTTCAGTAGAAATACTTCCAGGGTCAATAGGTAAAATAGCAGAAATCCAAAACCAACATTTAATTCTTGAACCCAGCTGTAGAAAGCAAATCACTTCACAATGCTTTTTCAGCATGTCTGATTTGGGGGGGGGGGGTAAACTCTAAATAATAGTGGTGAATCTTTTATTGAAACAATCTAATCAAAGCGGATAGAGTGTTAACTAGAATTCATCTGCCTCACAGGGACGGGGAGGGGTGGGGGGTGGGGTTTTATTGGGGTTCTTCATGGGAAAAATAAGTATTGGTAAAGGGAAATGTGTTTGATATTTGCATGACTGAGACATAAACCTGAAAGCTTTGTAACCTTTCCCACAGTGATTCAATAAATAAAAAAAAAAAAAAAAAAAAAAAAAAAAGAATTCATTACAGCCCAGGTGGTAGAGAATGTTCATAAATGTTATCTCCTCTGGCTCTGACTCTCGGTTATCCTAATTAAATCAAAACAAATATCTTGTTCTGGGTTAGGAGAAGAGATTCATGTCCTTCTTAAGACCTAAAAGTTGAGGCCAGAGAGAAAATACAGCAGGTAAAGATCTTGTCTTGCACACGGCTGACCCGGATTCAATCCTAGGCAGCTTGTATGGTCCTCCTGAGCCCATCCAAGAGTGATCCTTGAGTGCAGAACCTGGAGTAAACTGTGAGTACTGCCAGGTGTGGACCAAAAAAACCCAACTTTCTCCCCAAAGATCTAAACCTAAAGAGTAAGGAGATCCCCCTTACGTGCTCATTTAATCACATTGTCCTAGCCATACGTGAAACCAGGCTTATCTCTCAGGACATTAGAAACTCACCAACTGAAACAAGTAGTAGCCATAAATATAGCTAATGCATAGATAAAATTTCTCCATTTTAGTAATTTCAGGCACAGTATACAGCCATTATTTGACAAATACTTTCTTCTTCCCCCACCCATTTTATTTAAACACCATGGTTTATAAGTTGTTTGTGATGATTTGTTAAAGTCATTTAATATTCCAACATCAATCCCACCACCACTGTTACCTACTATCACGACATCCTATCAGATCAAATGAACAAGGCACAGCAAGTACGTTAAAGGTCTTGGTGAAACATATGTGTTTCAGAGGCTACAGGATGGCCCAATGAGGATTCAGCATCCTCTCGTGATAATGTAAGGGTCAAGTACCTGGAGTGTGATTTTAAGGGTCTAGTAGCCTGAAGCATGGATTGTTCATAATGATGTTTCCTCAAAAGTAAAGGATAAATTACTGTACCTTGTATCTCTTGCTGCTAAGAAGGAAGCACAATGGTCCATAGGCATGGGGTTTGGCAATACAACTTTCCAATTGACCACCAACTCTGGTGGTACCCACAGCAGAAAAGCACTCAAATCCAGGCTGGCGCTCAGGCAGAGATAGTACTTAGTTCTTATGGTCCAATGAACTCATAGAATTAGAAATCTTTGTGACATAAAAAAAATGCCATGTGGAAGGGCCATGGATATAGCTTGTGATAGATTACTTGCCTAGATTATGTGAGGCCCTGGGTTTGATGCCCAGTGCTAACAAAGAAAAACACCAAAAGACAAGAAAAACAAAAAAACAAGCAAATGACAGGTGGTCAATATAGCAAAGGAAATTAGCAATGAAATAAAAATGTAAATCTGTGGCCGGAATGATAGTACATTGGGTAGGGCGTTTGCCTTGCACACAACCAACCTGGGTTCAATTGCCAGCACTCCATATGGTCCCCTGAGCCCTACCAAGAGTAATTCCTGAGTGTAGAGCCAGCAGTAAGCCCTGAGAATTGCTGGGGTGTGGCCCCCAAACAAACCAAAATGTTATCTTATTTTTGCATGAAATAACAAATTTGTAAATCATATATCTGATGATAGATTAACAGACAATATTTATAAATAGCATACTATGTAGTAGAAAAAAACATATAACAATATAAAAATTGCAAAGCACCTGAATAGACATTTCTCTCAACAAGATTTATAAAAGACTAATAGATTCATGAAAAAAAGATCAATGTCACTAATCATCAGGGAAATGTAAGTCTAAACCACAGGTACCACTACATACTTACTAGAACGGCTCTTACCAAAAAGAGAAAAAACAAGTTGGTGAGAATGGAAAAAATGGGGATCCTTAGAAATTATTGTGGGAATGTACTTTGAACAATAAAAATAAAAATAAATGTAGGTTTCCCAAAATTTTTAAATAGAAATTCCATATGATTCACAAATACCAATCCTAGGTTTTATTAAAAAAATAAAAATTTAAGAATACACACACACACACCTCTCTGTTCACTTAATCACTACATTACTTGCACTAGCTGCGATATGATAATAACCTACATGTCTATCAATGGATGAATGGATATAGAAAATTTAAATGTATATATTATGTAATTAAATATACTACCTCCACTACCCAGCTGCTACCACGCTCCTGGACGCGCGGCCACAAAGCACATCATAAGACACATCATAAGACACTTAAAACCCATCTTCCAAGATTACCGCACCATATTTGATGGGGTTCAAATATGGTTTGAACCATGGGAACACCTGCAAGGATGATTAGAGGCTGGCCTAAAAGCCTCTATCTCTCTCGGAGAGCCTGGCAAGCTACCGAGAACATCTCGCCCACATGGCAGAGCCTGGCAAGCTATCCGTGGCGTATTCGATATGCCAAAACCAGTAAATACAATGGGTCTCATTCCCCTGACCCTGAAAGAGCCACCAACATTGCAGCGTTAAGAAGGATGAGGAAGGAGAGTCTGATGAAATCTCAAGGTCGAACTAGGCTGCCAAAATGAAGAAGGACAAAAATTACTGTCTGTACTTTCAATGCACATATGCTGGCATTGGATGCATCCATCGAGGACCTGATGGTACAAGAGCGAAAGATCAAGTACGACATCATTGGTCTGACCGAGACAAGAAGGCACCAATCACATCACGCTATTTTCAACACTGGAGAAGAACTATTCCTCAGATAATGCGACAAAAAGAGGCATTGGTGGTTTCGGTGTCCTTGTCAACATGAAGTTGGCCATGAGCATTGATTCATTTGAATGCCTAACAACCTGAATCAGACAATTACACTAGATGTGGCTCACTGCCAGCAGTTTCTATCTTCATTGTCTACGCACCAACATCCAATTATGATGAAGAAGAAATTGAGAAGTTCTACATGGAGTTGGAGAAGTTCTATAAAGAATACCACACCTTCTACAAGATCATTTTCAGTGATTTTAATGCCAAGATAGGACCGAGAAGATCAGCCAAAGAACTCCACATCAAGATCCATGGCCTAGAATGGAACAAACAGGGTGAGAGACTATCTGAGTTCACCATGTTGACCAAGACCATCCATGGTAACTCACAGTTCCAGAAGGCCAAATCTAAAGGTTGGACATGGGAGTCTCCCTCCCTCTGGACAGTTCCACAACAAAATTGACCACATCATATTCAATCGACAGTTTTACCTGACTGATGTCACTGTTGTCCCAAAATTCCAAACTGCATCAGACCACCGTCTCCTTCATGCGAAATTCTACTTCACAGAGCGGGGAGAAAGGGCTGCAAATTTTAAGAAGAGAACTCCCAGAACGACCACCAACTGGGAGCTCTTTGGCACTATTGCGGCAACATGGGAAGATGCCATCATTGACAACATTGACAAGGAATACAATCGACTGGTTCAGCACCTCCATGATTGTGTGAGGAATGCCGAGAGAGAAACAGCCACAAAAAGATGCCTGTTTTCAAAAACTCTTGAGCTCATTTGCCAATGTGGCTTGGTGCAAGCCTCAGGCAACCGCAAGTGAATGTCAGAGCTCACAAAGCAGTACAGAGAAGCGATCAAGGAAGATCTCAAAGAGAGAAGAGCAGTAGTGCTGGTAGATGCAGAAGAAGCTGGGAAAAGCATTTGCAATACCTGCCTATCCTTCGCCAACTACAAGACCAAGATGACTGCCCTCTGACGTCCTGATGGATCTATCACATCTTCCAGAAGGGCAATGGAGAAGATTATCCATGACTTCTACTCGGATCTCTTCGATAGCCCCGTCCACTTGCCCACAAACCAAATTCCACAGGATGGATATGTCGTTCCCAATGTTTTCCCTTTCGAAATCTGACATGCCATTTTGTCGGTAAAGAATCAAGACAAGGTCAGACCCGAACACCTGAAAAACCTGCCCTCAGTACTCATCAATACACTGGCTCGGCTCTTCACATGCTGCCTGTCTGAATGCAAGGTTCCATTCCAATGGAAAACCAGCAGGACTTTACTACTGTATGAGAAGGGAGACATTCACGACATTGGCAACTGTTGCCCGATCTGCCTGTTTTCTGTCGTCTACAAACTGTTCACTCGAGTCATCCTGAATAGGATTGGCAGAACACTAGATGAAGGACAACCATGCGAGCAAGCGAGGGTCTGAAGAGGATTCAGCACCATCGACCATATCTACACGATAACCAAGCTCATTGAGGTTTCTCAGGATTTCAAGATGCCGCTCTGTCTAACGTTCATTGATTTAAAGAAGGCTTTCATTCTGTTGAGACTGAATCAGTCATCGAAGCCCTAGTCAAATAGGACATTCAAACTCAATACATCAAGATATTCTGTGAGCTATGTTACGGATTCACCACTGGGATCTCACCATTCCTACAAGGAAGCAATCATCCATGTCAAGAGAGAGGTTCGCCAGGGTGATGCCATTTCACAAAACTCTTCAGTCCCAACCTCGAGAATGTCATGTGACAAATGGAATGGGAAGGAATGGGAGTGAAGATAGAGAGTTGGCAACTACACCACCTCCGCTTCACTGATGATATCGTTCTAATAACACCAAACATTAGCCAAGCGGCACAAATGCTGGCTGACTTTGACTGTGAGTGTGGAAAGGTTGGACTACAGCTAAATCTCATGAAAACAATGTTTATGAGAAACAGTCTCATTCGCTCTCAATGGACCAACCATCTCCGAATGCAACAGCTATGTGTACCTAGGTCGAGAAGTCAACATGACGAATGACCTGGCACCTGAATTGTGGAGGAGAAAGAGAGCGGCTTGGAACGCCTTCAAGAGCATCAAAGAAATAGCTAAGAGAATGAAGAACCTCCGACTCCGGGCACATCTCTACTATTCCACTGTTCTTCCTGCATTAACCTATGTCTCAGAGACCTGGGTCTTACGAAAACAGGATGAGAATGCTATTTGGGTCTCCCAAAGAGGAATTGAAAGATCTATGCTTGGAGTTTCATGCTTCACTCAAATGAGAAAAAGAATCTGGAGTTCCAACCTCTGTTGACGATCAAGAATCAGGGAGGCTGTCTCGAAAATCAGATGGGCTGGACACATAATGAGATTTGGAGATGACTGCTGGACTAGAGACGTTACCGAATGGATTCCACGGGACGTCAAAAGATCGCATGGCCACCCACCTACGAGATGGTCAGACTTCTTCATCAATACCCTGAACAATCGGTTTGAGGCTCTTCATGTTCCTAGAACGAGCAGATGCCATTGGGTTACACTAGCACGCAACAAGAACAAATGGAGATGTTACCGGTGCCCACTCGAGCAAATCGATGAGTAACAGGATATCAAGTGATCAAATATAATTTAAGCTTTAAGAAGACAAAAATCTTGTTATTTGTGACAACTTGAATGGACCTTGGAATGATTATATCATGAAAAATAAATCAGACAGTGTAAGAAAGTGAAGGATTAAAAGGTAAAAATTTCCAATTTTTAGTCCTAAGGATGTAATCTACAGTACAGTGATTATAGTTAACATAGTTAATAATATTTTTGCAAGTTTGAAAGTTGCTAGAGAATAATCTTTAAAGTCTCATCAGAAGTAAAGAAAATGTCAAACTACGTATAGTGATAGATGTTAGCTTAACATATTTGGTGATTACAACAAAATCATTTTTGTGCATCTAAAAATAATATATTATATGTAAAGTATATCTCAGAAAAGATGTAATATAGGGTTTATGGAACACCTCAGTGAGAGAATAACATATCAGACCCTTAGAATTCTGTAATAAGGTCATGCCATTTGCAGCTGAATTTATAAGTTTGAAAAATAATTCCTGATATGTATCTGGACCTCGGAAGACATCATTGAGCATGCAGACAGAAGTATCTGTTAAAACTAGGTCTTCTCCATCTACGGTTTGGAGTCCCAGCAGCAATGGAAGTAGCAGTGAGTTGGAAGTAGTACATTCAGGGTGGGGGGACATAGGAAAGCTCTTGTACTGATGGCCTCAGTTTCCATGGGCCCTCCACTGTTTCTGGGTCAGAGCCTCTTAGCTGACACGCTGGCCATAAGTAGCTCAGTGGCTCTGTATGACTAGTTAGAGAGAGAGGAGGAAAAAGGCCAGGTGCCACTCAAGATGGGTCCGCATAATAGATGCTACAAGCCTGTGACACTTTGGTGCAGGTTCTTTATAGTCCCACTAGGGAGCGTCCTTGAGCAATTGTGGCAGGGAGTTTTTCCCAGTGCTTTTGGTCATCCAGTCTTTATGGGAGAAAAAGATTATATATATATATATATATATATATATATATATATATATATGGATTTCATCTTTTCTTGCAGGTGTGTGATATTACATTTTAGATGTATGTTAAAGCATCTTTATCTGCTCATCTGTCATGGGGCGTTTGGGTTGTTTCCATAGTCTGGCTCTTGTGCTCAGGACTGCAATGAACACTGGTATGCAACTATCTTTCCAAGTTAATGTTTTTATGCTTGGAGTGTAGAAGTGGAATTCCTGGGTTATATAGAAGCTTTATTTGGGGCGGAGGCTGGGATCTGGAAGTTCTTAGGGGCTACTCCCAGCTTGTTATTTGGGGTCACGTCTGTCAGTGCTTAAAGGACCATATGTGCCAGAGATCCATCCCTGGGCCTCCTGCAAGCAAAACATGCACTTAGACCACTGAGCTATTTTTTGGTCTTGTTTTTCTTCTTGCTTTTTTTTTTTTTGGTGACCTCTTCACACTGTCTTACATAGAAGCCAAACAAGACAACATTCCCAGTACACAAAATCTGAAAACAACCCAAGTGTCTAATAAACTACATCTGGCAGTATTCAATATTCAGTGCTTACTCCTCACTCTATGCTCAGGAATCATGGCTGATAGGGTTCAGGGGACCATATGTGGTACTGGGGATCAAACCTAGGTAGACCATGTGCAAGGCAAAAGTCCTACTCGCTGTACTCTCTCCAACCAAGAACAGATGACTACATAAACTATGATCAAGAGCAGATGACTGCATAAACTCTGATATGTATATATATGCATATATATAATAAAGTACTACTCTGGCTATAAGAAAAGATGAAATCATGGGGCTGGAGCATTAGTACAGTGGGTAGGGCGCTCGCCTTGCTTGCAGTCATCCTGACATCCTGACATCCATTTGATCCCCTGAGCACCACCAGGAATAATTTATGGTTTCACCACCAGGAGTAACCCTTGAATACCACCGCGTGGACCCCCAAACCAAAAATGAAACAGAACAAAAAGATGAAATCAAGCAATTTGCAGCTATGTATATAGATCTGGAAAGTATCATGCTGAGTAAAGTCAGCCAGAAGGAAAACTACAGGTATAAGATACAGAAAGATCTCGCTCACATGTGGGATATGAAAAAAAAAACATGGTAAGACTATAAGAAATACCCAAAGGCACTAGAACCTGAGAACTGATCTATAGAACTGAAACAATGGTCAAGAGAAGTAGACATTCTGGTGGAGGTTGTAGTGCTGGAACATTATATTTGGGAAGCTCTATCATTAACAGTATTGTGAATCATCCCAGTGCCTGAAATTTAAGAAACATTATGTTCTTTTTTCATCATATCTCCGCAAATACTTGTATTTGTAGACTTTTAGACATGGCCCATTTTCACTTGTATCAGATGATAGCTCATTAGTGTTTTGATTTACATTTCCCTGACAAAAAGAAATCATGAGAAAAGATTAAATATTGCAGTTTGGATAAAGCTGGCAATATGTTAAGCGAAATAAGTTAGAGGGAGAACAAGTACCAGATAATCTCACTCATTTGTGATATATGAAGAAATAGAACAAGGGACTAGACAATATTGAATAATGACAGATCCTTGGCCTTTGACTGCAGAACTGAGATTACAAAGAGGTTGTAAAAGAAATAAAAGGAGGGAGAGATGAACTTGAAGTAACTATCAGTGGTGGAAGGTCTTGGATTTTTGAGGCTGATGAAACACAGTAACTTTATATATAGCAAAATCATTACGTTAACACTTTTATTATAAAAATCTACAATAAACCATTACATTTTTTTAAAAAATTACATTATTCACTCATTTGTTTAAAAGCATTATTGATATTGATATTCAAGTCAGTCTATCTTCAAAATCTTACCTAAACTATAATAATAAAAAAGAAAAATGTATTGTTCACCATGTCATACGCTCAAAACAGTTCTCATGACAAAAATCAATTTTTTGTTGTTGTTGGGGCCACACTGGTTGTGCTCAAGGCTTATTCCTGGCTCTGGATCACTCCTAGCGGTGTCAAGGGGACCGTAGAGAGTGCCAGATTTTGAACCTGCATCAGCCACATGTAAGACAAACACTTTATCTGCTGTACTATTTCGCTGGTCCACTAAAAATAATTTTTTGTTATTTTCCAAACAAATTTTCTAGGTTTTTCCCCAAGATTTTCACAGAATTTCCATTGCAATTCTGTGGGAACTCCTTAACCCAGCTTTATTTAGCACGAGTTTTATCTGCTCCGTTTTCCTCTTCTCTGAACTTTTCCTTTTCTCAGTTTGTATAATTTTCATCTGTTTGTATAATTTTCATCAAAAGTCATCCTTTGATTTTCCCTTTTCTCAGTTTGTATAATTTTAGTAGACTGTTCTGTTTCATTTTTTCACTTCTTTATATTTTTGTCCTTTTTTTAAATTGGGGGACCACACCCTATAGTGCTCAGGAATAACTCCTGGAGGCTTGGAGGAACTATAGGCCAGGGATAGAACCCTGATTAGACTCAAGTAAGGACCTTACCTGTGCTACTATCTCTCTGCTCTCTTGTGTTTTTTTGCTTGATCACTTCAAGCTCCTCCCCTTTAGTAGGATTCTACACTGGTTCCCACAACTGCCAGAACATTTTTGCCCTATCAAATATGTAATCTTCCTTATCAGTTAAAATATCTTAACCTCAGCAAAATCTTTATAACCACTGTGTTTATGGTTTCATGTATTTCTATATTATTTTGTGGTAATAATCACAATATGTAATCTTTTCATTATTGTTTCACCATATTTTAGGACAGATTTAGACACTTGTATGATTCATTGCACGATTCATTGCACATACCCAGTTCTCAGTTATAGGTCTAGATCCACAGTTATCCATGGTCCTCCCGTTGTTCATCGATTTGCTCGAGCGGGCCCAGTAACGTCTCCATCGTGAGACTTCTTGTGACTTTGTTTGGCATATTGAATATGTCACAGGGAGCTTGCCAGGCTCTGCCGTGCGGGCGAGATACTCTCAGTAGCTTGCCGGGCTCTCCGAGAGGGGCAGAGGAATTGAACTCGGATCGGCCATGTTGGCTGCGTGCAAGGCAAACGCCCTACCGCTGTGCTATCGCTCCAGCCCATAGGTCTAGATAATACATTTAATGGTCCCAGCTCTAAAAGAAAGTAGACCTTGGGGCTGGAGCAATAAAAGAAAGTAGACCTCTACTCCACCAAGTATTAAATTTAGAATTTTTTAAAAAATGCATTTAAAAAGAAATAAAAAATCAGCCAGAGCTGAAACTTCTGGTTTTCTTTATCTTGGCAAACTAAGAAACTTTATTGTAAAATACTCAGTAATTTTTTTTTAATTTAGTGTGAGGGTTTTGGGGTCACGTGGTGATGATCAAGGCCTACTCCTGACTCTGTGCTCAGGGATCAACCCTAGCAGGTCATGGTCACCAGAGATTCAAGCCTGTCAGGGTTGATGCGTGCAATCACTTGATGAGCAGAGTGAAGGGAATCGGATGGACTGGAGAGGCAGCCAATGAATATCGGTTGTGACCTTGAATCCAACAGCAGCTGCAAAGACCATCATTTGTCCTTCATTTTTGCATGTTTCTCTTAAAAAAAAAGAATGACCTTTGAAAAAGAATGATCAGGGAGACTCAAAGGACCAGAGTACATTCTTTGCAAATTCCAGCTCTGGCATCATGTGACTCCCAGTCACTCCAGGAGCAATCTCTGAGCACCAAGTCAAACATGGATTAGATACCAAACACCAGCATGTGTGCACCCCAAACCCAGAACCAATCCCCAAACTGTTCACAATCTTTTAGGAATTTCTACACATACAAAAATCTATGGGCTGGAGCGATAGTACAGTGGGTAAGGCATTTGCACGTGGCCGACCCAGGTTTGATTCCTCCACCCCTCTCGGAGAGCCCAGCAAGCTACCAAGAGTATCTCGCCAGCATGGCAAAGCCTGGCAAGCTACCCTTGATGTATTCGCTATGCCCAAAACAGTAACAACAAGTCTCACAATTTGTTGTGAGACATTACTGGTACCCGCTCAAGGATGAACAACGTTGATCTATGAACAATGGGAGGAATATTACAGTGCAGTGCTACAAAAATCTATGAAGTAGGTGATTGAAGAACATCAGGGTAGGCCGTGATGAGTGTCCATGATCCTCCTAAAACTCTGAGTCCTCATAATTCTAGATGCTGAGTATTTTGGCTGGTGAAGATTCATACTTCTATCCCTTTGAAGGACTTGCCCCAAGATAACATCATGTTCCCATGGTTAACCTGATTTGATCCCAAGACTATCCCTGTTGGTGCTAGAGTCCAAAACACAGGCTCAGTGCCATAATTTGGGATATCTAAAGAGATATCCCAATTTCAAATTCTCAATATCCCAATGCATTAACTTCTTGCTCTGCCCAAACTCTTTTTTATTTTTTTGCTTTTTGGGTCACACCCATCCATGCTCAGGGGTTACTCCTGGCTTTGCATTCAGGAATCACTTCTGGTGGTGCTTGGAGAACCATATGGGATGCTGGGAATCGAACCTGGGTCAGCCGCGTGCCCTACCCACTGTGCTATTGCTCCAGCCCCTCTGCCCAAACTGTTTACCCTCATTCCATCTATCTGTTTCCCCACCACACGAACATTTACTTTTGATGTAAACAACTTCTTAGATGAACTTCTTGAATTCCATCTTTATACTAGAGTTGGATTCCCTGTTCCCACGCAAGTTATTTTCTCTTCCCTATTACACTACTTTGTTCTTTCTTTATGAGGGGAGAAGAAGTGGGGGATTTAGGCCACATTTAATGGTGCTTGGAGCATAGGGATTATTCCTGGTAGTTCTAGAGGCACCACATATGATGCTGGGGATCGAACTACAGTTGGCCCATGCAAGGCAAGTGTCTTAACTCATGCAGTATCTCTCCAGTTCCAACAACTTTGTCTTTTTTTCTCCTCTTTCTCTCCCATTTCTCTTATACATTGGCATTATAATCCAGTTTTGGAGAGGGGGACAATATGATTTTATTCCTGGTAATCTGATGACCCATTTGGCCAGCATCCTTTTTATTCTCAAATGGGGACAGATTCTGACTATAGATAATTCAATCACTAAAACAATTCATTTCTTCTTCATCACACATTCTTTAACTTATTACATTTTACCAGGTGCTTGGAATATAGAATTGTGTAAGAGATTCCAGTCCTCTGAGTCTGTGCTCCAAATTCCTATTGAAATTGCCAAAGGAATATTACAATAAATAGACATATTATTACTGGAAACTAGAGAAAGGTGCCATTCTCATATAAAAAACTGAAAGGAATTTTCCCAAGATACATTACAAGAAAGACTTGGTGGAGGGAAGGTCTGTCTAAACAGGTGTTTCCTTTGCATTCACTTCATGCATTTCCTACAGATGAAAAGTTACCTAGGGAATAGAGGAAGTCACCCCAACAGCACACACTAACTCAAAACTGCCAGCTTTGGAATTTTAGGGTGGAGGAGTGTGTTGTAGTTTGGTCTGTGCCTCAGAGCCATGCATTAGGTACAGATAGATTCTCAGCATCAGGAGACCCCTACAACAATGCACAATACTCGTCTGTTTGGAACGATATTCTAACATGGTGTGAGGACATTGCATGGATGGTGCTTGGGCATAGATGGTGCCAAGGATGGAACCAGGGTGGGTGTGTGCAAAGCAAGTACCTTGCCCCTGCACTCTCTCTGGATACAAGATGAAATTCGTTAGTAGAACTGTCTCTAGCTGCATTTCCTGTCTCCATAGACTACCTGATCTTAGACAAGAAAACACACAACACAAGACATTTCTCTTTTTTTTTCTTTACTGAGTCTTAAAATTGTTGAACAAAATTTAGGTACTGCTTCACCTTAACTCTCACTATGTAAAAAATAAAATAAAAATCACTAAAGAGTATTATTACATTTGATAGATGAAGAAACCGAAACGCAGAAATACTTGTTCAGTCTGTTAAAAATTACTCAAGAATGTCCATTATTTCCCAGAAATTTTTATAAATTATATCACAGAGTTTTGTCCCAAACCATACATAGAACAATTATCACTCTTACCATGCTATAATTTAACTATGACAGAAGTGTGATGGATTATATTGATTTGTGGAGAAAACAAAGTTTGGTGTAAGTCTGTCTCATAATCTCAGGCTTGATTACCCAACTAATGAGAGGACTGAATGCAAAAATAAAATTACAGTAATGATATAGGGGTTTCTCTTTTTTTAAAAAATTATTTTTAATTGAATCACAGTGATAAACAAGTTTACAAAGTTGTTCATGATTGGAGATTTCAGTAATATATTGTTCCAACACCCACCCCTTCACCAGTGTGCCAGTGTACTTTTCCCACTAATGGTTTCCCTCCAGTCTCTCCCTCCTCTCCCCACCTCAAGATTACTTACGACCCTCAAAGCATAAATTACTTAAGACCCCTGCAAATATGGCAGGCACTTTTCTTCTCTCTCTCTCTCTCTCTCTCTCTCTCTCTCTCTCTCTCTCTCTCTCTCTCCTATTGGGCCTTACATTTTGCAATACAGATAATGAAAGGTTTTCAGGCATATCCCTCTACCTCCTTTCAACACTCAGTTCCTGTCCAAAATGATCATTATTGTCATGCTGATCCTTTCTTTATTCTAACTGCCCTTTGCCTAGGGGTTTCTCTTTGTGGCATGCAGAAACATTTCTTTCTCTGAAGGGTGGTGCTTCTCAAGCAGTGCTCAGGGTCAACTTGCCTGGTGGTTCAATGCTAGGACTGAGGATGTGATGCTGCTCTGGCCCTGTGGTGCAAGGGACTACTAGGGTCACCTCATTGGCACTCAGGACCTCCCACATCACCCCTGGCTGGGAGGCAGTGCAGTGCCAGTGATTGTGCCAGGGCTCCTGTATTATCTCCCTGTCCCCAGAAAGATTACTTAAGACCCTCAAAGCATAAAAATGGATGGAGCTGCTGACTATATAAAAAGAAAACATGTCTAATTTAAACATGATAATACTGAAAAGGTTATAAACAAATGATGGATTAAGGGATAATATTTGAATCTTAAACAATGGATTATTATTTCAATATTCAAGGTACCCCTGACATTCAGCAGCAGCGGCAGCTAAGGCAACAATAATCTCTGAGGTTAAAAATCCAGTGGGAGAATGAGCAGCACTATGAATAAGTAATTAAACGGAGGGAAACCAGAGTGGCTAAAAGGTATCTGAAGAGGCAAGAAAGATCGTTCAAAGAACTAGAGTGCATGGAAAAAAAGGTGGAATGAAAAGCAAAGTACCATAGTAGTTGATGGGCCCCAGTGAGTGTTGTACACAATCCTGGGCCATCTGCTCCTAGACTTCTTGATATGCAAGGTAATTAAAAGTCTTTATTGCTTAAGTCACTGTAGACCAGTTATTCAGTTATTTGTCGATGAAAACATTCTAGATGATATGCACCTATATGCTGACACCAAATTAGCACAAGTAAAATTAAAGGCAAACAAATATTGGTAAAACATTTGCAGCATATATGCTATATTAACATGAAAATTATTGGGCCAGAGAGATAGTCCAGGAATTAAGATGCTTGCCTTGCATCCTGCTGCCCATGGTTTTAGTTCTATCACCATGTGATTCCAGGAATACTCAGGGCACCGCTCGGGGTCAGTTCTGAGCAGAGAGCCAGAAAGGGGCTCTGAATACCACCAAGTGGGACCATCCCCATTTTAAAAAATTGCAATATTGTCAATAAAATCACTTGCAACTGCCTAAGATTATATAGTGAACATAATAACCTATAGACAATTGTCTTTTTACTGTAAATTTTTGATGTAAATAGAAATGAAAACACTAAAGCCACTTCTAATCACTAGAGACAGTATTGCCAAATTGGTAAATATTTATTTATTTGGGGAGATCACACCCTATGGTGCTCTAGGCTTACTACTGGGTTAGTGCTCAGAGATCACTTCTGGCGGTGTCCGCTGAGTGGTGTTAGGGTCCAACTGGGGGTAGCCACCTGTGCCTTACCTGCTGTACCACCTGTGACTTCTAATTCCTAAAATTTTAAAGTAAAATATAGTTTCAAGATTGAGGAAAGTTGGGGTAGTTTAAGAAGAAAGGTAAATTTAGTTTTTTAAATAGATAATTTGTTAATTTGTGTCAAAGCTAAAATTCAAGCACAGGTTCCAATTTTGCCATTTTACTTACAGTACTTTAGCTCAAATGTAAAGATGTCCATCACAGTATTGTTTATGATGATGAAAAATTAAAAAACAACTTAAGTAGTGAATTGGTTTAACAGCATATTTTCTAGGTAATCAATACAAAGCTAATATTAGATGTTGCAGTAGGAAAATATAGATATGAAAAAAGTTATACTAAGTGAACCCAAAGAATTTAAAATCAGTATGTAGAAATATGCATTAAAAAGGGGTGCATATGGGGAAACACTCTAATAATAATGACAGGTTTTTTTTTTTTAATGTTGATGCAGGGGCCAGAGCGATAGTACAGAGGGGAGGGCGTTTGCCTTGAGCAAGATTAACCTGGGTTCGATCTCCTGCATCCCATATGGTCCCCACAAACACCACCTGGAGCAATTACTGAGTGCAGAGCCAGGAGTAGCCCTTGAGCATCGCCAAGTATGAAATAACCCCCAAAACAATACAAAACAAAAACATAAAAAGAAAATGTTGATACAAGTGAGGGTAGTTATAAACTTGTTTTGTGGGTGCTTTGTTTTCATCTTTTTTTCTATTTTAAAGATACACCTATATTAAGATACGTCTATATTAAAGATACATTTAAAAGGAGACACAGGAAAGCTATATTCCCCGGCAAAGAAAATTTTGGAGCAATCCTCTCCCCTTGCCACATCCCATTCCCAGCTACCTCTAGACTGTCCCATCTCCGTTTCTTTCCCTCTTTTCTCCCTTGCCGCCCCCCACTCCCCAGCTTTGTTTAATGCAGATTCATTCTGGAAAGTTTATCTCCCCGGGGACCCGGAGCGGAAACTCCAAGGAGCCCCGTCTCCTCTTGGCGCGGAGTGGGGTGAAGGCGTCCGGCTCTCCCAAGAACCACCAGTCAGTTGGCGTTTGTCACACCAAGCGAGAAACCTTTCCAGAACTCCCCGCGATTTCCCTGTCTCTGGTGGTTCCCGGTATCCCAGGTGCAGGCCGGCCTGCCGGGGTTCCACGATGCACTTCATTCCCATCGGGGGTGAGGGGGACCTGCCAGCTGCTGCGAGGAAAGACAAGGCTGAGTCCGAAGGCGCAGACCCCCTAGGAAGTCGCGCGTCCCTGGGGACCGCGCCCGCCCGCCCGCCTGGCGTGCCTCCCACACCCGTGCGCAAAATCAGGTCCCCAGGCACTTTGCTAGACATGATTGCATGGTGTACAAATATAACTCCTTCTCGTGGAGGGAACCTGTCCTGAGCCAGCTCAAGGAGCTGTAAAACCAAGGACATCGGAATTCCAGCCCCAGGGAGCTAACACACAGGTTGTAAGGGGGACTGGAGGGCGTGGGGGAACGCCCGTTGACCTAGTGAGGGGCCATCAGCAGCTACGACAGCCCTTATTTCACAGACCAGAGGCAAAGGGAAAACTAACATTTATTGGACATCGCTATGTGCCTGAGCTCTTTCCCCTAAACTCTCTAGCTCGAAGACAAATGAGTTCGGGGGTCGGGGGGTGGGGAAATAAACGTTCTCTTTTTATCAATAAGGATGCCGAGGTTCAGATTTTAAAAAAAAATCCCATTTTAGAGGGCAGAACACTGAGGCAGAGAGGACTCAAAACGAAATGCCCAGGGCCTCCCCCGTGAAAGCGAGTCCGACCGGGTTTTGCCGACACCAGCGCGGGTAATAGTTTCTTGAATAACCAGAGCTGGCGAACTTGCCTCGGGTCAGATTTGCAGAAACTAGGACAGTTTGGAGCGGGGTGGGGTGGGCTGGGGGATTATTCGCGTCCTCTGGTCCCAGCGGCTCCTGTGACGCCTAGCTGGCAACGCCCCACCCCAGCCTGCGGAGTTTTTCCCCTCCTGAGACTGACCCCCCAAACGCTGTGGCCGCCCCTTCTCCCCGTTCTCCCGCGGAAAACCAGATGAAGGGGCAGTTACGTCGACCCATTCCAGGGTGGGACGGGGCGACCTGAACCCCCCTCCTCTTCCCCCCCACCCCCGGGAGCGAACTCTGTTTTCCCAGCTGTCTCCGAGGTTTGGGTGGGCGCCTCCGCCCGGGCGTCCAGAAACCCACCCACCCCGAAATGCGCGTCCCAGCTCCCGGGAGGGAGGTGCGCGTTGGCGCAGCGGAGAGAGCCGTTTCCGTGCGCCCCAAGCCGAAGGTGGAGGCCCGGGCAACGCTTGCGTGCGGCCCGCTGTCCAGTTGGAATTGTTCAAGTCAATCCGAAAACTTGCACGCGTGCATTGGGCGCCCGGGACTTCTCCGGATTTTCTTTCTTGCCGCCAAAGGTGTGTGGCGCGGGGAGAGGTGTTGGTGGCGTGTGCGTTCGTGGAGATCGCCAAGTGCCAAAAGGAATGAAATTCTAGCTGGTGCCACGTCTTTAGCAGGGGGTGTCCCTCCCCTCGCCTCTCCCGCCTTTCCCGCAGTTCGGCGGGGGCCTTTGGGGAACAAGTGTAGCGGGAGAAGAAAGTTGGATCGGGAAGCTTTGGATGTGTGACTCCGCTAAGGGGGAAGAGGAGCGAGGAGTGGGCATGGGGAGTCTTTTGTCAACCCTCTCTTCTCCCGAGAGGGTGGCCTGCGGCGGGGGCGGGGAGCGATCGGCTCCCACCCCCCTTTTGGAAGCGAGAGCTCCCGGCTGGGTGAGGCGGGTCTATGCGCGTACTTGAGCGTACGTGTGAAATGTGGCTGCGCGGTCGAGCCGAGCGAGCGAACGCTCGGCAAAAATATGAATAATCAACACATCGCTCACACCTCCGTGGCGAGCTGGGGTGGGGGGAACTAGGAGGTCCCCAGGCGGCTTTCCCCTACCGGCTGGTGGGGGGCGGAGATCACCAGGAAAAATAAAAGAGGGGGGGACATTTCAGAGTCGCTTTGCAGTCTTCTTGCCCCTCAACTGAACTGAGGTACCCGGGAAATAGGAAAGAAAGGGGGTGGGGTGGGAAGGGAGAGTCCCATTGAGCTTGTCCTAATTTTAAGTTCTTCTGTGTCAGGGACTCAGGGATGTCTTGCAAGGCTGCTTTGGGTCTTTGTTCCCCGGTTATCAATCGAGACTTTGCTTGTCATCTTCCGATCTCATTTTGCTCATCTGTAGAATGGGAGCAAATAGATCCCACTTGAAGTGCTGCTATCTGGCTAAAGGATGAGAAACAGTGGTAGCATCAATCCCCAGGAAGTGCTGGGAAAAGGTCATTCCTCTCTGTCCCTTTGTATTTCGCACTCAGCCTTAAACTGCATGGAAACTCACTCGACAGGGTCTCTAGATGGGAGTCAGTTTGTCCCTACAAGGCTGCCACCAATCCACCAACACAGGTTTTGGTTAAGGTTTGCAAACTGAGGGTAACCCTGACACAGGCCAAAGCAAGGCCTGGTGATTGGTATCACCCAACCCACCTAAATCCCTACATTTAATCCCTACATTTGTTTAGAGGCCACCATAGGCATTGTCTATATGGATCACCTGTTCCCAGCACCTCAGGTCTGCACCCACTTTCAGTTGTGGGCCCAGGCCCAACCTTCATACTCCACTCTCCCCCTCCCCTAAAACAGTTTGTTGCTTCTAGAATTCGTTCTCTCTACCTTCCTTCTCCTGGGTGGGTGAGCCCCATAAAGAGCAAAGGTTCCAATATTCCAAAGAGAGAGAAGAGGTGGAGACTTCCTGCAGTTGCCCAAGAGTTAGGCTAGAGCAGACACTGGCTCCTTCTGTCCACTTTGGGTAAACTCACTGCAGAGACCCGCCTGACTTGGGTGTGACATCAGGTGCCTATCCATGAAATGTTCTTCCAAGCCCCAGTATTTCTGCAGCTGTCGGTGCTGGAATCTCCCTCACTGTGTAAACAAACCAAGAAGCCAATCTAACTTCTCACTAAAGTTGTCCTGAAAGGGAACTGTTCCGAATGGGTGGTGGGGTTCTCCCGAAATATTTGAGCTGTATTCATGAATAGTGTTGTTTCTTTCCCAGTCCCTCTCCAGGGAAATCTTCCTCATGAAACATAGAAGTCCAGTTTCCCCAGTTTCTTTTAAGAGCTGCCTAAGTTGACATTTGGAGTGGGAATTAGGGGAACCAAAGAACTAAACAATTGTTTCACAAAAAATAATATATATATATCACAAGCTAATTATTCCTCAACAATCTGAGATAGTGATAAAAGCCATTTATTTAGAATGTGACAAATATAGAGCAAAGGCTCCAGTTAAAAATAAACAAACAAATCGGAAAATTTGGGTCCGCAAAGGGGCTGACTGGGACTGCCGCACTTTTCATTCACAATACCCGGACCCGCTCTTTCCGCGGATCGAATTCCCTGGGTACGGTTCCTGCTCAGTTCCTCGGGCTGCGTTAGATCCGGCTCCGCGGTCTGTGCGTGTCTCGGGTAGGGAAAGGGGTGAAGTTCGGGTCATATTTGGGGTGTTTTCTCACACCTCTGATTACACCCCAGGGCCCTGTCGAAGGAGAAGAAGGCTCGGGGAGGAATTTCCAAGAAAAAATTACTCAACCTCTGACCCAGAGGAGAGACGCGAAGCTCAGGAGAGTGATCGAACGAAATCGGGGGGAATGAACCCTCAAAGCATCAGGAGGAAATGGGATAGAACGCACAAAGGTGCAGAAGCGGAATGTAAACAGAAGAAAACAAAAAAACAACAAACAACCAAGAAAACTCCAACCCGGGGGGTTCGTTCAGGCTGCGTGAACAAAGGAGGGGGGTACCATCCTCACCCCAATTTGGGGTAGATAGATGGTCGCGCAGATTTTAACTAAGGTTCATTAGGGATCTTTGTCGGGAGGGGTAGGACGAAGCTAGCTGGCAGGAGCCCGCGGGGCGCTGAACAGGGCACCCCCCCACCCCCCGCTGGGCCAGGCTTCCGGGGCGCAGCTGCGCCCGCCGGGTCCCCCGCGCCGCTGCGGGCGGGTTTCGTGTGGTGAGCTGGCAAAGGGGGGGGGGGGTTATGCGGGGTTGCCGGAGGCCATCGAGATGGGAGCCGCCCCCTGGCCGCGGCTCCTTCCCTCACTCAGCCGCGCTCCTTCGGCGCTGGTGGCCGCCTCTGCGCCCACCCTCCTCCCCCCGCCCCCCTCCCCCGCCGCAACCACACACAAACTCAATCAACCCAACTCGGTGGGCAAAAAACCCCCAGCTCCCCGAAGGTTAAAGAGCTGCTTTGCTGCACACAAGGTTCACGCCGCCCCCGCTCCTTCTTGCAGTCCTCGACCCGGCAACCCCTGCCCCCCGTGTCCCCCCTCCCCCCCCCCCCCCCCCCAAGGCTGGCAGGCCAACTTGGTCCGGGCGCAGGAGGGAACTTCGGCGTCCCGGCTCAATGCTGGAGCGGTGGTCCTGGGGAGGGCGCCCCCAGCGCAGCCCACCAGGAGTCTCGTAGCTTCTTCCCATCAAGGCTCCCTAAATTGCCTCACTAGTCTCCGGGAGGTAGGGTGGGGACGACCGTCGTGAACTGCCTTCTGGCTGGGGGTAGGAACCAGGAGAAAGGACCAATTCATTTGCGTCCTGAGGGCCATAATCTGGGTGGCAGCTGTTTCAGCCGAGGAGGGCCAGCGCTTTCGATCCCCGGTGGTGCCCTTTAACCCCAGGCAATCCAAGCCCGAGGACAGAAGCACCAGGCCTCGCCCCGGCCCACTTGCTGCCCCGAGGTCCCTTGGGCTGAGGTCAGTACCTCCTTGGACAGCATCGAGGTGCAGCAGCTTAGAAGCCCCTTGGACGGATCCTTTGGTCACACGCCTTGAGGGTTACACGGACTGTTCCACACTCTCCACCAAGGATTGGGAGGACCTGACCCCGCTGGGTGCAGACGGCTTCTGCCGACCGGGTGGGTTGATCCCCGAGGCGGAGAGAGATTTCTAGAGAGCCAGGCAAGGAGAAAAGAGTCTCGGTCTTTTTTTTTTTTTCAGGGACGGAAATTATTCACAAAACCTGCAGATAGAGAATTACCGAGTTGAAGCAAGGTAATAAATTTCATGCTAACCAATTTCTCTCCCACCCTCCTCCCCTTTTCCTTGGAGAACTCCTGTTTTACTTGGCTTTTACAATGCCTCGTTCCATCTCCTAGCGCTCCGGCGCCCTTCATCGCTCCCCCAAGTCCCTCGTGCCCTAAAGGGAAGACCCAGCCAGAGTTCTGAGGTCAGGATTCCACACGGCACACAACCTGAAGGTGGGGTTGCACGTTTTTTCCTCACCCTCACTCTCAAACCAGACACCGCAATCCCTGGACCCGGGTTTTGTGCAGAGAGAGGCTCATGCAAAAAAACAAAAACAAAAACAAAACAACCGACCCGATCCCAATCAGTGTTTAATAACAATCTCTGCAGTGGAGACCTGGCCTTCCCCGAGCCGGCGCCAGCCGCTTGTGAAGTCTGGGGTCCAGGTTTTCCCTAGGGTACAGCGGAGGCGCGGGACAGGTCCCAGTTTTTTTCTCCAGAGACCTTGCGCGTTCTCAAAGTGCGAGCTGCCGGTCCGCCCAGGCAAACGAGTTGCAAGGCGCGGTGTCCTCTAGCGGCAAACTCTCGCAGTTCGTGAGTGCTCACCTACACCTAAGGGATCTGCCCCGGACTCTTACTCCTGCTTCACTCTGAGTCCTAAAGCCGGGAGGGAGGTCTCCGGAACGTAATCCAGGCTTTCGCCGCGGCCCTCCCGTCCTGAGGCGGGGAGGCTCGGGCGCAGTCGCTCGAACTGCCGAACAGCTGATTGTCTCCTCCACGGCAGATGGTCTTTGAGCACAGATTTGCATTCATTGTCTTCAAATCTGTTTTCGCTCTGGTGTTCTAGATTTCAGCAGCAGATCTATACACAGATCAGAATACAAAGGGAGAAGCAAGAAAATAACACCCAGCCAGGAGGATTTTTTTTTTTTTAATAGGCACTGCGAGCTGCCCGGCGGAGTTAAAAAAAAAACCGTCTAAGGTTTCAGCTGTTTGGCTGAGCTGCGACACCCTCCCGGCCACCAGCCCCCGGTCCCGCACGCCTGCAACCGCGCTTTGCATAAAGTTTTCCGCTACACTCGGTCACCACCGGTAGCTTCTCTGCCCACTCGTGGGGGGGCCATCGGGAAACTGGGGTTGGGAGAGGAGAGGAAAGGGTGCTTCCAGGACAGCTCCGGGGCTGCTCTCGCACTCAGCCGGCCACAATCTGTCAGCAACCTCTCATCTGCACAACCTCTCGCCTGCAGGGTACAGCTCCTGCTCCAGTCCACCCGGGGGTATTTGCCTTAGCTCCTTGACTGATTTCCCCGACTTTCTATTTATTTGAACGGGCACTGGAGCCTGGTGCGTCCCAACCCCGCCCCCCCCCCCCCCGCCCCGCTTTCATTCATCTCTCCTTCCCTCGAAACAAACTTGCAAACCGCACGCGAAATTTGAGTGTCACCATGTGACTTCCAGGAGACTTTGGGAGAGACATTCAAGGGAACCGGGCTGCTCTGGGGGGGAACATTTACACAAAACAGAAGTACGTGTGATCACACTCTCCCTCTTCTTCACAAATACGCACACACAGCCAAGCCCGGGAATGAAATGAATACGCCTCCTGGCAGGCTACAAAAAAAAAAAAAATTCTGCATCTAGAGGTGGTATCCACGCAGGCTCTCTGCTCCCAGGGCGGGCGCGTCCCGGCCTGGTAGGGTCGGGCCAGCCAGCTTCAAATCAGGATTCGGGGATCTCCCCTTGCTGGGATCCGCGCCGGCTTTGGGGGCAGAAACGCGGCGCCCGCAGGTTTCCATCCATCCCCTTTCACCTTCCCAACACGCGGTAACGCCGAGCGTGGCGCGCGCCGCCCGAGCGCACGTCGGCCCGGCCTGTCCAGCGCCCGCCAATCCCGAGCGTCCATGCAAATGAGGCTCCTTATCGGGCCGCGGCTCCGCCTCCCGCGGCCGGGACTGGAGTAACCCATTCATGGGGCCCGCGCGCCGCAGCAGCCCGGCTCCGCGGCTCCCGCAGCCACCGCCTCCTCTCGGCTCCGGGTCTTCCCCTTCCTTTTACAACTGATCCTGTTGGGGATTTTTTTCCCCTCCCTCTCTAAATTGGAGCAGTGGGGAGGAGTTGGGAGGGGGGCAAGCAGGAGAAGGGGAGAGATTAGGCCAGCCATCAATCTCCTCCAGTTTCTCCCCGAACAGGTGATGCTTCAAAATTGTGATCGCTTTCCGGAGGCAGCACTGTCGCGGGAAGGATGCGAGCGACCTAGGGCGGAGGGCCTGAGGCGGCAGATCTGAATTTGCGGAGGATACAACCCAAACTTTGCAGCAGTCCGCACATCGGCGTGAAGTCTGGAGTGGTCATCTCTCTCTTTCTCCTCGCTCGCTCGCTCAATTCGCTCGCTCGCTCTTTTCGAAGAGAGACCCAAACTTCGTCACTTGACATCCCCCTCTCTTGGATTGCTTTGGAGGAGCCGGTTTGGTGACAGCTCTGGAAACAGTACGAAGGGACTGTGCTGTAACTCTTACTTTCAACGCGACAGTAGATCAGACTTTTTTTTTTTAAATGTTTGGGATTCAAGATACTTTAGGAAGAGGACCGGCTCTGAAAGAGAAATCGCTGGGCGCCGAGATGGATTCGGTCAGGTCGTGGGTCCGGAATGTCGGCGTGGTGGACGCCAACGTCGCGGCGCAGAGGTAAGCCGGTAACACGAATCTTTTGCTCTTCAAGAATGAGTCTCTCTGTGTGTGTGTGTCTCCCTCTCCTTTGCTCGCTCCCTGGCGCTCCTGTCTGACCCCCATCTGTCGCTCTTGCCCTGCACGCGGGGCCTCGCCCTGGGGCAGGCACGTCGCTGCCGCCAGCGGAACGCTCAAACTTGCAGCCAGCACTCAAGTTTCTGAACTCCCGGGGCCGCCTGGGTGTCCCCTCCCCACCCACCCTCCCGCCACTACCACCAGCAGCGAACCGACTCTGGGGTAGGGGGGGAAAAACAACCAACAAAGTAGCATCCGTGCAGCGCCTAGTCCAGCAGCCTCTTTGGTCCAAGGCGCATCGGGTTCAGAGCTGAGCGTGCAGGGGGCAGCGGACAGCGGCGGCGGCGGGTGGAGAACCCGCTCCCCGCTTCACTCGGTCCCGGGCTGCCGGCGCCCCGAGGTTGGCGGCCCGCGTGGCCCGGCCACTCTGGGAGGCTAAGAGCCCGGCGGCCGGCGGGCCACGGCGGCCCAGAGCTCCCGGAGAGGCCGAGCAGCCGCCTGCGAAGGCAAAAGCGGCCGCGAGCTCCGGGAGCGGGTGACAGGCCGGCCGGAAGGTTTGGGCGCAGGGATAAAGCCTTGGACCAGACGCACCAAGGCGAGGGTGAGGGGAGAGGAGCAATGGAAAAGAACCGAGGAAGGGAAAACCGTAAAAGCTCTGCAGAAGGAGGAAGGCAAGGAAAAGAGACGCGCCAAAGAGGCAAGGCGAGGGGGAAAAAAAAAGATCATCATCGCCAGCCTCTGGCGGCTCTGGCCCCTGAAGTTGACTTTGTTTTTAAGAGTCCGAGTGCTGGCAGTAAACGCTTAAAAGCCTTCTGGTGGTGTGGGTGTCGGCGCAGCCAGGCTCCGGACGGCCTCTCTCATCACCCCTGAGCTGGGATTTGCAATCTCTGCACCGGTCTCTGGGACAGGCAGTCCCGTTCCTCCCTAGAGTTCGGAAACGGCTTCTCACGCCTCCCACCTCCCCGGGAGTCCTGCGGGCCACCCCCCTTTACGACCCATCAAGAGGAGAAACGACCCCGGTCCCCAGAGAAGCCCCGTCCGCCGGCGTCCCGGCTGGAGCGAACCGGCAGCCACCCGTGGACCAAAGGACGCCCAAGTCTCGTGGCTCCGGGGACCCGGCGGCTGAGCGGCCTCCTCGCCGATGCGGGAGCCCGGGGCGCACCCGCGTCCCTCGGGCGGACCGCACGGCCCTGCGGGCGGCGTCCCGCAGCTGCCGGAGGGGAGGGGGGGCTCTCGGGGCTGCAAGCCCAGGGAAATTAGGCAGCCTCGCAGCGCCTTTCCTTAGTGGAGCTCTTGAAAGACTCCTCCCTCATCTCCCCTTCCAATAATGGTTCAGTTGGAACCCACACGCGGAGTTGGGCAGCGTCGCCAAAATTTAACACTTCAAATGAGTGAAAAAGGATCGCGCCCCGGGGGCGACGAGGCCCGGAGACCCCCGCGCCGCGGGGCAGCCCAGCCATCTGCGCGCTTGCAGGTCCCACACCTCTGGCTAAATGGGAGCGGCGGGTGGGTTTGTTCCCGGCCGCGACGGGTCGGCAGGAAAGTGTGCGCACGAGCTCCCAGAGCCCCCAGGGCTCTTCTCCGGTCCCCCCCACCCCCCCAAACCTGGTTTCGCAGTCAGCAGGTCTGACTAGCGCCGCTGGGTGCTGAGCTCCAGGCGGGGAACCTCACGGCCTCAGGGCCTCAGGCAAAGATTTTCTCTCCTCCCCCCACCCCAAAAAACCATTTTGGCTACTCCCAGCTCTGCTGTTCTGGGAGCGGGGTCCCCGTGTCACCTCGTCGGGGATGGCCCGTGATCCCCAGTGTTGGTGGCGGAGAAACCTCCCCACCACGGTCCCAGGTGCGACTTTTCGGAAAAAACGAGGAAAGCAGCGCGAGGCCTCTTCCTGCTGGACAGCATTGGGGTTCTGGGGTTCCCTTTTGCCCCACCCTCCAAACCAGCCCTGGTTCTTACCTACCCACCTTTCCCAATCAGCGTGGGGAGCACTGTGGGGTCCAGGAATGGCAACCCGATTTAGATGAAGCAAAAGAGTTATGTCCTCCAAAGCAGAGAGGCACTGCTCCTCTTACACCGGGTCAGCTGTGACCCAGCAGTAGGGAAGCCCGCTGAGCTTCGTAAGGGGTGACTGATGGGACCACCCAGGCCCTTGCCTGGTGAATCACTCTGGGCCATGGCTTGGAAGGTGAGCTGTAACTGCACGGAGTAGCCAAGGTTGACCCAGGTGGTGGTAGCAGTTTCAGGGGGCAGCTCCAACCCACTGTACCTCCTCTGAGGAGACCCTACTTCTTAATGAGAATTGATAGAAGTCTAAAGGCAGGGGTCCAGCTTCTAGACCTGGCTCCTTGACCTTCTGCGGGCTTGGGTGGGTGTGTTGGTGACATGTGTCTTTCTCTCCTTCCCTGTGTCGGTCCACTGTTCCCGCATCCCTTCCTGTGCAGTGGCGTCGCCCTGTCTCGGGCCCACTTTGAGAAGCAGCCTCCTTCCAACTTGAGGAAATCCAATTTCTTTCACTTCGTGTTGGCCCTCTACGACAGGCAGGGCCAGCCCGTGGAGATCGAGCGTACCGCCTTTGTGGACTTCGTGGAGAACGACAAAGTAAGCTCCTGGCACCCCCTTGTCCCTTGGCAGCCCGGTCCCTCCTTGCAAAGCACTAAAGATTCCATCTGTCATTCAAAACACTTTCCCTGCTCACATCATCAGATGATAAATCGAGGCTTCTCACCCCAGTCTCTACATCAGTCAACTTCCACACACCACCTACAGCCCCCACTCCTGCACCTGGGAGTGTTTCTGAGTCTGGGACTAACCGTGGGGAGAGAATCTTTTCAACTAGAGCATAGTTTTAAAGTGCACCCACAGTCTTGCTACCTTTCTCCGGCTTAGTATTATTATTGTTGTTGTTTTGTTGTTGTTATGATACTGCTGCTGCTGCTGCTATTACTACTATGACTATGATTTTGCACCTGCTAGCACCAGTCAAGGGAGTTAAGTGGGACCTAGCTGGAGACACCCCAGCCTCATCCTAGCCTAGCTTCTGGATGGTGTCTTCTCTCCAGCTCAGGTCTGGCTTTGAAAGCAGGATGGGATCGCAAATGAAGCTGGTGTGTGACTGGAGGATAGTGTCTTGCCCTCTCTGGGCTTCATGGTGCAGCTCGAGGTCAGCTTTAGGGCCAGTGTTTCCCGGGAGCCTTAGTGTCATCTCCTGGGTTCCTGAGCTTCTGGTCCCACCATACCTTCCCTAGGACAGGGTGAATGCAGCCCTTCCCCGTGGCCCCTTTGCCCTTCTGTTATGGGAACCCTTAAGCCTCCTTCCAACTTGAGGAAATCCAAACTTTCCTACCCCAGAAAGACACTGGCCGGGTTGAATTGGGTGGGTCACACTGATAACAGTATTAAGGCACAACTTGAGGGGTACACCGCACATCCACGGCTTGAAAGGGGGGAGAACAAAAGGTTGGAGAGGGTCAAGTGGTCCAGCGCCCCAGGATCCAGGCTGGTCCTTTGACCACCTTCCTGGTGGGGGCTTGTTCTAGGAGGGAGAAAGGGGTGGGGGTGGGCACAGGGTGCCAGAGACACACTATGTCTTCTCCCTCTATTTTGGGGGGACAGAAAGCAAGGGACTCAAACCGGGGCTTGTCTTTCAGGAACAGGGCAACGAGAAGACCAACAACGGCACTCACTACAAGTTACAGCTTCTCTACAGCAACGGTGAGCGCGCGCGCGGGCGGCCTCTGCGCCGCGGCCTCCTCCTGCGGGGACGCTGTTGACCTTGGCGCCCGACCGTCAGGGGAGGGGAAGGGGCGCCTTCGGGGGCTCGGTCAGGGCCACTGGGACGGTTGGGTGGTCTTTTGCCGCTGGATTCCTCAGTCTGGGCTTCAGTGCGTGAGCAGAGACGGGCTTGGTGTGGGGTTGCGGGTTCCCGACCCTTGACTTTTATACCCCTTTGGCAGGCGTCCGCACCGAGCAAGACTTGTACGTCAGGCTCATCGACTCAGTCACCAAGCAGGTGAGCGCCTGGGCTCCCCTCCCTTCGGGGCCCTCTGACCGCCCCTAATCTTCCAGCGCCGGCCAGGATCTCCTGGCTTAGCCGTCAAACGATCCCGTTTGAACCCGCACAGTGTTTCTCTAGAAACGCTGACATACGTGTCCTCTCCCTCATGTATCCTGTTTGCTCCTGGCCTGTACTGGGTAGCTAGCAAGGGAATGAAGCGAGGAAACGTTTCTCCAGCAATTCAGTCTTCTCCACCGACCCCATTTCCCTTTTGTAAGAATTGTGTCTCCACCGGGGCAAACTTTTTTTTTTAACTTCACTGGCCAGAACTCCGGAGGAAGTAGTGGGTAGAGAGAGGGAAAACAATTTCTCATTTTTTTTCTTTTTTGCAAACTCCCTTTAAAGTCCGTTTTTTCTTTATTTCTCCTCTTTCTCCCCATCTGCTTCGCGCGCAGCCCATAGCGTACGAGGGACAGAACAAGAATCCAGAGATGTGCCGAGTTCTCCTAACGCACGAAGTGATGTGCAGGTAAGCGAGCAGGCAGGTGAGCTGCGCGCGCCTCTGGCTTAGCTTTGGGGAGGGTCGGCGCCCGGCGGGGTGCGTCCAAGCAAGGTTCCCGGAGCCAGTGGGCAGAGACACAGGTTGGAAACTCAGAGTCACTCACGATGGTCCCTCCGGGGGGAGTTTCCTCCACTAGGGGGTACACAGCCGGCCCGGCTGCAAGGACACGGTCAGGCAGCAGGGGGCCGGCGTTGGGCTTGGGCATTCCCTGAACTCTTGCCCACGTCCTGTTGCTGGACAGCGCGGGCGACATTTCCGAAGAGGCCACCCGCGGAGTCAAAACCCTGGGATGAGCCACAGCCTCTGGGTGAGGACCCAGTTGAGGGCACATTTGGGGAGGGGGGTCTGACCCCTGATTTGGGTGGGTCCCAAGGCACCTGTCTGTAGTTCAGGAATGGTGGCTGCCTCCAGGATGTGTCCCTACCTCTGACTTCACGTGTCCCGGAGTGTCTCAGGTAGAAAGATCAGTCTAGCTCCTCGCTGGTGGATGTTAAGAGCCGGAGAGTAGCCCCTGGGGCGAATGGGGGCGCAGCAGAAGCTGAATGAGTGAGCTAAGTAGTGCAGCAGTGAGCCAGTGGCATAGTGGACTAAAATTCCTGTATATCTCTCACATGTGTCTTGTTTTTGAGTTCTTTCTTCGGCTTGACCAGAGAAAACTGAAAAAAAAATCACTACAAGAAAATGATTTTTTTTTTATTGGAATGATACACTTGCTTATTCTTTCAGGAGATATTTGAGGGCCAGTATGTATTGAGGATTGTACTGGGACTGGGGTTTTCACAGAATATAGGAAGTATTAAAAGGGAAGCTCTGGGTTATTTTACAATAGAATTCAAAGGGTTTTCCCCCCACAGTTTCCCCCCCCGCCCCTCCCCCCACACATCACTCATTCACACTCCTTTTTCTTCCTCTAAAATCTGATTGGAGCAAAGTCGCAGGGGTTCCTCACCCCAATGTTGCTTCAGTCAATGCCTTCCAACTCCGCACTTGTTTGGGGGGGAAATTGTAGGCAGTCAGATTTAGTTTGGACTGTTTTACAGGCAGCTCCCGGAGCCAAGCCTCCCTCCCCCAAACCAGGCAGCAAGAAACCATAACAATCAGGCATGTTTGTTTGGGTTTTGACCAAGTATTAGAAAAACAAACTTTGCCAAATGCAAAGTTCAACTCTGCCAGTGGTTTCAGCTGAGGGGGACTCTGGGCTTCTTTGCAGAAGTTGTTGGTTGAGGCTTTGTGCGATAGAGCATGCAGCTACTTCATTATCCCAGGGGCCCTTGATGATCGTTCTCCACAAATTCTGAGATGAATGCATGTAATACCTAGATGAATTTGCACGCAATAGCTAGATGAAATAGAACACTTAGATTTGGCTGGATAAGCAAAGGGTGATTTTTTTTTCAGTTTTCTTTTTACTTTTAAATGTCTTTGTTTGGAGAGATTATTTTCATAACAGGGAAACAAACAAACAAAACACAAACTGGTCCACTGTCTAACAAATTATACCCAGCATTTTAAAATAGTATTACTAGCTCCCATCCAGCTGTAGTTAAGGCTGACATTTTTATTTTTAAGCCCAATCAAATCCTCCTAATTTTATGCTGTTTAAGTAGTGGCATCAATTTTTAAAGCCTCTAGTTTAGTCTGCATTAGTAACACAATATAAAAATTTAATGTACTGTAACTTCTCTGCATTTGAGAACTGGGAAGATACTCTGCTATTTTTTCTTCCTAAACTAGAATTTAAAACAAATATTAATTATGGGCAAATAAATGATCTATTGAATGGCTACTGTGTCTGGAGAGAGAGAGAGAGAGAGAGAGAGAGAGAGAGAGAGAGAGAGAGAGAGAGAGTATAGTAAATGTGTGTGGCATGTGTGTGTGTGTGTGTGTGTATGTGTGTGTGCGCGTGCGCGTGTGTTTGAGGGAGACATGCTGGGGTGATGGCAAATATTGGCTGTCCCTAAAAGGGAAGTTCTCATTCAATCTGTCCATCAGAGCCGCTTGATTCTTCAAGTAAGGGGGGGAGGAGTCCCCTTTTCCCACATTATCTGAGCCAGTTAGAGCAGTCACTGATCCAGAGATGTATCAGATGCTCCACTTCTGGTTATTGCACGAATAGTACTTAGTTTCATTTCCATGGTATTCTTAGGCATATCTGAGAATTTCTCTGAATGGTTTTATGTTTGTCCTGTGAGCTTGAGGAAAAAAAAACACAAACAAAACAAACTCCTAAATTGGCGTTGAGCTTGGAGAGAGAAACAAAACAAACCTCTTTAGGAACAACTTTCTCTGCCTTCCCCAATTGTCTTTGCTTCCGTCTCCCCTTCTTTAGTTCATTTTGCCAATTATTAGCAAGGAGAAACCTAGTTGTTATGTGGCTGCCAGCCACCCCTGTGCCCTCAATGCTCAGAGGGTTAAAAGATATTATAATTTGAACAGAAGTCGTCTCAAGGCCTACAGCTGGCTAATAACAGAGTTGTATTGAGCGCGAGCAAACCCCACAGCTGTGACTTTTCGCCACAAGGCGCAGGCTAGACAGGGCCCTAATCAGATGGGCCAGCCGGGCAGTGGGGCCAGTGTCTTTATCGGCCAGATGGTGTGAATTTAGACACTTTTGTTATGCAATCGCAGGGAGGAGTTGGGGAGAAGAAAACAAAACAAAAGCCACCATGCTGTGCGCTTATTTGAGTTTGAAATTAGAGACAGATTTTTGAAAGTTGAGGGTTGAATTTTAAAAACGATTTTGGAGGGGAAAGGGCACATTCGCTTCTCTTGAGCAGGAGTTTAGCTGACTGGGCACCTTGTGGCGGGGCTCCCCCGCCCTCCTCGACTTCTTCTCTAGCCACCTTCCCAACACCTTTCCTTTTTCTCTTTCTAAAAGCACAGGTGAGGTTCAGGGTTGGGCTGGATTTCTTTTATCTCCTCTCTCCCTTTTCCAACTTCTTTCTTTCTTTCTTTCTTTCTTTCTTTCTTTCTTTCTTTCTTTCTTTCTTTCTTCCCTTCTTCCTTTCTTTCTTTCTTTCTTTCTTTCTTTCTTTCTTTCTTTCTCTTCTCTCTCTCTTTCTCTTCTCTCTTTCTCTTTCTTTCTTCTTTCTTTCTCTTCTCTCTTTCTTTCTTTCTTTCTTTCTTTCTTTCTTTCTTTCTTTCTTTCTTTCTTTCTTTCTTTCTCCTTTCTTTCTCTCTCCTTCCTTCCTTCCTTCCTTCCTTCCTTCCTTCCTTCCTTCCTTCCTTCCTTCCTTCCTTCCTTCCTTCCTCCGTCCCTCCCTCCCTCCCTCTTCTTCTTCAAAGACTGTGTGTGGGGATAGGGAGTACAAAAGAAGCCCATAAATAAATTGAGTGCATTTCAGGTAAAAGATTCTCCAAAGAAGTATGAGAATAAAACAATCCAAACCTAGCCAACAGGAGCAGAGGAAGAGATTTCATTTTTATTCATTAGTAAAAAGGGCACTTCTGAGCTTCTCCGTGGGAGTTAAGAATATAGTTGTAACCTGTGCCAAATTCAGTTCCTTTCTCTTTGTTCACTTTCTGCCCTTCTTTTCCGATTTTGGAGTCATGATCAGTTTTATAAAACACTGATCAGGAACTTCAGACTTAGAAACTTGCTTCTTGAAAAAATAACCCTAAAATGCTTTTTATCTGAAGTGGTTGAACTTGAAGTTGGTTATTAAGTTTGATATCTGGGTAATTCAGGGGCCCATTCCTTTGCATTATTCAGGCATATATCTGACTCACAGAAATTGTTTGAGGTGGTGGAATCATGAATGTCTCACATTTTCCTCTTCACTTTTCTTATGTCCATGTAATGGGTATAATCAAACCCATATTTTTTTTTCAAACCCATATTTTAAAAGTCAAATAAAGAATAATTAGACATCTTAATGAGATCTTTTTGGTCCTTTCTTAAAGAAAGAGTGGCCAAAAAAAAAAAAGGAAGAAAAAAGAAAACCGAGAAGAAGAAGAAAGTGCTTAGGCTAATGTAGAAATTCGGATAATTTTTTGGGGGGGGGTCACATGTGGCTATGCTTAGGGGTTACTCCTGGCTCTGCACTCAGGCATTACTCCTGGTAGTTCTCAGGGAACCTTATTGGATGTTGGGGATCAAACCTGAGTCAGGCATGTGTAAGGCAAACATCCTACCTACTGTACTATTGCTCTGGCCCTGAGATTCAGGTAAATTTTAAGAAGAGCTTAAAAGTGCAGCACATTCAGCCAAGTCCTGTTATTTTTATATCTTTACTAGTATAGTTCAATAGACAAGTGAGAGTCTTTTCTGTCTTCTGTTTTGACTGTTAAGTAAGAGATCCCCCTTCAGTATGTTAATATTGAAAGATAGAAGGTGGACTTTAAAGTTTTGTGACATTTAATTTTGAATATTATTTTCTTTCTTAAGTTGATTCCTCACATTGTATTGCACAGGCAACAGGCTTGAATTTATTTTTTGTTTGCTTGTTTAATCTGTTTTTCTTTTCCTCAAGGGAAAATCCTCATGGAAAAAAGTTGAATTTAGCTAAGCAATTTTTGCAAACTTACTCAGTCCTAAGAATCAGTTTTATTCAAACTAAACAGATTGGCAGATTCTGACGGTGTGTCTTCTTGTAATTAAATTGTGTTTTCACCACACATATTTGGGGTTAGGTTGTCATGCTGATGATGTCAGGGAAAGTCTAGTTTGAAGGTGTTTAGGTAACTAGCAAGTATGGAACTTTTGAAACTGTATGATAAATTGCAATGATATTCTACTGTCATACGCAATAAATAGCAGAGATGGAAATATGGGTGTATTGAGTTGGGATGAGAGAGAAGAGTTCTGGGAGTGGGAGAGCAACTAGCCAGCCTTTTTATTTGTATTACTCTTGGGCTAAATAAAAAAATTTAAAAGTTAAGACCTAATAACATTTCAAGGGCAAAACATATTTTTAAAAAGTTTCACTGGCAAACTTGGGTTCAAGAACGTCAAGACATTGATTTTCTGACTAATTTGGTGACATTCCTTGAAAATCTCATTGTGCTCTTTTGGTGAGCACTTTTTTCTTGACATATTTCTCAAGTATATTTTACTTTTTGAGAGCAGTAGAATTGTCTACTGAACAATTTACACAACCAGGCATGAGATATGAGCTTACAAAATTTAAGAATGTTATTTGGGGCCAGAGTAATGGGAAGAGGGAGCTTGCCTTGCATGTGGCTAATCCAGGTTCCATACCTGGGATCCCCCAAGCCATGATTCATCAAGATTATTCCTGAGCATCACTCTGTGTGGCCCAAAAACCAAAAGCTTTTTGTTTTGAATTTCTTTTTCCTCCCTCCCTCCCTCCATTCTGTCCCTCCCTCCCTTCCTCCCTCCCTCCCTGAGACCCTCCCTCCCTCCCTCCCTCCCTCCCTCCCTCCCTCTCTCCCTCCCTTTTCTCTCTTTCTTTCTTTCTTTCTTTCTTTCTTTCTTTCTTTCTTTCTTTCTTTCTTTCTCTCTCTCTCTCTCTCTCTCTCTCTCTCTCTCTCTTTCTTTCTTTCTTTCTTTCTTTCTTCCTTTCCCTCTCTCCCTCCCTCTCTCTCTCCCTCCCCTTTCTCTCTCTCTCTCTCTTTCTTTCTTTCTTTCTTTCTTTCTTTCTTTTTTTCTTTCTTTCTTTTTCTTTCTTTCCTTCTGTTCTTGAGCCACATCAGGCTATGCTCAGGGCTTACTCCTGCTCTGTGCTCAGGGATCACTCTTAGCAAGCTCAGAGAAGATATGTAGTGTCAGAATTTGAACGTGGGTCATCTGTGAACAAGACAAGAATCTTGCCCACTATTCTATCTTTTTGGTCACTTTCCTTTGACATTCTATGGAATATCAGGGAAGTAAATGACCTGCAAAGAGTTACAGAGCAAATACAGACCTGTGTTGGTGTCAGGAGTCACTGTGGCCATGTGATTTCTTCTTTTGTTTACCCAGTCATCTTCTTCAAAGGGAATCTCTTGTGTAGACTTTTGAATATTTTGTTATGTTTTGGGGCCATACCCAGGAATGTTTGGACTTACTTCTGGCTCTGCAATCAGGGATCACTCCTGGCAGCACTCGGGGGACTGTACCTGGTATTGAACTAGCAGCAGGTGTTTGCAAGTCAAGCCCCTTAATCTCTGTACTGTCTCTCTGGAACACCTCATGAACTTTTCATAACCTAGAAAGAACTTTGGAGATAATCCAGGTTATAATCATACCACACTGAACCTACTTGATTTGTCCAGAGATAATCTAGATCAGAATTTATTTTTTATATACAAGGGAGGCAAAGCCCCAGTGGGTTAGAGAGATTTGGCTAATTTCATGCAGCTGGCTAGTGACCGTCAGCTAGATGTAGATGTAATTTAAAAATTTAAAATTTTTTTGGGGGGGAAAGAGAGATAGTAATGGGGATAGGGGACTTGTTAGAATAGAACACCAGTTATCATTTTAGCAATCTTTTTATCTTGCTATAACCAGTCTTAAGCTGGAAAGAAAATAATATGGGAAGGGCAGTTACATAGATTTGGGTTACTGCTAACACTAACATTTATGATATACATTCTTCAACTGGTAGATGATAATTTGCTTTCTGTAAGTCATAAGGCTTCACTCTTCACTGAGTTTGTATACTTGAAATGAGTCAGAAATCTGTGGCCTTGACAGTAATAAACAATATGGGAAGTGACAACCACTATCTCCAAGCTCCTTTTTTTTTTTTCATTTTTTTTCCCTTTATTTTATTTTTTTTTTACAGTTGTAGATTTACAATTTTTTGTGCTTGGGTTTCAATTATACAATGATCAGATACCCATCCCTCCACCAGTGCCCATTTTTCACCAACATGGATAATATCCCTCCCACCCCCATCCCCCCATCCCCCCCTGTCTCTGTGGCAGGGCAATCCCCTGTGTTCTCTCACTCCTTTTGGGTGTTGTGGTCTGCAAAAGAGGCATTGAGTGGCAAACATGTTCAGTCCATAGTCTACTTTCGACATACATCTCCCCTCCTGGGAGGATCCTCCAAATATCCTTTATTTGGTGCTCCCTTCTCTATCTGAACTGCCCTTTCCTCTAGGATACCCGTCCAAGTTCCTTTTTGCCTTTTCCACAGTGTCTAGAATCTTTCATTAAGTTTGATTAGAGTGATTAACTTTTCCATTCATGTATTTTTATTTCTTGTGGTCTACTTTTAGGGATGCACATTTTCCCAGTTAATCGAGATATAATTATATGCATTATTGTGGAGGTTTAAAGCATATATCATAATGTTTTATATTGTAAAATAATTACCACCAGTGGTCTAGCTAGTAACCATTACCTCAAGATACAATTAACAATGTTTATCCACTTTTACATATATATATAATCATGCTCGGAGAGCCCGGCAAGCTACCGAGAGTATTGGATATGCCAGACACAGTAACAACAAAGTCTCCAATGGAGAAGTTACTGGGCCCGCTCGAGCAAAATCGACGATCAACGGGAGGGCCATGCAGCAGTATTAACTATAATTATCATATTGTACCTTACATCTCCAGTACTTATTTATCTTGTACCTGTAAGTTTGTTGCTTTCCACCACCACTATATTATAATTTTTACTCTACTATAGGTCCATTTGAGTTCAATCGCTCTATTGTTATAAATATTTGTCCAGCATCAGTTGGATAATGGCTCTTCCCTGGATGGAAGTCTTAGAAAGCAGAGTTTTTAAGGTTGGGATTACATGCTAAGTCTCATTTCTGCTCCAGATATTTCTTTAGAGATACCATTTTGGAGATATTATTTTATAGCTTCTCATTTTATTCCTATTACACAATATACAAGTCTCACAATGGAGACGTTACTGGTGCCCACTCAAGCAAATCGATGAACAACGGAGGACAGTGCTACAGTGCTACACATTGTACATCATAGTTCTGTTCTTCCTCCTTTGTATTTATTTATTTGATTGCTCTATAGCATTTTTATTTTTTATTTTTTTTTTTGGTTTGGGTTTTGTGGCCACCCTGGCAGTGCTGATGGGGCCAATTCTGGTACTGTGCTGGGGGACTATGTGGTTTCAGGGATCAAACCGAGGTTGGCCACATGCAAGGCAAGCATCTTAATTCTTTTACTCTAGCAAATATCGATGAACAATGGGAGGACAATGCAGTGCTTTTTTCTTTTTCTTTTCTTTTTTTTTAAAATTGAATCATCATGAGACACATAGTTACAAAGTTGTTCATGACTGGGTTTCAGTCATACAGTGTTCTAACATCTGTCCCTTCACCATGGTATATTTCTGACTACCAAATGTCCCCGTGGGCTGGAGCAATAGCACAGTGGGTAGGGCATTTGCCTTGCATGTGGTCGATCCGGGTTTGATTCCTCTGTCTCTCTCAGAGAGCCCGGCAAGCTACTGAGAGTATCCTGCCTGCATGGCAGAGCCTGGCAAGCTCCCTGGGGCATATTAGTTATACCTGAAACAGTAACAATAAGTCTTACAAGGGAGATGTTCCTGGTGCCCGCTCAAGCAAAGGGAGGACAGTGCTACAATGCAGTGCTACCAATGTCCCCAGTCACCCCTCCAACCCCCCCTTCATCTTAATTCTTGTACCATCCCTCTGACTACTCTCCTTCATCCTTAGAATATTATGAAAATAAATTAATGAAAAAATGTTTATGAAGTGCATCAAATTCAGTGACAAATGATGTTATATAAATAATGTTTATAACCTAAGCTTTTTCTTTTGAGTTATTTGGGGATTTATTTTATATATTTTTCCTTCCCCCTATTTCTTCAAATATTTATGGAGGTGCAATGACTCAAAATACACAATCATAGAATTTTTCAAGCTGGAGCTGTTCTTATAGATCTTAAAATTCAGCCATCCATGGTTCACATTACAAAAAAGATAGCTGAGGCAGTTTTGAAATGTTGGGAGTCCCAATTCATAAGTTAGAGAGTAAGAATTCTATTGTTTCTTGTTGAACTTCAGGTTCATAATTGTTTTTGATCATGACCACACATTATGATTTTAATCAACTAATAATTAAGAGACTACCTTAAAGAATATTCATTTTTATGATTGTTCTTACATTGCATGCTCAATGTATAACCTTGAATTTTAACAATTGTCTTTTACTCTTTTGGTTTCTTCTCAATCTCCAGTCGGTGTTGTGAAAAGAAAAGTTGTGGAAACCGAAATGAGACTCCTTCAGATCCTGTCATCATCGACAGGTAGGGGGAAAAGTGGTTATGAAAAAAATCATTTCAGCTATCTTTTTCTTTATGAATCTTAACCTTGAGGATGGATCACCTGGACTTTGCCATATGGGAGATTTTTGTGATATGTCAGGTTGGGAAGCCAGTCTTGCGTGTGTTTCCTTGTCCTGGTTGGCTTTCTTGGTAGAAGTTGGGATCAGCCTTTTGGAGAATGTGTCTTTAAATTGATGCTGGGGTTCTCTTCTAGGTGCATTGACTTCCAGCCTTGTCAGGACTGTATGGATGGTGAAAAGCACCATCATCCCCTGTGTGGCAGACTAGGGGATCAGTCAGTTCCTAAAAAAAGCAGCAGCAACAACCCCTCTGTCATTCTCAGTGATTGATGATTGATTGAAGACTTTCAATTTAGGGGATGATTTGTGGATTGTGACAAGCTTTCTATTTCGCTGAGGGAGATTCCTTTCTACCACAGAACATTGCATTCTGGGTTGTCTGTTATATTCTGAGTGGGAGAGATTCTTTGGGACAATATGCTAATTCATTGAAATGTGATTTAGCATCCTCAGCTGTCTGTTTTTGTGATTGGAAACAGAACTTACAAACCAACGAAGAAATACCAAATTAACTTCCAGCAATCATGTAATTTTTAAGAAATCCCATATTCCCACCCCTAATTTTTTCTCTTTCGTTAAAAAACGGAATAATTCCCCATTGCTTCTTTCTTTGGGTTTTCATGTTTCTAGCCAGGTCCTGAAATGGAATGGAGAGACCACAGTCTCCAAAGTTGTTATTCCAATATTCCAGCGAATTCTCAGTTGGGAGAATAGAACCTCTGGCATTCTTCCCAGAAAGTCAGCTTGGTTTTTTCATGGAAAGTATAGAATAGTCCAGGAAAGAGAAGGCTGGAGTTCTGATCCTGTCCTAGCTTCTGACCTTGGACAAAGCCATCTCTAATCTTCAATGTACACCGGTGGGTTGGAGGACACTTACTGCTGCAGTAGGTTTCAGGAAGCTACTGAAATATCTATGGCAGCGCTGTAGTGTTCCTTGAGATCATTGAAAGATGAGGACCAAATATAAAATATTTGTTGAATGGGTATGGTGTCTTTGTCATCTTAGGATGTTTAGGCGAGACAAATTTTAACAAGTTGTTTGAAAGTTGAAATTATTCTCTCCCTGAAAATGCACAGACAATGAAAATGAAAAAGTTGCAAGAACTCTCTGGGGTTAGCTGTTTTCCTGAACCCGGGGATGGTGATATAACTTGCCCACAGTTTCAAGCTTATTGGAGCAAGTGGTACTAGAATACAGTTGTTTTGCTTCTAGGCCTGTGTTCCTCTCATTGCTTGACCTTCCTCCTGTACTCTCTATTCTAATATATATAAGTTGATTGTGCTAATTGTGTGTTATATTATTTCCCTACTTCCCAGAATGCCCTTAGGATTCTCTATGGGAGGGAACTTTGAAGCATATGAGAGAAATCTAAATACAGATCCAGTCCTTTCCTGTATGTCAAGACTGAGCTCAGGTGGGAGAGATAGTACAGTGGTTAGGGTGCTTGCTTTGCACACGGCCAATTCAGCATTTCATACGACTCTGTGTACCGCTAGGAGTAATTCCTGAGTGCAGAGTCAGAAGTAAGCCCTGAGCATAATCAGGTGTGGCCCCAAAACCAAACCAAACCAAACCAAACCAAGACAAAAAAAAAAACCCTCAAGCAAATAAACAAACAAGCAAACAAACAAACAAAAAGGGACTGAACTCAATCTTCATCTAGTCTTTATTTATTTTTTTAACCAGTTTCAGCTCCCCTTTCAATAATGTTCTTTAATTTTATAAGTTTTGCATCTTTTTTTTTTTTTGCCTTTTGGTCACATCCGGTGATGTTCAGGGGTTATCCTGGCTCTGCACTCAAGGATCACTTCTGATGGTGCTCAGGGGACCCTGTAGGATGCCAGGGATCGAACCCAGGTTGGCTGCATGCAAGCCACACATCCTCCCTGCTGGACTATTGCTCTTGCCCCAATTGTTATAGCTTTTCTTATAATAAATAACCCCTTAACCAGCTCTGGGAATACTTGCAAACCTGTAAATGCTAACCTGTACTTTACATTCTAATGACTCTGAACTTAGCAGTTCTTACATATAATACACACTCAAGGATATAACCTAACTTGCGTATGTCTTTTCCCTATGCAATATACATTCTTCATGTACAAAAGAAAGTAGTGTTTTCACCTCTATGGAGAAAAATATTTTTCTATTAGGTTTGCACTAGAATGCCCTCATTTTTTTGAGTAGGTAGAAATTACATCTCAGCTGCAAATAACAAGAGTTTTGTGTGACTGTGGCATTTATTTTTATTATCCTGTGCACAATAAAATAGTCCTTCAATGTCTCTGAATCACTTGAAATATATGTCATTTCCAAAATATTGTATGTCTACACATGGAAACATGCATACCAAAGGACACTGTAAATCGACTAATATCAGGTTTTAAGAGAATCCATTATTATAAATAGATGCATTAGTTCAACTTATTCACTATAGGACTTTGAGTGGAAGATATTGTCCCTGCACCAAAATCTTGTCTTATTACTCCTCACTGTCTTGTGGGCTTACCTTTGCTTCATTTGTGTATGCAAAAGGAGGGACAGGTGGCTTGTGTTGTCCAGAGGTCTGATTCCTAGGTTTGGTCTCTGCTGACCTGGTGATGTTGAGATCTCCTCATGAGCACCAAATGGGTACAAAGTAGTCCAATTTGGATTTCCTTTGAGTAAATATAGAACTCTTTTCTTTGCTCTTATTCTTCTAATGCCAACTCCTCCCCCTTCTCGCTTCATGTAACCAGATGCAGTTAATTTACACGGTCTCTCTTTGAGTTTTCTCACACACCAGACACATTCTATGTTGGCTCTAGGGAAGTCTGTTTATTCCCTTGGAACTGTGCATGTTTGAAGAAAAGAAAGGGAAAACTGAAGGGTAGCTGCCCAACTTTTCATCATCATCGACCTCTTTTATTTTGTCCTTGTGAATGCAGGGTTTGACAATATTTTTCCTGCCAAGCTGCAATGAATAAGTAATAATTCAGCTGTAATTCCCTTTTTATTAATTAAAGACATATGACAGAATGAGAAGGAAACATCTCATCCCAGAAATGCCCTTGATCTCATCAGCAGCCAATCAACGTTTTTGATCCGGATGAGACAACCAATGTTACCACACCAACTTAATAAACTTCTAGCTCAACATGCAGCAACTTGACTTTTCATTTTGCCCATGTGACCACATCCTGGGCAGACATTCAGTTTCCAGTAGGCTGCTTGAACTATGAAAAATAGCTTTACTACATGTGGCTCCTTAATTGAAAACCATTGGATTTTACTGTAGTGTATACCCCATTGGGGACTTCATTCTCCATTTCCTAAGACTCAGCCCCCAACTGGGACATTTTTCCCTGCTAATTACTCTCTGCCTTGATCTTTATAGAAATGTAAATTTATTTTTTATTTTCATTTACTTTTGGAATTCTTGGACAGCCATACCTCTCAACAAAAAGGTGGGGGTAATTCATAGCCCAGTCGGGTGCTGCTCTCTAGGGCCTCCAGTTTTCCTTCAGAATATGGACATGCGCATGGAGCAGGAATAGGAGTATTAGTTTTTAGTGTATGAATAATGAGTCCCATCGAGACAGAGTTTGACAAGCTAGATTGCATGCTTTGTATGAGAGAAGTCCAGCTTCTATCCCTATCCCTGGTACCACATTTTCCCCTGTGCACAGAATAGGGAGTTAGCCCCTCAGTAGCACTGGATGTGGTTCCAAACAAACAAACAAAAAGAAGAAACTCAAAAAGTCCAGAGAGATAATACCAGAAATGTTTTGCATTGCATGTGACTGAACCTTGGTTCTATCCTGGTACCACATATGGTCCCCTGAGTATCTCCATGAATGGCTTCTGAGTACAGAGCCAGAAACCCTTAGGGTAGCAGGGTAAAGTCCCCAAACCAAAAGCCTAACTAAAACACCAACTTCCCTCCTGCCATAAAACAAAGTTCCTATCTAGAAAACAAAGGTCATTCCACCTCCCATCCTTCATCAGCACAAGCAAAAAACAACAATGAACACTGGCTTTCAGTATCAATCTTGTCTATAAAGTCTTGCATGTGAAAACTTTTAAAAGGCTCAAAGTTCTTCACAGTACTACTTCAGACAGAAGCTCCAATTCAACCCTGTTTTTAGGGTCTCTGTTCTCTTCAGTCTCTATTCTTCATCTAGAAGCTTCTTCTGAATATTACTGAATTTCTGGAGTTCTCCTGAGGTGGGAGAAAACAAGAACTCAAAAGAGTGATTCCTGTTTCTGTTCTTGTGGTTCTGTACAAAATAACGTGGGAGGGGAGGGCACAAATTCTTTGTAGTTGTTTCTGCCCATGTGCACACCTGTACGGTATTTTCTCTGAAGGAGCTGGTAAGACCTATTTTTTTTTTCACAGACTTTAGATCTTAATCTTTTGTCTTGGGACCTTGGTCTTTAAATTTTTTTTTTAAATTTTATTCTAATAACATTTTGTTTTATTATTAAAAGGTAAAGGTAAAGGCCCTCCCGTTGATCGTCGATTTGCTCGAGCGGGCCCAGTAACTTCTCCATTGGAGACTTTGTTGTTACTGTGTCTGGCATATCGAATACTCTCGGTAGCTTGCCGGGCTCTCCGAGAGGGGCGGAGGAATCGAACGCGGGTCGGCCATGTTGGCTGCGTGCAAGGCAAACGCCCTACCGCTGTGCTATAAAATAATAATAATTATGGAGCGATAGCACAGCAGTAGGGCGTTTGCCTTACAAGTGGCCGAGTTCGATTCCTCCGCCCCTCTCGGAGAGCCCGGCAAGCTACCGAGAGTATCTCGCCTGCACGGCAAAGCCTGGCAAGCTACCCGTGACGTATTCGATATGCCAAACACAGTAACAACAAGTTACTGGGCCCGCTGGAGCAAATCAATGAACAACGGGAGGACTGTGATCCATGATCCGTGATTGTCTGCCCAGTAACAGGAGTAAGATTTCAAACTTGACTGGATCCAGTCAATCCCCTTCACTCTCCCCCAATAAGGGCATGCCCAGAAAACAGCCTGACCACAGTGGGGGTGTTGGGGGTAATAGAGGGGCACCCCTCACCCCTCTGCCCCCAATAATCTCAGGCAACCCATACTGGGCTTTGTATCCAGTCTTGCCTCTCCACAGTTACTTTACCCCTTATTATTGCGCGACCTCTTATTGTCTAATTTTCACTCTCAGAGAGGGGCTGGAGCGATAGCACAGCGGGTAGGGCGTTCGCCTTACAAGCGGCCAACATGGCCGACCCGAGTTCGATTCCTCTGCCCCTCTCCCAGAGCCCGGCAGGCTACCGAGAGTATTCGATATGCCAGACACAGTAACAACAAAGTCTCCAATGGAGACGTTACTGGGCCCGCTCGAGCAAATCCACGATCAACGGGAGGGCCACTCTCAGAGAACCCAGCAGGCTACTGAGAGTATCCTGCCTGCACATATGTCTGATTGGGAACACCTGTAAAGGTGATTAGAGGCTGCACCAAAAGCCTCCATCCCTCTCCGAGAGCACAGCAAGCTACCGAGAGTATCCTGCCCACACGGCAGAGCCTGGCAAGCTACTTGTGCCATACTCGATATGCCAAAAAACAGTAACATTGATGGTCCTCATTCCCCTGACCCTGAAAGAGCCCCTAATATGCCATCAGGCTACACTAGCACATGATAGGAATGAATGGAGAAATTACTAGTGCCTGCCTGAGCAAATCGATGAACAACAGGGTGATAGTGATATAGTGATAGTGAACATTTTGCTTATTAGAAATATAGAATGCTTAAATAAATCATAAACTAACAAATTTGGTTTTTGTTTTTTTTAAATTTATTTTATTTTTATAAAGTAGTTCACAGCATTTGATTACATATAATATTTGAACACCAATCCCACCATCATTACACCTTTCCACCACCACACTTCGGATATTTCTATCCTGAACCTTAACCCCTGCCCCGAAGGAGAGCTGGAATAATTTATTTTGTATTGTTTGTTATGAATAAACTGTTGAAAATGCTTTAAAAATTTTTCCTTAGAAGAAAGTGTGTGAAGATTGTTGTATTTCACCTGAGGCCATTAAACCCTTTTATAAGAGATCACTAATAAATTGGTAAAGGTTAAGCCTTGAGTGCATATGTATATATATATATATATATATATATACACACACACACATATATCTGTAAAAATATATTTTCCTTTAAGCCTTCTACTTTAAGCCCCATCAAATGTGGTGTGCTACTCTTGGATATGAGTGGTGTGAGGTATGAAATGTCATGCCACTGCGCAATGCAGGAATAGGTTTACTCATGGGTGAGGCTCAGCCTAAGTGTGTGGAAAACGGCCCTGAGCATGGCGGCAGTTGAGTTCTGGAGGTTTTTGACTGCAGGGGCTAAATCCCTTAGGGCGAGCAGGAGGGGCCTCACCCACCCTCCTCCAGGATGCCCCAAATGAAACAGCCTGGCGTGGGGTCTGGTGGCATGGCTCTGCTGAGCCATTTTACGCTCTCTTCTGAGAGAATTATAATGTATCTCTGGATCATGGCTGTTGATGAGATTATCTGGCACCAGTCAGAGGTGGCTTGCGGTTGTGACTGCCAAGTTGCTGGAAACAGGGGGCATGGGGGGAGGTCACCCATTCCTGGTTCTACTGAACCTGGACTAAAAAAATGCCACACCCAGGTGTGCTTAGGGCTTACTCCTGGCTCTGAGCTCGGGGATAAGTTCTGGCAGGTTTGGGATTCATATGGGGAGTCAGGAATTGAACTTAGGTTAGCTACATGCAAGGCAAGCGTTCTGCCTGCTGCACTATTGCTCCAGCCCCCAAGGATGTCGGTCTGTTAAATTTCTGAGCTCTGTGCTGAGGAGGACCATATTAAGTTCTGATGTGTTTTTGTTCGTTTCATTTTCCAAGAAGCCAAACAACAGAATGATCCTCCTTTAAAACAATTACTCAAAAATATCTGATAATTAGCTGCCCCAAACTGTTTTTTTTTTCCTGATACTATTTTCCTTAAGAAAAAAAAAATCCTTAATTGTAAAAAATACACAGAACATATATTTAATCTTCTTAATAATTTTTAAATTGAGATTTTGCAGGTATTAAAAACCATCACTACTTTCCAGCCACGGAACTCTTTTCATAACTGCAAAAATGAAACTTTGTCCAACTCCCATTTTACCATCCCTCCAAGTCCCCGGTTTTGTCCTTTGAACTCTGACTACTCTAGGTGCCTCAAACAACATTGAATTTGTGGTTTGCTGACAGAGTTAATTTCACTAAGCACAAAGTTCTTGAAGATATTCTTTGTTGTAACTTTGAGAGAACTCCCTGGTTTTGTTTTGGGATTATACCTGGTGGTAGTTCCGGAGACCAGCATTGCTCAGAGAACACTGTGGTATGGGGAGTAAGCCCAGGGATCCCACATGCAGAGTTGCATTTGAACAATCTTCTTTCTCCTTTCTCCTTTCCCCTCTCTTACCCTCTCATACTCTTTCCTTCCATTTCCCTTTCTCCATCTACTTCTCTTTTTCCTTTTCCTCAGCCTTCTTTTTTTTCTTATTTTCTCTCTCTTATCAAACCCAGAGCCTCAAATATGCAAGCAAGTTTATGACCCTGAGCTATATACTTGCCTCAGGCTCCTCAACAAGGTTCTTGATTTGTATTATAGATTCATTGTTTAAGCTGAAAGATCTCACTGTTTCTTGCAGTGTTTGGATAATATTTATAGTTGAGCTGAAGTCTACAAACCTAGAAGATTCCTGAAATCCTAGTGTCTTCCAGTTGTGACCAGTTCCTTTCTTTCCACTGAAGTGGGCAAACCAGATGTCAGTGACACCTGAACAAAAGGTTTTGTCTCTGAGTAGGATGAAGAAGACCATTACGTAACATTTATCTAACACTTAATTGGCACCTACTGTGTGCAGGGAAGGTTAATTAAATAACCTTAATAAACCTTCAATGAATGAGAAAAGTCTGATTTTATGAAAAAAAAAAAAGGAATCTTAAGGAGTTAGATTAGTTGGTTAAGGTCACATAGCAAGTTTTAGTGGTAAAATTAGAGTGTGACCCATTTTTTTCCAAGAAAAAGTAATGCTTTGGTACAATGGAAGGGAAGACTTTCCAGAATTTGGGGCTGTCAAAGAATGAAAGACCTGTTGAACTTGGGATGACATGAGCTCTGATGGGAACATTAAGATTAAGGAGGGGATCTGTTCTATGGGAATTCAGGTGAGGTTGATGGCCAAAATATCTTTTATTTCTGTGAATGTACAAGTTCTCATCAATAGTGTGACAGGACAGGTTTGATGGAATATTAGCACCCAGGTGTATAAGAGGCAGCACAGTGTAGCAGAAATGTCTCTGGACTAGGGCCAGACAACCAGTTTTCAACTTCAGATTGTTAACTACTTGTCTGATTTTAGAGATCACAAACTACCTCCTTGAATTTCAGTTTCCCTATCTGTACCGAGATGTATGTTGGACTTCATGGATTTAATGCATAATTTTACATTATCTTTCAGTTCTAAGTTCTGTGATTCTATCTGAGAGTTCTGGTTGGGTGTCAGATATTCCAGTATATTATCTTTAGCTCATCAATAATTTATGGGAGTGATTAATATGTACTTTCTCTGCCCAGACTTCCCATCACTAGCATAAGGGAACCTAGTGTGGTGAAGAGTCTACAAAAGGCTCGCTGCAGGCTATATGTATGTATTTTGTGTGTGTGAAAACATTCATTCCTTCAGGGAAGACTTAGAATTTCTCACTAGGAAACTCAGATTATTGACTCAGATTGAATGTATCATTCCTTCATGCTTTCTAATAAAATCTTTGCTAGTTTCTTGGCATTTTAAGCAGATACAGGTTAGAAAAAGACACTGCTACTTGCTGGTTATAGAAAAAAATGTCTCTTCAGGTAGAAGTACTTGACCAAAATGATAGTATACACCAGGAAGTGAAAAAATAAATGAAATTTCCTTTGCAAAAGTCATTCTCCTCATGATTAAAAAATGGTGCAGGTATTGGAGAGATAGTACAGGGTTTAAGTCATTTGTTCGCATTCTGCCAAACTCGAATCAAACCTCCAATACCTCCTATGGTTCCCCAAGATCTACCAGGGGTTTCTCCTGAACACAAAGTCAGAAATAGGACCTGAGCACCACTAAATGTGTCTCACCCCCTCCATAAAAAGATAGAATAAAGAAGTTATGACATTAACTTCTGAAGTTTGTTTTTTAGTGTTTTCACTTCTGTAGTTTGGTTATTTATTTATTTATTTTTTAAAAGGTGAAGTGGTCTCCCAAGCAGTTCTCAGGGGCACTGGGAGCTACTCCTGGAGATATTTGGACAGCTGGCCAGATGGTTCAATGCTCAGGCCCAGCAATATAGTGCTGCTCATACCTAGTGGTGCTTGGGGCCACCAGGCCATATTTGACTGCGCTTAGGGAACTTCAGGGCTGCTCCAAGGAGTTTTGAGGGGGTGGAGGCGAGTAATTCCGGACTGGAATTACTGCAAGGCAAGCACAGTTGGGCTAGTTTTAAAGATTTGTATTTATTTGGGGCCGGAAAGATAGTACAGTTAGTAGGGTGCTTGCCTTGCATGCATTGACCTGGGTTCAATTCCAAGTACCCCATATAGTCCCCTGAACACTACCAGGAGTAACCCCTGAAAATCTCTGGGTGTTGCCTCTCCCCCAACCCCAAAAAAGAGTTATACCTATTTCAGGGCCAGAAAAGAAGTATAACAGGTAAAGTTCTTGCAAGTGACTACCTTGGGTTCAATCCTCAGCACCGCATATGATCCCCCAAACTCTACCATGAGTGATCCCTGAGCACAAAACTAGGAGTAGATCCTGAGCACAACTGGGTGTAGCCAACCCCCACCCCCCAAATTATACTTATTTTATTCGATTAATAGTATTCCTATATATTGAGAGCTTTAGGACTTGACACAAATTCATGTAGTATCTATACATTGGTTCACTCCAATATTCATTCATTTTGTAATTTTTTCTGTTGTTCAATTATTAAGCAAAGATTTTTGAACTCTTGGAACTATAGATCATCAGGGAATATATCAGGCCTGGTTCCTACTCTCATGAAGCTGTCCGCTTAAATAATCACACAAAGGAAAAGGTACTTACCAACCATGTAAAGTCCTCTGAAGAAGACTAGGTAAGTGAAAGGTGGATTGGTCCCAGTGTTTGAGTTCCTTCCTTACTTTCTCTATGAAACAAAATGAAATCAAGATGTATATTTCATCAAGCAAACATTTGATAATTTCTCCTTTTGTATACACCATTTCCAACCTAGAATAGTCAACCTATTTATTCTCCACCAATATTAATTCTGCTCTTAAAAAAGAAAAAACCTAGTGCAGATTCTACCTCCTCAAAGATGCCTAAAATTTTTTGTAGCTAGATTATTTTAACTAGACAGTTTGTTGCACATATCACTCTTGTTAAGATATGTGGATAGTGTTTATTGATATTGTTCTTGACCTATTTGGACTTGCTTTATACATCCAACTCTAATTTTTAGATGTCAGATATCTTTAATGTCAGTTTCTTAGATGTAAGAGGTCATTGAAATCTAGACTCTTTTTATTAGATTTGTGATAGTGTTTATAATATTATCACTCCCACTAAGATGTATCAAATACATTAAAATATGTAACATTTTATTTCCACACAATACACTACAGAATATAGGCTTTAAACAAATAAAAAATCTCATAGCAATATTACATATTTTCTACAGCATCTGCCCTGTGATGTGTATGCTATAGATTCTTAGTAAATATTAGCTATCAGATTAGTTGCTGACCAGTAAGTGGCTTAGAGTTTGGATGACTGAGTTCTTTGTTAGCTTATATAGAACCTTTCCTGCAAGTGCTGATACTTGACAATAGCTTAGCAATTTTACTTTCCAGTGGGAGATAGGTGTAAATAACGAACGGTAGAATAGATATATAGGATCAGAAAGTAGAATGAGCCCTTATTAATTCAGTAAATATTTATTAAGGGGTCAAGGAGTTATTATATGATGGATTTTGCAAGGTACAAAATTTCACCATCAGAAGATCATAACATTTTTATTTCCTTTTTGAGTCACATCCAGCGATGCTCAGGGGTTACTCTTAGCTCTGCACTCAGAAATTACTCCTGGTAGTGCTTAGGGAACCATATGGGATGCCTGGGATTGAACCCGGATCAGCTGTGTGCAAGGCAAACATCCTACCCACTGTACTATCGCTCTGGCCCTGATCATATCAGTTTTTCCTGAGGTGGGTGATGCTACCCTGCCAGGGGGTGGTGCTAGTGGTGCAATCTGGAAGTGGGGTGGGGGGGGGTGTGCTTTCTATTTATTCACTTAAAGCAAGCAGTTTTCAAGGAGGGTACTGAGTTCTTTTTTCAGAAAGGGGACAGGTTTGCCAACTAAGCTTGGGAACCTCTGTTAAAATTGAAAAAAAAAGGTGTGCACAAATAACTGGGAAGCAAAGTAGAACATTCAGTAAAGGAGGTAGAAACTTTCAGGAGGATATGAAATGGAAAGGGATGATTTCTTCTAATGGTGTGTGGTATGGCAGCTGTAAATTGGATATATGTAGCTGAGGTTGAAAGGAATTCTAGGAGCAGAAAAGGGCATAGGAAAAGCATGTGGAAAAAAAATCCTAGTTCTTCTTCTTGGGTTCTGAGACCACGCCTGGTAGGGCTCAGCTGTGTGTAAGGCAAGTGCCTTCCTCATGATAGTTTCTCTCCAGTCCCTAATTCTTCATGAAGTTTCATAATTTCATGCACTTGTAAGAAGAGGAACAGTAGGAGAAACTAGAATGATTATTTGGAATTAATAATAAAATTCAGAAGATTTTAGATTTCTATACAAAAATATTTTAATATTTTGCTGGTGATGGGAAGGCTTCAATGAATTTTCAATATTATGGAGAGGGAACTTTGGGAAGAACTTGGAAAATGGAGAATGGAAATAGGGATACTATTAGGATGACGTATGGTTGAAAAACTGCTTTTCTTTATGTGACTCTTTCTGGGAATTTATTTTCAGTCACCATAGATGCAAACTGGAATTTGGGAGATGGGCCCAGAATTATAATTTTGTGACTTCTATTAAAAATACAGATTTCTAATTTAGATCTTTTTCAGCTCCTTCTGATTCTGTCCCTTTCTGCTACCAGCAGTGGCTAGAGTCAGTTTTCCCTTGTAAGTGTCCATCCCTAGAGGTGCAGCACCCATTTTCTCACCTCTCTGCACCCTACATCCCCTCCCCCAGTTCACCCACCACTCCATAGCTTTTGCTGATGTTACCACTTGTCCCCATGAGTACCCGTTCTTTGTTCACTCGAAAGCCCAGATCCTTTGCAAAGAACTGCTGTTGTACCATCTGGCAATCTGTGAATATTTTAGTAGCCTGGATGTCTGTGAGAAAGCAAAAACTCAGAGGACAGAATCGAAATCATTTACAAACATTCTTTACAAAGTGAGAAAATAATCCAAATCAGTTCACCTTTGTCAATGGTCTTGTTAACATTGTTTATGGAGGTCTCCTGAATCAATTCATCACAGGACCCATTTGATATCGAGAATCATTCAAAACAGATAATGGTAGAGTATGCTTTAACTTTTAGCTGCTTCTTCTAAAAAACTCTTTGGTGTTTAATAGCAGATTTACCAGAAAATTTTATGAGTCAAAAGAAGTGGAGAATAGTACTAGAATTATGCTGTGCTGGGAATTAGCAATAATTTATGTTTTGGAAGGAGCTATTGTTGTGAACTTGTCTATCTGGCTTGGAGGAACAAAGGACTCGAGTCTTAGAAAATATTGTGATACGACAACATCTTCACCCAAAAAGAGTCTTATAGAACTTCCAGGTATTTCTTTTATTTTCGTCTTTTAAGTAAACAAGACTGAATAATCTTCTCTGGGCTTATTTTTGACTTAGTCAAGATATTAAACAGTTGGAAAATAGGACACATATCCCAAAGAGTTGAGAAGGAATTTTCCCACAGATAATTTGCGGACTTAAGGTTCTACCTACTAGCACTCAAGTAGACTATTGTTGATCAAAATCTTGTAAGAATTGTTCTTTGTTGCTCTGCTCTTCAACCTTGACTAGAATCACATTTGATCAAGTGAGAGAGTGGCTAAGTCTGAGGAAGGTCAAAGCATGTCAGGGAGTCAGCTGAGATCCAAGTCTACCAGCGCGTGGCATTTCATATTCCGGATCAGGTCACTGAATGATTGTCCTTCAGAGAAGGTTTTGTTGGAAATTCAAAGTTTACACGCAAGGAAAACTTTCCCAGCTCCTTCAAGACCACCAAGGAACCAAGCTGATGAGAATAACTACAGTTGTTCCCACATACCAGCAGCTTTTCAGAAGAAAATATGGGAGAAAGACTTAATCCCTCTGATATGATGACGGGAATGGAAGAATTCACAGTGATAGCATTATTGGATTAAGGCTAGCACTTTGGAGTGAACACCTCCATTTTAAAATCCATGTGTTGCCAAGATTTTTATTTATATATTTTTATTAACTTTTTATAAAAGTTTAGGCACTGGGGGCTGGAGTGATAGCACAGCGGGTAGGGTGTTTGCCTTGCACGCGGCCGACCTGGGTTCGATTCCCAGCATCCCATATGGTCCCCCGGGCACCGCCAGGAGTGCTTGAGCCAGGAGTAGCCCCTGTGCATCGCCGGGTGGGATCCAAAAAAGAAATAATAATGATAATAATAATAATAGTTAAATAAATAAATTCTATGTCCTTAAAAAAAAGTTTAGGTACTGTTTTGCAATGGTGCTAATGTTAATGTTCCAAGGATGTCAGGATTTGAAAAAATGAGAAAATTTATAAAATGGCGATAAGTTCAGGTTATTGTACTAAAATTGTGATTCAAAAATAGCTCCTCTACTAAAACTCCACATGATCTCTATAGAGACAAGTAACACCTCTGCTCCCCACTTTACTTCTAGATTTTCACGGAACATTTTCCTTATTGATTTAAAGCTACACATACAGCTCATTTAGCTATTTACTAGGGTCATCACTTCACATTTATATGGGAAAAGCCCAAGTCAAACCAACTGATGCAGTGGGCATAAATTACTAAGCAAGTTAAACATTTAAGTGGGATTATAATCAAGATTTCTGTATCCCAAGACAAAACTGCACCAGAATTGGGTTTTACTATTCCCTTGCCAATCATTCATTTTCTCACTTACACTGAGTCTGGAGTTGCCATATTTAACAAATAAAATAAAGGATGTCTATTAAATGGAAATACTGGGTAAATGTATGATTGGTGTGTGTGTGTGTGTGTGTATGTGTGTGTGTATGAGTGTGTGTGTGTCTGTGTATGTATGTGTTCACACACGTGTGTGTGTTTGTGTAATACCAAACTTGAACCCAGGACCTCACACATGTAAAATATGGAGCTTCCCACTGAACTTATCTCTGATATAAATTTATTTTTGCTTTTAGGTCATACCCAATGATACTCAGGGTTTATTCTTGGCTTTGTGCTCAGGAATCAGTTCTAGTGATGCTCAGGTGGAGTTATTCAAATTCATATTCCCATATGAGTTATTGGGAATTGAATCTGGGTCGACCACATGCAAGACAAGCGCTTTACCCATTGTACTATCTCTCTCCTGGCCCAAGTTTGAACTACTTCTAAGATATGTGTTCCAGTTAAATTTGAATTTCAGGTAAAAAATGAATACCTTTTTCATATGTGATTGCCATGCAATAGTTGTGCTATGCAGAAAATTTGTTTGTCTAAAATTCAAAATTGAACATCCAGTATTTTATCTGGAAACCTTAGCTGAATTGCACTTTCTTCTCTGAAGAATAGAGAAGTCTGGACCTGCAGTGCTGGGACAGGGGAGAAAAAATGTTTAGAAGTTCGTGCCATCCTTGGCTCTAGATCCAACTGGCATGTACTCTGCTTCTTTTCATCATTTTTTTTTAAAACTTTCATGTGGTCCTCATCAACCATCTCTGGTTTGGTCATAGTTTAGTGCCACTTTTAGTTCTACTTGGGCGGCTGCTAATGCAGGAAGCGTTCCTGGACAGCCCACCATTCCCACCTCCTCCTCCCACTTTCTTGGTCCAGAATGCCCTCTTTACATTTTGTCCTTCTTTCTTTTTTTGTCACCTCTCATTGGTCTCAAGCTCTGTCTAGACCCTGTTTTATGGACTTGTCGCCTCCTAGGGATTGCTTTGCCTACTGCCCACTGTCGATCTACAGCTCATTTTCATTCTGACTTTCTTGGAAAACTTTTGTTCAGCATTCTCGAAGTCCCTTCTTCAGCGCTGCAAACATGTGGGATTGTTTAGGCTCAAGTGATAAATTGCACAGAGTTAAAGGTAAAGGGGGAAGTTCCCCTTCCCTGCTTGGTCTTGGCTGACGTTTGAACAAGAGCCAGACTTAACTTCGATTTAACGCTAGCAGTTTGCTTGAGGTTTGCCCAAGTAAATGTAGAATGGCTAATGCATTTTATTATCCAGATGGTGAGTTGCAAACCGAAGCATAAGCACCACTTAAACATATATCTGGGTAATTTTGTGAAATTAAACAAAATTTAACTTTGAAAATAGATGTCATGTTAAGTTGACCTCTGTAGATAAAGTGATGGAAGATTTAAACTTTCCTATCTCCTTCCATTTATTTCTATATACTCCATCCTTATCTCCATTGCCTCCCTTCCTTTGTAGACTTTTTCTTTTCCTTTCTGTTAGTGGTTTTAGGGTCTCCCTTGGTTTCTCTTCCTTGCCTTGAGTTTTTAGTGGAGTGTCTAAATTCGAATCCAACACAGGTTATCAGAACCATTGTCATTAGCAACTTGGACTCTAATGCCTTCCTCTTCAATTTTTCCCTTCTCTGTTCATTCCCTGATGAAGAACACAATGCTGGTTTCACTGTAGGTGTTTCGTTTATAACTCCGGGGTGGCGATTTTCACTTTGAGTGGAGTCCATTGAGCTTGTAAATTGTATTGGATCAGTGAGCCCATAATGAGACCTCCAAACCCAAACAGTAGAAATCTGCTGGGATTTTACTGTTCATAAAGCTTCTTCTCTGGGGATGGATAGAGTCATTTAGGTGTGCACTGTGTTTAATATTTGGTCATGACAGGAAGCAATAATTTTTGATTTTTATGGTGACTTTTTTACAGTGAGTTTTAAAAGCAGTTATCTAATTCCTATCTCTGAGACAGGGGCAAATTAACCAGATAGTGAGGTAAGCCTGGGTATGGTTTGGGTTGGGGGTGGATCTTGTTTAGCATCCTTCCCTACCCTTTGCCTCCACAACTTCTAGTAACTGGCATTGCTCTACACAAATTTGGAACACCCTGAATTCTCCCAGCTGGTAGAAACGAATTCATAGCTCCTTGAAATTGAGGAGCTTTACATTCCTTTCTGTAGTCTTCCATTTATCCTTTAAAATATCCCTCCAATGTTTGAGGAAAGTGGAACATTGTGACCACCCTAAAAACTTATGCCTAATGGTCACCCTTCCTTCAGCTGACAAGGTAGATAGCCATTCAGAAGACTTCCAATGGAATCTGGACACAGGAGCCCCAAGTCAAGAATAAGGAAGTGGTAGGCCATTTGCCTTGCACGCTGCCGGCGCAGCCGAGCCAGGTTCGATTCCTCTGCCCCTCTCTGAGAGCCCAGCAAGCTACCGAGAGTATCTAGCCTGCACAGTAAAGCCTGGCAAGCTACCCGTGGTATATTAGATATGCCAAACACAGTAACAACAAGTCCTAAAATGAAGACATTACTGGGCCCGCTCGAGAAAATAGATGAACAATGGGAGGATAGTGCTACATACAGCTTCATGAGGCTTGAAACACTTTGGCTTAGTCCCCTTTTCAGCAAAGTTCAGTAAACCCAAGTTTCTGGAGACTAAAGCAAAGAAGACAGTTGTATGAGTTTACATAATTTCTATTAGTTGTGCCAAATCCTCTGTGTTTCTTGATGGGGATTTCCAAGAGTTTGGGCTTGGCTGACCCCCACCCACATCTATAAGAGTTATAACTAGTAGACCATACCCAGGCCAGGAGAACCTTGACCTTTGTTCCAGATTCTGGTCTTCTTTGATGGTAGGGTTAGTAGTTCCATGGAACTGGGGCTTTCTGTTGTAATTATGAGGACAAGGAGGGATGAGCAGAAAGCCAATTGTTTTGAAACCCTTTTTTGTCTGGAGACTATCTGAGGAGTCAGCATCCCCGCCCTCCTCAGTAGAAAACAGAAACTAGGGCCTCCATGCCATGCTTCTTTGAGAAGTCACATCTTTCTACTTTCTAGTAGTAGTAGTACATCCTACTACTTAATAGAGTTTTATGGGAACAAACTAGACAAAACTGAGCTAGAAAAAAAGGTTATTATGTAGGATGTGGCCCTTCAAGCTGAGGGACTAACCCTCAACTGTTCATCAGATGGGATGACCTTGAGGGATGTTTCCTGCAAGCTCTGGGACAACTGAAGCCCAAATTTATTGAATGGAAGAGAGTTTCAGGGAAGACTCGAAAACTCTGGGTTTAAGGCAGAAAATCTGACTCAAGGGGCAAATCAAGTATCTATTTTTTTTTATTGAATCACCATGAGATACAGTTACAAAACTTTCATGTTTGAGTTTTAGTCATACAGTGATTGAACACCCATCCCTCCACCAGTGCACATTTTCTACCACCAATATCCCCAGTATACCCTACTCCTTCCCACCCTCTCCCTGCCTGTGTGGCAGGAAGTTTCCCCCATACTCTTTCTACTTTGGGGCATTATGGTTTGCAATACAGATACTGAGAGGTTATCATGTTTGGTCCTTTATCTATTTTCAGCATACATCTCCCATCTCGAGCGATCCCTTCTCTATTCCAGCTGCCTTCAGTATCTGTTTTCTAAGCTGAAAATCACATCTTCCTCACCTCTGAACTATTAGGATTATAAAGGGAGGGGATTACTTAACACTGCCTCAGGTTTTTGGGTTCTGAAATTTCACCCATTTTTTTATTTGTCATGGACCCATTGACAGTTCAGGAGATCTTATGAATCTATAACACCACTAGGATTTGTTTCCTACAATTAAAATGAAAGGAAAATACCTATTTGGGGATGGGGGTTGTCAGTGAAAATAGAGGTCTAAAGTTTGTTTAAGTTCTCAGACTCAATTTCTCTACTGATAAAAATACCACCAGTGCCATCACCAACACAGTTTGATTCTCTCTGCGGCCTTTTATTTTTTTTAATAATTGATTTAAAACATTTTTAGACTAGTTACTTGGTTACAATGGTATTAGGGTGTCAGAGACTTTAAATCAGGACCCCTGAGATCTTCATTTATTTGAGCATGTTGGGATGTGTGTGTGTGTGGGGTGGGGGTGGGGGATGATATTTTGCTTAAAGCTGCAAATCATTCATGTCTCTATAGTATTTGTATCTCCTCATTGTTCTTGTCAAGCAACTGTGTCTGTTTTACTGGACCTTAGTTATAATTACCAGCAGCACAATTTTGAGCCACTAAAGAAGGTGCAAGATTCCACAATTTTTAAATGATTTGTGACTCATGTCTGCTTTTTATAATACATACTTTGGTCACCCGGGCTGGAGTGATATATCACACAGCAGGTAGGGCGTTTGTCTTGCACGTGGCTGACCCGGGTTCGATTCCTCTGTCCCTCTCGGAGAGTCTGGCAAGCTACTGAGGGTATCCCACCCTCACAGCAGAGCCTGGCAAGCTCTCTGTGGCATACTCAATATGCCAAAAACAGTAACAAGTCTCACAATGGAGATATTACTGGTGCCCACCAGAGCAAATCGATGAACAACGGTAGGACAGTGCTACAGTGCAGTGCATGTACAATGTTATCGCATACACAGCAAAGTTAATGCCTATGCCCCACTACCACTGTAATTGCAAAAAAAAAAAATTAAATTAGAGCCTAGGTTGTATGTTTACACTAGTGTTGGCAATTGTAGTTTTGAAGTATACAGATACTTCACCTCCCACCATCAAAATACCCAAGACCCTTCACCAATGCTTTTGTGTTACTTCCAAGCCACTTCATTGTCGCTCACCCTCCTTTCTTTCTCTTATCTGTCACCACTCCTCTTGTGTTTCTTGCCTCTGTGTTTCCCTCGCTCTTCTTTTTCCTTTCTTCCCACTTTATGCTGGTCTTTCTTTTCAGTTTCCCTTTCCTCCTGCTGGCTGTCTTCCCCTCCCTAAGTCACTGACGACTTCTGCCAGCATGTTTGTCCCACGTATAGTCTTAGCTGTTCTGTTGCTCTCAATGGCCCATTTGTTTGCTCCTATGAAGAAAAAAAAAAAGGAAAACTTTTCCAACCTACGAGTTCCGTTGTCTCCCTAGGGATCCTTGTTTGAATCTTTGCTGTAAGATTTCTTTTTTTTTTTCCCTATGAAGTACCAAAGAAATAATTGCCTTATCGTTAACAAACAGAACCTGGCTCTTATCACCCCATACCCCAGAGTCTTGGTGCAAAAGTTGGGCCGTGCCAAGTGCATGCATTAACCTGATACGCAAAACCCCTTTTCAAAGCTGGTCCTTAGAGGACGCTCATTGAGGGCGTTTTTGTCGAGAGGTGGCACAGTGAAAGCACTTCTTATAGCACTGGGTGCCAAAAGAGATTGGCTGGCGTTTACACCCCTGTTACAACAAAAAAGAGTATTTTTTTTTCTGGGAGGAACATTTTTAGATTGTTCTAATTGTCACTGGCAATGAGCACTACTTGGAACTTGAATCTTACAGTGGCCTCACTGGAGTTTTAAAACATCCCTTGGCACATGAGACTCCTGGGTTCTGTGGGTGAGCTATGGCCTGTAAAAGCAGTCCGGATCATAAAAAGCACCGGCTTGGCTGCCCACTTCGCCCTTTGAAAGGATATGTTATAGCCTGGAGCTCGGACTGCACTGTCAGTGTGGATTCAAGTTTGTTTTTGGAGCTGTGGAGGTCTCCCCTGAGAGCTTATTTGCATCTAGTAAGAGCTTCTGAGCTCGAACCTGTTCATGCTCTATTTTAGAAAAAGCAGTGCTCTTCCTTTGGAACCTGGGGAGACTGGGGTATCTTCTCTTTGCTGAAATCAATGTTACCGTTTTCAGAACAGCTCAGTGTGAGGCTAATCTTTTTCTCTTCCATTTGAACATCGGCGCGATATAACTTCTGGCATACTTGGTTTGTCTTTCTGTTATTTTTTTGTTTTGTTTTGTTTTTGTTTTTTTGGATCATTAGACTCAGCGGATGCACAAGGGACCTGGGGAAATGCTCACTTTGGGGTCAACTTAAATTGCCATTCTTAAAAAAAAGTTTTCCCCGTTGTGTCATCTTTGTTAAAAAAAAAAAAAGAGAACCCCCTCCCCCCATAGCAAATTCCCCAAAGATATATGATGTTGCATTGACATCAGATACTGACAGTGAGTCTCCAAAGATCCTTGGGGAAGCTTTTGTTGGGGGTGGGAGAAATCTTTCTCTTAAGCGTTTCCCAGCATTCCTTCAAGACATCTGGTTCTCTCATTTTCTCTCTGACTTCTGTGTCTTTTTTTTTTAAGCAACTCCACTACTGTCATTATTTTTTATTATTTTTAACCATTTAACTCAATGTGCTGAATGGTGATCCCACGTGACATCTTGTCTAAAACTCATTTGACCTTCAGAAGTGATGACCTTAACCAATTTTTACTGGCAAGTGTCTTGACTTTATTACTCAGGAGACAGTTTATTTTTGTTCCTTAAAGAGAGAGTGAACAAGAGTGAGCTTTTCTTGAGATCAAAGTAAAGAAGAGATCCAGGAGGTTATACCCACCCATCTCTATGCAAGAGCAAATTTTCTCTTTTCCATTCTGCTTTATTATTATTCTCAGTGTCCTTATAAAAGCATAAATAAACAAGGTGAAATCTCACCCAAGCCCCCTGTAGTCACTTTTCCCTCTCAAAGCATTTGGAAGCTCCTTTGTTGTTTTTCGAAATTGACTGATGCTGAGTTGGAACATTAGCTAACGTAACTGTCATATTATTTTCTTTTGTAATGTATAAATAAGCAGAGGCCAAACTGATTCAATACAAAGGAAGAATAATAGAAGGAAGCAAACTGGCTTGATTAGCCCTCTTTTCTAGCTTTAGAAAATGCAGTCTGAGTATGAGAATTAACTTTGCTATCCCTCATGAGTATCACCAAAAATGAGTAAGTAAGCTGAACAGTGTGTAATTGGGTAGAAACTGCATCAAGAGGCCCCCCAAACGAGTGAGTCCAGTGAATGAATTGCTATTCTATCCTGGGACAGGGTGGAGTGAGAAACGCCAATAGAACAGAGTAAAACTGTGCTGCCTCACCCTTTGATTTAGGTTTCTGGCATTATAAATCTTAAAGGCCTACAAGCTATGGTAGGGGGAAAATAACATGTAAACTACAATCTTCTTACTGAAAATAAAATAATTCCACAATACTTTGTGATGGTCTTGGGGAAAAGAGGGGGCCTTAATGTAGACCATTTCTTCTCATTTTGTGGGATCCACAGAGACCACAGAAAAGATTGCCTCTTTAGGAGATAGCACTGTGGAAGGTTTTGTGGTGTTGGGAACTGGGCATGTCAAGTCAGTGGTGAGAACCTGTCATTTCCTGTCATCCAGAATCTACCTAGAGGCACTTCCATCTGGGTGTCTTCTTCTCTTGAAGGACACAACATGCAAGTGACTTTTGCCCCAGCTTTGCCACATGTCAGTAAACTTAGTGATGACTGACCAAGAGCTTGACCGAGGCACCAGAAATTTGTGACAAGTACAAGGAGGAAATTTTCTTTATAGATGTGGATTTAAGTTTGGATTGTTTGAGTGTTGATAAATACTAATTACAATGGGAAGGGATAGCTGGTAGCAACTGGAGTCTCTAATGCATTCTCTAATGTCATGCCACCCTACTCAATAACATGTTTTCAGTAGTTCTCAACTTTTTGTAACTTTATTGCAAAATGGCAAGTGTGCTTTTTGTTAGTTAAATAATAAAGTACTTGTCAAGACACAAATAAGTAGTATTTATTACTTAGTAGGAGTCAGTGCTATAGAAGGAGGATAGGAGAACTTCCTGTTTTAGGGTATAAAGACAAGTTCTTGTGGCTGGAGAGAGGTGAGATTTTATGCTTTTTTTGATTATATCCAGACTTAATTCTCTGTTTGAGAACTCATAAAACATGTCACCAGTGTTTAGTCCCAGCAGACAGTTCTAGAAGTCATGTTGCTATTGTCTCTAGATTATTTTTTCTTCTGTGGTCACTATTATTTTCTTGGTTCACCCATCACAAAACAGAGGTCACAACGCCGTGACCTTTTCCTGGTGGAATGGACCGCCAAAGAAGTCACATGGCCAAGTTTGTATCGGGGGTCCACATTTGTTTCCTCCACTCTTTTAATCAGAATGCTCATTTAATTCTATTCCAGCACCTGTTCAGCAATTAACACCCTACGATTTGCATCTTACCCTGACATTTGCTATCTTTCCAATTAGTTTTTATATCAGTATAATTAGGTAGGGTTATTACAGTGCATCAAGCAGGGTCATGGTTATTCCCAAGCCTTTAAGCGCTTTCCCAGATTTGTTTAGGGAAGCCACTAAGGGCAAATGGTTGATTAGGATCACTGTTTTTCTTCTTCATTCAGATCAGGAGAAAACTGTTTCCCCATGTGGCTCATGAAAGATCAGGGAAACATGTCAACCTATAAGAATTAGTATTATGTAGTTCATGACTTTTGGGTGAATTTACAGAGGATTATAAATAAGGTCCATAAGGTGGGCGTACTGTGGGCATTTTCTGCACAGGGGCCAAGGCAAGAGTTTCACATCTTTTGTTTTGGGTTATCACAGGCAGGCACTAAAAAGAAACATTAATGGGAACTGAAGTCTTCATTGTCAACTTTTTGGTGTGTGTATGTGTGTGTATGTTCGTGTGTGTCAGAGAGTTGTTAAAAGGTTTCCATTCTAATGATACAAGGGGGTAAAGAAGAAGAAATTCCAAAATTTTAAAAATGCAACCAGTATCTATACTAAACCTATAGCTTGATTTTGTAGTTTTTGTCCATATTGGGAGTAGATGTTAAAACAAAACCCAAAACCAAAATAAATTCACAAGGCTGAGGTTTTTGCTAAATCCATTGGAGTAGCTGCGCTTTATGCTCAGCTATCTAGAACATTGCCTTGACACTCTATAGGTGATCCATACTATAGCGTAGAAGGAAACACTGCCTGTTGTTAAATGCAATGTTCAAAATAGAAACTAAACTTTGATAAGTTACATTTAAAGTATATATTATCATATTACAGTTATTATATATTGCAATATGTAGTATTATAATACATCATATTATATATTGAACTAAGTGAGTATAGAGCATTTCCTCAGAAATAATTATATCAAACTCATAGATTTTTCTCATAAGTTTATCATGTAGGTCATGTGTACGTCAATCCTTTTACCCAATAATACGTCCCCAGAATTTTGAAAGTTGGTAATAGTAAACAAACAAAAACTTTGAAATCTTTAGAAGATCACAGATTTAAGTGGTTCTGGAAATGTTTCTAGTGGAATCTGACTTCCTCACTGAATTGGTGGGATGACATGGCAATATCCGGATGCTGCATCTGATACAGTTGTTGGAGAAACAATACCATGATTGATGGGGGATGTAATAATGCCAGATTCCTCTGGGAGAGAATTTTACACTGTCTGATTTCATATCGACAAGGTTTTCTTTTACCTGTGATACAAAATTGCATGGAGTCATCTTGTTGTGGCTTGCCTTGATTTTTTAATAGTGAGTAGAAATGTAATATTTAGGCAGTGGATCTCAGAAAACCAGGTAATCAGAATTGTGTTAACTGGGACACTATAATTATAGTTTGGGGGGTGTGGAATCTGAAATGAAAACCCCAACTCTTGAATTGGAGCTCTCTGAACGTTTCCACTTTAAGAAGGGAAGGAGAGTGAGTGGGTAGGGGTGGGGTGAGGATAGGGAGCGACCGATTAGAGTAAGGGAAAGAATTCTGTGACAATATAGATGCTGCTTCTACACTACCTTAATAATTCCTCCTCAAAATGTTGACATAGAGTGCTTTGCCATTCAGCAAATATTACTTAAAGGAATGGCAAAACCTACTGTTAAGACAGCAGGAACCAAATGGTGCAAGTTCAGTGGGAAAAGAAGCGAAAAAAAAGTGTGGTAAAACGCAATCTGGTCTGCTGAAGAAAATGGGCAGAAATACAGCTGTTTTACCATTGGCTGTGATGGGAATGATAAAACAAATGGAGAAATCATTCACAGCCCCTAATCCTCATCTACTTAACGGGAACTGTGTATTTCCATGGGAAGTTTTTGCTTGGATATTCTTTGGCTCTTGGCTTACCTGCCATCTCGGTCATGTCCGTCCTTTCCACTGACAATTATAACCTCTTCCTGTACTTTATAATTCTCATCACACTTTTTGCCAATTAACTGTGCTGTTGATTTTATTCCTGTATTTGTTGTTGTTTATAATACCTTTCCTGACTCCTGCTACTAAGCAGGTACGGATTTTTGTCTTTCTGTTTATTGATTTGTCCCCAACTTCTAGAACCTAATATATTGTAGATTTCATTGTTTGTTTGTTTCTTGAATGAATGATGGGAAACCTCCATTGGGAAGAGTTGGTTTAATGTTTTACAGAGAAGGTTAGAGGCACAGAGGCACTTTGATTGCACAACGCACAGCCAATGAAAAGATGTTTCCTTCTTCCTGGGTGCCTTGCTAAACATACCTTCTTGATATGTGGTATTTGCCACAAATATGGGAAATGTCTTAAAAGTAGAATATATATCTGTAAATCCAGACTCGAATCTAGAAGACTGGAGAACAGTAGCTACCATTCCTGGATCACCCTCACCTTTGTCATAATCGATTTTATCTTAAAATGCAAACATACTTCTAGAAATAAAAGGACCTGTTTAAATAACTAGCTACCTACTCTAGGAAGAGAGCAAGTGTGAAGTTGAAAACAAGAGGGAAAGCGTTTGGAATCCCTCACGTGTTTTTGATTGGGAATTAAGAAAAACTTATCTGTTTTATTTTTTATTTTTACTTATATATTTGCTTTTTGGGTCATACCCAGCAATGCACAGGGGTTTCTCCTGGCTCTGCACTCAGGAATTACTCCTGGCAGTGCTCAGGGGACCATATGGGATGATGGGAACTGAACCTGGGTTGGCCGCGTGTGGGCAAATGCCCAACCTGCTGTGCTATCACTCCAGCCCCAACTTATCTGTTTTAAGTGAGGTTATTATTGTTGCATTTTTCTTTGTATAGCATTTTGACAAACAAAATTTATATTCATAAAAATAGACCCACATCTCTCCTAATAGTCCCCTTATGAGTGTGATGAACTTACGTATGTTAGCCTTAAAGATACCTATATGTGTATATTTATCTATCTATCTATCTATCTATCTATCTATCTATCTATCTATCTATCTATCTACCTACCTATCACCTTTTGAGTTTTTCTGGCCCACCATACCTGCGGTTTTCTTTCCACCCACCCCCACTCTCACTACACACACACCCCTTTTATTTTAAAGGACAAAAATTAAAATCTTGTAACCCAGGCTCAAGAACTCAAGGAAAACGATATCCTTACAAAAAAGTGGGGGAAGTCAAAAAATAAACAGGGTCTTTTCCCTTTGCTGTGTTGGACTGGGAGCAGATGCTCCGGCTTCCTTGGGTGTTGAGATTTATCTCCGGCTTCAGTTTTCTGAGGCTTGGCTTCATTCAAAACTCTCTTTTGTACGAAACCACCGTGAGGAGGGAAAACTGAGTTCACTTTGCAAGAAAGGGTTCAGAAAGAGGCCGGGCCTAGGTATCGGTTTCTCAGGGATTTCTGGTTGGGCAAGCATTCCAAATTTTGGTAACACTCTGGTTTAAAAAGAAAAAAAAATATGCACGTAAGTGATATTCTATGATAAATGTTTGAAAGACCAAGGGGCTGGAGGCTCTCACTGGGGAGTGTGTGTGGGGCAGCTGCAGTGGGTGGGTTTGAGCCTCCGTAAAGAGGGTGTTTGCACACTCAGGGCTTGAACGGTTGGTGGTGCCAGTCCAGGTTTGTTTTTGCATCCGTTGATTAAAGACCTTCTGGGAATCAGATCGTTGACTGAGCTGCTGTGTCTCTGCCTTTGGCATTGGTGTAGCCGAGGCTGCAGCCTCAGACTGAGCAGTGTCTGGTCAATAGGACTTTCTTGATTGACAAACTTGAAGAGTTGAGGTGGGAAGAAGGTGAAGTGATCTAAGGAGATGTTTATTGGGAACACTGTAAGTGAAGACAGCTTTTAAAGTTGTGCGAAATGGAAATTTCAAGCGAGGAACAAGGGGCTTGTTTCCAGTGCTGGAAATGTGGAGTGGAAACGTTCCCGACTCCTACGCCTCTCTTCTCTGCTTCCCTTCTCTTCCTTGTTCTCTTGCTCCTCCTTTTACCAGATGCGTTGGTTGTTTTACAAGCACCGCGTAAAATGAGGTATCAGAACACGAGTGAATCAGAGCAAGCACGGTTAAATAATCAATAGAAATGATATTTCTGACTGAAGGCAATTTCCTCGGGAACCCTGATTACCCCTGGACCCCCCTACACACACCAGTTTACTACGATTCCCTTTCAATGCCTTTGATAAATGTACTACGCCTTTCTCCCTAACCAGTGCAGCTGATCAACTGGTGAGTACCTGTTTACAGCAAAGCAGTAGAGAGTTCTTAACTTTTGCCACAGATGTCAAGGTGAGGGCCCTTTGAGAACTTACATGCTCATGCATGTAAGCATCATTGCTAATGCAGATACACACAGGTGTATACATACAAATACATAAACCTGCAGGCACACACAGATAGATCTCTCTGGGCTTATTTCAAGGACTTAGTTCTATGTCCTAAACTTGTTTAGCCTGGCAGGCAAATGTCTCCCCATCAGTGTGGCTCCGGCCCAGCCTTTCAACTCGACAGTTCTAGGAAGGCGCTGGTGAGCGGGAGGAAGGTGTGTGTGTGTGTGTGGGGGGGGGGGGGGGGGGGGGGGTTGTGGACAGCCAGGGGCACCCTCGGGGGGTCTGCTGCTGCAGCAGGCCTCAGGGAATATTCTCGGCAGCGCGCTGGGCCCTGAAATAGTGGCAAGGCATACCAAGATGTCATAAATAAATAAATAACATTTGCCGTTGTTTATAAATCAATTAATTTGTAAGGTGAAAGGTGATGCAAAATATTTAGTGATTTCAGAGGCAGCTCTCAAGCTGCAGCGAGCGCCCCAGCGGCAGCTGTCAGGATGGTGCTCCCCGCTCGGCGCTCTGCTGCACGGCACCCGGAATTTTCTGCCGGGGACGGGTGACCGCTTGATTAGTCGCTACTGGGTTTTGTTCAAGGGAGAGCTCTGCATGGTTGCATTTTAACACCTTCTCCTCTAAGCAGGAGGCCAGCACAGGGTGCTAAATTCCTGTCTGTGGCTGTCTGTGAAATAAATCTCTGTGTTGTGCCGTTCCAAGCTGTCAGCAGTGGTTCGCCCTGATGGGCCCCTGAAAGGAGTTTCCTTTCGGTCTGTGGAACAGTGAGCAGCCACTAGGGAGCTGTCTTTAGCTCAGATTTCAGAGTTAGCTCATTAGACCAATAACAGCAGACACTCTCTTAAACATATTCGCAAAGTTCGATTAGGAGAAGGGAACACATCACCGAGGACAAACAATGCCGTTAATTCGGTTTCCCCTGGCCTGGGGGACCCAGCTGAGATGGGAGGCAGGAGGGACCCCGGTTCTGCTAGGTGCCCAGCACCCCAGACCCTTACCCGGTTTTCCTTTATGACCAAACTCCCTGACAATTTTCGTCAAAACAAAGCCCCCCCACCTCTCCCTCCTTGCTTAGATAGCATCTCCCATCCCTCCTCTCTCTTCATCCTTAATAGGAGTTTTAGCCAATGGGATTCGGTGGAAGGCTTCCAGGGGAATGATGATTTTTATGTTCTGGCCTCTTGCATCTTCTTTCAATGTATGGTTTTCTTCTTGGCTCAGAGATGTCGGCTCTGGGACACTCCTCAGATATTTATGTGACATTCATGTAATGAAGCCAGTAACTAAATTTCTGAGTGGGGTGTTTCCTTGTAAAATGGGTTTGGCCCGACTTCTGCTTAACTTGTTCACTTTAAGCGTTCCCGAATATGTACACCGCTCTGCTTGGGCCGAGACCTGGCACATGGCCGCTCGGCTATATAAGCTATCACATGGATGTAAACTCGGAAACTTTTTATTTGGGTAGTATTTCTGACAGGCTCATAGTTGGAAGATACAGCAACCTTGTTAATACCCAGTTACCAAGGAGTTGTACTATTTGCATCTGTGTAAACCATCTTTACCTTTCAGATTGTCATTTCTGTGTTCAACACTTGAATATAATTAGCAAAAAAAAAAAAAGAATTCTTTTTGGGGTGATAAATTCTAAGTACATGCTTTCTTTATTATTCATGCTGTTATTTATCATTTGTGTCTGGTAGTGCTAGTTTTACAGTTACACGACGATCTGCCTACAGAATTCCCTGGTGCGTACTTGTATAGAACATGCTGAATATGTTCATACTTGGCTTAAGCACAAAGGTGATTCTCTTCTTTCAGAAAAAAAAAGTGGGCAAAGTCTGTTCAGCCATTGTCAAGTAACTCGAGGAAAGGAAAAGAAAGAACAAAACTTTTTTTTTCTTTTATGACAAATTCAAACTCCTATTCCATGTGCTTTTTTCCCCCTCTCTTTCACTCATGGATAACTTAAAATGGCTCAACTTGAAATTTTCCATGTGTCCAGGAAAGCTCCTGGGACCTCTGTGGAGATGTAGGCAGGAAACACTTCAGAATATATAAGCAATCAAAAATTTGTTTTCAGTTTGTGAGTCTGTCTTATAAAATATCACAAACTCTGGCTAAGCTATCCTTGCCTACAATTTTATACACATAGTGTGTGCTGTTTTTATTTTAGCTATAGTTTAGTTGTTTTTTTTTTTTTGAGTTGTTGATAAATGAGGCCAAGCATAATTTGTTTATTTGGGGGGTGGACAATTAACTTTGTATTTATATACAGAATAACTTGTAAAAAGTTTCTAAAGGAATAAGTACTTGCAAATGCACCTAATTTAATATTGGCAATAGAATTTCAGGCACAAAAGATGAGTAAGTGGTTAGGGCGTTTGCCTTGCATGTGGTCGACCCAGGTTTGATTCCTCCATCTCTCTTGGAGAGCCTGGCAAGCTACCGAGAGTATCCCGCCCGCATGGCAGAGCCTGGCAAGCTCCCCATGGCGTATTTGATATGCCAAAAACAGTAACACCAAGTCTCACAATGGAGACGTTACTGGTACCCGCTTGAGCAAATCGGTGAACAATGGGACGACAGTGCTACAGTGCTACAAGTTTTTTTTTGTTTTGTTTTGTTTTTTTGCTTTTTGGGTCACATCCGGCGATGCTCAGGGGTTACTCCTGGCTCATGCACTCAGGAATTACTCCTGGCGGTGCTCGGGGGACCATATGGGATGCTGGGAATCGAACCTGGGTCAGCCATGTTGGCTGCATGCAAGGCAAACGCCCTACCCGCTGTGCTATCGCTCCAGCCCCTACAGTGCTACAAGTTTTATTCTAACAGTCCTACTCTACTTTTTAGGAGAGGATTTGATTTTCCTTTATGCATTATAGTGATCTCTTTATTTAGCTGGTGATCTTAGTAGGCTGACGTGCTAGCAACTGTCTCAAACATCACCACTTTCCATCTCTCTGTGGCCCCAGCAGGCTAAATGTCTGCTTTTGAACACTCACTTGAACTCCAGTCGGATAGGTCATGTAACATGACTTTCACAAGGCCCTTCTTCACTGATATTTCCCACTGAGATCAGGACAGACAGTGTATTTTGTATTTAGCAGTATTATGAAGCAAAGTGAGACGACGCTCACACACTGATTGTCCTTATGCTCAGAGGACTGGGCAGGAGAAAGGCTTTCCTGCTTTGCCATGTGCTGTAAATACTGCTTGGTGAAAACAGACCCACACCCACATACCACTTAAGTCCATCTTGTATGCAATTTGTGAAAACTGATATTGACCTCAAAGATCTCCCAGGCCCTGCTGGTCATGATGATTGCATTGGAATTGGGGACACAGTCTCCCAAGTGGATTCAAATATTAGCCTCTGTGAATAGCCCAAATGTAGGACATTTAAAACGATTTCACTTGGAAACTATGCAGTGATATCTTTTTTTTTTTCAAGGAAAAATGCTGAGCTATTTGGTAAATTATTTTCTAGGGAGACCTGTGAATCATTATCTGACATTTACATAACTTTTCAAGTTATACTAGGCTGTGTTGAGGTATAGAATGGGAGAGGCTCTCTCTCTCTCTGTGTTTGTGTGTGTGTGTATGTATATGTGTGTGTTGTGTAAAATATTACAAACATTTGGGAATGTGATGACCCACTAGTGGGTCAAGATCCAGGAATCAGGACAATCCAACATACAGCCCCGTCAGCCCATCTCCTGTCTTAGCTTTGGAGATGCAGCGAGAGGTGGGGATCTCCATGTAGGATATGAATGTCTCAGTGTGTTTTCAATTTCTCTGTATTTTGAATTCAATCCTTCCTAGGATTTCTAATTTTTTGGGAGGGCACTCCCATTTGGCCATGCTTAGAAACTACTCCTGGCTCTGTGCTCAGGAGTCACTCCTGACATGGTTCTGGGGACAAAATGCAAAGTCAGGGATTGAACTGGGGTTGGCCACATGCAAGGCAAGTGCCTTCTCTCTCTCTCCTCTCTCTCTCTCTTTCTCTCTCTCTCTTCTGCTTTTTTCCTTTGGGGCTACTTTAGTGTCTGTTTCTTTTCCTATCTTTTTTCCTATTCCTTTTTCAGTTTTTGCCAATTGACCTTGGATGAGATGACTTCACTTCATCAAGTGAAGTAGAGGAGAACAAATAATAAATGACAATATTAGCAGAAAAACATGATGGAACAAACTGCATCCTGGTTTCCCAAAGGAAACTGACTATTACCAACATGAATCCCATTTGTGAATGGAGAGTGTTAGAGTTCACCGAGTTTGCTCAGGGATTCACTCCAGGGCTCAGAGTGAGTCAGTTTGGAAGGCTGGATACACAGCTGGCCATCCTGACACATAACCAAAAGGCCAAGGCCCCCAATAACTCAGTCATTTAAAACATGGTAATATGAAATGGTCAGATCACAAAAGCAACCTTCACTGAAGGATCTTAGAAAAACAAGGATGAGACACAGTTCTCTTTAAGTTATTCATCATTTCTCATTGAGAATATTTCCTAAGGCTTCTAGTGTGTAAACTTTAGTATCCTGAGAGGCTTGTTCCTTTAAATGTTTTTTAAAAATTCTTTCTGGTGCTCAGGGGCCATTCCTGGCTCTGTGCTAAGATATTGCTTCCAGCAGTGAGAGATCACGTAGTCTGTGGATTAAATGGGATGGGGGTGGGGCAGGGTGGGGGCTCCAGCATGCAAAGCATACACTCCAACCCTTTGAGAAATCTCCCTGGCTCCCTGGCTTTTTTTTTTTTTTCTCATGGTGCTGAGAATAGAACCTAGGGCCTCACACATGCAAGGCTCTACTTTTTTGTTTGTTTGTTTGTTTTCCTGGTGCTGCCAGGGATGTGGCTCAGTGGTGCAACTGCTCCTTCAACAATAAGAAAACTTATTCTTCCCAGTACACTCACATCAGGCACTACTTAAAAGTGACAATATAGAGATGGGCAGAAAGTGCTTTCTGATGGTAATTGCATCAGATTGTGGACTGAAAAGTATGTGCTGAGTGAGTATTGCTATGTTCATGTTGTTGAGTCCCACGACCTCTAAAGGGAAAAAGAAATTACTCTGGTTTTAAAGAGACAACTCAGAAATCAAAATACTATTTCCAGTCTCTAAAAATCAGAGGGTCGAGGCCTTGGCAGTACGCCATGTCCCACGAAAGCCAACATCAGCCTTGCTAGTGGGCTTCTGATTTTTGCCTTGGGAGCACCCCTGCTGGGCACTGTAAATGAGATGATGTTTTTAGAGAAAAGGTAATTAACTGAATCACATAGTGTTCTCACCAGGAAGAAGAAGGGAGGTTGTTTATTTAAATATAGACTCAGTAACACACAACCAAACCTTTCTTCATCTAGGAAGATGTTCATCACAGTGTATATTATCTAGAATAGCTAAGACCAGAGCTACCTAAACTATTTTGGAAAGAGGAGAAAGACTGAGTAACTGATGCACACCAATCTGATGCTCTAGTATATATAGTCATGGGAAAAATCACAGAAACTGTCCAGCAAAGTGGGAAAATGTATGACAACAAAATAGACTAAGTCTTGTGGATACACTGATGATTGCTCAGTAAAATGTGACTGTGTACATGCTTTTCAGATAGGAGAAAGCATGAACTAGGGTGTGGTTATGTGGTATGATTGTGACTCTGAATGATCTAGTTTTATTCTCTTTCCTTAGTGTCATTATAACCAGTGTTCTAAGAAGTACTACTTGAGTCAACTTTTCAATGACCTTCCCCAAAGCATGCTTTAAGATTTTAATTCTTACTCGGGATTTGTCTATGTTCAAGGTAACTTCAATTCCTTTTGTATTTGTTAAAAAATCAGTATCTTGAAAGAAGGTATAATTTTTTTTGTGTGTGTGTGTGTGGGCTAAGGAGAAATCAAGCTGCAAATGAGGATATGCTTTCTGGAGTCTGTGGCCATTTTTAAGTGGTAAATTACAACATTGGTTACTTTGGGGTGGACTCGTGTTTTCATGTCACTGCTTATGCAATGATCACGTTCCAACTATCTTTTAAAGCACATTGCATTAAAAAAATACACAGGATAGTCTCCTCCTAATAGAGTTGTTGCTGTAGACATCACTATAGAAAAGATTTCTTATAAAAAAAAAACAGCCCAGCTGTTTATCTGACATCCAAGTAACTTCTCAGCGGCATTCCATAGACTTTTTTTTTAGTAACCTCATAGGAAGCATGATAGGTTAGGAGAAGGAAATACTATGCTTAAGTTTGATTTTTACCATTAAACTTGTGTTCCTACACAGGTGATTCTTCCTCTCTGCCTCAATTATCTTCTTCACATCTCTTGTCTTTCTCAAAGGAATACTGGCGGCCTCTGGGGACTGTTGTACATGATCCCATTGTTCTAGCTAAATGAAGAAATTAAAGATAATTCTGTTTTACTCTTTATAAATAGGGTCCCTATTGTGGGATGAGGTGGGGTTCAGTTTGAGCTGAGACACCTCTCAGACTTGGTTATGAAGCTAATATTTGAAATACTGAGGGGCTTAGGTGTCTTTCGGGGGCCAGTTTGCTTTAAAAATAGTGTATTTGATTTCAGTGGAATAGATTTTAGAGACAGTATTATTTACACAAGGGCCCCTTTGACTTTTGCCCAATTTCAATAGTTAAGCAATTTACATTTCTAGTGCCATATGGTAGTCTGATAGAAATCTTGACCAAATTACACATTTAAATTTTTTCTTATAATAATTTTACTAAATGTGGCCATGGTGTAGAAGAAACGTGTCTCAGGAAAAGCCTGTGTGAAGTATGTAGAAGTATTGAAACCAATGTAATAACAAACTCAACATGTTGATTTTATTTTCCATCGGGATTAAAGCAGTCCTTTGCTTGCTTAACCGATCACTATTGTCCTAAGGTCTTTAGACTTGGGGATCATATTAATTCAACAGTATAATGACACCTAGAACTCTTCTGCATGGGAAGAAAATACCTCTTCTAATGAGATGGAAAACAAAGATGAGGGAGTTCCAGAGACAAAGAGCTTTGGTGCAAACTGCCCCTGGTCCCCTGAGAGGCCAAACTCTTGCTGGCAAGAGAGAACACTTTGGTTAATCCCTAATTGTTCTCTTGGTACTTCGCCAGAGAGATGATTTTTTCTTTCTTTCTTTTTTTTTTTTTTAGAGGAAGATGTAAGGGTTCAGTCAGATGAGAGGATTCGAGAATTTGGGCAGGGAGGGTCAATAATATTTGCTCTCTCAAGATCTGACTTGAAGCAGATCTGGCTGGCAGCTTCTCTGGGGAGGTGGGGCGGGTGGGGGGGAGTAACAGTGGTCTGTGTTCTAGGACCTGCTTTGCTATCGACCCACAGGCTTCTCGAGCCAGAGCTGCCTTGAACCCCTCCTGGATTTATTTCTTAGAGATCTTTAGATTTCAACCTGAGCTGCCCCATCACCTAAAAGAGCTGCTCTATTCCCCACCCCCCCTCCTTCCCCAGACCCACCCCTCCACCCACCCCACAGTGCTCATTGCAGAAACTACCACAGCAGAATCCATCCCCCTGAGGCGGGATTTGATGCCAGAAGTTCAAGGGCAAGAGATTGACCTACCTGCTGTTTTAGCTGCATATAAATAACTGTAAGCCACACTCATCACTCCCTTTGGGGGGAGAGGACGGGGAGAGAGAGCTTTCAGAGAATTTCTGAAAATTAGTGGAAAATAACTCTGAAATCCATAATCCTATAAACTTTAAGAAAAAACAGTAATAACTGATTAAGCAGGGGTGGAGACAGCGCCTTCCTAAAACGGCCTGGAAGTTTCTGGCCACTTTCTTAAGACTGGTCCATAAGCTTGGTGCCTGTGGATGAGGTCTGCCCCTAGGGACCCAGGGGACAGGGCACACCCCAACCTTCCCTTCTGGGTCAAGTTCTCACACACACCGAGAGAGGGCGCCACGGAGCAGCCGGCAATTGTCTTCCACTGGAGACTGGGGCCATAGTCCTTCCTCTCACGTGACCTCAGTAACTAGGGGTTTGCTTTGTTCCCTGGGTTCCCTGTCTGCAAAGAGAGCCTGGGCCTGGGGAGGCCACACCCGAGATGGAAGCTCTCTGGGACACTGTCCCAGGACGCGACTTCTGCAGCCACCTGCTCTCCTGACCACGGCTGCTGTCCTGACAGGATGGCTATTGCACCCAGAACCACCAGCCGTTGTTGCGCTCCAGCCTCCTCGGGAGCAGTTCCACAAGGAAGGGTGGAGGGGTGGGGGGGTTGGGGAGAGGCGCAGCCGGGAAGAATCGGGCCCATTATTACCCTCATTATTTATTTCTCACCCAGCACTCCAAAGTCTGCAAGGGAAAGGAGTATAATTCCCTCCGCATTTCAATCCTGCAATATTTACTCCAAACCAGAGCCTCTGCCTGTTAATGTTCTCTCCTAGGAGCGCCACTTGCTTTGAGGCAAGCACCTTGGGGAAATAGAACACGGGAGGGGGAGGGCGGCAGAGGAGCGCTCAGGCCAGGCCTGCGCCGCCGCGCACTTGGGCTGCCGTAATTTACACACCTTGCCTAATGCACAGCACATGTCTCGGCTACAAAAGGCATTGGGTAGACGGGCGCTGTCTGCCTCGCAGTGGGCCTGCTGTGCGGGTGTCAGTAATACTCTTAACGATGACAAAGTAGTTCATCAATAATTTTTTTCTTCTAACACCCTTCTCCAAGATTCCAACAACAAAATAAAAGCCACTTCCCGTCCGGTCCAACCCTCTGTGTGAGTTTCATCTGGGTCGTCCAGGCTGACTTCCTTGTGTCCTGCGGGGCAGTCCCTGATTTGCCCCTGGCCTCCTAGCCCTGGCCAGGCTTGGAGAGGGGCCGGGAGGTTCTGTCTTCCGGTGACTTTTTTTCTGAATGCCCTACTCTGCCCATTAGGGTCCAAGTAGTGCGGGATCTAGGTCTCTGAGACCTGTAGAGAGAGGAGACAGTCTTTTCCATAGCCAGCTTATCTCAGGTGACTGCCACCTATCATCCTGCCTATTTCAGCGGCCACCACGTACACAGAATTGCCAGCAGCTGAAGCTGCTTGGAGAGTGGGTGCAGGCTAGGGAAAATGAGCAGAGCCATTGCTTTTTTGGTGTTGGGGTGGGGGTGAAGCACACCCAGCTGTGCTCAGAACTTACTCCTGGCTCTGTAGCTCAGGGGTCACTCCTGGTAATGCCTGGATGACCATGTGCAGCGTCAAGGATGGAACCTGGGTCTGCAGTCTGCAGTGTGCAAGGCAAGTGTCTTTCCAGCTGCACTATTTTCCCAACAACTCCAAGTCATTGTTTTTTTTTTTTTTTTTTTTTTGCTTTTTGGGTCACACCTGGCGATACACAGAGGTTACTCCTGGGTCTGCACTTAGGAATTACTCCTGGCGGTGTTCAGGGGGCCAAATGGGATGCTGGGAATCGAACCTGGGTTGGCCGCGTGCAAGGCAAACACCCTACCCGCTATGCTATTGCTCCAGCCCCCAGTGCTTTTTAAAATGGAAATAGATTTATTTTTTTATACATATGCCACAATTTGTGATGATAGGTTATGTGAAAGTGGAGAAAATAGCCTCCTATTTGGGATTAACCTCTCATAAAATTTGGCAAATATTTTTTAAAACACACATAATATTTTGTACATAAAATGATCTAATTAGAACTCTTTCCATGAACCCATTTTCCTTCTCCTCTGTTTTCCTCCCTACTTACTTTCCTTCCTCCTTCCTTTTTTTTTAAGTTTTATTTTAATGAATCACCGTGAGATACAGTTACAGACTTACAAACTTGCATGATTATGTTTCGGTCATCCAACGTTTGAGTACGCATCCCTCCACCACCAATATTTCCAGTATCTCTCCCACCCCCCACCTCCCTGTTTCCCTTCCTCTGCTTCTGTGGCAGGCACATTCCTCCTTCCTTTAAACATATGTAAATGTGTTGAAAGATGGGAGCCTGGCTTAGAAGACACTGACCCCGAGTTCCCTTCGCTGCCCACCCTTTCCAGCTTCTGGATGAATGTGTCCTTGGCAGAGTTTGGCCTTTTAAGGGTACCATGAAGCATTGCCAGGCACAGTGCCTACCACTTCGTATGCACTTGGTGCTCACTGAATTATGTTTTATTAGAACTTTTAAGATACTTACAAATGCCATATGCTTCTTTTGCGTGCTGCAAATCCTATGCTAAAGAAAGGGCTGTATCTGAAATTTATGGCAACCTTCCCTGAGGTAGATCCTTCTTTTACTCCAACTTCTCACTTTGCACAGCATGGCCGTTGGTGACCTATCCGTAATACAAGGAGTTTTCCCTTTATTTATTGGATTAGCTCCTTGGCTGGCATTTTTATGGTTGTTTTGTGCCTGTTGATTGTTGTTGGCCAAAGAACAAACTCCAGGCCAAGGTCCACAGGGAAGAACAATTTGCACATTTATTTTATCCTTCCGTTGATATTTCAATTCCAAAAGCTACAGGTTAGTTTGCTTAATGGATGCCTTATTCCTTGATCCCAGGTGTTTCCATATGACAGAGCTGTTCGGGATGGGCTCCCTGGTGAGATATTCAAGACTGCTACAATGTATACGTCTTTACAAAATACTAGCAGTTCATTGATGAGAGGTACAACCAGTTGATTAAAGGAACAACTGAATATGTGTCAATAAGCTAGTTATTGAATCTAAGTGAGTTTTCTGATCCAATTTGTCTTCAGTACTGGGGGGCATTTCTGATGGTGTCCCTTTCCAAAGTCTAAGCAATCATACAACAGGAGCTCAGTCCTCTGTCTTCCATAAGGTCTTCCACATTTTGGTACTAGATGGAAAATGTTTCTACTTTATTAAAGCTATTGGATAAGGTCGTTAATGATAATGCCATTAATTTGTGCTCTTTTGACCATGAGGAAAGCCAAAATGTGACGTCCAAAAATGAACCAAGCTCATTTCCGCTTATTTCTTTCCCTTGATCACCTGAAGTCAAACAGAAGTCTTGGCTATTTCAAATCCTGAATAGTTGTATGATTTGAGGGCAAAGACTGAAAATTCCAGCCTCTCACCTGGCTTTAATTCAGAGTCCCCAGGACTAAAATAAACAACAACAACAACAACAACAACTCAAGCACAATAACATTGTGATTTCTGTAATTTTAATGGTTATGAGTTTTAGATTTCTCAGGAATCTTTGGTCATGATGAACATACCTGTTGTTTCTTTTTCCTTTTTCTTTTTCTGTTTTTGCTTTCTGGATCATACCTGGCGATGCACAGTGTTACTTCTGGCTTTGCACTTAGGAATTACGTCTGGCGGTGCTCAGGGGACAATATGGGATGCTGGGAATCGAAACCGGGTTGGCCGTGTGCAAGGCAAATGCCCTACCTGCTATACTATCACTCCAGCCCCACATATACCTGTTGTTTCTGAGTTGTTGGTGCTGACCGACTGTTCTAAGGTCAAGTGAACGTCAGACTATCCATTTGGGAGACTATGTTTAGAATTTTTGGTCCAAATAAAGAGACTACAGTTTAGAGGGAGGTGGGATGTGTAGAAGATGACAAGATAATAAAGAATTATGAAAACATGGGCTGATAGAAAAACTAAGCAAAGTAGAACTGGGTGGGTAATCTGAATATTACAACTGAAAAGAGAGACTTGAGAGGAGACTTTTACAGATGAAAACATGTGAGTAAAAGCATAGAGTATATTTGGGAAATAGAAGCAAGTAGTTTCGTTTTTATTTTTTAAAGGAATGATGAGGTCTAGAGTATGACCCTGGAAGATTGCAGTTGATAAGAAGGGAAATGAAAGAGAAAATTTAAAAAAAACCCTAAATGTAAAGAGGATTACAGAAGGAAGATCATAGCAATCAGAGAGGAGGGGAAAAGGAATGAAATAGAAACGAATATGGAGGTGGGGGGGTGAGGAGAAAGGTTGTGTTCTTGGAGATAAAAAGGACATTTGTTAGATAAGACTTTGTTGGCAGAGACCAGGAAAAAAGTCTGAGAAATGCAAATACATCTTTATCTAGTGGGTTTTTAAAAAATATTATTTATGTTTTTCATTGATACCAAAACCCATGGAATGCAGACCAAATAATTACAGAGAGGTGTTTGGCGGAGAAGAAAATAGACAAAAGTGGTTGTTGCAATAGATTGGTTTTCATTTTCCATTTCAGAGACAATTTAATAACAATTTGGCTTTGATGCTTTTATTTATTTTACTTCCTCTTCTCAAGGGCCTATTGGATCCATGTCTGTTTTGCTTGCCTGTTAGCAACGTTTGTTTACAAGTTAGAGGGAACCTAATCTTTTACTTGAGTACATCAATCTCATTTTCTCTAGCAGACTGAGTTTCTTTCTTTCATCTCCAGCTCCTCTACAAGAAATTGGCTGTGTGTCAATCTTTCCTTTTCTTGAAAAGTGTTTTCTTCCCCTACTGGTTATTCAGTGGCACTGATAAGTGGGACTTGCTATTTGTTTATTCAAAGAGAGATGGTGGTGATGAGCATGCTTCCTGTATTGTGAAATCGGAACTCATCTGCACTCTTGTAACGAGATATCAATCTTTTGTGTAATGCCAGGTACTGTGCTTAATTGCCCTCTTGTAATGTGTTATCCCTGAGATGATCATTTGAGTTATTTCTTTGTTAACCTTTACACAGCCAATAACAAATTAAACATCATTATCTGAGTTTAAAATAGGCTGTAAATCTCCAAGCCCTGTAATACTCAGACACTTACAACCAGGGAGTCATAAAATGACATTAAATGACACTCTGAAACACAACCCAGAAAGTACTACAAATAAATGGGAAGAAAGCAGAACATCACCAAGAGGCGTTTATGTGGGATGTTCCGTTCCTCTGAATTATGATGCAGTCTCCATATTAGTGTAAGATTGCACTGCTATGGCCACTTAAAATTCACCTTTAAAATCTTTCTACAGATTCCTATGCCTCCTTTAAGACTTCATGCAGTACTTGAAATATTTTGCAGAGTTTTGCTTCTGCCAAGGTTCAGCCTTGACCACGTTTCTTTGCCCTGACCTCTCTGTCCCTTTGCTTTCATAGCGATTGCCAGAACACCCAATGGGTCTCCTAATTATCTTTGCTTCTACTGTGTGACATTGTTACTTGTATTCCCTCATGACATTGGGACCCCTTTCCAAGCGGAACTGTATCTCACTCTTACTTCGCATAGTCTGTGTTCCTTGACTCTCCATGTATAAATTTCTCAGTTCTATCTAGTCTTTCCAGTGATGGGGATGAGGGGTGAGGAGAGGAATGTAGGATGAGAAAGGAAGTATGAATACATAGGCAGAGGAAACTAATACTACCATTCTTTCAGGGTTGTTTTAAAACTAGCTCTCTGCAATTACACCACACTCACAGGGAGTCTTAGAGAGAGACAGAGACACAGAGAGAGGAGAGACAGAGAGACAGAGAGAGACAGAGAGAGACAGAGAGAGGCAGAGAGACAGAGAGTGTATTTTCCATGATAGCAATATTATATTGGGAGTAAGTAAGACAGGAACATTCACAATTTGAATGTTCTTTCTATTGTATCTCCTGTCCCATAGGGGATGAGTAGGTAGCATTTTTATTTTTAAAATTGTAGAAAAAAAAATGGGCTGGAGCTATAGCACAGTGGGTAGGGCATTTGCCTTGCACGCAGCAGACCCGGGTTTGATTCCCAGCATTCCATATGGTCCCCCGAGGACCACCAGGATTAATTTCTGAGTGCAGAGCCAGGAATAACCCCTGTGCATCGCCGAGTATGACCCAAAAAGAAAAAATAAATAAATTGTAGAAAAAGTGGTAGTGATTTGAGAGACTGTAGCTCTAGGACCTACCAGCATCTGAGAATGAAACTGTAGCATGAGATAGTATGTATTTTAACTCTGGTTGGGCAGCAGTTCAGGGTTGAGCAACATAACCTGTAACATTTTCTCTAGCTCTGGCATCTCCAGGATTCTGTGGTGATTCATCTCCGCGGACTCCCATGTTAACACAGAATCTTTGCTCACATGATGCTTTTTGAAAGTGTTTTCAGTTTTAGAGCAATTATTGGGCAAGGAACATTTTCCACTGCTTGAAGTTTTCTTTTGAAATTTAGTATTTTCCTTAAAATAATGGATTTAGACAACACTTTTATATTGATTGGCACATATTGCTACACGGTATTCTCTTACAGTTTTAAAAACTCAGATTTTACTCTGGTCATGTCCCTGATGTCCTTCATTCTTAAGGAGGTAGTCATATTTGTGTTCTTTTTCATACTCTGAACTTCTCTTCCTCTTACTATCCTTAGCAGAAGCTTTTCTAATTTGTATTTAAATTATTTTGTCAGTTGTGATTAATTGTGGCCATCTCTGTTAATTACATCTATTTTTCTCTTTTCTGCAGGTTTATTTTACTGTAATTTTCTTCAATGAAATTTTAGTTGTTTTTATGTCATTTTTTTCCCCTCTTTAACCGAAGAAAACATTTGGGGCCATGCATTTTCCTCTGTGTGTAGTTTTGGTTTGGCCTTTTGGTTCAGTTTCTTTGTTTCTCTTTGTCATTTATTTATAAGTACTCAGATTTCAAGTTTGATTTCTAAGTGATTAAATTATTTTTGTTAACATTAAATATATTGGCTTAAATTATTACATTTGGTAGAAAATGTGGTTTGGATAATCTCTGCTTTGGGTGCAGATTAAAAAAAAAAGAAAAGATAAAACACCCAACTATGTTAATGTTCACATCTTCTTTGACCTTGTTTATTTTGCTCTATTTTTAACTACCAATGAATAAGAGAGCTATGAAAAAAATTTATACTTATCTGCCAACTTATCTTTGGAATTCTAAAGCTTTTAAATTTAAAAAATTTTGGTACACTATATTAATATTCAACCTACTGCATATTTTAATCACATAAATATAAGCTTCACATAATGATAAAATCTCTTTTGACTAGTTCAACACTTTTTTGTCTTTATCTTTGGTATTTTGTCTTTATTTTTGGTGACATGTTAATTCTTTTATTTGCATTTGTCTCATAATCTTTGCACATGTTTCTATTTGTAATCCTCAATTTGAGTTAAAAACTTTTCAAATAGTTTTAATGGGCTTTAGTTACAAAATTATTCTTGATAAATATGGTAGTCATGGTGTATCTAGGCTGTTCTCTTAAAATGAAGTTGGTATATTTTGATTCAGTATGAATAAATATCTCATTCAGTAATCTCAATGTAAGAATCTAACTTATGTTTATTGCTATAGTGGATGATTTTGATCATAAATTTTTCTGCTCACTCCATTTTATGATCCTTGCTATTGTTATATTCTTTCTCCTTTTATATTAACTGTTTTCTTTGGTTTTAATCTTATGTACTTTCAAATATATATTAGCTATTACTTAAAATTTTTAAAATTCTTAATATGTTTCTATAATTTTCATCTATGAGTGAAATAGATATTTGTTTTTGTTTGAAACACATAATTTACCATATCTTTTCCTACAGACCGTAATTTCTCACTTCTTTTTTTTTTTCATTTTCTTCTTCTTTTTTTCAAATTTGCTGTTTGGGCCACACACCCAGCGATGCTCAGGGGTTACTCCTGGCTCTATGATTAAGAATCACTCCTGATGGTGTTTCAGGAGACCATGTGAGGTGCTGGGATTGACCCTAGGCCAGCCGTGTGCAAGGCAAGCTCCATTCCTGCTGTCCTATCACTCAGACCCCTCTTTTTATTTTATTTTACTATTTCTTAGCCTTTTAAAAATCAAGGCTTTTATAACCATATTAGTGTAATTGTTATTTATTACAATATCATTCACTTAAATAACAATTTTAGAATTTGTATTTAAGATTTATAGTCATATTTATATTGCTATTTTGGTTAATTGCTTTAACTGTCTTCATTAATTTTTTTAATATAATCTACTTTTGGGGTTGCCACACTCACCAGTATTCAGGACTGACTCCTGGCTTCGTGCCCAAGGATCACTCCTGTCAGGATTTGATCAGGGGGTTCATATGTGGTGCTGGATATAAACCTGATCAGCCACGTACAAGGCAAGTGCCTACCTGCTGTACAATCTCTGGGACATATGAAATATTCTCTAGAAATCTTAATTTTACTTTTCTTTTTTTCTGGGGAGGGATGCCACCCCCAGTGATACTCAGGGCCTTTCTTGCTTACATACAGTGCTGGGAGTTGACCCTGGATCACAGACACATGCCAGGCAACCTTTAAATATCTCTTAACCTGTGAATATCTCTTGGGCCTCTCAGTTTTTCTTGGTTTATAAGGAGTTGGATTATGAGTTCAATAATCTTGTCAGGAAAGTTAAATAGGTGCTATATTTTCCAGTGTTCATTTATCTAAGAAACTTTCCCTGAGGTATTCATTTTTAAAATATTGGCTGTAAAACTCTTGGTTCTTATTCCTTTCTATTTAAAAATACGTTGACATTGTCATGGATATTCTAGCACTTAATTAAACTGGGAATGTCTAGTAGTACCTTGGTTTTCATCAGGTATCCTTGGAACATGAGCTTTTGAAATCTGTCTGTATTTCTTCAACTCAGAAAAATAGTTCTCTATTTCATTTTTTTTCTTTAATTATATTTACTTGTCCTATCCCTCTGGTAAAGAATTTCAAGTCTGCATACACCCAAGTATTTTCAATGGTCTTTTTGTCCACTATGTGGAGAATGAAGTGGGAGTTATCTCAAGCTGTTTGTATCCAGGAAAACAGTTATGGCGACTTTAATAGATTCAGATCAGTGTGGTGGTAGTTTAGATGTATAGACACAAATGAATTAAGATATATATGTGTGTGTGTGTATATATATATATATATATATATATTGCTTTTTGGATCACATCCAGCGATGCTCAGGGGTTATTCCTGGCTCTGCACTCAGGAATTACTCCTGGCAGTGCTTGGGGGACCATATGGGATGCCGGGGATTGAACCCAGGTTGGTTGCATGCAAGACAAACACCCTACCCACTATGCTATGGCTCCGGCCCCTAAGATATATTTCAAAAGCAATTTTCTGTATTGCTGGGGACTCTCTTTATTGTTGCTATTCTCTCTGGATTTTGTTTTAAGAGGGCAACAAAGATGACATAGGGGACTATGAGTTGGAGGCCATTTTTGAAACAGAATCAGCTCAGGGATTCTTGAAGTGTGGAAATGACAAGCTCATAGGAAAGAAGAATCTAATAGATTTTAATGGGTGGCATTTGCAAAGTGCTTTGTAGTTTATATAGTGATGTTATACTTGAGTCTCTCCTCTCATGGTGCTTACAGTGTAGGTAAAGATAATAAAACCAAAGTGCTGGGTAGTTCAGTGGCTTTCTTGAAGTTACCAGTAAATGGCTAATCATGACATTATCTTCTGCTTTTAAATTTCAGTGGACATCCTACTTAGCTACTGTAGTTTGAAACTTGGGGATCTGTAGAAGTTCTTCAATCATAGTAAGAGGAGGCACGTCAATCCCAGGACAGCCACATTGACCAGAATATTCCCCTTTCCATTTATTACAGTTTGTAACTTAAAATATAATTTTTATTTAAAGAAATTATATTGCTAAACTATAAAGTTTACAAAAGAGTTCATGTTATCACTAATCATTGGACTTGATAGGCCAATGGCCTTTCTATAAGATGCTCAATTCCTCCCTACTCAGTTATTTAAGAGTCTGGACCCATCTCATGGAAGTGACCTGACAACCATGAGATGGATTGTCAGATTGTCATGAGATGAATTCTCAGTTCACTGAGCTGGTGGTCTGGGAAAGACCTGGGCTGTGTTGCCCAAGCTCACATATGCTACTTCTCTGCTGTCTGGTCTCCTTTCACCTTTCCTGCCCTTTGCTGTCCTTTGCTAATACACCTATTGTCCCTTTTTATTCTTATTATTTAATTTCTTTATATTTTTTACCTTTTATATGTTTTTCATTTATATGATTTTTGCTTATATTTTCCAGCTTGACTTTCTAAGACTTTTCTTCACAATCTTCGCCACCTTCCCCTATCTTCCTTTTCCTTTTTTCCCCATTAACTATTCTATCATTGCTTCCTTTTTATTTCTTGACAGTTTATTTTATAAACAAATGTTATCAACAAATACATGATATTGTAAGAAATTTATAATTATATGTACGTGCTTACCATGCTGTTTTTATTATTATCAGTTTGCAAACGTATTGTATAACTTTTCTCTCTTTAGCCACTCAAATACATTTTGTTTTGTTTTGCTCTGATTTTTGATGACTTTAAAGTTAGTGTTAGGTATCAGTTATCAGCATACTTCTATAAGTTCTTCAACATACATTTCATTTGCTGGAATTCAATATTTGTTTACAGTTCTCCAAGATCAGTCTCTGGCACATAGTAGATACTCAATTAGTAGTAGTTATGATGTTTCGAAACAGGCACAATGGCTTCCCATTGAAAGACATTTATGATTGAATTCCTGCACCATTTTCTCATCTTGCTTTTGCCAAATTGTGTCATATCTCCTTTTCTTCATTTATTCCTCTAAAATCTTTCCCCTTTTTTCATGTGAATTACCTAAGTATAAAAATATAAACCTCTCCAGTGTTATTGGAAGAGAATGATGAAGAAAAATGATGGCAAAATAGTTTGCAAAAGAAATAGCATCTACTTCCCCCCAACCCTCCTCCCCTTCACACCACTACTTGAGTTTTGTAAGAAATTGCTTCGAGATCCTTGGATGAGAAAACCTTACTCAAAAGCCAAGAACTACAGTTTGAGGGATATCCTTTTCCCAGACCCATTAGCTGCCATTCAGCTAGGACTTAGCAGTTTCCACTGGAGCATAAAGAAGTTTATTTTACCATTTTAATTTGGTGCTGCTTTATTTACCCTGTTTGTGCTAACCCAAATTTGGCACCCACTCTGTACTCCAAGTGCTAATTTAAGTGACATATTTCCGTTCTGCCTGGGAAGAATACACAGAAGAGCTGAAAGACGTGTGTTTATAATTATAAGGTACTGAGTTGGCTCAAACAACGTCTCATAGCATATGGGAACTATGTGGGCTAGTTAGCAAAAGTTTATGCTGAAGCTTGATGCTGTTTGGCTGGGTTTTGTAAACTCAGAGTTGTTAAGCTGTGTCTAATAAAACATGGGTTGAGTCAATTTAATATTTCCAGGCTAGTCTGTTGTTGTGGTGAAGGGAGTGCTTTTCCCTTTTTTTGGCCTAAAAATGCAGAGCTTTAGTTCAATTCTGGATGTGGTAGATTTTGTTGGAATAAGGAAAGACTGTTTTCTTACTAAACAGTTTTCAAGACTCTGGACATGGGTGTTTGGCCCCAAGGTGACTGAGTCTCACTTTTTATTTTTCATTTCAGATTGACACTGAGGAGAGTTTTTATACTATTGTAAACATTGTGAATTTAAAAATAAATTAGGTTTAAAGCAATATTATATTTGGTCTTATAAGGATGTGTAGATGGATCTATTGTGTGGGTATAATCAGTCATACTGCACGTATGTATATAATGACGTTTATGCAGTCTGGATGAAACTTGGGTTTTGCTAAGGCCTCATGACACTTTGAATCTGTACAGAAGCATGTAGATTATGCTTCATGACCCCAGGCTTCTTTTTCTGAGGACTGGGAAGAGGAGAGGACAAGACAAAGCCACTAGGGACTGAATTCCAATGCTAATCCTAATGCAGCTTTAGGCTCTAGCAGTTGACCCCTGGGCCAAACAAACTGGCAGAGAGGAAAACCATTAACTCACAGTGAAAGGCTTCCTGGCCAAGTTTACCCTGGTGCTGCTGATGTCGCTGACTTACTGGTAAGTACAGGAAAAGGGCGGCCCACCAATCCTTTCATCACTGAGTTGGAGAAAAGGGAGCTGCATATTTACATGGGATAGTTTTTTTTTTGTTGCGAGAGTGGTGGAAAGTGACTGGGCCTGAAATATGTAAGTGTAGGGAGAGTCCTCTGCAAAATCTAGGTTCTTATGCATCTCATTGATTTTTTTTGCGGGGGGGGGGGGGTCACACCTGGCAATGTACAGGGGTTACTCCTGGCTCATGCACTCAGGAATTACTCCTGGCGGTGCTTGGGGGACCATATGGGCCTGTGGGAATCGAACCCAGGTTGACCACATGCAAGGTAAACGCCCTACCAGTTGTGCTATCAATCCAGCCCACATCTCATTGATTTTTATGCCATAGGTAGATGAGGTTGAATAATATCATAATACCTGTAGTCTATAAATCCCTTGGGTAGATATTTATTTAGAGAAATGGGGAGTTTTATATGTCAAATAATATATTTTGTAAATTATATAATTTTTTCATCCTGGAGTGGATTGGTTTTGCTCTTTTTTTTTTTTTTGCGGAATAGTCACATCATAGATCTTTACAATACCTATTTAAAGGTATTGCAAGATAAAATCTTGCTCTGGAGGTCACGAGGAGACAGATAACTCCATTTTGATATAAATATCACTGAACCATGTGGTTAGTTTTCTGTCAGCACCCTCCACAGCACCCTTCCTATTGTGCTACCTCCCTTTCCTAGTGAGTTTATTGTCCATTGAGCATCTTTCCCTGCATACTTTCTTTATGCAGACTTTGGGGGTAGCTGCTTTAATTCTCATTTTGCAGAAAATTGAGGCTGTGACATGGAGGCTATGAAATATATGAGATCATATATTTCACCAGCAAGTGACCAAACCTAGGTTGTCTGATTTTTAGTTTAGTGTTGCTTCGTCTATGTTCCAGCTGTCCTTGGCAATGGAATCTCCCACAGTTAGGATAATTGGAGTATTACATGATGTAGTTAGTTTGGTTTTCAAGTATTTGTCTACTTTTGCAGAATCAAGGTAGTTCCTTGGAAAGAGCCATGGGTCTGGAGTTTGAATAATTAAGTTGAAGTTCTTGTTCTTTCATTCTTTATGGGAGTTTTGGCAAATAAAATTTGAGCCTCAGTTTGTGAGTAGTTACTATAATCTCTCCAAAAAGACTATTATTCTTGCTGCACTATTGTATGTCATGCTACTTTTCTATTTCTGGAATTTAGCATACAACCGGTTCTATAGAGTGACTCCATAAACGTAAGCTGATTGATTTGCTGATTGACTGAAAGCTGAAAGCAAACCTTCCTGTATCTTTGCCTCCCACCCAGCCACAGTGCAACATATTTCTGTTCAAACGGTGACATCCCAGAGATAATTTTCAGCAGATTGAAAAATGTTTATGTATCAACATTTTTATTTGTATACAAGAATTATGAAGTTTCATTTAAATATTTGCATGTGTGATCATGTAGAATATTTCCACATTATATATTAGGGATTCATCTCAATGGGGGCAGGTCATCAATGACTGATGCATAGGAACTAATGCAAGACCAAAGCTTGTCTGCTTTACGTTTATTATTGCCTCTTTGTAGGAAAATCTTTAATGTGATGGGTGCTCTGAGAGCTGTTGTAAGAGCCCCAGATTGAAGGTTTGTGCCCCAATTTCTTAGTTTTCTATCTATGCACCCTCTCCAATCTATTATTCAATGGATAGTCAACTAAAATTTAAAAATAAGAGGCAGTAGGCAAGGAGGAGTGGGAAAGACTAAGGTAGTAGATCTCTTGCAAAACCCTTGGATGACATGAAGCTGTCCTTGGAAATGTGCCGTGTTATAAACGAATTCAGTGAATTATAAGATATCCTATAAAATGAAAAGGGAAATCTAGTAAATTAGTAAATGTCCTCAAGAGATTTTTAAAAATAATATTTTGGGGTATATTACTCTGATATACACATACTGTATGGTTGATGATGTGTCTGTAGACCTACAACTACTGTACCTGGAGCTTAAGTTAATGTTTGGAACAATCTGAGGGAAGAGACATCTAGGGAAACACTGGAAGCTTTCTAGAGGAGTCTTGAAATGGAAGCAGGAGTCTTGCAAAGTTTGGTTTAGACAATAATAGTATGATTTACTAGAGGTCTGGAGATCTGAGTTTGGGTTTGGTTATGTTTCTCCAGATAAAATTTAAACTATTGTGTGCCTTGGTTTCCTTAGCTGAAGAACACAGTCAGTAATCTTTACCTGTGATAATTGAATGGTACTGATGTGATATAGTGCTTAAAGTTCTCAGAAAACTCTCTAAATGATGAGCAAATAAAATAAAAGGGACATGGCTGTCATATTTTGAGGACTTGAATGACCTTGAGAGCTAATGATAGTGGCATAAGTGAAAGGACTTCTTAGACTGCATAGGATCAACTCCCAGCTTAACTATTTGCCAACAGTGAGAACTTAAGCTACTGCAACTCAGTTTTCTCATCTGTAGAATGGAGACGATAACAGCTCCAGTGTTTTAATACTCAGTACAGGTTAAAAATTATTTAATTTTTGTTTTTATTGTTATACAACATTAAGAAAGTGGACTAATTCAATTTAAGAAGATTAAGAAACAAAGATCAAAATGGAAATTAGCACTGATATAACTAGAAAATCATCCTCTCAAACTTAATTGAGATTTTCACATAGACAAGCATCAAGCAAAGAATCCATACTGAGAAACTGCTAAATTAGTGCCATGGGGCATGACAATAAAAGGAGACATTATCTCTATCGTTAGGGAGCTTATCAATTTAGGGTGGTAACTTTGGAGGTGCATCACATCAATTCACAAACGTTAGGATTTATATTCAATCGTGCTTCTGTAAGTACCAGAGAAGAGAGAGTGGTATGAGTTTAAGCTTCTTAAGAACTTCAGGAAGGAGCTGGAAGTTGAAATTCAGAGAATTTATAGCAGTGGAGTGCACCATCGGCGAGAGCTACAGCATGAGCAAAAGCGAGGGAAGTGCCCCCAGACTGGTCAGTGCCAGGGTCTGAGAGAGTGCTTCATAGGTTGAAAGACATGTGAACCGTAGCTTTACGAGGGCAAGGACCATGTGTAAAGGCTCAGCACAGCCTAGTTTCTCAACAAACATTCACTGGGTAAGTGAATGCATATCTTAGGGTCATGTAACAGGCCACCGTGGAGCTTCTGAAACATTCCAACATCACACCTCAGGTTTCAGCAGCAAGAGTCCCATTACTGCTTGTCCTCCTTAACGTCTATTCTGGCGGCTAGATCAAGATTTCCAAATAACCGTGACTTGAGAATGACTTTCAGAACATACCTTTACAGAGGAGTGAGAAGACACACTGAGAGTTAAGTGATCTACCCAGGGTCACAACAGCTAGTTAGCATGGCAGTGTTTCCTTCTATTTCGAAGCCTGACTTCTCTGCCAGAGTGCCTGGCATTCTCATTAGGGCCGAGATGACTCAGGAAATCTCTTTGGTCCTCAGGACCATTTATCCTGCCTGACTCTCAGGAGACCTACCACCTGGGTTTACTGATGGAGTATGCTGAAATTTTATGTGCGTATCACATGTGAAGAAATCTGCTGTAGAACTATATATTTTATATATAGCCACTGGGTATTTCGGAGAAGATGGCAGCTAAATTCACAGCCACTTAAAGGGTACGTCATTGGCAGAGAAGGGGATACTTGGCCCTGTGGAACCAACCCTGAAGAAATGTTGCGTTCTCTTGTTCTCTCTCTCTCTCTCTCTCTCTCTCTCATTGCATTCTCACTGGCTGTTTGAATTCAGAGGTATTGATTCTCAACTTGGTGGCATTCCTCCCCACTGGAGCCTATGATTTGCTTATATTACTTTTTGTAGCACTGTATCACTGTCCTCCCATTGATCATTGATTTGCTCAAGCGGGCCCAGTAAAGTCTCCATTGTGAGACTTGTTGTTACTGTGTTTGACATATTGAATATGTCACAGGTAGCTTATTACTTTTTGTATAGAAGATAATTCTCCCTCTTCTGAGCATGTTTACTGTCCCTAAGATCTGAAGGGGCTGGAGTGATAGCACAGCGGGTAGGGCGTTTGCCTTGCACGAGGCCGACTCAGGTTTGATTCCTCCATCCCTCTCAGAGAGCCTGGCAAGCTACCGAGAGTATCCTGCCCACACAGCAGAGTCTGGCAAGGTCCCTGTGGCATATTCAATATACCCAAAACAGTAACAATAAGTCTCACAATGGAGACGTTACTGGTGCCCGCTCAAGCAAATCGATGAACAAATTGAGGACAGTCCTACAATGCTAATATCTGAAGAAAACAGAAAGCTACCCCCCCACACACTATTATACTGCTAAGTTTTACATATTTATACATTTTCTTTTTTTGGCAGAAGTTTCACTGTTGGATGGAAGTTTCTCAGCTTTGGGGAGTGGGTGGATAAAAATCTTTGAGAACACACAGGATGGGGAGCTACAGATCTGAGCTTTGCAGACCTCGTCCCGTAAAAATTGAACAGCCTCTACCAGAGGAAAGATCTCTGGACTGCTTCCCAACCTAGAAGCATCAAGGAACATTGGGCAAATGTCATCGCCTGGAGATGGGGGATTTCTGAGGTGCGAGCAAGCTTGATAGTGGTTCTCACTGAGTTTTCCCAGGCTCTGTGCCTTGTTTGCTTGTAAATGAGAGTAAACCTGGATTGGTCGGGGGGTGGGATGGGGTGGGGGTGTCTATCTACATATGCTTTTCATTATATGGTAAGTGCAACTGTGTGTGAATCTGATCTTCAAATTAAGTCAGTCAAGATTGTTCTAGCCAAACAAGCCTTTCTCTCTCTCTCTCTCTCTCTCTCTCTCTCTCTCTCTCTCTCTGCTTTGTAAAATGTTCAAGTTCTTGAATGTCCAGACTTCATAAGTTTGGACAACTAGGTCCGCCCTGATTTCACATTTTGAAAAGTAATTCTTGGTTTGATTCTAGTTCATATTGAAACACATACATGCCCCCCCTCCCCCCCAGGCACATACCTATTGTTTTCTGTTTTCTTGCTTTCCATTGTTCTCCTGCTTGGTCCCTCCACCAGGTACTGCCAGAGGAGAGAGAGAGCCCAGCGCACAGTCTGGCAAGGCACATGGATGGACTTCATCCACCTTTAAAGATGTGCTTCCTTGTATTTTTATTTATTTATTTTTTTGAAACCGTCCTTGAAGAGTCATTTGGGGGTATTTTAAAAACCACGCCCTAGTGACACAGAAGGATATCATTCATGAAGTGGAGTTTTGGATTTTTAAAGTGACACTGATCCCCAGGGGAGAGTCCTTTGTTAGGGCTCCAGCGCTGGGTCTCAGCTGATGCATATCCACCAGTGGGCACACCCAGCGAGCTTTCATAATTCATAAGCTGGGAGGCCCCTGAGGTGGCGGGGGACAGTGTGTGTGGGGAGTGTACCCAGAGAGCTGAGGGCAGTCTCAGGAAGCTGGGACTGGAGCTAAACCTTAGAGACTGGGACTTGGAACCCTGGCTTTTCCTTCCATTGTAGCTTCCTGGGGAGTGTAGGAGGCCACAGTCAGAGGCTTCAAAGGGGTGACAGAGGAGGAAGATGGCAGCATGAAAGGTCTCTTGCCATGGGAGGCAGCACTGAGTTTGGAGTGTGTTTCAAGTTTGTTTTTCAGTTGTCAAATGCAGTAGCAAAGTAAAGTAGAAGTCTAGAAATTAGAAGGAAAAATAATTCACTGTTACTCTCAGCACATTAGCATAATTGTTTTTACTCCAAATGCTTCCTCCAGTTTTTGTTTTCAATAGGCAACTTTGTAAAAATGCATTTTTATTTTTACACCATTTTTATTATTGTACTCTTCTAACTCTCTTGTTGTGGGGTTTGCTTCTTCCTTGCTCCGGCATGGTCCCGATCCTTTCTTTAATTGGTAAATAGGATTCTAATGAGCAGATGAATGTGTGAGAGTTTATGTAATCATTTCAGCACTATTTTTGATATCTAGAGTTTCTAACGTCTTTTTTTTTAACTTGGGGAAATACTATAATGAATATATTCAAGCATACAGAGACAAAGAGAATATGGTTCTGTTCTGCTTTATATTGCAAAGTGATTTGCAGAAAGCCACTCACAAGTTGCAGTCTTGTTTTTACATGATTATACCTATCTTACCTAAAAATTAAAATTATAAGTAGAAATGTGGAAAGTGGTATATTGATAATATAAATAAAATGTATTGATTTATGTTTATGTTTAATATTACATATGTGTTATGATGTGATAGAATATAAACACATACCCAGGTGCCTACATTACCCTGGGGTATTATTGCTCAACTGAATGACTTAGTCTAAAAACCAAAGTAATTCAGACCAACCTTAACTCATAAAAAACGAGAATGGGACATAGTCTCTCCCGTGGTGGTGAAGAGGAGAGAGTGAATGGTGCTAGTAAAATCCTGCAGCACTGATGTGTTACGCTCTCACACAACTAAGAGCCACTGAACAGTCTCTTAACGGTCTTGGGGGCAGGGTAAACATAGACCTGAGCATCTGTCCTCAGTCCCTCACCCTGTTTTTAGAATGCAGTTTTATGCTCCTCGCCCTCCGAGTGGTAGCAGAATTCTTCCCTTGGGAATGAGCTTCATTTCACCTTTCACTTCCCGTGCCCACTTTTCCGTGGAAGGTCAGATGCAGAAGGGATGGGGCAAAGAGCAGGAAGGACAGAAGACACCAGTGGTGAGATGACGCGTGGGCAGCTTTTGCTCTGGAGGGTTTCGGCTTGGTTTCATCCTGCCTAAGTTCTGGGAGCAGAAACAGGAGCATGTCAGTCTAGTGTTCTGGGCACTTTTGTCACCATTTAGCAAACGTCTGAGAGACCAGCTCCTGGGACTGGCAGTGGAGGTTAGAAACTGGAGTACAAGAAGCTTACATTTTTTAAAATTTTATTTATATATATTTTTGAATTGAATCACAGTGATATACACCTTTTACAAAGTTGCTCAAGATTGGATTTCAGTGATATAATATTCCAACATCTGTCTCTTTCTTTAGCAGTGTACCTTTTCCACCACCAATGGTCCCAGTTTCCCCCCTGACCCCCACCCTTGTCCCACCACCTGCCACTAATGTCATATACTCCCCCCCCCCCACCACCACTTTCTCTCTCTCTTTCCAAGAAGCTAACATTTTTGAAGTATAAATGGAAACCTAGTTCAGGTGTCTGGGAGTGAGTGCTAAAAAAATACCCATCCAAGCTCCAATTGGGTCAACTTTATATATAATACGAGGGGCTGGAGCTCCTGAGACCCCCCCTACTGGGATGAGTACAGTCAAGTGCTTTCTATATAGTTTTTTGAAAGCGTAAACCATGAGTTAAACTCCATCTGAAAGTTTTATTCTATTTTGGTGAATCTATAGTGAGACTCTTAACTTGTTCTTAGCTTTGAGATTATTTATTTATTTATGTTTGTCCCATACTCAGTGGTGCTCAGGGATTACTCCTGAGCTTGTGCTCAGGAATCACTCCTCGCAGGGTTCTGGGAAGCATAGGGGTGCGTGCTGTGTTGGCTGTGCGCAAGGCACATGCCCTCTCTGCTATACCTCTTTCTGGCCCACTTTGAGATTTTTTATTTATTTATATATTTTTTATTTTATTTATTTTTTGGTGAAACACCATGAGGTACAGTTGTAGACTTACAGATTTTTGTGCTTGGGTTTCCATTGTACAATGATCGAGTGCCCATCCCTCCACCAGTGCCCATTCTCCACCTCCACTAATCCCAGTATCCCTCCCACCCCCCCCCTCATCCCCCACATCCCACCCTGCCTCTGTGGCAGGGCATTCCCTTTTGTTTTCTCTCTCCTTTTGGGTGCTGTGGCCCACTTTGAGATTATTTTGAACACTGGTATCTGGATGTTGTCATTTAACAAGAGAATAATGGGATGCCTTCTCCTGCTGTCTATTAAATGAATAATCACACAGGTTTTAAAACACACTTGTTCGTGCTTCCCTCCTGCCCCTTCTTGTCCTATAAACTCAGAGTCCAGGCTTTCTTTCGGCTTCTGTGACATGGAGGAAGAAGCAGAGACTCAGCCTCCATGACACCTGTGTCGGAGGAGGTTGGGGGCTGGGGGTGTCCCTCTGATGAAGAGTTGAACAGGAGATGGCAAAACAAATGTACATGTGGACGAAGTGGAGCAAGAAAGCACAGCATCCAGGTCACATGTGTAAATGGAAGTGACGTTTGTTGGCAGTGGTAAAGAAGAAGACTTTGGTGGTCAAGTAGGGGGCAGGGGGTGGCTCAGTGTGAGGAAATCTTGTACTGGAACAAGAAAGACTCCTCAAGTTTCAGGCAGAAGATGAATTGGGAACCTCAAATAGGTGGAAACCAAAGTTCTCCAGTCAGACTTTTTACTATTCAGTTGGTCAAATCTTCTCAAAGACAAATCACAGTTAACAAGGGAGCCTGGGAATTGCCCCCATCCCCCCAGTACAAAACTTATTCACAGATTTTTTTATGGCCCCCAAATGTAGACTCCCCTACCTCTTTCTTCTAAGGCATTTGACTCTCTCTCTGTGTGTCTCTCTCTATCTCAGTGTGTGTGTGTGTGTGTGTGTGTGTGTGTGTGTGTGTGTGTGTGTGTGTGTGGTGGCCTTCTAGGGTCATTAAGCAAGTCAAAGGTCATCGGTTTAGAAATTGACACACTTGACCCATTTCCTTTCTGTGCTGGACCTTGAGTCTGGACCAGGCTCCCCCAGGGACCATGTGGAGGGCTTGAAGCAGAGTCTTCAGTCCTTTCTTCCCATGAGGTGTATAATTCGATATTTATTGCCTCTCTCCCCAACAAGGTCTATGGTGCCACTGGGATCCATTCGGTAAAGAATGCTGATCCCCTTTATGAATTTTTGATGGTGGAGGAGGAGTGTTTGAGGCCACTGGGGGACCTTGTGAAATGGAAATGTTTTTTCCTTTTGATCTCTCTCTCTCTCTCTCTCTCTCTCTCTCTCTCTCTCTCTTAATTTAAAGAAACACATACCATTGTGGCAATGCCTGGACTTCTCTGAATGTAGTGTGTAGCATCTTTGTCGGAAAGCAGTATTGCAGCTCATTAAAGTGGCAGCCCCAAACGCCCCCTTACATATCTAACTGTTCATACGAACCGTGGAAACTTTATTCGGGAAAAGGGACATGCAGTTCCGAACCCAGGAAAATCAAAAATAAAACAAAACAACAAGGATGAGGATAATCGGTGTCCCCACCCCCACCCCACGCTCCTTTTTTGGTGGTCTGAGGGGGTAGGGCTCCTGGGAGCAGGCGAGTCAGGATCTGTATTTCATTGCTGAGAATTTGACAGCTACAGTGCAAAGCAATACAGTCCTGCTTTTTATTAGCCTGTGTGAGTCCAGCACAGAACGAAGTTTTTTTTTTTTTGTCTTTTCATTTTTCAGAGGTAGAAGTTTTTGCCAAACTATGAGATGATTTAACCACAATTTCCTTCCTGATTTTTGTCCAGGGGGGGGGGGGGGGAGGGATGCCTGGGTGGGTGTTATTGTTTAATAAGATTTGAACAGGGTCTCTATTTTGTGGCCGGAACAGCCTTTTATGCCCTTTATCTGTACTGGGATTTCAGCTGGGGTTTTATTTTGGTGACATATGGCCCATCGTATAATAAAAAGAGACGAACCATTCAGATTTAATTTGAGTAGCTAAGGACGTCAGAAGGGCTGTGAGGGGAGCCTGTACCTGAGCTTTCATTTGTTTAAAAAAAAATGTGCAGAGAAGTTGAGAAGGTGACTTTAGGAATTAGTTTGGTTTGGAGGCATTAAGTCCCAGATCAAGAGAGAAGGTCAATTTGAAAGTTTGGGATATATGCCAGCTTTGCTCGCTCTTTTATTGGAGAATTGCCTGTGGGGCCTTTCAAAAGTATCTGCCCTTCAGGGGTTCTGCTTTCCACCTGCTTCCCCCTTGAACGGGGAAATGGGCTTTTAAAAATATTACGCAGCACGCCACAGCCGTCTCCTGATCCAAATGTTGTGTGGCATGACACAATGTGACTCCAGGGCCGGGGGCAGGCTTGGGTCTGCAGCTGGCGCGCGGAGCCTGTCCGGTGGCGGCCGGCCACTCAGCCCAGCACGCGTTTCCCTCCGAGGACACGGCCCACCTGGCCTCCAACACCCGCTGGCAGCATTCCCAAACCCTTGACTCTGGCCACCCACCCCTCCCTGCTTTGTCGTGGAAGAAACGCTCTCTGCTGCTGGGCCTCATGAGCAAGTGGCTGGAAGTGAGTGAGTTTGTGGGACCCGGGGGCATTAAAAGGGACAGAGCAAGAGGAGAAATGACTAGTGCAGAGACACAGGACGCTCACTACAGTTTTCTGACTGAGGCCTTCAGGTGCGGTGGGGGCGGGTGGGGCGGGGTGGGGCGGAGTTGTCTCTTAACACCTGGACAGGGATGGAGAGCCCCTGGGAATCCCAGCACCGCCCTCTCTGGGCAGCTCCTTAACCAGCCTGCACCGCCGCAGGTGCTAGAGTGAACCCCTCTAAAGTCAGACCCCTCTCGCTCTCCTTGTGGAACATGTACCATCCCCATAGACTTTGGAAAGCTGTTATTACCTCAAGAGTTGTGTCCAAGGACTGACTGGAGTGATAGCACAGCGGATAGGGCATTTGCCTTGCACACGACTGACTGGGGTTCAAGTCCCAGCATCCCAAATGGTCCCCTGAGCACCTTCGGGAGTGATTCCTGAGTGCAAAGCCAGGAATAATCCCTGAGCATCGCCGGGTGTGACCCAAAAAGCAAAAGAAAAAAAAAAAGAATTGTGTTCATTGTGCACCGAATCACCCCTTTGTGTCACTTCTAATGAACTGTAATGGCAACTTTTGATACCTCTCTGAGTGCTGGTGCAGGGACCTGGGTTGTGTTTCTTTGCATCATGCATGTGGCCCAGGGAGGCGTTTGTAGGTGCCCTGATGCTCTCTGAACCAGCTACTGGAGACCAAAAGATCTGCTTCCCCTCATGATCCATCAAAGCCATGAGCTGTGAGACCCAGCTCTGCTCCGACCACTGCTGGGGTGACCCTCACTGGCCACCATCGAGACCTGGACCACCACGGAGGCCGCTCTCTGTGACAGTTGCCAATAGCATTCTTGATTTATCTGCAGCCTCCTGGAGCTGTGCTGCGCTCGGCCTGTTTGATGGGGAGCAGCGCTGGGCGGGCCTTGGGTGGAAGGCAGTTCTGTGCCCGTTCTGCTGTGATGTCTGGCTGTGTCAGACCATGGTCCTTGCTCCCCACCTTCATGACCCTTCCCGGGTGGGCTCCCTTGATTTTTTTAATCCTCACCATCTCTAACTTGGAGTTTAGATGTGTCTAATTTTGTACCTCTATGAGGGGGGTTCTGTGTGCCTGAGTTGGGGGATGCAGAGTTCCAAGCAGATTTCTGTGGAGTCCAGGGTGATGAGAGTCTAGTGACAGGAGCTTCTGATGGGCTCTGGGACTGCTCAGAATCCTGTGACCACAGTGATCAGTTGGGGGCGCACTTTCTACCTCTCAGAGTGACAAGAGGGTGGAATCAACCCAACCCAAATCCCAAGCAAACCAGCCAATATCGCCCAAAGCAAACCAAATGCCTGGCTCAGGGGAAAATCAGGAAATCATACAGATGCTCGTTTGGCTCCCCGCTTTGGGCGTCAGATGGCATTCTTTTCCCATGCACAATCTCCAGCCCACTTGGTGTTTCCATAGGCCCCTGCCCCAAACATGTCTGACATGTGTCATAAAAAAAAAAAACCAAAACACCGAGAAGTAGCATTTGTGTTTCTGCTTTTTCTGTTGAACAAGTGAAGATGAACTCAGGATGTTAAGGGGTCCTTCCTGCCTCTGCACAGACAAAGGAACAAGGGGCTCCGTAGAATTGGGTCCTTTCTTCACGTTCCCAACTTCCTTTCTGTGTTTTGCTTCTGCCCTCCATTCTTGTCTTTCCTTTTCTAGTGGGGTTTGAACATCGTTGAAGGCAAAAGAGAGATCAGAAGGGTTTGTGGCACTTCAGCCATCACTCCTTAAGTGTTGACGGAGCACCCCTCTGCAGGCTGGTTCTGTGCTAGTAGGAAATGACAAGCCACCCCTTTAAGTTGGGATAAGAAAGCTTGTGTTTCATCGCAGAACTAGGCAGACTGGAGATGCATCTAATACTCTGGCCTGGAATGAAGGAGATAGTAGTATAAGTAGTTGTCATCTGTGATGTGTATGAAAACGTTAGGCCCACGCCCTAGCCCTCCCCTCCCACTACCTCCTCACGCCTCTGCATTGCACAGAGGTGCCTGATGGTCAGAGATCTGTGCCAGGGAGTGAGGGCAGGCGCTGTGTTTGGAAATGCCTCTGCTGTATTCCCTAATCAGATCTCAATCAGATAACAGCTCAGACCTGGGAACATGAGATTTTAATGTGAAATGAATAAGTACCCTGAGACTGAAGCTTGTCACTGCAGCGCATCTGGAATCACTTACAGCTGGGTAAATTCACTGGGCGCTGCAACTCAAGTGAATGTGGGGTTTAAAAGGAGGCGCACAGCGCGTTCCTTTTAATGTCTAAACAATCTGATGTTGACAAGCCTTTCACATTAACCCCAAAGTGGCAAAGTTTAAACCCTTTATTATCCGATTCAGTTTGGCAAATCATTTAGAGGCTTAAGAGTCCATATTTACAAGGAAAAGGCCAATCTTTTCTTCTTTTTTTTTCTCCCTCAGAGCAAGCACTAATGTATGCACATTTATGTTTACTTAGAAGGTTTAAAAAAAACCTTCAGCATTAAATGAGACTCAGGGTAGAGAAAGTAATTTTTTGGGGGTTATCTAAGGAGTCCCTAATCTCTTTTTAGAACAAACAAAACAAAACATGATCATTCCAAGCTTTGAAAATGGTGTCAGATTAACGACTAAGTAGAGAAGAAATATAGGAAATCATTTCCAAATATTATTAGTCTTCAGTTAAAATATATTTTATCTTGGCAGTTCACTTTAGTTCTGTGTCATTTTCCTAAGGTTTTGCCCAGAACATTATAAGTGATTCTAAAGATGGTGAATGTCAGTTTGGGTTCTATAGGGGACTACAAAATATTATAGAAGTTAGAAAGCTCAACAGTTAAGCACAGCTTAATAACCTTCTATTGGACCTGTTGCCAAGCTGGCAAAATTTTAGGGATCACCATTATAACATGTGGGAGAACATGGAAAAAAGGCTGCAAGTGATTCTTGAGAACTAGATTCAATAATAATTTAATAATTTTAAACACATTTCTTAATGCGATGAGGACATTTTAATTCATCTTCATAAAATGCATGATGCAATGGTGTCAAATTTTTAATTTTCTTCTGAGAACTTTAATGTAATTGAATTTATTACTATTATTATATTTTAAAGAAGACCCAAACTTAAGAACATGGTAACTCTGACTCATTCTGGGGAAGGAATCTCTTTGGAAATTTTTGGCATTGGTTTGAATCCTATTGAAGAAACTCATAAAGATTAACATTGCAGCATAATTTTAACCACAGCTGTTCATCCTTTAGATGTAATTTTTAACTTTCCTTTGGCAGCTGTGCAAATTCAGATCTGGAATCACCAGTCACCAACTCTGCTTAAACAGAATTTTTATATTTTGTGATGATTTCTGTCGATTAATCCTCAGTAATTGTGTACATAATGCCAGTTCTTACAACTCAGAATACATTTAAGCTACTGTAGAAATGAAAAGGTAACTTGAAAAAGAATTGCTTGGAAATAAAAATCTTCAATAATTTAACATAGTTCTGTTTTTTAAGAATAGAGAACATAATAGAGAAAAAATGAAACAATCTTGTTTAACATGAATTTAACTTAACCTAGCTCTATATCTTGTTCGCATTATAAAGCACAAGTTTTTAAAAGGAAAGGAAAAGAAGACTATTTTTCAAACATTTTATTTCGTAAATCCAATACATGTGATCAAAATATTAATAACCTGCAAAGCAAGTTGCTTAACTTATGAATTGTCTATTTCACTACATCGCATTATTTAGCCGGTAAAAGATTGCATCTGAATTTTATCATACAGAAGTGGAAGGCATCTAATACTGCTTTCAGTGTTTGGCTACACTACGTTATGTGCCTATAATGCGTCTTTCTGAAACTGATTCTGCAGCAACTAGACTTCATTGAGAGTGAAACCTCTAAGGCCCTTTCAGTTTTGCATGATGTAAACCGCTGTAAAATTTGAAACATGTATCATTTCTTTCATTTCCCCCTGTAGGCCCTGTTCACAGGGTTGAGCAGAAGATGTGATTTTCAGTTCAGCACTGTAGTTCCTATGTTAACGGAAGCTTCTGAGATCAGCATGTAAAGTTTCATTTTCATTTTATTCTATTATTTTTAACTTGGGTGCCTGGTATTTCAAGGAACAGGATTTGGAGCTGGGTCTGGAACTCCTATACGTTTGCAGTCTCTCTGATTAATCTCTTTTGCTTTGTACTTCTGATGGGAAAGAGAAACAATGAAAAGGTAATGCTTACTTGAGAAATTAATGTCAGCCAGTAACTAGAGGGGCGGAGTGGCCAGTAGCATGCTTGTTCTGGATGAAGTATCTGGGATCTTTTGGGAATACTGGTGCCTTGACCCTGATGGCCCTTAAAGTGCTGAGTGTGGAAAATGGGAAGTCTCCCTGGACCTCAAAATGCACAAGATGTCAGAAAAATGCAGTTCTTGGAAAACTATTTTTTTGACTTGGGCGGGAGTGCAGAGTAGAGATGGAGGAGGAGGAGGGCCGGGGCTCCATACTGCTCTGCAGACCAAGATCTACTTATTTTGCTGTTAAGATATTTGTTTAGTGTCAGAAAAAAAATAATACAGCTTTTAAATCATTTACTAGAACAACAAAATTCTAATTCAGTTGTTTGTTAAGCCCTTGTAGCATTAAAAGTGAAACTAATATTTGACCCAGTTTCTTCCCTAGTAACTAGCTAATGCCCAAATCAGAGATTTTTCCGGGTCCAAGGGGGTCAGTGCTCACTTTAGGAGAAATTTCTCCAACAGTGCTCTCAGCTTTAAAGTAAGTACAAGGGGATGCCCTGGGCTCTGATCCGGTCCCTCATTTGCTCCTATTTTCTTACGATAGTAGGGCCTGCAGAATGGAAGTCACTATTGTTCAAACCATGAGCAGGGGAGTCAGTGAGACACGCGCTCAGAGCACTAGATGAGGAGTCAGGGGTCTAGAACTAGGCCCCGTAGGATCTGGGTCATGAGCCAGTTCATCCTTGTGTGGGAGGGCTCACTGTTAACATTGGCAATTGACAGGATGGTCTCATTTGTCTCTTCCACTCTGAAATTCTTAGCTTCAGCCATGGTTTTAAAAGTGCTCAGATAATTTTCATCCAGCACTCTCTTGGAGATGTGATGCTTGCCGTTCCTATTCCTTGGAAAGGAGCAGAACCTTTGAACAACTTTTTTGGATGGGCAAAACTTTACTGGCTTCAAGGGGGTAAGACAATCTAAGCAGACACCATTGAGGATGAGAATGTTGTGATTTGAGGTTGTTTTATTTAGTTTTTAAACCTGCTTGAGTGAAAATACTATGGAAATACCACTTCTTAGGTATATTTTCATAGGGATACAAACTAGAAACAGTCATCCAGCCAGTCCTCATGGTAGGAAACAAGAGTCTTGCCCCTTCTGGGGGAAACAGGTTTTGATTAGAATAGTGCCTGTAGTACTTCAATTGCCTAAGTAACATTCTCTTTAGGGGACTGACTGGGGACTGTGGAAAGATGATTCTAAACTAAATAGTGCAGAATCAGGCCAGATAGATCTTTTGCATGTGAAGCTTTGGGTTTGATCCCTACAACTGGGGTAGGAAGGAAGGAAGAAAGAAAGGGAGGGAGAGAGGAAAGGAGAGGAAGGAGATGGACTCAAGATTTTAAAATCCCTAAGTACATAACATGTAAATATTAAAAAAAAATTTTTTTAAGGTAAATCTTAATACTCACCTTTTTTCCCCTTAGATCTGCCGAACTTCATATTTACCTGAGAGACCAATTGGCACTGAAGGAAAGCCTGGTCTCACAGGTAAATAGTGAAGTGAATGCTTTGCAGACCGCCTAATTGTGTTCCATACCCTGGAAACTGGGGGTCCCATGGGTAAATGGTGTGCTTTGGAAACTCAAAAAAAAGGAGCACAAAAAAGTGCCTTCAGTTAGAGCAGAGGGTGGAGCTCAAGGAAGGAGAGGGGGTGCCCACCTGTGGGTGCAGTGGGAAGAGCAGATTTTGGAATGTAAAAACCAAACATGGTCGTAGGAAAAAGGTAATTTAGAATCCAACACTCCTATTGCGTTCTATTGCATATTGCTTTCTTTATTTTGATGGAAATATTAATCTCTTGGTTGTTCGAAACTTGTACACCCGGGGGATTTTGTGAATGTGCAGCTCCCCCCCACCCCCCCAGACACACACACACACACACACACACACACACACACACACACATCCTTGTGCATGCTGCCTCAGGGGTGTGCACCTAACAGGAGCACCTGGGCCCAGCTCTGGCTTCCTTGGAGCTTGACCTTGAGCAGTGAACAATTCACTTTTCATCTCTTGCCTCCTTTTTGGACCCACTATAAAATGGGGTGGTGGGGTGAAGATTCCATAGTCTCTCAAACCCTCACCGGTACGGATATTCTCTGAATTAATCTGAGAATTCTAGGTCAGGATTCCAAGGATTTTGTGTCATTAGAAGGAATCCTGTGTGGTTGGCCTTGAGTCTAAAGGTTTGTGCCACCCCCAAACATCTCCCAGGCACCCCAAGAAAATGCAGTTTTCCTTGGCCCTCCGATTATAAATCTGAGATTACCAGATGGGGCAATGTGTGGGAAGGAAAGGAAGAGGGGAGCCAAAATTATCACTCATGGGGGGGTCTCAGGCAATTTGGTGGGGGGGCAGGGAGCAGAAACTTTAAATAAATATCAAAACCATAACCCTAACACTATTATTACACCGTGTTACCTAACCAAAGCCCTGTAGCACCGTCCTCCCGTTGGGTTGGTCATCGATTTGCTCAAGCGGGCACCAGTAACATCTCCATTGCGAGACTTGTTACTGTGTTTGGCACCTAACCATAATAAAAGCAATTAAAAAATGCAAAACTAGAAAGGAATGCAGTTTTCTTTGGATTTAGGAGAGACTTTCGGGGGGCGGGGGGAGGGGGGATCAGGAGTAGCTTTTTCTGACCCCAGACTAACAGGGAGGGTGTGTATGTCCCTGGTTCCCGACCTTGGGAGGACCAGTTGTTTTCCTGCGCCTCCGGACCCCCCCCTTTATTTGTCGAGCTGTTCCTTGGGGCGCCCCCGACGGCCCCTGCGTCCTCGCTGCCTGGCGTCTTTGGCTCTTGTCAGCTGCAGCGCGCTCCGCCACCCTCTTGCAGAGCACTAACCTTTTGATTTAACTTTATTTGCCACAGCAGGACGATCGCCGAGGAGGGAACAATACGCCCGACCCTCGCCATCTGGCCCGGGGCCGCCGCGGGCGCCGCAGCCACCGCGCAGCGCTGGGTCCTGGGAGAGCCGCGCGCTAGAGCAGCGCAGCGGCTGCTTCCCACCAGCCTCGCTAGCCCCGTGCCCTGTTTTTGTTTTTTTGCAAATCAGCCTTTTACAATCCAGATACAGGCCACGGCCAAGTGACTCAGAAAACCATAAATAATACCAGAGGCTTTTGCTTGGGGCGGGGGGGGGGGGTGGGGGAAGAAAAAACCTGAAAGGTGTATCTGTCACTAGACTTCGCCTGTAACAAGTTGAAGATAAAGTTTTTTTTTTCCCTCATGACCCTTAAGCAAGTGTGACAGGCATCAACCCATCAATATTAGTGAGTGATTTAAAATACCAACCAACATTTGCCTGCAATAATTTCTGTTGTAAACGACTCCTTCTGGGCCCTCCGACCAATAATTCAGTGCTTATAAATCAGAACCCGGAGTGTGTTGCTTCTCTCTTGCCCTGGGGCAGTTCTCGAAGGCTCCTTTTTTTTTTTTTTTTTCCTAGGGGGTCTGGAATCCATTCACATTGTTGTATTTCTCTCTTCCTCCTGCTGCCATCTCCGCATGGGACATTTAAAGAGAACACACGTTTGCAAAAAAAAAAAAAAAAAAAAAAAAAAAAAAAAAAAAAAAGACAGGGTTCTGCGCCCCGCACTGCCTCATTTGGCTTCTCTTTTCATCACTCTTTCTGGACACATTGCCAAGAAATTAATAAGCTGGCTTCTGGGGGAAGGAATTCTCTCTAGTTCCTCCCGTATTAGCTGACAGTTTTGGAAGGCCCACCCTGGTACCTAGGTACCTTGGTGGGAGTTGAGTTCCCACCCGCCACGATGATTAAAGGTGAAAGTGGCCCATCTGAGAGTTGGGGTGGGGTTGATCCGGAACAGTGGTCAGCCTGCCAGGAAGGATGGGAATAAGTTTAGGGAAGCTTTTGGCAGTAGAAAGTTCTGACTGAGTGATAATGTAGGTACCACCCTGGTCTCAGCCTCTTGAGCCTCCTTTCTGCAGTCTGCCTCCTAACCCATATTCTACCCGGCAGAGGCTGCCTGGGCACACACATGCTACCAAATAAAATGCCCACTTGAAAAAGGTAATTTTTTTTTTAGAGTTTAAAGATTTATTAGGGGAGCTTGAAGAGTGGGGAGGGGGAGTTGAGGCGAGACTGAGACCCATCTGGTTTGTTGTGGGTCTTTTTTTATTAGAAGAGAGAAAAAAAAATCGCTCTGTGGGTTCATATGTCTAAGGAGAGCTCAATTAAAGTTATTTGCTGGAGCTTAAAATATGCCCGCACCTGCTTCAGCGCCAGGCTCCGGGACCGACACATACTCCCAGAAGGCAGAGCAGATGAAGGCTCCTGTCGAGGCAAATGGAAGAGCGGGGTACAGCATCTCACTTATGCCTTGGTACCTCCTTGAGATGGGGGAATTCACAGTCAACCTGGAGACACTGCCTGGTTAGCCTAGAATCGGAGCCTGTGGTTGATCTTATCTGTATCTCCAAAGGGCTGTTCTTTTTTTGCAAGAAGACTGGAAAGAGCGGGGCAAGAACAGAAAGTGATGAGGGTGAAACAGATTTATTTATTTTTATTTTTGAATGATTTTTTTAATTTTAATTTTTTATTAAATCACTGAGATAGAGCATTACAAAGCTGTTCATTAATAGTTTTCAGTCATACAATGTTCCAACACCCATCCTTCCACCAGTGTAATTTCCCATTTCACTCCAACCACCCCAAAACCACCCCCCACCTCTGCCTGCCTCTATGGCAGGTACCTCTCCTCTCCTCTCTCTCTCTCTCTCTCTCTCTCTCTCTCATTTTAGGCATTACAGTTTGCAATACAGATGCTGAAAGATTATCATATATATCCCTTTACCTACTTTCAACACTCAGTTCTTGTCCAGAGTGATCATTTCCAACTAATGTTGTCATAATGAACTCTCCTTTATCTTAACTACCCTCCACCCCCCCGCCCCCCCCCCAACACCCTTGTGGTAATTGCAACCATTGACCAGTCCTTTTGGCCCATTTTCCCTGGCCTTGGATATTAGTTTCATACTTTTTTTTATATCCCACAAATGAATGCATTCTATATCTGTCCCTCTCCTTCTGAATCATTTTTCTCAGCTCGATGCTCTCCAAGTTCATCCATTTATAGACAACTTTCATGACTTCATTTTTCCTGACAGCTGTGTAGTATTCCATTGTGTAGATGTACCATAGTTTTTCTATCCAGTCATCTGTTCTTGGCCACTCAGGTTGTTTCTAGATTCTGGCTATTGTGAATATAGTGCTGCAATGAACATGGAAGTACAGGTGGTGTTTCTGCTGTGTGTTTTTGGATCCCCAGCATATATTCCCACAAGTTGTATTGATGGGTCAACTGGGAGCTCAATTTTCAATTTTTTTGAGGAATGTCCATATTGAAATAGCATTATCTTAACCATGTTGCTTACCTCTACATAACTGCTTGCTTGTTGATAATAAGAAAATCATAAAATTTGTTTCCAAAGTTTGTCAGGGGTTGAGTACATGCATTGCATGTCAGAGTTTGATCCCCGGTATGACATAGCCCACTGAGCACCACCTGGTAAGCCTCACTGAGTGACCCCCAAGCAACCTGCCAAGAGTAGCCTCCAAAACCATTTTGTTTTCTCCCCCTCCATCATAAAACAGAACAAAGGTCTTTTGTGAGAATAATATATAATAATTGCCAACATTTGTGAGCATTTGCTATGCATTTGGCATTTTAGTAAGCCTATTTATACAAGACACCATTGAATTTTTACTAGAATCTTAACAAGTAGGTGATGTTGTCATCCAGTGCTTTATAGATGGGGAAACTGCTTCCAGGAGAGATGAAATGTTTTGTCATGGTTATACAGCAACTGGGATCCATCTGATTTTCAAACCTGAGCTTTTAACTACCCAGCTGCAAATGAGAGTCATGGTGAGAAAGAACTTCCAAATAGCATTGCAGTAACATAAACCTACTATGGCCCCAAATATGACTTATTTAAGCAACTGTGTTCTTATTTAACATTTCCTTTGCCCCTTTACAGCTCCTTTGCTTAGAAAGTATATTCCCAGGACTGGTTGGTACTGTGTTCCCTGCAAGCCTGGGAAAGCTCAGTCCCCCAGGGCTCAGAGGGCTACTGACCATGCTCTCAGAAGCAGGGGGAGACAATCAGAGATCAGTGTCTGGATTGTCTTTCATTTCCTGAAATAAGGGACTGATTTCAGAGTCTGCCTTCTAACTCAAATTGCTTGATGAATTCCTTCATCTCAGATTCCTAGTCTGCTCACTAGAATTGCCTTTTCTAGACAGTGAGGGAGTAATTCACATATGGAACAGAAAGGAATTCACCAAGTTTCAGAGACGGTTTTTATTGAACCTAAGTCGTAGATAGCTCCTGTTCTTAAAGGTTTGACTTCAGAGTAGCCTCAGAAAACAAGTATCTGATATAGAAAGAATCAGGATACCTGTGTTGGTAATCTCCATTTGAAGAGTATGTGTGTGTGTGTGTGTGTGTGTGTGTGTGTGTGTGTGTGTGTGTGCATTCGGGATTTAACTCAGAGGGTCACATATGTAAGACATATGCTGTGCTTTGAATCACTCTCTGGCCTTTCACCAAGATTCTAGAGTATCCTTCAAGTGCCCCATATTTTACTACCTAATATATATGTATATATATTTGCATATATATAATGTTTTTGTTTTGTTTTGTCTCCCGTCAGGTGAGAGCCACACCCAGTGGTGGTGTTCGGGGCTTATTGTTTTCTGTGTGCTTGAGAATCACTCCTAGTAGTGTTCCAGGAACCATATGTAGTGTCAGGGATTGAACATAGGTCAGCCACATACAAAGCAAATGCTCTACCACTGCACTATTGCTTCCATTCCCTTATATATTTTTGAAGGGCTTTTCCCCTGACTCTTTCAAATAAGCTGAATATTGTGGATACAAATTCTATATTCATATACACTATGAATAAACTATGAGTACAACTTCTACATGTATTTATGTGCATATACACTGTTGAATATACACACTATACATTCATGTGAATATATGCCCTCTATGTACAAATTCACTGAGAGTACACTCATTATATACTATGAGTAATGTTCTATCTGCATATACATTATGAGTATATGGACATAATACTGAGCATATACCATATATAAAAATATAGCATGAATATACACTATATATGCTGGCTACAGTATTGTTTTACCTTTAACCTCACTTAATATTTTCAGTAAAACTTCTACTTGGCAGGTCCTTTTTTTAACCACACTTTATGTATGAATGTACTAATGTTTAGATTAAGAAGAATTTTCAAGTTGTTAAGTGGAGAAATTGGAGTTAAACTCAGTAGTCTGAATCCAGGATCTCAGTCTGAATAATTATTCTTTGCTGCCTCTCTCAGTAGGTGGGTGAGGATCCTATCAATTGATTGTATCTACCCAAGCCCAAGATACATTCAAATAGGTTCCAGTTTGCAACTCAAGAAAGAGCTCTAGTTTTCAGTTATTACTTTTGAGATTAAATACAGATTTCTAGAGTCATGCCTCTCTGTTCATAGCAATGATTTAATAAACATATATCATCTTTTCCTTTAAACCTCCACCCAGTGTTCATTCCCACCCAGCAACATGCTGTGTGTATCATGAATTGGAGAAACCCAAATAATTTTCCAAATATATAGACCCACCTTCATTCCCATGTCTCATCGCTGAAGATGAATTTATTGATTATTCATTATCCTCCCACACATGTTGTACATGTATCTATTGCAACTTATTCACAATTTCTTCTCTCATTCATTTACTAAAAAATTTCTACAATGAGGATGGTGTCCAGGCAGGTCATCTGCTGTCTGTCTGCAGGAAAAAAAAATCTCTGGCCAGCTACATACCAGGAAGGGCAACAAGGTTCTTTGTAGCTTCATCATGTTGATCTAGAGAATTCCACCTTTGCCTTCTTGTGCACTAGTCTTCTGACTATCCTCATTACCCAAAGGGTGAGAAATTTATGCAAGAGAAGGCAGTAGAATAGGCTTGTTTTTTCAGGAACACAGGGAAGAAATGCACAAGTTCTCATCTGGCTATTGAGAAGGGACTCATCTGAGGTGACTGACAGAAGAGGTGACTTAGGCTGCAACAGTGAATTTATGGATGGGAGAAGAGGTGGGGACTTCAGCAGGGGACTTTAATGTCCACTGGACATTAGTGGTTCCAACAGTACTCTCTCTCTCTCTGTCTCTCTCTCTCTGTGTGAATAGTATGACTAAAACTATTGACAGTGAATTTTAGTGAGTTGGTATCATCTCCAGTATGTCTTCTCTTGCTTAATTTTGATAATGTTCCTCCCTGTGTACATCAGGCTCAAGTTTGTGGTGTTTTCCATTCCTTCTGTAGATTATTTTTGCCAACTGAGGAAAATAAATTGAACTATAATTCTCTAAAGGTACATGCACACTGGAGCTAGACTCAGCATTGCCCTTGGTAAATTAGATGAGACCAAAAGCACACAGAATCTGCATATAAGCAGAACAAGAGAAGACAAGATCTGCCAGTGAATGCTCTTAATGTTGCTTAACAAAATATGTTACACTAAATCTTTATAGACTGAATAAGTACTGTGAGTTCCAACAAAGTAAACCAAAGTAAACATTGCTCTTAAGGGAAATAAAATTCCATGTGGTTAGGGGCAGGGCCGTGATTAATTCAGTGGCAATGAAAAGACCACAAAAATATAGTGAGGTTATTGACTCTGTCTGAGAAACAATTTAATATCTGAGATTTATACATCTATATATGTATATATATAATGACTTAATACCAAATGATGGGGGTAGAAGTGAAACTGGTTATTTCTTATATTTGATTATAAATTAATATACTGATGCTTTAGGTATCATCACTCCATCAATTATTGATACTGATATCCCTACAGAAATCAGCAAGGAAAACAGAGTGATAAAAGACAGCATTGCAGAGATGAAGACTGAGTTGCTATGAACGCCCCGTGTGTGTGTTTGCATGTGTGTGTGTGTTTGTGTACAACTCAGTTTACCTTTACAATCATTATCTACTGAACTGGAGATTTCTCAGAGCTCTTTTGGACTGTAGCCTTCCCCAAAGTGCATGCTTTCATAATGTGCATTTTTAACGTTAAATGATTTTTAATATTTTACATATGGTCTCATGGTTTTAAGTCTTCTCTCTGGGAATGAGCAGAACTGTGGTATTATGATGAATAGTGGATTGTGTCCAGGACACCCACTTACTTCCCTGCGTATCAAACATGTGGCGCTCCCATTAAACATGGGACAGTCTCTAGAGATTATAGTTGTCCTATCTAATCCAGTCCTGTTTTGTTCCCTCGACCGGGATTGAGAGGGATACATTGTTCTCATACATTCTTCTTTTAATTAAATGCAGTAGATATGTCACATCCATGAAATATTCCAGGTCTGTTTTTACATCTGTGGACATTTTCTCCTCCTCTACTTCCATTTGGCTTCTTGAAAAGAAAACCAATCTTAATGTATATTTGGATTAATTGATTGGTGGTGTGTAATTTGCAGAAAAGTTTAGATAGGATCTTAATTTTTTGTTCCTAATTATAACAAAATATTCTGTCCTTGCTCTTTGCAGATATGCACCAAAGCCCTGGTCATTCGTGTCCAGTGACTGTTCTGAAGAGGGCATTCTCATTCATATTGACTCATGCAAGCTCAGTTTTCTCCTTTCTGGTGTAGGGGTTTGCAAGATAACTTTTAGGTACAGACATATGCTTTTGTGTATTTTAAGTTTTAATTGCTGGTGGTGATTTTCTAACTGATCCTACTGATACAAAGTACTGTCAGGAAACTTCTATGTACATAGCGCTTTATCATCAGCAAAGAAACCTGATATCTCGTAAAATTCTCCATTCAATTATAATTTTAAAATACTGGAGTAAACTCCTAGCAATTCACAAGAGGCTAAACTAGAGCCCCATTAGAAGGGTACTACAAGTAAACATTATTAATTATAAAAAATTGCCTAAATTAGATTTTTTTCACACCTGCTTCTTGCTTAATTAGCTAGCAATCCACATATTCCATTCAGTTGAACTCTTACTATTTATTCAAGCATACTTGACATTAACATACTGTTTGATGTTTGATATCCTCAGTTTTAATTTAACCACATGACAACAAATGGTGTTTATGAAATACCAGTGAGCTGGAAAAATATCCTGTGTTGGAGTCACACATGGGACTGAATAGAGAATTTTTCTTTAGTAAGAGCTTGAAGACAATAAGAAAATGAGTCTTATTTTCTTTAATTTTCCCATGATTTTATTTCTATTCTCTATTATACCTCTTAAAAAACCTTTGGAAGATCATAAAAGATAATACCAAGGTTATGATGTAAAATATTCTTTATAACATGATGGTGGAAAAACTATGTCCTCATGTTTACACTTGGGAAGTATCTTACAGAATTATTCTATTATTAAATGGCAACGTGCGAACATTTAAAAAATAGTATTAAAGGAGTGGGGCAGAAGGGATAGTGCACCTGGTAAGGTGCTTGCCTTGCATATGGTCAATTTAGATTTGATCCCTATCTGGTCTCCCTAGCCCACCAGGAGTGATACCTGAGTGCAGAGCCAGGCGTAAACCCTGAGCACTGCCAGGTGTGACCCAAAAAACAACTAAAAAAGTGGAGGGTAGAGAGATAATACAGTGCATATTGCACTTACCTTGCATGCCTCCAACCTGAGTTTGATCCCTGGCACCCCATATGGTTCCCCGTGCTTGACAGGAATGATTCCTGAGTGCAGAACCAGGAGTAAACCCTGAACACTGCCATGTGTGGCCCCAAAATAAACAAACAAAAAAAAGTAAAAAAAATAAATAAAAGAAGAAGAAGTGAGAAGGGCCATGAAGATCTTATGAATAATAGAGAGTATTTGGAACTGAGGAGGAAAAATTGATGGTAGAGAATTTTGGTCATCAGCAGATCATTTTCCCCACGTCTTGGCTAAGTCAAGTTGATCAGGTGATCCCAGGGGAGACCTGGAACTAAGTATTTCTCTGTTGTTGCATCTGGAAGTCCAAAGTTGTGACATTATAAGAGATATAACCAACTGGAATGAGCTAGACAAATTCAAAGTAGACCAACTAAGATAGTCCTTGGACTTATTTTTCTGACTATCCCATGTCTGGTTGGATTTATTTTTTTAAAATTTCCCTGTATTTTTTTTTCCCAAAGTATTATGTGAGAGAATCTTAGTCGTGATTGCTGTCAGCCACTTTGTAATACTAGGCCCTTGCAATCTAGTGATGAAACAACAGAGAAAATTCCCTGGGCCAAGAGACAAGAGAAAATTGTCTCCATAATGTATTGATTCTGACTAATGACATCACTTGTAGTGGATTCGAATTGATAGCCACTGGCTGGTATCCAGTAAGACACCATTTTACATCTGACTTTGATAAAACTGTCTGTAAATCATTTTTAACTTAGGTCTTGTAGATTTTGTGTTCACACCATGGAACTATGGCTTGGATTTGACATCATTATTCTTCGCTGGGCTGTCTTTGTTTAAGAGCCACTTAAAAATTTTGGCTGCTGGTGAATAGAGAAGCTTGTTAGCTGAGAAAAACATGATGATGTCACATTCTTGCAGGCCTTTTTCTAGGTAGGCGGGAGGAAAGATGGTTAGACTGTGAGGATCCAAGAAAGTGTGTGGCATTGCCCATTATAGATGGATAGCTTTAAGTTCAGAGGCTAGATCCAGATGTCTTGTTAATAGTTAGAAGCTGATCCAAAGGGTTTGCCATCTCATGGGACCTAGCATATTTATACCAGGACCAATACTTGCTTCTGGAAGGGCCTATTGTCCTGGGACTAACTTATTATCCAAGACAAGCCCTCTTACAACTAGGGTCTAGGGAAACCAGGTGTTTCTATACACAGAGTACAAGTGCATCACTCTTTGCCCATATTGCCTACAGTCCTTAGGAAAATGAGTTTTGGATAAGATTTGTGGTCAAGATTTGGACCATCCTCCTTTTTCTTTATTTTACCCTCTATGTATGCAAATACATTAGCTCATAATATGTGACTGAATGGAGCAGACTGAAAGTCAGACTCATGCTTGCCAAATTTTCACACCCCCTTTATTATTTGTGCTTAAAATTGGCTACTCCAGTTAATGTAATCTTAATGCCAGGTCAGTTGGACAATAAGTGGAACAATGTTTTACATTTGTGGAAAACACAGCTTGGCTTATAAAGTTTCTAAGGGAGTTTGAAGTGACTATAATTTAGAGGAGAAAAATAAGAGTTTAATTTTGTAAGAATAATGGCATGAGCATTTTTCTGAGGGAACACACATGCCAATAATGACTTACCTCCCCTGTACATTTCCTTGGTGCCTGGGGCCTCCCTAAAAGATTATTCACTGTTTTAAGAGTTTAGAGAAGTTTAGGAAACCATCTTAGGAAAACCATCATCATGAGAGCTGTCTCCATGTTGTTGGTTACTTTAAATGACTTATAAATAACAAATTATAAAATTAAATTTAATTTCTTCAGGGAAATTGAATTTTCATCTTTTAAGTTTAAATATTAAACTTTCCCTTTGGACAACTTCAAACAAGTGGGTCAAAGAAACAGTACAGGAGTTAAGGCACTTGCCTTGCACATGGCTGGCTCCTGTTCATCCCCTGGCAATATGGTCCTTGAGTATGACCCTTGGGTATTGAGTATTGCCAGGAGTGACCCATGAGCAGAGCAGGGTTAAACTCTAAGCAGCACTGGATGTGGCCCATACCCTGAACCAATGCAACACATATAATGAATAACTTAGAATAATATCAGGAGCCTTCATCTACCATATCATCCAAACTTGTTTTACATATATTCCACCTTTCTTCTTAAATTTTAATTGTAACTTTCTGGATTGCATTTATATATTACTTATACACATATATATGTAAAACCTTTAAAAACAGAGATATATACTTTTCTTCATGCATATTTGTATTTGCCATTAGGAGCATCCTAAACCAAAGTTTTATGAATTTGAAACTGAGAAATTGTGGGACTGGAGCAATAGCACAGCGGGTAGGGCGTTTGCCTTGCACTCGGCCAACACGAGTTCGATTCCCAGCATCCCATATGGTCCCCTGAGCACCGCCAGGAGTAATTCCTGAGTGCAGAGCCAGGAGTAACCCCTGTGCATCGACACGTGTGACCCAAAAAGCAAAAAAAAAAAAACCCAAAAAAACAAAAACAAAAAAAACCCTGAGAAATTGAAAGAGGTGGAAAAGATACCTTTAAGTAATATTTAATTTATATATCAGTGATTTTGCAATGGTAGGATTCTGACCAACTCAAAATCATTTTCTCTTGGACCTTTTGATGATATTTAAGAGAAGAACTCTAAAGTCAAAGACTCCTGAATACACAAAATGTTTTCAGGAGGCTACTTTTTTCTTTCTCTAATTCATTTAAAGTGACAACACCTTAAAAGTATCCCCTAATAAGGTAGAAAATTCACAGTAAATCGAATAATACTAGTGGTCTATCTTGACTGACTGTGACAAATGTCAAATTTTAGCCCATCATTCATTTATTACACTAGAGATATTAGATAGATGTTTATTTGGCCATCTACTTGTTTATTTTTTAGAGGTGGTAGTTTTGACACTGATTGTTAGAATAACAGGCAAATGACCTATTTCACAAGCTGGCATCTAGAACCCTATGCCAACTGTGCAGAACCACAGCTGGTCATGAGGTAAAGAATAATTACTTCCAGTTGGAATACGCTTGGCTGAAAAATAGACTGGCCATCTGATGATAGATTTTCCTTCGTTCTGGAATTCCAGTATGATCCTAACATTGTGCACTTCTGTATCATTGGACAAGGGTAGGATCTACCTCAGGGCACAGGAATCCCAGAGCTAGAGAAATAGATAAGAATGGATGGTTATAGTCCCCGAGTTATCAGTTTCATTATCCTGCTCTTTGTACCTCAGACACTTAAAGATCATTGATTTCTGGTGCTATCCAAGGATAATCCTGCCAGAAACCAGAAGAGGCAAGTGGATCAAAATTGTCATTATTTGTGTTCACTCTATCTTAGATTTGTCCATGGGTGTATCCCTAAACTGTTCGTTTATCATCTGCAGAGTGGAGCATGTCACCTAATTTTTACTTCTGTTCTTGAGGTTGACTGATCACACGTGCACACATAGAATCTTAAAATATGAGACATACTTTTGCATCTTGCCATATACAAATATAATTTATATTCCTTGAGAGATTATTGGCCTAATAGGATCAAGAAGATAACTCAACTCTTCTCTACTACTAATAAGAATATAAGTCTTAGTAGACTGTAAATAAAGTGAATCAACAAAAGTATTGTTTTTGAGACTGGTGTGTAGTAAAGTCATGGAAGAAGGGGCTCTTTGTTTGGTCCCCCAAGAAGTAATATTGTTGTATTTAAGCTGGAGAAAGAGAAGATGTGTCTTTTGTTTGTTTGTTCGTTGTTGGGTCATACCTGGTAATGCTCATGGGTGAGGGGTTACTCTGGATTCTGCACTCAGAAATTACTCCCAGTGATGTTCAGAGGACCATGTGGGATACTGGGGATTGAACCTGGTTTCACCATGTGCAAGGCTATAGTCCTTGCCATTCTACTATTGCTCTAGCTCCCAGAGAAGATGTGGATTAAATCCAGTGGGATGGCTGTTCTCTCTTGGAAACAAAATACTGGAACTTTAGAGAAGGAAACTGCAGAGGGGAACATTAGTATCAGGAGGCAAGAGAAACCAAGAAACCTCTGTGTTATGGAATTTTGAGGAGAGGCTTCTTTGCAATGTTAGGACTGCAGAGAAGTAAGAGATAATGAGGGATGATCAGACTGTCCCTTAAGCATTTTTGAATGTGGCTAACTTTCTTTTATGGTTTCATAGTTGTTTCTGATGCCTCCCCATTCATTGCTTCTAACCCTTCCATTGCGGACATCATGTTTCAGTTTGAACTAGGATATGAAACTTTTGGAAATGAAATCAAGAGGGAAAGGATGGGGGCAGAATCTTGGGGACAGATACGTTGGCAGTTGGTGAAAAGATCTTTGAGGTGCTGGCAAAATGGCTCCTGTTAAAAGAGCTGATAACTGACTAAAAATTCAGGAAAAACAAAGCAAAACAAAACTCCCCAAAATAGCAGACACTAGAATCAGTTCTGTTAGAGGAAGGAAGATGGCACAGTATGGAACTTTTAGGAAGATATTTATTATTATTGTTGTTGTTAATTTAAAATTTTCTTATTTGAATGAATCATCATGATTCATTTACAGATTTACAAACTTTCATGATTATGTTTCAAACAATGGTCAACTACCCATCCCTCCACCAGTGCCCATTCCCCACCCAAAATATTCCCAGTATCCCTCCCCCAGCCCTCATTGTTATTATTTTATTTTTTTATTTTGTTTTTGGGTCACACCTAGGGTTGCACCTGGCTCTGTACTCAGGAATCATTCCTGGTGGTGCACAGGGTACCATATAGGATGCTGGGGTTCGAATTCGGGTTGACTACATGCAAGGCAAATGCCTACCCACTGTACTGTCACTCAGACCCCAAGGAGGATATTTTATTTTATTTTATTTTTTTATTAATGAAACACCATGAGGTACAGTTATGGACTTACAAATTTTTGTGCTTGGGTTTCAGTTATACAATGATCGAGTACCAATCCCTCCACCAGTGCCCATTCTCCACCACCACTAATCCCAGTATCCCTCCCACCCCCCATCCTCCCACCCCACCCTGCCTCTGTGGCAGGGCATTCCCTTTTGTTCTCTCAAGGAGGATATTTTAAACATGAATTTTTCCCCTCTGGAAAATGGAAAACCAGTCTGGGCTCACTCTGTATTTTGCAGAACAATTTTAGCAAACTGAAGACATCCCCAACCCCAGGAAAGAGTGGTCTGTCCTTCAGCTGGAAGCTCAGTTTCAGCTGCTCCCCTGCTCTCCTGTCTCGTTACTAAGCCTAATTTGATGAGGGGCCCCAGACCCACACCTTCCTACGGTTTCATGGGGTGAAGGCTGATCATGCCACCAAGAGTAGAGTAAACAGAGCTTCCACACTCGGTTTCATTTTCTATTTTCTCTCAAAAAAGATGGAAAGAGGCTACTTCAGATTCTACTGAAGTAATAATAAAACTAGACCTACTGGGTCACCATATGTGGGGAGAAGTTCTCCTGGGCCTTAGTGTACACACTCAGGCAGTGAAACAAAGAATGGGAAAGAAACAGTCCTATTGGCAACTGTTGTTAGGTAGTATAAACAATGGCCAGTCACTGGCATGGAGCGGAGGCTCAGATTCCAATAGCACTCGATGGGGAGCCTTCCTTAAAAAATTAGAAGAAGCTGGGCTGGAGCTGGTCCATGCTGGGAATGGCAGAAGAAGCAAAAACAAGAGTAAATGAATGGAAATTAAGCAGCAGGAAATGGGGATTTGGCACAAAGTTGGAATTTGAAACTGCAGAGAGGTGTCAGTGATAAGATTGTATAGAGTTTCTGGCCAAAAAAAGGGAGAGAAGGAATGCAGATGTGTTCATTGAATAAAGTACAGATGGAGAAGGGGCAGGAAAAAAATGCAGGGAAATTATAATGAGTGGAGGTGCATTTATGTTTAGCAAGGCTTTAAAAATTATTCTCCCCGCGTGCCTGGATGAAATTACAGGTTGGTTCAGATTGTTCCAATCTATGGGGGAGATTAAGGCAGCGTTTATTTACTTTTTACCTTTTCCTGCTCTGGGCAGACTGGGCTATTTCTGCCGGCAGACTGTCAGTGGTGCTGTGCCGACTGGATCCAGGTGCGAGTTGACGTTTGGGGTCTGCTCTTTAGTTAGACATGGCTGGGCCGTCTCTGGAGAGCCCGAATCATTGTGCAGATTAGTTGTCTGTCTGTAGAGCCCAGGGGAGGATACGGGGCAAGATGGTCTCTATCCAAACCAATCTCTCCATTGGTCATGGAAGGTAGCCTGGCATGCTTGGTCCTGCTCGTGTTTTCTAACTCCTTGGCTGAAGGCAGCCCCTGATTTACAGGGCAGTCTTTGAGTCTAAATTCTGATGGTTTGACTTAAGCCACAAGAAGGCTGAGGATGGCCTCTAGGTTTGTACCTGGTTTTCTCTATGTTTTGCTTGATGTTGGATGTAGTTGAGGAAGGTGAGGGACCTAGTCATGGTGGGCAACAGTCCCTGGGAGAGTGGGAAAGTCTGACGCTGAACTGGAGAGAGGACACTGGGCAAAGTACCTTTAGATATCAGTTCTTTATTTCCCAGGAGGACTAACCACACCGCTAATAATAATACTCAATGTGTTTTAGGGCCATTGTTAAGTGAGACACATGTATGAGGAAATACATGTGAAAGTATTTTTTTGGCATAGTCTGTGTTCTCTCATGCAGAGGCCCATCATCTTCATCAACTGCAGGCAGAAAGTTTGGGTTCTGGAGGTGAAATGATAGTGTAGTGAAGAGGTGAAGTGTCAAAGGCAGGCAGATAGTCTGCACACAAATCCCCATGCTTTTTCTTTCAGAGAATAAAAGTGAGTGCCCTCTGACCTCTTTGTCCCTTGTTGGATGAGCAGTGTAAGATGTAGCCACAAATGTGATCCTTGCCAAATATTTTCAATCTGTCAGTATGGACATTGGCAAATGCACAGTGATGGTAATATGTCAATTCCTGCTCTCCTCCACCCGATGAGCAGTGTCTCCTTGGGGATGAGCACAAATGTCATATGTTCTATATCAGTGCTGTTGACATAATGGTCTGGATTACATTCAATCTTGACTGTGTGTCAGTTTGGGAAAGAATACTGTTTAAATGTTAGCTTTTAACAATGACAGTTAGGCAAGAATTGGAGACTGGTGGGCCCCTGCACCTCCCCTGTCTCCACAGCACCCCTGCAAATGTTCCACCCTACCAACAGCAACAACAACAGAAAAAACCCAGAAATGAAGACACCCTTTCCCCATCCATCTTGAGTTCATCTGTACACCTTGTGATTCAGAAAGAACGATGCTTTTGGGGGTTAAAGCATACCTTAGCACCTCCATTTCTTATCTGTACCTACCAAACACAGACAGTAACACTGAAACACAGCCAGCATGAGAGCCTGGAGAGGGTTTCAGCCTCCATGCAAACAAACTAGCTGAAGTGCCCCAGAGGTGTTTGTGGGTGAAAGTTTTGTGAGAGGAATAGTGGGCTCCAGGTGAGGCTCTGCACTCTCCCTTTTCCTAACTTCTTGTTCTTTGAAAAACATAATAGCCAACTCACACACATAGAAAATGGGTCACAGTAACAATACCGCAAAATATTTTTTTAAAATCCTGTTTTCATTTTTATATTCTTGGATACATGAAAAAAATACATTACATATTTAAAAAAATCAAATTTCAATGATGTTCCTTAGGCCTCTTCATCCCGGCCCTCCTCCCCAAATGCTTATAGTTTTGCAAAATACAACCCTACCCACAACATGTCTTTGGGACTTCGCCCTCTCCTCCCTGTTCCCAGGTCTCCGATGTCATTTAGGCCCCCCGTATCTCTCACCCAGGCAGATATAATGGCCTCGCGGCTGGTTCTCTAACCTTCAGGCCCTCTTGCCCCCAAATTAACTTCCCAGGGCACACACTTGACAGCATCTGCCCTCTGCTGAAGGGCCTGGCAGCAGCCCGAGTGCCTGGTCTCTGGTCCAGCCAAGCAAAGGCAGCAATGGGCTGGATTTGTGCAACGCCCACTTCCGGTACATCTAGTCCTCCCCGCCTGGGGGAAAAGAGGCAGGTGGCTCTCGGGGTGTCTTGTTTGCAGCTGTCTCGCCGCATACTGGCATGCTGAATGAGGACCCCCGAGCAGAGCCCAGACCCAGAGCCAGTCCAGTCATCACTGGGGTGATGAATGAATTAGGAACCCGTTCCTACCTTCTCAAAGGCAGCAATGCATTCTGGGAAGACAGACGTGGGATAATTAAAACTGCAGTGAGTATTAGTATTATGCAGAGCTGCGGGGTGCCATGGCAGCCAATTTCCAGGGGACCCGGAGCCGCCCAGGGAGCCAGAAAGGCTTCCTGTGGGGTGGTACAGGAGCAGCGGGCTCGGGAGACTACGAGCAGGGAGCTCCCGAGGGATGGGCGCCAGGCGGGGCTAGAAATGGGTAGGAGTGAGAAGGGAGATTGGAGCAGGCCCTTCACCCACCTGGGCACGATCTAGCTGAGCAGAGGGGGAGGGGGGCCATGAAAGAAACATGATTTTGTTGTTATTATTATTATTTTTTGAAAGCTACCAAAATATATGATTTTTTCTCCCGTGGCCCAGGACCCAAAGGCTTGCATGAAATCCAGGATGCAGTGGTCATTGCCTCTTGGGGGCTTTTTCTCCTTGGACAGGCGCTGCCTCAGTACCTGGCAGAGAAAGGCCCGGGGTGGCAGGAATCTTGGCCTGCACACTCAGGCGAGGCCCCAGAACAGCACGACGCCGTTTGGCGCTCCAGACCCAGGTGGCTGTGTTGAACAGCAGGAAGCAGCCGCGGCTGCCCCGCCGGGACCGCCGCATGCCAAGGTGCAGGCTCTAGGAAAACAGTTTGGGTTCCCGGGTAGCCCGAGAGCGCTCTTCCTCCGCCCCAACTATTTCGAGACACTCGTGCCATCTTTCATCTCTCCCACACATACCCTTAATATGACTAGAATATAGCTAGTTCCAGCTAACATATGTTCTTATAATTATGTTGCTAGCATGATAGATTATTTATTCTACTCAATCACCTCCCCCCTCCCCCCCCACCCCATTACTCCCCCAGTACTGTGTATCAAGACTAAGGAGCTTGTTTAAATAAAGAGATACTAACACACCTTGACAGCAGCTTGTATTCAAGAAAGAAAGGAAGAAAAGGAGAAGGAAAGCCCCAACCTTTAAGAGGTCTCAAATATGCATCCCATCTGTTTAACATGCAACCTAATGTGCTACTGCGAGGCTTGCTTCCCACTGGGAGGCAGCTGAAGGGAGACTCGAGCCTGTCTGCTAAGCTGTCAATTCCTGACTCCGGAGAGGAACAGCTCTTGTGTGTCCAGCCCTGCAGGCTGTGTCACCCTGTCCGTGGGTCACTGTTCTCCTGGAGGGGTGCTCCGTGAGTGGGTTTCAGACCCAGTGAGCTCTGGGGCCGGAAAGGGCCTTTCCAGGCCTTGAGATCTGCCCTCCCCTCTTGCGGGTAGGGAATTTGAAGCTCAGAGCTCAGCGTGGTGCCGTCAGCACAGGGCGAACCTAGATCGCTTGATCTGACTTTCAGTTCTGTGCAGTTTCGCTTACATGGCATGGGACGAGAAGCCAGTCTGAAAGGGCAAGCAGGAGCCAAGAATCAGCCACCCTGTCTGCTTCCCGGGACTTATCCACGAAAGAGAAGAGTCCGTCTTTTCTTTTCTTTTCTTTTTTTTTGGGCGGGGGGGGGGGTCACGCTCGGCAATGGTACCTCCTGGCTTTGCACTCAGGAATTACTCCTTGTGGTGCACAAGGGACCATATGGGATGCTGGGAATTGAACCCGGGTCGGCCGCGTGCAAGGCAAATGCCCTACCCGCTCCAGCCCCGAGTCCATCTCTTCTTACCCGACTAAATCTTAGGTCTCAGATTAAATCTGATGAGTGCCCATGATTTCCTAAAGGCAAACCATGTTCTTATTCATTTTTTTTTTCCATTTTTAAATCTAACCAACATTTGCTGAATGTTCCTTAGGTATCATGTGTTTGTACTGAGATCATGGCTATCAGTCCCCAGTGTCGTGGGAGAGCTAAGCAGGGATGACAAGCTCCAGACCAGTTGTAACAATAAAAAAAAAAAAAAGCACCTCTGTGGGGCGTGCCCTGCAGAGAAGCTCCTGAGGTCCCATGGAAGCTGTCGAGGTGTCTGTGTTAGGGTAGAGGGGCCCAGGGAAGGCCTCTCTCTAGGCTTTGGTTTGTTTATCTGCAATTAGGTTAGGTGGTGTCTATGACATTTGCTTGTTTGTTTTCCTGTCCTAACATCCTGAATGAGGTGTGAGGCCAGGCTGTAGCTGCAAGACAATTACAGGATGGATGTCAGCCTACCAGGCACTTAGAACCCAACTGGGAAAGGAACTTTATACTTAAGAAAGGGAAAATCCAGAGCATAGTTCTGAGTTAAGGTAGATGATACATTTTGTTAACATTGGTATTCAGAACGCTATCTAAATGACATCAGGAGGCTTGTGAGAGAGAACCTTGGCATACACAAACCAGCAAACTACAGGACTCAACAGCCAATGATTCTAGGGAAGGAGATGTTGGTTCCCCATCTGGAGAAAGTCAGAAAACCACTGGAAGGTTATTCTGGGGTTTGTTAGCCTTGGACTTGGAGAAGTGCACATGGGTTTTACCAGGCATGCACACTTCAAAGTCTGTCCTCTTTATTGCTGTTTCTAAATAAAAGCTTCTTTGTTGCTGAGATAATGACTGCTTTTGAGGTCAACACAATAATAAATAGTAAAACAACAACTAAGAAAGAGTAGAACAACTTGGAGTAGGTAGAAGGAATTGTGTGGGAGAGATAGGTGATGGGTGTGCATTTGACTTTTAAATCAAGTGCTGGATTTGCATAGATGAAGGGCAGATTGGGGAGGATGCCTCGGACACAGGAGTTGAGAAAAGATTAACAAAGTCTGCAAGGGGCACTGAACACGGCAGGTTGGGGAAGAGCTAAAGGCTGAAATGATTTGTAAGAGTTTTTAACCTAATGACTGCCCAGCTGGCTTGTAAGTCTCCCACTGGTAGGGTGAGCGCACGGCCCAGGTTGCCTTAGTTCAAGCAGATAGGGCTGTTGTTTTTGTGTAATTGATAAGAGAATACTATTTGAGCATGCTTAAAATGTTCATATCGAAGGATCAAACAAAGGCTTCTTTTCTGATGAATCCTGGAAGTTAATCTTCACCTTGCCTGTTGGTCTTCGGGGTGTGTGCTGGGAGCCATTGTCTCTCCTTTCTGTGCCTTTGCTGGCTCATGAAATGCTTAGTGCTTTCATTTCTTCCAGGGCCATATGGAGCCAAAAGAAATCTTTAACTTCATTCTTCCCTTGGTAGAGCATAACAATTCACCCTTGGAAGCTGCAGAGAAGTAAAAACTCACTCATGTCTGTGCTAGCTAAGTGTGTGTGTCCTCTCTCCTCCCAAGTGAATTTCCAGGTTTTCGGAGATCTGTCTTTGTCTAAAAGGATTGGAGAAGTGAGTTAGATGACTTGGAAAGTGTTTAAAAATTCTTTGGACAGAGGCATCATAGAAATACCAGGTGGCCACTGGGAAGTGAGGGGGTGGATTCCATCCAGTGGCGGCGCCATTTATCATGTTCAATTGGATGGGCCAACTAGGATTCTGGAGCAGAGAATAAAGGACGGAGCAACGTGGGACTTGCTCTTGCTCTCACAGCTGGTAATCCCAGCCTGGATGGGTCTGGGCTCCAATTTCTCAGGCTCCCTCCCAGTCAGCAGGGATGATTCTGTTGCTGGCATTATTGAGCCAACACCTTTTTATGAGTACTAAATTTGCAAAAATAATAAATGAAAATGAGGTTGTGTGTCATTTCAGCATGTGTTCTATATAATGAAATAAGATGGTGATATCAATTTACTGGCTAATTTAATTGCCTGGAAAAATTAATTTCTAAATATGCCAAATAATTTCCAAATCAGCATCTATTTTTGGTTTTCATTTGGGGAGAAAGATGCATAGCATGCTCTGACATATTTTGCTCTTTGAAAAAACCTTTAAAACTACCAGTTTGGTAATGGGAAACGTGTTTGTGTTTGTGGTGAGGGAGGAGACTTTTTTTTTTTTTTATCATACAAGGAAAAAGTGTTATGTATATTCTTTTTTTTTTTTCCCCTTTATTTTATTTTATTTTTTTAAAGTTGTAGATTTACAATTTTTTGTGCTTTGGTTTCAATTATACAATGATCAGATACCCATCCCTCCACCAGTGCCCATTTTCCACCACCATGGATAATATCCCTCCCACCCCCACCCCCCCATCCCCCCGTCTCTGTGGCAGGGCAATCCCCTGTTTTCTCTCTCTCCTTTTGGGTGTTGTGGTCTGCAAAAGAGGTATTGAGTGGCAAACATGTTCAGTCCATAGTCTACTTTCGACATGCATCTCCCCTCCTGGGAGGATCGGGAGGAGACTTTTACTTTCATTTCACTTTTGTTGCACTTACTTATATTTTGATTTTTAAAAATTATCAGCTTGTATTGCGTATATGGTAAATTTGTCAAATGTCTATGGATTGTGCTTTTCTGGTACAATTTGGAGCACCAAGGCATTTAAAAAATTGCCTGAAGGTAGCCCAAATCCTAAGGCTGTGGTTCTATGCATGGGGCAGTTGATGAACAATTATGGTGACATCTTTGACCCTGGGTCAATGGTTTAATGACTTTAACTCTTTCCACCTGGAGAAAGACACACTCTTTTTGTTATTTATTTGGCTCCAGTAAACCTTATCCACGCACATCAATGCTCAGATGCAAAAATGGTCAAGGTGTCACTGATGGTTCCTTTTATCCTTCTTCTCAACCAGATGAGATATTTAGGACACTAATCAAAGGTGACTTGGCTACTATCCAAGCAGCCAGGAATCTTCTGGAACAGATGCATCTTTCATTCAAAGACTCTGCATGCACTTATTGTCCTTTTATTATAATTGAAAGTAAGGTAAATCGAACTGTACTTTTCTGTCTTTTTAATAAAAGTGTACAAATCTGATATGGGTTGGGCATCTATGTTGGTGTTTATCTTGTTCTAATAAACAAGGGAATTTGAGAGTTCACTTCATGAGCTTAAAGGAAACAGGGTTTCTGAAGAAGTAATGGTACCTTGCATTCCGTTATATATTAGTTAGTGACAAAAGGAGAAAAAAAGCCAGCTCAGTGAGGCAGCTCGTTTCAAATTCTACGATTAAGGGAGCTGACCCTTTATCAAAGTTGGTCTTCAAACAATGTGCATTAATCCATATCTAGACTGACATTGTTACATTTTGATGTCTTATTCCAGTAAAAGCCCAGGTCAGCTTGGTCTCTTGCTTAATGGCATGATTTTAATTTCAAAAGGTTATGAGGTTAATATTTCTAGAAATAATGATTTAGTCCTTCACAGATTTTAAAATATTTCACCAAAAATGTCCTCTGTGTGGTACTGATGAATGCCTCTAGGCCAGCTCTTGGCAAAACTGTGAATTGGGTCAAGTTTATTTTAGACTTCCCTAATTGTCTCTGAATATGGTCACTTTCCATTCTGTTTCTGTTCCTGACCATGGTTTTTTCTTTTTCTTTTTGTCTTTTCACCCCATTCTGAAGCTCTCCTCCACACCTCATTTTCTAAAAGTTTCCTAATCCCTTTCTTCTTTCATAATGATGAAGGAATGATGTTGAAACCTTCCTGGTACTAAGGTACTTACCATTCATTCTATTTATTTTTGGTTTTGGGGGAGTCATGCCCAGCAGTGCTCAGGAGTTACTCTTGACTTTGTGCTTAGGGATCATTTCTGGTGGTGCGTATAGGGTTATATGCAGGGGCTAGGGATCGAACTGGGGTAAGCTATGTGTAAGATAAGTGCTTTGTCCCTGAACTATCTCTTTTGTTTTGATACTTTGCCTTTTAAAAGAAACTTAGGAAGAGAGCCACTTGTAAGGTGAGGAAGGACATTTTGCCATGGAATAACTTTTGTAACCTTCTTGTTTAACCTACTTAGTGGGTCTACATGAGAAAATTTGTTAGACAGAAAAATTACTAGAAACATTAGACTCTCAGTATAGGGAATTTCAACTGTTGGTTGAGACACAGAGGAGGCAGTATAATATAGTAGTGATCAAACTCACTGGAGCCACATTGCTGGACTTGAATTACAACTCTACTTCTTTTTACTTGTATGACACAGACAGTTACATAACTTCTTTGTACCTCAGATTTTTATTACATGTGCTGCCAAAGCAAACATGACTGTACATAAGCTTTATATTCTACAAAATAGGAACAAAAAGGCAATGTACTTTATTGGATATTTGTAAGAGTTAAATAAGTTAATATGTAGCTAGGGTTTGGAAAGTGCTTGCTAAGTGCTAAACACTCAATAAATGGTATTGCTGGTGATTATTATTAGTATGATAATTTGAAAATATAACAGTATAAATGAATAAGACATGATTAATTTAGTTATAATTTTTTGGAGGGGTTCATTTGGATTCTTTGATTACTTGCTGCTTTGGTAAGTCTTTGATCACCACTAGCTGTCTAGGGGTCTAAAGATGTTGGCCGGAGTTTAGTTAAGAGCATCCTCTGTCTGGCCTCCTTTTGCTGAGGTAAAGAAAGGAAGAGACAGTACCAATGAACAATTAGACTTTGGAACCCAGAGTTTCCAGGGATTCTGTGAGATATGTCCATCTTTCATAAGTCTTGACTTACTTCTCTTGTGTTTAGGATTCAACAAAAGAACTGTTTCCTTTATTTATGAGTCATGGTTCCGTTCTATCATTTTTGGAAGGGCCTCAGGTCCCTCAATGGTATTATCACTGTACAATTATCTCACACGAGGGCACACAGCAAAGAGAATTTCCTTTTTAATGTAGTTATAAACATCACGTTAGTGTGAGATTCAGGAATGGGAGCAAGAGCTTGGATTCCTAGTCAAAAGGGCATAATTGGAGTGGGACTCTGGGCTCATTCCTCATAAGACACTGTAACTGGGGAAGTTAGAACAATGAGTAGGTTGGGGTTCTCTGGATCAGAGGGGAAGCTGGAAAAGGAGTTGCCTTATCACTGATGATACTCTAATAAGCTCCTTCATGTGGTTGCCTGCTCAAAGTCATAGATTTGATTTGTTTCCCCAGAGTAACAGTGCATGCTCTCCAGAGAAATTACAGCTGGGTTCTCATTCATACGCAGAACCCCTGAACTGGGGATAGTGTATGTGTGTCAGGAGAGGCACTGTACACTGTCACTTTTGGTTTCTTTAAGTAATATTGAGTAGGAATCACACAACTTAGAAACCCATTTCCTTTAGAATCAGACTCTAATCAAATCCTACAAACAGAATAAAGTCCTATTGAATGACTGCATGAATAGATGGATGGATGAATGAATGAATGAATGAATGAGTGAAGAACTAACTAAGCTCCTAGGAAGAACTTCTGGCATCATTCATACTTTTTAAAAGACATCTATTATACAGTTTCAATATAATATCCTCTCTGATATATGCAGAGGATTAAATGTCTTTGTCCCTGTTCTCTAGAGGGAGAAATATATGAAGAAACCCGAAACAAGAGAAGAGCATATGTTTACTAGAGATCAGTACCAAATTTATAGGAAAGATACATATCTGATTCTATCTGAGAAAACATGAGAATCATGGACAATATCCAAGTGTGGTTGTTTCCCCTGGTTGACTTTGGTGGGGGGAATGGAAGGTGATTTGAGGGCATCCTGGTAGAAGGTGTGGTGTTGAAACATTGTATTCATAAAACTCTACCAATAGTATTGTAAATCACAGTGCCAAAAATTTTAAAAATTGACATTATAAAGAATGAAGAGGAATTACCAAGGCAGGGAAGGAGTAAACAGTTTCCAGGTAAAAGGAATAACAGTTGTAGCTGGGGGTGAAGGAAGATAGGTACTAGATTTTAAGGGACTCTTAGACCAATAAAGACATGTGCACTTTTGTCTGTATGTAATGGTTTGGCAAGAGTTAAAAGTATTTTTGAAGGGAAATAGCCTGGTTGAATTTGCCTCAAGTATGGTACAATATTGCACATGAAGAGCTCAAATATGCTCAAGATTGCCCATGAAGAAGAACACTTGGAAACTGGGTAATCCATTATGGCACCATTGATTAATTTAGGCAAGAAGCAATGGAGGCTTCAAGGAAGGCATAGTAATGATACACAGAGTAGGGGACAGGTCTAAAAGCTATTCTGAGGTCCAATAAGCTAAGTATGGTTAGATGTAAAAGTAAAGCAGAGCAGGAAGTTGAACTGCTTTTATATTTTTGCCTGGGCCAACAGATTGTCAGTAGAGGTGCTTCATTCATAGATATGCTTTGGGAGTTGTTCTTTATATGGGATAGGTAGAGGTCAGAGAAGGGTAAGATGATGTCCTTTCTGTAGGCTGTAGAAAGGGATATAATCCATTTATTGAGTTTGCTTTCCATATACCATCTCAATGACTGTAAGAAAAACCCGGAAGTTTTTGGTACCTTTCCAATTTCTTTTCAGTCAATCTTCTTAACAAGAATGCATATGTAACTGGCCTTAGATATATGGTCATGGATAGGGTGTAATTCCTAAAGTGTTTACATACTGGTGTCTTTCACATATACCCTGCTTAGCATGTCCCTGTCTTGGGTCACATGTCCCATATCAAACTACCAAAAACACCATGTTCTTAGTCATCAACATATTCCAAAGTAAAAGTTTTGCAGAAAAAAGGTAATAAAAAATCTTCCTGGGGCTGGAGCAATAGCACAGCAGGTAGAACATTTGCCTTGCATGCAGCCAACCTAGGTTTGATTCCCAGCATCCCATATGGTCCCCCGAGCACCGCCAAGAGTAATTCCTGAGTGCATGAACCAGGTGTAACTCCTGTGCATCACCGGGCGTGACCCAAAAAAAGCAAAAAAAAAAAAAACCCAAAAAACAAAAACAAAACAAAACAAAACAAAACAAAAAAAACTTCCCATTTGGGGTAGGTTTATTTTTTAATAGGAGATTCTGCAAAGTGAAGACCTCCCTATCAGAAGTACCCTTGTTCTATGAGGGCATTTTACATTCTGGCCAAACTGGGAGAGATGTTGTAGATCTGTGAGGATTACCTGGTGTTTGGCAGGCAGACTGGTGAGATGGGAAACTATACTGCGTTCACAACTGACAGTATCATCAGTTTCGATGCTTTGCTCTTTTTTTGAGACCATGCTTCAGCACTCTCTCAGCTTTGGAATGAAAAGCCACTTTTAGGAGGCTTAAGAGTGTTGAATACTTATATAGCACCAGGAATATTAAATTCTTTTTCCCACAATCAATTTAGTTACCCTCCAGTAGCATTAAAAATTTAATAGAACTGGAGTCAGAGCCACCTTCCCTACAACTCTATGTATTTCTCCCCCAAATCCAAATCCAAGTGTCCTCAAAGAATTGCATCATCAGAAACAAAGCTACAGGCTCTTGCTGTTTTCCAGAAGCCAAACACAGCTTAAGTTGAAAGAGACATAAAGAAAGAATTGATTTTAGATTTTTTTTTTGCCATGCTGAGAACTGAACTCAGGTTTTCCATATAGAAGGAATTTGATCTATCATTAAGTCATATGCCCAGCTCAGTTCAAAATAGCTTATATTAATAAGTGATGCTACTTTTTCACATCTTGATATTTATGACAAGAACCCTCAGTATTAGCATATGCTTTTTGTTTACCTGAGATATACAAAAAGTTTTTATTAGGCTAAGAGCCTTACAATTTTTGAGAAAAGAACATGAGTGTAGCCTTTTTTTCTTAAGCTTCAGTGGTTCCTGGTGAACAAACTATAAAATTGCAGAGGGAAAGAAAAATCTGAATCTGGTCCTAAGGTGGTTTGAATCACACATAATATAGAATCAGAAAGATAGTAGAGAAACTTGGGATCCGAGTGATAGAATGGAGGGCAGGGCATTTACCTTGCATGTGGCTGATCCTAGTTTAATTCCTGTCATCCCATTTGGTCCCCTGAGCACTTCCAGGAATAATTCCTGAGTGCAGACCCAGGAGTAGTCCCTGAGCATCTCTGGTGTGCCCTGCACCCCCCACACCACCACCAAAAAAAAAAAAAAAAAGAAAAAAAAGGATAGTATAGAAAAGCCCTTGTGACATAGGTATTAGCTTTAGGCCACAGCAGAATATTGACAAAGTGGGTTTAGGACAAATCAAGTAACTGGAACCATATAGGGCATATCAAACTTTTGGACCTTGATATCATGTCCATTGTTTTGATTTACATTTGCTACACCTGAAGTCCAAAGAGTTTACATATTTCTTAAACTTAGGCTTGAATATTAAATTTTGTTCTACAAAACAGAGAGTATGTGTTAAAATACCACCAAAGCCCTAATTCCTTGGCTGGATATACTGCTACACTTCTTTAATAAGTGAGATATCATATTTAAAGATGAACCATGTATAGACCCTGCACTAAATACTAAGGTGTGGGTCTGGAGCAATAGCACAGTGCGTAGGGTGTTTGCCTTGCACACAGTCGGCCCGGGTTCAATTCCCAGCATCCCACATGGTCCCCCCAGCACAGCCAGGAGTAATTCCTGAGTGCATGAGCCAGGAGTAACCCCTGTGCATTGCCAGGTGTGACCCAAAAGGCAATAAATAAATAAATAAATAAACAGAAGGGTAAAGTCTAAGGTGGATTAGAATGGCATATTTTTGACCTGTACCCGTAAAAACACTTCTTGTCTTACCAGGGAATGGAAGACAGGCACCCATGAGGAACAAACTAGCTACCCTAGTTTATATGATACAATAGGTTTCTTAAAATTTTTCTCACTAACAACTGCTATTTGCCAGAGAAATTTTTATGCAACCACAGGTATATAAAATTGGTATAATAATCAAACATTTACTAATAATAATTTTATAATGAAAAAATTTTCAACCCTCCCCCCTCAGTTATACAAACCCATACAGTGTTACAACCCACAGTTTAAGGAACCAGGTACTAGAAGTCTAAAGACCAAGGGGATGGTAGCTGCTCTTGTGATTTTAAAAGAAGATAAAGATCATATATGTTGAATTCTAGGCTTTTAAGTTATTTATACACTTGAAGTCATATGTTTCTTTCTAGTGTTCATTCATCTCTATCTTTCTCACTCACCTAGAGCTCCTTGGAGAGCTAAAAGATTGCCTTATGCTTTTCTCTTCTCCCTATAGAGTCCTCAATAGGAACAAGCAAGTAAAGTGCTGAGCATAATATCACTGTCACTGTCCTCCCATTGTTCATCAATTTGCTCGAGTGGGCCCAGTAATGTCTCCACTGTGACACTTGTTACTATGTTTGGCATATCAAATACGTCACGGGTAGCTTGCCAGGCTTCGCCATGCAGGTGAGATACTCTCTGTAGCTTGCCAGGCTCTCTGAGAGGGGCGGAGGAATCGAACTCAGGTTGGCCATGTTGGCTGTGTGCAAGGCAAACACCCTACCTGCTGTGCTATTGCTCCAGCCCGAGCATACTGTACATTTTAAAAAGTTATAGAAATGGATTTTTTATGGCAGCACCTTATTTTTAATTTTTAATGTTTGATCACACCCTGAAGTTTCTCAGAAATTATTCCTGACCCAGTGCTCAGGGTCCACTTCTGGTCATGCTCAGGTGGCCATGTGGTGCCAGAGATTGAACCCAGGGCTCCCACATGCAAAGCATACACTCCAGGAGTATGATATATCTCCCCAGCCTATCCTTTAAAAAAACTCATCTGTTAAACTAAGGAGACATAATAAAAAAAACTAGGAATAGAGCTTCCATATGGCCATTCAATTCCACTTGTTGACATCTATCCTAAAAACACAAACACACCAATTAGAAAAAGATTTATGCACAGGTATGTTCTTTATAAAGCTAAGTACAATTGCAAGAATATGGAAATAGCCCCAATGTACAATGAAATACGATTAAAGAAGTGTGGTATATACACAAAGTGGAATACTCTGTCATGATAAGAAATGAAGCACTAGAGTTTGCTGTGATTTTTAACTGGAACTAGAGATTATCAAGTTAAATGCAATAAGTCATAGGCAAAAGAACAAATGCCAAATAATACCAACATCACTCATCTGTAGTATGTAGAGAGACAAAACAAGGGGATAAAAATATTGAATGAGGATTAACTTTTGGTCTTTGATTTCAAAACTGAGATTAGCAAGCAGTGCTGAGAGGAGGGAGGAAGGAAGAGGCAGAAGGAAGATCTGGGCATTTTAGTAATGGTGGTCACTTTGCTCATCAAACCTATGAAGGTTAATTCTACTATAAACCATGTTATTATCCAAACTACAATAAAATACAGAAATAAACAAACCAAAATAACTTATATATGCAGGTAGACTTTTCCCAAAGAGGTGAGAAGAAAACCTGTATGGGCTCTTGGGGCCCAGGGGAAAGAGGGTCAGTGGGCCTGAGTCTAGAGACAGTTTCCCCAAGTATTTTCCATTGGTTGAAAGCCCATAAGGATTTTATAATCCCTCAGAAAACAAGGGAAATTATGGGGGGTTATGTGGTATTTTATTCTGCTCTACTAAATTCCAAATGGGAATGGGGAGGAGTAGAATTTTCTAGATCAAACCTGGCCCTTTTCATACTTTTGGATGCTTTGGTAGGGAGTTATACTGGGAAGAATGATACTTGGGGGGTAGGGGGTATTTCCAGCTAAACTCAGAGATTCTGTTTTAAAAGGAAGTTGTCATCTAACCAATGGGTTGGGTCTCTTACATGAAAGCAGTAAGAAAACCAATCAGTTCTGATTCTGAACAAACAAGATTGGAGAGAAGTTAAGAGATGGAAGTCAAGAAACTTCAGTTTTCAATGAGATACTTTCACCAAATCACCACTAAAGTCTAATATGAAATTTATTTTTTTTTAAAATCACGGTATCACGGTCCTCCCATTGTTCATCGATTTGCTTGAGCGGGCCCAGTAACGTCTCTGTCATGAGACTTGTTGTTACTGTGTCTGGCATATCAAATACATCATGGGTAGTTCGCCAGGCTCTGCCGTGCGGGCGAGATACTCTCGGTAGCTTGCCGGGCTCTCCGAGAGGGGCGGAGGAATTGAACTCAGGCCGGCCATATTGGCTGCTTGCAAGGCAAACGCCTTACCCACTGTGCTATTGCTCCAGCCTGAAATTTAAAATGACACTTATTTTATAAGAGAAATAGATATTTGGCTGTTAGTCCCAACTCAAACACTGCTTAGTTGAGACAAGGTGTTCAGGATAAAAAAGTGTTGTGAAGTTCCCTGTGAAAATAAACTCTGGTTTACAGATAAAGTTTTATAGAGGAAAACTCCAGTGCCCAAGAAAGTTACCTAGGATGGTACAAAGCATCTTATGGCCAATGAAAGTGTCTACACTAAATCACTAACTTCTGTAACTCTGAAAGAGAACCAGACCTTAGGCTGGGAAGTGGTTGTCTGGCCTGGAGAAAGGATGCTCCAATATTCACAGCCCAACTGAGCCGCTCAGCATAGCTCTCCTCACTTAATTACTAACAAAAGGAGATTAAGCGTAGATCCGTCAATATGAACTTAGGATAAGTGAAGAAAGGTTTTGAGTTTTCATGCCAAGAGGAACTTCATAGTACACAAATCCCTGATGTTGCCTGAGAAATAATTTGGGGTTAGACTATGCTTTGGGTTCATCTCCATGGAACCTCTCTGAAGGGGGTGAAGAGTGGGGTGAGTCCCACAGGGATGTGTGTCATTTTACTGAAGACTGTAAAAAGCTTTGAAAACCTCCCAGTAATGGAAGAAGGCGGTTTACAGCAAAGAGAAAAGGGAAGCAGTGTATTTCCAGGGCATCACAGCCTGAGGACTTCTCTTAACGAAGTGAAAAATTGAGCAGCTTTAATCAGTCGTGGATCAGACTTAGTTTCCAAACTATTTAGGCATCCAGAAACTTCCAGGTAACACAACATAACCCTGGGAGGAAAAGAATTCAGAACTCGGTAGCTTGACGGGCTCTCTGAGAGGGATGGAGGAATCGATCCCAGGTCAGCCACATTAGGGGTCTTGGGGGAACATTGACAAGGTAAGAAAAGAAGGAAAAAATGAAACACAATAGCAACCCTCTTACTGTGTCAGGCTTCCACTCCAGGCCAAGGATGTTGGAAAGGGAACTTATAAATAGTAATGCACTGATAATTTCTTAATCTAATGAACATTTATGGAGTTCAGTATATTATATATTATACTTTGTTAATGACATACATGTATATATACATATATACATATATAGATGATATATTCATGTCAAATGGTAACTAGGACACAGGAAATCCCTCAATAGAATCTTTCAACATTTCTCAAGACTGAAATATGTGCATATTAGCACATATAAACTAAAAGTCATTCCTGGTGTCAAATTACACGGTGTATACACATCAAATGAGTGTGATTCCATAAACCTATACTGTTCGGCAAGTCCTAATGGTCATTCCCTATACCCATGGGTCCATAAAAAATGCTTCCGAGTTATGTTTTCTAAAATAGAAAAATTTTTTTCGGTACCAGCTTTTTTTCACTACACACAAAAAGGAATGAACCTAAACCCTGAAACTTTATACTATTATAAACCAATAATAAGCAAATTAACTAATAAAGAATTAAAACATTAGCTGGAGAGAGCTTAATGGACTGAAGCACATGCTTGCATGCAGGCGGTTTAGAGTTCCTGCCACCACCTGGTCCCCTAAGTGACCCACGAGCACTGACACAAAATAGTCCCTAGACACTGTAGCACTGTAGCATTGTCCTCCTGTTGTTCATTGATTTGCTTGAGCGGGAATCAGTAACGTCTCCATTGTGAGACATGTTGTTACTGTGTTTGGCATATCGAATATGCCACGGGGAGCTTGCCAGGCTCTGATGTGCACGTGGGATACTCTCGGTAGCTTGACGGGCTCTCTGAGAGGGATGGAGGAATCGATCCCAGGTCAGCCACATGCAAGGCAAATGCCCTACCCGCTGTGCTATGGCTCCAGCCCCAGCTTCCAGCTCCAGTATCTAGTGTCCCTAGACACTACTGGGACAAAAAATCAAAAGGGAAATATTAAAAACCCTGTAATTTGTAAAATTCTCAAAAATATCTTACAACAATTAAAAAAACACCTAACATAAATATGTACCTTTAAAAGTTAAAAATAAATTAATTGGAGGTTGGAAATATGGCACAGAAATTAAAGTATTTGCCTTGCATAAGTTCAATACCTATTTGATTCCCAACACTGCATTTGGCTGCATACCACAAGGAGTAACCTTAGTACCACTGGGCCTGGCCCCCAAACAAAGAAACAAACAAACAACCCAAGAAATTAAATGTTTAAGGTTTGCTGACTTGAACTTCTCTGGAAACACCTTTTTTTTTTAATAAACACACAAAATTAGCCTGTTGTGCAACATAAATAATAATTTGGAAAATATAAACCTACCATCATTTTAAAAAATTTTTTTTTCTTTTTTTTTTTATTATTAGTGAAACACCATGAGGTACAGTTGTAGATTTACAAATTTTTGTGCTTGGATCTCGGTCATACCACAATCAAATACCCATCCCTCCACCAGTGCCCATTTTCCACCACCAGGATAATATCCATCCCCCCCCATCCCCTCATCCCCCCATCCCCCCCTGCCACTGTGGCAGGGCATTCCCTTTTGTTCTCTCTCTCCTTTTGGGGAAACACCTTTTTTTCTTGTGGGTTTTATTGACCCCACAGATTGAGGAATGATCGTGGACCAAACATTATTATTATTTTTGGGCCACATCCCGTGATGCTCAGGGATTATTCCTGGCCCTGCACTCAGGAATTACTCCTGGTTGTGCACAGGGGACCATATGGGATGCAAGCCCAGTGTTGTGCTATCTCTCCAGCATCTTGGATCAAACATACTGAATGCACACCTTTAATATATATCTTAAAAGGAAAAGCTAAAAAGGTGCCTCCACCGTGGGCCGGGAGTGGAAGCCGGACACAGTAACTTACCACCTGTGTTAACTCCTTCCTCTAAGACATACACCCCAAATTTAGCCAGAAAGAAGTTTTAGCAGAATATAGCTTAGGTACCCTGAAACATTTTTTGAGAACAAAATGAGGTCTATATCTAACCTCCAGCACAAAGAGCTTATAAAATAATAGATACAGAATAGATATTTTTGGGGGATCACACCCAACGATGCACAGTAGTTACTCCTGGCTCTGAACTCAGGAATCACTCTTGGCAGTGCTCAGGGGACCATATGGCTTGCTAGGGATTGAACTTGGGTCAACTGCATGCTAGGCAAATGCCCTATCCACTCTACTATCACTCCAGCACCTAGAATAAATATTTTTGAATGAATAAGTGGATTACAATTTATCCACAGAGAGAGTGGACTAAAATGGGCTAACCTCCCAGGCTTTGAGAAGCCGATAAGAACCAGAACTTCACAAATATTAGACATACACCTTACCTTGGAGCCATAGCTACATCTTGAAATGTCTCACTTTGGAACCACCCTGTTTTACCAAATTTACTGGAAGCTCATAAATAATGGTCTCTTGGCAGTGGGGAGTTTTTTTTTTTTTAATGAAGGCAAGGATGAGAATAGGAGCTGGGCAGGGTACACATGGATCTGGTTCCTCTCACAGGGTCCTATGTTTTTGGACCATAGTTGGGTCCTCCAGGTCAATCTGGGTGTCTTCAGTTCTTCAAGGTTTAAGGCATGGACTTACAGGGGTCAAATGATGGAGCTACCATGATTTCTATTGATTCTTCTTTTGCCAGATCCTTTGCCTCTTCTTTGGTACTATTGTCCCATTTAGAAAAAAGTTGGAAAAGGTGAGCAAAACGGATGGGGAATACCAATGACTGACAATGCCAGTTGTTATCTAGCTCAGTAGCAGCAGATGCATGGAACTGGAGAGCCTCAGGGACTGGGAAAAAAGTAACCTCAACTCCTACCATTATTGCCATGCACTTCCACACCCCTGAGGATTGGCTTCACACCCAATCAACTAACCCATGAAATAGCGCTTGAAAAATGTTTTAGAGATAAGAGTTCTATATCCATAAAAATATCATAATGATTGTTATTAAATCTTGCCAGAGTGAAATATTTCCTTTAGGATGAAGTTGCTTGGCACATGGGAAAAATAATCCCTGCTGTCAGCCTTACAAATAGCTAGCATACATTTACTGGTCGGCCGTGAGTAGGAGAAGGCGGGTGGTGGTGGTGGTTGTAGGTTTCTGTGTATACACATTTCACACGCTCTCCCTCCAGTGGCACATGGAAAATGCCATGAATGAAATCATTCTCACACTCACCTGGTTTAAATCATGACTTGCCTGGCCGGGTGGTGGGTGCTTAGTTTAAGGTTTTTGATTAAACCAAGAAGAAACCCAGCGTTTTGATTTCAGATGACCCTCTCAAGGCAGGACTTCTAGTCTCGCTTCCCTTTCCTGGAAAGTGCAAGAATGGAGGGCAATGACCACAGAGGCTTCTTTCCTATTAATGAATTGATGCCATCTCTGTGGCTAGTGATACTTAATACACATCTCTAGGCTGCTGTGGGGAATCGGTAGACCAAGAGAGACATATTCAGAGAACCTGGAAAAAAAAAACACCAAGCAAACAATGGAGCAGGATTGGCCCCCTGGCTCCTGCTGACTGCGTGGACTTAGGCAAGTCACAGAACTCTCTGTCCTTCGGCTTTGTCGGTAAAACATGCCTCGAGTAAATCCCACCTGAGAGGATTGCAACTCCGAAGAAGTAGAAGAAAAACTATTTTGTTAAACACTCTTCAGACATAAGTAATTGCTATCCCTGGCTCTGCTTCCAGCTTCCGTGGGTACAGGAACTGCCCAGAGTTTTCTCCTGCGAAGGTCTGCTCCAGCTCTCTTACTCTATTATATCATCATGATCCCTCCAATTATTTTTGAGAAACAGTCTATTGGATAGCCGGGTATTTTCTAACCATCAGATATACACTTTCTTTTAATTAGAAGGGGCTTAGGTGCCATCTAATCTCACCTACTGGCTGTGCAGTAATTCCCTTAACAACGGGTTAGTTGCCCTAATGGGGAAAAATATCACACCTAATAAGGGAACCAGTCTGAATTTTGAGCAATATTGTTCTTTAGGAAGTTTTGCACAGGTTGAGCCTGGTCTATTCTGTAGGTAAATCCCACAACTCATCTCAACCCTAAACATTCTAGAGTTATTTGTATCCAAACTCCCCTCCTTATCTGGATTAATAATCTCTCTGCTTCCTAGATAAAGGAGAACGGAGTGAAGTGTCTGGTATCTGGTTCCAGAGTTGGACGCTTTAGATTATGATGAGCACTTACTGCATGAGGACTCCAGGCTGCTGCTTAGCTGTCCTGAGAAATAGCAGAAGCTAATGAAAGGAAGCTTCTACTTAATTTTTAAAAAAATTTTATTGATTTATTTATTTATTGCTTTTTGGGTCACACCCGGTGATGCACAGAGGTTACTCCTGGCTCTGCACTCAGGAATTACTTCTGGCGGTGCTTGGGGGATTATATGGGATGCTGGGAATTGAACCCTGGTAAGCCGCATGCAAGGCAAACATCCTACCCGTTGTGTTATCGCTCCAGCCCCGCTTCTACTTAATTTTTACCAAAGAACTCAAATCCATTGTTTCATTTGGGGTTCTGTTGTTTAGCCAAGTGTTTTCATTATATTAATTGTAAAAGGTTTTTCTGGCTGACCAAGACTAACTTATTAACACATGTGTGCCCACATGAGCACAAACATGTAACCAAAGTATGAACATAAAACTACAGGGAAGCCATCCTTCATGAATATTTTCACCTTAAAATAGTGGTTTCAGGTGGCAGGAGATATAGAACAGTGGGTTTGATCCCTGGCACCCATATGGTCCCCTGAACCTGCCTGGAGTGATCCCTAGAACCAAAGATATAAATAAAATAAAATAAAAGGTCTCAAGCAGAACCAATCTAGTGGTAAAGGATAAAAGATCTAGGGAAACGGACTGGAGAAAAGAGAAATTAAGGGTCAACTTTATTCAGTTGAAATATGTAATATTACACTAGGGTCATTTTTTTAGCTATACATTTTTGTCTTATAAACAAAAATCACCACAACAGAAAATGCACAATAATCACATTTTATGTGGAACAACAAGAACATAGCCAACTTCAGGGTGGGGGACCTATTCTGCTTGCTGTGCTTTCAAGGGTGCCTCAGTCTCTGGGAGGATCTGGCTGTATAAAGGCGGGGAGCTGGGGGTGCAGGAAAAAAACCAGCGCTCACGGCTTCTTGTGATCACAGTCCATTTTCCCCTTGCAAAATTTCTGGTCTCCTAAAAATTTCTAATGTCCTAGAAAGGGAGACATGAAGCTCTTTAGAACTCTCGGACTCCTTGTAACACTGTTTATATTTACAAGTAAGGACATTGAGGCTCAGGAAATTGAAGTGACTTGTGTGACACCACTTGGTCAATGAGGCAGAGTCAACACTAGTGCCTTTGAGTGTTTTTTGTTTGTTTTGGAGCCATACCAGTGGTGCTCAGGAGCTCTTCCTGGCTTTGTTCTCAGGGGTGACCCCTGGTGGTTTTTAGAGGACCATATATGTGGGGTCAATTTTGAACCAGAGTCAGGAGAACACAAAGCAAAGCACCTTTACCCCTTATATCATCTCTCCGGCCCCTAAGTCGATGCCTACCTAGCACGTCTCCCAGTGCAGCACTGAACAGACTAGATGACTTTTATTCTTATCTCCAGAGGATGGATATCCTAAAAACAATTGCTTTTTTCTTGAAAGTCTGAGCAGCTCTGCCTCTCCCTTATCCGTGCACAAATTCTTATCTTTAATTCCTTCAATAATCGTAGTTTGGAAGTCATAATTACTTCCAATCATTTCTCATACTAGATTTAGTATCTTGGAATATTATGACATTTACCTTCCTTATTTTCTGGAAACGAGGGAAGAATTTTAACTGTACACTAGAGTAATAAAACAAATAGGTAAAATAATGAAGAGGAAGAGTAGAAAAAAAGGAAAGAAAACAAGGAAGAAAGGACAAACTGGGCTTCCCCCCCACCCCCCTTCAAAGTAAGGGAGGAAAAATAACATTAACACAAAGGAACACTCTTACTAAGAGTAGGTGGAGAAAGGCATCTGAAAAATAATACCTCAAGATGCATTGAAACATTTTAGGGAATTAGGGAATTCTGATCTCTTGAAAAAAAGAAAATTAATATTAAAGACAAGCTGTGAGTTTCCATCTGGCCTTGCCGCTTTCGACTAACGCTTCCATGACGGAATTCATCTGTCCATCAACTGTCAAAAATTCTCCTGTCAGTAAATCCCATGATACCCCAGCAAGCCCACCCCGCTCAAAATATTCCATGCCACAAACTATTCCGAATTCCGAATCATTTTTTAAAGGTCTCTGTACTATAAGACATAAAAGTTGTTGCCCCCTCACCCTTATTTTCTTCCTTTTCTCCTAATCTCTCTCCCCACACCCTCGAGGACAGGGGGTGGGTGAGGGAATCTTTGTGGAAAATTTGGGGAACCCTCAATCATTTGGAGATTGCATTCCCACCAAGATCCTTCTGAGCTTTTCCACGAGAGTCAGACAACAGACAGCCCACATCTGTTTTAAAACACTGAGTGGTTGTGAAGTGTGAACTCCCCACTGTTTAATGTAACTACATGACTATTTAATGTACACAGTGGTAGAGCCGCTCAGAATGCCAAACTGTTGTGACATGCCTGAAGGACATATATAAACATAATATACTGTGGTTTATTGTGACAAAGAACATCTCAGCCACAAATAGGGAGATCTATTTGTTCACCAGTTTCAACAAATGAGAAAGTAAAAACATTTGTGATCTCCTTTCCCCGGCTCCATCACCCATGTCAACAGTGAAACTGATACGGGGCTAATGAATCGATCAATTTGGAGTGTTCACAACATGCCCTATCTGAATCACTGCAAACCCAGAATTTGAAAATCAGTTATCTTTTAAATTAATCTGAATACTTCATGTAGAGGGAATAGCAGAGAAGAGAGGATGGGGAGGGATTGAAGTTAAGACTGTTAAAGTTTTTGTTCTTTTCCTAGAGACTTTCTTAACTTTTATGGGCACTAAGGAAAATTTGATAACATTTCGATGCTTCTTTTACAAAATTGGGAGGGGATGTAATTTTTTCTATATTGTCATCAATGGGGAAACATTTATATCTGCTAGAGTTAATAAACTGAATAAGAGGGAAGATGTTATGGTTTTACAAATATATTTCATTTTAGATATGTTTCTCCCAAAGGTGAATTCTTGTACTTACTGACACCTCATTAATCAATTGATCAGAATTTGTTATTTTACATTTTATTGCTACAATTCTAATTAACCTTTGCTGGTAAAATGCCCACCAAAAATCATTCCAGTTGTAACCTCTTTTCTAGTAACCCATGCATTTTAACAAAAGGTTTTTTTTTTTTTTAAATTGGCCTTTAATCAGGAATCAAGTGCAACAGATTTGTACTGTGTGGGATGTACTGCTCTTGAAAGGCGTTTCAAAATCTGGAGTAAAATCTTGAGGCAGGAAAAACATATAAAAATTATACTCCTACTTGATCTCCTACACCACCAATGTATAGATTTGGATATTTTCATAGATATACTAAATATTTATGCATATCTATGCACTTTTATATTATGTATGTTTAGGAAAATACTCATTTTTTAAAGTTGAAGTGTCTGCTTCTCAGAAAAAAAATTTCCATGGAAAACAAACCAAAACATCTGAAACCACAAAATAATTCCTTTGTAAATAATACCAAGAAGCAGAAGGGAGATTATTTTGAAAAGAAAATTTAAGGTATTTAAGTACTCTTTTGATACAGACCAAGATTCAACTTCATTATTGAAAATCCCACAATTAGAAAAACTTAACTTTTGCCTCTGATTATCGCATTTTGGGGTTCTCAAAATTACTGTATCCTGTGGTTTGAATAATTTCCCTAATAATTTAGCAGTTCACCGAGGGAATAAATCTGAGAAGCATTTTCAAAATTGTGATGCTTTGCTGTGCCCTAAGAACTGCAGTCTGCGTCCCGGCTGCAGATGAACCGGACCAAGACTTTCCTTAGAATGTGGATTTTAAAAGGCTGGTCTAAGCAAAGCAACCCCAAAGAGGAGCGAGGATGGAGAAACCCAGCAACTCAGCAGTTGAGAGGGAAAAAAAATCCCCTTTGTACAGCAGGCAAAGGGGTTGTCACTGAGTATAAGGTCTTTCAAAATCTGTTTGTTGCTTTAAAAATAGGCAAGGTCGTTGTTTTTTGCTTCAACACGGTTTCCTATCATATTCTTTGCCACTCATCTTCACCTTTCATCACAGTGAACATTACCGTTACCGAGTAACACCTCACATTAGCTCCTAATGCGCGTAAGTTTCTGGTTACAGGGCTGCAGATGCTGTCTAACGTTACCACCCCTCCACAGCCCAGCCGACTTGAACGGGCTTTTATTTTAATTTCCTTTCTCCCGCTGCTTACAACTTTGGAGACAGCGCAACCCTCGCCACACAAACAGGGTTAGTGCCTCTTTAAGGAATATTTAAATTGCATTTCCTACTGTCAGTTAAGTCTCATCAATCATGTTTTTAATTAAAAAGAAGGACATCTACATCCCACTTTCCACTCAAAGTGCATAATGAAATTGTAGATTGGGGTAGCACCGGAGAGTTTCAGCCTTGCTCAATGCATTTGCGGAGATTCGGGGGAGGTCAGAAACACGGGTGCATATGCAAGTGGCGAACAAATAACACTCCTGATAGGGCCGGGTGACATGTGTCAACCCTTGTCATCGAGAAACAAGAAAGGCAATGTGCCCAGACAAAGGGTAGGGTGGAATCTCTACACACTGGCAGAACCTGACCCACGCGTGAGGGCTTTGTGTAGCAGATGCCGCTCTCATTGTTCTGTGCCTCCCTCCCCAGTACCCCTGACAACAGCCACTGCCGCTGGCATTCCACCCTGACATCTGTTCAGCTTTATTGATGCGGCCCTGGAGGAATTCCCAGTGTAAACAGGGAATTCTCTAAGGGAACCCCATGTTGTAAAGGGATGAGCTGCATAATGCAAAGATTTAACCACTATTTAAAGGTGTGACACTTGATTGAAAGTGACTTGATTTTTTACCACCCCCCCTTCCCTAGTCCTACCTCCCTCTCCACCCTTAACTGTATCTGGCACACTCTGGCTGCTGCAAGACCCCCCTCCCCCTCCTCATCGCTTTGTTTTTCCTGATGCATAACTGTTAGAAAGAATGAAGGATGGGGGGCCTGAGGACCACGGTCCAAAAAAGCCACTTAAAAAAAAATCCTGGGTTACAGTCAATTGAGTCTAGTTGTTGCGCTGGGATCTTGCCCGCTGCCCACCCACAATCCTGGCGAGAAACAGCTTGAAAGTCACTTGGTCCTGTGGCTGAAACTAATGGGGTGGGCTTTGTGCTCCTTGCTAGAAGCAACTGTGGCAGTTTATAGTCCCTGGGCAGAGCCTAGCTGGACCAGTTCTGGCAGTGCGAGAACTTAAGGGATTTGCCTTTGGAATTTTACGTTTTTGGCAATGGTACCGTAGGATGTTAATACTCCCTCCCCCCCATCCCCTTGGAAAAAAAAGCAGATTTCTTCAGAAATGCAGTGCATCCACTTTTACCTCTTCAAATGTACAGGCACCCTAAAGCCAGCTCTGAAATGTTGCAAGCTCACTCAACTCCTTGGCTGGTGTTCAAGTACAGAGTGTCACCAGAGCACAAGTCACTAACATTTTGTTGCTTCGATTAAATATGCAGAGATCTGCTGACAGGGCCTCATGCAGCATGACTGCATCTAGTTAGGAATGAACTTTACTTGACGGAATACACGAACAGAGTATATTTTGTGAGGCTGTGGGTTGGATTTGGATTTGTGTAAGTCCAATTCCCTGCTCCCCTTCAATGGATGGGTGGTATAGCAAAAAATTGAACATTGCAATAACTGCTTCCTGCCCTGATTCAGTATAAATGAAGTCCTGTGCTGCCATAATAGGGACAGGAGAAGATGGCAAAATTACACGTATGGAGTCCTAAATCATAAAAGAAAGTCCCGCTCTAAGAGGTTGAAGTGTTTCTGCCCTGTGTTTTCAAGGAAATGTCATATCAGCAGTCTGATTCTTTGCTTAGAATTTGAAAATGTGCTCTCAGCCGACCCTTTTCCTATACTTACTTTGAGTAGGACACTACAGCTTGAAGTCAAAGTAGCTAACTTGCCTTTCAGAAATGTTGCTGTTCCCACTGCCATAGACTGAATTTTTCTTTAAAATGGCAACAGGAAACCTCTAGAGATATTTTACTTCTAAAAATAATATATATATTTTCTTTTATCTAAAACGATACAGGATCATTTTAGAAAATTTTGGAAATGTAGGCAAGCACAAGAGAATAAATGGAAAAATCCCCATTAATGCACCACTTTGGAATAAGCATAAATCCTCATGGTTAACTTTCTTCCACTCTTGTTTTTTTCTTCTACTCTTTCTCAAAGAATAACTCTCCTAGTTTTTATTTTATTTTATTTTATTTTTTTTAGCTTATTAGAGTATTTTTCAGAATCATTAAATATTGTTCAACATTGAAAGGGTGTACTATTACTTTGTACTCATAGTCCATTACTTCATTTCAGACAAATGTGTTGTCACTTTTATACTTATTATAAGCAATGCTGCAAGGAACATTTCTTGTGATTCTTCCTTTGGGGCAAATCCTTAAACTCAACTGCTAGGATAAAGGCCATATGTATTTTTCAGACATTCGATTCACATTTCAATACAACCGGTAAGGGTGTCCTCAGATGCAAGTTTTCTGGGCACAGTCATTGGTGTCTGCATGAAGTGGGATTATGTGTGGTGAAGTTACGCACCCTTCTCCATAGATTTACGGCACCTTTCCTAATTAACGTGTCCATTTTCAGTCCTTTCCCATCTGTACTTCCCTTCCTGCAGTGGTAGAAAATGGTTAAGTACAAACAGCTATGTGCTGATAGAAACCTTCGAATTGGGCAATGGCCAACTTTCCTTCCTGTCCACCCGAGAGCGAGAAATAAGTTATCTTTGACATTTTTACTAGTCACAGATTTAAAGTGAACCAGAAAGAGGACAAACTCTGAAAGGGACACATTCAAACTCCAGCCTGTCGATGAAGGATAGTGAAGAGGGGGTGAAAACAAGACAACGAGGGCTTTTCGAACAACTGCACTTTCATCAGGACATGCGTATTACTGGGCTGCCCCTTTAAGCAGAGTTTTCCTACACTGAGTTTGAATATACCTTTTGGGATTCAAAATAATTTTGCAACAGTGGATACAGATCTTCTTTATGTGTTATTGGTCTGGGAACAGCAACAGATTAAAAAAAATATTACCAGGTCAAATAACAGCTGTTATTATTAAGTTCAGCTTTTATTATCAATTTGCCAGTAGAATCCGGCAGTAAAAAAAAAAGTCTGCATCTGAGCTTTTTACTAATCAGTACTCTCATTTTGCTAATATTCTAACGACTGTCAATTTACTTCAGTGCTGCCATTTGCAGAATTTTCCAATTAGCAGCAAACCTGTTCCACCTTCTCCTGTAATTACGGGGGACTCAGTTCAGATCAGCTGTGGCCAGACAGCATATGATGTAGTTGCCAAAATCTGTGCAATGTTGTTTTTAACCTTTGCATGTGCTGGCACAGTTTTAACATCTCTGTTTGTAGGCAGGAGGCTCCCACAGTAGTGGCATGTGTCAAAATATCAAAATTATTTTTAATAAACACTCAACGAGGATGAAAACACAAATATGGGCATATTTGGTTTTCGGATCAATTTAACGTCTGTTCCAGATTCAGTAGCATTTCTCCCACTCAACCCCCTTCTTCTTCTTCTTTTTCTTTTTTTTTTTAAATCGAGTCTTTCAAAAAGGAACAATTGAATTACTGAGCTGAACCTATTCTGATTTCTTTGCCAGTAAAACAACATTTATGGAAATATCCTAAAATTCAGAGTGGAGGAGGATCTTAAACATCATGTAGTACAACCCTGTCACTTTTAGAAAGAAGGAAACTAAGGTTCAGAATTCAGAAAGGACTTACCCAAGGTCACACAGCTAGATATGTGGACAGCTAGGACTAGAACCCAGGTCTTCTGCCTCCAATCCTTGATTCTTCCCACTACAGCATTCATTTTTTCCCCCTTCTCTTGATGGCTTCTAAATATGGCTGAGACTGAACAGGGAAGCCTCACTCAGATCCCTTGTTTCATAGAATGCCTTACTAGCAATATCAAAACCAATCAAAGTCTCTGAAAGCTGCCTAAACAGCTGACATTGCAGTAATAACAATAGTGCGGCAATAACTATTATTGCTACATGAAAAAAATATATTTAATAATAAGCTCATTGATTTTTAACAACATCTCTGTGTTGCCTAATTGATGGGAAGTTGTATGTTTGTGTAGCCGATGGGGGTTATGAATTAAATATGGCCGTCTTTCCTTGAGGGATGCATGTCAATGCAAGAAAGACGGAAGATCTACATTTCCCCCAAGCAAAATAGTCCCCTTGTAACAGAAGCAGAGAAGACTGAAATGCGAACAAAAATAAAAACCATCCATCACTGTTTATTAAGTGCTGCTACTTGAAGGTAAAAGGGATATTGAACTGTTTTTAAATTGGAAGGAATGTAGCTGGACAAAATATTGATGGTAATATTAGCTGGGTGACAAATTTTATTCTTTTGTCCACATTCATCAAAGGAGCAATTTGGAGTGAATTATTCTCTCTATGCCCATAAACCAATTTCTCTTTCCTTTTTATTTTTAAGCACACATGTTTATTAAGGAATATGCTACAGGAGAGATGGTTCAAGTTGTCCAAACCTGGCTGCCTGAGTCAAAGGTTCCACAATTGTTTTAGACCGGGCCATGCAAGGATCTCCAAGGTGCTTATATAAAATTTAATATGAGTTTAAAAATTGAGGCAGACAGAGTCTGTTCCCACAATTTAAAAGAAAAGGGGTGGGTCAGATTTGATTTCATTTTTAGCTGTGGTTTTCAAGTGGAAGTTCTGAAGCATTTATTTATTTTTCCAAATTTATAGTGTGCCCCTTCAGTCCAATGTTCACTGGCTGCTGTTCAATGAAAACATCCAAGTTTCTATGGCAAAATGGACTGAGGCAGGGAAATGAAAATTGAAAATGTCGGCTGACAATGGGGAGAATTTCAATAAAAATTTAGTTTGAAGTTTCATTCACTTCAACTCTATTCAACATCATGCCATTTTTGTTTTCATGAGGTCACATAAGTGCTGAGATGGTTCACGAAAATTTTTAAGTCAGTCCAAAGGACTCAGAAATGGATGAATGCTTGGATTCAAGATGCAATCCAATCCCTAATGTTTTTATAAATGCCTACTGTGTGTCCAAAGCTGATCTGGACTGTTGATGTCCCAGATTTCCTCACTTAGATATTTGGAATGCAGATTCTTCCCTTCATGAACATGCATTTAACCATATAGCATTCCTATTTCTTCTGACAAATTTTATCATCCAAACCAAAGTGAAATTCATTGAATAACAGAAAGAGGTTTTGTTTGCAAGAAAATCCTTGAGGTAAGAATCTCTTGAACTAGGCTGCTGTTAAGCCTAGTGGATTTTCTTGGATGTTGCTTGACTTAGAAAAGCTATTCTCCTTCTTAACTAAATGAGGAAACTTTTAAGGAAGCTGGCCAGAGTTAATCAATCAGTCAATCAGTCAACAAGATTTTAATGAGTCCCTGCTAGGTGCTGAGTGATGGTAACATTTAGGTGGTACTTTATGGTTCCCAGCACACTTTCACATACATTGTCTTATTTGCTTCTTGTAGGCAGACATTATTAACAAGACTCAGAGTGGTTCAGTGACTTTCCTGAAGTTACACAACTATAGAGTAATTTAATTCAGATCTATATACTTTAGTACAACTATAGACTTTAGCTCAACTATAGACTTTAATTCAGAACTGTTTTTCCTATACTAGAGACAGTGAAAGTCAGTGTAAGCTAAAGTGCCAAATGAATAGTACAGTCAAGAAGTATACATGATCTGGATGTGTGTTGGAGATAAAATCTGAAAATAGTCCCATGTGTATTTATCTCAATCTGGTGTCATATCCAAATACTTCAGTAGCTGAAAAAATTAATAGTAATACAGGGTTTTTTCCCTAGGCATCTTTCAAAGAGCATTAAAGTAATTTGAAAAATTCAATTCATAGAATTTTGATTCATGATTTTGTTCTCTATCCATATTCCTCCAATTCCCGTGAAGTCTGTATCTTCACTCCTTAAATAGGGAAGATAGTAAGAAGCTGGGAAGGCTCCTATTTGATCAAAATTACCTTCTACATGAGTATAGATGTGCTTAAGGATGAGGCACATCTAGAACTGTATCCTAAGAACCAAGATTTATAAAGGTGACAACATTTGTTTGTGCCCTGGAGGATAAATAGATATGGTTTCAAAAGCAGGAAGCAAAAAAGTACTGAATAGAAAGGAATAGAAAAAATGAATAAATATTGAAATATGGACGCTCTTGGCCTTAAACACTGAATAAGTATTTAGTAAAGTGTCTTCTCAATAAACATTGTTTTAAGTGCTTTGAGTTACCTGGAAGCCTCTGATAAAATCCGTGGAGGGTGGGGGGAAGGAGTTGTACTGATGACTCTGGAATGGGAGTTGGGCTAGTACAATAGTTAAACAGCTTCACTCTAGCATCAGAATGCCTAAACGCAGATCCATCCTCCACCCATATGAGAGCTGTGCAAGCAGGTACAAGCGCCTACAACTCAGAAGACAGCAATGTTAAAAATTGTTGTGAGCATTCAAATGAATTTGTGTGAGTAGATCACTGGTCAGAATTCAGTATTAATTTAATATTTTTTTATGAACTCTCTATACATCTCTTTTTGAGTAATAATGATAACCATCATGTGTATGGAGTGTTGATAGGAAGGCATCTTTTTGTAGCAAGCTCATTTTGGAAAGCAGGCTATTTCCTGGCCTATTAGGATTTTGGCCAAGATTGGTACACTTTCTGGTGAAAAGAGAATATCACCTAACTCACTGCCACTTTCCACTCTTGGGTGGAGTGTGTCATGTGGGACAAAAGATCTGTCTGTATTCTCTTTATTCCAAAATGGACACAGATAAGACTTAAACTGGGTAAGATCACATTCTTCTTTTCCTTCAGCATGTAGAACATTTAGCATTCATTATAGATACTGAGTTACCCCAAGAAATCAGGGCAAATACTTAAATGTTTCAGGAGTCCACGTTAGCTAGTAAAGCATGCTTGAATGTATCTGCTTGAATGTACCATAAAGGAACACACTTACCACTACCACATTTAAACCCATTTATTCTCCCTATTTAATTAAGTTGTGGGGTTATCCAATTATTACAGGTTTTGAAAATTTGACTATAGTTGTGTTAAGAGAAATGGTTTAAGCCTTGTGATTTTTATGAAGGAAATAATTCCTATATTTCTATTTTTATCAAACAACGCAAATTCATTCTGGGGTTTTTCTGAAGCAATGCAGGTCAGATTTTATTCTTGAGAAGGCTTTCTTATTAGAGTTTTGCAACTCCTCTGGAAAAATAGGGGATTTCTTATAGAAAGAAAAAACTTGATACATTTTAATTTTAGCTGAACAATAATAATAACAATATGATGTAAACTTGTCCTCCTTAGGAGTGAATTTCAATTGATTATTTTTCAGTCTGACATTTGAAAGTGAGTGTTGTAAGGTGATTCAGAAGGAATCACAGTGATATGGCCTTTCTTGTCCCCCACCCCTAGCTCTAATAAACTATGCAGGAGTTATCCATGTAGGCAGATGAATAATCCCTGTTTGGTATTGTTGGGCTACTTATTTAAGTTTCTATAATGATGAGGATTTTCATTGAAAGAAAATTTTTGGTTGGTCCTATTTCAGTTTGTATTAGCCAGAGAAAAAGACCTAATAGGAATCTATGTATATATACAAATATGTTTCTCTGGATAATTTGAATTGACACAAGGACCAGATGGAAATTTATATGTATGTGTCTGTATACATTTATGTAAACTCTGTTTGACGATGCAGACTTGAGGAAGAATTTCTTCTCTGGGAAACATCAGTTTTTGTTCTTAAATGCCTTCAGCTTATTGAATGAGTCTCACCTCACATTATTAATGGAAACATCTTTTACATATAGTCAAATGAATATATGTGCTAACCACATTTACAAAATGTCTTCACAACAACAACTAGGTTAGTATCTGGTTAAACAACTTAGTACTGTAGACAAGCCAGGTAGACATTTAAGTCTAACCATCATGGTCCTGAAATTGTCTTTGTTCTTCTAAATCCTGGAGCTCCTACATTCTTTTACTGGCCCCAAAAGACCATCTGGGATTGTTTTTTAATACTAGGAGGCAATGTGATCTGTCAGAGAGCCCCTTGCACATTCAGAGAAGTTTGGTGGATTTAGATTGTCTCAAAGGTGATGGATACAACCTCTAGTAGTATACTTTCCAAGCTTTGCTCTGAAAGCATAAACTACTGCCTGAGTTGAATGTTGATAACCTCTCTGAAGAAAAAGCCTGAAAACATAGAAAGGACTCATGCCCCTGTGAGTTGGACATTAGTCTTTGTGCCAAATGTCCTAAAGTGAAACATATGGGCGGATTCAGAAAGTATCATGTAGAGTGGAACCAATATAGATTTTTGACAAAATAAACACACTCAACATGACACTCTCTGAATCAGAGATGGCAATGCATATAGAATAAGATGTGTAGACTTTGGGAGAAAGCTATCTCTTTTGTTCACAGAGGAGTTCTTGCAATAACATTGGGTTTGATCACCTTCCAAACCCGGCAGTAGAGTATGATCTCTTAATAGGGTGAGAGGAGGATAGTCACTGTCACTGTCACTATCCTCCTGTTGTTCATCGATTTTCTCGAGCGGGCCTAGTAACGTCTCCATTGTGAGACTTTGTTGTTACTGTGTTTGGCATATCGAATACATCACGGGTAGCTTGCCAGACTTTGCCATGTGGGCGAGATACTCTTGGTAGCTTGCCGGGCTCTCCCAGAGGGGCGGAGGAATCGAACGTGGGTCGGCAATGTTGGCTGAGTGCAAGGCAAACACCCTACCCACTGTGCTATTGCTCCAGCCCAAGGAGGTTAGTATAAAGATAACAGTTAAAGCAAAGGTAGTGATGGGAGTAAAATCTTCCTAGGCCAGACATGTTTTCTAAATATTCTCCTTTTGCATTGGTGTCTTTACTAAATAATCCAGCCAGCCAGCCTTAAGTTAGTCCTAGGGAATTTTCAGAAGTCCTTGATATCTCAACCAGGTCACTCTAGAGAGGATGAAAAGGTCTTCCTTGCACACTGAACATGGCCTATTGATGGATCCTCATCTGGGAATGGTTTGGGGGTAGGTTCTGGGTCTTACTTTACAGGAAAACTGGAATCTCTGAGCTAACTGCATGCTTGAGTTAGGAACTTTTTAGAATACCTATAGGGACATGAGGGTTGACTAATAGTTTGCAACCATGTTAACTGAACAAAGAAGAGACCTATTGTAATCAACACCAATACACATGTAAACATATGTACACAGAGAACAAGGGAGAGTAGAGTCATCAAAGAATGCTTGATGCTTGCAGGTAACAATTACACTTCATAATTGCATCTGTGAATTTCACAACCAAATTATAGGAATAGTTACACTTGAAAATGCATTCTCCTCTGAACTATAAGGACCTTGCAAAAATAACACCACCAATAAGTTTTCTTTCTATTGTGGAAATGAAAAACTGAGTATTTTCTCTCTTTCCTCATATCAACTATGAAAAGATTTGGAGCCAGAGAACCCATCTGACTGAGAGACAGCTTCTCTGACAGGAGGCTTGCACAGACTTCCAGAGAAAACTGTCAGGTGGGGTGGGGGCTTGGCCACCAAGTGATTATGATTTGAAAAACACTTCTGGTTCACACACACACACACACACACACACACAAGCACGCTCACATACTTATAGACACAATTACATACATAAAAAGGCACCTGATGAAATTTGCAATGATTGACAATTGACTGAAGTTGGGGATGGGAATGTGGGAATGGACTGGGAATGGAAGGCTGGCAAATGGGAAGGTCCACACAGGCCCCTTCTTCAAGATTCCAAATACTCCATCCTTTAGAACCACATGCTTCTTTTATTAAAAGGGCCAGGTGCCTGTGGTGGAACTGCAACCCTGACAATCCTACTTTCTACCTTCCTACATCAACCTGGTGATCTTTCCTGGCTCCTTTTATGTACCCTTGTCTTTTGAAATGTTCATACTTGTCTATGTCCAAGAGCTAGAGAAGAATTCTGAAATTCACAGGATTCTTTAGGGATAAAATTTGTTTGTAATAGTCAAAATTGATTGAGTTACAAGGGAACAGCATGTCAGAATTTCTTCCAAAAGGGAATATTCTCAGACCGGGGGATGTGGCTAAAAGCAGAGTGTCGGCCTTGCACCTGTGAGGCTGAGAGTTGGATCCCTGGAACTGGTCCAGATCCCCAAGAGGAGTCCCAGACACTGTCACTGTGGACCCTAGTGGCAGAAGTTTGTGGCCCCCATTTCTCTACCTCCCCTTGTGGTAACCAAGCTTGTGACATCTGGGTGTCACAACAAGAAAGGAAAGGTGGAAAAATAGAGGGAAATATTCTCAGAAACCGAGGTAAAAATGCTACCAACCCCCCAGTTAACAGGTCCCATGCAGTTTTGTGATCACAACAGTATAATATGCCCATTGCAGAAGGCAGCTGGAGAGCTAGGAAAATGGGCTTCATTTTGAAACCACCGTGAAGATTGTCTCCCCAAAGCCAAAATAGTTATTCCCAATGCACCCCTGAAATCGGTCTGAAAAATCATAGCTCTGCATTGAAGACCAAGTTCCTTATTTAGAACAATCAAATTTCTTATTTTCTGTGCCTTTGGTATGTTTCTGTGAGGCCAGTTGGAGTTAATAGGACACTTTAAATGTTACCTTGTCAACCTGCTATTCAATATCTACGTTAAAGGTAAAGTATAGCTGCATTTATATTGTCTCGTGCCAGACTCTAATATGACCAGAGTAAAAATTTAGGCTGAGATATCTGATTATCGAACCACAGAACTTTGAGATTAGTCATGCTAATGAAAGCCATTTGGCCCTGTTTTCTCTATGAACAAAGCTATCTGTGTTGGTTCATTTAATCTAGCATATACCTGGCAATTATTGATATTAAATTGATTTAGTGTTTCTAAAGATGTCTCAGACACCAAACACAGAACTCCCAGGTTATTTTACAGCTGAATACAGAATATGAATTCCTTCCTGATGTAATCAGCTCTCAGTTTAACCCCTAAAGTGTAAGCATTGATCCCTTCTTAACTTGGCAACTTAATTGCTCTCATCGTGCTCTCCTACTGTGTAATTTATTCTCTGGAAATAAATGGAACCCTTTGGATGGAGGGTCACCTGCATGAGCTCACAAGGGGCTCATATTTACTGAGTAGAAAGACAATTTGCTAAATGTGTCATGGTTATTTACCAGAAGGCCGACTCTATGGTAGGGACATTAACAATATCTGCTGTTTCACAGGAAAGTTCTTAAAAGGTGTTTTAAGTTTTTTTCCCAAAGCACCTAAGTAATTCTCCCAGCATCTCTCAGAGGTATTACCCAATTTCACAGGGAAGAGATGTGAAGGAACATGGATGAGGGGTGAGAGCAGGCAAGTGAAACCCAGAGAGGTGAAAATATTGTTCCATATTAAAGACAGTAATTGAATATGAACTCTTTACTCTTAAGTTTTATCCTCTGGGTCATTCTGCCTCCTATGTTACATTATCAGTATTAACATAAACACGGGAGATTAATTTTATAGATCACATGAAAAGCTGATGACATTTATCATTACTTTTCCATGAGTCATCTCATTAGGCGGAGGGTAAACATTCAGTCCAGGTTATAAGAGTTGAGTTAAGGATGAAATTAATACACTAACTGCTCTATTGCTTTTTTTAAAAACCATATGACAGTAGTTACTGAAAGTATGGAGAGTGCCAAGTCCTACAGGGACTGTTTCTTTCTATATAAAAATGTATAATAAAATTTAATTTATAAATTAGGCATAGCAAAAGAGCAACAACAAAAGTAAATAATACAAGAGAACAATTATAAACATACCATAAACATTTTTAATATGGTTTTTCTTTATCTATCTCTCTCAAATATCTTACTGTACGTGATATTTTTGAGGCCATGGTTAACCATACATAACTGAAACCATGTAAAGCAAAATTGTGGATGCGGATGGAGATGTGTTACTGTATAAAAGATAACATGCCTAGCTTTCATCAAGAAGGGCTTTGTTATTATAATTTTGGTCGACCTCAAGATAGAATATATCTTAAATAATAAATTTAAAATATTAGGGCAAACTGTGAAGGATTATAAACTGGACTTTACTGAGATTTTCATCTGGCATATATGACACAAAACTAACAATGCCCTCTTCACCCTCATCTCATGATCCTAGATAACAAAGTAGGGAGATGGGGACACATTTTAATCAGTTTAAAGGTAAAGGTAAAGGCCCTCCCGTTGTTCATCGATTTGCTCGAGCAGGCCCAGTAACATCTCCATTGGAGACTTTGTTGTTACTGTGTTTGGCATATCGAATACATCATGGGTAGCTTGCCAGGCTCTGCCGTGCGGGTGAGATACTCTCGGTAGCTTGCCGGGCTCTCCGAGAGGGGCGGAGGAATTGAACTCGGGTCGGCCATGTTGGCTGCGTGCAAGGCAAACGGCCTACAGCTGTGCTATCGTTCCAGCCCTGTGCTATCGCTCCAGCTTAGAACCTGAATTATCAGAAAATGAACCAATCTTAAAGTAGTCACATTACTGAGAATGGTAAAACCACTTTTTTTTAATCTTAAGAAACAAAGAACTTTAGATGTAAAATAGATGTCCATCTAGCTGTTAGTTGGATCTGGTTTTGTTATAATCATTTTGGCAATTTGATAGATGGGGGAGGGCGGGAAATGGGCCTAATTTTTCAGATTTTGTCATGTTTTAAGGCAGAAATCTACCAGGAGGGATAGTCAAATTATTACTTCAATTCAGGTGGAATGAGCAGTTAATTAAAATCAGATTTCTTGCATTGGACATGATGATTCCCTGAGAAGCTGCTGGGATAGAGACACCTCTGGACCACTTCCGGCAGGAGTGGGGAGATCAGCCTAGCCATGGGTTTGCTAGGGAGAGACTGGCATGTGACGCCTGCTTTTCGGGTCTGCAGAGCAAACTGGGTGGACAGAGCTGCCTTTCTCCCAGTGTGGTTGTTCGGCCTTCTCTGCAGCCTCCCCAGGGAGCTATGGCCATCGCTTTCCCATGCTCCTGGACCCGGTCCTGCTCCTTGCTTGCTTCCTCAAATCCTGGTAGTTCCCTGAGAAAGCAGAACAGATTTTGTGGCCTGAGTGAAGGGCTGAGATGTTTTACTTCCAGGTCAGCTGCTGACTCCCTGAGGGAAGTCTTTTTTTTTTTTTTTTCCTAATGACTGTGTTCCATTCTCCACTGTAAAAGAAGAAACCACAAACGTAACTCTAAACACCAGAGTGGGAGGGGGCAGGGGTGAGGAGGGAGTGGGGGAACTTATTTGGGTAAAATGGAGTCTCTGGTTTTTGAAAATTATTTGCTGTTGAGCATGTTGATTATCCAGACCTCTCTTTGCCCCCATGAGGTTAAAATTTTAGTCATTTATTTCTTTGCTGCATTCCGAAAAGAACTTGTTCATTTGACTTATCAACACTCCTTTCAACAGTATTTTTGAGGGCCAGAATGGTATTGAAAATCTCAACTGAGGTTTGGTTGCTAGTCGCAACTCTGTGTGTGTGTGTGTGTGTGTGTGTGTGTGTGTGTGTGAGAGAGAGAGAGAGAGAGAGAGAGACAGAGACAGAGACAGAGAGACACAGAGAGTGACAGAGACAGACAGAGACAGACAGAGACAGATTGAGAGAGAGAGTGACAGAGAGACAGAGAGACAGGGAGGGGGAAGAGAGAGAGAGACAGAGAGAGAGAGGTGGAAGAGAGTGTGGAGTGTTCCTCTGTCCTCATATGTGGTGTGTATGCTGAAGCAATAATGATCTCTGTCCTGGAGAAGGAAAATGAATGATTGAACTAATTTAAAATATACATATCAAAATACTCCCACAATCTTTTTCTCAGCAAATGTTTTCTTTATTTAAGTCATCCTGATTGTATGGTTTCAAGTGAATCTACTGCATAGATACATTTTCTACTACACCTGGCTTTAAGAATAAGTATCACTTAATGGAGAGTAGAAATCAGTATCTAAAAGGAACTCTCATCTTTAACAATAGTCTGGACTTATAAAACATGATGTAACATAAAACTGGGTTAAAAAAGGAAAAAAAACTGTTCTTAGTGTAAATTATCTGAAAAGCCAGAGTAGTGATCTAGGTCCAGTCCAAGAGTTTTGAAGTCTTAAAATGAACTCAGGATTTGTTGTAAATAAATTGGGGTTGACTTTGGAAATCACATAAATGTGCCTCTTTACCCCTCAACCAAAGGCAAGAGAACCTAATAGCTTAAATGTGGTGGATTTTATGCCTAGCACTCAGTTTTGAAATTAAAATGGGTGTTTCTCCTAGATCTAGTAATCCAGCATACTTGTGAGCAGCAATATACCCAGGGTGGAAAAGAAATATTAGAAAAAAAAAGAGGGATTCTGATTAGCTACTCCTGGCAAAGGGAAAATTTACTAGCTAGTGATCTTTTTGGGATATGCAGAGTTAGTACAAAATGCACTGATGGTACAGAGACTAAAGCAAAATAGAACAGACAAAAATCTCTTAATGGCATATAAAAGGAAGGTTGTATGTTTGGTACTAAGATTTTTAAATCTGAGTCCCATAGAGTTAACAGAAATTTTAGAATCAACAAAGTTTGAATTAAAAAAATATATACCCAGTCAGAAATAATGACGGATTCCTGCACTTCATATTTGGTTGAGATTAGACTAATGTAATCATGGTCTGCTAAACTGACAATCCTCTGGAATATTATTAGCTTTATCTGATTGACTTTTGTATCAAATACTTGACCTGATTTTTGTCCTAGTTTCTCTTTCCTATCATCTAGGTTTAGTTTAGTTCTTTGTTTAAGAAGAAAAAAGTTAAAATATTTCTAATGAAAACCACGGTCTCTACTATAAGTAATGTAAGAAACTCTGTTTTGTTAAGAGAGAGACAGAATATTGAAATACCTGGTTTTATATTTTTATGTGGTTTTGGCAAATGCAGTTTGAAAGTGGCTAATATGATACCCGACCTGGTGTTAATAGCCAATGATAATTCCATATGTACCACCTGCTACCTGTCAGGTTACACATTCTTTCTTTTTTTCCTCCCTTGGCATGAAGGTTACATTTACTCTAACTGTGGCTCTTCATGGCTGGAGTGCAGGCAAGCCATCGTACTTTTCAAATAAAATGGACATTTTAATAATTTCTTTTCTTTAACCATCCCTTCTTCTCAACTCATTTCCCGCAAGTTTGATGTAGCCCTCAGAGAACACAACACATCATCCTGAATTTGGGAACTGGGATAAGAAGGAAGGAGAGAAACAGGGAAGGAGAGAATGAATCACAAGAAGAAATGAAAAGTGATGTTCATGGGGGAAAATCCTCCTGCCAAAAAATAAAATTAGAGATATTTCCTGGAATGTATATGCAAGAGGAAGAATGTGGTTTTATTAACAAATTGCTTCACACCTTAGCATTTAAATGCCATCAGGATTTTTTCTCTCTATTTCCCAATTTTATCTAGACTCCACTTCTTGGTCAGGAATTTGTCAGAAGCAAACTCTGTTATGAATACAAATTTTGAAATAGGTTAGGCAAAGTTGATGATAATATCTAAAAAAACAAATCCCAAGCTTAAACCCAAAGCAGATCGCTTGCCTGTCAATGTGTGGAACTTGACTGGACACACACTTAAACTCTAGACTGTGCTCCAGATAATATTTGGAGTGCTCAGTCCAACCCTTTCTGGAAGATGAGGGGTATTTTTTCATTCTGAGTTTAGCCATTAACCACTTATTTTTTTGCTCAGAAAAACAGACCCAAACGTGTTCCCAATTACAGCATAGAAACTAGTTTCATATCAGAACCATTCAAAATGAGATACAGGGAGTCTGAAAGACAGGCACAAAACATTAAAAGAATTTTTCTTGAAAGGCGAAGGTATTATTAACCATCTCTGTTACTGTTTGTGTATGTTTTTTTTAAAGAAAGCAGTTTAGTTGCTTATTAATATTATTATTCCAGCTGTCGTATTTCTTCTGAGTAACTTGGAAAGGCACAGAGAACTCCTTTTCTTTTAGGCTTTTAAAAATCTCCCTGAACCATTTAATATTTTCAGATGGCAAAGGCTGTGGGTTGGCTCAGAAGAACTGTCCAAATGTCTTATGTTTTGAAAGTGTCCAAGTAATAACGTTGCTTTGATTGCAGCTTCTTCCAGGTGCCTTTGCAATATTTTCTCACTCTGGTAGTTATTTAGTCAGTGCAAAAAAGGCTTCATGAGGTAGCTGTCCTGGGTTCTCCTTCCATGAAAGATGAAGAGAAGATGAAGGGAAATGCCTTTTAAGACAGAAGGAGAAGCTGTCTCGGTTTGGACCCCTGGCACCTGTTCTAGGTGTGACTTTGAACCGTAGTGCTAAGTGCTAGAGCTCTTCCAAACTCCCTGTAGAACTCCCAAGTTAGCTCATGTCCGAGATGTGTCTAAAAACTGTTGGCTGAAGGAAGGTATATTTTGTATGGGGAAATCATTTCCATGTTCCAGAAGTATCTATTGTGCAGTTTCTGTAAACCCTAAATGCCAGTGATAAAGGCAAGCAGATTTTGAGGGGTTCCATCCTTGTGACCTAACACTCTTTTTAGCTTCTGCGATTAGTGATTCAACTGAGTGGAAAAACTAAGTTGGTTTCTATTTTCTCTCAAATTTTATTTCTGTTCTCTTTGAAGTTTTCATAACTGCCTCTGCCAGGTTTTGCTTTTTCCCACTTGGATTTTCCCAGTTTCTGGATTTGATTTCATTTTGTATGACTATTGATTAAGTTTGTCTTGACCTTCCTGATTTCCCTCCCACTCTATCTTTTCTATTATGCCCTGCCCCTTCTGGACCCGGAACAGTCCTGATCCTGACTTTCTTTTTAGGTCAAAATCAAGCTTCATGCTTGATTGTAAAACTATGTCGTTTCACATTTTCAAGCACGCAGATGTATACCATTTCTTTGCAACTCTACTCTTCAGCATTAAAGAGGGGCCCTTCATTGTAATCATTACTGAATGGATACAGTACTAATGGAACTTAATTGTTTCCACTAGATGGATCTCGGTGTTTTTGGCAGCCAAAATGAAAATGATTCCAAATACCATCAAAGGGGCTTATAAGCACCCAGCATGCACAGAGTGTTTTGATATACAGTGGAGTGTTAATATCATTATCTCTCCTAATACAACATACGGTTACTTTAATCCTCTCCCGCCTCTGTGATCTTGGAAGATCCGACGGATAGAAGGCGAAGAATAAAACACTATATACAAGGAAACAAAGGGAGAATTAGTCCCCATCCTCTGAATGTGATTTTTTGATTGTTTGAATGTTGCCTTCAAATATGTACCTTTATCAATACTGACTTCTGTATCTTCCACGCTAGTTTGAGTTTGTATGCGACATCAAACATACCTTTCACACATGTTCTTTCCAGATTTTTTTTAACACTTACTTAGCAGTTTATAGAAGGAAGTGAATGATCTCCTCAAGCTGCTTACAAATTAAAAAAAAATCTGTGCTTATTAATTATGCAGGATTAGTCTAATTATAATTCAGCAAATTAATTAGCGACAGAAGGTGTTCTGAAACATTGGAGTACATTTGCATGTTAAATGGAGAGGCTAGTCTGTAATATATGTAAATTTATGCATGGCTTCATAGTTTAATTTAAAAATTTGCAGCTGCATATGGTATGGGAGCAGGTGAAAAGTCAGTTTTAGTTTAATGATGCTAACAAACATTGGATGGTGTCCTGTCTTAGCAAGAGAATGCACTCATATCTGCTAATCTGTAATTCTGTCATAAGAATATAACATTACATAGATGCTCAAACTCAAGGTCATTAGTGAATGGACCCATAGGTGTAAGAGGTTTGTGGCTGAAAACTGTTGAGGAAAAAGTGATGATAGGAGAAGCCCCAACTCTGCACTTGGTTTGCCACTTAATCCAATATTAAATATTTAGTAGGTGGGCCTTAGTTTCAGGAACATAAACTAGGCCTGTGTACAGTAGGGTATCGTTTATCTGACTGGTATCTATTCTGGCAGGTGTAAAATAGTTGTCCAACCTTGATTCCCTTTCCAAATATTCACATTTGCACTTCATTTCAATTTCCTGGAGCCGTGGGAAAGTTATTACCGAGTTATGAATTAATGGTAGAGTAGAGAGTTTTACACATTGGCCTCAACCATCTGGCAAAACAGTAAAACCAGCAGACCAGGCAGCAGCAAAGGGCTTTTGGTGTAATTGGTGTTCACTGCTCAGCCTAGCATAGATGAGCTTCACAGGGAGGGCATTGCCACAAGAGGGGGGTGGGGAAGACCACAGGAGGGGAGAAGGGGTGCCCAGGAAATGGGACGGGAAGGACCCGTTATGCCGATGACTGACTAATAACTTTGTTTCTGTCCTTCACTCCAATAGTCATGACATTAGAAAGGAAAATAGATTTGTTCTCTAAACTTGAAATCTCAATAAGAACTGTTTTCTGCAGGCTGACTGTAACATGTTTTGTTTCATTTAGCCTCTCTCTCCCCCACTTCCCCTTTTCTTAAAAAGGCAGAGGGGAGGGTAAGGAAAGAGAGAATAGGGGTTAAAATGGAGAAAAGATGGAATCGTGTGCATTAATTGGAATTACAAACGTGTTCTTAGTGCTGTGTTTCATTCCAACTCAAGCTCAAAAGAGGTCAATTATTATTTTCATTAATGGTGTCAAATTTTTATCTGAATCCCCAAACAAGGACTGTTTCTGTAGAGATTTTTTTCCCCTACCATCCTCATGTTGCCAAGTAATGGAATTCAGGAGAGTGAAGACATGTCTGAATATAGGATAAAAAAGTCCCACATATCATAACCCCAGAACCTCAGAAATGGATGTTATTGGTCAGAAATAAGTGGGGCAGCAAAGTTGCCTCTTGTTTTTCCACTGTGGCAGTTGTTTACAGTCAGTCGCCTGCCATTTGTGCTATGGGAGGCATTCATTTCAGAAGAAATTATGAAATGGCTCTGAAATGAAGTCTATCAATACAGAGTCAGAATTAAACAGTGTGTGTGGGGGGGCGGAAGTCACTCCCTCCTGTGCCTAAATGAATTCAGCAGATCCTGCTCATGAGGCAGTGTGTTTGGTAACGAAGGATCTATTGCCAAACTGAAATGTCACTTCCAGGAACTTGTAATTGGAGTGAATGCCAAATAGAAAATGATTCGATAGGGCCTGTTGCCAGTTAGAAACCTGAGTGCTTGTATGTATCACTGAAGTGCTTTGCTGGGCCATAATTTACTGAAAACAATGAAGAGTGTTTTTGTTCTTTTCTTGCGATCTCTTGTAATGTATTAAGTTCATGTTCTTTCACAAAATTTTTTCCCTAAAAATAAAAGGAATTTCTCCAAATGAAATACATACCAATATCAGAGAGAAAAACAATGCAGAGGGAGAAACATATTTTCTGGGGGGTGGGGGGGGGAAGTGCTGAGCTCTGAGCTCAGGGATCATACCTGGAGGGATTTTGGAGACCATGTGTGATTTTGGGGATTATCCCAGGTCAGCTGTGTTCAAGGAGAGCGCTGTACCTGCTGTCCTATGTATCCTGCCCAAGGGAGAACCAGACTTAAATTTGTGGCAACTTTCTCTAGTATATTTTTATTTTTAAATGGATCATATAAAAATGTGGTGGACAAGAATTGGCAATTCAAGTAGGGGATGGGGGAATAAGTGTGCCTCCTGAAATGCATATGCTTTGTAAGGATAATTGATTCTTACTACCAATATAGAAAGTCATGTTACAGTGGAAAAAATTGAAAGTCCCTAATTTCTATCATAATTATTAAGCAAACTAATAGTAATAAAATCATAATGACAGTGATCATTGTTAATATGATAACAGAAGCCTTTGACATCATATAAAAACAGGTTGGTAGAACACTCAAAATAATTAGCACATATAGGACTGAAATTATCTGCTGTGAAAGGAATTTAAAAGACCTTTGCTGGTCTTTTAAAACAAATTAAATCTCCTTCATTGTAGAAGAATATTCTTTGTCCCTTGGGAAAGGATTTCAAAATTCAACTTTGGTGATTTAATTCTCAAAAAATGTTTTTTGAGATTAAACTCAGCTTCTTATGTTACACATTTGATATTTTTCTTCATAGTCATAATGAACAATCTTCTCACCACTTTTTTACATGTTAGACCATCTTTGGTTGTTGAGATTCCTTGTTTTATGAATATCTACTAGAAAAGTTTATTTTCTTCTGCACACACCAGGATAGCCTTAGAATTTCTGGAGAATGCAGCCCCTGATTAAAATCATAGACATTTATTTATTTTCTTGTTTTGTTTGGTAATATCAAGAATAACTGCATTCTCATTTGCAGAGAGTAAATGAAGGATGTGACATGAACCCCCATGTAGATCAATGAGACTCTGAAGCAAAGAGTTCCGTGGTAATTATTTTCACACTTTTCCTTAAAAAAAGTGGCCACTCTCCCACTAGAGCAATGTTATGTTAGGAATCAGAGGAACCTGAATTCCACTTCTAGTTTTTCCACTTACTACTACTTATTTGAGCGTGGGCAAATAGTCCAACCTTTCTAAGTCTTATTTATATCTACCATAAAATGAGAATGTGAATTCCCCAACATGTTCTCAAATGGATGGATTAATTGAAACCGTACATGGTAAATAATAGAAATCAATCACTCTAAGTTATTATTATTATCATCATCATTACAATTAGTTAGATTGAGTGTATTAGAACTAAGGTAATTAATTGCTTAGAAAATTTCTTTAAATTTCAAATTTTCAGATTTGACATTACTGTCTACTGGGATACTTTACCATAGCTTTAATAGTACAGAATTCATACTCTCTGTACTTATTGCTTACATTTTAAAAGGTTGTTAAAGTTACATGGAAAACAAGCTGGATAAAATGAATATTTCATTAAAGCTTCCAGAAGCCAGTTAGTCAAGATTATTAAATTATCTTCCTTTTCAATGGATCTTCTTGGGTCTTGGGACTGGTAGTCATTTCAATCAAGAATCAGGCTTTCTCATAAGTCTTCTTGGCAATTTTTAAGCATGTAGCAAGGGCCAATTAGGTATTTGACCTAGGAGATCAAAGAATCTTTTCATGAATCTTCACAAGGTCCTGAGAGTCTCAGGGTCCTTTGTAATCTAGGCTAACACCTTAACAATAAAGATATATATCAAGGGCACATTTTTTCTTCAGTCCAAATTTGAGACCTACCGCTTTCCTTTAACCTTACTTGGACTGTCTGGTTTTGAATTCTGTTGGAAGTTTTTAGTGGAGGAAAATGTGTTTTCTATTGTTGAAAGAGTCAGAGAGGATATTAATGTTAAGTCCTAGATTAAAAAATGGAACATTATTGTCATGTTTTTCACTGGTTTGAAGTGGAAACCACTCATTCAGAGCTTTCCTCAGAAAGCAGAGTGAGGTTCCATGTAATCATTCTCAGTTTGAGAAAATGAAATCATGGGTGTGTCCATGTAGCACCACCCTTCACTCTTTTCTGCCTCCCAAAAGACAGATGCCTCCAGAAGGTCCTGGGAGAAGAGAGGCAACTTCCTATTTATTTCAAATATCATTTTCAACATTTTTCCGGAAATATTATGAGTATTTTCAGAGGAAGAAGTGGTTTTATTTTCAGAGCACAGAAGCAGTAGAAGTCAATTATATTTTCATTTATTGGACTCTGAGAAAGGAGGGTTAGCAGTTAATCCAGATAAAATGCATCTTCCTCAAAAATCAATGGACATAGACCTTTAAGAACCTACGTGGTTTGTGAGGCTGTACCAACTCTCTATATGCATAGTTTTAATGATCCAGTCTGCTAATTTTAATGATTCAACCTGCTAATGTAGTATGTGTGTATGTGTGTGTGTGTTTGTGTGTGTGTGTGTGTGTGTGTGTGTGTGTATGAGAGAGAATCTTCATTATTGGTGTTTGTAGAGAATAGTGAAATACCAGTTCCACAGTAATAAGATAGATACACATTATTATAAAATACGTTTCCCAGGTTGGAAGAAGAAGTACATTGATTTGAAGTACATGAGAAACTAAACTTCGAAGTGAAAAGTATTTTACATATCCTTCTGCAGAGACCTAAGGCTCTGTTATTGGTGCTAAGTTTAGATTTTTTGATATTTATCCCTGTCTAATACATGAAATGAGTATTTGTGCCTTCCAATGTGCTTTCCTAAAGATTTTTCTGTATTAATTTTTTAACAAGGCATTAGGTCTTGTATTTCAAATTGGTGGCAAATTCAAACATTCTTCCATATGCCTGGAGAAATATTATTCTGGGTTTTGTAATAGACTGTTGGTTAGAATCCCAGAACCTGGCATGAATATCCAAAGTCATTACCCTTATGGTGATATAAAGATTCTTCATTACCTACTCTTAGCGTTGACTACAGTGCCACACCCTATTTATGCATCTACTTAGAATCTCAGTGTCTGGTTGGGATGGGCGTGAGAGAATGAATAGTTCATTTTATTTTTGAAGTATATCAAGTGTTCCAGTACTCCAGAAATGAAAAATAGGGAGGAAGATATTTTGGGGGTTCTAATCATCTGGTATCTTTCTTAGATCATATTCAAGGGTCTCCAGACTCATTTTAGAATTTGAAGAAGCATATTTTAAGTAGTGTAGTTTTACACTTCATGGGGCAAGAACTTTATCCTGTTTGCCACTGTATTTGAACTTTGTAACATATAATAAATGCTTAATATATACTACCAAAAATAAATCAATGAATTTATCTGGGGGAACAGGACTAAGTATCTACTTTCATATTTGAACTCATATTTTTCACGTAGAATACTAAAGCCTTCTCAGTCTTCAAGAAACTAGAATTCTTCACTTATTTTTGTTCCTTTTTCAGAGTTTCCTAAAATTTTTGTTAAAAAGATAGACCATTTGAGATACAATCTTAATATGTAAAGTTCACCCAGTCAAAGTGTAAAATCCAGTGGGGTTTTTTTTTTTTTGGTATAGTCAGAGTTAAATAACCACAGCCACCACTACTCCCACCACATTCTAATCAGTGCACAAAACAGAAAATCAGATGGAGCTTTCTGCCCAGGCTTTCCTGGGTGAAAGTTCTTGTTTCTGCCACTTACAAGCCGTGTGATCTTGGATGGGTTTCTTAAATTCTTGATGACTTAGTTTTCCTCCCTATGAGATGATTCATCCTGTGAGAAATAAATGAGGCATTGTATATCAAGCACATAGCCATACGTTCAGAGCAAAGCAGAGGATACTTTCAGCAAACCTTCTCTCCCTCCGCTTTATAACCCTCATACCCTTCAGCTGCTGGGCCACATAGGTTGGGGAGCAGGGATAGAGATGGCACAGGTCTGTGAAATTCTTAAACTGCCTTTCCTGCCTTAGAAGCATAGAAACAGGATTTGAAGAAAATGGTGCACCTTCTTAACAACGAGTCCATCAACCCTGGGGTACCACCAACTCTGACCAAAGCATCAGATAAGATGCCTCATCTTCTACCACTCAGATGTCCTTGATTTTCCCACTTGAATCTCAGTCTCCCCGAGCCCCCTCTCCCACCCCCCCCATTTGAACTTCAATAAATCATGGTCATTTTGTCCTTTAAGTTTCTTTACTTTAGTGTAGCAATGTAGCCCATTCTGGTGGTCTTCAACTCTGTATATTTTTCCTTTGCTATCATAAAATGTTGGAAAGAGTTTTAGAGATAAACCAGTGAAATATTTCTTTTAAAGGTTGAAGAGATCAAGGCCTAGAGAAATGAGAAAACTTGGTTACATGGTTAGTTGGGGGCAGATTAAAACCTGCACAGCATCAGCATTTAATAAATAGTTGTGCAGTGAAGGAATGTCTTTTGGTACATTATATTGCCTCAGTTGGCCTAAGAACCAGACGGAAATCTGATGACTTAAGATCACATCCTGACCTTACCTCTGTGTTCCTCCTTATAAACAAGGATACTCCAATAGTTGTTAGTGTGCAGTCTCCTGGGATGAGGTCAGCAGTCTTAACACTAACTGGTCGCACTATTTATACACTCAACATTTGGGAGAACGACACTTTGGAGAAAGGGGGAATAACAAGAGCCATCCTGAAGAGAATCTGCACATTTGGTCTGAATCTTGTCATTCATTTTGATTTCCCATTTTGGAGTGAAGATATTTTCCAGGCGGCTCTGTCTTCGGAGCGATCTAGTCCCAGGAGCTTTGTTCTCTGAAAGTTACTTGGTGGTTAATGGACAGTTGGGTTAGGATCGGTTTCTGTACCAAGACCCTAAGTGTGGCGAGTGTATAGAGTGCTGAGGAAGAAAATTAAGGAACACTGGAAATGCCAAAAAACTCCAGAATTTGTTTAATTTGTAGGTCTATACATAAGCTCCTCCTCCCTGCCCCCATATTCATCCCTGGTATTAACCATTTAGAAGTAGCTGTGCCTTCTTTTAGAAAGTACAATATAATTTAAGAATTTTTTTCGCTCCCCCCCCTCCCCAATTATATCCCTCTCTCCCACCTTCTGCTTCTTTCTCTTCGTGACCAGAATATTTTATCTTTGGTGTGCAGAGGCAGTGTAGGTTATGAACTCAGTTTTGAAGCCAGCAAAAGTCGAAATGATATTTTCCATCTGAAGACCTATTAAGGGTGCTAATTTAAAACGAATAAAGCCTTTCAGCAGGCCCCTTGTTTCCCTAAATCAATTTTAGGGAAATGATTTTATGTAAACATTTATCTCCATCTACCTCGCCATTCATATAATAATGCCTCCGTGAACATTAATGTTTTCACCAGATATATTTTGGAGCTGGGAGGAGTGGGGGAAGGGAGGTAGGCAGCTCAGAATGCATTCTAAGGAGCCCAGGTGTGACATAACTTTCCCCCAAATCAAGGCATTTGTGAAGATAAAAACAAAAAAACAAAAAAGCAAGCAGTTGATCAGATTTTAGTAGGGGGAAAGATGGACATTCATGGGGGGAGGTGTTGGGATGGGGCTCTGAGGGCTATTGTTTGGAAAGAAAGTTGAGTGAGGAAAAGCCAAGTGGAAGTAGCCTGTGGTCCTTTGTGGCCGGGGCTGATTCTGCTATAGGATTCGAGATGGCAAGCAAGTGTCCCCCTTCAAACAAGAGAGTGTTGGAATTCAGATCAATCTTTTCTTAAATAAAAGCAGCTCTTTCTGAGGATGCATTTGAGTTGCTCTGGGCAGACATTGCAGGGCACTTGAGAAAGCAGAAGCAGGGTGTAAATTTGAAAACCGCCTGAAGCCGCTTGGATGGACGCGGTTTTTTTTTCCCTCTTCCCCTTGTCATCCAGAGGCATTTCGATGAAAAACCACCTTCCTGATTTGGGAAGCTCCTCCTCACCTCCCACCCCAGAAAAGATGGGGAAAAAAAATAAAAGGCTGGGGGAGGCGGACAACAGATGTTATAAAATAATGGAAAAAATATTTAGCTGTTATTTCCAAATTCACACCCAACCTTATTGATAGTTGGGGTCAGGGACACTTGGCAAAATATTTTTCGCAAATCTAGTGTAACAGAGCCGTGAATACAGAAAACATTCTGAAGAGTGCAATTCCCCTTCTCCCCTCTTTTCACCTCTACTATTTATTTTCTCATCAGTGTTTTTTTTTAAAGTGATCAACACAATTAATTGAGTGCTTGCTCCTTCTTTTGTGTGGTTGTTTTAAAATTTTTTAAATAAACTGGAAATCGCAGTGAAGCACTGTTGCTTTAAAATAGAATTTTTGGAGGCATTGTTGATTTCTACTTATTTTTGTTGGCAAATCTTGGGGAAAAAATGTATATCTTTTCCTTTAAAGTTCTAATTCAAGGCATGGATGTGAGAGTTCTGAAGGGACTTTGGGACTGCGGTAAAATTTCGTTGTCATAGTAACAGAAAGGGAAATAGGCCTAGCTCACCTGGGACTTTAACACTGCAAAAGCTGGATTTTTTTTTTAAGGAAAAGGACTCTGCAAGTGAAATAAATGAAAAACTTATTGTATTTTCAGACAAAATGCCAACATTAAATAGGAAAATGGCTGGAAAGGGCATTGACGCCATTTTTCTTAGTTGATGGACTGGTCTGATGAAAAATGCTTTGCTTTTCAACTTGCACAAATGAATGATTTAGAATTTTGATTTAAAAACTAGGTCTTCCAGAAAAATAACCTCTGCCCCTCTTTCTGTGCCTGTTTTACTGGGTAACTGCAGACACCATCTGAAAGTGACATTCGAACTTGGTGTAAACCCCCAGTGGACTCTTGCAGAGTCCGACTGTCTTTGGAGGGGAACAAACCATGTTCTGGTTTTCTACATGGGTTAAGTATCAGGCCCTTTTTGTGCGGGAAGGTGTGCACGGGAGGCTTGGAGGTTGAGAGGGCATATGGCTGATGGGAAGCCACATGCACGAGAATCTTTGAAAGCCTGGGTTATGGCAGGGCTAAGGCTGGTCATTTTTTTTTGACCTTTTTTTTTTTTAAATTTTTATTAGTGAGACACCATGAGGTACAGTTGTAGACTTACAAATTTTGTGCTTGGGTTTCAGTTATACAATGATCAAATACCCATCCCTCCACTAGTGCCCATTTCCCACCACCACAGGTCCC